>NC_065919.1:28735091-30064837 GCF_024586455.1 Bactrocera neohumeralis | reverse complement strand
AAAAAAATAGTTTTTCAAAAAGTTGTTTTAACCAAAACAAAAAGAGTCAATAAGGTTAGGGGGACAAAGTCAACATTTGTTTTTTTGAGGGAGATAAAAAATTTTTTAAAAAAATGGTTTGATGCAGTTTTGTTCAATTTTCTTTTTATAGAAAAAATTTAAAAAAATTTTTAAAAAAAAAATAAAAATTTTAGGAAAAAAAACTGTCTACATACAGTAAAAATATCATAGTTCAGTGCAAAACTTTACAAAATGCTAGTTATTAAGACATTTTAGTATATTGTTATAGTATATATAACTGCTTAAAGACGCTGTGGCATTGATTTTGCTAAATTTGTCAACGCTGCAGATGTAATGCTGTTCCAAAAGGTTCCAATATGCGCTCTTTGAGATTAGCAGAACTATAAATTTGGTGCTTTCTAATTCTACGCTCTAAAATTTCCCAGACATGTTCAATAATATTCAAATCAGGACTTTGAGGTGGTGTATTTAATTGCATGCATCGAATCGTTATCTTGTTGAAATATCCAACCGGAACCGAGCTCTAAATTATCCACAAATGGCTTCAAATTATGTATGTTCCATCAGAGATTTATACTTATAACCGTCCATTTCACCTTCAATAAAGTGCAACTTTCCAACTCCAGAGGCTGCAACAGCTCCCCAAACTATTCCACTGCTGCTATTGAGCTTCACAAATGACACTACGTCCTTCCGTTCAAGCGTAGCGTTAGTTTTCCCAAACCTTAGCACTTTCATCGCTATCAAAAGGATGAATTTAGGATGATCTATAAAAAACTTTTTCCAAAAATCCATCTCCTTTTCTTTGTGTTTTTTGCGAACTTTAAACGAAGTTTCCGGGGTTTTCAGAAATAAAAGGATTCTTCCGTGCTGTTCTACGGCGGAATCTGTTATCGTTTGGAGTTTTTTTTATTGTTCTTGGATGCATACTCTTTTGTGACGTACTTGCGTATGAGTTTGGCTAAATTTGGAGCATTTACTTTTGGATTTTTGTCTACTTCTTTGAAAATCAGGCTGACGTCTCCACGAGATATTTTTTTTGGGCATCCACTGCGCGGTTTATTTTCGTTGGAACCATTATTTTCAAAGTTTTTTACAATTGTCTGTACTGTTGCTCGACTCAAGTTTAAAATTTTAGAAATTTCACCATATGATTTTTTTTATTTTCTTTGTTTTATCACCAAATTTCTTACATCAATTGATATTTCATTTCGCGGAGCCATTTAAGCTATTGAAGTGTTTAAATGACAACTAAATTCAATAAATGTCAAACAATAAACATATTGAAATAAAAAAAAAGGCTAACGGTACCTTACTGTTATCATAACAATGTACAAAGTATGAGCTTCGAACTGTATGTAGACTTTTGTCAAAGCAATTTTTGAGTTTTTCTTCCATAAATTTGTTGTTTTATGTTAAATAATGAATTTTTTTAGTTAATTGTTATTAGAATAAATATTAGAAGTAAAACTGTATAAATAAAGTTTTCTAAAAACTTTCTGGACTCTCATATCAATGAAAATAGGGGGTGTATGTAGACTTTTGTCCGCCGCTGTATACCAAAGTGATCAGGGTGACGAGTAGAGTTGAAATCCGGATGTCCGTCTGTCCGTCCGTCCGTCAAGCTGTAACTTGAGTAAAAATTGAGATATCATGATGAAACTTGGTACACGTATTTCTTAGCTCCATAAGAAGGTTAAGTTCGAAGATGGGCAAAATCGGCCCACTGCCACGCCCACAAAATGGCGGAAACCGAAAACCTATAAAGTGTCATAACTAAGCCATAAATAAAGATATTAAAGTGAAATTTGGCACAAAGGATCGCATTAGAGAGGGGCATATTTGGACGTAATTTTTTTGGAAAAGTGGGCGTTTCCCCGCCCCCTACTAAGTTTTTTGTACATATCTCATAAACTACTATAGCTATGTCAACCAAACTCTACAGAGTCGTTTTCTTCAGGCATTTCCATAGACAGTTCAAAAATGGAAGAAATCGGATAATAACCACGCCCACCTCCCATACAAAGGTTATGTTGAAAATCACTAAAAGTGCGTTAACCGACTAACAAAAAACGTCAGAAACACTAAATTTCACGGAAGAAATGGCAGAAGAAAGCTGCACCCAGGCTTTTTTTAAAAATTGAAAATGGGCGTGGCCTCGCCCACTTATGGACCAAAAGCCATATCTCAGGAACTACTAGACCGATTTCAATGAAATTCGGTATATAATATTTTCTTAACACCCTGATGACATGTACGAAATATGGGTGAAATCGGTTCCCAACCACGCCTTCTTCCAATATAACGCTATTTTGAATTCCATCTGATGCCTTCTCTGTATAATATATGTATATGTACATTAGGAAATGAAAATACAATTCAATACGCAAAGTACACAATTGATCATGATAAGTTCGGATCCTTACTTGTTTTTTATTAACTTTACTATTATTTATTGAATCTACCCTACTTAAGAGCCCAACAATAAGTTTGCGAATCTTAAACTACTCACTTAATTTACACCCTACGTGGGTGATTATTTTTTTTAAACTGGGCCTAAAATATATTACGTCTGGGCTGGTAAGTCGTTTCTACGTAATCTTGAGCTCCTCTTCACACGCAATAACGATCTTGATAGTTGGTTTGGGTGAACCGATAGTTTCAATGCATATTTCGCGCTTCGGTGCTCTATTTCAGTTCGTACGTCTGGAATTCTTAAGTCGCGTTGGATGTTCTCATTTCGGATATACCACGGTGCTCCGGTGATTGTACGGAGAATTTTTGATTGCGCACGATGAAGAATTTCGATGTTGCTGCTACTCGCGTTGCCCCACAGCTCACACCCATAGGTCCAGATTGGTTTTAAAACTGTGTTGTATATTATGACTTTATACTCCAGACTCAGGGCTGAGCGAGAGTTAATAAGCCAGTGCAAAGAACCTGCCTTTAACTTAACCGTCCGGTCAATGACCAAACTTTCACCATTCGGGATAGAGTAGATGTAGAAGTCGTTAGTATACTGAATAAAATTTTTTTTGTCTGTGTAAGTTAGCTACATGGCATAGGAAATAACTATATATGGGGACATAGTCTATAGTTCTCGTAGAAATAACGAAAGCGTAGTGCCAAGATCGATGGATATTTAGGTACCCAAGCCGTCCCTCTCCCCTTTCCATTTCGGACGAAAAGAAGGAAACGTAAGAGATAAGTAAAAAAAATATACAAAATAAATATATACAGCATATGCTGAAAAAAATCCACAAAAAAAAAAACAATTGGAGTGGAAAAATCTCGAGCTGCAGGAATTTTATGCATTTTTGGCTATTTTGATAACTTCTGGCGCAAATAATTCAAATACTGACAATGAAAGGGAAATGTGGCAACTGTATTCATATCCATTATATCGCGCAGCAATGAGTATCAATCGCTTCTGGAATATTATTCGTTTTATTCGATTTGACGATGCCAATACTAGAGCTCAGCGCTTAGAAAGTGATAAAGCTGCTCCAATACGAGACATTTATAAACCAACAGAATACAATCGACGAGCAACTTTATCCATAGGTCGAACTAGATTCACTCAATACATTCCATCAAAGCCAGCTAAATATGAAATTAAAGTAATGTGATGCTGAAAATTCGTATCCACTTACTGGACAGCTTTACACAGGAAAATCGAAAGATGGTCGTGAGAAAAATTTTGGTGAAAGAGTTGTTAAAGACTTGGTGGCACCATACAAAGGATCCGGTAGAAACATTACAATGGATAATTTCTTCACAACTCTTCCACTAGCAAAATTTTTACAATCTTGGAACTTGACGATTGTTGGTACTCTGAAGAAAAATAACAAGCATATATTCCACCAGCAATGGCTGTTTCAAAAACTCGAGAAGAATTATCCCCTGTGTTTGGCTTTCATGAAAAAGAAAGCCTATGTAGTTATGTGCCAAAAAAGATGTGATAGTGCACAGAAAAAACCCGAAATTATCGAGTTTTATAACTGGTCCAAAGCTGGAGTAGACACGATGGATAAAATGCTTGGTAGATATACTACAAAAAGGTCAACTCAACGATGTTTTTACAATATTCTCGATATTGCCTGCCTTGCAGCATATATTCTGTATTATGAGAATAATAAAATGCTTGTTAAAAAATCGTATGAACGACGCTTATTTTGTCGGCAATTGGGCAGAGAGCTGTGTCCTCCATTCGTTGAAAATCGTGCGAATAATGCACAAATTATGAGGCATTTCTCAACAAAAGTGGCGATTGAATCTTGTCTTGGTCAAGCTGTCAATCCAAATGTGCAGCCAACATGATCTGTACTCGTATCATTGAGACCTCAGAAGCAGCGCGATTCAACTGGAAGGAAAAATATTACTGGTGTATGCTATGAATTTCTTCAAAGTGAATTCAAAAAACGTCGCAAAACTAGAAAAATATGCTCAGTATGTGAGAAACCTATTTGTGATGGACACTGTATTACAACCACGACATGTGAAGGAGGTACAGAATAATTTAATATACTTTAGTTCTTATATAGCACTGTATCATAATAAATAAAACAATATAAATAAACAAATAGAAAAAAAAATAGAAAATAATACTACTAAAATAAATAAAAACGGAGTTATTTTGTTCTTACTAACTATTTTTGTTATTGTTTATAATAAGAATTATTGTTCAAATAAAAGAAATTGTAAACTATATTGTCTATTATTAATTTAAAAATATAATTATCTGAATACTTTGATAAACAATCTCTTAAGTGTGTGTAAACCTGCCATTTATATATATAAATCTCAGCGGGTAGCCGGGTACCTGGTTATTGAACGGAGGAGGTATCAAGTTTGATAGTTAATAACTTTTATTAAATAATTGATTCTAAAAAATTTTGTCGAAAAATGGGTGACAAATAACTTTAATTTGGGGATCCAGGCGGCCATAAAATTTTTTTGAGGAGGAGTTATAAAAAATTGGCATGTAGATTGAAATGGATACCCGGGTACCAGGTCATTGACCGGACGGTTAAGGTAAGTTCTTTTAGCCTCTATGTGGTTTCGCCAAGTGAGTCGCCTATCCAGATGGACTCCTGGTTAGTAACATGATTGCTTTGTGGTATTTGTACGATGTTCAGTGTCAAAGGCGAACAGCTCCTCTTGTTTAGGGTAAATGTAACGTGCTTACATTTTTGCTCGTTAACCTTTATCCTCCAGTTTGCGAGCCAGTTGGCCACAGCTTCAATATGATTTCCTAGGAGCGCATTTGCATGAATTGGGCACTTGGAGCGGCTGATTATTGCAGTGTCATCGGCAAAAGTAGACATTGTCAAGCGGTCGTTTACCGGGATATCTGAAGTGTATAAAACATATAACATTGGGCTAAGAACACTGCCTTGTGGTACACCAGCTTCAATCGTTTGGGTTACAGATGTAGTGGTGTTACATCGAACTACAAAATTTCGATCATAAAAATAGGACTTAAACAGTTCGTGGGTGTTTTGCGGGAGTAGCGTTTTTATTTTGTACATAAGACCATCTAACCATACTCGATCAAAAGCCTGCGCGACATCAAGAAATATTGCAGAGCAATATTCCCGTTTTTCAAAAGCTGTTCGAATTTCAGATGTGATCCTATGTACTTGCTCGATCGTTTCATGCTTTTCCCTATAGGAGGATGGCTGCGTTTTGTCCTTTCCAGGCTTAGGTATCATCGCTATAGTTGACTTTTCCCATTTGTATTGGGGTTTCGTCCATAGCTGAGGTATGCTCAGCCGCCCCAGGGTCTGCCTTGGGACCCACGAACCCTTAGCAAAGAAAAGTGTTTACTCTCGTAAAGATGTATCCACACCCCCTTATGTGGACAGCCAGACCAGCGTGTATTTATACGGCGAGTCAGATGGAAGCGAGCGAAATTGGCGCGCCAGGCGTTGGTGCTTGTTGAAGTTGGCACGGTGATTTATACGGCGGTGATGGTACTTTGGCTTCTGGTGAGTAGTAGTTACTCCCAGACGCAGTTGACTGTAGAATCCAGGACAGTATTTTCCCGGCTCCTCTGCGAAGGAGAAATATAATTAAATATCGACAGAACCCGTCCCCATCCCTTTTCTCTAGCCTGTACTTACGAGCGAGTCGCCTGTTAATCGCGTTAGTTTGTAACGGTGTGCAAGCAGCGGTACTGACGCTGTTCGACAGCGCAACGGTGCACTAGTGTGCAGGCAGCGGTAGTGACGCTGCTGAGCCGGTGTTTCGACGCAACGACTGCGAAAACTAGCACATCGGCAGAGTCATTGCGAGCACTGGTATTACACCGATTTGGTTCGATTGTTTGCCCCCCCCCCCTGGAGCAGAGCCATTGCAAGCACTGATAACACACCGATTGGTGTGTTACCTTTTCAATGCAATGCCTGCGAAGACTAACAACATCAATTGGGCAGAGCTATTGCGAGCACTGGCATCACCCCGAGGTGTGATGCCTTTTCAACGCAATGCCTGCGAATCTCATCAAAATACCCAATTCTACTGTACATAAGGCAGAGCCATTGCGAGCACTGGTATCACACCGAGGCGTGATACCTTTTCAACCCAATGTCTACCACAACTAGCTACTTCACTTACCACTGCGTATTGCTGCTGACTGCTGGGCGACCGTCCTCGCTGGCGAGCTGGAAGAAATGATCGCCAGTGCTGCCAACTTTATTTTTATCAAACCACCAAATAAAGCAGTATTAACCACCAGAAAACCACTAAACTTTTTCGGGCTCTCAAACCACCAGAATTCCACTAGAAATTACAGTGCGACACAAAATATTACTTACTCATGAGCGACAACCATCTGTGATACTTGTGAAATGTCGCGTGCTTAAGCGTAGTGTTATATAGCTGCAAACTCTTCTTCTTCTTAATTGGCGTAGACACCGCTTACGCGATTATAGCCGAGTTAACAACAGCGCGCCAGTCGTTTCTCCTTTTCGCTACGTGGCGCCAATTGGATATTCCAAGCGTAGCCAGGTCCTTCTGCACTTGGTCCTTCCAACGGAGGGGAGGTCTTCCTTTTCCTTTGCTTGCCCCGGCGGGTACTGCGTCGAATACTTTCAGAGCTGGAGTGTTTTCGTCCATTCGGACAACATGACCTAGCCAGCGTAGCCGCTGTCTTTTAATTCGCTGAACTATGTCAATGTCATCGTATATCTCGTACAGCTCATCGTTCCATCGAATGCGGTATTCGCCGTGACCAACGCGCAAAGGACCATAAATCTTTCGCAGAACTTTTCTCTCAAAAACTCGCAACGTCGACTCATCAGTTGTTGACATCGTCCAAGCCTCTGCACCATATAGCAGGACGGGAACTATGAGTGACTTATAGAGTTTGGTTTTTGTTTGTCGAGAGAGGACTTTGCTTTTCAATTGCCTACTCAGTCCGAAGTAACACCTGTTGGCAAGAGTTATTCTGCGTTGGATTTCCAGGCTGACGTTGTTGGTGGTGTTAATACTGGTTCCTAAATATACGAAATTATCTACAACTTCAAAGTTATGACTGTCAACAGTGACGTGAGTGCCAAGTCGCGAGTGAAACGACTGTTTGTTTGATGACAGGAGATATTTCGTCTTGCCCTCGTTCACTGCCAGACCCATTTCTTTTGCTTCCTTGTCCAGCCTGGAGAAAGCAGAACTAACGGCGCGGGTGTTAAGGCCGTTGATATCAATATCATCAGCATACGCCAGCAGCTGTACACTCTTATAAAAGATGGTACCTTCTCTATTAAGTTCTGCAGCTCGAACTATTTTCTCTAGAAGCAGGTTGAAAAAGTCACACGATAGGGAATCGCCTTGTCTGAAACCTCGTTTGGTATCGAACGGCTCGGAGAGGTCCTTCCCGATTCTGACGGAGCTTTTCGTGTTGCTCTGCGTCAGTTTACAGTTTTAGCTGCAAACTCGCTATAGTAAAATCACTAGGTTCTTTAATTCGCCCGTTGGAACGCGGTAGGGCGTTCGACTCGCGGTGTGGTAAAGGAAAGCGAGAAAATATTAGATTTTAAATTTAAAACAGAGTAGAAATAATTAAAAATAATAAAATAGAGTACTTAGATTTTGGTTTGCTATGACAATAAAATACTATACTGCAATTGTCATTTCAGTATTAAAAAGTTCGATTAAATCATTATTTGAATAATATAGAATATGCACGACTTTTAATTCTTTCATGACTACTAATCATACAACTGAATATATAAATATTTACTACTACAAATATTTATATATTGCAGTTCTAGCCCTCTCTCACTCTCTATGTCTAAGCAAAATTTCAATTAAGTGAACACCACTCTAGTTTTGTATTGAAGTAATTCTATGGTTGAAATCTTAGGCGAATAAAATGTTAACTAGGTCTAATGTTATAAATTGTATCAGTAAATTCTGCAAAGTTTCATATCAAATGATAAAAAAACACAGCAAATATGTATATTGCTTTGATAGTAAACATAGGGTACTTAGGTAAATTAAGTAAGTAAGTATTCTTTATTGTACACCACAGAGTCTTAACGTAAACATATGTAAGGAAAACAATATAGGTAACAACAACAGGCAGTCTTATCGCTAAAAAGCGATCTCTTCCAGACAACCTTAGGGTAGCAGACACTTAATAAAATATTTATAGGAAATATTTGTATATAAGTAGTTAATAATTGTTATCAACTATGTATTTAACATCGTTCCACTAACCACCACTAACTGGAACAATCTAATCTACTATAAAATCCACTAGCCACTAAAACCAAAAAAATTTCGCTGTAAGGCATGCCTAAACCCCCAGATCTAGTGGAAAATCCACTAAGTTGGCAACACTGATGATCGCATTCGGTGTGAAGTGCTTGCTTATATAGCAGCATAGCGCAGCTTTCGTCAGTGTAGTGAGGTAAGTTGTGTGCGTAGCTTTGGTCAATGCGGTGAGGTGAAGTTTACTACGTGCGGGATAATTCTAGTATGGTGGAAAGCTCAATATTGAGGTATGGTGAGGGTAAATGATGTACAGTGTTGAAGTAAATTATTGTAAGGTGGTGAAAGCCACGTTACACATTGTTGAGGAAAGTGAGCTTATTTTGTGATTGAATTGAAAAACATACAGATACAGATTAAAGCACAATTTGGTAGCTCAATAATCATTTTTGGAGTAATTAAGTCGTGCCCAGGAGCTTTTCTTGGTTTCAATTTCTCCATAATTATTTTTGATATCTCTTCAGGTACGAATTTCACTGGCTCAGATTCCATCAAATAGGGTACGGTTGGAAGTGTAAAGTCATTAGTTTCTGGGTTTGGCTGGTAGACATTTTTTAGATGAGCAGCGAAGCTTGCTAAGTTTTCTGCATCACTCTATTGTCACGTATTGGCATTTCACACTCTATTGGCGCACTTAGAGTTTGATGTGCTTTCCACAACGGGTGCTTTATACTAGTCGGTGACAGCTTTTGAATATACTGGTACTGCGCAATCCGCATCAGCTACTTCTGCGTGTATCTTTTCAAAATATATGTACATATGTATGTATATGGAAATAATTTTTTAATATTCTAATCCATTTACCCGCGACTTCGTCCGAATAAGTTCTTTCGTTTTCTCCCTGCTGTAAGTCCCCCTGCAACAATGTCCCACTATCGTGTTCCGGTCCTCAACTTCTCATCAAAATTTCTTCAAAAGCAACCTAAGCACATAATGGATAGCTTGGAAAGTTTCCTTAGTAAATATAAAAAGTAAATAATGTAAATCGGTTTAAAATACTACTAACTACCTACCTGCCAACCCCCGATGTTAGACAGTGTGACATCCGCAACATCGTCTGCGTAGGAAGTACTAACTTAATGTAAGTAGTATAATAATGTTGGAAGCTAAAAATAAGAGGCCTTATTCTTCTTCTTCTTAATTGGCGTAGACACCGCTTACGCGATTATAGCCGAGTTAACAACAGCGCGCCAGTCGTTTCTTCTTTTCGCTTCGTGGCGCCAATTGGATATTCCAAGCGAAGCCAGGTCCTTCTCCACTTGGTCCTTCCAACGGAGTGGAGGTCTTCCTCTTCCTCTGCTTCCCCCGGCGGGTACTGCGTTGAATACTTTCAGAGCTGAGTGTTTTCGTCCATCCGGACAACATGACCTAGCCAGCGTAGCCGCTGTCTTTTAATTCGCTGAACTATGCCGATGTCGTCGTATATCTCGTACAGCTCATCGTTTCATCGAATGCGGTATTTGCCGTGGCTAACGCGCAAAGGACCATAAATCTTTCGCAGAACTTTTCTCTCGAAAACTCGCAACGTCGACTCATCCGTTGTTGACATCGTCCAAGACTCTGCACCATATAGCAGGACGGGAATTATGAGTGACCTCTAGAGTTTGGTTTTTGTTTGTCGAGAGAGGACTTTGCTTCTCAATTGCCTACTCAGTCCGAAGTAACACCTGTTGGCAAGAGTTATTCTGCGTTAGATTTCGAGACTAACGTTTCTTTTGGTGTTTATGCTGGTTCCAAGATATACGAAATTATCTACAACTTCAAAGTTATGACTGTCAACAGTGACGTGAAAGTCGCGAGTGCGACGACTGTTTGTTTGTTGACAGGAGATATTTCGTCTTGCCCTCGTTCACTGCCAGACCCATTTCTTTTGCTTCCTTGTCCAGCCTGGAGAAAGCAGAACTAACGGCGCGGGTATTGAGGCCGATGATATCAATATCATCGGCATACGCCAGCAGCTGAACACTCTTATAGACACCCAAACCCAGCGCACGATCCTACGCAGGGGATGTTTCGCCTTCTCACTTTAGCTCGCCTTCAAACGGATGTTCTTAGGCTACCCAGAGGATACTTGGTCAAAGACCGGAAGTAGTGAGCTGCTTGAGCCATGTGTAAAAGAATCGTTTCTGGCCACTCCCAAGTGAATGGCGATCAGAGAACTTTCCTCACTTGCGTGAACTTCTACACATGACTCCATGGCCTTATTACTGTAGTACATTTTTGTAAACTATGTTCTTTGTTTTTCCCTCTCTGGCCAAAACATGGAGATTCTGTGGACTTGAAACACGTGAACAAGCCACGTATAATTGTCCGTTAGAAAAACAAGTCTTTTCTAAATTAATGCCGGCTACTTTCAATGTTTGCCCCTGAGCTTTATTTATCGTCATAGCGAATGCGATTTTCAGCGGAAACCGTAATCTCTTAAACTGGAATGGCAAATCTGTCGGAATTATGGGTATATGGGGGATTAAAACATTCTCTCCTTTTGCCATTCCAGTCATAATGATTGCTTTTACCATATTGCGACCGAGGTGTATTACTTGCAACCGTGTGCCAGTACACAGTCTTGGTGCATCTAAATTCCGCATCAAAAGGACAGGAACGCCTACTTTCAGTCTCAGTTTGTGTGAAGGTACTCCCGATAGTTCTAAGGAATTAAGAAATTCTACAGGGTATGATGTTACTTGCTCAGTATCCATTACAGTGTCTAAGAGAAAAACTCAACAATATCACCTCCCACGCGTGGCATAATTTGCTCGTTTATCTTTCCCACCATTTCATTCGTCGGCACTAAAATTGCTCTTTCACATAACCATTCTCTATTCCTCATATTAGTTAGCAGTTCGCTATAGACGAAGTTATTTAGATCATCTGTATTATGCACAACATTGCAGAATTCACATTAGATCGTGCCATTACCATCCTTTGCCATACGATCTTCTCCAATTTTAAGAAGAGCAGCAGCATATTGCCCAGATTGTACATGATTATGTAGTTGCACTCTCATATTTGTAGACAGACTAAACGTTTTTACGTTGACGCTTTTAAACACGCATTTATTTCATCTGCAGGGGTGCCTTTAGTGATAACCGGCAAAGTCTGTCTAAAATCGCCGCTAAAAGTACCACCATCCCCCCCATGATATTTGGATTACTCTTGATGTCTTTCAAAGTCCGATCTAGAGCTTCAATTGCTCTTTTATGGGACATGGTACACTCATCCCAAACTAATAATTTACATTGCTGCAACATACATACGTTCACGCTCGCTGTTTTTACTTATGTTACAGACTGGCATTTTTTCATGTGCTAAATTTAATGGCAGTTTAAGCACCGAATGTGCCGTTCGACCACCATTGAGTGGCGGCTATTTCGGAAGAGGCAACTGCTACAGCAATTCTTTTATCTTTTCGGATTTGGACTAAAAGCAAGTTTAAAAGAAAGGTTTTTCCCGTGCCTCCAGGAGCATCCAAAAATAACAAACCACCTTCGCGATCTTCGATTTTTTTGACAACATTGTCAAATACTAACCTTTGTTCTGAGTTCAAACGTGAAACAGACTCCGTTAATTGTTGTTGTAAGGAAGCAGTATCGTAATCTATTTCCCGTATTAAATCGCTACTTATTTCCTCAGTTCTCTGTGGTCTGTTCATTCCATAATCTGATAAATCCTTTCCAGAAATTGTTTTAACCTGGTCTTCAATTTTTGTCAGACCCTCATTGTAAATTAAATCACTGTACGTGACATTGGGATTTTGCTCTTGTAATCTGTGCAATATATCGTCCGTCATATCATTTTTGTATTTATCCCACAATTGTCGAGGATTTGAAAGACCACATGTCGCTACTAATACAGCAAATAGCTCTATCATCTTGCCTGTTGATCTACATTGAGCAGCTTCTTCCAGTGTCACATCCCAATGGTTATGATTCTCCAGTAATCCTCTTGCCTCACATGCCTCTCGAAATGTAGAATAATCTTGTGTGTTGTATTTTTTTAGATCATTGAAAGAGGTAGGTCTGCGCACATGGTTTAAAAGCATGCGTAGACAAAAACATTCCATGTTACTAATATGAACTGTTTAAACTCGTCCTAAAGCATCTCCAGATTTGACGCCAGGCCAATCCTGAACAGAAGTACCTTGAATGCTTCGTTTCTAAGTTTTCCTACTTGCATCCCAAGTATAATACCTCGGCACCTCGACATAAAGAAGAGTTTTTGCAAACTCATCTCTGATACAAAGATCAAAAAAAGCAGTGAGAGTGGTTTTTGGCGGAGTAGTTATTCGTTCGTGGAAATTGTGTTCATTAAAATAAACGCGTTCACCTTTTTCTAAATGCACGCTGAGATGTATCACGGTGGGATGCCTTTCGCGCAACGGAAATCCTAACAGACGCCACACGGCTTCGTTGCTGCTGACATACCGACCAGACTGATAAGTTTGTACCTCATCTACGGGATTCGCAATATCAGTATTTCTAAAATTGAAAATAGCTTGATCACTACCCTTGTTTATATATTTGCAGATATATTTGATGGCGCGTACTGAACTGCATGCCTCAACATTTATGTGGGCGTTAAACATTTTTGATAAAATTGGTGAATAGGGGACTACCCAACTATTATCAACCGTAACGTAGCTACATTTCGGAGCTTCACGGTTGCTGTTCGACCTCCGTCTGCTGGCGCTCTTCTACGATACTGCGGGTATCCGTGGTCGTTGTGAACGGTCTTTTTCACTAACTTGCGAGGAAATTTTTTTGTGCATTTTCCGTCTTTCATGCAGGGGCTCTGTGGATTTTCGGGTCCGCATGGACCGTGAATCATATTTTTTACAATAATGTCATGGAAAGCCTTGTTAATGTTAGAAACCGGTATTTCAGCGCTGATTATGTTATCTATTTGATCGGGTCGTAACTTATATTTTAACCACAATAATATATGGACATGTGGCATTTCTGCCATTCGACAGTGTACATAAAGCAGCGCGCTTCTCTTTATTAATCAGATCCACTAGTTTTTTAACTTTTAGTCTAAAAACTCTTTCGATTACATCATGTCTTTGCCCCGGCATCAACTCATTGACTATTTCGGGCCAGGCTGGTTTGCAAGTAAAGGTGACGAATAAGTCAGGGCGACCATGTGTACGCGTCCTGAGTATATTCACGTTAGTACCGCGGGCTATTTACAAATGAAGACGGTAAAATGACCATGCGACCTAAGTTATTTGGATTTAAATTAGCGTCATTTGCCACAGCGTCTTGAAGATGGATGTAATTCTCTGCTCTTAATTTAGTTTGATTTAATGATATTTACCGTAACCTCTCGCTTTCAACTTTAACGTACATGTCAACGTAAAACTGATTGGCCAGTTGCTTGCATCTTTGTAAAATGGTAAAGTTGTTTTCTCGTATCATCATGTTGTAGGCGTAAAAAACCATTTGTTATGCAAGGGAAGACCTGGTACAGGATTAATTTGAGGAACTTGAAAGTGGTACCCCTCTTGTCCCTTACTAAATATGATCGGATATTGCAACGCATCATAAAGTTTATGAGTATCAGGCACCCTGGTTAATGTGTCATCTCGGGCCTGTAAAACTATATCACGGGAAGCAAACTGTTCGCCTGTAACCATGGCTGCGACTTCATTTATTAATGGTGCATTATACCGCCTTTCATGTTCCCCACTTGGTGTGCGATCGGGGTGCATCCCCAACCTATAATCCTCTCCCGGCACTCTTTCTAGTGCTGTTTTGAAAGTATTGATAAGGCGATTATGTTCATGCACCATTCTCTGGATTTTTAAAACAGTATCCCTTTCGATTCCTTGTATATTTTGACAGCTGCGATCAGCTTCGTTTTCTTCATCGCCCATGAAATAAAGTTGCAAAAACTTTGGTTGTTCATTATTTGCGGGAAGTAAGGAACTAATCCTGTGATACACCTGTCCTTGGATGGTAAAAGTAGGTGAAAATCCAGGCATTTCGACCTTCTTATCTACACCAAATGACGTCATCTGAAAGCAAGAATTATACTTTCTAATCCTGCTTAAAAACCGGCGCGATTCGTTACTGTCGTATAAAAGTAAAGATTTAAGAGGTTCCTCTGGCTCGCCAAGTAATGGAATTTTAACCTTTCCACCAGAACAGCACATACTTGGACTTTCTTCTTTCCGTTTCAGTGCTTCACATTATCTGCATTTTTTATCCATTCTCTCAATGATAACCAATCGGTGATTAACATAGTCGATCAAAGGGTCATACTCAAAAGCGGCACCATTAAATGCCTCCCACGTACTCATTGAAAACGTACGTCTTCTTTCTGCCTGCCGTTCAGCATTTAAAAGACGTCGTCTTTGTGAATCTTCGTCAGCTCTGCCGCAATCAATTGCGCGTGACGTTCGGCATCTAAAACTCGACGTGTGTGAGTCTGTTCCACTGTCTCAGAAGCTCTTTGAGATGCGTGGCGTTCAGCATCCAAGGCCCGACGGGCCTGACTCTGCTCTAAGGTCTCAGAAGCTCTTTGAGTCGCATGACGCTGAGAATCTAACATCTAACGCGTCTGAGTCTGCTCTTCAGATTCCTGGCTTCTAGCAACTTTCGCAGTTCGAGCTCTGCCAGAACTACGACTTAGATTGGATTTACGTTTGCGTGGCATATCGAAAACAATAATTGAAGATTTTTTAAATCGGTAGTTTTAAAAATTACAACGTAAGACAATTTTTTATAAAAACTTCGATAAAGGAAACCTTTTTTACTTAAAACCTAAATACATATCTAAATCAATCAATAACGTATTGAATGACGATTTTCTCGTGGCAGAAGTATATGAATAAAAAAATGTGAGGTGAATTCCGTACTACAATCCTATAAAATGTTCGACCTCACCTAAAATATGATTTTCATAGAGCAATAGGCGATTTTTTGCCTCCCCACAAATCGACCCGGCCTAATATACATGTATGTAAATGAGCTGTGTTGGCTCTTCGAAATTTTCATTGAAATGAAAACTGATCTGTCAAACTGCTAAAGTGACAGTTCATTGCTTACAATATATGGCATACTAATTAGTACGCCTACGTACTAAACCCTTAAACTTCGTAAGCGTCGTATCTACCTTGCGCGAACACCGTAAGGTATTTCTTCGCAAGGTAAGCTTATCCTATTGGCTCTTCATTTCATTTTACTCATTTTCTGTTTGCTGATCTCGTATCGCTCTTTCGCTGCTGCTCAGCTACCCGTTATCATGGCCAGACTTGTATAGGTTCTCTCTAAAGCACCCATGGCCAGTTAAAAACTGCGTCATATAAAAATCCGTATCCCCATGATTTCTATCCATCCAGCTTTCGGTATTTTTAACAAACCGATAAGTCTATTGCACTTTGGTTGTTGTATCCCAACAGGTTTACCACTCGTTTCGGCTCTTTGTCTTTCTTCCTTTCGTTTTTCTATAAATAACGACCTGCCAAGAATTTTGTGGTATCGTATATACTTTTAAGTTCAAGAGCCATGACATCTGATATAATGCCAAAAGCTTCGGTTTAATAAACTCTCGTCAGATTCATCGGTTACTTTTATGTGTATCTTTTGAAAATATACGTACATACATATGTATATGAAAACAAGCAATAATTATAGTTTAATTTTTGAATATTCTAATATGTGAAAACACACCACCTCTTTGTCGAATTTCAAGCTGCTGTACAGCACGAAAAGGAGTTGCCTTTATGCCGCGATGTCTGAATTTGGTAATCCCGGCTATGGCTAATATATACAAGTACATGTTCAGTGTGGCCCTACAGGATATAACCCGAATATACATAGGTGCGCTTCTTCGTGGTGAAAACCGTCTAGTACTAGGCGACTTTAACGAGCACAGATTGAGCTGGCTGGTTTCTGTGGACAACCGCATCTTCGTTAACTTTAACAAAGCTAACAGGGTCGGCTTCACAGAATTTACTGAGAGCACCTTCAACGCTCTACCTATTCCTATGGACGTATCCGTTGGCGAACGTCGATTTGAAGTTCAATTCAATGATCATGCCTCTTCAGACCCGAAGAAGTGCGCGAGCTATTTTAGCCGGCAATTTACACTGCCTGGCATTTTCAGGGCGCTGATCAACGCATTGATTTGATCCGTTGTACTTTTGAGTACCGTAGGGTAAGGCTGTCGTCAGTAGGTGCTTACGTTAAACACACCGGACGTTGCACCCTTCAGTAGACAAAACCAAGCGATGTGTTAATCGACGGCTGCGCAAAATGCCAACCACTGTGCGCCACTTACTTTCACCGATGAGGAGGTTCAGAATGCCATCAACAAGTCAAAATCTTCCAAATCCATTAGCCCTGATGGAAGCAACATGCTTATGCAAAACAATCTAGGCTCGACGGGAGTAAGCTATGTCACCAAGGTCCTCAACCTGTTGATAACTACTCTTCAAGTACCCGAATACACTTGAGGTCTTGCTACTTCCGACCTTCACTCACCACCTGAGCCTAGCCAACCACCACCATGGATGCCGAAAAGTGCACAGCACCACAACAGCACTTAGCGTCATAAACGCTCAGATAGTTCGTGGTCTCAGCCAGAAACCACCCTGTAAGAGAACGAACCTCGTTGGAATCAACATGCTTATGCTAAAGCATCTAGGCTCGACGGGATTAAGTTACCTCATCAAATACGCGATATCTGAAAGTCGGAAAAGTGGTCCCACTACTGAAACCTGAGAAATCCGCCAACAAAGGGGAGTCCTCCCCCACGCTCCCCCAGTACTGAAGAGGTGGACCATGAACTATCTGAGCGATCGGCAATCATCCGTACTGTTTTGAGGAGGAAAATCTAAACTGAGAAGAATTAAACAGTGTCCCCTCCCCGCTACTGTTTAACTTCTACATCTCGAAACTCCCGCAGCCACAAGGGCGGGTTTCCATAACCTCGTACGTAAATGACTGCACGATATTGACGTCGGGCAATGGAATCGATTGCATGTGTTCAAAGGTAAATAGCTATCTCTCCGACTTTTCTCGTTTCTACTCTGCACGGACCCTACACTTTTCACCACCAAAGCCACAGCGACCATATTTACAAAAAGGACGAAGGAGTATAGACTTGAGCTTAATATTGCTGTCGATGTCGTCAAAATTCCGATTGTCGGTAATCCTAAAATTTTAGATGTAACATTTGATAGTCTATGCTTCTTCACTCCTCATACGACCGCGATTATCGCCAAGGTACAGAGCCGAAACAAACTTCTCAAGTCACTGGCCGGCAGCACATGGGGAAAAGTCAAAGAAACGTTGCTGGCAACATACCAGGCAATCGGCCGGCCAGTCCTCAACTACGCCGCACAAATATGGTCGCCTGGATGCAGTGGTACGCAGATGAAGAAACTTCAGACCTGCCAGACACTGCACTCCGAACCACGACAAGATGGCTCTTGATATCTCCCATCGAACATCTACATAGTGAGACTATTATGCTCCCAGTTAAGGAGCATAATGAATTCCTCTCCTAGCAGCTCCTGCTGTGATGTTTTCGCTGAAATCACCCCTGCAGCCGCCTGCTTAGAGCGGAACTGCCTCCTAGGAACATCAAGAGCTCTTTCCTCAATTACGTCGACGACATCGAACTACTAACTTCCAAAAGGTACTAAGCGCCATTCACAGTCGAGCTATCAACACTTTTATCGACTCTCTCCCAGTGAATGGCGTTCTTGCAGTTTTAATCACCACCCATTGCAGACGAAAAGCTCGAGTTTCCGCGAGAATCGCGAGTGACCCTTGCGCAGCTTCGCTCTGAATATTGTAGCAGGTTAAACTCCTACTTGTCTAGAGTAGACCCCAACATATCCAACATATGTTATGCATGCAATGAGTTTCCGCATGACACTGGCCACCTCATTGCATTCCCTGCCAACCCCACTCATCTAAAACCCCTTTCCCTTTGGTCCGATCCCGTCGAAACAGCACTTTTCCGTTATCATTCTAACGGGGATTAGATATCCGTTAGAACAACAACAACCACCATATCGGTAACTATCGGCACAGCTATAGGCCCTGATTCTTCGGGGGAAACGGATATTTTTCCTGCACGTCCTTCGTTGTAAAAAGTGTTTCCACAACATTTTATAGAATAACTGGGCAGGTTGGTCTTTGCACTATGGGACCTCGAGCTTTGGACATGACCAGCTTATACGTCCTTTGCATTCTGTGATTCATGAATATCTTTATTCAACACGAGTTTGAATAAATTCTCACCCAATCTGTCTTTTTTATAGTTTTTAAACACGCACACATCTTCTTTGCCTTGCGGGTAAGCGCACAGCTAGTATGATAATTTCGAAATGATCACTGCGTGTGTATGTGTCACACACCTGCCACTCAACTGCTCGAGCAAACGTTATATCAGTAATAGAAACGCGACCGTTTTTTCCAAATGTGTTTTTACAACCTGTATTTAGAAACAATTTATTTGTAATATTTTCGTTCCTTTTTTTTACAGGCTTCTATGAAAAAGGGACATCTCCGGCTGCTCATTTGATGGTTCGGATTTGTTCTTCTTTTACTTTTACACAGGACGCAGACTGGGGTCGAATCGTTACATCCGTGAACTTATCATTTGTCACGTAAAAAGCTGTATTTCGGATTACGACATACATGATCATAATGCTTGTATCGTAATCCGGTATGATGACATACTATACGTGAACGAAAACTACCAATCGTAACAGTCGAATTCATTCAAAAATGTAAATATGTATATTCTAAATAATTTATTATTTTAGACAATTTTTTAGTAATAAATGAATTTTAGGACAAATTTTAATAAACTGAACCCTACCCAAAAGGATCTAATGGCGGAGTTCATAAGAAGCCGTCAATGCTTGGCAAAAAATAATTTCCTAAGTCTGCGCAAGGAAGAGTTGGGTCAAATAAACTATGGAAGGAACTGGGGAAACAGCTTAATGCCGTGGGCCACCAATTATAGATGCTAAGTTGTGGAGGAAGGTATGTATAAGTTAACGTAACGTGTAGCAGCGTGCTGTTGTTCCTCTTGTGTGGTGCGTTGGGTTAAACCACCGACGCAATCGGTGCATCCATACCTACATACATACATACATACCATATTGTACATACATTAGAAGATGAGCGCAAGCAACAGTGAGGCCTTAGCAACAGCTTTCCATGCTCTCCGATGTTTTCCATTGTCAATTCCCCTTCTTCAAGAAATGCGCGGGAAAACGCATCTGGGTTTTTCTAAAAGAGTGGAATGCTCTCCAACAACAATCGATGCACCTAATTCATTTTACGTCAGCTTGAGATCAGAGTGAAGTGGCAGTAAGAATCAATAAAAGGTGGACGTGGAACAGGCGAGTTGTATCGCCGTATTGATTAATCATAAATAAAAAAGACTTAAACTAAAAAAGACTAAAACACTTAATTTATATATGTAATTGATACGCAATATATTTTGGTAAAATATTAATTTTTTTTGAGGTTTTTGGTGATCAAAATATCAAGCAAAGAAAAAGCTTTCCTTCAACAAGGGATCGAGCAGTGACGAGGAGGCAAACTCTTTCCCCAGCTCCTTACCAGGTCTATCGACATCAAAACACTCGCTACAACAATGTCAACACAGAGAATTCCACGCACACCGAGGAGGAAAAGTAGCAGTGACGAAAAGTTGCAGTTACTCCAACAAAATATTAAATCATTGTCGGATTTTCAGAAAGGGTTAGATGAGAAACTAGAGAGGTTGGTAACTGCACAGGAAAAAGTGCTGACAATACAGGAGAGGTTGGTTGCTATAAAGGAGGAAAAGCCGCATTCAACAATCCACGGGGGAAATCAACTTAGAAATAAAGAGATTGGAGCTCGAAACCTTGAGAAAAAAATTATTATAAAACCTCGTACCTGACTTTATAATTTTTAGTTTTAAGCATTTAATAGACACTTTTTTATTTAATAGAGCTTTATTTATTTTTGAATTTTATTTATTTAGCATTTAAGAAAATCACCTCTGTGACAAACTTAATGAAACGTCTAATTAAAATTAAAAGAATAAATTTATATGAATAATTTCAGTTTAGATAAAAAAGCATAGGTAACAGTTATTTGAGTTTGCTTTTTTCACTAATTCTGCAAACTACTCAGGCAATATTAATTTTTCGAGCGCCTAGAAGCTGCCTTGCCTGTTGTACTTGGAGACTTTTTTCCGCCTATGTGTACCTGCAAATTTATGTCTTTCCAAAGTGCTTTATTTTATCACCGCAGAAGAGGTTCATCTCTTTGATTTGTGCGCAGTTGGCCTCGACTGTATCCTCCGTTGTGATTTCGTCCGAATCGCGAATTTCGACAGTCAGCGTATATCTGGGACTTGTAAAAAGCCTTTTGCACAGTCCATCACACAACGCTACTACGGGACATTAAAACAACTACGCTCCCTCCAGGACTGAAGAGATGGACTATGAATGATAAGTGATCTCCTAATACCCTATCAATTTCATCTCGGTATTCGAATTTGCTCCCTGTTTAAGCTCTTCTTAGCTCGAGTTCGCAAAACATTTTCCCCAAGCTGTTTACGGCTCTCTCTCTCTGCCTGGAGAGTTCATATTGCTCCTTAATCTGAAGCATACGGGCCTCATTATGCAGGTGTTCAATAGGAGGCATCTTGTCGTAGTCCTCGTGCAGTATTCTGACAAGTCTGAATCTTCCACGTCTGCGTTCTACTGCATCCAGGCGACGATATTGTTGCGGCGTAGTTCGGGACTGGCCGGCCGATTGCCTTGTAAGTTGTCAACAACGTTTCTTTGTTTTCTCCCCATGTGCTGCCGGCTAACGACTTGAAGATTTTGTTGCGGCTTTGTATCTTGGTGATAATCGCGGTCGTATGAGGAGCGAAGGAGCATAGAGTATCAACATTTATACCTAATAACATGTTTGCACCAAAAATTTTAAGTGATAAGTTACATTTAATCTCTTCACTAATCTAGCCGTTCTCATTGCCGTTGAACAGATGATAAAACAGATGTTTTTGCCATTCTAGAATTCACATCGCTTAATATTTATTAAAAGAAAAATTGTCATATACTATTTTGTTACAAAACCCGTCTTCTTTTAATCATTTCATTTGTTTGTTTACATTTTTTTCTCTTTGTAGTGCCTAAATCAGCTGTGATAATGTAATATATTTCCAATGCTGACAAGTAGATAGCGCAAAATCAGAGTCGCACCGAAAAATTTAAAGTGGATCAGTTTCAAATCACTTCTATGAAGTGGTTTTGAAGTGTCATTTTTGTATGGCGAAACCTTGTTAATTTTATAAGATTAGTAGGACAAACTAAACTGTCTGAACATGATATAAAATTGTATTATTTATTTTATTTTGACAATCGGAATCTTTGAACACATGCCGTCGATTCCATTGCCCGACGTCAATATAATGCAATCATCAGCATACGAGGTTATGGAAACTTCCTCTGGTGGCTGTGAGAGTTTCGAGATATAGAAGTTAAACAATAGCGGAGAGAGGACACCACCCTGTGGAACCCCTTGTTTTATTGACGACTGCTCTGGTAGTTCATAGTCCATCTCTTCAGTCCTGGAGGGAGCGTAGTTTTTTCAATGTCCCGCAGTAGCGTTGTGTGATTGACTGTGCCAAAGGCTTTTTAGAAGTCAAACGGTACGAGGATCGTTCTCTCACAGGTTGGTTTCTGGTTAGGGCCACGAACTATCTCGACGTTTATGGCGCTAAGTACTGTGGTGGTGCTGTGCACTTTTCGGAATCTTTGCTGGTGGTTGGCTAGGCTCAGGCGGTGAGTGAAGGTCGGGAGTAGCAAGGCCTCAGTGTTTTCACTACTGGGGAGAGGAGAGTTATCGGACGATAGGACTCCTCTTTGTTGGCGGATTTCTCAGGTTTCAATAGTGGGACTACTCTTCCGACTTTCACATATCGGGTATTTGATGAGGTAACTTAATCCCGTCGAGCCTAGATGCTTTAGCATAAGCATGTTGATTCCATCAATGCCAAATAATTTTAATGATTTTGCCTTGTTGCCTCCTCACCGGCGAAAGTCTTTAACACATCGTTTGCTTTTGTGTACCGAAGGGTGCAGTGTAAATTGCCGGCTAAAATAGCTCGCGTACTTCTTCGTGTCCGAAGAGGCATGGCCATTCAATTGAACTTCAACTCGGACAGATCAGAATGGGGATAAAGTTGTCTGTTGGAGCTTCTATGGACCGTGAAGGTCCTTCGTTGGCCACTTGGGTGGAGTGGCGGCGCAGTGCAGGTTGCACAGGCGTAGAGGCTAAGGTCGTAGTGCGTTAGAAACATGAGGCCACGTAACTTGTGGTCCACTCCTTGTGTGTCTCGCTTGGAGCCTTTTAGCGCAAACGCAGCAGAAAAATTCCTCCGGGACCGGGTTGGACAAAATGCCAGCACGAGTCAGCAGGATACGGGTCAACACTGCTCCAAGGAGTTGTTCGAGTAACAACAAACTTAAACTAAGACTTACCGATCTAAACGGGGTTAGACCACAGCCCTTGCCTGGATAAAATGCGGGTCAATTCCAGTGCGTGGATCCGGCTGTTGTGGAAATTGCTTTATAGTTGTTTTTGGTGGTGTGGCTTCTACAGCACTCAGTAATACCTGGTTTTGTGGAGATAGCTTTTTGGGCCGAGTGTAGCCCTTTAGTGCGCTCGAATACAGCTTCACGCTACTGCTATGGAGTTCCCTCATAGGATTATTTATAGAGCGCTGTGGAAGACTCATCATATTTACTAACTTCTTTATATTTTCTCCCAGTTCGAGCATTTGATCTCACACACTTTCCTTTTTTGCCCACAGTGTCAAAATCGCCTTTTGCAGCGTTGGTGGAGATGACCGTGCTTGAACGTGTTTTTCAACAGGCGTTTTCTCAAGCAATCGAGCTAACTTTGGTTCTCGCCTACAGGGACCAATTTCTGCACATTCGCTCATACTTGTAAAATTTGTTATCTGATGCAATGGTCGATTTCCTCAATATGTTATTTTATTTGTTAATTTAACAAATTTATAGGTTAGCGTATGGTTACCGTTTTGTTACCCTTAACTAGTACCTAAAAATCCATTTTAAATAATTTTTAAAAATTATTTTGTTAATATATCACTTTTTTATTATTTAAAAATTAACATTTACAACAAATTTATAAGAAAAAAATTATAATTTGCTTATTATTATTACGTCCGGCTGAAACTAATGTCCGCTCTGAAAATTAAAACAAATTCAATTTGTTAATAAAATCAATATAATGTTTTGTTTTCTTCGTTATAAAAATTATAATTTTAAAAATTCATTTTGCATTAAAAAAGTAATACTGGAAATTAATATATACAACTTACAAGTATAAAAATAAGTAATAATAAAAAAATATAATTTAGCCTTAAGTTTATGTTTTTTCTGCTTAAATCTATTGCGACTTGAAGCCACAAATCTCCTAAGCTCCCTATAGAGTGTGCTTTTGCCCTTGTCAGGAAATATGCATATGTATGTATCTAAATAGAAACGTTATAAGTAAAGACATTCAAATTCATTCAAATATATATTAGTAAAAAGATCTACCATAATCTAGCCCTACGCACTTAATTTTAACTAGTATTAAAAATGCAAAATAAAATATTTATGGGGCTCAAAGGTTGTGAGCATTCCACTTCGGAATCCATTTCCTCTATAAGCTCACGTTCGAAATTCATTCTGAGAAAAATAATTAAAGTGTTGATGAATTAGTGCTTCTAAAAAAAACTTCACATCTAAATGCATTATATTATATTTAATATCTGACCTTCTTTAAATTCCCTCGTTTTCTGAAACTCTACGTACAATATACCTTACTCTGCAGAAGCAACTGGCTCATCAAAATAAGCATAAGTGTCAGATAATAGAAGGTCAATATAAACATCGCCCTCTATTTTTTATACTCTCGCAACAAAGTTGCTAAGGAGAGTATTATAGTTTTGTTCACATAACGGTTGTTTGTAAGTCCTAAAACTAAAAGAGTCAGATATAGGGTTATATATACCAAAGTGATCAGGGTGACGAGTAGAGTTGAAATCCGGATGTCTGTCTGTCCGTCCGTCCGTCTGTCCGTCCGTCCGTGCAAGCTGTAACTTGAGTAAAAATTGAGATATCTTGATGAAACTTGGTACACGTATTTCTTGGCTCCATAAGAAGGTTAAGTTCGAAGATGGGCAAAATCGGCCCACTGCCACGCCCACAAAATGGCGGAAACCGAAAACCTATAAAGTGTCATAACTAAGCCATAAATAAAGATATTAAAGTGAAATTTGACACACAGGATCGCATTAGGAAGGCGCATATTTTGACGTAATTTTTTTGGAAAAGTGGGCGTGGCCCCGCCCCCTAATAAGTTTTTTGTACGTATCTCGGAAACTACTATAGCTATGCCAACCAAACTCTACAGAGTCGTTTTCTTCAGGCATTTCCATAATACAGTTCAAAAATGGAATAAATCGGATAATAACCACGCCCACCTCCCATACAAAGGTTATGTTGAAAATCACTAAAAGTGCGTTAACCGACTAACAAAAAACGTCAGAAACACTAAATTTTACGGAAGAAATTGCAGAAGGAAGCTGCATCTAGGCTTTTTTTAAAAATTGAAAATGGGCGTGGCCTCGCCCACTTATGGACCAAAAACCATATCTCAGGAACTACTCCACCGATTTCAATGAAATTCGGTATATAATATTTTCTTAACACCCTGATGACATGTACGAAATATAGGTGAAATCGGTTCACAACCACGCCTTCTTCCAATATAACGCTATTATGAATTCCATCTGATGCCTTCTCTGTATAATATATATGTACATACATTAGGAACCAATGATGATAGCGGAATAAAACTTTACAAAAATACGGCATTTGAAAAATATGTAAATGACGTATAATGAAATCTCGATTATCACTTTATCATGCGAGAGTATAAAATGTTCGGTGACACCCGAACTTAGCCCTTCCTTACTTGTTCACCAATGATTTTTATGGACCCTGTTTATCTGAAACTTTATAATATGCGACAAACATAATCTTTCTCCATAATATCTATTTTTTAATTGCTGCAATACTATATCCCTTTACCTATATCTTTTTACCATTTTCTTTTTTAAAGCTATAATTCTCAAACATATGGGGGTATTCTCATGTAATCACTTCGAAAAATCGATTTTTTTTTATATTTTGACAGTAAAAGCTATTGAAAACATGCTGTGAAAAATTCAGACCGAAATTCATAGTATTTGATAGGTTACAGCTCATAGTCGCCGACGTGTCGTAAGCGACTGTCTACCAGGCGCCTGCAGCTGCTACGATTCTCAACGCATTTTTCTCGAATCATCATTTTCAGAAACTGTCATGGTCCTAAAAAAAAAGCATTTAACCGATTGCTTTAAAATTTACATATGTTCTTCTACTTATTTATTGTTATCGTCCCTACCAGAATTGTTAATTTCCGAAAACATTTTCATATTTTTTGTTAACGATTTTTAACGAAAAAAAACAGATTTTCGTGACTTTTTTTTTGAAGTTCGACATTTTTTTTTAATGAAATTGATTATATTAAGTAGGGACGATAGTCGTAGAACTACTGAATAATAATCCATTCGACTTTTTTATTTCAGGCAACATGAACAGCCGCTATCACCATGCCCAGTGAACTACTTTTTTTGTTGGGGACTACTTTGATGTAAAAAAATGGGGAATGTTCGTTCCAGTATCCCTTTTTGAAGAGGTTTTGCGCAAAGGGGGAGGGGGCTGGGGGCTGGGGGCTACTCATTTGAAAGGTAATGAATGGAGCTTTTGAATAATAGCACCCTTTCCCCCCTAGAACCACGGGGAGCTCTAGGGCAGCCTCCTGAAAATGGTGTAAAATCGTAGTTTTTCCATACAATTTTCACTAATTATTATAAAATTTATGTATTTTTACGCAAGATTATTAATTTATTATTTTTATTATTTCAATGAATTAAAGTGGAAATCCACTTTATTTAAATAATAAAAACACTGAAAATTAAAAATTGTATACAAGTAGTTGAAGTACCAAGATTACCCGACCAACCATTTATACAAGATCCCCTAAATAATAAAATTGGGTTTTCATTTGTATGGAGTTTTTTCATTTCGTGTTATAACATATTTAATAACACCCAGTAACGAAATAAATGGGCCTGTCTTTTTTTTTTTTGTATTTCTCGCCTCCATAAAAATTTTACTATTACATTAGCAAAGTTTGCCGGCTTATTATAATTATCCTTATAAAAAAATCTCCTCACTACACGCCAATGAGATTCGATTCTTTGGGTGTGTGTGTGCCATCCTCGGCGATGAATGGATTGCCAGGGTCACTATGGTTAACCCTTTCATGGATGTAACCATACTCAGGGAGGCATTCATATGCGCGCCAAAAATCGGTCCTTATGGTTGTTCCGTCGTGTACATGCTTCCGAATAAGAGGGATGAGGACCTCTGCGGAACGTACATTGTCAGGGCATATCTCCAGTCTGAGGTCCTCACTGCCATCCTCTATCATTCCCAGCACCCAATGCCCTTCTACGCGTCTCCCTGAAAAAAAAAGAAAAGTATTTGAATAAACATAATTGGATTATATATAAATTATTATTATTACCTTTGTTGTATTTGCGTTTCCCGAATTTACTTTCGTCAATCTGCACTACCTTACCTGGACCACCAATCTTCCCTTTGACTTCTTGTTGGTCTAACTGAAATATAACTACCGCTTCCCTGCAGTAGCTATACCAGTCGGAGATAGTGCCAGATGACAATTTTGTTCCATCGCTCGCATAATCCTCCCTACATATAAATACCTTCCCGCGTAAAGCGGTGGGCAAACCAATACATGAGGTAAAACACGTGGGGAAAGCTTAATTTGACGCCTTCAAACCACTTGCCCGCTGCCCTTGAAATAAGGGACTTTGTCTTACAATTGCCCCTAGAGCATTTAAAGTACCCTACTGGGTGGCATTTGCCCAATGCCATTTGGTAAAAGGCACAAAGCCGGCTATTTGGCAACAGACCGTATACCTCGGCAAATGATACACACAATTCATGTGAGCCCAAGTACGAGGGCTGCTATATACATATATTTCTGGCCTAATAATGAAAATAGGAATATTTATCAACGAAAATGGTTTTATTGTTTTTTAAAATATTCTCCATCAATATTAATACACTTTTGCATGCGCTCAAACCAATTTTCGAAGCACTTTTTTCACTCCGATTGAGACACCACCATGGTTTTTGAATGCTTCAACAGCATCTTCTGGCGACAAAAATCGTTGACCACGTGTGGGAATAAAAAGAAGTCATTGGGTGCCAAGTCAGGGCTGTACGGCGGATGACCCATCAACGTTTTGGCCCGTCAAAAAGNCGCTGGTTTGGGCCGATGTGTGAGAGCCCGCATTGTCATGGTGCACAGTGATTCGTCTTCTCTTGTTCGTTTTTCGAATTTCTCCGAAGACTTCAGGCAAACAAATGGTGGTGTACCACTCAGAATTGACCGTCCTACGTTGCTCAAGCGAAACAGTCGCCACGTGACCAGTTTTGCCGAAGAAACAGGCGACCATTTGCTTCGAAGTGCTTCTTCCACGAACAACTTTCGTTGGATTTGGCTCGTCTTGGAAGACCCACACGGTCGATTGCTGTTTTTTTTCGGGCTCATACACATAGATAAATGATTCGTCACCTGTGACGATCTTATAAACGTCTTTTGAAGCACCGCGATCGTATTTTTTCAGCATTTCTTTACACCAATCCACACGAGCCTTTTTTTGAGCGATTGTCAAATTGTGCGGGATCAAACGAGAACAAACCTTTTTTACGGCGGCCAGGTGGACGACCTTCACGGAATTCGTCTTTGAGAGAGCGTCGGCCACGATTGAATTCGTTGTACCAGTTTTTCACAGTGCTATAGGATGGTGCTTCATAGCCATACAAAGATTTTAGTTCATCGATGCACTCTTGTCGTGCTAATCCACGTCGAAAGTTGTGAAAAATGATCACACGAAAATGTTCACGAGTTAATTCCATTTTTTGGCCGAGATGAATTTTTTAATTCACTGTAAATAAAACAATTCACGATTAAATGACAAAACGTTCTGAGTGATGTTGTGCTAAAAAATGTCAAACTTTCCAATGGAAATGTCAGATTGCACCTGGCAACACTTAGTGTTGCCTAGGCCAGAAATATATATAGCAGCCTCCATATTTGTCCATTTGCACTATATTCCACTGCTGTATCATGGTAGCATCACGACACATTACTGCTGCAGCGCTCGTGGATGGAATATCATCATCTTTGAAAAAAATTAGATATTATTTCATATAATACTGTTTTCAAAGAAAATTTCAAAGCTCCCTGAAAAGCGCCGCAGAAATTTATTCCACATTTTCGTTATATGGACCTAATATATTGCCCACTTTCAGAGAGCTAAATAACGTATTATATTTACATACCTGTTTGGTTATTTGACATCATTATAAAGTTTGAAAGCAGTTATTTTATTTAATTATATTAAAAATTTCCAATTGCGAAAACACACCGGTTTTAATTAAGGCACGCGAATATTGTATAATATAAATTTGAATTCCATTGAAATCAATATACCGTTAATACAGAAGTAACCCAACCAACATTTTTTCTATAATACTAACGTATTACTCCATTATTAAAATATATAGTATAACCTTAATTGAGCGTGGCCCTAAGGATCCACCCTACCACACCACCCTACCCCACCCCACCCCTTTTCACATTTGTTAAAACTTTCAACCATCGATCCGAAACGAGTCCTACTTATGTAAAGTAACCCAAATGTATATAAGACCTACCATTTTGATTCGTTGGGTTATTATTGTCTTCCTTTTGTGCTTATTTTCTTCGTCGTTTGACAGTTCATATTCAGTAATTTTGCTTACATTTCAAGGAACAGTATAACACGTAATTGAAAGCCGTTTTATTTATTAAATTGTACATAAAATTGCAACTTAAAATTCATAATTTATCATTAATTCAATTAAATATATTTCAAAGAATGTGTGTGTGTTTTAAATTGGTTAAATTTTTTGCAAGCAGTGCAACAAAAACTTCAAAAGAAGGGAGCCATTGCCAAAATTAACACTTTACAATAAATTTACATTTAAACCAAAGTTTAATTCATTGGCTATCCGTGCTATATAAATTTAAAAAAAATCCGTGCACGCATTTAAGAGGAATAAGCAGTGAAAAGGAGATACTGGAACGACTCCAACCCAAAAAAATATATTAAAAATGTAAAAAACGAATACAATTTTTTTTTTGTACATTTCAAAATACAAATAAAAATATATTAAAAAATTAAAATGAAATTTTGTTGTCGCATAAAAAAAATCTTTCTAAAAAGTGGTAAAATGTATGCGTTCACATGAGGGGGGGGTACCCCTTATGTTTAGGCCAGCGCCTAATTTCTTTTTACCACCCTTAGTGAGTATATAACAAACCATTGCCAGTTAGCCGTTAATAGTTTTCACTCAACGGTTAATAACTTTCACTCAACTGGCAATGGTTTCGTGAAAACAGCAAGCGAGCCTGCGCAGATTAACCCCGGCAGCAAAAAAAGTTAAGTGAGTAAAAATAATTGAATTTACATATTTATTTGAATATTTTCTTTCAGACTTCCTGGCAGGATCGCACGAAGAAATCAAGAAGGAAGTATCTGGAGGCCCCGGCGAGAAAACATTGATGTGTTGTCCCCTGTTTGCTGGCAGCAGAAAAGGTAAGTAAGTGAAGATAATGAAATTTGCAGATTTATTAAAATATTCTCCTTTATTTTCAGACTCGTGCGCATGCTCTTCTTGCTTTCCCCTTGGTGTGAAACAACTGATCGTTGGTGTCAACAAGATGGATTCGACTAAACCACCATACAGTGAGACTTGTTATGGGGAAGTCCAGAAGGAAGTATCCTCATCCATCAAGAAGCTCGGTTACAATCCAGCTGCTGTTGCATTCGTGCCAATCGCTGGCTTGGCATGGTGATAACGTGTTGGAAGCATCCACCAATGGTACAAAGGATGGAAGGTTGAACGTAAGGACGGCAACGCTGGGGGTAAGTTGATTTAATTACACAACCACAAGATGAAAAAAAAAAAATGACGCACAAGTAAATATGACGTTAACATTAGGCCAGATTACCAAATATTTCGATGTAAACGTGCAAAAATCAAATGTTGTGAGAAGCGTTTGCTGAAATCCTAAATCATAAATACTTATTATTTTAATAATTGCCGATTGATTGAACTTCGTGCTGTTGTCATTTATATACACATATTCTTATATGCTTCGCTTAGACTAATGTTCAATAATGGAAATTAACTCGTAGTACTTTAAAAAATACATGCTATGAGTAAAATACATACGTATTTACGCTTTTCCAGTTGCTTTAACGTACATTTCCATGCTTATGTTTAGCTATTAAAAGGTGAAACAATATAGCATGAGAAAGTACATAACTAAATATTTAACATTTTGGCCGATTACAATTAAATTGAATAAAAATTACGAGGAAAAAAAACTATTAATGAATAGAGATGTGCGAATACACTGAAAATAAATTGCGTGAAGAATGTGACTTAAGATTTTAAGAGAATTAAATAAAATCGATGCGAAAATTTATAATACAAAAAGAATAAAAAAAAAATATTTCAAGCTGCGTTGAGGGGAATGCAAACGAAATATTTCAAAATTGCAATTCAAGGCAATAAAAAATATTGTTAGACTACATAAAAGTATAATTAGAACTTTGGTGGTTCTATGATGGATTCCCTTTAAAAACAGCATGTGTGTTGAAAATTGGAAGTTGCACATGAGCAGCTTTAGTTGAATACAATATAGCACCACAAAGTTAAGTAATTGCAATAAAAACATAAAAATGTAAATATATACATACATATTTCCAATTTTATATATATATGTACGTAGACGAGTATGCTTTAAACTAAGTTTACTTAATTTTTAGCGTCGTCGCAGAACAAAATTAGTATTTTGGCTACACGAGTATGTAATACATTAAAGATTTTTTCCAATCTCTATTACTATGGGTAACGTTAAAATTTTTTGAAATATAAAACTTCAGACAGCACAATTCCGTGATCTGTGGTTTCGGATTGTTTAAGGACTACGAATAAAAACAAAAAAAAATATGTAAAACTTAAAACAATTTTTTCTCACAATAAAATCTGTTTATTTTAATACATTTTCTGTCAGATCGTAGTAAGTGTGTCGGAAAGCTAGGCTTCCGATGTGGCTGGGGAACGGTTGTGTTGAGTAGGGTGTGCATCCTCGTTTTCCTCCTCGTAGGGTGGTAGTAAGACCAATTTGGCAAGCGGTCTTGTAACTTGGCCTTTTTCAGTGATAATGTCAACTACTCGCACTCGGGTATCAGCACCTGGGTGTATATTGACAATCCTACCCAATCTCCACTCGTTCGGTGACAAATTGTCTTCTTTGATGACGACAAGGTCACCTGTCTTTAAATTTGTTTTGGAATGTTTCCACTTAATACGCTTCTGCATTTCATTCAGGTATTCGGTTTTCCACCTTTTGCAGAAGGATTGATGTAAGGCCTTAAGTTTTTGCCATCTATTTACGATAGAGGCACTGCTTTCATTTATATCCGGTTCTGGTGGGGCCATCAGATGTCCGCCGACCAAAAAATGTCCTGGAGTAAGTGGCTCCAAATCAGTAGGTTCGTTTGAGGCTGGGCTTAATGGTCGCGAATTAAGGCAAGACTCAATTCGGCATAAGAGTGTGTTGAACTCTTCAAGAGTATATTTTTGCCCAGACGCAATCTTGCGGAAATGACTCTTAAAGCTTTTCACACCTGCTTCCCAAAGTCCGCCCATATGAGGAGCTGCAGCAGGTATGAAATGCCATGTAAGAGCTTGGTGGCTATACTTTGAGATAGCATTGTTGCGAGCATCGGCTATGAAGGCTTTAAGTTCGGACCTTAGGGATCTTGATGCTCCAACGAAGTTTGTACCATTGTCCGAATAAATATTCTTAGGGCAACCTCTTCTCGAAACGAATCTAGAGAGAGCTGCTAAAAATGACTGTGTTGATAAATCGGTAGTGGCCTCCAGGTGGATGGCCCTTGTTGTAAAACAGACAAACAGACAGACATACCCTTTGGATACACGGCATCCTCTTCCACGGTAGCTTTTTATTTCGAACGGACCCGCGAAATCTACCCCCGTATTCGTAAAAGCGCGTGAAAATGTGGATCGTTCGGACGGAAGTGCACCCATAAGTTGCGTCTGAGCGCGTTTTTTGAAGATCGTGCACGTCTTGCAGTTATGGATGATGGATCGGATCAAGTTTTTCACCCTTGGAATCCAATACTGTGCCCGCGTTAGCCGTAACATCAGCTGATTTTCTCCATGCAAAGAGACTTGATGAATAAAATGGATTATTAGACGAGACAATACGCAGTTGTATGGAAGGATGATTGGATGGCGCTCATTGTATGACAAGTCGAGAGACGCACCGAGACGGCCACCAGTTCTCAACACTTCATCTTTATCGAGGAATGGATTAAGAGAGAGGATTTCACTTTTTGCATCGATGGGCTTACCGGATTTCAGACAACCATACTCTTGACCATATTTCTGCTTCTGCGTATTTATTATCAAACGTTTTGTCGTTGCTTTAATTTCTTCGGATGAAATTAAGCAAGACTTTTGTTGAAAAGAAGCCTTTGTGTTTGGATGAGTTCTTTGAGAGAATCTCATAACGTATGATAACACTCTCAAAGCTCTCGGCAAACTCGAAAAACGGTCAAGGATGTCGTTAGAAATCCCCCTGTATTGTTGTACAAGCATGTACACGTACCTGTTTTTCCTCTATTGTCGTCTCGTAGTCATTTTGTCGTAATGGCCATTTGGATTGATCTTCTTGCAGCCAAGAAGGTCCCTGCCACCACAAGGTGTTTTCCACCAAATCCTGTGCCATAAGTCCCCGACTGGCTAAGTCTGCAGGGTTAGATCCTGAATCGACATGATTCCAATTTGCGTTGCCAACCTTTTCTATAATCTTTGTCACTCGATGGGATACAAACGTTGACCATGAACATGGTGGCTTGCGAATCCATGCGAGAACGATGGTCGAATCCGTCCATAGTTTAAGTTTAAGATGAGTCAGCTCCAGGTTGTTGACGACAGATTCAACTGTTTCGGCCAGTAATACGGCGCCGCACAGTTCCAGACGCGGTAAAGAGATAGTTTTGACAGGCGCTACTCTGGTTTTTGCCAATAGTAGGCTGACGAAAACTTCGTTGCTTGTCCTTACGCGCAGGTAGACCGTTGCTGCGTATGCTTTCTCTGATGCATCGCAGAAACCATGAATGGACACATCGTCCGTCGGCGAGAAGTGGACCCATCGTGGAATTTTAATGTTGTTTATGTACCTGTGGTTATCCATGAATGTGTGCCAACGATCCAATGTGGTAGGAGATACAACCTCGTCCCATTGTGTTCCTTCCAGCCAAATATGTTGCATTATCATTTTGGCTGTGACGATAATCGGTGCTAGCCATCCTAATGGGTCAAAAAGTTTGGCGATATCTGAGAGAATAGCTCTCTTTGTATATGATTCTGGGCTGAGTATAGGTTTTGTTTTAAAGTAAAAGAAGTCAGTGTGCGCATTCCACCTTATCCCAAGAGCCTTGACATCACTTGTGTCTTCGAAGTCTAAAAACTCTTTGTTTAGCAAGTGGTCTTTTGGAAGGCCTTGTAAAATTCTTCCACAGTTGGCTGTCCATTTTCTTAATGGGAAACCTGCCGACTCCAATGCTGTTTTTATCTCATTTCTAGCTTTAATTGCAGCCTCTACAGAGTGTCCACCTGCTAAGACATCATCAACATACATGCACTTCCTGAGTATGTTTGAGGCTACTGGTAGTGAGCTTTCAACGTCGTCAGCTAATTGGAGTAACGTCCTTATTGCCAGATAAGGAGCGCAGTTGATTCCGAACGTTACCGTCTTCAATTCAAAAAGATTTGTTTGTTCGGTCGGATGGTTGCGGAAAACGATTCGCTGGTACTTCGTTTGATCAGCTTTCAATAGGATTTGGCGATACATTTTCTCAATATCGCTATTGAAAACATATTTAAATAAACGCCATCGCAGAATTAATATGGTCAAATCTGCCTGAAGAACTGGACCGGGGAGAAGGATGTCATTCAGCGAAGTGCCGTTTGAAGTGGCTTGCGATGCATTGAACACCACACGCACCTTTGTCGATGTGCTCTCTTCCTTTTTTACGGCGTGGTGAGGCAGGTAATAGTTGTTACTAGAGTCGGCCGTTTGATTGGTATGTATCTTTGCCATATGACCCAGCTCAACATATTCGTTTAACACTCTGTTGTATTCTTTTTGCAGGTTCTCGTCTCTGGACAAACGAGCTTCATTGCGATAAAACTGGGAGTACGCAATCTTTAAGGAACTACCTAGACTAATGTTGACCGGATAGTCTTTCCTGAATGGTAGCGATACAACGTATTTCCCGTCTTCATTTCGCTTCGTTGTCTCTTTATAGAGCTCTTCACAGTACCTGTCCTCCTCGCTTAATTTCTTTTCCTTGGAGATCTCTTCCAATTCCCAGAACGAAGCTAACTGCTTTTCCAGCGATATTTCGTTATAATAAGAGACGCAAGTGTTGGTTGGCTTAATTGTATTAGCACGCCCTGTGACTATCCAACCGAACACTGTCTCTTGCGCAAGAAGTGATCCCAGCACGTTCTTGCGTATGCCATCCAGCATAATCTGGGGATAGACGTCACCACCGAGTATGACGTCCACGGGTTCATTGACGAAGAACCTCTTATCCGCCAACGTGAGATCTGGGAAAGCCTGCCGAGTTAGTGCGCTAATATGGCAAGTCGGCAAGTTTCCCGTTAATTTCGGCAGAACCATCATGTTCGTTGTGATCGATATAAGTGGGTCTATTGGTGACCGCAACTCGACACAACATGATTCCTTCACTTGCGCAGATACGGTGTTGTTGATGCCTGACACCTGGGCATTTATCTTCCGCACTGGCAAGTTGATTCTGCGCTTCAGCCTTTCTGTGATGAAAGAGCACTCTGACCCCGAGTCGATGAGTGCTCTTGCGGCATAAGTAACGCCGCTGTAATTTATGCTTATTTGTGCCGTTCCTAACAAGACACCTTTGTCGCTGTTAGCGAAGCACGACTGTACTTGAGTCGTTGGCTTGCCTTTCGACTTGTTGAAGTTGCGTCTCTGCTGCGCTTGCCTGGACGTAGACGGAATCTCGTCCGATGGCGTAGATGAGCCTCTTTGGCTGCTAGGCTGCACTGTCCTCAAATGTAGGAGTGTGTGATGCCTCGCGTGGCACGTGCTGCAGTTGAATGCACTGGTGCATTGCGACACTAAATGCCCAAAGCCGAGGCAATTGATGCAGCGATTGTTGCGCTTAGCGAACTTGATCCTGTCCGCCGGTGCCATGTTAAGAAACATGGGGCAAGATCTTAATTTGTGATCTGCGCTTTTGCACATCAGACATGTTGATTTCTCAACGCTTACTTGGAAGGCGCCGAGTCTGTTCTGATGGCTATTGTTGTTGTATTTGTTCTGTGTGGGTGCACTGACAGGCTTTACAGAATTGGACGATTTCTTGGCACGTTCTATTGCCTCTAAATCACGGTATCTATCCGTGAGGAAGTTGTCCAATTCCTCCCACTTTGCCGTCCTTGTCTTGTTCTTTACAGACTGTTCCCACAGGGCCAATGTTGCTTGTGGCAGTCTCTTGGAACATATGCGGATTATGATTGGGTCCCAGTTCCCAATGTCCACTTTATTGGCTGTCAGGCAGGAGATGCAGCTGTTGATCTCCCGCTGTAGCCATTTTATCGAACTCGAGCACTCCTTGTCGATTGACGGTAAGTCGAGCAGTATGTCGACTTGGGTTTCGACGAGAATTCGCTCATTCTCGTACATGTCAGTTAAACCCTTCCATGCCATTGCAAAGCCATCATTTGTAAGAGGGCATTTCGACACAATAACCTTCGCTTCCCCTTGAGTCTTTTTGTTGAGATGGTATAATTTCTCAACAGGTGACAGGCGCTTGCTTTTGATGTATACGGCCGTGAACATATCCCGGAATGTTGGCCATGAAAGGTAGTCCCCTTTGAAAACATCGGTATCGCAAGGCGGAAGGGAGTGGTTATTGTCTACCTCAGCAGACTTTTCTGTGTCTTTGGGGGTTGAGAGGATCTCAGACATATCCTTCATTGCCCCCATGCAACGTATGTAGCATTGACCACCTAGCTTGAATTTTTTTTAATAAGGGCATAGTCCTTTGCAGACATGTCCCCTTTGCTGTTGAGGTCGTCATGGGCAGCTTTCGCTTTGCACCACATCTCTCTCAGCTCGTCTTGTTGCATCACAAGAGCGTTCTTCGAGATGTCCTTTGATGCAGCACTGAATTCAGACTCGTATTCGACAACGTAGTCCACTAGGCGCGTGAAAGCTTCCATGGTGTTGGTATAAGTGACAAGAAGAATTGAAAATTCAAATTTAAATTTAAAGGAATATAGTAATACTCAAGACTGAGCAGACTTTGGCCTAAAGAATATGGGAATCGCTTTGAAAATAATTCCCCACTATTGTAAATTTTTATTTGCAGCACACCACTGCCAACCAAACAAGAAAATAGAAGAAAGAAAATTTTTTGACTGTTTTAGCCGATATCGCAATATATCTGGCTGGTCAATAATATATGATTTATTGAATATAAGTCAGCACACCACTGCCAACCAAACGAGAATATATGTAATTGTCCGAAAATATAATTATGACGCTTTTGACAAATGCAGCCGATATCGGAATATATCTGGCTTTTTAATAATGTTTGATTTATTGAATATAAGTCAGCAAACGAAAAAATTTTTTAACTATAGTAGCCGATATCGCAATATATCTGGCTTTGGTACTTTATTTAATATATATGTGAGTTGCAGCACACCACTGCCAACAACAAAAAACGAGAATATATATGTAGTCGTACGTACGTATGTATAAATATGCCACTTTATATGGCTCGCCACCCAAGATACGCCAACGAAAATCAATTTGTGAAAAGAAAGTGTTTGAAGGTGAAAAAAGTTGCGTTGTCTCAGTGAAAAAAAGAAACAAAAATCACGGAAATTTCTTGAACAAATCGAAAAATTGAAAAATCAAAAATTAGTGCCGTAAGTGATATGTGGAAAAAAATATATATATTACAAAATCAAAAAATTGAAAAAATCAAAAAATTAGTGCCGTAAGTGATATGTGAAAGGATATTACCGCACAAAATCAAAAAAAAATGAGAAAATCGAAAATTAGTGCCGTAAGTGATATGTATATGAAGAAATATACGAGAAAAAATATTACCGCACAAAATCCGGTAAACGTAACCGTGCACTTACGGATTATTTTGCCTTTGTAATTATCTCACTGAAACACTAAAAACACTAGTCACCTTGTCACTTTTCTTGAATAAACGGTTTATGATTGTCACCAATAAAATGCGATTAAAAACCACTCTTTTTTATTTTTTTTTAAAAACGATTTATATCCAAGTGATATTAAAGCAATCACGTACCTGGTTTGCCTGCGTTGGTGTGCAGTGTATTGTGTTCTTTGTGTTTAAAAAAAGAGTTGCTGGTGTGCAGCGCCTTGTGAATCCCTGTGGGTGGTGTTAAGAAAACTTGCTTGCTGGTTTGCAGCGCCTCGTGAATTCCAATTGAGAAAACTTGGGTTTATGAAATGATATTTGATTAATATCCGGCTCGAAGGACATGAATATATCTCGAACGTTCGACGAGTCACTCGCGGACGATGCGTCGATCGTTCGAGCCGGATTTGAACCAGCGACCTATGCATCACCACAAGCACAAACCGTAAGTAATTTTTTTGGTGCCGGGGTTAATCTGCGCACGTGTGCGCACTTAACCAATAATTTAAAATGTCATTCATGACATAAGGTGATGCCATGCCGTCAGTTTTTAATTCGCCTTAAAAATTTCATTCATGACATAAGGTGATGCCATGCCGTTAGTTTTTTAATTCGCCTTAAAAATTTTACAAGAATGAATCTAAAACTTCTTTTCCAAACCACGAGGCATAACTCATGCTTATGAATTTTAAATTCAATTTTTTATTGCAAATACCATATTTGAAAAATATGTTTTGCTAGCAAATAACGCAACTGCAAACCCCGAAAGTCTTCTTCTACAGCAGTACATGTATGCATTGCCCTTGAACCTACTGAGCAAGAGGTACTTTATTGACATGAAAGAATTGAAAATAATTATTAAACCAAATTGTATTTAACATTTTCTTTGGTGGCAGGCCACTTTGTCGAAAACATACGACAAATAAAACAATAACGTTAACATAAATTTGATGCTAAAAGCAAAAATGTTTTTTATTTAATTATTATTTGCAACACTATGGTAATGTAAGGCAGTTCACACCACATAAGGCCGCCTACACACTATGGTAATGTAAGGCAGTTCACACCACATAAGGCCGCCTCCACACTATGAATATATATATAATATAACTTATGCACTTTTTCTCGCCACCCAATAGTTTTAGATGATATTCAAAACCAAACAACACAAAATCGTCAACAGATTAATTTCAGGAGGATGACGCGCTACAGTGCCTTAAAGAAGACGGCGGCCCTACACCCAAACCGGTACCCGCTTTCTTGCACGCTGTGCAAGGGAAAACATCCATTGCGGCTCTGCTCGTCCTTCCGGGCCAAGACACCGGAGGAGCGCCTACGGGAGGCACTCATAGGCAAATATTGTATAAATTGCCTTGCGGTCAACCACAACCACGCTGCAACGAAAAGCACCACACCATGCCCCACATCGGGGAAAATACCCGTCGCCGCCCCGCAGTGCCTCAAAACCAATCATGGAGCGAACAAATAAGTTCCGATGATGCTCTCTCCATCGATGCATCAGACCCTGGAACGGAGACTAGGCCTCTCCAACCAGAACCGGAGGAGGGAGAACTCCTTGAAACCGGAGCGGAAACACGGCCTTTCCGCCCATCACAGCGAGGGGAAACGGAAACCCGGACTTTCCGCCCCTTGCTGCAACATGAACGTCGCGCGCACAAACGCCGTCTGCGCCGTCGCCAAGAGCACAACTCGGCCAGACTGGAGACCAGGTCTCTCCAGATTCACCGGGCTAGCTCCTTTAGAGCCGGGCTAGCGGATCGAGCCAGCATAGCGACTCCTTCCTTGCTGCCAACGACAGCCATTTTACCGACGGCGGTGGTCAAGATTGAGGCAAGGGGACGTCTACATCTGGTCAGGGCTCTGATAGACGCATGCGCCCCTACGTCGTTAATTGCACACGACCTTTTAAGCGAACTACAACTTGTGCAGACCCATATCGGTGGTCAACGCGGCTGCCTCGTAGTACTGCGAGGCAGACATGGGACGAATACCCGAATGTCGACGCATGTAAGGGTAATTCACGGTTATATGCGCATCAGCCCGACCACTACATTAGACGCGGCCATAGCAGCCCCATACACCCACATCAAACTGGCGGACCCAAACTTCCACAAGTCGTCGCCGATACGCTTGGTGCTCGGCGCGGATGTTTACTCCCGCATTATGACCCAACAGGTCATGCCACATACATTTGGGCAGCTCCTCGCACAGGGCTCCATATTCGGCTGGGTGCTTTCGGGTACGGCCCGGTACTAAATTAAGTCATTTTAGTATTTTCTTTTTTAACTTATTCTATTGTTTTCTTTTGCATTCCTATTTAAAATAAGTATTGTTTTTTGGATTGTTATTTAAAGAAAAAATATAATTATAATAACAAATGAACTTAAACTATTTTCTATTTAGCTGTACTCATATTGTGCCATAAATTTGTACCTCGTTGTGGTGGTCGATGGACACGTAATTTTTTTTGTTGCTCACCGCAAGGGGGCCGGTATGTTTAGGCCAGCGCCTAATTTCTTTTTACCACCCCTAGTGAGTATATAACAAACCATTGCCAGTTAGCCGTTAATAGTTTTCACTCAACTGGCAATGGTTTCGTTGAAAACTCCCGCGTAGCAAGCGAGCCTGCGAGCCTGCGAGTCGCGCACTTTCACTTTTTCGTAGCGATCGAAGCAATCAAGACGTCGTCCACCGGCCATCACAACCAGCATCACCACAAGCACAAACCGTAAGTAATTTTTTTGGTAATCACAATTTAATAAAGAACCAATATTTTAATTTGCTATATTAAATACAAACTTTGTGGTTTCATTTGCTAATACACTCCCTTTTTTTTCCTGTTTCATATTCTCAACGATCGACGCATCGTCCGCGAGTGACTCGTCGAACGTTCGAGATATATTCACCTTATATGCGGAGAAATTATCAATCGCGCCAAACTGTCTTGACTGCGTAAGAAATGTAATAAATGTATACACGAAAAAAATTAGCAAACCCTTGGAAGAGTTTGTCAGCTACATTTGATTTGTGTTTTTCTGACTGCTCATATGAAAGAAGTCGAATTTCGACGTGAAAAGAAGTATATATAGTACCTCTATATAACAAAAATTGTCGGAACTCTGTGGATTTTGGATTCCTTATTTCAATAAAGTCTCGCATTATTCGACAAAATTCGAACGACACAAATTTTGCCAAATTCCGCAGCTTCACAATCATTACGGAAATATTTCCCTTAGAAATAAACAATTTTAATAGTAACTTAATTATACCTAAGCCTACTAAATGCATTGCTCCCGAAGGAAACCATATTAAAATGTGCAGATCCTAATATAATTTCTTTCTGCCTATTCACTATGGTGTTCCCCATCTCTCCTAATTCTAAAACTATCATCAATTTGCGTTAATTTCACGTTGGTTGAAAAACTAACTCTCCCTTTGCTCTGCGAATGGTAGACACCTTGTCGTGGTGTCGTGTGCGACCGATAGTCACATATGGGGAGGTGGCCTGGGCCTCAAAAGCTCCGCAGCTCTCCATACCTATGGGAAGTTTTCCGAGCATTTTTCAGGCAGAAGTCTTCGCCATAAGCCGGTGCATAGAGATAAACCTCCAACGCAACTATCGCGATGAGCGTATAACCATACTTAGCGATAGTCAAGCGGCACTAACAGCAATCACCTTCTGCGAGATCAAATCGCTAGTGGTATAGGAGTGCAGAGAACGGCTGTATAGCCGGAGCACCTCATCTGGGTGCCCGGTCACATAGGTAAAGCCGGTATAGCTGGCTGGCGATCTCACCCGCTCCGCAGCTTCCACTAACATGGTAGGACCTAAACCCTTCACTAAAGTGGGTCCCCATACCATAAGGGAGTTGCTCCGCAAGGAAGAATGAGTAGGCAGAGAAAGACATTGGCAACAACTCCATGGCATGCGACATGCCAAATTGCTAGTGGGGGGGTACAATCTAAGCAGGTTTAAATTCATTTAAAATACTAGCACTCAGCGCTCATAGAAGGCATCTATGGGCATATCGTCCTCCTCTTCCGTCGGGGCGTGTCCGCAAATCAGCGATATGTTGAAGAACATCGCTTTGATGCGGATTGTGACTAGACGGTCATTCACCGGAGTGAATGATAGTACTCGGAGATGGAGTCTCTCTCCCACCACGAATCCCACACCAAACTTGCGCTCCTTTATACTCGTATAGCCACTTTCGTAAATGCCACAAGGACTTACTCGCCTCAGTCCTTGTCCCGTCCATCGCATTTCTTGGACGGCGGTGATGTCAGGATTCACTCTAACGAGGACATCAACCTGCTGAGCAGCGGCACCTTCCCAATTAAGGGGCCGGACATTCCAGATGCATGCCCTCAAATCGTAATCTTTAATTCGTTAGCCATGGCTGTTTCAATTTCTTCATTGGGGGCGTTTTTTACGTGGCGCACAACCCTGTGAAGCACTTTAGCTCACCTTCACCGGAAGTCATGAGCTGCTTGAGCCATATGTAAAAGAATCGTTTCTGGGCACTCCAAAGTGAATGGCGATCAGAGAACTTTCCTCACTTGCGTGAACTACATTACTCCATCCTTCTCTCTCTTTTTCCCATTCAATTGAAAACTGCAGAAAGTGAAACCGTTTGGGCGAACATCTGGAAATATTTCAATGTCTCTGTGCAATCTGTTACCTCTTTTTCAGGGTGGTTTTCATATGGAATTCCTCCTCGCGGGAGAATGACAAAAAAAAATGATAAAACAAATAATGGCTATGTTCGGGTGTTCTCATAATATTGCAACTTCCAAGAATCAAAGCCAGGGAGATATTTTAAGGTGCAAAATGTCACCCAGAGGATCAAAGTTCAAGCAATTATATACGAGTATAAATATAACTCATAGACCGGCCGCCATATTTGACATTAAGTTCTTAGAGTAACGAAAAGATCTTATGCAAGGTATGTAAGATAAAATATTGATCCTATATTATCTTTTTTCATACTGCATGCAATTAATAGGACACAGGCTTATAAAATGCTCTCAAGGTTTCATCAATGGTCCTCACACAGCTGGGTGTTCGAAAATCCAAATATTGGTTATTTGGGGGCTAGGTCAAGTTTTCGCTCAAATTTATCCATTTTAAGCACAAAAATACAACATTATAAGAAAAAAACTATCTTAATTATACTATATATCTAGCATAAATTCACCTGGAAGTTCTAAAATCTTTATATTAAGTATATGGGGGCTCAGGGAAGTATTGGCCCGATTCAACCATTTTTTTACATACAGACATACCATTATCAGAGAAGGATTATCCCTGAATTTCAATTATACATATATCTCACACATTGACCGATATTTTCGGTAAATAGTGTACTATATATACTGCGGTCCACATATTCGGTACTTAGGGTTTTGAACAGTTTTGGTTTGATTTGGACAATTTTTGGTCAAAAGGTGCCACATTTTTAAGGAATTATGTATACTGTGAAATTTTATTTTGTTATATTAACTATTTTTTGATTTGCGTATTGGAAAGTGAAAGAATCAAATGGGATTTTAGATTGTGTTATATGGGAAGTTGGCGTGTTTGTAGTCCGAGATACGGTATTTCATCAAAAAGTGGGCGGTGCCACGCCCTTTGTCCAATTTTCACACCGGCTCTCATAAAGCCTTCTCATACCATCTTGGAGGTAAAATTTAATATCTGGGCGTAATTAGTTATGCATTTATTGCGCTTTTAGTAGTTTAAAAGAGTACCGTTATATGGGGAGTGAGCGGGGTTAACCTAAGATTTCTTCCATTTTCACATTGCCGGTTGTAGTTCTTATAAGATTTGTACTCAGCAAATTTGGTTGTTGTAACTCAAGTGGTTTAGGAGATACGTACATTAAACTTTAGAGGGCGGGGATAGAAAAATGTTTGCCCTCAAGTGCCCCTTGCTACTGCGATCTTCTGTACCAAATTACAGCTGTATACCTTAATTAAGTGCCTAGCTATGGCACTTTATATGTTTTCGGCTAATGGCGATTTGTGGGCGTGACATCGGTCCAATTACGCCCATCTACGAACTCGAAATTTTTTTTCATCGAGAAATGTCGATTTTTACTCCAGTTACAGCTTGCACACACGGACGGACGGACAGACAGACAGTGAGCCGGATTTCAACAACCCGAGCATAGAGCAGCATAAATGCAAGATTTTTGTGAGAAAAGAAAATACTATAACTGTACGGAATATCGGGTTCAAGCATTTATTTTTGTATTTTTCACTATTATTATTTATCTACGAGCACCAAGTCAATTTATTGCTAGACACACATACAAATGTATATTAATCAGCGATATCCTAAACGTACCAACATTTGGCAGCCCATCACTAACCGGTACAGGTGTTTTCTTACAATTCAGCAAGTCAAACTGGTGTGTCGGCGTTGCCCATTACATTCTTCTCTTGGCTGTATGGCAATGGAGCGATATCGGCGATGACGAAATAAGCAAATGAAAACGAAAATATTTTGCGTGGGTCTATATACATACATATATAGTTGTCTATACATACATACATATACATGAGTATTCATCAAACGAGCGCACAAAACCATTCTCGACGCCTTCGCATCGCTATTGACCGGCCTGCCAACGCAGAGTCAAGCGCATTGCCGGTGTGCCATTTATATACATATATATCATATATTCGTTGCAATTTATGAAAAATTGAAAATGAGAACAACAAAGTTATGTATTTTAAGATGTGTACGCAACTATCGCAATGTAATATTGAGGGATTCACTCGTCTGAGAAGTTCCTTCGTTGCCTGGCACATGCGAAGCTGAGGTCTAATGGATTGATTTTTTTGTCACGGACTTATATTAAAGGAAAGTCATTGATTTGAATATTTTTATATTTATTGATGTCAAACCCTGACCCCTAGTTGCGGAAATTGATTTCACCATTTTCGAGAGGCACACAGATATTTTAGGTCGAACTATATTTGCAGTTCTACAAGAAAGAGTTTTAAAGTTATGAAAATTCCAAGCTTTTACACATATAAATATGTATATACTTGTATGTATGTATCTTTTATAATCTTGTCTTGGAAGTCTTCCGAAAGTTTTAGTCGGTAGCTTTCCAATATCCCACCGATACCGATTTTCACAACAACGCCGTTACCTCCGCAAAAAGTCACTGTTGAGTGCATTCTAGGGCCAGAGAGAATCTTTGGTATACAAGTACATTCCTTCAAAAATGAAGCCGGTCATACTGGTACAGCAATGGGGAACGCTATAGACTGTTGATTAATGAGTTTGTCGTGCATAATTTGGAGGATGTTGATGTGGACGATCTTTGATTCCAAAAAGACCGTGCCATGCAGTTAACGAAACAATAAATTTAATGAAAGAAATTTTTGGTGAGCGCATTATCTTGTGTTGTGGGTCGTTTTGTTGAAAATTCATTTTGACAGGATTTAAATCTGGTTGTTGTTGCCTAATTTCGAATTACTTAGTTACCCGTATACATACATATATACGAAACTGGTTCCGACACCGAACTAGTGTTTTCTTAAAATGTCCCGATGTACAGTGGTTCCATTTGTATGGAGGATAGCGACAAAAATAGTTAGAATAGAGATACTGACCTGCAATATACACAGCATATTTCTGTTCATGCAAGTACGATATTCTGAGAAAATCGCAATTGCATAACGCCCACTTTTCATATTCTACATACTTACGTATATAATTCTAACGTTAAAATACCTGAGCATGTGATAAATTTTGTTCCAATTCCCGGATTTATTATTAATAAATAGAAAGGAAAACGGATGCGCCATTTAATTTCATAAAATTAAACAATTTATTTTTTACAGTTCAAATAAAAATTTTATTAATTTGGAAGAAAAATAAGGACGTTGTAAACCTCAATAAAAAATTCCTTTACGTAATTAGTCTTCCAACAATTTTATTGTAGATTTTAATAATGCGCTTTTCTTTTTGCATGGCAATTTTTGTTGACCTGTAATAATCTAAGCTCAACAATAACATATGTATTTAGTAAATCCGTATTTGTTGCAATTCGAGAAGTTTTCCTCGTATGTTGAAGCCTATACCTCTTAATATCCTTGTTTTTGGCTCCCGCAGCTTCCTCTGATAGTTCTCCAATGGATATTATTGCACTCTCGATGACTTCGGAACCATGCACAAGGATCTTGTGAACTGAAGGTGGAAGATAGAAACAAGGGTACTTCTCTACAAGCCCTTTAGCAGTTTCAAGTGCGAATTGCTTAAATTTGTCCGCGTTTATTTTATATCCTGATGACATAGCTTGCAGTAATGCTGCACATCTTAGTATGAGCTCTTCGTCAACGCCCGTTATTTGAGAAGCCAAACCAGCATTATTAAAAAAGTGTCTAGCCGTGTTGCCATCGTTTGACGTCCCACTACCTCCTGTTTTTGGCATGCCCACTATTAAACCCATTTCTGATCTAAACTTATTTCTAACCTGAATTTTTTTTTCCATGAATTGAGTTTTATCTTCTGCCGACCTAATTTGCCATTTTATCAATTTCTGCCAATTTTGCTATTCTACGTTGCTTAGTCCGTTAGGAGCATGCAGAGAAATCAGCAGTTGGGCGACCACGTTCACTCGCTTTTGCTTCTTCTTTTTCAGATGGCAAAGATAGAGTTTCGAGACTTAAGGTAACAACCTCTTTGTAAGAGAGCCAATCCGAGTAGTTTCTTATAACGTCTGACTTTACGCGATGGTTTTGTTTCTACATCACCCCAATGCGTCTGCATAAATATTTTACACATTTCAGTATATCATCATACGGGTGTTCGTCACCTTCAAAACCTGTTTTTCTGACTATATCTTCAAAAACTTCCTGACCTTTCGTCGTACTTGATCCATTTTTGGAGCATCAAATTTCAAAAATATAGGAGCGAGAAAATATGCATTGATGAGACGTTCCTACGATAAGAAATTTAAAAAATAAAAATCTCAGAGAGAGAGAGTGAGACAACAACATCTAATTCTACATTTGTTTATTGACATTACTTGCAAAAACCAATGCTATAACACGCACATTTGATGTACAAAATACACTTTGAAACTAAAAAGTTAGGTTATTTAGAAACCTGCAAATTAATAATAATAATATTAATATTAATATTATTTTAAACTATATACTTGTATCAACATTTACACACTAATCCGGTCACTGCATTCGGTTGACAAAGTTACTAAATCTCCAAATACATTTAACAAAGAACAACAAAACTGAATCAAAAAGACACTTCATTAAAATTTGTTATTCTAAAAACAACACCACAATTTAAAAAAATTTTATTACTGAAAAATAATACTATTACCATCTACTTTAATTTCCATTTTCAGTATTTTTATTTAGACACTTTTTTAAATTAAACTTTTGCAGTTGAATGTACACGTTGCTTTCGCTTTTATTTTTGTCAACTATTTACTTCTGTGCAAGGCCGTACATATGTTGCTTTCACTCAAGAAGTTCCGTTAGAAATAATCAAAACAAACTCAAAATACATAAATTTGATGGCATATGCAACTATTTATTTAGCTACAAGCCCAATATATAAGCATAGACTTTTTTATTTTTGTCGTATGGGAGGAACCACCGTGCGATGGGCCGGAACGAATCGAACGGATTTAACATAACGAAATAATATACCATATGTAGAGAATATGTGACGAACCATAAGATTTTCACATCCGAACGAGTGTATTTCTATTTTTAAGGAAATAATTAATATTTTCTTCTATTTATCAACGGAATTTTTTAATCGCTTCGCTCGCTTTAACTTTCGTATGCGTTCGGTTGTAGCTCAAACATAAAAAACGGTTAATCCAACAAATTGTTTTCGGTTATTCAATTTTTCAAACTATTTTCATAGGTGTGCATTCGGGTTTATTTGCCGAGGTATTTGTATTCGCATTGCTCAAGAGCTCATGCGCACAGGTGCTCTACCGGCGCGTTGAGTGCTCCGGCGTGCGCCACTCCACTGCGCCGGCAAAGATAAGTGAAAAAACCACATCGCTTGTTGCATAAGTTGTGTTTTGGTGAACGTTTGCAACAACAAAGCTACAATCACACTGAAAAAGCTGACGATTCGCGTGTACATTTGTGCGTGTGTGTGTGGGCTTCATGGCTAAAGTACCACAAGGCCCAATGAAGTGAAGAGACTACAAGCAAAAAATACTCACTTTCAAATTGTTTTCCATGCACTTAGGCGTGCGAAACTGTTATAAGAGCGCAGCGTAACGCCAACATGCCGGTTGTCGTTTGCCGGCATTTGGAGTTGCTTGCAACTAGATAAATTATTATGTATGTAGGTATCTATGTGGCAACCGGATTTGATGCCGGTGCGCAAGTGTTCGACTGTTCGACCCCCACCTCGTAACTTGCAATTCTAGCTTCGGGCTGTCGACGTGCACCCAGCAACGTGCCATTTGATCCTTTTCTTGATCTCCGCTAATTTTTCATATTTCTGTCCGTCCGCTCGCTTGTTCAGTTTTTGCTCAAAGCTTATGTACTTGCCAAGACTTTAGACACAACAAACAAGTATGAATTGCATAATATGTTTTGCAAACGAAGTTTCTAAGTTGCACGTGTTGTTGCTACAGCTTCTTCAATTAGTTGGTGTAGCTCTGACGCTGGAACTACAAGTATTGCGAAGGCAGGTTTTTTAGAGCGCGGAATTTAGGCGTAAATATTTGTGGAGAGAAACGAATTGGTCCTTGATTTATTACCATTATTAGTAAAATATACAAAACTTTGATCCCCAATCTACTTCATGGTGCCACAGTTAGTACACTACATGCACCCAAAATACCAGATTTACGCTACCCGGTGGCGCGCTTACATGTTTTGTCATTCTGTCTGTATGTAGAAAGGTCGTAATGGAAGGTAGTTGATAAAACATATTGACAATTTGACATTCTGCGCCATGAGTTATGGTCAGAATTAGAGACACCTGCAACATCTCGACTGATAAACATTCCAACGTTAATGGTTCTGCTTAATTTACTAAGAGTTCTTCACAGTTTCATATACCACTTTCTCTGGTTCTAATCGTTGGCGAATGGCGATTTAACATACAAGAGGATTCAGTTGGCTTTAGAAACCCAATCGGAATAAGAATGTCAGTGTGTATATAATTACTTAGTAACCAATAAAACAGACGTCAGTACAAGGCTGTTTGCTTCTATTTATAAACTCGGAAACTGAATCCCATTCTCCTCACTTCTGTTCCAGCCCTAGGGGAGCTATGACATCAATCCGCCATTGAACAGTTACAAAGCTTTTAACTTATTCATAAGCTTTAGACTCCGATTGATTCAAAACATTCATATAGGAAGATACAGGACGAGTTCCAAGAGCTTTATGAAGAAGACAACATATTTAAAATTTTCAGAGATGGGTCCACACTTATATCTAGTCCATATTTTCATATTTCGCTACTATTTATAATGTCTACTAACTGTTAAGCAACGATCGACATTCAAAACACTAATATTTTTTCATCGGAAGCTTTCGCAATATTTCGCGGAAAACTAAGAATCTAACGCTAAAGCTACATTATTTTGTATAACCCTCTGAACATCAAAAAATTTTTAATAACAAATCTGGAGAGGAAATATTATCTCTGGTCACAAAAAAATTTCAAATCTTTATCTTTAAGGTGCAATTTTAGCAGCGATTCATGGTTACAAAAGAGGTCGAGCCTAACGCCCTCCCCCATATAACTTTGACCACGTACATCCGCCAAGTTTTTAGCCCTACCGCATAATTGCATATTGGATAATGTCTAGTAAGAATCTCATATAAGAACCTTAAACTCCCAGCTAATGTGAGTATGCCAATCAGGGACACAAATGGTAATTGAACGCTTAATAACGAAGAAAAGGCAAAATGTTTTGCAAAACATCTGAGTAAGGTGTTTCAGCCAAATGACGAAACAATAGTTTAACGTTGCCTGAATTAATTGAGAATAGTCTTGAAACTCAAGAGACGGTTAAAACATCAACCCTGGAAATTGTATGCGACTCAGCAATTTAACCCAAAGAAATCTTCAGGCTATCACCCTATTATACCGAAAATTCTAAAAGAATTCTTTAATACCACTATGAAACTACGTTACTTTCAAAACGCGTGGAAAAAGTTGTAGATACCAATGATAGGTAAACCAGGAAAAGACCACAACAAATAGAAGTTTTCTTACAGACCAGTAAGCCTACTACGCTGTCTTTCCAAATTACTCGAAAGAATTTTGCAATCAAAAATATCTCCATCGCAATAAAGTGATACTAAAACACCAACACAGACCTGTATGACTTGTTCCAATGAAATAAATAAGACATTCATGTTCAAGAAGTATTGCTGTGCAATACGCGGTGAGTGAAGGGTACGAGGAAAAAGATGAAAGACAACAATAACTTTAACATAAAACCACCGCAACTACAACGTAAGTTTGGAGGAGAAGGGAGAGGACATTCCGCCCATACATATCATGGCGGAGTTCCTCCCAGAACCATCAAAACACTGCAACGTCACGTGAGATGGTTCGGAAAGTGAAGAAGCGACTTGAGCGAAATCCACGACGAAGTGCCAATCAAATGGCTAAAGAACTGAAAATATCCGACCGTAGCATCCGACGCATCTTGAAAAATGAGCTCAAGGCCCATGATCTCACACCGAAGCAGTAACAAGTAAGACTTGAGACTTCCGATCATTGTGTTTTCTGACAAAAAAATGTTTCCAATTGAGTAATTCGTAAACTCTCAAAACGATAGGCCGACCGTTTATACGATAATCTAAGTCATCGGTTGGCTACCAGGAGACAGCGCCCGCCACAAATAATGGTTTGGACCGCTGTCACCGCAGATGGGCGCTCTCCAATTGTTTTCATCGAGCCTGGCGTCAAAGTAAATGCGACATATTATCGGGAAAGTGTTCTGGAGGTTGCTTTGAAGCCTCGGCAAGCAAACATTTCGGTCAACAAGACTCAGCAGCGTCTTACAAAGCGCGAGTGAACCAAGAATGGCTGAAAAACAACGTTTCGAACTTCATTACGACCACACAATGGCTCTTGAATTCACCAGATGCGAATCCAATGGATTATTCTCTTTGGGTAATTTTAGAGAGCAAGGTCCGAAGTAAAAAATACACCAGTTTCGAGTTGCTGAAAAAAGCCATTGTCCGTGAGTGGGCCCAAATACCGGCAAGGCACATTCGGACAGCTTGCAATTCGTTTTTTGACCGTCTCAAGGCCATAGTTAAGGCAAAAGGTGGTCATATCGAGCAAAAGTGAATTGGTCCTGAATTTATGATTATTTTCACACATTTTGTATTTTAAAATAAATAAAAATAATGTTTCAAACCGAATTTATGGCTTTTTTAATTGGTTACATTTCGAGGACCCTGTATGGCGAGTGGTCGACAGTAAAGCTGAGGATTGTTCATGGAGGCTGATCCTCTGAACAATATCGATTTCTTTTGTATTTTAGAGTTTCTAACACAAGACCTGGTCGCTGTGCAGACCAAGGAGGAATCACCAGCAGCACCTCACATAGGTTGAGGTCACGCAACTCTCCTCCAAACGTATTCCAAAGAACATTAATTGGGTTACCTATCGGGTATACACTTAGATGGAAGGGTCACCTGGAAAAGACATACATATATGTACATAAATGCTAAAATACTACAAATGAAATTAAAAGCAGCTAGCTCAAAATGACCTCTAGGTTTTTCTCCTCAAGAAGCTACTAGTTTTTCGGAACCGCAGATACTGCTGTACAAATTGATCAAAATCAAGTCCTTGTAAGGGGAATTTCACAATATTATTACGAAAACTGACATTTCCATATATGTGCTTTTAAAACTGACGGATCTAATTCAAGATAAAAATCTTTTCCTCCTCACAAATGCACCTGTAAAAGGTAATAGCTCTGGTGTAGCCGCAGTTAACGTTTTCCCTTCTTCACAATATTATTAATAACGTAGGCGACACTGTTTGCCATTGAAATAAAATAAAGCTTTTTATCCCATTATTGAAAACGGGCAGCGACAGCTTGTTTCGCGCCAAAGAGCTTTGCAGCCATCACCTTCCCACGATAGTTTCTTATTTACTTTCCGCTTTCGTTCTTATACATATGTACATATGTACACTATTTTGTTGTAGGGTTGCAGCATGTGCATTAGCGATGCAAATTAACGGCGGAATCCCACGGAAGGTTTGATGCTGTGCTTCGGGAAGTGCAAAGCTCACAACGAAAGCTCGTTTGCTAGAGTGGGAGAACATTACTTCAGTTATAGTGGAATAGTAATAGCAACAGTTACAACAACAACAAATGTGTCGATAAAAACACCGGCTGCAGATCTCGGTGCATGAATGTAGGTCAGCCATTTAATTCAAAGCAAGGTGATGCATGTATGCATTGTTGTTGCGTTATTAGTGGAGAGTTGCATACATACATATATATATGTATGTATGTATGTATGCATGCACCTATAAGTATATTTATGTTGCCACACGCTTCACGCCCTGTGAAACTTGTTTAATGCTCACTTTCACTATGTATTTGAAACTACTTGTTTATATTTACCAGAATTGAATTGTTGTTGTTTTTGTTGCTTCGATTGCATTGCACGAGGTTATGTGGCACGTTACTTGCAACATAGCACAACACTCTACTCGGGCCTTATGACGCGCTTTTATGCAGCAAGTCTGTTCTTGAACGTACATCTCTACACATACATTTTATATACATACATACATACATAATATGTACACATACATACAGATGAATGCTCATGTATGTGCGATTGCATTATGTACTTTGGCTTTGTGGATGCACGCGCGTGCTTTTTGCATTGTTCTACATAGATATCCATGCATGCGTATGTACATATATACTGCGTAATGCATTATTGTTTGTTTGTATGAGTGTGAATGCACATACTCACTTATACATATGCATGTACATAGTGTATATGCTCTTGGTTGTACATGGTTGCCCCACTTTGCACGCTTAGTTACTTGTTTTTACCTTGTTGCTTTTGCCTATTTCGTGTTGTTATTATTATTGCTGTGGTACAGTTGCTACGAGAACATAATTTGGCGCTGTTTCACTTTGTTGTGGTTGTTATTGCTGTTGCTATTGCTATTGCATATTCGCACGTTTAATGGGACATGGTCATGCAATAGAGCTTCACTTGCAGTGCATCTAGCAAAGGCGAGGGGTCGCAATCGGCGCGGGCGCTTGACTTGTAGCAAGGTGTTTCCCCTTATCATAAGCATGTGTGAGTGACTGTGTGAACGTGAAACATAATTTTGTTAGAGAATAGTTGTAATTAAAATTGAGTTTAGCAAGTAGCGCTCTCTGCAGTTTCTTTTGCCTTAGTATAACTGTATTCGCCTTGAAAACGAAATCACCAGCTTCTGGTCCAAATTCAAAAACCTACGAAAAAAGGTGATCTTTTGTATTGTTATCATATCACCATATTGTAAGTTAGAAAGAACTTCAACCATATTTTTGGAGAGAGGTGGAGAGAGAATTTGGGTATTCTAAAAGCATGATAGTAACCATTTTTACAATATGGTTTAGCCATGGCAAACAATTTTGCTTTATTAGAAAGGTAAGGATTTGCCTTTATATTTTGAAAATTACTCCGGATAGGAGAAGGGCTGAGTAGACAAGCGGATTCCCATAACCCCACAAAAAATAGTCCAGTGGTGTTAAATCACAGATCGAGGTCAAGCTAAAGACCTACGACGTGAGATAATGCGTAAACCAACCTTTTCCTTCAATAAATGGATTGTTTCGTTGGCTGTGTGGCGTACAGCGACGTTTCGTTGTAAACAAAGGTCGTAGCCATCAACATCCTCCAATTCAGACACGAAAAGATTATTAATCATGGCCGCAAAGTGTTTCCCATTTATTGCAACATTATGACCATTTTTTTTTGTGAAAAAATATGGACCTCTGCCCATTCTCATTTTGGGTCATTCACTGAAAAAGCGGCGCGCTTGATTGTCGTTCGTCTTCAATACATGCACGAGTTGGATTTTGTAAGCTTCCTAACCAAGATCATTCCGCAAAATTTCCCCTCAAGTGGATGGGCACAGCTCCAATTGTTGTACGGGATGGCGATTGATATTTAGGTTTTCGTCGAAATCTGCTCCACAGCAACAGTAGCGCCTTCGGTGCATATTCTATGGTGGTTCTCAGGATGCGCTTTATCTACTAATAAAAGTGGTGTGAAGCCAATATGCTCGATTTAATATCTCTGCTGGGCTATTATGTCGACGGAATATTTGACGCAGGATGATCCATTATTTTAAAAATAAATCTACTCAATTTGTTCCGATATAAGTATGTTCATAATAAAATGGGAAACCAAACTGAGTATGAATCAAATAAGAGCTAAAAAGACCAAATCCGAAAAAAGGATTGCCTCATCGAAAACAATTACACAAAAATAATGAGCCCGGTTTAAATTTTTTTATTGTTTTATTTAACTCCTTAACTTCTCCAGAATATTGTCCTAAATTCTCAAGTTGATCCAAGAAGAAGTTTTGGAGATACATTCTGGAAAATTTCCAAGTTCGAGGTTAGCTATAATAATCACTTCAAACATAAAACAAGGTTTACTCGGCACTGTCTTATCGATTGTTGAAATTACAAACTACTCAACCAATCTTAATGAAATTTTACACAAGTCTTCTAAATATTATATAATTTACAAAATCTTCAACAAAGGACTTTTTTGACTAGAGATTGCGTAAATCGATCCAAAACTGTTCAAGCCCATAGGTACTGAATATGTGGACCCAGTGCGTTTAGTTCACTTTTTACCGAAAATATCAGTCAATGTGTGACATATACAGATATAATTGAAATTCAGAGAGAATCCTTTCTGATAATAGGTTGTATGTTTGCTACAAATAGGTAGAATGGGGTCAGTATTTCCCTTAGCGCCCATATACCTAATATAAAGATTTTCGAACTTCCGGGTGACTTTATATGAGAGTTGATCCTTTGTTGGTCCTTTAACGGTGCACATTTATGCTTAGAATGAATATTTGAAAACAATATTTGGAGAAATTTAACAGTCGGCGCGTTGTGTTCTCCAGGAATTAAGTGAAAACCAAAAAAGTGAAGGAGTTTTGAAGAAAAAACGGATTTCTTTCAACAATCACCCTTGGTATTCTCCTGAGCTATCATTATCTGACTATCTTTATTTTCAAAATCGAAAATTTGCATGAAAGGATTTTGTAATGATATCCCAGTCTTTCAAGTAACTGTATCTGAGGTGCTGAAGAACATTCCTATAAATGTCATAAAAAATCTAAGCCTGCGCTTGTCGATCGTTCCAAGAAATAATAATTTTCAAAAATATAATGTTAATTATATATACATATATATGTATATGTATATGTATATGTATTATAATTTATATCCAAAAATTTCAGTTATTGTATTTCGCATATGTCGGTCAGTATGTGAGTTTTCTTAATGATATTCAGAGAAATGTTATTAATAGTATGGGTATGTATCCTTTCTCTAGCCCCTAATACCTAATATAAGAATTTTCCGAAATCCGGTTGACTTTATATTTTATTTATTGGACAATATGTGAGGCATCTTAACTCAATAATTTGTCCGAATGTCAAAAATGGCAAAATGAGGTCAATTCTGTGAGTTATATTCCTAAAATTGCATGGAAATATATTCACGAGCATACTTGAGTATTGCCATAAGTTAATTTAATCACTCCAGGCCTCCTCCACCTAATGCTAAACCCTTTATGTTGGTCAATATATGTATGTATGTATATATGGATTGATATTTTATTGAAATATTGAATTATTTTAATGAAATTAATTAAAAATAAAATTAGTGTGGAACTTGCTCTAAACCTCATATGCCCTATAGTTATCATAAGTTCCCATCCTCTGATTGACTTTTGAAGGTGTCTTTTTTTAGTAGAATGGCGCGATGCCTTAATTGGATTAATCGGTTAACATACTTAATATAAGGGCTTTCAACTTTGTATGTGAGGATCTATAGTATGGAATTCTGAAATAGGAAATATGATTGTATTCCAAACATTTTTGAACCTTGAAAATCGGAAGTATATATAGATGAGGTTATATCTGGACTTAGCTCTTATTACTTTGTTAAGGACAGCTTTATATTTTGTGTTACAATTTTTTTCCGTTTTCAATTTTATGGCCTCTCTTATACATAAAAAGATGAACTTTCCATACAATCAGTGTAGCAGAAAACTTTCGCTGTAGCGTTTTCACTTTTTTCGCTTTCAATTCTAAAATACATACAAACATACACACATTTTTACATAGTGCGTACTAATAAACTGGCTTTTGTTTAGATGCAATCATCAAACCTATTAGAGGTTTTGAAGAACTTGCGGAAATGGCGCAGCGGAAAAGCAGAAAAGTCGCAAACTCCTATGTCCGCCACACACAAGCAAACATACAGTTTCAGAGTTGGGGATGAATCCGGTATATAAATGAAAAGTGAATAGTGACACGCACTTCACGATAAACTCCTTTGGCGAAGTTTATCATGAAAATTCCACTTCGTAATTGTTTTTGACGCAATTGTTGTTGTTGCTGTAAAGGTTCTTTATGAACTCTGCGGGGTTGTGGTGTGAGCGCTGCCGTGTTGCGATAAGCCTTTATGACGTTTTCAGGAAAATAATGGCAACTACGCTCTGCGAATAACGTTTGTCGCTTGACTTGGGTTGGTTTGGGTGTTTGCCGATGGCACAGTTGGAGGCGACGAGCGAAGTTTACGCTTCAGTATACCCATGAAAAATTTGCAGAATATTCCAAATTGCGCATCTTGCCGAGTACTTATGAACATACATATACATACTCATACATATGAACATATGCCTGTGTATAAAGTGAAATTGAAATTGGAAAAGAAACTGGCAAAAGCAGAAAGCAACTACTCTTTGGGCTTCGGTGCACTCCTCTATGGAGCCTTATCTGTGACCATGATAACAGAGTTAATAAGTTTCACTTCCCTGATATCTACACTCTCAGTCTGCTCTTTTTTGTTGGTGCACAGAGAACTGCAGCACTGCCGAAGCTTGCGTCGGAGTCGACAGTGCCGTTCCTCTATTTTCGGAGTTCCAGAGTCGTTCTGGTGGCAAAAGCGGAATACCGGCAATTATGGAGTTGAAGTTTTTGGCGCGCAAGCGCCGAATTTTCACCCGGAGCAACCATTCTGTGGATATTGTAATTGAGTATGTATACATGAGCCTCCCTCCATTCCAGTCATCCCTTCTTAACAAGCCGGAGTTTTGAACAACTTTCAACTTCGTTTGCTTCGTAGTGCTGCCCTATTTCGGTGGCCCCTGGAAACTAGGTCACCGCTTTGTATGTATGCTGCCCGAGTAGCTGCCGCCCCTCCCTCATCTACGCTTTGACTACGAGAACTTATCAACACCAGCGGCACATTTGCAAGTGAAAGGAATGTTAAATGTGGGAGGTAGAAGGCGTACGGAGTTGTGGCCATCTGTATACACATATTTACATGGAAAGTTGGAACTTCTTTTTGTCGAAATATATCGACTCACAGCATTGCTACGGATGTTTGAGTATGCAACTATGGGCGCAGAAGAGATGTGCACAAATATTTCAATGTTGGTAGGTCACAGATATTTTTACCCACATATACAACCACACGCACACATACATACACTTTGAGTGTCACATAGGCAAAGGGATGGCAATTGGCAGCTCTTAAAACTTTGTTGCGTTAGTTAACGTTTCAAGCGGAAGCGAAACTTGGAAATTTTTAAAGTGCCGTTATCTTTTATGTCTCTTTTTGCTCTTTACATTGAGGAACACTTTTATGAAATCATTTACTTAATTGTTGACGAGTTTGCTGGAGTAAGCGATCAAATACACGAACCGTTTACGCAATCAAAAAGCGGTATTCGTGCTGTGTGAAGAGTCACACATGAAATTGCTAATTTCCATAATTTTATCAGATGCACACCCGAAAGATAATTGTGCTTTGAGGTATTTAAAGAATACAACTTGTTTTGTACCCAGTTTATGTAAGAGAGAAGGAAGAGAAGGACTTTTACAAACATTTGGCAATTATATTAAGGACTGGGGTAATAAATATTTTTAATAGAGCAAGAACAAAAACTTTTATTTTTTTCTTTCCTCCTTCTTCCTTTTTTCCTAACAAGTCTTTCGATTATTGCATATTTTTATTTGTATTAATATCTTCGATTATTAAAGTGCATTCAATTCTCGCAAAAGTGAACTAATAATTTATTTAGTTTCTTAAGTCTTTGAGCATTAATTCTTACAGACAAATAGAAAATGAAGATTTAAATTAGAATTTCAAAGTAATAAAATTAAAATTAAACAAATTAATAACTAAAACTGGGAAATCTAGGAAACTAGGAAACTAAGGAAACCCTAAAGTGAGAAAAATCAAAAAGAACTTTCTCGGAAATCGAGTATAATTCGCAAATTTGGTATTCTCCTTTTTGCAATAAAATGGGGAAATAGATCTTAGACAACGCTGAGTAGTATTGAAATTAATTTTTCCAAGTAAATAAAATAGTCAATACTTGCATTAATTACATTGAAAATAAATGAAAGACAGGGTACAGACCGTCGATCTTCCAGTGATTTAAGATGTAAAAGCAATAATCGCGATGTATATGATGGTATTGGGTCAACAAACTTTAAGAAGCGGGGGGCAAATGTAAGAAAAATCTTTTGAACGCGTTCAATCCTATTAATGGTGATGATATTCTCCAAATGAACACAGCAGACTCCAAGATAGACCGAACAAAATATGTATACAATAATTTTAACACATAGGGGTCGGAAAAATTGGAAGCATTTCGACGGATAAAGCCAAGCACAGACAATGATTTAGAAGTGATATAGTTGATGTGATTAACGAAGGAAAATCTATTGTCAAAAATTAACCCAATATTTTTGATTTCAGTTACGCATTTTAAAACGCAATTTGAAATATTGTAACTAGGTGGTAAGATGCTCCGTCCCCTTCCATACGAGATTAGAGAACATTTACTTAGATTCAGAAAAGGCTTCGATTTCAGGCACCACTCATAAAAACTACAAATATCACATTGAAGTTTAATAACCTCTTCGAAGGTTTTGAATATTGCGAACATTTTTAAGTCATCTGCATATAGCAAAATGGGCAGATTGTTGAGTGGCGCAAAATCACAAGCTGCAAAATCAAAACCAAGCTCGAGCGAAGAATGGTAACTGGAGTAATTGAAGAGAATCCATCAAGGAACCTAAATTTCAAATTAACGCTGAAAAAACTAAGTTCAGAAATCGATCAAGACTATTCGAATAACAGTTGATTTAAATCAGATTGAGACTAAACAGGCTATCAATGAGAAATAAATTATGAGAAGACGGAAAATTGGAGGAAATTAGGGCAGGGCTATACGAACAGCCAATTCTGTAAGTGTAAACTCATTAATTTATTTATGAAACAAAATGCCTTTAAATAAAATCGCATCTCTTCTGACTCGCAACAGGATATAACTCTTTAACTTGAACGCTGTTAACAACGATTCCATTCTTTGTAAATTAACTGATATTGTCATTACAAATATGAATCGAAATCTGTGGAAATTCTTAAACACTCAGCACTGACTCCGACAGTTTCTCTAAGACTCAGTGATCGCAAGTATTGAAAAAAGAACGCATGTTTTCTTGCAATCGACTCTGAACCATTAAGGCAGTTCTCCTGAAATCAGATATACTTATGTATCTAGACGTCATTGTACTACTTCTTCTTCTTTACTGGCGTAGACACCGCTTACGCGATTATATCCGAGTTAACAACAGCGCGCCAGTCGTTCCTCTCTTTCGCTACGTGGCGCCAATTCGATATTCCAAGCGAAGCCAGGTCCTTCTCCACTTGGTCCTTCCAACGAAGTGGAGGTCTTCCTCTGCTTCCTCCGGCGGGTACCGCGTCGAATTCTTTCAGAGCTGGAGTGTTTTCGTCCATCCGGACAACATGACTTTAAATTGCTGAACTACTTGTATGTCAATGGCGTCGTATACATCCAATGCGTGGCCAATGCGCAAAAGACCATAAATCTTTCGCAGTACCTTTCTCTCGAAAACTCGCAACGTCGCCTTATCAGTTGTTGTCATCGCCCATGCCTCTTTACCATACAGGACGGGAATAATGAGTGACTTATATAGTTTGGTTTTCGTTCGCCGGGGGTGGGGTTTACTTCTCAATTGCCTACTCAGTCCGAAGTAGCACCTGTTGGCAAGAGTTATCCTGCATTGAATTTTCATGCTGACATTTTTGGTGGTGGTTATGCTGGTTCCCAAAAACTAGCAACTTCAAAGTTATGACTGTCAACTGTGACGTGAGAGCCAAGTCGCGAGTGCGACGACTGTTTGTTTGATGACAGTTGATATTTCGTCTTGCCCTCGTTCACTTCCAGACCCATTTACCTTGCTTCCTTGTCCAGTCTGGAGAAAGCAGAACTAACGGCGCGAGTGTTAAGGCCGATGATATCAATATCATCGGTACAAACCAGCAGCTGTACACTCTTATAAAAGATTGTACCTGCTCGATTAAGTTCTGCTCTTGGCATCGGTGACTAGATCACCTTTGGGGGTTCTACAAGAGTATGCTCCGGTCTTGAAACCTTCTGTAAGCCGCCGCATTTTTTTGTAGAATTTTCGAGCATTACCCCTGTCGGCCAGCTTATCAAGCTCTTCATACTCACGCCTTTCGGCCTCTTTCTTGTACTACTACTAGAAGCAAAAAATAATAAGACTTTGTTCATAATTTTCAAATTCTTAATTCATTCTTCAAAATCTATGTCGCCGCCTTAAGTCATGTTTAATGTCTTCAATAGACTCAAAACGGTTTCCATGGAGCGGCCACACGAAGCTAAATCAGGCGAACTCGGTGATTACGGCACGATATTGGTTGAAAATTTAGGGAAAAACTCACGAAGAATCAATGCAGTATGCGACGGTGCATTATCGTGGTGCAAAAACCTAGAGCATCGCAAACTGCACTAAAAAAACTCAAATATAATTCATACTTGACAGTTTGGACGGTCGGAAGGAATTCGGAGTGCAATATACCTCGATAATCAAAGAAAACTGTCAACATAATCTTGATTTTTGATTTGCTTTAATGTGGTTTTTCGACTTCGGCTCACCTTTGCTACGATAATCGGCCGATTGATCGTCTGTTTCCGTGTCGTAGGCGTTAAGCCCAGACTCATCGCCAGTAATAATACGTTTCATGACATACTGGTAGTCAGAAAGAATTGGTTTACAGACTTTAACGCGAATAAAAAATTTTGTGATTTTGGTACCAATCGTGCTTTCACTTATCTTAGGCCCAGATGATCTTTCAAAATTGTTTTCACTGATTCTTCCGATATTCCAGCGATGCCAGTAAGTTCTCTGACTGTTAGTCATCGATTCTCAAGCAGCAATTCCTTTATTTCATCGACGAGTTGATCATCAGTTGAACCTCTTTGAATAATTTCTACCAATCAAAAATACTTGCTCGTAACAAAAAATTATCACCGAGGGCCTTTTCTAACATTCTGAACGCTTCGGCGTCAGGAATTTGATTCCTCACACAAAATTTAATGAAAATTCTTGACTGAATAATTTCACTCATCGTAAAAATCGTCAAATGCACTTAATGCATTTTAGAAAGACAAGCGTATACTGAACACTAATGATTATTTTGATGTGACATTTGGCAATAGAAAAAAAATATTTCGAGGAATAGATTTTCGCTCGAAATTTAAATAAAAAAGTCAATTTTTTAATTTTTCGCGGACTGCTATAGCTGCAAACTGAATGATAGGAATTAAGTTCTTATAAGAAATTTTGTGTATTTGAGAAGGGTTTTTTATCTTCGGTGCAACCGAAGTTTGTCAATCCACTGATTGACGACTGATGGTATGAATGAGAACGATGCATTTTTGATGCAAGCCTTATAACTCCGATCATTTCCGACAAATACCTTGAAGCAAACGACACATAAAGTTTAAATAATTTTCTTTGTTGAGAGTTTGGCTCCACGATAATCACCTCACCTTACCTTTTGATCAAGTATTTTGTACATATGAATACAAGGTACATTAAACAAGTAAGGAAGGGCTAAGTTCGGGTGTCACCGAACATTTTATACTCTCGCATGATAAAGTGATAATCGAGATTTCATTATACGTCATTTACATATTTTTCAAATACCGTATTTTTGTAAAGTTTTATTCCGCTATCATCATTGGTTCCAAATGTATATGTATATTATACAGAGAAGGCATCAAATGGAATTCAAAATAGCGTTATGTTGGAAGAAGGTGTGGTTGTGAACCGATTTCACCCATATTTCGTACATGTCATCAGGGTGTTAAGAACATATTATATACCGAATTTCATTGAAATCGGTAAAGTAGTTCCTGAGCTATGGTTTTTGGTCCATAAGTGGGCGAGGCCACGCCCATTTTCAATTTTGAAAAAAAGCCTGAGTGCAGCTTCCTCTGCAATTTCTTCCGTAAAATTTAGTGTTTCTGACGTTTTTTGTTAGTCGGTTAACGCACTTTTAGTGATTTTCAACATAACCTTTGTATGGGATTTCTTCCATTTTTGAAATGCCTGAAAAAAACGACTCTGTAGGGTTTGGTTGACATAGCTATAGTAGTTTCCGAGATATGTACAAAAAACTTAGTAGAGGCGGGGCCACGCCTACTTTTCCAAAAAAATTACGTCCAAACATGCCCCTCCCTAATGCGATCCTTTGTGCCAAATTTCACTTTAATATCTTTATTTATGGCTTAGTTATGACACTTTATAGGTTTTCGGTTTCCGCCATTTTGTGGGCGTGGCAGTGGGCCGATTTTGCCCATCTTCGAACTTAACCTTCTTATAGAGTCAAGGAATACGTGTACCACGTTTCATCATGATATCTCAATTTTTACTCAAGTTACAGCTTGCACGGACGGACGGACAGACGGACGCACAGACGGACGGACGGACGGACGGAGGGACGGACAGACAGACATCCGGATTTTGACTCTACTCGTCACCCTGATCACTTTGGTATATATAACCCTATATCTGACTCTTTTAGTTTTAGGACTTACAAACAACCGTTATGTGAACAAAACTATAATACTCTCCTTAGCAATATTGTTGCGAGAGTATAAAAATAATATGGCAGTCCACTCTCTTCGACTCGATTTTAAAACTGACCCTCTTTACATAAGTAAGGCTCCTTTATAAAGTAACGGATTAGTAGAGAAATCCAGGCTTCCATATGGATACTCCGATGCAGAAGTAACAGAAGAGGATTTCTTACACTCAGGCGAAGCTGTTCGCTTATGTTCAACACATGACCGAAAATATGGTTTTAGCTTTGGTTAAACTTGAATTGGAAACACATGAAATGACGCTGGCTGTGATATCGATAGCATGGTGGGACTATAGCAGTCGGTCAACCAGTACATAACGATACATAACGATAAAGCCTGCAACAGCAGCAGCACAAATGTAACGCGAGAAATGACGTCTGTCAGAAGAACAAGTTTGGGCGGCGAGTACCGCTTAATTTCTTTTGATACCGCTTAGCCATCTCTGCCCAGCGGATTTTCTGTGCTGAAATATTGCTGTTATTTTATTACTTTGCTCGGTTTGATAAACTCAAATCTTGTTATTTTGATTTTAATTTTCGTGAACCTGTTTCTACTATTTACAAAGCGTAAGTTGATGCTGAAATTGACCGAGCCAACAGTTGCAAAGATGACACCTTTGATTTTTGAGAGTCGAAATTCAATGGAATCTTTTGTTGAAAGAGTAGGACACCGTTTCTTGGGGCGCGGAAATAAGTTGTGGTTTACTGGCAATAATTTAAAATGATATTATGATATTTTCCATAATGGTATGACATACATATGTAGGTAGTTATACAATATGTTATCAAAATATAACAAATTGCATTAAAATGTGTAAGGAATCCGTTATCGGATGCGCCAACTTGTACGAGTCTTTATAAAGGGATGCATATGCTCGTTTAGCTTTTACAAAATAGAAAGGTGGAAAAGAAAATATATGTATGAGTGGGTTTCAAAAAGGAAGTGAGTCACTATTTGTAAAGACTTTGATTTTGTGGGCTACGGTCGTTGCGGTCCAAAATAAGCCAAGTGACCAAAAACGATTCCTTTACATATGGCTCAAGCAGCTCACTACTTCCGGTCTTTGACCAAGTATCCTCTGGGTAGCCAGAAAACATCCGTTTGAAGGCGGAGGGTTTGGCACCCGCCACGTAAAAACAATACCAAGGAAAAGAAGAAAACTCGGATGAGAGACCCCCCTTTTGATGACGACCATGGCCGCTGCTCAGCTGGTTGATGTCCTCGTTAGAGTGAAGGCTGACATCACCGCCGTCCAAGAAATGCGATGGACGGGACAAGGACTGAGGTGAGTAGGTCCTTGTGGAATTTACTACAGTGGCCATATAAAGGAGCACAAATTTGGTGTGTGATTCGTGGGGAGAGAGAGACTCCGTCTTCGAGTACTGTCATTCACCCCGGTGAATGAATGTCTAGCCACAATCCGCATCAAAGCAAAGTTCTTCAACATATTGCTGATCTGCGCCCACGCCTCGACGGAAGAGAAGGACGATGTGACCAAAGATGCCTTCTATAAGCGCTTGGAGCGTACCTATGAGAGCTGCCTCCGCCACGATATAAAAATTGTGCTTGGCGACTTTAACGACAGGGTGGGCAAAGAAGGTATCTTTGGCACTACGGTAAACTCAGCCTCCACCATGAAACATCCCCAAATGGATTGAGGCTGATTGACTTCGCCGGGTCCCGAAATATGGTTATCTGTAGTACTAGATTCCAGCATAAGAAGATTTATCAAGCTACCTGGCTGTCTCCGGATCGAAAAACTACCAACCAGATCGATCATGTTGTGATAGACGGAAGACACGTCTCCAGTGTTTTAGATGTGCGTGCGCTTCGAGGTCCTAACATCGACTCGGTCCACTATCTAGTTGAAGCAAAAATTTGCACCCGCCTCTGTGCAGTAAAAACGGACACCAACAATCACAAGGAATGTTCGACGTAGAGAAGGTGCAATCACAACAGATAGCCGAACGATTTTCGACTCGACTTGCACTCCTGCTCTCTGAGAGCACTCGTCAACATCTCGGTATAAAAGAACTGTGGGACGACATTTCGAGCTCCTTACGTACAGCTGCAACCGAAACCAAACCTGGATCGGGAAGGATCTCTCCGAGCCGTTCGATACCAAACGAGGTTTCAGACAAGGCGACTCCCTATCGTGCGACTTCTTCAATCTGCTGCTGGAGGAAATAATTCGAGCTGCAGACTGAATCGAGCAGGTACAATCCTTTATAAGAGTGTACAGCTGCTGGCGTATGCCGATGATATTGATATCATTGGCCTAAACACGCGCCGTTAGTTCTGCTTTCTCCAGAATGGATAAGGAAGCAAAGCAAATGGGTCTGGTGGTGAATGAGGGCAAGATGAAATATCTCCTGTCAACAAACAAACTGTCGTCGCACTCGCGACTTGGCTCTCACGTTACTGTTGACAGTCATAACTTTGAAGTTGTAGATAATTTCGTCTATTTAGGTACCAGTACAAACACCACCAACAATGTCAGCCTCGAAATCCAACGCAGAATAACTCTTGCTAACAAGTGCTACTTTGGACTGAGTAGGCAATTGAGAAGCAAAGTCCTTTCTCGACAAACAAAAACCAAACTCTATAAGTCACTCATAATTCCCGTCTTGCTATATGGTGCAGAGTCTTGGACGATGTCAACAACGGATGAGTCGACGTTACGAGTTTTCGAGAGAAAAGTTCTGCGAAAGATTTATGGTCCTTTGTGCGTTGGCCACGGCGAATATTGCATTCGATGGAACGATGACCTGTATGAGATATATGTCGTGCGTATGGACGAAAACACTCCAGCTCTGAAATTATTCGACGCAGTACCCGCCGGGGGAAGCAGACGAAGAGGAAGACCCCCACTCCGTTGGAAACACGAGGTGGAGAAAGACCTGGCTTCGCTTGGCATTTCCAATTGGCGCCACGTAGCGAAAAAAGGAAACGACTGGCGCGCTGTTGTTAACTCGGCTATAATCGCGTAAGCGGTGTCTATGGCAGTAAAGAAGATGCGTCTAAATTATTGTGAGTTACACTTGCCTAAATAACTTTTCATGTATTTAACGTAGCTCTTGTGGGAAGGCGCTTGGTATTTAAGTGAAATTCGAGTGCTAGTGCAAAAGTGATTATCGTAGAGGTATTGTATGGATTAAGTTTAGGCTTAAAAATTTAAGGTTCACCCTCTAAACTCAATAGTTAATAATTGTTAGTCACTATAAGTTACCTAATAATCGAATATAAAAATAAATTACATTAAAAATGGAGTTAAATATATATGTAAATATAATATAAAAATATCTGTACTGATACAAATATTTTAAGCCCTTTTCATAAAAATGTGTGTATGTATAGATGTGTACATGTAGTTATTTGTAAATACTCTCCCCTAATGAACGCACGCCACAAACGCTTTGAGAAGACTCGTCTTGTCGAGGCATAGGACTCCCGTTGCCTCTTTTATTGTGTGCTGCGAAAGTCAAAACAAACCCATACTCAATTTCATCTCCAACATTTCGATCAGCTGGTTGGAGCGGTTGTCAGCGAAAAATCTGTCAACATCGAGCAAGCAGCAAAGTGTTTGGCCAGAGAACGTGAAAGAAATTGTTGTAAGTTCTCTGGTTTGGCTTTAAAATGCCAAAACAATAAAAACGAAACGAGTTGCGCACTCTTCATAACATAGTGAGAGTGGAATTTCCAGCATATCAGAATGAAGTCTCTTTTAATGCCGCGAAAGATGGTCAGAGTTGCCATATATTAAGGAAAGTTTGGATGCAGCTGGTTTTTATTATTATTAATTTCAAATAGATACCTTGAAACATATAAAATTCTAATGGTTAGCAATATTTACAGATATATTATAAAGTTGGTTACTTCGTATGTCGTCGAAACTACAAATGACTTGTAATTTAAACCGTACAAGCTCTGGGAACACGGTCAGTAGAGAAGTTTTCTTAGTCACCAACCAGCAAGTCACGGCTACCAAAACTATAATTCATTGATTTAAAAGAAACGTGGTCCAATAATAACACATTAATAGTTTGTCTAGTGTAAGTATAGTTGAAGTTGGTTAAAGGAAGTCGTTGGTGGGTGGTCCTATATTATGCAGCGTTGGACCAGATGTGGTCATGTCCAATGACAAGGCAATGTTAATGTACATAACCATATTTCTTCCATATGTTTGCGACACTAGGGTCACTAGTGTTGGTTACAAGGTAGCGTGGTCTTGTCGAACAAGAGTCTGCAAGAGTTTCGGTTAGAATTGTTAACTGAACCTTCAAATATTCATCGAAACTTTAACAGAAATCCCCGGCCGGGCGGTTGAATAATTAACCGGCGATGTAAACGGCCGATTATATAAAATAATTTTTTGAACCATAAACCAATATAAAAACCCGGATGGATTAAATAGAGATATGTATGTAAAACGGAAACGTTTTTGTACATTAGTCATCAAAATGGGAACTCTGTGCAAGTCCAAATCAAAGAGCGTCAAGAGACCCAGGCACGAACTCCAAGCCTTAGTATGAACACTCTCGCTATACGTGACGTATGAGATTTTGTATCTGTGAAAAATCATCCGACGGAATGATGAACAAACCCGCAGATACAACTGCAAATGTACAAAGTGTGAACATTCCCGTTCCATTTATTTCACGCCTCGTTCCAGTTTTCAGTTTGTTTTGGTTTCTCACTTTGGTAAGTGCAGGCAAACACACAATTACACGTATGAATATTTACGGCCACTGCTTGCTGTTGTTATCGATTTTCCTCTATGCTATCACTTTATGCTCAACGAAAGAGAGCGAACGCACGCTCGCTCTGGCCCAGATTATCAAAATCTGAGAAGAACCCAACCCATTTTCCTATTGCGTTTTATTTTTTAATGGCACGGTGTAGGAGAGCCTCGATTATTTATACACATACATATATATATACATATGTATATAATAAAGTATATGCAACATATGTACATATATGTACATATACATACACACACATACATATGTATATTATATGTATTTGTATGCGTTTAATTAGATTTCCAAATAGCGCAAAGAGTGGCATAGTGAGCGGCATAAAAGTGATAAACTCCAAAGCGACTGACAGTGTAGACGAACACACGCCAATAGTAGCAGCGTCGGCTGCGTCGTTAGCGTCGCTGCCGCAGTAGCGGTTTCAGCAACAATCAGTGTCGCTTCTAACCAACTGACTACATGTGTGTGTGAGTATGAGCATCGTAGCTTCTAATTAGGCTACCGAGCAGCGTCGAACGTTGGAGTATCTGTGTGCGACCAATTCAGTTTTGGTTGTGGGAGTGTGTGTATGGGTGTGCGAGCGCTGTGAGCAAGACAGATAGAGTTTAATGTTGCTATTGCCCTCTCAACAAGTTGACCTAATTTTCCAGCACTTCGAAACTGATTACCAGCATTCGAGTTGCTCTGAAGTCGTGTCGAATCGAATCGAATAAATGCGAGACGCAAAACTCGACGGAGAGCGTAAGCGCGACCGTTCGATGGGTGGGTGACCAGTCCAGGGGGAGTGGAAAATATTAGGAAGCTTTTATGCTTTTGACTGCTTCTCCACAATTTATATGTATGTGCATACATACATATGTAAGTATGTATGTATGTGTGCATCGATAGTAAGCGATATCTGAGCGAATTTAATTTGCTTACGTCGCCATTGTATAGGTGAATAGGCATATACTTATTTGCGCCTATTTTCGTTTGTCAATACGACGAAATGTAACATATCATATACATACATACTTGTATAACCATATTTTCGTAAATATACATACATACATACATATGTATATCTACGAAGCATGCAAATTATAGATGTATGAACTATACATACATACATATATGTATATGTATGTACATATTGTATATGTGAGTTTGTAAAATGTTGTTGTCAATTGCTTTTACAGTTTTTATAGTGAATAATTCCCTTAGGATTGCACTTAATAATCAAATGATTGTAACTTCATTTCCTAAAAATGCAGGTCTAAGCACAGGTTCAGATAACAACTAAGAACTATATACTACATACATATGTACATATGTACATACATATGTATATACATACATTTTTTAACATGAAGTAGTGAACTGTTCTGTTTCTAGGTGTGATTGACGTTACTCTTGTAGTTTTAAAGATCATAAAAATGTTCAAAAATACATATGCAGAGCTTTAACCCGATTGATGCTAAATACCCATGGACCAAAGTAAATAGTAATTTTGAGAAGTCACTCGAAACAAAATCTTACGGACCCAGCTTTTTTTCTATTTACGCCATTTGTGCACTCCGAGTATGCTCGGCGTTTAAGTAAAAGACGATGGGAAGTCAGTCGAAATATACATACATATGTACATACGTTGGACATTTCGGCTGATCTTCAATATTGAAAGTGTAAACACAATGGCTACGACAGACTGCAAACTACATCTGTCAAATATAAAATACACACGTTCTTATGGGCAGTGTTATTTTGACAGCTGCACGACTACACGACTGCAGGCCGACAGTTGTCGTTCTCGCTAACTTCAATTTGCTCCTATTTTTGCCAACGACAGTAGGACGACAGTAGAGTTGACAGTAGAATGGAAGATAGAAAGAGGAGGTAGAGTGGTGATGCCACTAATATGTAAAATGTAAAATTATTCACAGCTCTAACAAACTTGATGCTATTTTACAAATAAAAGCATAAAATAGCTATATTATAGCTCTATTATATCATTTTTAATAACAAGTGATAATTTAAAGCAAAAATATTTACCTATTTACTTATTTTTTGCATAAAAAATTTCACTATGAACAAAATATTAAAATTTCATTGAAGTGAAAGGAATTAGTATGGCCACAACGAAATCGTGTACATGCAAAATGGACAACTGCGTTTTTTGTGTACATGCCGGCCATTGTGTTGTTGTTGCTTCTCAAAATGTACATGTAGTAAGATGAACAACGACGTTTTCAGTTCACTGTCGTGCCGCTGCAGTCTGTCGTAGCCATTGTGTTTACACTTTGAGCCATGGCTGTTTCAAATATTATTTGCAACGATTGAAACACGAGAATGGTGACATATGCAACAAATGCGGAAGCGAAAAAACTGAAAATTTGGAACATACATATGTACATATATACATACGTTGTTCCACTGTCCGCAATTCGAGCAAGAAAGACGATACCGAAGAATTCTATTGGTATAGACCCAAAATTATTGGAAAGGGAGAATTAGACTAATGTACATACTTATGTAAGTGGGGTCAAGTAAATGCAGCTTGTCATTGAGGCCATTACAAACGTTTGAGCATTGCTTAAACATCCTCCCGTGGGACCGTGGGGATCGATGTATAATAGATGATGTAGATGTGCATGTTTTTAAGATAGTCCATTTCACCCCTATCTGTGTATCGGCCTTTTCGGAAACTTCATTATGTATCTTTTTTATCTAATGTATTTCCAGTACTAGTTCGGTAGCCAGACAGATGACACTTTGGCAATCTCATCAGCTATTTCGTTTCCAGGAATTCCTTTGTGACCCGGATCTTAGTATATGTATGTATGTATGTATGTATATGGGGCCGCTTTGCGCCAGCCACTAAATCTACTCCCCGTTTCTAAAGATATTCTCTAACGTAGTACGATGTGAGATTATTGCTTTCATTGCCGCCTGGCAATGTATTTTGGGATGGTTTACATTTTTGGTACGAAATTTACCATCTTTCCAGACTGGAGTACTTATTCAAAATTTTTAAAGCAACAAGCATATTTTGAAATATCTCAGTACCCTCAAAAATGATGTTTTTCAGTATTGATTAGGCTCTGCCTCCTTGTTTCTTTCAAAAAGTTGAAAACTTTTTTTAAGACTTAGAAAAGCGAGGTTACTAGTAGATCAAGATAACAGTTTCGATACGTTTAAATTTGATTTAACTTATGAATAGCTTCAGTTTGTTTTCTATTTTTTATCTGGTAGTACTTTGTACTCTTTTGAACACTTCATGAGCATGAAAACTTGAGTTAAAATGTTTTCTTCGAACATTTTTGAAATTTAGATGATTTGCTATACTTATGTTTGCTTTTTATATTTTAATCATTAGGCTCTTTCCTTACTACAAACGCAAATAAGGAAAATTTGAAATAAAAAACAGTTTCGCTTTTAACGGTTTCGAAAGAAGACTCAACTCTTTAAATAATTGAACATACTTAGCTGGCCAAGAATTCAATAAGATCCGTATTGGAAGTTTTGACTGCGGTGTGTTTTAAAGTCTCTAGAACCACAATGAGACTCCTCTTCTTATTTCTGTTTTGTGCTTGTTCTCCTTAATACAGTTGGTGATGTCTTCCTTTGATCCTTCGTTTACAGATACATATAATACTGCCCAAGTAATAAAAAGATTTCACATCTTCAAGTCCTATACCATCGACGCGGAAGCTCTGCGTATACATACATATGTAAGTATGTATGTATGAAGTCTTGATACGCATTTCTTTGGTTTTGCCGATGTAGAATCTCAGACATACTTTTGCTGTAGTTTCTTGGATCATAGCTAGTTTTTTGCCATGTTTCACCTCTGCAAACATATGCCATATGAACATACATACATACATATTGATGTTTATCGTCTGCATATTCTAGGTCTTCGAGCCGTCTATTTAGATCACAGACCCCAGTATTGTCGTATGAAGTACTTCTTTCCTCTGAAAACTACTGAATTCAGAAAAGTTATTGAATCCGTGTTTTCGAATTCGGGAACATTTTGCATATGCATTTCCAAGATATGCATACTACATAAGTATGTTCTGTAACCAAAAATTCTCAAAATATGAAATAATTAATAAACTGATAACTAATCCTAAAAAGGAAAGGAAATCCATACACATACTACACATACTAGTTTATATAGTATACATACCGTTAGACGTTCCCACCCCAAAATGGTTTGGATTTGTACGAGCGTTAAGAACGGCAACAGTCTGTATACCTCACTGCTTTGTATGTTGCCTACAGAGGTCATTGCAAAGGCAACAACAAAGCGGTCGCCGCATAAAAAAATCCGTGCACGAACAAACGAGCAAACAAACATATCCGTAGATAATTTGTACATATTAGGCTGAACATAAAAATCCACTTACAAATGTAGACAGCATAAAAAGAGAGAAACTGAAGAAGAGGTAGCATAAACAAGAGACGAGCAAACTCGGACAGGGCCGATTTGAGAAAAATACAAAACTGAAGAGTGAATATGTGCTTTGGGATAAAATTTACTTCAAAACAAGTATATGTACATAGTAAGTACATAAAGATGGATATACTTACATAAATACATACTATATGTACAGTATGTAAGTATATATGAAGCTAATTATCAGTTCCATCAGAGTTTTTTGTTGCTGCCTTGATAAGCGTGCGGCGCCAACAACAGACGCGATAACAGCGAACAGCTGACTGTTCTCAGCTGAAATTTACAACAGTGGAATGAGCGGAGAAGTCACAGAGTAGATCATTCGTTTGTGGTGCGAGAGCGTAAGCGCGTTAGGGAGAGAGAGATAGAGAGAGGTGTTGATAACGGTACGCTCTGCTGCGGATAACAGTGAATTGTGTATCTTCGAGATACACCGGCCGGTGATTTCTCTGTCGCTTAATGCGTGGCAATTTATTTTTTATTGTACTCGTAGGCCGAAACGACGCAATAGCCCGAGCACAACATTGCGAACAGCTGTTTTACGCAGCTATGTTGTGGGCTATGGTATACATACATACATACATACATACTTACGTAAATGTTTGTCTTGGCAAATGTTGCTGGGGATTTGTTATGACATTGAGCGCTAATGTTTACGTCTGCTTGACCAAGAGCGCATCATTGCTTCTCAGAGATATCTGTCTTTAATGTATGGTTCTCCGTATATTTATATATGTACTTACATATTCACGCGCTGATGTACAATAAACTATATATGTATAAAGTTGCATACATATAAAGGGCACGAAAACTTTCGTCGAGTGACATTTTTCGCGTTGTCAATAGTTATCCAATTCCTAGAGTTCTAGCGTCAAGTATGCTTCTACGCATGATTTTTTCTCTCGTACAAACTTATGTATGTGTGCATGTATGCATTTACATGTGTACATACATACATATGTACATATGTTGGTACAATCCAAACACATAATTGCGTACTGCGTAAAAATTTGGAAATAGGAACTCGCTAATGTTTTATGCTACACAAGTACTATAGTCACATAAGATACATTTGTATGCATGTATGTATGTATGCGTAAATGTGTTAATAGGCAAGTGAGCATAGCTATTTTTGTTTTCGGCACAATCTTTGAGCATAAAAAACGATGGCGTCATCACAAACATTTTGCTCGACACTGTTGTCTCATCATCACCCGCTTGGGCATTTCGAATTCGGTTTACGGTGCTTTTCAAAAATAAATACTTTTTTGCGCAGCAATACTGACAACAGTTAGAATTATAAGTACACACATCTCCGCGAGATATTTGTGGTTCTAAACTTATAAAGCACGATCGCTTTATGGAAGCTCTTTAGTTATATTAAATCTTATTAATAACCTTGAATACATATTTAGATATGTATGTACATATGTATTTACGCACTCGTTAATAATAAAAGTGCGCACATTAAAGACGAGTAATTCAAAGTTAGATGATGATTGCAAATACCTATTCCCGCTTTATTGAATTATTACATGCACCAAATAAAACGTTAAGTGAAATAATTAGCTTTTAAACAAATGTAGTTTGGATTATTTGGATTATTTAATTCAAATTTTAAAATTTGACGGTCTGCAAAGGGGAGGTGAAAGGAGAGACGTCCGTCCGGACGCCAATTTCTCTCCCGGGTTGTAACCAAATTAAGCCTTATGCAGTAACTCACTGAATTTGGCCCCACTTGGCAGCTCTGCTATGCCCACAATTTTAGCCTGAAGTACTGAAGCTCGTTCCTGTTCCAATTTCACCCCTCTATCCCTCGGTGAGTATGTAGATTGCTGGAACTGTCGATCAAATCATTATTGGTCTATTCTTCTCTATTGGGGAATGAAAACTTTGCGTTTAATTCTTCAAAGAACTCTTTTTCTTGGTCGCATTAGCAATTCGAGTTTGACTCTAATCACCTAAAATCATGAGCCGGTTGACGATAAACATTGCTTAATGCTTCATTGCGGGGTTATCGAGGATATCCCCAAAGCCTTTGCTGCGTCGGTACTGGCCAGCAAGCAGTCCCATTGCACCTGTGCCAAAAGTTTAAAACGGCACTTTTTCGATAATGTCAATTACCATATTATCGTAACATACATATGCTAATATGGGGAGGTGGACGTTAGTGCAGAGCAAGTAGACCATGCAGGGTCATAAACCCACCTTTGAAGCGCTTTGAGAGAAGCCTTGCTCTCTCATTAATATAAAGTCTTGGTCTTCTGACCTTAGTTCAATGAAGACCCTGTAGAGAATATTAAGAGAAAAGTGCTAAACCGGCCAGTGGTAAAATACTCTTATGAAACGTTATAAATGATATGTCAACTCTATACTGCGCTCTGAAAAAGAAGGGAAAATGTCATACTTCGAAAATTTCAAATTGTTTATTATTAATGAACTAGCCAGAATGTTGTAAATACATACATACATATGTACTTACGTATTATAGAAGCTTTATCCCGCTCCATTTTTAGAAAATTGTAACCGTATTACGTCCATCTCGCCTTCTTGACTAAGAAGAAAACTTATTAAACAAAAGTAAAGGGTAATATTTCGTAATATCTAAACGAAGCTTATGAATTGGTAAGCACATCACCATTGTGATCCACTCCACATTGGATGCTGTCATCCCCAAAAAGATTGTTCAGTCTCTTTGAACTTTTGCCTTTAACGCTTTAAATTGTTACAGCTCAATAGACGATGAGATCGGGAATGTATAGAATTTTTGTTTACCGGTCTTGAATACCAAAAAAATGAAATGGTGAGTTTCACGAAGGCATTCTTATAAATTCTGAGGATATATCAAATTAACATCCACTGGTTGAGTTCTCTAGATTTTTAATGTAGTGTGGACTAATGGGGTTGAAGAAGAAGAACGTTACCACGTGGGGAATGGCTTGAGTCCACCTTTTATAGTCTAGGCCACTTACGAATTATTGTAAAAGTCGCACAGAAAATACTTAGAAATCATGATATTGAACCTTAATAGGCCAATCCAAATCAATAAAAATGAACAAATAATCACGCTGAATGACTGAAATTTGTTCCAAAACTACGAGTCAAGCAATGGTGAGCGACAATCGAAAAAAATGAAAACATATGTATGCCAATAAAATGTTGCTACTTTTCCTCAAACCACAAGCATCCTTCCTCCTTGTAGTTACTTTTAGATGTCAGCATAAACATACATACATATGTACATATGTGTTTGTTGGCGCAATAAAATCACCGTTATGCCATATTTAAGTTTTGTGAATTTACCGAGTACAGTTGCACTTCCAACATCTCAAATTATATGTACTCAAACAGTACGGGTATTTATTCGTTTGGTAAGTTCGTGGGCACAATCGGAATGGCAGGTATTTTGGTGAACAGCTGTAGACGCCAAAACCAAAGAAGATATCACAGTTTGCCATACCGTTGTAAGAGCAGCGATGAGAGAGCGAGCATAAAGAGCGCTGACTACGATTAGTATTCGTTTTCAAATGTCGACTTCGGCGGTTGTGGTAGTAGTGGTGTGAGTAAACTAACCGGAAATTATACGAATCAGGTGGCGCAGAGAGCGAGCCGACGTTGACGAGAGTCTGATTTGGAATCCACCAAGTTGTTGTTTACATTTTTATGATTTCGTATTTACGTGTTTACGTCGGCCTAGCTACTCCGCTGCTGCAATCTGGCCAGATGTTTGGCCTATGTTTCATTTACACTCACTATTTTCTGCCGAAATGCAACGCAATGTCTTTTCGGTTTCACGATTGTGAGCGCTCAATTGCTATTTTTATTTCAGCTCTGCCGTTCGTGTTTGCTTGTTCCGTTTTCTTTTGCTTACGTTGCCAACGTCATCGACAGCGTCCGTACCCGTGGCCGCAACGTTTTCACCGTCGCCGTCGCTCTCGTCAGCGCTTTCCAACATAGCTTTGTTGCTAGATATAAAATGAAGTGCTGCGGCTGCGGCGCGTGGCGGGGCATGGAGCGGCCGCTGAACGACGTAACAACGCAGCGCCGAAAACCAGCATACACATTCGACGAATTCAGTCGTTGATAGTCAACTCTCGTGTACGGACGATAATTGTTGCTTCACAGCGCCAACCAAAACAAACCAATCTAAATCAAGCTGACCAAGCGTACGCGTATTGTGTGAGCGCCGCACCGCAGATTAATTACGTGCCCAATTAAATAAAAATACACAAATAAAAACAACTTTTGTAAACACGTAAAGTGTAGTGAACGTTCTTAAACTAGCGCTGACTAATCAGCTGACAACCGCGCTGAGCCGCAAGCAAATCCACGCAGCGTCAAGGGCCAAGCGAGCCATTCCGTTGCACAGGGCGAGTAACTGTGCATTACTGTGTCGGCTTGATAAGCGAAAATGTAAATACTGTTGCGTATTGCCGGTCATGTGAAGTACGTCATAAGACGTCGAATTTAGTGCAAAAGAAACAACAGCAAGAACAAATAAGAACTTCATTTAAATATCGATAAACTCAGCGCGGAATTCGATATTTACGCCAATTGTGTGCACTATACTCGTGGGCTTTTGTGTGTGAATGTGTGGGTGTGAGCAGTGCAAAGTGCCGGCATTCGTATTTGCGTTGCAATAAACAGTGTGTGTGTGTATGCGTTTGCGCTCGTGGGCAGGTGAGCACTTATAGAAAAACAATAACAATATTGCACGAGCTTCTTGAAGTAAAATTAAAATTAAAAAAATTGTGAACATTTCGAACAGCCTTTGGAAGCAACAAAGTGGCATTACACAGCAAAAGCGCAAACAATTGCAATTTTGTAGAAACTGCTGCCACATTTACACAGTTGCCGAACCGGCCGACAAGCGAAGGCGAATGTCATAAGAACAAAAAACCCAACAAAACAAACAAAAAAGAACACTGCCGTCAGCAAATAAGGCCATAGCAATAACAAAACCGTAATAATTGTGTAAATAGTACATAGTGAACTTGAATAGTTCTTTTGCCAACGCAAAGAAAGTGAAAAAGTGAGCAATTTTACAAACTCACTTGTGTTACGTGCATTTCCCTGACGGCTATCAGCATTCTCAGCTGGAAATTTTGCCGTTGCGGACTTTTGCAACAAATTTGGTTTTTCTTGTGTCGTGTTTAGTGCGAATTTGGCTTGCAGCGTGTGCGTTTTCGTGCACGAAGCAGTTTTCGAGCGCAAAGAATCTGTTGAACACAGACAAGATAAGAAGAAAATCGGTGGATTATGCTTAGGAATAAGCCGAAACAGCACAGAACGCTTACGCCGAAACGAGTGGAGCATGTAGTTGCAGCGAGTGAAGCCAATGCGGCCGCCCTTCTATGCGAATCCATACAAACGTCGTTGCCGCTGTCATCCATACAACAGCCGAATATTAAAGAAAAACTCATACAAAAGCATAACAAAAATATTGATACGAACTTTGGTGCACAACAGCAACAACAACAAATAAAACAACAACATCACGTGAAGCAAACTCCGAAAAGCGTACAGAATTTGAATGGTGTTATTAAAAGATCACTACTATCGATATTGACGCCCCGGGTCAGTGTGACAAGCAGTTTCTTTGGCGGGCGCAGTGTCTTCCCCGCATTAAGGTGTGCGTCTCCGTTTGAGGAACACTTCATTTGTGCGACAAATTTCATGTCGGCAATACGCTAAAGACTTGTGCGCTGAAAAAACACGAGAGTTAGGTGACCCCGCGTGTGGGAGAGAGAAAAAGTCTCAAATATTTATGCATTAAAAATTGAAAATAAAATACTTTTAGACTATATAGTGCAGAACAGTGCAATAATTAAAAAGTTCTCAACGCAAAATCAAAGTTTATTCAAACGAGGCGATTAGCAACTCACTGAAATCTTCGTGATAATCGATAAATGATAAATGCAGCAGGTTTAGTGCAAGCTTTCGCACGACGACCAAGTGTGAGTAGAAAAGAGCAAAATCTATGTGGCGTTCAAGAAGTAAAGTGAAAAAAGTTTAAAATAAAAAAATTATATTGCAAGTGAGCTAATTTGTCTACGGTGACAAGGTTCTGTTATAAGGAAGTCAAATAAACACGGAAGCCTTGAATAACAGTTTGCGAAACTGCGCAAATACAGAAACCGCAAAATAATAAGGTCCCTGTACACATTACGCTAAAGCAAATAGTGGGAAACCCAGTAACAACTGTTTAAAGAAAAGCGTTAAATAATAATTTGTAACATCTGTACTTATCAACACAAGCGTCTTTATATATGTATGTATGTATTATTGTGTGACACATGAATAACAACAGTGTTAAAAAATAATATCAAATAAAAAAGCGGCTTTGCAATCATTGTGTGAATTTTATAGCTCATTAGCAAAACCAAAACCAAAACAAAATCACTTATCTACGCCTTTGTGGCCGCGTTCTTTCTTGTTCTTCAAATATTTCGGTTCGCTCCTAACCGCAATTTTAGATTTTTTGGTTCTCCGTCACTAATTTGTGAAAATTAAAGTATTGTCGCGCAATCAACGTGTGAAAGCCCTAGTAAATTGCTATTAAATTATAAACAAATAATTTTGGCAATTTTATATATTTTTTGATTGCTACGAATTTAAAAAAATATGCGATTTCCTGAAAATTAGTATTGAAAAAGTGACAAAAACGAAGAGTAAAAGTAAAGCTCACAAGTGCCAAAAGTGTTGATAAAATAGAGTAAAGCGTATGATAAATGTGCAATAAATTGTCGCGCTGTCAAGTGAGAGTGTGAACAGGTGTTTATTGTTAACGAAATAGCGAAAATAAAAGCAATAAAAACGTTGAAAAATTTCAAATTGTGTTCAAAATAAAAAGTCAGAATCGCCCTTCACACATTTTCTCGACGAAAAGTCATAGAACTTTCGTCTAAAGCCAAAAAGTGTTAATTGGTCATTTTAACGGCTGACGTCACACGCGCGTTATATCAAAAAAAAAAAAAAAGAAACGTAGTGATCCTCCGTACTTCTTTTCACACACTTTCTGATTTTAATTTTTTCGGTTTGTTCGGTTTCCAAAATTTCGTAGAAGACAATGTCCACTGGTCGCCGTTTAGCCAAACGTTCAATAATCGGTACAAAAGTTTGTGCGCCAGGTCCGGATGGTCTCTGGTATTCGGGCGTTATACAAGACGTCAAGACGCCACCTACTGCCACGGTCACTTCGTCGTCACTATTGGCAACGAGTGATTCTGCCGCAGCCAACAACAACGGTACAAATCTTACCGCCGACACTAAATATATAGTACGCTTCGATTTTAAGACACAAACCATGGAGCACAACTTGGACACATCGCCCTCATCGTCGTCCAAGTCGTCCGTTTTATTGGAAGCACGTCGCACTGTAAGCGCACATTACATTAGTCCCGCGCAAGCTTTGCGTCGCAACGCCATGATTAAGGAGTTTCGCGAGTCGGACTTGATCGGTCCGGGTTTTCGTTCCATATTGGGTATACAATTGCAGCCGGGCCAACGTGTTTTTCTCACCCACAACGGACGTGAGACCTCGGGCGATGTCATTTCTCATGATGTAGAAAAGGACGATGTTGTCGTAAAGATCACCACAATCGGAACTGAGGTGAGTGGTGTAATATTATAACTAAGATCTGCCGTTTCCCAAAGGTCGAACGTATTTCATATATAGTAATTGAAAACCCAACCAATGCAACTCTGTTTCAGTCTTGCTAAATACTTACATTTATGTTGGCTTCCAGCATAATTTTTTTCACTGAAAGCCACTTGCTTGTTTATGTTTTCCATTTTTCTATTTTCTTTTTGCTACAATTCCTTCTCAACCCCAAATTGTGTATGTTGCGCACCCTTGGGGAGGGAATGCGCGCTGCTTCGAGGTTGCTACTGTAGTGTATGGGCTGTGTTGCCTCTCAACTCGTGGGGTTTTCTTTTACATTGGCCTTCTTTTCATCGTTTTTACCATTTCGTGTTTGTTGTTCGTATGTTTGTTTGGAAGAGCGCTTTGCACAAGTCCTCCGCTCTGCCACTTGGCTTTGGGCTCAAGTACGCGCATCTGCAACGGTAGTTGTATCTGTGTCTGCATTCGTGGCAGTGGCAAGTTCGAGGTATATACTCGTATTGGGTAAGTATGTCAAGGTTAAGCGCATTCGGTAGGGTGGCGCATGCGAATTAGAGCATGAGAGGGAGCCAAATGCATTCTACATACCCCAATGATTGGACTCGTAGCCATAGCGAGGCGACTTCGATATGAAACTGTGAAAAAGATTCGCGAACTATGTCAAGTTTGTATATAAGTATATGCTTATGTATATAGGTACACCCTCCCCACTTCAATGTAGGCTGAAAGTTGTGGTACATGAATGATTTTTATGCTTTTATATTTATTTATTTAATGCTGCCGTTATGTTGAAGTGACTTAGGGGTATTGGTGTTTAAGGACATATAAATTATTTACCAGCTAGAAGGATTTGGGTTTCCCAAATGTTATTTATTTTATGAATTGACATTCTGCAAGATTCAAATTAAAATATCTGAATTCAATCAAGTCCCTCAGCTACAATGAAAAATGAAGTTATGGTGTACCAAGTTCCGGGCTAAGTAGGTATTAAAAATGACCTTAAATAGGCTGCTATGAACATGACTATGGTTTCATATCGTCATATTTCTAGGTGGAAATTATGTCCTATGGAATTATAGAAGTTAGCTTTGCTCTTTCTTAATTTAGACATTTTAATACTATAATATGGAATTTTCAATGGTTTTAGCCCACTACTAGTAATTGTGCAGTCACAGATTAAAAATCTTCAACGGATTCCAGCTATAGCTTTGGTAGGAAGAGGACGTGGTAGAATCAACTCAACTTTATATTCTTGACGGTTCCGTCCTTTCAAGGTTAAGACCTCGGAACTCAGATTGGGCATGCGGAAAATAAAACACCTTGGCAGGTTTGTGATGAGTTCGAGCCACTTTGTTGGTACATGAGATCTAATTGTTGGAGTTTTTCTGTATACAAAGGGCCCGGTATGGTTCAAGTCTTAAGGATCCCAACCTAATTTGCTAGATTAATTTATAAAGATTCTGAACACTAAGCTTCAAGAACTTTGATAGCGGTTTGGGCATATACATACATATGTATGTATTGTTTTTGTATGTACATATGTATGTATATAACTATTTTTTTACCAGGTTCCGTCGATAACTCGTGGGATTAGTTTTAGGTCTAATATTTGAGATCATACCCCACTGAGGCATAAGCTACACATACTACATATATTCAGCAGAGCTCAAAATATTAAAGCGTTTTTTTTTGTCTACATACTTTTCTTCAAAAAATTATATATTTCTGATTTTGAACAGATTACTGCTGGTTTGTTTGGTATGTAGTATATACTATACATGTATGTGTGTGTGTGAATAAATGTTTGGAACGGCATTTTTAGTTTCCACAACTTGTTTTCTCTTTTGCTTTAAACGCTGTACGGTATACTGTTAGTTTGTATTTCTATTTTCGTTTCTATTCGCTTTTATTGTTATTTATTCAAAAAATATACACCAATACCACTACATATTTACCACTTTATGTGTGGCTGCTCATTTGAATGCGCGCTGCTTACCCGTGCACATGTGTGACATGTGTGTGTGTGTGTGTACGCATATAAATGGGGTTGCCACGAAACAGCGTCGCTATTTTCGTTGCCTACACGTGAGCTTCACATGCTTTTTGTTGGTGTTTTGTGTCTTTTCTCTCTTTTATATTCAGCTCACCTCCAAAATTTAGGTGTAGACCAACAAAACAAAAACATGAGAAATAAAAATAAAAACAAGAAACTTTTAGACGCACGTTTCTCAACGAATAAATTCGCTTCAGCAAAAGTGGAGGTCGCTTTTAAGCAGTCACAGCAACGAAATGGTGAAAAGTAAAACAAAATAAAACACTGCTTGTGGGCGAAAGCGGCGATGACGGGCAGGTGATTTTAAATATTACCGAAAATGACTGCGTAGAACATTAAACGGCACTTTTTTACAGTTATTTGTAAAGTATTATGTTTGTAATTTGTGGAGCGTAAAAATGCTCCAACTTAAAAGCTAAATTTTCGTACTGAATTTATCTACTTTTAGGCGTTAAACCCTGTTGCATACTTCTATTGATTTGTTCCCGGTTCCTTCTGCTAAGTTCTTGGGTATAACTAATCTCTTTCAGTTATAGCTGTGCAGGCTTGTTTTTTGAGTTCGTGGGTTTTGATTTATTTTTAATTCGCAATCAGTTTTAATTAAATGCTTTTTCATCTCTCAGGCTTTTTAGCTATTTTTGATTTGTTTTCTCATTTGATTTTAATTTGTAATTCGCATTGTTCTCTCTCACTGAACTCGTTTTTTAGTGCTGTCATGGCCAACTAAAAATAATAGAGAAACATAAGTATGTATATGTGTGCTTTTTATTTCTATTTCACTTGATGATTGCCACGAAGAGTAGTCGCTCATACAAATGCCTTGTAACGCAAATACACTTACATACATATTTTGTATGTACATATATATTAAGTAGTTTCTGAGTTACATTAATCGAGTGGAAGTATTTGTTAAACTTTCGGTTTTCAATACTTTTTTATATATGTACATGTGTCCAAATTGCTCAAGGCGACGATCTGAATTGATTTCGAGATGTTTGGTCATCCATGATTTCGTCACGGACTCAAAATGTCCAATAACAGATTCGACTCTTGAAGAAGATCTTTGATATTTCGAGGCACCGCAATAAAATTACGTGGTTATTGTACATTTTCCGTAATAGACCCATTACTTTCTACCATCACTAGTATTAAGCATAAATCATTTTATGTTAATCAGGGTAAGTTTAAAGTGCATATTTGGACATGAAGCAAGGGTGTAACTGAATAGGAGATGTGTGCCTTTGAATGATGAATTCACAGGTAATTTTTTTAATTAAAAATATCAGGCATGTTCTGGAAATCGATTCGAATTTAAATTCGAAATAAAAGAGAATTCCTTTGTTCATAATTTTAAATAATTTGAAATTAAATAAAAATGTTTTTTGTGGCTGCTTATGTGTTGAACGAACATGAACGATATTGTGATGATAGAATCGAAGGACGGCCTTTGAGAGACCATTCTAATCCCATGCCTGCACCAGAGTTTTGCTAAAAAGTTTCTTGTAGAATTGAGATGGTTTATTTTTGCATCAGGTTTGTTTAAAGCTATCGGTTAAGTGGGCAAGGATTTTTAGAAATACTCAACGAAGTTATACTTTTGGTTAGAGAAACGGCCATACCTAATTTAATAAAATTGCTGGCAAGTCCTAGGTTTGGCTGCGTTTCGACGTTCAGTTGGAAAGGAGTATATATAATATTGCTCAGGGTAGAAGCAGATTATCCAAAATTTTATACGAAATGATTAATGTTTTAGAAAATATTTTGTTTGCGAAGTGGAATGTCAGAAGTGGATCTAAGAAAAGCAAACATTTTGTGCAAAAATTTGGCATGCCATGATGTGATGTGATGATTGTACAAGGGAATTTTTGTTGTCGATTTATGATTTGTGATTCTGATATGATAGTCTGAGCAATTTCTGTGGAGATTGCACCGTTGCCTTAGACAATATTCAGAGCTAATTTTTGGCAGCTATAACATATAGTGATCCAATATGAACGGTTCCAACAAGGGAGCAACTTTTTGGATGGAAAGGACGTGTGCAAAATTTCAGCTTGATTTCTGAAAAACTGAAGGACCAGTCCGCGTATATACAGGCAGATATGTATGTCTAAATCGACTCAGGTCGTCTTTCTGATCATTTATACGAGGGCTGTCTGATAAATAACCGACCTAACGATGAATGATGCACGCGACTTTTTCAAAATTTTTTTTTTATTTTTCTACATAGTCTCCTTGTAACTCCACACACTTCTCCCAGCGATGCTCACATCTCTGCAACCCTTCCAAACAGAGCGCTGGAAATGTTCATGCGCGCACGTTTGTGGTCTAGCGTTAGCAAACGCGGCACCCAACGCGCGGACAGCTTTCTCATGCCCAAATCTTGGTTTAATATGTGACAAACACGTTCTTTTGACATCTTCATAATCTCAGCTATTTCCCTATCTTTAATCCGGCGGTCGTCTAGTACCAATTGATGAACTTTAGCGATGTTATCGTTAGTGGTTACAGTTTTTGGACGCCCCGGACGTTCATCATCTTCCAAGCTCCTGCGACCACGTTTAAATTCAGCTGCCCAAAATTTTACGGTGGTAAACGATGGTGCAGAGTCACCATACACAGAGTCCAACTCATCTTTGATTTGTGAAGGCGTATTGCCTTTCAAAAATAAAAATTTAATTACAGCTCGATATTCAATTTTTTCCATTTTGGGGAAATCACCGAAATAGACTCATAAAAACGACTGTCAACAGATAATTGCGCAAGATAAAGTTCTGAAATTTTGGCGAGTAGCTATTATAATATGCACAATTTGAAGTAGAAACTTTTTTTTCAGATGTGCCGCTAGCTTCACGTTGAGGTCGGTTATTTATCAGACAGCCCTCGTATATGTATATACATAGCTCCGATGTTTCGTTCCGGTTTATAGTCGAACATTTGATGATGTTATCCAAGAAACTCAGAGATTGGGTCACCTTTGCAACATTCTCCTATATAATACCGTTAAAGTTGTAGACTAGAATAAGGAAGGGTGAAAATATTTTTAAATTGTAAACTCTGTAATTCCAAATGTCAAAACGTACTATCATCATCTGTTTACGATACAATGTGAGATTTCTTCAGTCAAACTTTCGTTGCTACCTCGGAACCTAAGGTCGTTGCATGGAAATCAGCTTAAGAACTAAGAAAACCTTTTCAAAACAAATATGCATGGACAATTTTGTAGCTTTTTATATGGCTATTCCTTTCTGAACGCGTTTAATAAGCCTGTTTTATTTAAGTTTTCCTTTGATTTCCGAACCGGTTGCTTTAATTTAGGTTCCACTTGAACACATCAATATGAAAGCCAGTTCTTGTTTACGAGCGAATTCAAATGTATGTCTGCTGTATAGTATAACGGTATGATTTCAGAAATACATACCAAATCGTTTTTATAGAATGGGCTGTGAATATTTTCACTTATAACGGTGATGTAATTACTCGCCAACGCCGAAGTATAAAAAGGCATCGTAACTTAAAGAGTCCTTAGATGTTTAAATTAGTTTTTAAAAAATATTTTCTTTTCAATAATAAATACAACAATACAATATTAATAACACCAATAAGACTTTTGTGACTTGCTCTCATCGGCTTATCATCAAAAACTAGCATTAAATAGTTCGTCCCTAGTTTCGAAAATTACTATGCTTACTCCTTTTGCATGTCTTTTTTTTCGGGTCGCGACGACACTGCCAACTCGTGGCCGTCACCAAAAGATGAGAAAACGATGAAAAAATGAATAAAATCAGCCAACAGTTGAAGAAAAATCTTGTGCTCGCGTACTAAACTGTTTGTTGTCATTATTTTGACACGTAATTTGTACACGATTTCATTACTTTTCTGCTTTTCTGTTTTGTGCGCGAAAAAGAGCAAAACTCTCGAGGCTGCTGCAATGACAAACGTGCATTTTGTGCAAATACATTATTTTATTGTGAACGTTATGGTTTTAATGTTTTTTTGTTGTCTTTTCGAGGTCATTGTGTCAGCGGCGGCAGCGTTAACAACTTGAGCTGAGCACACATACGTACGTAGTTATATATGTACATAACTGTACATTTACTACTGTTGCATGGCTGTGTGCGGGCTCGAAGCAGAAAGCCTCTAACAATCGATCAACATGCGCAAAAATGAAATTTTTATTCTCAACCATTATGACTTTGATCATAAAGATAATGAGGCTAGTGACAAAGTACCGAAAACAAATGTTACAGGCAACTCGATTGGATAATATTAGAGCCAAAATTAGTTCAGGGGTTTTGAATTGTATAAATAAAGAGCAGATCTGATCTGGATCTCCAGTTTTGAATTTGATTTGACTGTTTCAAGCTTCCAAGTTGTAGGCACAGTTACGATGAATCTCGACACAAAACAAAAACGAATGTATTTGAGCATTTTTAACACTGATGTCTTAATTTGCTAGTGACTCGGTGTTGATCTTACACACCTCCTTTACTCTCCCATTTTTATTATTTTAGAAAATGCTGTAGGAAAAATATAAATCTCTCGGTAGCTATGAGCTACATACATACAAGATCTGTCGCAAAAGAAACAGAACTTTTTAAATATAACTGTTTCTGGTGGCGCCACCTATTGGTGGGTATATGAAATAAAAAGTTTGACCTCTTGTTGACATTTCGTAAAAATTTTAAGACAATTGAAAAACTACAATCGATGTTATGGATCAAAAAGTGACGGCAGCTTTTGTTCATCGGTCGTAAAATGCAAAGAGCAAATATTAAATTTTGTTTTAAACTTGGGAAAACGTTTACTGAAACATTTCAAATGATGAAAAAAGTTTATGGTGATCAGTGCCTATCCCGTAGTAATGTGCATGAGTGGTTTAAGCGATTCCAAGAAGGTCGTGAGGACCTCTGTGACGATCAGAAGTCGGTCGTCTTCAGGAGTCGAAAATAAAGACAATGCTGATTTGTTTTTACGATTCCGAGGGCATCGTACACCGAGAGTTCGTCCCACCTGGCTGTGTTTTACCTTGGTGTTATAAAGCTGTGTTTTACCTTGGTGTTATGAAGCGTCTTTTGTCAAGCATTCGTCGGGCTCGACCACAATACCGTGAGGCAGGGTCCTGGTGCCTGTTGCACGACCAGATTAACCATTAATCACTCACCCTACTCACCTGATCTGGCACCCTGTGATTTTTACCTATTTGGAAAACTTCATATGCCCATGAAAGGACACTGGTTTCAGGACATTTCAGCTATCCAAAAGGCGACGACCGATATTCTCAAGAGCATTCCGAAAAATGACCCTAAACACTCATTTGAAATGCTAATGGACGGGGCTAAACGCTGTATCGAAGCACAAGGAAACTACTTTGAATAAAAAATATAACTTTTGAAAAATATAAATTTTTTGTTGTTTTTTTTAACAGTCCGGTTTCTTTTGCGACAGACCTTGTATATCGAGATCAACATCGAGGAGTATTTTGAACGCTTCTCAAATGATAAAAAGAATAACGAACATCTGCCATGACAAAGCTTCAAAATACCGGATAGCAGCTCTCTTTTATTTTCTTCCATTATTTCTGATGTTCCCTGACCCCAAAGCAACACCATGAGCGGCTACTCTCCTATTTTTTATGTTTAGGAGATTATTCATTTTTCGAGTTTTCCGACTAACTTCAACCATTTTGATGAAAGGATCTCAAGGTAGAGGATTGAGTATCCAAAATAATAATTAGTAACTGCCAGTTAAGACTCATAACCGTTAATAGTATATTCAACTGATTTCTTTCGTGAACCAATCTTTCATAAGACTATAGTTTTACAAACAACCATGTGTTCCCGAAGTTTTTAACAAATGTTGAGAGTAAATCAACATAAGATAGTTTGATTCCTTGCCATGAGTCCAGGTGCTTAGAGACGATCATTGTACATAGTATATGGTTCGGAAATAATATGTTTAAAATAAAGAAGTTATTCAAGTGTCCGCAACTGATTGTACATGCATATAAGTTTGGGCAGTGCTGGAACAAGTAAAGAAATTTCGGACAGTTTTCATACAGAAAAATATGCCAATATAGGTTAACCCTCTGCTGTTGCGTTGTCAACGCACGAAATGTAACAGGAAATATGTTCTACCTATCTCTAAAACATTACATATAGACTAAACAAAGCAAGGTCAAAGAAATTACAAATGATATCGAAAACAATGCAATAGATTTGTATGAGGGACAACCAAACATACCATTTGACACGGACTGAGCCACCTAGAAGATGGTTTCCAGTCGCTAAAGGTCGCCAAAGCGTGTAAAACCTTTTGTCCGCATCCAAAAGCAATCATGGTGAACTCTAGAGCATGGCGCTCCTGGTGGTTACGTATATTAATACAAATCTTTATTATCGCCTTCAAAATAGACATTTCCTGTAAGCTTCGTATGTGATGGCATTGGATATTGGTTTTTCGGTCTCGTACTCATCATCACCAGCAATAGTGCATTTGATAAAGGTGGGGCCTTTAGCTACGTTGTCTAGCATCTCTTTTGTGACCTCTACTCGACGCCGTTTATGCTTTGTCTTTTGGCACGATTCTGGCTTTGACACTTTTGTTATTAATTCAATTTTTATCAGAAGTAGAAATGAGTCAAAAGAATATATTTTGAGCTGCACCGAAATGTGTACTTTTTATTTATACTCTTAAGACTAACTTATTACATGGTTCTTACTTCTAATTATACTAACTAGAATGTTTACTTATTACTAGTTGATTAGTTTGTTTAGATACAGATTATATTATTTGTTCAGGTATGTTTACATATATATTGCTTGCTTAGATACATTTGCTTTGTTTTAAGATAAGGTTGTTGTGGTATTCAAACTCAAGGTTATTTTGATGATTGTTACCACGAGTATTACTCGTATAAGGTATACGTTTCTTAACTCGCGCAGTTTACATGGATCAGTCTGGAGCTTCTTGCAACCACAGTCAGTTGCAATAAAAAACCTAAAAGCCCACAGATTGGATGGGTCTTGACCTAAAATTCAACGTTTCTCGACCAGTGCGAAAGTGTTTTACTCCACAAGGGGTTTTAATGATTCGAAATTATCTTCATTTGTCGAAATTGTGGATTTCGAATGGAAATATCAATAATACCGTTGCAAATAGAGCCGTCAGGACAGCAATAATCACTCAAATAACCGTTACTTGACAGCAACATAACATGGCTTTGTGCAGCAATTGTTGCCGGTGCAGCTGCAAGTTGATAGCTGAAGTGCAGCGTGGCATTGCAACAAAGCGCATTCGTGCGGCCGAAAGTGTGCATTCGGTTCGCTTGTCTTCCAATTCTGATTTTCCATTTCGGCTGTGTGCTGTTTGCCATTTCATTTCCATAGAAAAAAGGGTAGTGGCGTAAAATTAAAGAAACATGATTTTCTTGCAACCGCAATTTGGTTGCAACTGCCAGCAATCGCATTCACACACACGCACATGTATATATAAAGTTATGTATGAGTGTTGGGGCATGCAGCAAGCACACATGCAACCGAGCCTTGGAGTTGGCGCACGCACGAGGCGGCCGGCTGCCGCCTTGCCTCGTTTTTTGACCGCCGTCGGGCATTTTGGCCGCAACACTATGTGGCATGGAAGCTATTGACGGTCGTTAGTTCGACGCCGTCGTTGTTGGCATTGTTTAGTCGGTTGCCACTGCTACCGCTGCTGTTGTGCCTCGGCTACCGTTGTTGTTCATACTAAATTAAATTGCCATTGTAAACATTGAGGCACCAACAACCGTTGTGGTTGCAGCAGTGGCAGTGGCAGCGGCTGCGGCGCCATGGCAAAAGTGTAAAGCAATATTCATAAGTATAACGCATACGCTTACTTGTGAGTGTGGTGGTATTTGTATGTGATTTTTCGGTGTGCAAAATAATTAACCGCACCGCGAAGTAACGCCACAGTGTAATTACGGTTATTGCGGCTACTGTTGCCACGTTAACAATTGCTGTTGGCAATCGGCGGCATTCGCGCTTTTGCGCCGCTATTGCATGTGGCGGTAGCCAAGGCACCGTTAAACGCGTCGGATTTCAAATTCGACGAAAAGGCAATTAATTCGATTATACAAGTTCGCGGATATAAGATGGGCGCGCGTCTGCACCTCAACTTAAATTTAATGTTTTCACATTCTTTTCAAATTTAATAATGAATCTTATGAGATAAGAAAGAAAAACACAACAATTTTAAGATTTCTGACAAGCACTTGATTCCGATTGTTTCGATTAAAACAATCTGTCCGCAATCTCCTGCAATTTCATGTTCAATATTCGTACGAAGTTCATCCATCGTCGCTGGCTTGTTGGCATAGACCATAGTTTTAACGTACACCACAGGAAATAGTCTAACGGCGTCAAATCGCACAACCAAATCGATTGTGACACTCGCTGTACGACGATTTTGGTCAAGCGGCTTCAGTTCTTGAGTCAATTTGATCTTGTAAGGATGTAGGTCAAGATCTTTTCGCCACAACCACGACACAGAGACTGATTTAGGTCTTCCTAAGACTTGTCGATCTAAACGGGGTTAGATTTCCGAAATAACAGTCCTTGGCCGGATTAAATCCGGGCAAATTCTGGTGCGTAGAACCGGCTGTTGTGGGAATTGATTTAGGTCTTCTTCAATTGATGCGCAAGCGGCAGCAATACTCTCGACACTACGGGCACTTCTTTATCTCACTGGCACGGGAACATTTTGGGAACACTGTGCCTGAGGATTCGAATGTTTCCACTAGACGCAAAATTGTTGATCTGACAAGATGATTATGACGACCATAAATTGGACGTAGCGCTCTTAAAGTTGTATCTGGTTTCATAGCTGTTCCAATCCTGCGCTACAGTTATATAATATTTATATAGCTAAGAATCTGGTACTTAAAAGTGTTTTTTTGTTTTAGGTGGTTTCTCAGCAATAATTTAATTCGTGACTTTATACCTAGACAAAAAAGTGTATTTTTACGAAGCAAAAATCGCAGAGCTAACTTTTTGTGTAACCGAATGACCAACATGCAGATTTTATCCGTTGGTATTACTCGTGTTTCAAGTTAGATCAAGACCGATTGAGGCAATATTAAGACTTCCATGGGTGATCAAAAGAATTTTCAAAATTTTTCTGTTTATAATAACTCAAAAAAGTAACGGGACGAACATATCGTAGTTTCTATATTACCATTTCTTATTTCCACTGGAAAAATTAAGAAGGTTGTTAGTACATAATTCTCAAAAAAACACGGTCTTATGCTTGGGAGAATTGAGATGTGATTAGGGTTTCGAGTCTATGGACGAAATAAATTCACCGTGGCTACTGAGTAAGGACAGAAACAATGTAATTATATACTTATGTAGATACATGCAGCCTAAAATATTGCCACAGTTACCGGACTCCGTTACCGTACCCCGGGAGGCAGATATAGTAAGTATTTTTATCTACACACATGTTCCATTGTGGTCAGTTTTGTGTTAATTACTGTGGGCACGTATCACATGTGCCTATAGATATGCACGTTGCTTTTCGAGAAAATTTAAATGATTGTCTTATCTCGACATTGTAATCCACTTGCGGTCGCCTATCTGTGTGTTGACAGCGATACGCATTGCGCTCGCGCTTGATCCACTTTGCAATGTTGTGAGCATAGAAATGCCAACTACTTGAATTAAAACAACAACTGCTGTAAGCTCTTTATGCAAACATACATAACTAGACATGTACAACTATATTTCGAAGCGATAATGGCGTCGCCGCGGCAACCACTTAACCTCAACCGATTTTTCTGCTTCTGGCATTATGGCATGGTCTTTCTTTAAACCAATTTGACCGCTTTTGTTAATTTACGCTTTGCTTTTATCTCTTTACATACAATTAGAGTTGAATCAATGTGTTTGTGGAAGTAACCGCTCTAAACAATTGAATTTAATGACATTGAAAACTTATTAAAATCGCTGAAAGTGAGAAGGGCGACAGTGTACAGTGGGTCGTGTTAGCATTTTTAGTCTTTAAAACAACAATAACAACAATTTTACTTCGAACAGTTAAAGACGAACAGTTTGGTGATGAAAGACGTTTTGAGTGTTGTGTATTATTTAGGTACTTATTTGCTTGGGTGGACAGGTGTAGAATTGTTTAAATTATTGGCATAATGTCACCAAAATCACGTTTCTCTTAACGTTCCTTTTAAATCATTCTCTCGATATTTTTCACCACGCGGATAAGAAAAATGTTTATCTTTGGTGGAGGAGGTCACATTATTTTTTATATCCTGAGCAGACATATTACATATATCATACAAAGTGAACGATCGGAATCAAGTCCTTGCATGGCAACCTTTTTTATTTGGCGGGAGTTGTTTATAAAAATTTGGTATGAATTACTGTACGAAGCGTTACACTCTCCGAAGAAACATATGTAAAGCATATAGCTACCATATAATCTGAACGATCGGAATTAAGTCTTTGAATGGAAAATTTTCTTATTGGTTAAGGGGAATGCTTTTCTTGTTGCTGCTTTGGTTCGCAGGTTTCTCTTCCGAATCAATACAATTCTTAACCGATTTAAGTTCAAATAAGCTTTGGTAAAAATGTACTTTTTAATTTTTAAAATTATAATAAAGCGAATTTCGTTTTTTTTTTTGAGTTTGAGCAAAAGTAGTTACAGTTCACTAATTCTGAAACTCTCTATTAAATTTTACTTGCTTACTTTTTATTGGCTGGAAATTTAAATCGTAGCTGACGTAAGGGCTCAGTAGGGTAATATTTTTTAAACTTTAATTTGCATTTTCTGTTCCGTTATACCCTTAGAATTAATGTAGACACCCACTTTACCATTGGAAGGTTTCGAAAAAGGCCCAAAAATAATAATACCGCTCGACGTTCGGAGTGCTCGGAGTGCACACCTAGCACTTTATTCGCGTTTTTCTCAAACACACAACTGGCGGACATGTTTCTGGTCAAATTACTCAACCGATTTGCTTAATTTTTTTTAAGTTTTTACAAAACGCCTGGCTATCGTCCCTATATTTTTTATAATTTATTGACAATGTTTTCTTAAATGTTAAAAAACATGGGGAAAAATTTATAAAAAAAAACGTTAATTACTTTTTTTTTTATCAACATTTTTTCATGATTCTAGTTGGTACGATAACCATTCACGTACTTTTTAAGAATAAATTGGGTTTTTGTGTTTCAGATGATCCAAACATGAGAAATCGTGTCCGCCAGTGAAAAAACGCATCTCATTCACCCAGCCATTTCTCCCACAGATGTCAACAAAAAATTCCAAAAAAATTTGTTTATACACTCCACGATATACATATGTATGCACCTCATGATATGTGAAAAAAGTTCTATTGTGGAATAAAAATTTCTATGAAAACGAAATTTCAGAAAAACTGGCCAGATTACAATACTGACCCCATAAAGATGAGCAATGGCGAAACTAAACAGTTTTGAAAACTATTAGTTGTATATATTTTCTAGGGATCAGTTTGGTCTACTCGTATTTCTCTATTCGAAGTGAATCCTGCGTTAACGTTAACTTCCTAATCAAATAAGTATTGTATCTTTAAAACTAATTTAAAAACACTCCTGAATTTGTTTTCTCACAGCTGTACTAAAAATCTCCTGTGCGTCGGCAGTCATTTATATGTCTTTCACAGCACTGTAGACCCCGCTCTGAAGTGCACATAAACTTACATTAATGTAAATCGTAAAATAGGAAAGTAACGAAGACATAAAAATAATGGTCGTGTGTTGAAAATCGTTAAAATTATTGAACATAACGGTAAATAATTATATACTTATGCAACATACTTATGCAACTATGAGTACTCTGCATGGCATATAACAGTCCACAAAATTTGGAAGTGCATACATAATTAATTATTTTTGTAAGTAGGAGCATGTATATATGTATGTGTAAATATCATATATATGTATATGCATATGTATGAAAACCCATGTCTGCATGTGTGTGTATGCGCTTCTCTTTACTTTACTTTCTTTGAATGCGTTACTAATGAAATTAAGTTCGAGTCGAAAAAAAATTAATGACTAACGGTAAATAACAATATTAATTATTACAAATGTGAATTAAGTAAAATGGCGCTTATTTATTTGGCGGATGTCTGTCTGAGCTTTTGATTAATTGACGCACTAAATGGAGGTCTTATAACTTGTTATTGCCTTCTGAGAAGCTACCGGTTATCTTTAATATTCGATTTCGGTCTGAGCCGGACTCGAGTTTTCTATAGTGAAGTACAACAAGCCAAAACGTTAACTTCGGTTGCACCGAAGCTATAATAGCTTCCAAAGAAATAAACAAGAAAGATTCCATGTAAGAACTTTTTTATCGGTCAGTTTGTATGGCAGCTACATAAGTATGTACATATATGGTCTAGTGATTCGATCTGAAACATTTCTCCGCAGGTTGCACCGTTGCCTTGGGCAATAACTCATGCTGAATGTCGTGAAGATATGTCGTCAAATGAAAAAGTTTGCCGTACAAGCTATATATGCTACAGTGCTTCGATATTGGCCGTACCGACATATATACATAAGGGCAGCTCCTTGGGGAGAAAAACACGTGTGCAATATTTCATATCGATATCTCAAAACCTGAGGGATTAAGCTCGTCATAAATATCATTTATATATAAACATATTTTATGAGTGGCAAACTTAGCATACCTAGTGTAGGGTATAAATAGAGTAATTGCAACTCAATTTGGAACTGAAGCATATAATTTATAACAGGTTTTCGTTGCACAAACAACTACAAAGTATCAGATACTCAAAAGAGTTCAAAAACTATGCAACAAAAAGCGGGAAAATACACAAAAACTCAGTAAGAACAACAACAAAAGAGTACAAAAAAAAAATATGAATGCCAAGTAATCATAAATTCTGAGATTCCGCTTCCTCCATTTCGAAAGATTGTACGCATAAAATACAAAAATAAGAAAAACGCTTTCGAAACGAAACAATAGCCACACATAAGCGTGAGATACGCGTCTAAGCTGCACTGGCGTTGAATAAATAAAAGCGAAACTGCTCATCGCCTAAGCTGGCGGAGTAGAAAAGTTGCGCTAGAAAAGTAAAGATGGGAAACTGTTATGAAAAATCGACGTTTACTTCTACACATTGTTGCTGCCGTTGCCTTGACGTAAGCTGCGGGCTTGTGAAGAAGTTTATCGGGCCTGTTGAATGGCTCCGCCAGCTGCACGGCACATCAGCATCACAACAATCAACACCTCGTGCCGACCCGCCCGCTGTGCCGAGCTGAGCTGAGGCGAGGGGCCAGCACGCCAACTCAACACTCCACTCGAGCCACTCGAGCGACGTCAACCGCAATCAGCGTCATCACTGCAGTCAATGCTAACTCGCTGTGCTCAGTCTCGATTTCTACATGCGCCGTTGAAGTTTTCTCGATTGTCCGTCTGTCGCTCTGTCTGTGGCGATTATGGTGTATCAACTATACGCATTCATACATATACAATAACTACAAAGCACAATCGAGCCCAACTTAATTTTACAAATAAAGCGGCAGGAAAAAATAAAAAACCGAATATGATGAAAAAAAATTATTTAAAATAAAAATAAAACAGAAAGCCACTTTCAAACTATTTTTAGTTTGGGTTTTAATAGATTTGTTATTTCTTCTGTTTTGTTCATTTTTTCTTTTTATTTGGAGTTTTGCTTTTTTGCTTTCGACTTACCTTTGATTTTGAGCATTTGCCACGCTTTGGCTGTCTTTTTGTAAGCACATACTTACTCGCAAACACACATATACATATATATGTATATATATGTATGTATTAACGTGTAAAATGCTTGGCTACAACAACACTGGCGAAACCTAAACACCAGTCGACGCCACAAATTACAGCAACAACGCTGGCAACAGCAACAATAGAGCACCAGCTGGTATGTGGGTCAAATCGAAATATTTCAAACTTATAAAACCGATGTGGATTGAGTAAAAAGATTTGAAAAAATGAACGTTACAAAACTATACAAAAATGCAAATAGATAACGAACGTTAGCGCAAGTCGAAATTTGAAATGTTGCGCCAAAGACCACTGGAGAAATTATTGGAAGCACTGAAGTTGAGTGGTGTGTGCCCAAAAGGCGAGTGAGCGAGTTTATTCGGAGATCGTAGCAATGCCTTAGGAAATAATCTATGCCGAGTTTCGGTGTGATACCTTATCAAATGAAAGGTTTTGCATACAAGGTCTTGAATTGGTCGGAGTCAATATCTCTATTAAAAGAAAATACCATCAAAAATCTCAAAGAAGCAATGCTTGAAGATCGTCATGTTGCCATCATCGTATGGATCGGTCAATGTTTTGGGTATGAAGCGCGTCAATGCTATACTCGTACCAAAAGTTCTAAATCTTTTGCAAAACGTCTTGAGTAGAGGTCTGAAAAGAGACCTCTGAGGCCGACATTCATCAAACGCATCATTAAGAAACATGGATTCATGAATACGACGTTGCAAATGTAGAACAATATAGCAAATGGCGCTTCAAACTGAACCCAATCGAAACATCCTCGTGAAAGTCGGTCAAAAATTAAATAATGCTGATCGTTGATTTTTATTACCGTTATGGAGTTCACCAAGAATTCGTTTCATAGAGTCGAACAGCCAATAAGGAATACTATACTTGGCCGTTTTTAGACATCTACGTGAGGCAATTCGTCGTATACGACCGGATTTCCGATTGAAAATAAATGGATTTTTATAAAGCGGCGTCCTATGAAACATATGGCTGTTTATTTGATAAACTCGTAACGAAAGTCATGGTATATCAGTCACCGTATTCGCCAGATTTGGCCTGACCTTTACGTATTTGTAACATCCAGAAGGAGGCGTAGGAGACCCTATACAAAAAATGTATAAATGATTACAGAGACAAGCCGAGACGATTTAGCCATGTCCGTTTTTGTATACACTGACTAATTCCTCAAATTTTGAGATATCGATTAAAAATTCTGAATTTTTTTCTTCCTAAGAAACTGCTCAGTTTGTCGGAACTGCCGATATGGAACCACTATAGCATAAAGCTGCCATACAAACTGAACGAACGAAATCAAGTGCTTGTATGGAAAACTTTTTTATGGATGAAAGGAACTACAGTTTCGGTGCAGCCGAAGTTACGTTATTCCTGTTTTTTCAGTTTTTGAAACCTCGGGGAACATACCATGAGTTCATTGTAGCTATTAAAAGTCATCTGCTGAAGGCCATCATAGTCGAGGCTTATAATAATTGGGCGGAAAATTCGATAAACATGGGCATGCTTGTGTTGGTCCAAAAGGAGGAGTCCATTTTGAAGGCGATAATAAAGATTTGTATTAAAATTATCGAAAATGTGTTTTTATTTTTGTCAGTTCGGGTCAAATTTGATGAGATGGTATTTAAATATGTATGTAAATATATAAGCATGGATATATACTCACATTATATAAATAAAACAAAAACTTAATGCTGTCCGCAAGTACCGTTGGATTTACGTGAAAATTTCACTGATGCAACATGGCGTGCTAGCTACGGGCGTAGGTATCTAAATTCTGTAAAGACAATCTTTGCAAAATGGTAAAGGAATATAAGTTGTTGTAGATTTGCTATTAAGCAAAACACTATTAAATTATACTTTTAATTTAATCGACATTATGTACGCTTGTTAAAGCTCTAAAAGTAATTAATTCTGTTAGATTTTTCAACTACTTTATTTGTGCATTTTTCTAAATCTGCGTTCGCTTGTAAACACTGGCTTACATCGACACTTATCCGACGGCATTCAGACTCAATCAAGCTTAAACTTATCATTTGCATACATACGAACATACATACATACACACACCTGGCCGACTTAATGACTGCATAAATATTTGCATGCTCGTTCACACACATGCACACATACATACATATGCGCGTATGTATTTATTTTTATTGATTATGAAACTTTTTTGACACTTTCTGGTTGTCCCACTTCTGCACTTCACACGCCGGACACATGTACACTTGTAATGAAATCGAGCAACAGATTCAGTTTTGCTTTGTTTTTTATTTTTGCCACAGAGGCTACGGAGCAGCCTTGTTTCGCTCGTTTCGTTTGTTTATTTTGCATTTTTATTGTTGTTTTGACATTTTATAAGCTTGAAGTAGGTTAAGTATTCATTACCGCCAGTGTTATTGTTGTTTGACTTATCAAAGCGTTTAAGTGCAAACACAACCGCACATACATACATACATATGTACATGCATATATATGTACGAGTGTGTGGATGCGGAAATAGCAGTAAAAGTGAAAGCGTTTCTGTCGCTAGATAAACGCTAAAGCGTTGAAACAACCCAACATACATGATCGACTCTCTATAAATACAAAAAAAAAACACACACACACACAGGTGAAGAGTGAGGAGCATACAAAACCGCACAGAAGCGCTCGTGTGGTTTTCAAATGCAAATTCATGGTCATGGCAGAGCTGCGAGGGGCCCCTGTCAGCGCCTAATCAATAGATGGCGACTTGTCTTGCTTTATTTCCTCCACAGCTTTGGTGTTGAGAGCGACATGATTTCGAATTTAAAACATTTGCCCCGTCACTTTGTAATTAACGTACATATTAGGCATGTTGGAATGCAGATTTGAGCGCGCGACTGTTGGCTGACGAATGCTTAATGTGCTGCAAATTAAAAAAAAAAAAACTAAAAACAAACGAAAACGAGCGCAGAAACCAAAACAAAGCCATAAAACGCAGGCAGTTTCGGAATAAAGTTATAATCAGTTAGAAAATACATACTACTTTTTTATTTCTGTCCAAACCTAGGAGAAAGTAATTTGACACTAGATTTCGCAAATTTTCGAAAATGCTGGAGGTGTTTGAAACACTATTTGTTAAGAGACGAATTCAATCCTTCTGATACTTTACACATTTTTCGAGAATGGTTTTTTTTTTTTAAGTCGTACAACGCTTTTTATGAGCTCTTCCTTCAAAGCAAAACAAAAAAAAAAAAAAGAAAAATGTTAACTTCAGTCCGACCGAAGTAAGAATCCTCATCAATAATAAAAAAAGTCTATGGCTTATAAGCTAGCTATAGTATTGCGTTCTGAAAGATTTCTTCGGAGACTTTAGCGTCGTGTGCCGAATTTCATGAATACATCTCGTCAGCTATATGCTTTAATGCAGCGGTTTCGCCAAATGAGTAATTTCTTAAAGAGAAAAATACGTGTGCAAAATTTCATAGCAAATTCTCAAAACCTGAGGAACAGGCAGATAGACGGATCAATCGGTTGCGAAAAACTGTTGCAGTTGGATATCAGCTATCACCACAAACGCCCAAACCTAATCACAAATCTGCTTAAATGTTTTTTCTGATTTCCGCTATTTCAAAAAGTATGAGATCCGAGGTGTTTTGAACTTGTTCTGGCCTAAGCGGAACTTCCGAGGATGTATTTTTGAGATGATTCTGTCTCATCTTTTTTCAAACTCCTAATGTAGGTGGCAACAGGTAAGATATGCAGTCTTACCTACCACCATTCAAAGGAGACCTTGCTGAGAGCAAAAAGTCCCCTCGACCTCTTGCGATTTATACTGGGCCAGAAGGACATTGCGACTGCACAACTGCCCAACAATACAGTATTGAACCACAAGAAGCCTAAGGAGCTCCTATCTGTTCCCATTTCGTAATTATTAAAACTGAAGTACCTGTCCTAGCAAGCTCATCAGCCGTACATTTTCCAGCAATACAAATATCATCACCATTCATTATGATTACGGTGAACAATTACAGCGACAAATTTGCAGCAGTGGCCTTAGCTTAAAGTTTTGCAGTAGACTAAAAATTAGATTAATATATGATAGTATAGCACATATAAATGTTAGGAAAAGAGAAAATGTTCAGGTGTATTTATGCGATAAGTGTTTCGTTTCCTAGTTTAACAAGAGCATACATAGTTACTTATGTTTTTCATCTCATCTTACGAACAGCCACATTTCGAGAGCCCGCTAAGAAAACTAAGTAATACCATCGTACGAAAAGTACCGTTACGCAAGAGTGATCTCGCCGTTTTGATTCGTTTGGAGTATTACTTACAACTGCTCGCATTCACTCTTAATCAAGAAATCATTGTTCGCTCCCATACTTACAAACAGAGGTACTTGAGTGAACAGTGCTAAGCGCAGTGGTAAATTACGCTGCCAAAATCTTGTAAGCGCCGATCTGCGTCTGATTATACCTACATATTTATACAGTGTGTAAGTAAATCGAATTCGATGTTGGTGGGTGAAACAACGGCGAAAGTTTGGCTGCCAGTGGCGTGAAATGAAATGCGTGTACGCACAAATGCCTGCCGCACGGCCGACGAACCTGTGGGACGGTACGAAAACGAAAGCAATTTAACCAAGACAATGTCTTCTGCAGAGCAGGCCGAGGGAAACTTAAGTGTGCAGCTCTTTGACACAAAGAAACGCACCAAAAATGTACGCAGTCACGAAATGAAAGTTGCCTTTTTTGAGATCAATTCGTTTTGTAGGAAAATGCGATCATTAAATGTCTTCAACTTTTAGTGTCATTAGTGCGATAGACTTGCGATAACCAAGGAAATCCTATACATAAATACAGGATAAAAACTATTCTGTGGTTCATTTCACTAATTGTTTCGAACAAGTGCGGCCATTGATTGTTACGTTCTCACCGACATCATTTTTGAAGAAATATGTACCGATGACTCCACCGGGCCACAAACCACACCGAACCATTGTTTTTCCTGGGTGAAATGGTAGCTCTTGAATCTTTTCGGGTTGCTCATCGTCCCAAATGCGACAATTTTGCCTGTTTACATACGCATTGAGCCTGAAATGAGCCTGATCGCAGACCAAAATTTGGTTCGGTAATGTCGGATTTTCTTGAAATGTTGCTTGGGAAGGTCGAGTGGTTTCAGCTCTTGCACATGCTCTAATTAAGATATCGACGTAAAATGAGCCGAGTCGTTCCATACGTTAGTCCAAGTTGCTGCGAATGGCACCAATTCAACTCTTCACGGTCTTCGTGTTCTCTCTCAGCTTCGGCCGAAAATTATCCAATAATGAGTGTTCAGTAGGCCGATTATGTTGACTATAAATTGAACGAAGCGTGCGAAGCACATTCTTTACAGAGCGTGAATTTTAAAATAAAGTTGAACGATTTGTAAACGTTGTTAAGGCGTAAGTCTTTTCCTGATGAAATGCCAAACAATATTGAATAAAAACAACAAGACAGCTTGACACGACTCACGCGTGATATGTCAAGAAAAGGAAAAAAGTACCTCTACTTGGATCACCCATTAGTAGAATTTCTAAGCCCCCTGCCTTAACATCATATCGTTAATAAAGTCATTTCTAGTCTAGGACTGAATGGAATATTTTGAAGAAGCTTGTTAAATTTATAGGAAGGCATCGCTGTGGGTAACGAAAAAACGTACAACTTTTGTAATAATTTTTCACATAACCCCACAATTTTAAAATTTTCTTTTTGAGAACCTACTTTTAACATTTTAAATACACTATATTATTTATGTAAGGTTTTAAGGGGTCACATGTCCATTCACAAAATTTCGAGACATTTTTTTTCAAATAGTTGTAATCGAAAAAAAATCATACACCCAAGTCCTTAAAAATTGTATCTCAAAGAGCTGTGTAAAATTTCATGAAGATCTGTTGAGTAGTTCTCGAGAAATCTTGCCAACTGACTTCAAAACACACAGTTTCGAGAAAAACGCGTTTAAAGATGGCGCACTTAGCCTAGCTGGCCTCAAGCGCATAAATTCTCAAGTCTGTATTTCCGGAACTATTACTCGGATCAACTTGAATTTAATAAGACAATAAAGAAAGTCGATTTTTTGAAACCCGTTAACCCATGTAACCCCTTAATTATGTCTCTTTGTATTGATTTAATATCGGAAAAAATCACAAATGCAGGTGTCATTCGTTTTGTGGGTAAATTCGTTATTTTATCATCCTTTTTCTGTGTGTTCCAACCTGCCATGATTTTTTCACTATTTTAAAGGCTTCTCCACTGGCATATTTTTGTTATTAAAGGAGAGAAATTAAATAAGTGTAAAAATAGAGTGAATGTTGAACTGGTTGACTTACCCACAGAGATCATAGATAATATCTCTTAACAATAACCGATTATGTAGAGTTAGGATAATAGATTCTTTACTTTTCCCTTCGTGGCTGTCCTTCCCACAGTCTAATCATATACTATATGTTATTTGTTATATTATATTTCAAAGTACATCTTTACCCATTTCTTTAAGCTAACGAAGTGGTGGTTTTCGTTTTGTTGATTTTACCTAAGGGTTTTGCAGTTTTGTCCCACAGTGGCTCTGGCGTCGTCGATCAAAAGTTCCTCCAAAGCGCTGCAACTATTTTATTGACTAATTTATGAAAAAAAATATTACAATAGTAGGATGATGAAAAAAGGTCAAGAAAAGCTACAAATTCTTGATTTTATGTAATTTCTAATATTATTACAACCAAAAGTATTTCACTGAAATCAACTTCCAATATTCCAATATTTCTCAAATTTTTCTACAATACAACACATTTTTGTTCTCCAACATACTTATAAGATCATAAGTATGTATAGATGTATGTATGTATGTTTTTTAGGTTGAACTTGTTTGCAGAACGTTGGCACAGAGAATATAGTTCAACCTAAAATGGAGTTCATGCTCCGATCTAATGCGTTACAGCAATTTGCTACTGTTGCTGCTATGGCCACAGCAATCAAGAAAGCTTCAGTAGAGCAGCAAGCAGATATGTCCCGACACACAAACACACGCTTGCATATACATACATTTATGTGTGTGTGTAGAAGAAACTTAGCAGCAGCAAAGGCGGTGGCAAGATGGGCATGCATGCCATAATTTTATGCTAAGAAACATTTGGATACGCTCGTTGTTCCTAATAAATATAAGAATGAGTGGTAAGCATGAAAGCAAAAAAGGGGAAACAATACCAACAACAATGGCAACAAAACAAAGTTTGTATACAAACAGAAGAAATTGATGTCGGTTATATACATACATATATGTATAAAGCACACTTATATATAGCAATTTTCGCATTTATACATGCGTACATACACACAAACATTAAAAAAAGCTGTTTTATTCTGTGTGTATGTGTGCGTGTGTATCTAACAGGCAATGTGCAGCGCAGGGCCATATTGGCAGTGAGGGAACGTCTGTCTAGGGCAGAAACACACGCACCAGAACATTTTAATTTGATTAAATTTCATGTGACCCAATTTGAGCTAACTGTTTTGTGGCAGCGAACGGCGATACCAGCGCTGTGCCATTGGAGCGCGCGCTTGCCCCATTCGACTTTGCGCACAAACTTCAGTCGCCAGTCAATAATAGTCTGTGTTTTTCTAGTCTTGGCTTGTTTTTTTCTATTTTCTGTTTGTTTCTGTTTTTTTGTAATGATTCGGAATTTGTATACGCCTGCACCCCAACATTTCTGTTGCCGCACACCGCTTTTGTTTGTCATTTTTGCTTTACTTCTATTTTGGGCTTATGTTTGGGTGGCAATTGTGCTGTCAACATGACTCGGACTCGACAGTGGCGAACAACAAATAACAACTTGTTCGCATAATAAAGTACAACGACAACACGAGGGAACAGCGGGCATGTGGAGCAGAAATAGCAACAGTATAAAGAATGGCTGTGGCCGTTTTCGACGCCCAACGACAACAACAAAAATTGTGGCAGTGAGCAGCGCGGAAAATCTGCCGCGGTTAGGTGAAACCTCTGTTGCCCATTTTTGGCAGAAAACAACACAAACAACAACGAATCCAAAAATAGCAGAAAAGAGCTTAGACAAGAATTTTGGGGGTGTCATGAAATGCACGCAGTTAGCGAAAGTTGTTGTTGTTGTTGCTGTTGCTGTTACTTTGGATGTCATCATTTCGGTTTCGGCAGTGAGTATGCAACGTGCCCGTTCGGCCTCCGTCAGTGTCTGGCATTAATAACGCTCATTTAATCAGCTCTCTCCTTGCCCAACGGGCCGGAATCTATGTCTATTCGACGTCTATTCTTATGTGTGCGTGTGTATGTCACGTAATTGGCGTGCGTTGGGGTGTGTTTGGCGGTTCTCAGTCGTGCGGAAGGGCCATGAAATACACTGTTAGCACGCAGCACCTAACCAATACATTTGCTTCTGTAAATATGTACACACGTGTTATCTACACACAATTGAACATGAACGTGTTACATAAGTACATACACACAGATACATATGTAAGCGTGCTCAACTATCGCATGCTTTGCTGGCATACAAATGATGTAAATAAATGTAAGCGCTTCCGTCATCGTTTCCAAAAAACCTGCCCGAACTCACACACACACACACGCACGTGGAACAACAGTTTCAGGGCCATCAGTATTACACATTCGTAAGCCCCCCACACATTATCGGGCGCTCCTAATGCAAAGGCCACTTATGTATGTACTTATGTCAAAGTGGAAGTATTTATGTAAAATACATATGTATGTATGTTTGTATATATACATATATATACATACGTATTTAAGTTTGTAGATAATTGCCAGTGTGTGTCTCCATCATTGTCATCGTCATCAGCAGCAACTTACTCACACATCTGTACATACATAAGTATGTACATATGTATGTACATACGTATGTGTCTATATTTTTTCTTTCTTGAAAACTAGCCGCTAATGTTGTCTCAATAGGTTTCAATGCTAGATTTTCCTCTTTTATTGTAACTGCTTCGTGGACATACTCACATAAGTAATTTGTATGTATTACATGATGTGTATATTCGTATATACAGACATTGTGACAAAAAAGCATCCGGAAGTTGTAATTACATTCCCCGGGTAAATGATATTTCAAAAACATGTATTTGCTAAGTTGGTAGGACTTTCCATAATTATCAGTTTTATCAAAAGCACAAACCTGACTGACGACTGACTACAAAGTATTGAAAGGTCGAGGGGTCGTTGAAAACATGTCTCGTTCTGGATGACCTTCGACATTTTCGACTGATGAAAATATTAAAAGAGTGAAGAATATGGTGCTTGAAAATCTTCAGATAAGTGCTAGAGAGTGACAAGAGCTGCTCCCCAAACTGAAATCGCTTTCAGTCGATCGTAGAGATAAAACAAAATTCGTTGAAGGCAATATAGACGAATAAGTAAATATTTTGCGTTTTATTTATAATTTCCGTGCACTTTTTTGTCACAATGTATGTAGGTTATGTAAATTGTGTACGTTCGCGCAGCATATCGGGTGGGGTGTCGTTGTTCTACCTCGAATACCATAGACAACTTTTCGTTACATATCTCTTGCTGAAGTCTTGAAGTTGTTTGACTGGCCCTTTTGTCTTATTTCATAGGTCACGCACACGCTTTTAAGACTTTATTAAGAAATATATACAAGTACAAAGCTTTTATTTTTTCGTGTGTAATTTTGAAGCTTAATCTTGTCGGATTCGAACCGTTCGAAACTTTTAATAGCGGTCGTCTATTTGCGAAACATTGGCCGGACCCTTGGTTTCCGATATGAGTGGATTTTTCTTTAAACAATACTTTTCTTTCGCTTTATCATAAACCTGTTAAGCATACTAAGTTTGCTGCGAAGTTTGTAACATTCTGATGGAAAAGTCAGAGACGAGCTGAGTTGATTTAGCCATGCTCGACTGTCTGCATAGATGCGAACTAGTTCTTCAGGTTTTGAGATATTGATATGAAATTTTGTACATATCCTTTTCTCCTGAAGAGCTGTTCAATTGTTGGAACCGCTGACATCGGACCACTGTAAAAAAATATGGGAGCCTTACAAACTATACGATCAAAATTATGTTCTTGTAAGGAAAACTCTTTTATATGACAATAATCGTCACAAAATTTAGCATTGATTATATCAATCTTCGCATACAATGGCTTGTCAAAAAAGTCTTGCGGTATTTTTATTAATTTTTTTTTTTATTGAAATTGAAATGAATTTTTGATGACTCATGCCCAGCTCTTGACCGATGCTACGGCTGCTACTATGCTGATCTCTTTCGACCAATTCAGCGATTTTATCGCAATTTTCGACGACAGGTCTTCCGGAGCGTGGCGTATCTTCGACCACCTCTACACCAGAACGAAAACGTTGAAACCATCGTTGTGCGGTGGAAATGGAAACTGTATCGGGTCCATAAACTGCACAAATTTTATTGGCGGCTTGAGATGCATTTTTGCCTTTATCGTAGTAGTACTGTAAAATATGCCGTATTTTCTCTTTATTTTGCTCCATGTTTGCGACGCTATAACTCACAAACGACTTAAAAGAAACGACAATCCATCAAACACGTAACGTGTTAGCGCGTGAAATGAGCTTTCCAAAAGGGTATAGCAGGACCCGATGCGACGAATAAAACTAGAACTACGCGCTTTCAGCGCCAACTAGCGAAAATACCGCAAGACTTTTTTGACAAACTAATATGTATGTATTCTTCAGATCGGGCCATTTTAGCATATAGCTGTCATACAAACCGACCGATCAAAAGTAGAGATATAGTTGTTGTATGGATTTTTTTAGTTTGTGAAGGGTATTCTAGCTTTAACCGAAGTTTTTTATTATTTTTTTTTTAATTTTGACAGACATTTCAGCCATTCACAATATCAAAACAGAAAAAAGGGTTAAACTAATTTAATGAAGTTTGATTATAATTAATTTGTTTTAACTAAACAAATCAGGGAGCCGCTTAGCTGATCAAGTAATGGCTTTTTGAAAATCGTGACTAATACGAAATAATTCCTAAAATTTAAGATCAAAGAAAGAGACCACAACTGAATGAAATGAAAGTACATCAGATCGGTGTATTATGATTAAGATCTGCACATTTCGCCAATTAGCTTTCTATAACACAACTACAAAGGCAAAATTACGAGAAATATTGGACGAGAAAAGATCTCATTAGTCAATATCAGATCGTCAATATTAAAAAAAAAATACTTTTGATTGGACTCCAAATTTTAAAGAGGGCCTCAAACATACATACATACTTAAATAAAATTATAAATATGGAAATATACATATGTAGATCTATATATGTATGTATACATACAAAGTATCTGTTAAGCATTTTGTCTAAGCTAAACAAATTGCTTTACACAAGTAAAAATCGCCAAAGCACGCTCCAAGCAGCGGAAAAAAATAATTCGAAAAGAACGTACCTAGTATGTATGTATGTATGTACATATGTCTGTATACTTAGGCAACCAAACAGTGCCGAAAACCTCCAAAGCACAAGTGAGGCGTCGCAGAGTCAAACAACCTGAAAGAAATATGTGCTAATAAAATCAAAAGCAATCAAAAGAAATAAATTCGCAAAAAGTATCGCAAAAACAAAACCAAAACACTGGATCGTTGCTCCCGAAATATTTATTTGCCTGCAAAAGTTATATTTACCGTTCATTGACGCCCGCTCCGCAACTTGCGCCGATAGACACACACACACCCATAAGCGTTTCTACACTTATAGAGACGCAATGCAAAATATTCTCGGGATGACGAAATGTGTTGTCGCCTTCTATGCAAACTTACATATACATACATATGTACATATACACATACTATGTGTAAACAAAAATGCGTAAAAACGGGCAAGCCGCGTCTTCAAGTTTGACATTGTAGTTACGTATACGCCCCCCGTGAATCATTACGCGGATTTTCAGATTCGGGGGTCGATGTCTGCAAAACTTCTCCCGCGCAGCTCATACATATGTATGTATATGCATACATACATACATACATACATATGCCATGAAGCTTTCGTTCACCAGTTTCGATGACTTTTTTCGGCAGCCAATTGACTGGAGCGCTCCCGGTCCCTATTCTTGCGTAAGTGTCTGCTTTTGCTTGTATTTTGGTTGGTCGCTTTGCCATATGTTGGCTGAAGCTGTTTTTATTGCACATACCCGGCAGGAATTTTTTACCTCAAACATTTCACCGTTACTTTTCGACTAAAACATGCAAACAGTTGTCTCAAGCATTCACCACTCGGAAATCCCATTCTGCAAGGTCTGTGGATTTTACAATTTCGCACAAACAAACCTACATACATATACACATACGTATATATGTAAGTATGTAAGTATTGCAGTGTGTGACTCCCGTAGTTCTTTTGGCATTGTAGTGGTTGTAGGGGCGCAAAAAGTGATTGTGTTTGCCTTGAAATGCTTTTGACGTTTACTTTCATTCACGAAAATGCGCAGAGGCGAGCCAACAATCGGCTAGACAGGCAGGCAAAAGCAGAGATAAGAGCAAATTGTTTATACATATGTATGTATGTATGCCTACAAATATATAGAGATACCTTTATTCACAGCTACATATGCATAGGTATGTTTAATTTATTCTTTATTTTTGGTTGTGTGTTTTGTTTCGTTTGTTTTTTCTGCTAATTTTGCTTTCATGCTTTTTTCGTGCTTGAAATTGGAGCGTGCCGAATGTATATATGTATAATATAAATATATTTATACACACATATGTATATGACATTCGAAACCTACAACCCACAATCCACTTTTTATTTTGCTGGCAGGAAGAAGCTTGAAACAATTTTCGACAATCTTAATTCTAATAAGCATTTTATGTATATATATGTATATATGTATGTACTTTTTTTTGGCGTTCCAGGTAAAAATTATAACTTTTTTCTAGACCTGCCACAAGAGAAATCTGTGTATGCGGAAAAAGAAACAGCCGCTGATTTACTTATTCATTATCGAATTTTGATGGAATTAAATTTGTGACAGTTTTCATGTCTCTCTTATCACTTAAAGTTAAAATACTATTTAATATAACGTTTTGTTACCGTATTATGTTTATTGGCACAAAATTAGCTTTTTAAACCATCCCCTAATATTGAACTTTATCTCTCTTCGCGTTTTATAAAAGCATATTTTGATTTTTTCATCGACAATTTTAGTCTTGGGAATTTCGCTGTTAAAAAGTGTATTGTGTTTCGAATGGATGATTATAAGTTTCACCTAAGTGCCTTAAATAGTCTGAATAAGGGTAATAATCTCGCATGAGATGCTCTAAAAACCAAACAAAAAACAATTGAAAAAGTAAAACGCTGGTCTTTTTCTCTTTTAAGAGAGCTGAGATTCTCAAAATCTATTAGGGATAGATTTCAGTTTCAGTTTTGGTTATGAAACTGGGTTCACCCCGTAATCTAATTATATATAATTTGTTGAAGCCTTGTAAAGAGATTTCTTAATTGTTTATTTTTCCCTTTTTTTCAGGTATGTTTGTTTAATCACAAATGAAATTCAGTGAACTACAGTAAGAGAGAAGTTGTAAGTTATTACTATTTATTATGCACATACATATGTATATGTTTCATTAGACTTTCATAACAAGTTACACGAAAGAATATATTATGATAGCGTTCATTTAATGGTTGTTTGTAGCATTACATTACATTCGATGAAATTTATCAAAATTGAAAAAATGTGATTCGGTAGATATAATTGTTTGTCGAAAAGTTTTAAATACTAACAAAAGAATAATGCATCAAAGCCGTAATTAGACAAAATCACGTCCAGAAATAATCGAAATCAGATCATAACTTTTCACGTTCCCAGATACTGAAAATGTGGACCTCAGTGCCTATTGCTGACTGGTTACCAAAAATATCGGTAAATCTGTGAGGTGTGTGTGTGTGTATTAATGAAAGTCAGAGGGAATCCTTTTCCGAAAATAATATGTCGTAATGACAAAAATGGATCCAATCGGGTAAATACAGGGTCTAGCCCTAATACACCCGATATATTGATCAATGCTTTTATAAACATAAAGTAGTATAGCGCTGAATATACTATACATTAAATCGGTATAGGCCGTGCTCTAAACTTCTTATCCCTAATCTGGTTTATGTTTTCCCCATATACCAAAAATATTAATAAAAGTTTGTCATATTGATCATTCGTCGAATAATGCATGTCGAATCCTTTCGTAAAATTTTTTAAGTTTTCTCAACACCTGAAAGTATTTCCTTGGCTTTCATCTGAGAGTATAAAATGTACGGTTATACCCAAATTAGGCTTTCCTTCTTTGTTTGTGCCCAAAAAATAAGGTGACATTGTATTTATTTTGAAAATTCTTTATTTATTCTTCCAAATCAATTTCATTCCCTTCAAAGTAGTCCCCTCCCGATGCAATGCACTTATGCCAACGGATTTTCTAATCTTCGAAACACTGGTTGTAGTCACTTTCCGGGATGGCCTTCAGTTCCGTCTTCGCTGCGGCTTGAATCTCCTCTATCGTGTAAAAACGGTGTCCCCGGAGCGATCTTTGGAGCTTGGTGAACAGCCAGAAGTCGCACGGCGCCAGATCAGGTGAATACGGTGGTTGCGGAACGATATGGGTTGAGTTTTTGGCGAAATGATCACGAATTACGAGGGTGCATTATCGTGGTGCACCAAGAATTGTCTTTCCACAATTCCGGCCTTTTTAGGCGGATAGCGTTACGCTAACGACGCATAACGTTCAATAATATTCCTTGTTGGCTGTTTGACCGGTTGGAAGGAATTCATAATGCACAACACCACGATAATCGAAGAAAACAGTCAACATGACCTTGATTTTTGAGCGACTTTGGCTCGATTTTTTTGGTCTCGGCTCTCTTTTGGCACGATATTCGCTCGATTGATCGGTTGTTTCGGGGTCGTAAGCATAGATCCAAGTCTCATCGCCAGTTATAATGCGTTTCATGACACCCTGGTAGTCGGAAAGCATCATTTCAGACACTTCAACGCGACGCCTTTTTCCAAAAAATTCAACGCTTTTTGGATACCAGTCGAGATTTGATGCGCTTGAGGCCCGAAACATCACCCGAAACATCACCCTTTCGATATGCCAACTTCATCAGTAAGGTCTCTAATTGTTAATCGACGGTTTTTCAACACCAAATCTTTGATTTGTTGAACGTGAGCTTCGTCGGTTGAGGTTGATGGCCGCCCTGACGCTCTTCGTCTTCGACACGTTCACGGCCGGCTTGGAACTCACTATACCACTTGTAAATATTTTTTTTAGACATAGCCTCATCACCAAAGGCTTTCTGCACCATCCTCAACGTATCCGCAGCAGAAAATTGATTCCGTAAACAAAATTTAATGCAAATTCTTTGCTCAACAAATTTCGACATCGCAAAAAACGAAAAACTCACTTTTAGCAGCTCACAAAACGACACGTATCTCAACACTAATGAATATTTTGACATGAAATTTGACATAAATGTGACTGACAGTACTACCAACCTAAAAAAAAAATAATTCTCCAAATCCTTCGACGCGCGCAGAATAAATTCAAATGTCACCTTAATTTTTGAAAATACTTGTATTCGGTCAAATCTTTATTGTGATAAATTATTGTATCGTTTTAAGAGTTATTTGCCAAAAACTTGGATTTAATTTATATGATGAGGTCAGCTACATTTTCAGATGTGCCTTATACATATGTACATATGTACAGAGTTATATAAAATACATTTGTCGCAAGTTGACATTGACCTCAAGACAAATACCATTGAACCGCATTTTAATTTGAAACTCTCCTTATCTTGCTTAAAGATCAAGAGCCTTGTATACTTAACCGCACACATTCATACCTACATACATATCTATAATATATAAGTGATCAGATAATACGGCAAAATTCAAAACACACGTGACTTCACTGACTTGTCAACAAACTTTTAATTAACGCTGAATTTAAAAGTGAAAAAAAACGCAATAAAATAAGTTTAATGACCCATACTTACATACATGGAACCGCTAACGAAAACCAGATCTTCTAAAATGCATCATCCGCACATGAGTGTAATTGTGAATGTTTCTGAGTGAGCAATTTACTTTGGTATAACACTTTCGGTTGACTTGTAAGTCTCCAGGAATCGGGATTAAAAAATTCTTCTTTCCTAAAATAGTTACGATAAGTATTTTTTATGGACTAAATTTTTTTATCTTAGTAGTGGTGTTAGTCTATTTTTTATATTTCTAATAGTCGCTTAGTTAGAATGCTTCAAAGTCTGAAATATGTGCTGCATAAAATAAGCTGTGAGTCACTGTATGTCATATTTAAAAATTCATAATCTTTTAAAAACCGTTGGCATTCCATATAACCTCTTGCATTATATTGTCGACCGTTTGTGTTTTTAACGGGCGTACGTCACGGGGAGATCCCAAAGCAAGAAGCCACCGTTCGCCACCGTCTTCGCAGCAAAGGTGTTGGGCACGAATCAAATGCAACAACAATTACGTGCACTTTCAAGTACTTGGACCACGTCTTGATAGCGGCAGACGTTTACGTTAATGCGCCTACATACACATTGTCATACAAATATACATATATGTATGTATGTATATCTATTTATATTCAAGTACATATATATATGCTGTATGTAAATGTGACAAAAACATTTAATGCAAAGTTTATTGACCGTTAAACTTATGGTTTGTTATAGAAGCAAATGTTTACATAAAATTACGGTATATACAAACATACATAACTACTTACAGCCAAGCACATGCGTGAAAAACTGAAAAACCTAATCAAGTAAGTGAGCGTTGCGATCGGTTGCCGGTTGTGCGAACGGTGAAAAGCCGGCATGTCATGCGCAAGTTAGAATTAATTGAAACAAAAAACACACTTATTTGCATAAGTACATATGTATACGTGTCTGTATTTGCTTCCACACGAACGCGAGTGCCTACGAGGGGGTAGAGCTAAAAGTGACACCAAACAAAGAAGAAAATGGGCCAAGACAATAAAGGCAGAAGTAACAGCACCGATGCCATAAACAATTGCAACCAATACAACGATCACTGGTATCGACAAAACTGAGTTGTAAAAGTTTGTATGTATATACTCATGGAGAACTCCATATAATAAGAGACTAATGTATAACTGCTATACAAACAGAAAGATGAATAAACAAACAAACACATATTTGGAAACGGAGGATGGCAGCTGTCAGCAGATAACAGGTCCAAGTAGCACCAGCGCACTCATACTCACACTTGTGGTTACGTACTTAGCATTTTACTGAGCTGCAACACTTAAATATTTAACGGTACTTTATCGATTGTGAAACAAAGACGCCATTTGCTGCATGGTTACACAATTTCATTTAATATCAATGTTCTTTCGAGATCGAAAACTCAGGTTTTATTGTCACTATAGCAGACTAAGGGTGCCTTGAAAGCTTCCAGCCAATATTATTTCCCAGGACGGCTCCGACGGAAGCAATCACTGCCTGCCCTTTCTTACGCTTCCGTCCAAGCTGTATCTTAAGTAAAACATAAAATACAAAACACTGAAGTATGGTATTGTAAATGAGCGTAATCCGATCACTGTCGCTTCCACAAAATGCCGTTAAATAGTAGTAGGTTTGACCCGTTCCTCAATAAGTTCAGGGTACACACCTTACAAACCACTAAAGCTACTTATATTAACCACATTTTTTCAGGATAAATCGTTGAGACACCTTCTTGGACACTGAAAATACGTAAAATAATATCCATTCTCCATATAACGGTTATGTAGAAACTACAAAAAATGCGATAATAAGTCAATATTAAGTTTGACACCATATATGATGCGGAAGGGCTACATAAGAGCCAGTATCAACATTGGACAATGAACGTGAAACCGCTTTAAATTATCCCTTAAATCTCAGTAACCACGCAATCAATTTTAATCAAATTTGGTGTTTATCATTATTCAGAGATTTCTATTTTACGTTGTGCATTCCACAACCACGCCTGCTTCTCAACTTTCTTATAAAAAAATTGTCATAATCGGGTCAATAATCCCAAGAGAAATTGGCGAATAACAAATTTATACATCCATAGACTATGTAGTGAAATCGTCTAGTAGACATTACCCGGACATTGTTTTTCCATCGGTCCCAAAAAGCCACCCCTTCATTTCACGGATGTGATGAATTGAGTAAGAGATCATTCAGAGATCGTCAGATAAATAACTGCTTCATCTCGTTACATATATGTACATTTATTAGTTGACTCACTGAGTCATCTACATATACTTATGTATGTACATATCAGCAAATTATTACTAAAATAACTTCGTAAACTCTCACGAAGAGGCAGAGGGGAGCATTATTCAGCAAAGCAAAAATAGAACTGTTTTCAATATCTATTTTATGCTCATAAAACAACAAATGACAAAAATTTGCGGCTTTCAATGATAGTGCTTTGTAGTAAATTTATTTTTGTAGTTGGGTGACGTGGACAAATTTGATGAATTTTCAATGAGATTATAGCCTCCGATGTTTCCTTCTGAGTGTTACAAGTTTAACAAACCGTCGTTAAATTTAAAAATACTAACTGGTAAAGATGTATGACCTCTATCTCTAACGCTATTTCGCAAGAGAACCTTAACCTGAAGATCACAGTATTTAAAACAATTCAACCTAATTTGCCAATTAAAATGATTTTGCTCTACAAAGGTAAAAATTAAGTTATTTTTTAGTTTGGAGAAATATTTTATCAATAATTGTTGGGGAATTTTGAAAAACTTTGCTTCTCAAGGGTACAGTTGTTAAGCTTTAACAAGGATATTGTTCGACAAATCTAATACTAACTCTTAATACGTCCAAATTGGGCAACATACTCGAACTTGTTCTTAATTTTTGTTTGACACTATTATTAATTATTTTATAGAGATTACTTAATATATTCATCCTGAATAGAGTTATTTTGATTTCTGTTAAAGAAATCTTCGTTTGTTTTATACGGATTCTAAGCTTTTAACAGCTTTGACTTAAAATCAGCTTTTGCATATAAAAATAACGGTTTTATAGTTTAACTTTGCCTTCTCAGTTGCGCCGTTAGACAACCATCCCACCTACCTAGTTTTATTTGATTGGTTGGAAAGTTGGAAGCTCTCGGTAGTGTTCTGAAGAACAAATAGTTCCAATTGTTTTGTCATTTTCTTATACGCGCCTGTGATCAGGTATGTAAAGCTGGTCATTATTGGTTATATAAAATGAAAAGCAAGAATTGGAACAAATATTGGGCTTTAGACCTTCATTGTACCAACGATTATCAAGCGGATGAATAGGGAATAGTATTGGCTGTAGACTTCTTGCATTCTAGATTTGGCGTTTTACAAGCATTATTTTTGAGTTTTACTAACAGTTTAAAATAATGATGTTTAGTTTTGGAAAAATGTTGTGAATTTCACTGGAGTTACTTGTAGTTGATTCAAGATCAATTTGGAAAAGTGACATATTCTTAGTTTCAAGAATTCTAGTACATATATGTATATGCTTGCGTATTGTGATCAATTCTGAAGAATATGTATGCAAAAGAATTTATAACAAATATTTAATAGTTAACTTTAACTGCAATATATTATTGATCAACCGAAAAGTTGAGCATAGAGCGTAACTATCAAACCTCAATCCAAAGAACGGCACGTAAATTCTAGAAACTACAAACAACCAAAGGGAAACACTGCAGAGACGCCTCAAAGGGTTGCACGATCGGTTATTATTCTGTAATGGGGACACGGCCTTGCTGTGTGCGACACCAGCCATGCAACATTTATGACTGTGCCCAGTTTTGCAACATATTTTGTTATTGTAACGACGTAAGCATGCGCTGTTTGTTGCTGAAACTGTAAATGCAAATGAAGTCGTTACAGTAAAACGTTTCCAAATTAATTTTTATTTTTGTGTTATGCTGTGCAATGAACACAAAGCATGAAAAAATAACTCCAAACGCCAGCGAAACACGTTGCATGTACGATGTGCGGCAAGCGGCGGCGGGGTAAAGTGGGAGTGCCGTTGGTGCTGTCACGTTTGCCTATCGGCCGCTCTTTGCCCACTGCAGCGCGACTTCGAGTTCGCTCATAATTAATGACAGGTATTGATGATCTGCTGACTGCCAAATGACATTGGAGGCAGCGATGCTGGCGTGTCTGTTCATAGTCGATTTGTAGTTGTTGTTTTCCATGCACTCGCTAACAACCGTACTTAAGTACCGGTACATACAAACGTTACCACATCGTTTGTCATATCCACCACACGGCGGTGGTGCGGTGCTGGCGTGCATTTTCATCGTTTCTGCATAGCTGTGGTTACGTATACGCCATCGCCACCATCACCACCACCGCCGAGCACCATGACACTCTTCGCGTGCATTTTTGGCGACACATGTCAGCCGCGCTTCTGACACATCGAAATTGTGTCATTTGTGCTGCACTATCGCATGCGTCGACGATTTTGTTGTTTTTGTAATACTAATCGCAACTGTTGCTTCATATAACCGCCTCTCGTACGCCTGAGTGAGCGGTTGCCACACTGTCCCCTACAGCGCATGCATTGCCGAACAATCGCACGACTACGCGCGCATCGTTCGGCGCTATTTTTAACCGATCGATGTCCACAACAATAAATGAGATGCACAAAGCGGATGACGGAAAACTAATCGGCAATGCGTCTCGCCTTGGCGGTTGCTCAAAAATGCGCTTTGCGCTCGACGCGATTTGCGTTCGTTTTTGCAATTTGAACTTGAGGTGGCATCAAAATATCTGGGTCACATTAGACGCGTGTGTGTGTGCGTGTGTTCAAAGCGCAATGAATTCATATGTTTGCCCCGAAATACCAAAACGGAATGAGGTGACGAATGCCGCTAATGAAACCAATACATAACATATAAAATAGACGACAATCAAAAGGGGACTTCGATTTCAAACGATATTCGTTCATTAGTAAATCCAAACATGTTGCATTTTTTGGATAAATAATAACATACTTGGCCTCTATATAATTTTTCCTTTTTAGTTAGGAGACTCTTTTGTTTTTATTTGAATTAGATTAGGTTCTACGTGTGGACAAGGTGTTTACCACACTGGGGCTGCTAAAGCTAATTTCTCTTCGAAGTGACAGAAATTCTTTGGTTGAATCGCATATGGCGACAAAGTACTAAGCAATTAGGCGTTTCTTTTCCATGAAGAGCTAAAGGTGGGCAGTTAAAGGTGTGTCTAAGTTCATTTCCACAAACAGGGACAATAAAATGAAAAATGTTGGATTTTTAAATGCCAGGAACTAAATAAAGGTAACAATATATCGTTTTAAGAGAATTTTAACAATAATTATGAATGAAACTCTTGTTAACGCATCATAAGGTGGGACATAGGAAAACGGTGTACCATAAATGTGAGGTCCAACTTTAGAAAAAGTTGCACCCATTATATTTTTATCTATTTCCATTAGTATTTAAACACTAGTTGTTCTTATAAAAGTCTAGTTATGGAGACAATCGTTTTCAAACACTCGATTACCTATTGTTGATGGATTCAAAAGGAAATATTACGAAGAAAGTAACCGATATTACCTTTGGTTAATAGCAGCATGTAGAGTTTCTATTGGTATTGACGACGCTGCTCCAACTAAAGACTGTTTGAGGTTCTCCGAAATTGTGTGGGGTACTGACAAGCCATGTTCTCCAACTCTCACCGTCAACAGAAATTCAATGGATTCAGAAAGGAAACCAAGACTATTGCTGTTGCGTTGAGTGCTGAAGTAGAATCTTGCTTTAAGATTCAGTGCTTCCATCAAAGATAGCACTGCTAGACTGTTTTACCATGCCTTACAAAACATTCTGCGGGTACACTTTTGTCCAGGCTTAATCTCTTTAAAACATATGCGAAGAGGTGTAACACCGTTACATAAGACTCCCCACCAAACCATTTCAACAGCTGGTTGGGGATCACTGAAGCCTTGAAATAACATTTTTTGCCTATGAAAGTTTTTGCTTAGATTTTTTTTATCAAAGTTTCTTTCGCGATTCAATGTGCAGAAAATTTGTTTTTAATTTCATTTTTAGTTTTGACAAGTTGTCAACAAAAGTATGAGTAAGTGAGGTATCCCAAAGCTGATTCCGACAGGGTGCGCACCGTATTTTTTCTGAGTCAAATTAAGTAATTCACATCAGTATGTATTTATGGCAATGCAAGTAGAACAAAAACCAAAAAAAACAACAAAGGAAAATGTACAAAAATCGCGTAGCCCAATTAGAAGGCAAGCGGCGACGATGATGAAGATGACGACAACGTCGGACGGTAATGAGGTTGTGAGCGCAATTGTACGTGAAATGCGAAATGCTTATAAACTTCGGCGCATAATGCATTTACAAAAGCAAGGATAGAACTGAATATAAAGTTAAATAGAAATCGATAGTAAACAAGAAGAAGAACGAATCATTCACTGTGGCGAACTTTGAACGGAGCAAACAATAGCAGAGGCTGAGCACAACAGCAACAACCACAGCAAAAGACGGCAACAAGTGGGGAACTAATGAAAGCCGCAATGGCAACACAACAGTTACTCCAATAACAGCAGCAACAAGTGCGGCTGAAATGCGCGCAACCATAACAACAAGAACAACAGTAGGCAACGATGATAAATCAACTTTGATCATAAAAGCAGACGCTGCTGGCCGGGGGAGTCGAAGGCGAGCTGGTGAGCTCGAGTGGAGCATAACTAAAATGCATTCAAATTAAACTAATGTGAAAAAATAAATGAATAACCCCAAAGTGATGCAAAGCAAAGGCAAACGCTGGCAGTTTCAACGCGGCTGCGAATGTGTGCGTGTGTGTGTGCTAATGTAGGTGAGCATTAAAGCATGAAACCAAAATGAAGGCACCACCGATGACTTCACCATCAGCAAAAGCGCAAGCAATCTGGCATTAGCATTCGCTTCAATGCGAATAGGTTACATTATAAAGTGCCCGCCACCCCCCTTGTCACCCTCAGTTTACTCGCCGAGTACACAAACCATACCCAGTTATGCAGCACCCATACATGCACAGCGGCAATGAGGAGGGGACGGGACATGTGTGCAGTTAATAAAAATCAAGAAGTAGGCTGCCCCTGCCGCTCCCCGAAGCTCATCACTGCTCGCTTCCATCGTGTGCAATTATGACCTAATAACCCAATTTCCAATAAAAATAAAAACAAAAACAACAGCAACACTCTCAACTATGAAGACCTCGCTGCATGCAAAAGTGTGCGCCGCCACTCAAAGCCATTTTTATATTAGATACTAGGAGACTTACATACATACATACATACCCACGATGCATTAGGGTGTTGTGTTGCCAGCGTTGGCTAGCTGAGAGCAAACTCTTTCCGGCACTTGTGTCGTCAAAGCAAATGTAACTCTGCGTAGTTGCAAACGATACTCAAACAAACGGGCAGCTTTCCTGGTTTCTGACGCATTCGCAGTAGTCTTCAGCTTGTTTCTTGTTGCAGTAAATCGTTAGTTTTGTTTTCCATAAAGTACTACAAATGGTCTTAAGCCTTAGGTTTTAAAAATACAAGAAAAAATTAAATTTGTACTTTCATTTGTCATTTGTCTCTGGCACAATACTAAAATTTTGTGTACATTCTCTAAAAGAAAACTTGTTAGCATTGAAGGTGGTGATTATACAACTTAAATGAGGCATTCTCATATTCTTTTGTGACGAATTCAAGCGAGCAGAGAAATGGTGAATCGAACATAGCAAAAATTCACCAGAAACGCGTTTAAATATATTTGCGTTACAGACTAGACTATATCGATTTACATTTAACAACTTTTAGTTCTGATTTTGTGCTTAGAGATTAAATTTTTAATTTGTATAACAGTCTGAATTAATTGCTGAAAATATTAATATTATTTTTTAAACATCGGAATTTTTCAGTTAAAATTTAAATTCTATTTCCCAATAACAAATATTAAAATAAAGATTTTGAATTGTTAATTCAAAAAATTGTTCATAAAATATTTGCAACTCTGTTTGTAATTATTTATAATTAAATGACAGTCACTCAAATAAAAGGTTTTAAGGAGGAATAATCGGGTATTTTTTAATGGGAGCCCACTGTAGTCGCAAACGCACCCAACCGTCGTCGAGCGAGCAATGCGCGTGTTGACGATTGCGGCAATCAAATGCAGCGCACCGGCCGGCCGGCAATCTAACCCAATGCAGTCGGCATTACACATACACTAACACATTTGAGTATGTACATATGTATGTATGTAGAGCTTTGTTTTTATGGGTGTGCGCGCATCTTGCAATCGACTACGACCGCATCTTGATGTTGTTGATATTACAGTGTTTGTTTTTGCACAGCTCAGTTAATAGATTTTCGTTTCCACTTGGCTGCCGGAGCTGCCAGAAAATCGCATTTAACTCGTACGGCTAATTGTACGTGCAAATCAACACTGACTAAAGGGGGCTTAGCAAACGGCTAGGCGCATACATGCATACATATTTATAAATGTATGTGTATGTGCGTATAAATGAACGAGTTCTCTAAGCGGGTTGCGCATGTATGTATGCGTGTCTGCTATTTGTAACAATCTGTGCAATGCAATGCCAACAACACGTCCACTTGCAACTGAAACAATAACAACAGCGGTGACAAACCCTTGCCCACATACACATATGTATGCATACAAACATGCCTATGCATTTGTATGTCTGTAATAGCTGGCAAAAGCTTCAGCCAGTTTGAAGCGCTTTGACTTACATACATACATATACATATAATGCCTGCATGTGTGTTGTTGTACATATTGTAATTATTTAAAATAAGCATTAATTAACAGCAACTACGCACCAGCCACTCTCAGTTGTTTATTACGCATATTTGCATACATACAGACACTAATATCTAAGTAAGTATACACTGATTTATTTATATTGCAACGCTGGACGCGAAGGCAAATGACGCCGAGGAGGCACACTCAAATGAGAAAAGCGAAAAAAATGCACCGCGAACAACAAATTTCAAGACCTGATCGCTTTCAAAAGTCGGCTACATGCAGTCATACATAAACACACATGTATGTATATGTGTGCGTGAGTAAAGTTGCTTAGCTTTATCTGCTGAAACGCTTGTGAGCCAATTGCTGCGCGTTTATGTGTTTCGCTTCCGAGTGCATCTATTTTTATCCACATAAACAATTATCCGCACTTTGTGTTTGTTTGTGCATTTTTCGTTCTATGAGATACATATACATATGTATGTACATACGTACGCTTGTGTGTATGTGTGGGTAAGTGCTTATTTATGCATGAATGCCAGTTATGTGCACGAATGCATGAATTATGATGCATGCGCCAATACATATTTACGCGTATATATTTATGCGTATGTATGCGCGTGTGTGTGTTGCTATTTGTATGTTCTACTTTTTGTGTAAACTTGAAAATGCGTTTCTAATTTGTCGCTGTCATTGTCAACGAGTGCGCCGTTATTGGCTTAATTTGAAAATGAGATTTTTCCGCTGATCGAATATTGCATACATATGCCTTTGTACATATGTATATGTACATTTGTGTGCATGTAAGAGATAATATATTGAAAGATCTAGACTCAAAATAAGCCAAGCTAATGTTTACTTGAAATTGTGATATGAAAATAACTACAATAATTATTATTGTTTTTATAGATAATAAATACAGCGCATGCACACATATTTATGTTATGTATGTACATAAATAGTATATAGTCTTAGTAAAGTATATTGTTTGAAATTTCTTCAAGTAGCCAAAAACATAAGCCTTTTGTAGAAGCAGCTACTTATCTTCGCTTTAGTACAAGAAACATTGGAAAAACTTAGCAGTTTAATGGGACTAAGCGGATCGGATTTTTCAAAAAATAAAAACACAGCTTTTTTCAACATTGCTCTCGTATAAAAAAATTAAATATTCAATTCGAATTTTTTACACGAATAACTAAGAAACTCTGAAATTTTGGAAAAAAATATTTTAAACTCGGCCATAGTAACGCCATTTTCGGTGACCTCTCGGAAAAAATATGCACCCGCGTTGGCAGGATAGCTCCTTACAGGATCTTCTAAAGTTAAAATATACATGTTAGAACTTGGACGAAGAAAAAAAAACGGAAAATTAGATTTTTGGCAAACATTTTTACAAAAACATGAAATTCTCGGTGAAAATTTCACGGCATTTTTTACAAATAGTTGTAACCGAAAAAACAAATTCTTCGGATAAGTCTTAAAGAACTGTATCTCAAAGACCTGTATAAAATTTCATGATCGGTTGAGTAGTTCTCGCGAAATCTTACCAAATTGACTTCAAAAACGCGTTTAAAGACGGCGCACTTAGCAAAGCTAGCCTCGAACGCACAAGTTCTTATCTCGGAAACTATTACTCGCATCAACTTGAAAATTCAGGACAAGGGATTTTTTGAAACCCGTAAACCCATATAACCCCTTAAAGTATATAATGAATGAAAATTTGAGATAAGTTTATGAAATACTTGTCGAGTTATTTGATAATTAGCAAAGGGTTGTGGGGCGCACTAAAACGTTTGTTTAAATGTTTAAATTTCAAATGCGTTTTGTCATTGAACTGGTCAACACAGTAGCTCGAAAACTTCTGTGTATACTTTAATAAAGTACATACATAAAATACACTTTTTTAAAATCATGAAACTTTTTGCAACATGATGAGAAACTTTTTTAATTCAATTTTAAAAGAAGAACTAATCTGGTTTATTTCTTGGAAACCTGATAAAAATTTTCTTAAGACCGGACGCCATTATGTTATTAATAAAACAAATGTTTTTGTGCGATTGATTTTATATGAATCTGCAGGATTTGTGATAATCACCGCCATTGCTTTTAAAATATATATATTTTTTAATTTCTTCAAGTCAAGGCGAAATCTTATTCAAAGAGGCCAATTTTAACTTTTATAAAATAAAATAACTTCCTTCAAAAATTTTGAATTTACTATATCTCTGACTGCATCTTAATCCTTAAAGCTACAGCTGAGTTGAGACAGGCCGTTCAAATTTAAATTCTTTTTTTAGTTGCAGCAGTGTATCTTTGTACTTGCAACTGGATAACATTGGGCGAAAACTTGACCCAGCCCTCACATAACTAATATAGGAATTTTCGAACATCCGGCTGACTTTATTCCAAATGATTAGTGATTGTATGTGAGGAACCTTGAGGAAGCCTTGGGATCATTCTATTAGTTTGTGGCATATTATTTGTATGTAGTTTTGGTAAAAATAGATAAAAGTCGTGTCAATACTACCCCCAACTCCCATATACTACATAATTATAGTGATTTTCGTTATTCTTACATTTTGTGCCGAATATGTGGATCAGTGAGTATATTGTTTATATATGAATTAAATTGCTTAAAATTATGTTCTCGAGTTTTCGTAAAAATTATTTTATTTAACGGTTAATTAAAATGTAAACCTTCGTATAAATCTCACGATCCTCTGGTTGACGTTTTCCATATCAACTCAATACTTTAAATTTAGCTCCTTCGGTCGAGTTCATATCACACACACTATGTATCTCATTTGAAGTGGGTTTTAATATATTTAAGCTGGCGCGAACTAAAATATAGCAATAAAACTAAGTCTAAGCTTATGGTCTTTAATGTAAATCAATACCATATCTGATTGTTATATATTTGAGCTCAAAAGATAGTAATGCCCAAATAGTGTTTCCACAGATGCATAAGTGTAAATTAGCTGATGTCATTACAATGGATCGTCGATCGCCAGATCGTAATCCTGTTTAAAATATAAGTATTAGCAAAAACTTAATACTATTTAAAAAAAAATTTTAAAAGGTTTTAGTTGGATTATTTTCAATTATTAATTCTATTTCTTTTTTTAATTTGAGTTTTGATTAAAGTTCAAAAATAGCCATAGAATAACTTCAAAAGTAGAGATTTTAACAAACATAAGACCTACTGAAAATTTAAAAAATTCTGAAATTTTGACCTGATATAATGTGAGTTTTCGTTATTAGGTCAATATAAGGAGAAAAACATTTTAATTTAAACAAAGAAAAAATAAAGTTTATTAGAGACATAAGAAGGTAAGTTTCCACCAAATTTCATGAGAAAAATTTGTTTGTGCAATAAAAAATAAAAAAAATTGGTTATTTGAATTTTTCACAAAAATTTTGGGGCTATATAAAAAATCTGCATACAAAAGTTAGAGACCTTTTTATTGCATACAACATACCCATATAACTTTTTTCTGTAGTGCTCGTAGTTTTGCCGGTAATCGAGATAAGCCATTCCTAACCTGAAAAATTCAACTTCGCCCCTCTCCTTACTTTTCCAGGCCACAGATCGCCCGTTTCCGTTTTTCAAAAATTATCTATCCTGGTCTACATGGCTTTGTTAACTTTACGTTACATGTCATAGAAGCATAAAGCTTCTTCATCCCTAAATCTCTGAATACCAGAGTCTGCAGAAATCATACCCGATATTAGAGGCTGCCGTTAGATTTACAATCAGTATTTGATAAAATGTAACTTCAAGAACCATACATAGGTACATATGTATGTATATCAATTAACAGCAGGAAAGCGAAACCTTAAAACTGCATACAAAAGATCCATCATTAGTTGAACCTTGTAGATGACAAGACAGCATGGTTCACAAATGGTATCACAAGCTTCGTCTAAAAACATTATGACAACTGCTGGATGAAAATGTTATATTATGAGAATATCTTACTACCGTATGTTGACTAGAGCGTCAATTGAAAACCTGCTCGAAAGCTCAAAAAACGTTTAAAGAATTTAATAATTAAATACAATTTAACTGTTTTATTTAGCATTAAATTAAGTATAAAAAGCCAGTGCCACTAAAGCTATAAACAAATAAAGCTCTAAATAATCTTCTAGGTTTCTTCCCATCATGGAGAAGACACGAGCAAAGCTATTGACACACGATAAAAAATGATACGCGGTGAAAGTCAGAAGTGTGTGTTATGTGTGACGTGACGTAAGACGACCTTGGCGATGCGTCAATTTTCGATAACAATATGTATGTACATATGTACTGTAGCGGTATGTACATACATGTGGGTGCACACATGCAAACATAGCATATTCCAAGCCCGAGTATGGAAAAAAAACTTGTATGAAAAGCAAATTGTAGAATTGTCTACGTCAGAAGACACGGCATGCGCGAGGTACTCGCTGAATGAAGAGTACATACAAGTATATATACATATGTATGTATGTATGTGTAAACATACATAAATACGCCTGATGTGCATACATATGCGTGTGTAGGCATTCGAGCAAAGGGTTGTGCAGAAAATGAAAAGCGAGTAACTAAGCAACAGAGGTGTATTTTCATCTGAACTCGCATTCGCGCCCCATGTACACACACATGAACATACATATGTATGTATGTAGGTACGTACGTATGTATATTTCTATTATTTGTTTAAAATTATTTAAATGCATGACGTCATTTTGAAATCTCTATCGCCAGCTGAGTAAGGAGTGCCATGCGAAGCGGTATGTGAGAGATGATAATAATTCAGAGTTAATTGTTGTTAATTGCTTGCATTTAAATTTAGAAATCACTTTGGGCAGACGTTTTTGGTTGTTTGCGAAAGTATTTGGAATGAAAGAAAATGCAAACCGGATGCAAAATAAATTTAAAAAGAGCTTTGGCACAATTCGCCAGAGTTTTGCACACAAACCATACATGCATATGCATATGTACATACATATGTATGTATGTATCTACAATTATACTTATTTCGGTACTTCGAATAATTATGTATGCCAAGTACATGGCGTCATAGTAAATTAAAAAAAGAATAAACGTTTTTGGTAGGTTTTGTCAAACTTTGAAAATTGTGATCAAACCGTCGGCACGTTTAGGGCTGCGGATTAAAATATACATACCTACATACATACATATGTGTTTGTGATATATTATACACATGTATAATTTAATGGCGGTTCACGAAAGGAGCGGGGGTTGAGTTTTGGGTTTTCGAATTTGCAAAGTAACTTTAATATTAACAAGTAAGAAAGGGCCAAGTTCGGGTGCAACCAAACATCTTATACTCTTGCAACTTGCAAGAATCAAAGCCGGGGAAATACTTTAAAATGTAAAACCAATCATGCGGAGTAAAGACCCCGGACGTTCGAAAATCTTTATATTAAGTATACACAGACATAGCATTATAAAGGAAGAATTATCCCTTAATTTCAGTTAAATACATATGTATATCATTGATTTAGACAATTTTTCGTCGTAGGCTGGTATACTTTATAGTAATTATTAGTGCAGAAGTTACGCCGTTCTATTAATAGCTTCTTGAATTGTGTACTCGAAGCTGAACGAATCAAGTGGAATTTAAAATTGTTCTATTTGGCAAGTAGGCGTAGTTGTTGTCCGATTTCGTCCATCGTCAAAAAGAATGCAACGTGCAAAATTTTGTCGAAATCGGTTAGTCGAGATATGGATGGGATTTCACCATCTTGGAGTTGAAATTAAAAGTTTCTGGCTATTTAGTTATTGATTTATCGCGCTTTTAGTACTTTTTAACAATGCTCCATATGGTAGTAAGCGGGGTTATCCATTTTCGCACTGTCAATAGGAGTTCTTATAAGATTTGTTCTCAGCAATTGTTAGGTGAACAGAGTATTATACTCTATATCAACTGTTTGCAAGAGTATAAAAATATGTTGGATAGACATTTTTTTCATCAAATATAAATTTACACAATTCTATAGAATATCAAATTGGTCCTGGCCCTTACAAGATACATTTACATACATATGTACATGCATATAATATTAAGTTTTAGAGTCTTTACCCTCCACACCCCAAAATTTCTGCGTACCTTTCCACAATTAAATCTTTGACTTAAGTTTGGAAATCTTTGGCTAAAATGCAGTCTTATTATTGTACACCTTCTCCAAGATATCAATGAAATACTCTATTCTATGGTTTAGGGTCAAATATACAAGTTGGTGACACACTAGAGAAATGTGGTTTTCAAGTGAAACTAAAACTCATTCACATGTACATATGTATGTACATATACTTAGCTTAATGTTATTATGTAATAAAAATCATTTCAGACAAGTGACAAGCACAAGCACAGAGGCCCAATTTGTGACCACTTTTTTCAGCCATTGGTGCCCTATGTCATCAATAACCTGCCGAATATTATCTTTCAGGGCGTCGATCGTCTCGGGTTTATCCGTGTAAGCAAGCGACTTCAAATAAACCCACAAAAATTGTCCAACGATGGTCAATCGCACAATCTTGGAGACACCTTACAATAAATTGATTGTTTGGTTGGCTTTATGACCTGTAGCGACGTCTTGTTGGAACCACAGGTCTTCATTATCAACATCCTCCATTTCAGACGCGAAAAGGCTCTACAGTCTTTCTCATTGACTGTGGCATTATACTCGGCTTCCATTTTGAAGAAATATGGAGCATTGATTCCGTCTGTTCCCAGAGCACACCAGTCTCAACATTGGCTTATGGATTATCTTTACTCCAAATGCGACAATTTTGTTTATGAACGTACCCATTCAACCAGAAGTGAGCTTTATTGCTGATCAAAACATTCTTGTGAAAATCGGGGTCGGACACCATATCGTTTTGGGCGGTTGACCGAATGTTGATAGTTGTTCGGCTTCACTTCTTGCTCGAGTTAGATTCTATAAGACGGCAAATCATGATTCTTCCGTTAACTCTTCCCTAAAGTAGGTGGGCACAGTTACAATTATTGCACCGAAGGGCGGGTGAACTCATTTGGATCGTATTCGATAATCTGCGCCATAGCCGCAATAGCGTCTTCGGTGCGCATTGTACCTCGTCCCACAGGATGCAAGTTATACATTAAAATAAACGTGGTGTGAAACCGCTCCATGGTTGCTCGAATTATCGATTCTGCTGGGCGATGATGCGTCGCGCGAACCAATTAGTTAATACGTTTTCATGGCTTGCAAACGTTGTTTCGGAGGAAATCTGTTCTGTTATCTTCAGATATCTGCCATCAGTTTATCTACATATTTTCAAAAATCCTGAATTTGTCATCGGTAGCATAGGTGATAATAAAAGCCTGAAATATGTTTTTAAAAATGGAAAAACAATTCTCATTTACCCATTTAAATAAACTATTTCCAAAGAATTGGATTTTTTAATTAAACTATACATACACATACATACATATAATTAGCTTTAATTTCAGCATAATTTTGAAAAACTTAAAATTTTTCCAACAACTTTCATCAGCAATTTGTCTCTCAACAGAATCATTAGCGCTTCGGCTACAGCAGTACTCATACACACACACACACACATAGGCACACACACACAAACGCCCTACTGTCGTTGGCTTGGCTAAACATGCATGTTTACCGTTCAAGCGGAATTGTTTACTTTCCGTCTCTCGAAATGCAACAATGTTTATTCCGAAACGGCTGTTGCCGCCGCCGCGCCTGCACATTGTATTTGTAAATATTTTAAATCAATTATACATGCAGTTGTTCTCATTTTATTTTTCTTGTTGCATTGCACTTGCCAAACAGAACTTATCAATTTGTATATTTACCGAGAATCTAAACAACAAGACCGCAGCAACCCACTGCGCTTACTCCCAGAGATGCTTCCGTCTTTTTTCTATGACTTTGTTGTAATTGCAGCTGTCATTGGCCGCTAATTTGCCCACAAACCAATTTGGACCGGCTGGCCGCAGACTGCGGTGCTGCCTCGTATTTGCACTTACTCGCCGTTAATTGTCTGCTTATCATTTTAACGGTATATCAGCCGGGCCGCTTTTGTTTGCACAAAAAGGTTAATGACTGCAGACACCAAAAATATTTTGTCATTAGAAACTAATTGGATTAGAAATTCAGCTTGGTCCGAGCTGATAATCTGTCTGCCTCTCTGCTTCTTCACCATTTATCATTTTTGTTTGTTGTCTTTAAATATTTGTAGATGACAGCTATGCATACATACATATGTATATACATACTTATTTAAATATGAAACTAGATTTTTAAAACTAATAATTAACGGAACAATATTGAATGCTGATACTGTGCTACCAATTGAGGAAAATTAGTTTCAAGTGATTTCACAATGGGCCTCCAAAGGCCTAAGTGTAGCGTCAGACTCTACGTATCTAAGTATCAAGCCATTTAGAGTAAACATAAAACTTTAGAAACTTTGTCTTGCCACTTGGTAATATTTCAGAGGTAAGGTCACTTGTGTTAAAAACCGCCGTACTTATGTAATATTAGAGACTTAACAGAGGTTCCTACCATAAAATACAGAATTATTTAGGAGTGCTTCACGGCGACGACCTAAAATCCGAATGATTTGCGTATATATTAAAAAATATCTTGTGAAATCGGCAAGGTCGTATCTTGAATAGTTTTTGAAGGGCAGCGTTCTAAACAGCGACCGCTCAGAGGTGCAAACATATGTATGTATGAATGCATATGTATGCATAATGAAACTTTAACCGCGTTTTTCTCGAAACGACATTTTTCAAAATTGACTCAACGAGAAATTGACCGATCGACTTCAAATTAAAACTGGGTATAATTGAATACATTTGCTATACAATGGACTACGATCTTTTTGATTGGTTGAAAATTGTCAATTTGGATTAAAAAAACTACCATTTTTTCGTAAAAAAAACGATTTTCTTTTTCAAAATTACGCCATTATCCTAATTTTTGATATTTTTCAAAGATCATAGTTCATTATATAGAAAATATATTTAAGTATAATAAACATTTTGAATGTTTTTTTTGTTTCACCAGCAGTTGGGGCACTATTTTATCGGCACTTCCGCAGACAGCACATAACTCCGTTATTTTTCAATAGTTTTGTAAAACAAAATTTAATATACATAAGTATCTAAAAATAAAGTATATTTTCATAGAACGTCGAAACATTCAATGCAGTGCTTTCTTTTAAAAAAATTCACGAAAATCGCCTCATTTTTCATGCGTCAGTCCCTTAAGCATAGAACTACCAACAAACTGACCGATAAAAATCAAAGTAAAAAAACTTTCAAGCCTTTTTCTTGTTTTTCATTAGACAAGGAACGCTTAACAGCTCTCAAAAACGTTGAGACTGAGGAGACTTTTACTTTTTTTATTTGTATTTAATACTGTGGACTCATCTTTAGTTAGTTGAGAGATTTTACAAGAGGAAATTACTGCATTAATGCAAAATAAACTTCAACGGTAGATACTATTTAAAATACTCATTGTACATACATATGCACATAAGTATGTATTATATGTATATCCAGAAGAACGTACATAGTTTTGCTAAAACTGGTGAAAAATCTGGAGTATCTTTGGTAAAACCCTGACACACAATTAAACATTTTGAATGCGATTAAACTAATTCGAAAGACGATTGTGCGAATTGATAAGAAGACATGCGAAGAATATCACGTACTACATCACGTGTGTACATAAATCTAATAGCTGATTTATGCATTTAGGGCTCGTGCGATTGTAATTGAATAAAATGAATGAAATTGGAAATTATGCAAAATGCCATGAAATGGTAAATAATTTTGCAAAAATTTAAACGTGATGTGATTCATCGATTTGCCAAGTATGCGTAAAATATGCGATATTTTGTACTCGAGTGTTTTTGTTTTTGTTTATATTTACATATATTCGCTTAAATATAGACGCACATTCTGTAAATGCTTACTGCTCGTCGGTGTTAGCCAGATTGCTATGCGGAAAGAAAATTTGTTATTTGCGTTGGCAAGCTAAAGCACTTCGCGTTGCTGTTTATCGCTTACAACATGTGGCAAAATACCAAGGTGACCATTTGAGGTTCGTGACCGATAAATTTCGGCTAATGGTTATAAAAACTCAACACACATGCAGCATAAATATTTTCAAGTACAATGTATGTATGTATGTGTAACTGTAAGTCTAAAATTGTAAAATAAATATATTTTGAAATAATTTGGTAAAGCACAAGGAAAATCGATTACAAATAGCGATTACTATAAAAACAAGTAAGAAAAGATAAAAGCTGGGGAAACGTTCTGGTGGATTGCATAGGAATTGATTATATTAGGGTTGCGAGATTTAAACCAAGGTCTAAGCCTACTCCATTTCATATTCAGGGCTACACCATTAATCTAATTTGATTATTTTTCATTTATTGTTTAAAGCCATCTGGTAAGTCAAAAATCACTATTTAGGGTACATTGGGGGCAGAAAAGCCCGGGGCTAATTGCACAAACTTTTGACACAATTTATCTAGTTTCAATATACATATAACTTATTAACTGGCCGACATATTCGGCATATGGTTTGTTAGATTAACGAAAATCATTTTATATAGCTTATGGAAGTCGGGCCAATTTCACCCTATTTTCGTCTCTACACTACATACTTATAATATAACCAATATTATACCTTCAATGAATTTTGTTAAGATATCTAATATATTGACCGATATTTTTAAGATCTTAAATAGAGGTATTATTGATTTTATCTATTTTTGACATTTTTCTGTATATTATTCTTAAAAACGGATGTTTCCTGAGTTTTATTAAGGTACCTTACATACCATCAACAATAAATGTGGGGTACAGTTAAATTAAGTTTATAAAGACTAGGGCAAGTTTCTCTAAATGTTATTAAGACAGCTCACACAATGACCGATATATCGGGTGATTTTTTTGAGGTTAGGATTTTCATGCATTAGTATTTGACAGATCACGTGGGATTTCAGACATGGTGTCAAAGAGAAAGATGCTCAGTATGCTTTGACATTTCATCATGAATAGACTTACTAACGAGCAACGCTTGCAAATCATTGAATTTTATTACCAAAATCAGTGTTCGGTTCGAAATGTGTTTCGCGCTTTACGTCCGATTTATGGTCTACATAATCGACCAAGTGAGCAAACAATTAATGCGATTGTGACCAAGTTTCGCACTCAGTTTACTTTATTGGACATTAAACCAACCACACGAATGCGTACAGTGCGTACAGAAGAGAATATTGCGTCTGTTTCTGAGAGTGTGGCTGAAGACCGTGAAATGTCGATTCGTCGCCGTTCGCAGCAATTGGGTTTGTGTTATTCGACCACATGGAAGATTTTACGCAAAGATCTTGGTGTAAAACCGTATAAAATACAGCTCGTGCAAGAACTGAAGCCGAACGATCTGCCACAACGTCGAATTTTCAGTGAATGGGCCCTAGAAAAGTTGGCAGAAAATCCGCTTTTTTATCGACAAATTTTGTTCAGCGATGAGGCTCATTTCTGGTTGAATGGCTACGTAAATAAGCAAAATTGCCGCATTTGGGGTGAAGAGCAACCAGAAGCCGTTCAAGAACTGCCCATGCATCCCGAAAAATGCACTGTTTGGTGTGGTTTGTACGCTGGTGGAATCATTGGACCGTATTTTTTCAAAGATGCTGTTGGACGCAACGTTACGGTGAATGGCGATCGCTATCGTTCGATGCTAACAAACTTTTTGTTGCCAAAAATGGAAGAACTGAACTTGGTTGACATGTGGTTTCAACAAGATGGCGCTACATGCCACACAGGAAAACTTCGGAGAACAACCGTAAGTTGGCCACCAAGATCATGCGATTTAACGCCTTTAGACTATTTTTGTGGGGCTACGTCAAGTCTAAAGTCTACAGAAATAAGCCAGCAACTATTCCAGCTTTGGAAGACAACATTTCCGAAGAAATTCGGGCTATTCCGGCCGAAATGCTCGAAAAAGTTGCCCAAAATTGGACTTTCCGAATGGACCACCTAAGACGCAGCCGCGGTCAACATTTAAATGAAATTATCTTCAAAAAGTAAATGTCATGAACCAATCTAACGTTTCAAATAAAGAACCGATGAGATTTTGCAAATTTTATGCGTTTTTTTTTTTAAAAAAGTTATCAAGCTCTTAAAAAATCACCCGATACATACATACATATGTACTTATGTGGTATAAAGTAAACCGGAGGATCGAAAATCCTCATATCAACCATTATGTGGAGGCACTCGTGGTTATCTATTTAGTATCAAGCGTGAAAAGTTATGGTTCATATCGGCTACTTTTTAACAAGACAGTGTAGCTTCACGGCACGCTTTCTACAAAGTTTTATGCCAAATTTTTCCTTCATACTTTATTTACTGTAATTTCATTATGTTTTTTGTCGCGTTCCTTCTCTTATATTAATGTATGTATGTACATATGTCATTGTAATTTACTTTAATTAAAGGCATGAGAGCGAGCAATATAGAAATATACATAGTTCTGAATACCGAATGGTTAAAGAGAAGTGCAAAATCATACGTGTGGCATACCTTTGGCTACTCAGTTTTGGAATACTATTCTTAAGAAAATTTTAGAAACTTTGTCCTACGCTCTGCTCGGTAAAATGATTGTCACTTTTCATGCCGGGTTGTTACATACATATTACATAATACATTTTTATGTAGGCAGTGATGCGACAAAATGAACAACCTTGAATTTAATAAATTCTCAATTACAGCTCTAACTATGGGCACAATAGATACTTACATATGTATTCTATTTATGTACATATGAAGATAAATGGGTATATGCTTACATATTTATCTACATACATACATACATATTTACATACGGGTGAGCATAAGCACTTACAGCATGTATGGTGTATATAATTGTATACATCAATATACATACATACAGTATATACACAGAATTGTGTACATATGTATGTATATATGGATATATGAAGCTTAGAGGTACATACATATGTAAGTGTTACACAAAAAAATATGTTGCTGAATTAAAAAAATGAAAAAATATTGTACATATGTAAGTACGTGTGTGTGTATATCGCATCGGTAATTTCTATAAAATCGCGTATGGGGGAAATCTTCTATGGATCATTCTGAACAACTTTGCTTAAAAGAATACGGGCCTAAAACCGGTAGCTGGGCTGTAAAGGCGCTATGTATGTATGTAGCTGGAAATGGTAAATAAAAATATTTTGCTTATTTTAAAAAGTCGGTAAGACCCCGCCCTTATATGTAAGTTGACTTTACATATGTATGTATGTACATATGTATGTATGTATGTATGTATGTACATATGTATGTATGTATGTACATATCTCACAAACCATTAAAGCTTTATGGATCAAATTCGCTATACACAAATCCTTTTGGCATTTCCTTCCATGCAGTGCAAATGGGTAAATCGGGTAAAGACTCCGCCTACTCTCCAAATAACGGTGAATCAGCCGGGCTTGTGTTTTTTTTTAGACAAATTTAGTTATGTTTGTTGGAGAGCAAGCTTTCGTCGATAGCTTACACGATAACTTTTATTCATTCCATTCACTTGGGAGAGCAAAAAACATACAGATCGATGATGAAATCATAAATATATGTAAGTAATCACATATACATATGTACATGTATGTATGTAAATCGTTACACATAGGTGTATATACAATATAAATACATACATATATACATACATATGTATGTATGTGCATATGTATACCCTATACTATATACATATATAAATCTTCTTCAATCTAAATAGGGACTTTCGCTGATTTAAATTAATTTCTGTTGCGTATTTGATTTACACGATCTGCAAAACAACAACAATTTTGAATAAAGCATATTGTGTGTTCGGTTCCATTAAACTTGCTTGCACTATAAATTAAATGAATATTTATTCAACGTGAAATTAGCTTCACCGTTTGCTGCCGTAAACTTGTTTATGCTTACAAATCCATACACATACATACATACAAGTGTATGTGCAAGTGCGTGTGTAGTTGTAAATCGGCCCTTTGCCGCTTCCACCTACATGTCTTTCGAAAACAACGAGTTTCGTAAGCTGACTAGCCCCTTCGCCGAGCTTTTTTATTCTTCTAATTGTATTACGTTGCCACTCCACAATATCCACATATAATACGTACATATGTATTGTTGTTATTTGTGTTTCAACAGCACCGCACGTGTCTGCTGGGCCTGTGTAACAGTCAATTCTATCGTGCGCCGGCAACAACGCGTCCTCCGCGCACTACACTTCGCGTGATCTTAACTCAAAGCAAACGTCGCGTCGCGAAGTTTACCTTTGCATACGTAGATGCACACACACATATATATATATATACTCATAGATAATATTTCATACATATGTATGTAGATATATGTTTTTTACATTTTTGAGAGTTTTCGTTGTTGCACACCCGTCGACGTTCAAGGTGAATTATATGAAAATTAGATTTGACTTTTTATTGATTGCCTTTGCGGTTGTATTAACGAACCAGAAGCAACTCTGTTAGTATGACAAAGCACCGTAGTTAAACTTGAAACTGTCCAGCCAACAATCGAGAGAGCATTTGAATTTGAATTTGACGCTGCTAACTGCTCTCTGTACATTTGACATTACTGCTTCGCTACACGTGTGGCAGTTCAAGGTTTACAAATGGAAGCTGCTTGTAATTTTTTGCCCAAATCTTGTAAATACAGACGATGTTTTCATGTTGCGCTATGCTTACTTATCACAATTGTTCCGCCTAAAGTCTTTATCATTTTTTCTTTTTCTACGTAAATGAAGTTTACTTCAGTTCGAATCTTTGGTTTCACAGATAGATTTTCCCCGAGGTCGCCGTGAACTATTTGAATACCAATTTTGGAGACTCTTAGTTCCCTTGCTCATACCTACAACCTTTAAATATTTCGTATGACACAGTAATACCTCCGTATTTCTGAAATTTAGTGAACATACGCTTTCTGAGTTTCCCCCGAAAGTGGGTCATCACGTCATCACTTTAATTTAGACGACTACGTCAATTTTTGTCTTACAGATTCGCTCATTTTTGCAATGTAGTATAATATATGTGAGAATAATGTCATATACCAAGTTTAGTCGAATTCGGTCAGACGGGTCTCGAGATATGTTTTTTCACTTAAAAGTGGGCGGTGCAACACCCATCGTCTAATTTTGACTCCATTAAAACCCTGTCATACCATCTCGGTTATGAAATTTAATATCTCTGGCGTATTTAGTTAGATTTTAACAGTACCGTTAGGTGGCGAGTAGACGGAGTTATCTTTCGATGTCATCAACTTTTTCAGTGTCGAAAGGGGTGCTAAAGAGATTTGCCCTCAGCGAACTTGGTCATTGCAGATTAAGTGGTTTAGGAGATACATACATATGTACATTAAATGAATTAGAGGGTAGGGTCACATACTTATATTTATAGATTTTCCGACCTTCCCGTTACAATTAAAAACTCATATTTGGAGAGGCTTTCTTAGAGGTGTCTAGGAACCTATTTTTGCGTGTACCAATTGAAAAAAAAAAAATTTTTTTTGAATCACCCTAATATACATACATAAGTATATATGTATGTGTGTATACAGATATAAATTTTTATTAATAATATATTTCTCAGAACAATAATTAATTTATTTTTTTTTTTATTTACAGGTATGTACATATGTATTTAAAACTAATGCAAAATTCATTCGAGTGTAATATTGAGTAAGTTATGAACCGGGTCCGTATTTATGTATTTCTAAAACCCCACAATTATTATATCTTGGACTGGGAGTATTACGTTTGTCACAGAAACGTCGTAGGGTTTATAAAATATATGTATGTATGTACATACATATTTATATATGTACATATGTATATGTAAATGATCACGTAATGAACTGAGTTCATTTAGCCCAGTTGGTCTGTCTGAATATGCGCGAACAAATCTCTCAGCTTATGAGATATCGATCTGAAATTTTGCAAACGCGCTTTTCTCCACAAGAAGCTGCTCATTTGTTGCTGGTATCTTGGTATTATAGCATGTATCTGTCACACAAACAGAGGAGGCAAATTCAAATTCTTGTATGGAAAATATTTTTATTTGACAAGACGTCCTTACGAAGTTTGCACAGTTTATTTATTATCCACGGCAACGGTATCATCTCCGAGGAAATTGTTCAAATCGAAACAATACAGTGTATAGTTACCATACAAACTAAAAGATCAAAATCAAGATAAAGTTTGTTATACCCTCTTAAGCACTCGTGAAGTGTATTGTGTGCAACTGAAGTTAACGGTTTTTGGTTTTAAAATAGTTTTAGTTCAAAACCTTTATTTTTTAATTGAATATTATTGTTTCATTTTAATTTTTTTATTTCACAATTCTAAATTGAAAATCATTTTCCATATTTATTAGGAACAATGTATTATCTCATTTAGTTGCCAAATGTTATTATTCATTAAGTGTGTTTACAATTGGCAGCGCTTTATTAGGTCTGAAGTTATTAGGAAGCCATTAATGAGAAATTTGCCAAATGAAAACGAATTAAAACCGATTTGACTCATTGCGAGGCGTTTGTTTCTCATAAAATCGGCCAAACTTTGTTGTTAAAGTGACCATTTTGGGGCTTTTGCTGTTTACAAGCGAAAATATTGAAGGTTGATTGTCAATAGTGACGGTACATTGTTGTTGCAAATTGTTAATTAATAGCGACTACTGCAATCAATCGCTCGCAAGTGGCAATCGGTAACGGATACATGCCGGCAACTCAAATGCACAGCTCACTAAATAACAGTATTCATACATACATACATACATACTTGTGTATATAACTATTTAAGCATTGTTGTGTATTTATGGTTGTGCCATCATCGGCGATTAGTCAATATCTCAATGAACGAACTGCTTAGGTGCATAGGCGCGCTCTCATTGCATCACCCAACAGTGCGACTAACTAACTACTTAACTGCCTGCTTAGTTAGCCAATCACTCAGCCACCCAATCAGTCAGCCAGGCAGTCAGTTCGTTTGCCAGTCACCCGGCTCACTCGGCTAGTTAGTCACTTCGGAATTCGTGCTCATCAAATGGCATTTGATGGTCGTGCTGTGTTGTTGTTGCCGCCATCCATATAAGTAAATGTATGTGGCGGCGAGTATGTTTGGCATTTTGGTATTTGCTGACGTTGTCTTCAAACATCTGGTCGATGTTTAGCTGTCAAAGCGCATAAATGTCTTGACACTTTATTTGAAAAATGTTGCATTTTGAAAGTAAATACACAGTGAATTACTAACCAACGGAAAATATGCTCACCAATGCCAAATACACACATACTTAAGTGCACTGACTATATATAAATAATACATATGTACATATATACATATGTATACTATAAACACTTGGAATATATGGAGTCAGTAGTAATGATGTTCATAGCATGTCTAGACACTAGACATACATACATACATATATTTATGATTGAAAAATGTAATCCATATATAGTTTCTTCAATTATATAATGGATTTGACAATGAACTTAAATATAGAAATATGAGGAAATCGAGAGTGATATGTTATTGAAACACTTCTTTAGATTTGTGAAAAAAAGAAAATTAGGAATATGAATACAACATATGATAGTTATCTTCAATTGCCTAGTTTAAGAGAGTGGTGACTCGAAAAAGTTATATAAATTACATTTTTTTTCTTGACAAAATTAGTTTTTAAGGTATCAATACAATCTCCGAAAGATTTTTTCAGATCGGATCGCTATAGCATACAGCTGTCATACAAACTGACTTTTTCTTTTGTGAAAGGTATTCTAGATTCGTTGTAATCGTAGTTGGCGTTTTTCTTATTTTGGTGGAGAAATACTTCTTTTAGCTCAAAATACAATTTTACTACTTTACTTTACTGCTTTAGCTATGTAGTGTTCTCTGAAACTAGTTTGACTTCTTAGTAACCCAATTCACAGTCATTAAAGTAATTGCGCTTGTTAATCCACAGTCTCAATGAATCAACCAATTTCACAGATTTATGTGATCTTTTTTGTCATTAGCATTAAAGAGACTTATGGAACGCTCTTATGGGATAATCTTGGAGGGCATACCTGAAATTTCCCGAAGCAATAGCTATTTCAAACACTCTGATATATAGCATTGCAAGCGGATTTACGAAGATCCATTTTATTACGTACCAAAATGTACCCTGTGAACCAATCAGGATGTTTGTAGACCTCTTTAATAGTTAAATAAAAAGCTTCATTAAACCTACAAAAAAATCTATGAAGCCAAACAAGACCTCGTCAGATTAGCTGTGTGCTTTCTAAGTGTAAAGAAAGTACAAATGTAATGCTTTTATCAGAAGAACACCTAAACTCGTCGCATACGCGATTCTAAAGGTGTTTTTCCGCATTTTCTAAAACACACGCAGCCATTCGTGCTTTTCGCAATTTACCGTTTTTATTTAAATTAATGCAATACTTTCGTAGTGCCTATTATATATACATATGTATGTATGTATATGCCGTTATTAAATGCATTTAGATAATTGCTGTAACCTCGCACAAATACTTCGAATCGACCTTTTTCCAAATGCGACTTTTTCTGGGTGGGTTGTTGTTGTTGTTAGTAAGTTTTTTCTTTTAAACAACACATTTAATTTTATTTGCGTTTGAAGATTGTCGACTTTAGCATTTTTAGAATAACAGCTGACGTGCGCTGCTTGCTGAACGTGTCATTCGCGAATTCTATTTACGTAATTCCATTGGGGAATGCGATGACGACCTCAGCGCTGTTTCTGTTTCTGCCAATGAATATTGCACCTATGTATTTCGTGTGACATAATGACGTGCATATACATATATATGTATGTATATATCTACCTATACATTAACATATTTATAAACATATGATAAATATATATCACATCAAAACATAACATAAAACATTTTAAGGGTTCTTCGAAGTCCGCAATTTTCGCAACGGATTCACACGACATTTGACATTATATTACCCAACTGAAAGGTCGGTCTAAAATCATTTGAAAGGGTACTTTTTTCAAAAATACGCTATAATATTCTTCACGGGTTCAAGTTTGCTTAGAAGAACTTGATTTTAATCGGTCAGTTTATAGGTCTGAAAACTGCCGTTGGAGATTACTCTGAATACGACAGTAATCCATCACAAATTGTGTCAAGATTTCTCGTCAAATGAAACAGTATTTCATACAAGAACTTGATTCAGTTCTTGTCCAGTTGGTATGGTTGTATGGCAGTTAAGTGCTTTCGTAGTCCAATATCGGCGGTTCCATTGAAGGTCCAGACGTATCCTTTTGGGTGTTTGAAACTTCATGGTAAACTTAATATCGCTGTTCAGAGTCAAAATATTTGTAAAATAAGGAGATCTAAGTTCGGGTATAGTCGCTCATTTTTTCTCTAGGAATTTTTAAAGATGAACGTATATTTGTCGGGAATGATGAATGGATCACAATCATAAGCGGTATCTTACTTTAGCAATCTAACGAACATAAATTTCTATATTTATCATGCTACGGGAAGGTACACACCGATATCCATGATTTGTATTACCTAGTGCCATAACACTAATTGCTATATTCTCGTTTAATTTAATTGAGAGGTCTACTATTGAGAATTATGAGTTATAAACTCATCCAAATTGCCAAAATTTGTGCTTATACAGGGTGCCCCAAACTTAAGGCAAGATTTGAATTTGCTCCCATATCAATTATGGCGCATTAGTATTAGAAAGGATTCGCTCTGAATTTCATTGATACAAGTATATCTCAAAAATTGTCTGAAATCTTTCGTTAGAAATTAGACACTGAAGTCTATATATTCGATATCTGGAGGCTTGAAGAATTATGATCAACGTTATTTGTGAAATATTTTATTCCGATGTGCTCATTCGTACTTAGAATCCTATAGACCATATTCTGGAATTTATTTTTGGGTCAAGAAATGTATGAAGTAACATCAATATTGAGAATAAGTTGGAAGGAAAAATTTGTGTGTTAAAAACAGAATAAATTCTGGATCCGTCACTGCTTAAGGGATTTTTGAGATATACAAAGTCTGTCGCAAAAGAAACAGAACTTTTTAAATATAACTGTTTCTGGTAGCGCCACCTATTGGTGGGTATATGAAATAAAAAGTTTGATCTCTTGTTGACATTTCGTAAAAAATTTAAGACAATTGCATAACTACAATGGATGTTATCGATCAAAAAGTGACAGCAGCTTTTGGTCATCGCACTATGGCCGAAATTGGGATTTTAGCGGCAAAAAATACTTCCTGGCAAGCTAGCTTCACCAAATTTGGTGTGTAGACTTCTAATGATAAAAAAATCGATTTGAGAACAAAATGGGCGGGCCACGCCCCCTTTTTTCAAAGTAGTGGCAAAACGTACTTCCTGGTACAAAAAAGCAACTTGAGAAAAAATTGAACGGTCCACGCCCTCTTTTTCCTATATCCAAAACTCAAATTGTCGCCAAAAATACTTACCAAAACGCTGGCTTCATCAAATTTTGAACACGGAATTCTTCTGACAAAAAAAGCTTTAGAAAAAATGGGCGGCCCGCGCCCACTATTAAAAAAATATTGAATGCTACCAAGAAATTAATTTATTTTTTAATTCATAAATTTATAATTTTAAAGAAGTTGTAAATGCTTATGGATTAATCTTAATCTTCGTTTTCAGCCGCTTCTAATTCCAATGAATAATTATTTATCGACTCTAAGCTTACATCGGAATCATAACTATAATTGCAGCTGGAGGCTTCTTGAGATGTTGAAGGTAATAACAATTCTGGTGGCAATTCAGGCATTTTAAAAAGATCAATGACTTCTCGAGGAAAAGGAAGTTTTTTTGAACTATTTGTACGTTCTTGCAAACATAAACTTGAAATATATGGGTCAGAGCTATCCATAGTTCTATGATACATGTCAAGTATGTTGTGCACTCTTGAATCCTTTCGAGCGTGACCAGTTCGATCTTTTTTATAAAATTTGTTTCGCGCCTCAGATGCATTTTCTGCCAGGACACCTACGGGTACTACTGAAGCCTCAATTATTTGTGACGAATGCACTAATATTTTGTGTATTGTGGCAGACATAGAGTACCATTCATAGTTTTGGAAAAATATTTCACTGGTTTTAATGCAATAATCACGAAACCTTTGAGCATCAATTTCAAATTCAGAGGAGAGAGCAATTAAGATTATGTGTAAATGTTTCAAAAAATCAATATTTATACCAGTAATAGATGCTAAAAGGTCCGTGCGAGAAAATGCTCTTCTAGCTGTGTTGCCATCGTTGGTGTTGCCGCTGCCATTTGCTTTCGGCTTATCGACATGAAGCCCCATTTGAAGCAAAAACTCTTTTTGAATTTTTTGTTTCTTTTCTGCCAGGATTCTCTTCTCTTCTGCTCCACGAACTTGCCATTTTTTCAAATCTAGCTTGTATGAAAGTTTTAAAACAAACTCGAAACTACGAATCCACGCATGCAAAGGGCTTAATCCATATTTCAAAGCGTCGGTCTTCGGTTCAAAATAAGGAGAATCAAAGTTTCTTATAGTTCGAAATTCCTTTGGACCGGCATGACAGATGGGACATTGCTGTGCACTTTTAGTTTCTGTCAACACATTTAAGACTTTCCCATCTATTAATGTCATATATAAATTATATTTTACTTTAATTTTTTTCCCATTACTTAGTGTGTATTGTAGTGGTTTCAACTCCTCAATCTGTTTCTTTATGTTGTGGTTTTCAGTTAAAATGTGCTCTTTTGTTTCTTTAACAAACTCCACTTTTAAAGGTCTACAAAAGCGTACTGACTGAGGTGTACGGTTTACCCAAATGTTATACCCTGCTGATGAAATTATTTTTATTGGAATGACTGATGTCACAAAAAGGGAATGATCGAAACTTTCCGAAGTATTTTCCACAAATTTTTGTTTAAACAAGCTGTGACCGGTAGAACCATCAAACCCGTAGCTCGAAATTAAGATCGATTCTGGAACATCCATTGTACACAATACTTCATCTTGATATTCAAGAATTCTTTTAGCTGTGTGGTCTAACAAATTTTGCAATGACACTTCGACAGAGCTTTCATTCGCTTTGATTTCATCCGGTCTACATTTCAATTTGCTTTCATAAACTTTATCATAAGTCGGATAAATACTACAATTGTGTTTTATGTTTAATTGCCGCATATTTGAGTACACCTTTTTAGTTAATCCGTTTTCTAACACAAACATTAGAGCTTCATCAGGTGATACTGGCGTAACTTCTTTATGGCTAGTATTAAGAACTTCTCGAATTTTGGATGGGCGATTTGGAGATGTAGCAACTTGCTGTAGGACAAATTTCAAATCCGTTGCGTGGGATTTTTTGGCAGATATAGAGGCAGCATGAACTAATAATTGCGCATTGTCTCCTTGCTGGGAAGCTAATTCGGAAGCTAATCTCCTTTTATTTCTTTCGCAGCTATCATCATACGTCAGTTTTGGTCGCCCAATAGTATTAATCTTTTTCGGTATTACAAAAATTGTTTCTCCACTCAACCATTTCTTATTATATTTTCTAAATGCATTCTCATTTCTGGATTGTTTATTCCATTTAAGTTTAATAAAATTAGATAAGTTCCGAGCTTTAGTACATATCAATTTACTTAATTCACTGTCAATTTCGTATGAAATCTTTCCTTTTATGTAATTCGAAACATTCTTGTTGTTTCTCAACCAAAACTCAAATAGTTCAGAATTTTTGAACGTGAGTGTTTCTACAAAAGTATTAAAAATTCGTTCATTAGCAGTCAAATGCATACACTTTTACCATGACATAAAACTTGAGTTTTCTACAAACAATCACATGTAAATAGTTCCAATGACACTTCAAAACATTTTTAGTTTTACTCCACGAAAAACGATAAAACTCTTCACAATTTCACAAAAAAATACATACAAAAAACCACCAAAATAAGTACGAAATAAAAACATTTAGCAAACTATATTTGTATATAGTAAAATTACTCACCTCGAATAATAGAACTCATATTTACAAAGTTTTTTTACAAGAATATATTATTAAAAAACAGTTTTTAATTTTATAAAAATTTTGCTGCTTCACTTGTATTAACACGTACTAAAAAATTTGTAAACATTACCAGCTGTTTGTACATAAACAGGGTTGCCAACAGTAATTTTCTTTTTTAATTTTTTCTTATCAATATGTTGGGTATTGAAAAATTGACTTTTTGCCGCTAAAATCGCAATTTCGGCTATAGTGCATCGGTCGTAAAATGCAAAGAGCAAATATTAAATTTTGTTTTAAACTTGGGAAAACGTTTACTGAAACATTTCAAATCATGAAAAAAGTTTATGGTGATCAGTGCCTATCCCGTAGTAATGTGCATGAGTCGTTTAAGTGATTCCAAGAAGGTCGTGAGGACCTCTGTGACGATCAGAAGTCGGTCGTCTTCAGAAGTAAAAAATTAAGACAATGCTGATTTGTTTTTACGATTCCGAGGGTATCGTACACTCACCTGATCTAGCACCCTGTGATTTTTACCTATTTGGAAAACTTCATTTGCCCATGAAGGGACACTGGTTTCAGGACATTTAAGCTATCCAAAAGGCGACGACCAATATTCTCAAGAGCATTCCGAAAAATGACCTTAAACACTCATTTGAAATGCTAATTGACCGGGCTAAACGCTGTATCGAAGCACAAGGAAACTACTTTGAATAAAAAATAAAACTTTTCAAAAATATTAATTTTTTGTTGTTTTTTTAAAAGTCCTGTTTCTTTAGCGACAGACCTTGTACATACTTATATCTCAAGCAAATTGGGAGTTGGAGGCATGCGACCTTTTCGACAAGTTTTAAGCCACAGATGTCCGATCATACTGCAATGCTCTGCACAATATTCCGATTGTGAGTCGAAATTGTTGTATTCTTTATTTCCTTAATTCTTGATCGGAGTTGGGTTGAGTGGGTTTAACCGGCAACAATACAGAACCCAATATTTTTACATCTCAGAAGCAAATAAATCTAAGTGGGCAGTCTTTTTTCTCCAGCCATTTGAAATCACTTAGCTTTGCACTGACAAGTGGCAACAAGTGGCACGTGAATACCAAGTAAATATGTATGTACTCGTATAGTATGTTGCATAAGTGGTTTTTCATATCATTGCAACAATCAAAGGTGCCGCAATGAATAGTTCCATTTAAAGCTCGATATTTGTTAAGAAAAGTTTCAGCGCGTCGGTTGTTTCAAATAAAATGTAAATTACGGTGTTAAATAAGAAAAAATTGTTGCTGTCGCACCAATCAAAGCTCACTCGCTACCTCAAATGGCCCCGTGAATCTTGAAAAAAAAATTTTAACCTCCATTTTGGCGCGCTTTGCTTGTTGTTGTTGTTTCCATTTTTTCGCTTTAGTAGTTTAACCTTTTCGGGTGAACGGGTGGTCCGTAAACGGCAATGTTAACTATTTAACTTTGATTCGCGCAGTTTTGTTTCATGGTTGCCGCTTCTTCGCTGACATATTTACTTACTCACCGCTCACAAATAGCCGGTGGAGACCTTAAAAATGCAGCGCGCGTGTTCCACTGTTCTTTGTGCGGCATGCCGCAGCGGGCGGCGCATGTATTTAGCGTTAAATGCTGCCACATTCGGCAGTGTCAAGTGTAGCCGCCATAAAATATGTGTGCCCCCTATGCAGTGGTATTCTTATTGTTGTTGCTAACGCTTATGCTAATGTGCCATAAAAGTGATATTACTGTTGTTTCTGGTGCTAACTCCCAGCAAGCGTTGGTGTGTGCCAATAAAAACTTCATTAAAAACACATCAAAATAAACAACAAAAATTGCTTTTATTAGAAGACACCGTTACTTTTAATTATGTGATTGCCAATGTTCGCTTATACCATTTTTATTATTTGTAGTTTAATGATGGGTAAATATATATTTCGACGCTGAAATTAATTTGATTATCAAATGAAATTATTATTAAACAAGGTGATTTCCAAAGTAAACAGGACTTACCCTACACCATACACCTATATTACCACTAGTGCGTTAGAATCTGTCTTTGTCTTTATCGATTGTCAAGTGAGAATTTCATGACATTTCATTGATTAGAAGTGAAGTTATTGCGTTTTAAGTGTCAGTATGTTTGTGTTATCGGTGCGAAAATGAGCTTCGAACAAAGAGCCAACATTCCATTTTCTTTTAAAATTGGTAAAACTTTTATCGAAACGTTTCAATTGATGAAACAAGTTTATGGCAATGATTGCCTATCCCTTAGCAGAGCGCACGTGTGGTTTCAACGTTTTGAAAGTGGTTGCGAGGACATAAATGACGATCAACATGTTGGCCAATCAAAATTCGTGGTTACCGGAAATTCTATCGAAACTCAGCCGAAATCATCATTGTAATTCATGGAAATGGAATTGAACATCTCCAAAACATCGATTTATCGCATTTTCACCGAACAATTTGGGCTTACGAAAGGTGTGTGCACGGTTTGTTCCTCGTTTCTTTTTGCACTTCTAATTCGAAATATTGCATTTTGAATTTCGCAAATTTCTTTTAGAATATCTAGTTGTGTCGATACAATTCAAGATCTTTTTTATATAAGATTGGACATCACACCAGAATATAGCATATCAAGTCAAAAGCCGCTTTTGACAGTCACCAGTTTCAACCACTTGAGAAGCAAGCACTACTAAATGCGGTGAGCGGTAATTGAACGATGACAAAAATATTTATTTTTAGAAAAATGTAAGCAAGAAAAATTGCATCTGAATATACCTGTATTTAAGTAATGGCTTACAGGCACTTTCCTTGTGTTTCGATTACAATCAAATGATGACACTTTACTTGGTTGGTCGGTTGTCGATATATTCTCCTCAAAGCAACTGTTGAGACAAACTGCAAATATTTACACCTTGATCAGGGTATTTCAAATTTGCCACGATATTTGCAACACCCAAGAGGAAACATTAGAGACCCTATACAGTATATAAAGTGGGCGACAGAAGTCTATGCTACGGGCCATATTATTGATGTATGGCTAAAATTACATAAATCAACTGTGCAAACCATACATGTATGTAAACTAAACTAAAACTTAAGAAACCGCTGACTGGTCGGCCGAATAAGCTTAGTCAGAGAAACTTCTCTTTTACTTTAAAAGAAGTTGATAAGAACCCACAAATTGATGCGACTAAGTTACCCACGAAGTTAGCTTTAAATAACAGCGGATTACACAGCAGTATTTTAAACAGGAGTCCCCTTATCAGTGAAAAGAACCGAAAGCTTCCTTTGGAATTCACACACAAGATTTTGATTTCTGGAAACAAGTTTTATTCACAGACGAATCTAATTACAAAATTTTTGGGAGCGAACACACGTCCTTTTTCTTCAAGAAGCTGCTCTTACCGCCCACATCGGATAACTATAGCAAATAGCTGTCATATATACTGACCGAACCAACTCAAGTTCTTGTAGAGAAAATTTTTATATTTGACAAGATATCTTCACGAAATTTGGCACAGATTATTATCTCAGACATCGCTACAATATTTGTACAAATTGTTTAGATCGGATCACTATAACATATAACTGTCATTGAAACTGACCGATCGAAATTAGGAACACGATATTTTTATACCTTTTTTATGAGTGCAGCTGAAGTTAACGTTTTTGCTTGTTTGTTTTAGGTTTCACATTCGTTTTTGTTTTAAATTGATACTTTTGAGAGTGCTTACTTTGTTGATGCAGGTCCTTAGGCCAACAATGCGACAACGAACAAGTTGTGGCGTGAAATCCAAATCGCAAAGCAGAAATGTATTGAGCGCACAAGCGCCGCGGTGCGTAAATTTCAGCTCATAAACACATTAGCTGCTCCGGTTTAATTGATATCAATCAGTAAATGCAGCGCCACTAAAAATTCATGCTCGTATCAACAGGCAATTAACACAAACATGTCTGGCGTGGCTGAAACATACTCTAATGTACTCTAAAACATCACCTAACTATGTACTAACATACATACTTATCTGCAACAACAACTGGTAGCAATGCCAACAATGTAGACTTTTTAAGTGCTATTAAATAATAATTATGATTTCTAATGTAAATACCACAACGAAGCACAACCCAGCCGCCGCGTAAACACGCGAATCGAACGGGCGGTTGGCGGCTCGGTGGCTCGGGGCGCCGGTGGCGAGCGGGAGTGCATGCGCAGACTGCTAAGCAAACAGAAAACGCTGTAAATTAATAAATAAAGTGGCAATTAGCCGCGATATAGCATCGGGGCAATCAAAACAAAAACGATACTAATGTGATAGGATATAGAAAAAGTGTTTAAACGCAAATTATAACCAATAACAATGACGAACGAAAATGAAGCCGCAGTTAGCCAAACAAGGTGACGACTAAATGCGGCATTTAGCGGAGCAGAACACAGTATAAAACAATAAAACGAACAATAAACAAATTACGGTTCAAGATAACCCGCGCCTGTGCCACTTAGATCGGAAATAGTTCTCATGATTTGTGGAAATTTCGTTTTATTATTTTATTATTAATATATATTTGTGGAAAAGAGTAATAAGATGGGAAGAGGGTATAAAAGTATATCTATTTGATTTTGAACGGTGAGTGCGTGTCGCAGCTACATACATACTTACATACTTATATGCTATAAGGGTCCGATCTGAACAATATATTCGGAGATTGCAGCGAAGCTTTGGATAATAAGTTAAATATATCAAATTTTTTGAAGATACCGACTTATCGCACAAATTTGATTAGACAAAGATATAGCACTTATTGGTTATTTCATTATTAATTGGCAATCGAGAAGTAAAATATTGTTTTAACTATAGCTGTTAAATAAAATTAAAATACACCCAACTCTTTTTTTACACGGTTTCTTTTTACACGGATTTGAAGTTACACGGCTGAGAAAAAAATTGTTTTTGTAAAAAAAATTTTAATCTAGTACGGTTTCAAAATCACTGCTTGTAATTATGTTTGGTTTTACCACACTTAGCACCATTGCTGAAATGAACATACATGGTAGTGCCTGGGAAATCCCCTTATTCGATAACTCTTAAATGAAATTGATATCTCCAGCGATGATACCGACTTTAGTCCAGTTAGTCGCAAACAATTGCGCTTGTTATCAAATAGAGACGAATAATTATTTATGTAGCTATGTAAATATTGTTTCCTTATTTCTATTCTAATTTGTCTATTCTTAGTTCTGGATTAACAGATTTCTTTTGTTTTTTGCTTAATCTACCAATTTTTCACCTGTATGAATTATGTATTTTAAGTTTTAATGCTCAATAAAATGCCATATGAACACACAGTTTGTAAGCATATCTGAAATTTTATAGTTTTCAACATTTTTTACAATGTTTTTCGAAATGAAATAGTTCTTTATTTCATCTTACACGGTTTTCAGATGACATGGAACGTTTCCCCCATTTTACTATAGGAAACGCCTCTTTTTTACACGGTTTTTTTTTGCACGGATTTCAGAGGAACGTATCTACCGTTTAAAAAAAGAGTTGGGTGTATTTAAAAATCTAGAAATTTGCATTGGGGTCTACCAAATTGGAGAATGATTTTTGGTCTATACAAAAAAGGCAAAAATCATACACAGATTGCCAAAATTATAAATGGTATATAACGCCATAAATTTTGTTAAAACTGATCATAATTTTCTGAAAAATAAAAAAATCTGCAAAGCTCCTGCATGAAAAACAACAGAACATGCCAATAGAGTCATCCAAAGAAAAAGCAAAGCTGATCCTTTTAAATCTCCCTAAGGGATCATGGCTGTAAATAAAATAGGAATAGCATATCCAGTAGACTTGTACGAAGGCGTCTTAATGAGCTGTTCGGAAGAATGAGTCGAAAAACCATTGCCGTCCAAAAGAAACATCTGAACTTTGCTAAAGAAATTTTGAAAAAGAGTAATGATCCAAAGCACGCAGCTAAAAATGTAAAGAATTGGCTCACTGCAGAAACTATTGACGTTCTGAGCTGGCCAGCGCATAATCCTATTGAAAATTTATGGATCGATGTTAAGAATCATATTATGGATTCATTCGAAACTGAAAACTTAAAACAAATAAATATTTTGAATTTTTTCTGTAAGTGAATGCAGATATCTGGTCATGTGTATATTAATGTACTTTATTGATATGTGTAGTTTTTTGGAAAGGGCAAGGAGTGATGATATATGAAAAATTAAAGTGAAAATATATAATAATAAGTAATGTTTAGTATACGCTTGTCTTCCTAAAGTACTAAAGTGCATTCGGCGATTTTTACGATTAGCAAAATTATTCAACAAAGAACTCGCATTAAATTATGTGAGCGAAATAAAAATGCTTGTACCGAAACGTTAAGAATATTGGAAAAGGCTTTCGGTGTTAATTTTTTGCCGCGAGCATGTGTTTTTGACTGGTAGAAATTATTCAAAGAGGGTCCGGGACGCGTTGACGACGACCCACGTCCAGGCCACCAATATCAACTGTTGATCAACACGATAAAAGCATAAAGGAACTGGTGCTTGAGAACCGACGATTAACAGTTAGAGATCTTATTGGCGACGTTGGAATATCGGAAGGATGAATGAAACCCATTTTGAAAGATCATTGGGCCTAAGGAAATTGAAAGTACGATTGGTTCCAAAATCACTCAATATTTTCGAAAAACATGGTCGCATTATTACTGGCGATGAGTCTTCGGGAAACCTGTCTTGAGTCAACTAAAGACATCAAACGTGAATCGCTACTCGCATTAAAGGCTATTCCGGAAATTGACTTTAACAACTGTTTCGAGGATTGAAAAAAACGTTGGCAGAAATGCATTAAGAATTTTAATATTATGAACAAAGTCTTACTATTTTTACCCACATACCAATCACAAAGGAACCAAAGAAATATTCAAGTACTGTGAACAGTTGCTTTCCTTTACTTTCTTTGGAGTGCACTTAAAAGAAAAAGACATAGGTTCGAGACTTCATATTTTGTTTATAAATTTGAAGTGGGAAGCATCAAGCATTGCAAATCAACACTTATAAGTGGATATGTGCAACATGGTGGATCGACATATAAACTGACTGTTATTGTTGTTGAGGCTACGTACTAACTTACACATGCCATGTCTGCAAAAGCTACCAAATACCTTCAAGTTTAGTTTAGGACAACAAGCGAACTGGCAGCAATGCGAAAGCAGTAATGGTGGGCACGCAGTGGTCGGTTGCATGGACGATCGCTGCAATGCGTGCGGACTTGCGTGGAACAATTGCAGCTGCACGCTTGGGGAAACTCCGCGCAGCGCCAGAGCAAGCTGCGAATGGTCGTGCAAACGGTAGCAACAGCGGTGTCAGCGAGCAAGCAATGTCAGCAGTTACAAGTGGACGATATGCATATCACGCATTGCCGATAGCCGTGCAAATGTAACAACCATATTTTGTACGCGATATACTATATGTATGTATGTGTATGTATGCGTATGTGAGTGAAGTTTAGTGTGCATCATTAGAAATGTGAAATTGAAAACGTTAAAATAATGAGCGCACACAGTTTCTCTTTTTACTTCGCATTAATATGCACATACATTCATACATGAATTCATTCATAAAAAAATGGTTCATTGCACCATTTTGCTTTGCGACGTCGATGTTGCAATGTCTACCCGCATTTGTCTAATATTTCTTTGTGTTTTCCATTTTTGTGTCTTTTTTTTCGCTGACAAGTTTCGTTGCTCGCTTTTTAGGCAACAATAGAAATCACGTGCGTGAAATCAATAAATACGCAATCGACTAATGATAAAAGATAAGGTGAAAATGTAAATAAAAATTAAAGTGTTTAACAAAAAGTAAATTGTTATTTTACACTCGAGCATTTGACGTAAGAAAATAGTGTTCGATTTGCCGAGTGTTAGAGAGTGGCGTATCGAACAAGCTATACTAGGTGTTCAAACAGACACAAATCTTTCTTGGGTTAAAGAAGTTTCATTGATTCCTTGACCTTGAACAGCGATAGTTATCTCACATTTGAGCTATTTACAATAGGAAGACTTTTCCAAAATGTCAAGGAAAAAACTTAAATTTGAAGAAAGCAGATCTACTACTGTAATGAGTGGTTCGTTGGTATTGCGCATGCCAATAATGAATTTATTTTAATTACTTGAGTTGATGACCCATTTTTATACCCTGAACAGGAATCGGAATCAAGTTCTTGTATGGAAAACTTTCACATTTGACAATGTATCTTCACCAAATTTGGTATAGATTATTGTCTAATGAAACAATATAACCTCCGAAGAAATTGGTCAGATCGGTTAACTATAGCATATAGCTACCATACAAACTGAACGATCGGAATCAAGTTCTTGTATGGAAAACTTTCACATTTGACAATGTATCTTCACCAAATTTGGCATAGATTATTTTCCATAGAAACAATGTAATCTCCGAAGAAATGGGTCAGATCGGTTAACTATAGCATATAGCTACCATACAAACTAAACGATCGGAATCAAGTTCTTGTATGGAAAACTTTCACATTTGACAAGATATATTTACGAAATTTGGTATAAATTATTTTCTAAGGCACCAATGTAATCTGTGAAGGGTATATTAGCTTCGGTGCAGCCGAAGTTAACGTTTTTTCTTGTTGGAATTGTGTTTAGCAAAAATTTTTTATCTTCCTAAAGCTAGATTTTTTATCCAGAAATGATATTATTTCATTTATTTTCTTAATTTATTTGAATTGAAATATGAAATACAAAAGTATCTTCTTTTGCCAGGTTTGCTTAAACGAAAAATTAAAAAATAGAATTAAGAGAAATAAACGTGGCAACACTTTTTAAAGTATTTACAAGTGCCTAAAACCCGCTTAGTTTCTTATCCAATGTTATACATTTTCATGGTTTTGCCAATCAATTCTATCACATTGGTTATAGGCAAATTCGGTGAACCTAACTAATTTATACTATGAACAGCGCAAGTATTAAATTTCCTATAAAGTTTGTTACACCCAGAAGGAAATGTTGGAAAAGTATGTACCGGAGCACTAAAGCATATAGCTGTCAAACAAACTGAGCGGTCAAACTCAAGTCCTTGTAAGGGAAACTATTTTATTTGTCAAGATATCCTCACGAAATCTGGTATATATTTTTGAGATCGGACCACTGTACGCATAGCTGCCATACAAACCGACCAATCCAAATTAATTAAAGGTTTTTTAAAACCCATTTATGCTAATACATAAGCTTTGGTGCAGCTTTACATTGCTTTTTCTTGTGGAAACTGAAACTAATTGTTTTGTAATTGTTTTTTAAGTCAATTGAATTTTTCTCATTGCAAATTTTTCAAATAAACTCTCATGTTCTATGTAACTTTATGGCATATAACTCGCCAAAACATACATATGTACAAAAATGTATAATATAAATATCTTTGTATGTGAACTTGTATGTACTAGTGTGGTTTTATGCAATAAGAAGCTTCAAATGCGACGTTTGAGTGGCAACTTGCGCAATTCGGCATTTTATCGCTGCCGCACAGCGACGCGCTCCAACAAAGTCTTTACAATTCGCTTGCGTATTATTTGTTTTTGTTATTGTGCAATGAAAACTTCTTTTCAACTCTACCGCCAACCTACCGCGCTCTAATCAGCTGCTGTACGTGTCGTGCGAGCGCATTGCAATTTGTCACGTCCGGCTGCCATGCGCTTGGAACTTTCCTTGCGTTTACTTTGCGTATCCATTTACTCAAAATCATTTTTATTATTAATTTTTATATTCATATAAGTGTTGCATTTTCCGTCTTGAAAGCTTTTATTTGAAAAAATAGTGCTTACATTACTTTGTTTCAAAATAAGCTGGAGTTCGTTAAAGTTGAAAAGCTCAAAACTCTCCTCAGGCTCATAAATTTGTTGTTTTTTGTTCGATTGAAAGCTTTATCCACAGACGAAATTAATTCTTAATTATTCTTTCAAAATACCAAAATTTGCGTTACTTAAAACGATAACGATCCGGAAACAACAGCTCGACAGGAGATTATACAACGCATGCCAAGCATGCCAAATTTCGTTAAGATATCTGGTAAAATAGGAAAGTTTTCCATACAAGGACTGGATTTTGATCGATCAGCTTTATACCATAGTAGTCCGATCTGATTTTTTCTTTGGATATTATACCGTTGCTTTGGATATTAGTCCATGCCAAATTTCGTGAACATATCTTGTAAAACAAAAAAGTTTTCCCTGTACTTGCGTATCAATGGACAGCTTGAATTTTATGACAGCTATTTGCTATAATTATCTGACCTAAGTAATTTCATTAGAGGCTATAGCAATGGCTCGAATAATAGTCCACACAAAAGACGTGAAGACACCTTGTGAAATAAAAAAGTTTTGTATTTGATTGTTCATAGGGGTCCGATATCAGAGGTTCAGACATTTGAGTAACTTATTTGAGACAGAAGGGCATTTGCAAAATTTCAGATCGATCTTCCAAAATTGAGTGACTAGTTTACGTATAGATATAGACAGTATAATATGGCTAAATCAACTCAGATCGCCACTCCGGTTGATTATACTTATTTATGTACATTTTATGGGGTCTCTGACGTTGCCTCCTATAAATACAAACATTCTTGGTTCGCAATCAATTTTCGAAATTACTCAGCTTGGTACCTACTCTGCAAGCACGTTACTTGCCACATCTGACAACTCTTTTCTACTAAATCCACAATTAGGCAAGTTCGTTTAAGCCATAAATCTATCTGTTTACCAATATTACAGCTAAGTGATCAGCGTTTGCCGGAGGAGCACTAGATACTTCCTCCCACTTCCCTATGCTCTTTCCACTTCTTTGTATATGTGTGCTGACGCAAAGTTCTACTTAAACGTCTATAAGCATTTCGGGTATCTTGGTGTTGTGGTTGCTGTCTAGTTGACTACCTGTTTTGCAATTGCCCATAAGTAAGTGGCGTTTAAGTAGTTAGTGTCAATTTTTCAAGCAATTTTCATCAATTTTGTTTACGCTGGCAGGCAATACTGATTTACATGAGTACATATGCTCGAACATGTGGATCCATATGTAGGCCATTTCGGTCAAGATAAATTTTTGTTTTCGATGTTATTGTGTATGTATTTATGTATTAATGTTTCATTTATTTTTGAGAGGACTTAATCGTGCTTTTGCTTTAGTATTATGTATTAGTTGTGGCATTTCAAACTGATTTGACATCACTTTTTCAGAGTTTACCGTTGATTTTGTGTAACAAAACTACCAAACTTAGAGCTCTGTTAGTTTTAAATAGTTTATGATTCGGAGATGGATTTTATGAGAAATTTTTCCTGGCTAGAAATATCTCCCGCAGTTTGCCAAAGAACGGCAGGAGCTTAAAACCATAATCCAGATGGTATTTTAAGTCAAGCTTTATCGTGTGTGGGTTCAACTTATTGTTAGTCCTAAGTATGGGAAAAGGAGGGCTTAAACGGTATTTTATTTATGGATATTAACCAAACCATTTCGGACGACAGGGATGAGTGTTGATTAATAAATACCCGAATCTGGGACAGAGTGTGGACTTTGTTGTTATTGTTGTCATTTTTGGATGAAGTCCACACATTTTCTCCAATTGGTTTCACGCTGTATCTGGAAGGAACTTGAACTATTAAACCCGAATACTTACTCTGTGCCTAAAAATCCAAAAAGAGGTGCATCAGCGATGAGAAGAGATGATGAAAAACGGTGTATATTATGCACTAATATAGACGTGGCGGGGGGCGGTGCCAGCATTAACATACAAGTGTCAAATGTGTTTAAGCTTCTCGAACAGTGCCAAAACCAACCACCAGAAAGAATTTCACATTCATACTAAATGTAAAAAAATCCCTGATTTATATAGTATAAATACTTGTATGTGTGTGGGCCTGTATTTATTAACTGCACATATTCGCACTTTGTAAAAATCAGGTCATCAAATACGGCGAAAAAAGTTTTCGTTTGCTCTTCGCTGAATTTCAGCTCATTATTTCTACTTTCCACGCGGTCACGCAGTGGTTATTAATGGCACTTTATCGATAACTTGTGCATTTAATGAGCAATAATTTCATATTTTCTCTGACCGCGCAGATACATTATATACCGATATACATTACCGGCATTCTCACATACGGCCTGCAAGCGGAGCCGCCAAATCCCGCAATCAAAAGTCATATCAACGGTACTTTAGCGCTGCAAAAGCCTTAAATTGCAGCCAAATATTTGGCCACAGCACACGCACAAACACACACGTGGCATACCTTCGTATCTATCATTATTAATCTTTTCGTAGCCGGCCTCGCGACTATTACGTGCGCATGCGCATGCGGGCGAAAACAATGCGCAAAGCAAACGAGGCAATCATTACGATCTTTTGCGCAGAAATAAAGTAAAAATGAAAGTCGCTGGTCAGCTGGGCCAAAGCCAGAGCCAGAGCAACAACGACAAGCTGACGAAATGCTTTCGGGCATTAATTTATAGGTCAACCATTATCTGTAATTTAAAGGGCGACTGACTGGTGGGCCCTTCTTTGCGGCCGACGCGACAATTGGCCTCAATTCGAAGTGAAAAGTGAATGCGGTTATTTCTGCGGTAGATTTTTGAATTTTTGGAAGGTTTGTGATGGAAATTTCTTTCTCTCACACACGTGCATACACTCGCATGTTTCTTTATTTGCCTTGCAAGCAAAAGGCGCTCAATAAGGAGCTGAAAAGAAGATGATTCAATCGAGTGCTTGAATTGCGTGATTTCGGGTCAAGCAAACTGGGTGAGTAGGTCAGCCGCTCCGCTTGCGAATCGCACGCATGCAGCCAGCGAGTCAGAAACACAAGACGAAGTGCGCTCAACGAAACAAGGCAATGACGCACCGCCGCCAATAGCATGAAAAAAGCGTGTGCCAGTGTTGCCATTTAAGGATAAACTTCAAACACTAATTTGTTGCAGCAGCGGCAAGCAGCAACGAGCGCTCACACACGTAACTCGCTTTCAAGCAAAAATACATCAAGCGGAAAAGAACGCGACAACAAGCCGTAATATATTCGTACGAACTAGCAACAGCAACAGCAGCAATGCGGTTCAAACTTGTCGACTGATGGTGGCAAAGATACACAAGTATGCGACGCTCTTTCAGTGATCAACACCACTTCCCTGAACCACAGAAATAAGGCTGAGCGGTTGCAAGTTTTGTTATTTTGATGTGCGTTTCGCTAATCACGAATTTTTAACAAACGATTGAAAATGTTGTCGTATTCGCGGATTTGTTGGTAACGATTATTATTAGTTTTATCAATCTAATCTTCAAGAAGTCAAGGGAAACTTCAGCGTACTCTTGATAATCGTTTTATTAACCATATGAAAGCTACAATATAGGGATAAGCCAGAGAAACGGCCAAACCTTTAATAAAAGGTATCAGAAATCGGCACCTGAATGCTAGAAAAGTGGACTTGTAAGGTGCACTATGCTAAAGCTGTAGCCATATGTCGAAAGATAGATAGATTAAATAAATGAGGTAGGTTAGGTTAAATGGCTGAACCCTCAAGTGGGGAACACACTTTCACTGTTATGTTCAGTTCTTTGAGGAGCCGCACAAAAAACCCCTGTATGTAGTTGGATGTTAGCTATAAGCAAATGCCCTGAACCTACCACAAATCTGTTTTATTTCTAAAAGTCTGAGATCCGAGTTGTGTTGGCCTCGATCTGGCAGAATCGCGGCATTCGAGGAAGAAACGTTGATATGATTCTACCTTATATTCTACGAAACAGCTGGCATTGAGTAAGATGTTCAATCATTGCGCATGAATCCCATTAAGACAGTTTCCAGTGAGAACTGCTAAGACCCAATACCTTTTCAAATTTCCTGTGAACCAGAAGACTGAAGTACCTGTCCTAGAAAGCTCATCAGCCTTACAGTTTTCTCCAATACCACTGTGGTCAAGCACCGTAACCAGTCTAAACATAAAATAGTGGAGACATCCCTTCTTTAGTCTTGAGCGCATAGTCAGCGAATTCAAAGTTAGTATTGCTGCCTTACTATCGAAGTGGATAGTCACCACTCTGAAGGAGGATGCGCTCTGGAGCAAAAGACCGACTCTTATCTGTGTGACACTGCAGCGCTTCCTGGCCTAAACCTGGTGCTGATGGAAAGCTGCCTACAGTCTACTTCTTCACCAACCCTCTCCCTCTCCGTAAGATTTGAAACATCTATAGAAGTGGATAGTCACCACCCCGCACCTTTCATCCAGTGAGCCCTTCCCCCTTATGCCTCCCGCGAAGGTATGCGAGCAAAGAAACGATAGCCAGGGCATGGCACGTCGAACTGGTAAACCAAGTATTTTGGAATTAAATTGCAATCCATCTATGTAAGTATCCAGATTCTCTGAGTCTAAGCTCAGCCTTCATAACTGTACACTTTGCAGCTAATAAATGCGCTAAAAATTTCAGAAAATTTAAAAAAATAGCACATGTTTATCATAATTCGATAGCGAAATACAGATTTCAGCGATTTCGCAATTATCGGATACCATTCTTATAGTGCAAATTGTCTTATGTATCATCTTAGACATCAATCTCGGCACACCTTTCCTGCGAAAACTTGATTCAGCTTTGAGAATAGGAATGAATTGCTAGGTAAAAGATCCAGAGAACATGGTGGAAGCGACAACAATTCGAATCCCATTGCCCCATTTGTCGATCTTCGAAATATTGAAACACGCCAGACATACTAGTTCACGAGCTTTCTGTATCTTTAGAATAGGTTATTCGATCAATTTCATTTTACGGTAATTCAAAATGATTCTGCAGATGTTTTGGTGCTTTGGTCTGTAAGAGAAGCTTTTTTTTTTGTTCCTACTGTCTGGTATAATTAATGTACATACAAAGGCAGATATGTATTACTCATATGTAACATACATACCAGAAGACAAACCATAATCCGTAAACTCAAGATATATTAACCAAAATGTAATAATAATATATATACAATTAATTATACTCGATTTTGATATCTACGACCTCGATAGCTGATATGAACTCGATTTAGAATTCTTAAAAATTCCAATATATTATTATATACTAATAATAAATCAAGATTTAGTAGTCCGCTCCAACCAGCTATGATTGGCGCTCAACAGTCCATAGCCAGCAGTAGCTGGCGCTACGTCACTTCCCACTCGCTGCACAAGGTCGCATTTACGCAAAGCCTATTAACGGCGCTGTGGTGCCTGGCTGAACGCATGCGCATGCGCACTTTGCGGTAATTAATCATTGTCATAATTACACAGTACATTTTTCACACTTTCGCTTTGGCTCCAACGCAAAGCTCTGCCGCGAACAGTTGCAACGTCAAGTGCTAGCCAAGCCGTTTGGAAATGTAGACAGACACACAGTGCATTATTGCAAGTTGCGGTCTGCGTGGAGTTATTTACTTGATTTGTACGAATAGTGTTGCCTGCCCCTAGGCAGCGTTCAAAATTAAAATAACTCAAACTTGTACCATACATACATACATATGTATGTATGGGAGTGTGTGCTGTTCATGTGTGGAATATGCGTATGAATATTTATGATTTATGCGAATCAAATGCAATCGGCGCTTTATATAAAATCATAAATATTTCCCGGTTTTAAGTTTTTTATAAAGCCAACTCAGTGTGGATTGCAAAATCCTTCAGTTTGCACAATATTTTACACTGCTTTTGTGTTTTCTTGCATAGCAACTTCAATAGCCACAAGGAAAATGTATGAAGGAAAATATAATTGCAATTAAAAGTGCGACAACAACAACCACTTGCCTTAAAGAAAGAAATCAAATGAAATTTATTCAAAACTGCCAGCAAACAAATCGCCAGCTCAAGCACTTGACGGTGAGCTTTTATGCTTAGCGTGCATCTACCTTTACATACATACATACATATATTATATGTACAAGCCTTGTATATAGCCGTGCATATTTTGGGTATATTTCGGTTGCCACATAATGCGGTGGGTGGTAATGCCAACACCAAGTATGTGCTGTGCAAAATTCAGCAACTTGCCGCCGGCAACAAGTGGCACGTAGCGAGCGAATTTTCCGAAGTCCGTTATTAATTAAATATTTACCGTAACTGAATGCTTGCCATAACGGCAAAATAATGCTGCTAAACTTAGTATTTTATAAGCAGTATGGTTATATAATAAAAAGCTGGCTAATAGAAATAATTTGACTTATGAATATGGATTATTTCGAAAATATTATTTGCTTTCATGAAAGCATAAAACCAAATGTAGCAAACAAACTTCTAACCGGGTGATTTGACACAAACAGTCTACAAGATAAAATAAGATTACTATATAAGGAAAACAGAGCTTTTATGAAATTCTTTATCTTGATTTTGATCGGTCAGTTTGTACGACAGCTATATGCTACAGTAACCCGATCTGAATTCAATTCACAAATTTTTCTTACAAGAATTTAGCTTAGATCAGTCAGCTTGTCCGATATCAGCAGGGCTGACAAATGCTAATTTTTAGATCGATATCTCAAAACTTGAAGGACTATTTCGTGTGAACATCAAGTTAGACTGGGGTGAATTCTCTCAGCGCTCATTTTCGGCAATTCTCTTTCGGGTCTGCTCAATGCGATCACATAAGCGACATGAGTCAGTTTTTGATTCGTAGGTCTGTATCCTTATTAACCATTTTCTAAAATATTTCTAATGTACTATATAATGCATATTTGCATATTACTTCCCAGAAAGGTATATAATAAAATTAAAATTTCCGAGCATACATATTGTAAATATTCAGTAAAACTGAGCGCAGTTTCATCCTTGAAAATGATGTCAAAATGAAATGAAAGTTGAATTCGGTAGCAGCAAACTGTGATGAAAAATAAGACAAAACGTATCACCCGAGCAAGAGCGCACTTCGACTTTCCTCTTCGTCTCCTCGCTTACAAAAAACTGGTTTGGGCGACAAAAAAGTTCTTTTGTGGACTGGAACTTAGACGACAAGAGAAGACATTTTTTATTGGTGGTTAAACGAGATGCTCCGCTTTAGCTTATTCAGTTATTAAAAAAGTGAGAGTATGACTCACGCGTTTTAAAAGAGAAATTCCACTTCTTTTTTTTATTATATTCGGTGGGAGCTTTTGGCAGAAACCGCTTAATTTAAAAAACTCTCAATTTTCGCTAGAGTTATTAGTTTAATGAGCGCGCCAACAAAGAAAGATAGACTAATTGAGTTGCCACTTCGATAGATAATGCGATTAAATAATTTACTTTGTAATAATATCACTGTGGGAAAAGACTCTTAGGTAACCTGTTACATATGCGAGTATTAAAATTATTGTCACTCACACTTTCTCATATAACTTTCTTTTTACGAAACTCGTTATCTAAATGCGTTTTTGTGAGTGAAGTTCAACAGTGGCATTTAGTAGCTCCGTAAATAGCATTAGTTATTAAGTTATGTAGAATGTCACTATTTCTACCGAACAAGTCGTTCATATGTAAGACAATTGAGGTCCAGTACAACTTTCTCTCTACTTATTCAGCTTTCCAACTGACAAATTGTCATCACTAATGTTTGACATACCCGAAAATAGTTTAATTATCACCGGTTAAACACGCTCAAAATCCAATTGTCCAAAAATTTATGGCAATTTTGGCTTAATGTCCAAAACAAATTCACGCCACAGTTTTTCTTAAAGTCTACAAAATGGCGAGCAACAACTCTGGCTTGCTGAATAATTTTCATTGGCTCTACTCTTTTTGTTTCGTTATGTCTTGTATGACACATTACGATGTGTTAATAAAATCGCAGCTTTTTGTTTTAGAGATACGACACCGATTCCAAGCTTATAACTACGGTTATACAAAAATATATACATTCGTTTAAATAGAAAACCATGCCAATTTTCTATATTTCTTACGCAACCATTTCATAAAGTATAGTTCGTACTTTTCACCGTCTAATTTCAAACGGTTTTGGGACTATGTACGAGGAGAGTTCCAAAGTAAACAGGACTTTTTGAATCTAGCGCCCCCTGTTGGCGCCATCTATATGTCGACTGGCGCGTTAGAATCTGCCATTTTTATCGATTGTCCAGTGAGAATTTCATGACATTTCATTGATTGGAAGTGAAGTTATTGCGTTTTAAGTGTCAGTATGTTTGTGTTACCGGTGCGAAAATGAGCTTCGAACAAAGAGCCGACATTAAATTTTGTTTTAAAATTTGTAAAACTTTTACCGAAACGTTAAAATTGATGAAACAAGTTTATGGCGATGATTGCCTATCCTGTAGCAGAGTGCATGTGTGGTTTCACCGTTTTCAAAGTGGGATATAAATGACGATAAACATGTGGGACAATCAAAATCCGTGATCACCGGGAATTCCATTGAAACTGTGCGTGAATTCACCAAAAATCAGCCGAAATCATCATTGAAATTCATGGAAATGGAATTGAACATCTGCAAAACATCGATTTATTGCATTTCGACCGAATATTTGGCTTACGAAAGGTGTGTGCACGGTTTGTTCCGCACAAATTGACTGACGACCAAAAATTGCGCAGAATCCGTCTCATCTATCGACGCTTGTGACCGATTATTTGACCAAAAATCACTTTTTAACCTGATATGGCACCGTGCGACTTCTTCCTTTTCGGAAAAATGCATTTGCTCATGAAAGGAAAGTGTTATGCAGACATAAAGGCCATTCAAAAGGCTTGTTCCGGCATACTGGTGGCCATACCGGCCAACGAGCAAAAACACTCATTCGACACGCTTTTGGACCGTGCAAAAAGCTGTTGAAGCAGAAGGAGACTATTTTGAATAAAATAAATTGATTTAGCCGAAAAAACCATTTGTTCTGTTTTTTTAAGTCCTGTTTACTTTGGTTTTTCTCTTAAACGACCCTGGAGACCTGTTTTACACTACGGTTTATAGTTTATTCGATGATATGGATTCTTTTGCCTTGTTTTCAATAATATAATAATACTCAGTATGAAGTTGTTTCTTGCTAACATGGGATAAGAGCACAAGATATTCTCCATTATCTTCCTTTTACCTTGCTCAAAACATTTCCTGCAGTCATCTCGATCTGTTAGGCCCATTCTACAGGCGTGTGTCGCCACCAAACTGTGACCAGTGATTATTCCCATCATGTTCTTATAGCCCTTTCTATCGGGAGCCTTTGCAGTTTTGCATCCCGGTGGATCATTCCTTCGCCTTTCAAACTTCCTTCACATTCGCTTGTTCATGTCGTCGTAAAGACAGCGATGGATGCGTTTACTAATGTCGGTCAAGCCATCCGATGATAGCGGTACACTACTCTAGACAATCTTGTCCACTATCTCAATGCAATAGACGCCTTTGTGACCTGGCACACAGCAAAACTTAAGACGCTTGTTTCTGGCAACACCCTCCACTACTGCGTTGCTTCCCTTGGTATTTCTGGCCGATATGCGCTGCTTGGCTTTCTACGGTAATGTTGACTCTAGAAATGCCTGCTGATGTATTAAATGTATTAAATGCAAGCTACGTAGCTTTCCCAATAGCCAAGACTTTTGCTTGAAATATACTGCAGTGGCCCGTCAACTTAAAATACTACCTCATATCTAACCCTGGACATTTTTTATCTCCGCACTAACTTCGTCCTCCATTTTCTAGCCATCTGAAAGAGGTGGCCCGCAAACCCAACATACTTTTTCGCTCATATATTTATGTACTTACATATATGCTTAATCTGAATCAGCTGGTTTAGTACTAGTTCAAGAGCCACCGTTGGAGTGGTTCTATGAGCTCCCGCTGTGCACAGCGCACCGCTGATGATCCATTTCCAATGGCTTCCGGTGAGTAGCTTTCCTTGTGCCTGTCCACCATTCGACTGCACCGTAAGCAGAATTGGCCTTACAATTAGTGTACTATATGTATGTATATTTCTCAGAGATTTTAAAATAGACTTAAAGGTTAGGTGTGATGATAGCTTTGTCTTATGTAGGGCTTCTTAACACTTCGAAAATCTAATTACGAGATATCTAGCTGTACTAAAAAGCCATAATCTGAAAGAAGTAATTAAACTATTTCGTAACTTGTTTTTATTTTATTTTTTCAATCTGTAGTTACGTGCATGTTTCTGCAAGCTCGCACGTCCACGGATTTATTTGCTGCTGCAGTTGTCGAGTTCGATGGTTAGTCAATGAAAATTTAATTTTCGATGAAAATTACCAAAAAATATCGCATTAACGCCGCACATTTGTGGAAATTAGGTCAAACCCAGAGGAATCCTATTTCGGTTGAACGATTGGTCATTCGTGCGTAAATTAAAAACATAACAAAATAAAATAAATGTCCTGCCCCGAGGAGCCCATTGAGAAAATCGGAGCCTCAATTACTAGCTTCAAGCCTCGTCTTTCATGAACACTTGGTGAAATTTACTCTAGGCTGACCTACGTGTAGCTTGTTCTCTTTGTAAGCCTCGTAAGCGAAACTTTGTGAATAATTATTCAGCAAATTCATCAGCTGAGATATTTTTCCGGCACGGTGGCTCATTATTTCCACAAACATTTAGCGACCTAACCGATAGAGCGAATGTGGCAAAGCGCTCAGGTTATTACTTCCGCTTTACAATTTCCACACATTTCACAGCAGACACACATGCATACATATGCACGTCTATGAATAGCATGATAGCCAGAAGCCTGAGCCCGTATGTGTTTAAGGCTGTTCTCCAAAATTATAATTGAGAAAAAATGTGTGTGCTTTGGTATATTGCCGCACACAAACGCGACTGAGTTGTTGTTGTTTACATCAGTGTGCATATGTTTGCAGCTGTGTGTGCGGGTTTATTTTATTAACACGGAATTAATTAAAATGGGAATGTGCGGCGATAGGAGGAAGCAGCTCAGCGGTTTAAGCGACTCGAGCGGCTTTGGGTTTGCGGGCCGGCCGTGGCGGAAGACCGGCAGCAACCAAAACACTTTCACTTTTTATTTTGCTTTTACCGCATTTGGTTGACTGACGGCCTAACGGTATGGCCAGCTGCCGTACATAGCCACTTGGCTGTCTGATTGGCTGGCATTGGCCGTTGCCCGATTGGCGACGGCTTCAATGCGATTACCGTTATTCGTGGTCCGCTGCTGTGGTCTGCTCACTGGCGGCTCCGGTGAGTTGCTGGCAAAAGTGAAACCAATCAAATTGTGCTTATCAACTTTGTAATATTGAATTTTCACGTGATTGTGTGCGCCTTCGGCCATCGAGAGTTGCATAAAAATTTAACAATTCGTTTATGTTGAAATTATTCGCACACACATACCTACTTACGTGTGTGTACCATTCAGCAGGAGCTCAACGAATGCAAAGATCGACCCTGTCAGGTGATACAAATATTAATTATAATAATTTAAGCTCTGCCTTGCAACGCTAGGAGGTCGGTAATTTCTGGCGACGGTTTAGTAAAAAATCATAATTAATGACTTCACATATTTCAACGAAATATTTGGAATTTTTTTTATTTTTATTGACAGTAAATTAAGTGTAAAGTGCTTTAGTCGTTCCAGAGCTGGATTTTATACCTTGAACTAATTTACTTAAGGCAATGTATTTGAAAGCAATTATTAAATAATTTGTATTTAAGTTTATATATCGCGCATATAAATTAAAACATAAATTTTATGTGTATGAAAACAAGAAGGAAGAGCTAAGTTCGGGTATAACCGAACATTACATAAGACCGTTAGTATATGGGCCGATTTTATTTACTCTAAGTTATGCACTGCTCTCCCAATTTTATTAAGATTACTCACATATTGATGGATATATGCGGAATATGGGGGCTAAAGGAAGTATTGATCCCATTCACCCCAAATATTTAGTACCGAGGGTGGTATTTGGGATGTAGACCGATTTCTACTATTTTCACACTGCGGCATAAGAATGTTAAAATAATATGTATTATGTACCGAATTTGGTTGAAATCGGTTGGACGGTTCTAATTAAGTTATTGATTTATAGCAATTTTGCTAATTTTTAACAGTAAGGTTATATGGGGAGTGAGCAGGGTTATCATCCGATTTCATCCATTTTCACATTGTGGGTAGGAGTTCATATAATATTTGTGCGAGGTGAATTTGGTTTCTGCAGCTTTAGGAGATATGTATTGAAGAAACTGTTATTTCCACATCAAAAAAATTTTAAGGCCATTGTGGTTACGACGCCTTACAATTAAGATAATGAAATGTGATTTTAGTTTTTGACAGTATTTTGTCACTTATGTCATTCGCAATAGTAAAACTGGTTCAAAGATTGCAAGATATCCCGAAACTCTACTCCATTAAATTCACTGTAGTATTGCATATAAACGAGTATTTTGGATTTTTCAGAATTTGCCATTGCCATTCAAACTGCGCGATCAAAATCAGAATGAAGATCATTTTATAACAACAGAATCTGAAGATCTGAAGATCTTTTAACACCACTAAAGGGAGTATACCAGTTGGTATATAGTTCCGGTGCAACCGAAGTTAAGGCTTTTTCCTTGTTTGTTTCTTTTTCAATACATAAAAATATCAATATTTTGTAAATTTCGCTCTTGTTCAGTTTTCATATTCATTATTATATATGTTATTATGCTTCGAAGGAAAAAGGCTTTCGAAAAACACTGGTTGAATTTATTTTTTCAGTTAAGAGCAATAACTTTAGTTTCTGCCAAACTAATTTGCATAATTCCTGCGGGGGTGCTTGTTTAGAAAGGAAAATCGGCTTGACGTAAGATCTCAAACAAGCTAAATTGCCTGACACTACCTAAAATCTGACATAACGGTAAATATACAGTCGTATAAAAGTGCTTGACGTTGAGTACAAAGCACTGCAACAATAAAAGAAACACAAACATACATACGAATGCATTGTTGCTTACTAAGCGACTACCGCATTGAGAAGAAAAGTAAAAGTTGAAAAGTCACTCGGGTGATTTCTTTGCAATCGTTTGATTGTAGAGGCCGCCCTGCCGTCCCACAGACGCTGTCAACTTGACTGCTATTCTGTCTGCCTCAGTCATCCATCGCCGGCATCCACCAATGAATCGGCCTCATTGTACACGCGCAGCACTAAACATTCACTCCATCATTGTTGCAGATAATTTGTGATTTAAGTGATGATAGCTCAATTACAGCGCCTAAAATGCTGGCGCTGCCAAAAATCTGTTGCCGAGCCTCAAAAGCGAAAATTCCAAAGGAGGCCGAAGTTATTCAAACTTCAGTTTTATCCTTTCTATTTTTCCTCTTTCAGTTGCTTGTTTTGTTTTTGCAAGCAATTAAAGTGTACGTATTTTGTGATTTTTGTGGTGCAACCCAGCGCTTAAATCAAAATTTCCAAGTGGCTGCGGCGAGACCTGTTCCTTTGTTGTCGCTGTGCGCCATTTGCATGCGCCCGGCAAGCTCGAGTGTCTGTGTGTATGGGTGCGTGTTTGAGTGCAACTGCAACAGCAACAGCTGCGTCAAGCGGCAGCGGCAACCTGTAGCGACAAGATACAAAGCAACGATAAGCGCTAAACGATTTGCAGATTGGCTTTTTATTATGGCCCGAATGGCTTTATTGAATTATCGTCTTGTATGGCTAAATACAAACGAATTGGGTTAACGAGTTGCGCCTGCGCCTGCGCCACATGGCCCGCACCGAAGTGTTCGCCCGATTGTTGGCGGTGATTGTTGCCAAGCGTTGCATGAAAATGGGGATTTTATGAGCGGCGTTTGGATTTATGCATTCAATACAATTTATGACTTAATTTCAATTATCCGAGCAATCGCTTTGATCGCGAACGTTGCGGTTAAAACATTGTTTGGGGACATAAAAATCCGATCGCATATTTCCTATATATATAAACATATGTATGCACATACATATACATATGTGTATTTGATAATATTTACCTGTTTACTCCATATTGTGAATACTTAAGTCCAAGCTCTATGAGAAATAGTGAGAAATCACTCTGAAAGGTGCACTTCCATTTCCTTATTTCGCTGGAATTTTGTAAATATTTTTTACAACAATAAAAACACTTGTTTGTGCTGATTAAAATAAGCGATGTGTCATACACAATATAAAACTTGTTGATTTCTAGTCGATCTCCTCTTGCAACTTGTAAACGTATGAAAATGAAAATAAAATACTTATGCAGATTATTTGCATAAAATTTTTTAAAAAACGATTTTTATAGTTTCTATCTATGTATGTATGTATTTTGCATTAATCAATAATTATAATTTCTATAAATCAGATTCATAATTGTTAGGTATGCACGTAATGTATAGCAAATATTTAGGTACATATGTATGTATGTACATATATAGCAACACATGTATTTACACACCGTTATATACAGATATTTCTTCTGCGCTTATTTTTGAAAAAGTACCTCGCTGGAATTAATAATTCAAATATATTTACATAATATCATATGGAAAATATTTTTGTTCCTAAAGTGTTATGTAAATTAGGGTGATCCAATGCTCAGTTTTCCAATATATTCTGACAAAAAATTCTGTTTCTGTAAGTACATAGTTAATTTTTTGAAGCTTGCGCATATTCCGATATTTTTGTTTTATTATTTTTGATAAATAACAATACATAATTCAGTCTGTAATAATGCATTTTGGTTTATTTAATTTTCACTTGTACCCTCTTTCTCCCTCTTCCTTCGAAATTAAAAATATTACGTGTTCGATCAAATAGTAAGACTTTGTTCATAATTTTAAAATTCTTCAAAGTCTTTGTCGTTCCCTCAAAGTAATCCCTCTTGGCCCCAATACAATTGTTTCAATGTCTTTTTCAATCCTCGAAACAGTTGTTAAAGTCAATCTCCGGAATTCAATGCGCGTAGCGACTCACATTTTATGTCTTCAATTGACTCTGAACGGTTTCCCCGAAGCCGTCGTTTAAGTTTGCTGAATAGCCAAAAGTCACGCGGAGCTAAATCAGACGAAAAACTCACGAAGAGTCAATACAGTATGCGACGGTGCCCATAATTCCGGTCTTTTTTACGAATATATTAGCGCAAGAGATGCATAACACTCAAAAAATATTCCTTGTTTGGAATTTGGCCGGTCGGAAGGAATTCGGGGTGCAATACACCTCGAACACCGAAGAAAACTTTTGCTGCGATAATCGGTCGACTGATCGTCTGTTGTAGATCCAAGAATCATTGCCAATAATAGTACGTTTCATGATATCCTGGTAGTCGGAAAGCAACGTTTCACAAAGGTTAACGTGACGTTGTTTATCGATAAAATTGAGTGAATTTGGAACCAATCGTGCTTTCATTTTTATACTCTCGCAACAAAGTTGCTAAGGAGAGTATTATAGTTTTGTTCACATAACGGTTGTTTGTAAGTCCTAAAACTAAAAGAGTCAGATATAAGGTTATATATACCAAAGTGATCAGGGTGACGAGTAGAGTTGAAATCCGGATGTCTGTCTGTCCGTCCGTCCGTCTGTCCGTCCGTGCAAGCTGTAACTTGAGTAAAAATTGAGATATCATGATGAAACTTGGTACACGTATTCCTTGGCTCCATAAGAAGGTTAAATTCGAAGATGGGCAAAATCGGCCAACTGCCACGCCCACAAAATGGCGGAAACCGAAAACCTATAAAGTGTCATAACTAAGCCATAAATAAAGATATTAAAGTGAAATTTGGCACAAGGGATCGCATTAGGAAGGGGCATATTTCGTAATTTTTTTGGAAAAGTGGGCGTGGCCCCGCCCCTACTAAGTTTTTTGTACATATCTCGGAAACTACTATAACTATGTCAACCAAACTCTACAGAGTCGTTTTTTTCAGGCATTTCCATATACAGTTCAAAAATGGAAGAAATCGGATAATAACCACGCCCACCTCCCATACAAAGGTTATTTTGAAAATCACTAAAAGTGCGTTAACCGACTAACAAAAAACGTCAGAAACACTAAATTTTACGGAAGAAATGGCAGGAAACTGCATTTTTTTTTAAACTGGGCGTGGCGCCCACTTATGGACCTAAAACCATATCTCAGGAACTACTCACCCGATTTCAATGAAATTCAGTATATAATATTTTCTTAACACCCTGATGGCATGTACGAAATATGGGTGAAATCGGTTCACAACCACGCCTTCTTCCAATATAACGCTATTTTGAATTCCATCTGATGCCTTCTCTGTATAACATATATGTATGTACATTAGGAACCAATGATGATAGCGGAATAAAACTTTACACAAATACGGTGAAAAATATGTAAATGACATAATGAAATCTCGAATCACTTTATCATGCGAGTATAAAATGTTCACACCCGAACATAGCCCTTCCTTACTTGTTTTTCTTTGGTTTTCAGTGATCCATCCGATATTCTAAAGATGCAAAATCGACTGTTAATCGATTCGTAAAAATCGCAGATTGTATTTCATTTTGATGTGACATTTGGCACAGATGTTTTTATTATTCAATTACATAGGAAAGAGAGTGTTCGCATACTTTATTCAGGTTGTATAACCGCTCAAATGACAAATGGAAATAGAAATTTTGTTTTTCTTTGATCTTTTAGGCTGAAGAGTAGAAATCAATTATAATAGTTGTAATATAATTTCTGCACCAAGAAGAAATCGAAAGGCATCAGAAGACTTGTTAAGATGACAATATCTGGTATTTGTTTGTTTGTTCGATGGCCTACTCTCCGACGCTTAGCGAATCGAGGACAGCTTTAGTCTTCTCTTTTCCTTTCGTTTATGACGTAGCATGTCAAATCGTGTATTCCATTATTCTTTGCACATTATCGACCACCCTAATGCACAAACTTTCGTATGGGAAAGTAAATATTTACAACAGCGAGAACACGCTCAATTAAGTAACGTTACATCAACACTGTGTGAGCAGTTCGCATGCACATGCAATGCAGCGTGCCGTGCAGTGAGGAGAAAGCGTTTAAGCCGTCATTGCCGGTGTTTTTCATTTCATAACGTGCATTATACGTACATGTGTATATGTGTATATGTTTATTTATTTATTGTCGGTGCGAGTGAATATTCACAATTGATTGTGGCGACGATCAATGAAAGTGCTGTTTCCAGCTTTGCAATCGGAGGAGTAGAGGAAGGAAAGCATTTGTTTACTCGTTGAACTTTAGTCAGACGTAATTAGTAAAATTCATTAGTATTAAAATTAAGATTAAATGCAAAATTAGAAAATAAATATTCAAATTAATCAAATATTTCATTATTAACTAATTTATTATTAATTTTAATATTAGAATTAAAATTAAAATTAAATTTAATATAAAGACTAAAATTGAAATTAAAGTCAAAATTAAAAGCTTTATCATAATTTAAAGATCAAAAATTAAGATATACATACATATGTACATACATATAAAGCAAAATTATATTGCACATACATATGTACATATGCTACTATGTGTGTATGTATATCAATTACTCGATTTCACTTGCATAATCATTGCAGAAATGTCTGTTGAAAAAATATTTGATTGGCTACATTCACGCATGGTACATATGTACATACTTATGCACATATAATATGTATGTATGTATGTATGCTGATTCGAAAATCGCAGGTGTGCGCTAACGGCGTCATTAACACTTGTCGAATGCCACGCGCAGGTTCAATACTACAACAACAACAAATTATTCCAAAGTGTTAAAGAAGTACAAGTGTGCCAGCGAGAAGAAACAAATAAAGCAACTGTGGCGAATTCCATAATGGTTTCGGCAACCAAATCAACACCAACAACAACACGTAATTCAATGGTGTGCGTTTTGCCTCAAGTGGACATAAATTAATTGAAAAGCATCGCCACAAACCGGCTGCTCGCTGTCCACATACAGCGAATGCAACGAGCCTTCGGTTAGGACCAACATACACATACACATACGCACGTGCATTAATTTATGTAGCTCCGAAGGTGAATATGCTGTTGTAGGCTGTGACAAATTCGCTGAACCAAGCTGCTTGTTGGAAATGACTCTGGTTTCTAACGGATTTTCCACTTGAAATCTGTGCCCATTCTGATGTAAACGCTATGCAGCGTTGGCAAATTTAGCAAATAAAGGGATACCGATACACGAAAAACAACTTTCGAACATATGGATGTTTTTGGTGGTGTGGAGTCAGACCACTGTTATCACTACCTTAGAATTTGTTCGATAAAATGGATAACGAATGCTTGAAGTTTGGCAGTTCCAGCTTGGCAATAACCCGAAGCATATCTTGGGTGTGGTCAATGTTTGGTCACGGGACCAAGGATTCGATGTTATGACTTGACCCACGCAATCTCCGAATTTAAAACCTGTAGAATACCTGTGGATGATTGAAAAGGAAAAGTTAGTGCCCATTAAGTCACGAAACAATAAGGAACTAGGGGAAAACGAGGCGTGGTACTCAATACCGAACTCAGTCTGTAAAGCTCTAGTGGGTCTATAATATACCGAAAAGGTGTGGTGCTGTGTTCGCAAATAACGGTTTTGTAACAAAATTCTAACTTGTACGTATTTTTCAGTTATAATAGTCAACTATTTAAGGTTTGGCTTCTATGATCAATTTTATTGTCAGTTGAAGCTCCTGAGCGTCAGTTTATTGTCAGTATCTGTATATTATGTTTGTCCCGAAGTTTGAAACACCCAGAAGGATATGTATATATGTATGTATTCGAACTAGCGCTCACTTTTTGATATATCGATCTTAAATTAGTCTTTTCACGTCTTTTCTCCTTAAAAAGCTGCTCATTTTGTTGGAACAACATCTGAAAGATTGATGAGATCGGACCACTATGGAAGTTAGCTGCCATATAAACTGACCAATCAAGGTCAAGCTCTCTAACTTTTAACTTTTTTGTGAAAGGTATTATACCTTCGGTGCAACCGAAGTTACCATTTTTCCCATTTTTGTCTTAATCACACCCCCTAGTAAAGCAAGTTTGCAAACGTCAATTGTTGCTTCCTAGCACGGAAATATGAGCAGCTACCCTCGCATTTGGAACCACTGTCGAACGCATTGAATTAAAACATTATACGGGTGCGCTTACGAATGTTGTAATAAACTCAAGTGCGCATACTCATGAGCACATACCAACGCACCCGAAAGAGACGAAGCGAAGCCACCAAGCAGCCAACTGCTCCGCGACAACAACCAGTTTGTTAAATTGGTGCAAACCGTTGTTTGTGCCACTTTTCATATTTAGCAACTTTCGGTTTTTCCTTTTTTCGTGCATTTTTGATTTCGTTTGGTCTTAAAGTTTCTTAAAGTTTCATTTTCTGCAGTTTTTCACTCGGCACTCGATTGCCATTAAATGAATTTTATGACTTTGGCGACAACTGTGTTGCTGATAATAAAATCGACAAGAAGCAAATTGAATCACAACAAACAGTGGCGACGCCTGCGATTGCGTGCCGGCGTGTTGCGCACCTCGAAAGTGTGCCTCGCGCTCGAACCGGTACCAAATTACATGCACACACTCACACAAAATCACTTAACTGTATCTTGCTAATGGGCACGATGATGGCTAGAGTGTGGAGGTGCTTGAGTTATCGCTGAGTCAAGTGAAGTGGAGGACACTTTGCGATTTTGAAATAAATACAAATAGACTCCGAAACCGGCGCTGAGTATGGATAATGAGACCAATTGCCTCACGAGAGTGAGGCGTGGCAAAATTGGTGTGTTATAAAAGAAATATAAAATATATGTAAAACGTCAAAATTATGCATTGAATAATTTTATGAATGCCAACACAATGGTTGCGCTCTGCTTTTTTGTAACATTGCACAGATAAACGATGAAATAACATCTATGAACGGTTTTGTTAGGTACTTGATTACAAAAAAGTTTCTAGACTACCTTCACTGCTGTTGGAGATTAATAAAAGAACTGTTTTCGGCATTCAAAAATTCACATCATTTAGTTTTTGTTAAAAGAAAACATTGTTATGTCGTATTTTGTTATAAAAGCCGGCTTGTTTTAAATATTATTCATTTAATGGAAATAAGACACGCATGTTTTGATTTGGGGAGCCCATTGTAAGGTGAATTCAGAGGCATTACTTATAATTAATTGTTTTGTTTAAATCAGCACTGACAATGTGATAAATTTCCCCCCTGATAAGCAAATGGCGCTAAATCAGATGCGCACTGGGAGATGTCGAGGAGATTAGCTTCAAGTCTCCTCGGTGATGAGATTAGCAAGTGTCATTTTTGTAAGGCGAAAGTTTGCCAAATCTAGTAGTTTAGTGAGTTAGTTTCTGCTTAACAGCCTAAATCTCGTGATTAAGTGACGGTCGGAATAATAAAATAATAATAAATAAAAACTGAGGAACTAACGGGAATCTAGTTATTTATGACCAACATGCAAATTAATTCAAAGCTACTAAAGCTTACGATTGTCTCATTTTACAATTTCTGTCACAAATTTGAGCAGTTCTTCTAAAAAAAAATGAATTCAAGGTTTTATCGGAATTTTCAAGTCACTGACTTCAGTATTCTTCGACAATGCTGATTGCTGTTATAGTAGTCAGTAAAAGTTGACCAATAGCTGTACACGTTTTATCGATAGAACTGAAGATACTTTAACAGTGGAATGGCGTAAAAAAACTGGCAAGGATATACAGTACAGGAATATTCGGCTACATTTATTTGCTTTTGTTGTTATAGCTACTCGTCAAATGAATACTGTGGAGATGACAGCCCGGAAGGCATATACTTACATACATTTATCTACTGTCGTGAGAACGGATCAAATTTAAAGCCAGCATTTTCTGGATTCATTCGGAATTTTTTTAGTATGATTTTGTTTATACTTCATTCCTTATGAAAAACTGGTTCGACTACTTTTATTTAAAGTGAATGATCCTTAGTTAATTATGTACTTTCAATATTTTCTTATTTCCTCAACAACATTCGCATCCGGAAAGCGATGTATGGTGCTAGGCATACACATTTTACTCTAGCCGGTTTAAAAGTAGTTCATTAATCAGTAGGAATAGTCGTGACTCACAGGAGTGAGTCTGTGGAATCTCATTCAGTCTTCAAAAAGAGGGAGCTGCTGTTAGCGAGAAATTTCGGATATTGAAGTTTTCGCATAGCAACGAAAAGAAATAAATAGCCTTTAAATACATATAATATATCTCAAAATATTTATTATAACCCTCTTCGTCTCATGGTCCATGATGCGATCTATTTCTGTCTAAATACTATGAAGTTCACCATTTATATAAATTATTCTAAGGCTAAAAATAATATACATACATATATATCTATATAAACTATCTTTGTAAACCGTAATTACTGGCTCAACATAATCTTAATTCATATAACCATAATTTAACTTGAACTCCGAGTCTTGGATATCATATGTTTAAGTGCTGTGCTAATACGAGGCTTAGCTAATTATTACCCAAAACTATAATTTCTACCTCGAAAGTGAGTTTCACATATAAGTTCACATATTTCTCACAAACTCGATTATGATTAACGCCACAGCCATAGACGAAAACAGACTGTACGCACTACCTTTTTAAGATTATCCCCCAGTCGATATACTCTTTAGCTGCCTTCATGGCAATTGTCTATGCAGCAATTTGTGTGTGAGTACGAGTATATGCGTCTATTTGCATTCATTATTCCTCCTTCGCTATTAAATTATTTTAATTTATGTTAATTTCCGTTACAACGAGCCCATAAATTTCCAGCAATCACTCGTTCACCACAATTCGAGGCGACCTACCGGCGCGGCTGCTGACCACAGCACGGCTGGCGAGTGTGGCGAAAGAGAGCTACGCAGCGCAGGCATGTTACACCCGCCCCACGGCACTGAGAAGCGACGTGCAACCGGTTGGTCGGTCGGTCAGTCGAGGTAACTGTGGTTTGCAGGAGTGCAACCTATGCAACGTCGAATACATGCTCGAGCTGTGCCACATTGGCTGGCAGGGTTACGTGTGCCGTTACGTATTTGTAGCTGTGTGGGGACGTGCTTTAATATGCATTCATCCGAATGTGTTAAGGTTAATTCATTTGGCTTGTTGACTTAATGTCACGGCTCGGCGTGCAGCCCTGAATGCTTGCATGGCCCTCCAATGATTGTGCGCCACACGGCTGTGGCCTCGGCGCTTGCGGGCCGGCACTTGCGGTTGTGCCACCGCGCTTACACACGCTGCTTTCAATTCAAACTTGACAGCCGAGCGGAAATCGGCTAAGAAGTTAGAGGGCACACGAAATGCGGTTCTAACAAGAATAATATGGGGCCAAGCAAACATGCACCTAACCCACATATTTTTGGTTAGTGTGTGTGTGCATGCATTGCGGTGCGTGCGCTTTGTCGCTTCAGCTGCGGTCACCCGCCACTGACTGCCGTTGCTGTGGCCGTCGGTGCGTGACTGCGTGAGAAATATGACAGTGCAATGGCGTTTGCATGACAGCTCACCTTTGTAGAAAACATGTTAAATAAATATCGTTATTGTTATGCATTAGAAATATCGCCGGTGTACAAGCAAATATTTGTTGCTTCAGTCAGGGCAACATGACTGCTAATTGTTCCCTGTAAAAAACTTATTTTATAAATATGTAAAAGCTGTTGAATATAAATAGTATAAGAAGGGCACTGTATAGAGAGGCAAAGTTGCGTAGAAGTATAAAATTTAATTTCTTTTGGCCAAATTAGCGCCCAGACATGTGAATAGCTTTTCTTCATACCAATAAAGGGAATAAAGTTAGGCCCTCAAATATAATTAAGAACTTAGATAAAACAAGAAAAAACGTTAACTTCGGCTGCACCGAAGCTAATATACCCTTCACAGGTGCATTTCTTTTAGTAACTATGTGTCCAGTTTGTATGGCAGCTATATGCTATAGTAATCCGATCTGAACAATTTTTTCGGAGATTATGTTATTACCTTAAGCAGTAATCGATGTCAAATTTCGTGAAGATACCACGTCAAAAGCGAAAGTTTTCTATACAAGCCCTTGATTCCGATCGTTCAGTTTGTCTGGCAGCTATATGTTATAGTGGTCCGATATCGGCAGTTCCGACAAATGAGCAACTTCTTGAAGAGAAAATGACGTCAGCAAAATTTCAAAACGATATATTAAAAACTGAGGGACTAGTTCATATATATACATACAGACGGACGGACGGACAGACAGACAGACGGACAAGGCTAAATCGACTCAGCTCAACATCCTGATCATTTATATATATACCTACTTTATAGGGTCTCCGACGCTTCCTTCTGGGCGTTACAAACTTAGTGACAAACTTAGTATACCCTGTTCAGGGTATGAAAAGTTGTAATGCATATGCACTCTTGAAACAAAAAGTATTATTTTTTTAGGATCTTCAGTTTCTAATATTTTAAGATTTTGCCTATAGTGTTAGTTGGATGATATTCAAATAATAACTCCAAAAATATACGAATGTGAGTATGTACTATATCACGTTGGTCAAATCAGGGCCAATTATTTTATGAAGTTAGTGATAACTTGAACCACGAGTTTCAATAAAGCAAATGTTCGTGCATCCGAACCTGTCGACCATAGCTAAGATACTCGTAGAAACGATTCTTTTTTCTCAAACAAAACGTCGCACAACACAAATGTGGACACGAACACTACCATCAAATCGACTGCGGTCTGCTAAATCGAAATAGGTTAGGTTAGGTTAAGTTAAAAGCTGGATCCTAATAAGGATCTCACTTGGATCGCTTAAACCGCCTGTCTGTTGTGGTACCTTAAACTCTCATACACCTTTCACAACATGCGTCCGATAAGATTTTTAGCCTTACCAAATGAATGACAATGTCCAGTAAGAACTCCAATGATTGCGGCAAGATTAACATTCCTAAAGACAAGTAGTTCAGGAGATCTCCTGTCTTCTATTCTAGGCCAAAAAGAACTCGCAGTCGCACAGGAGTTTGCCAAGCGCTTAAACTCCTGTGCTAGAACGCGACATTATAATAGAAATTCATTGGGATGTTAGCAGAGCTAACTCATCGATTTTGCAGTTATAAGCGATTCCACTATGAGCGAGAACTCAAACGAGTCTGATAATGAAATTTTACTGTCGCAGTGAATGCTCACCACCCTGGGAAAGGCTGCACTTCGTACCAGTACGTCTTCGGCCTCCTTAATAGCAGCTACTTCTGACTGTAAAACACTACAGTGGTCCGGTAGCCTAAAGCAAATATTGACGAAGAGGTCCCTACAGAAAACTCTCAACTAGCTTCGACCCATCGGTGAAAATGTTCATTGTGCCAGCGACTTCTTCCCATCCACAAATCCTCCAGCCGGTAATGTCCGTGGCTGCTAAGCGGAAATTGCGACAAGAAACACTGTGATAGTTTTGATAAACACTCTTTATTTGGCTCCAAAAATCCGATCCACGAAATACTAAAAAACTATACCGCTCTCGCCGGTTACCTGTTATTCCGATTTTTCGCGGCAGCCCATGCGGTCGGGAGTTGTCGTGGTAGTCGGGCGAAGCAGCGACGACTTGTCTACACCGGGCACTTGTCGTCATTAGTGCAGCCCCTTTATCACAATGTTGTTGATGATGTGTTCTTATTTTTACTATCAGTTGTTGTTGTTGTTGTACTCATGGTGAGTGCTTTTGCCGTAAATTGATTGCGATGTTTGCTCGAGTCGATGTGTATGTATATGTGTATTGTGTATGTGTGTGTGAGTGTATGGGTAAGTAGTTATCGTAATCATTACCTCAACTGTGATATTGCAATATGATAGCGTTGTGGCTTTTGCTGCTGCAGCGCTAGTTTGCCGGCGCAGCAGTTGTAATTGTGTTCACTTCACTGGTTTCAGTGTTGTTGTTGTTGATGTTGGTGCTGGTGCTGCTGTTGCCGTGACAGCTGTTGTTTACGGAAGTGATGCAACTCGTGTTGCACTGTTGGCTTTGTTGCTGCCACTCGCCTCAAGTTACAATGTTAAACTTGGCGCTCGGCGTATTTGTTGCTGTTGTTTGTGTTGTTGCTGATATCATTGTTGCTTTGTGAATTCGCTTTGCACCGGCAACTGAAAAGTATGCACTTTTAGAGCTTATTGTCTTTCAGCAATTTTTATTTAATTATTTTTGCTTTTTGTTTTTATCTTTCATATTACTGTTGTTGTTATATACACTTCGCGTTCGCTTTGTGATGCATCATCGTCGAAAGCAAAAAGCGGCAAAAAATATTTGTGAATAGTGCGATGACGACGTCAGCTACAGGAAAAGCAATGCCATCAGCAACATTCGCTCTGCCGCTGCCGACGTTGGCGCGCCGGCTAAAGCTTGACATCAGTCGCTAGATAAACGATCCAGCTGATTTAGCTGTATTAAGTATTTTATCCAGCTTTATTGTTATTGCCGTTGTTTATCACGCTTGTCAGCGCTTGTGTTGGCGTTGTTTTTGTTGTCGTTGATTAATAAACCGCATTATTGCAGATGTCAGCTACCACCGCGGCTCTTGGCGTCATCTCCTTTGTGCAGCCGCGCGGCCGGCGATAAGCCGTTGATGAATGTCGTCATAACCGGTCAACAGTCAGTTGGTGGCGGGGGCACCAGTCACACTTCTGGTGGCAAGCCAACGGAATTTTTTTTGCGATTAATTTGCAGCTGATTTCGAATTTAACAGTGCTTCGAACAAAAACTGGACATGAAGAATTGCTGCTAATTTGCGACAAATTGACGAAGTGAGGAGATTTCGATGCGATCGGCTGAGCTAATGCAAACAATTTAGCATTTTTTCAATTATTGATTGCAAAGCACAATGCAAAAGTATATTTTGAAAGGCGTAAAAAAAACAAAGAAAAAAATATGTCTGGAAGTTTTGATACCAAGAAGTCGGTCTGGAATAGTCTAATGGCTTGAAATAATGCTCGGAGCTAGAAAAGTTTCGTTTTCCAACAAGATTAACAGATTAATAATAATTCTTTGATTCCAAAATTTTTCTGCGGGTGTTATGACGACAATTTAAATTTTTATCTTAACAATGTTTTAAATTTCTTGACATAAAAAATTCTTAGCTCTTTAGTTGAGGTTTCAAAGTGGAGATTGCATTTTGATTGAACTGAATTAGAAATGTAATACAATGACCGAGCAAGATCTAAGCGGCATCTTTGGTAAAAATTGGTTTTATGGGAAAATGTATAAAGCTTTCATTATCAATCAAATTTAACTTAGGTTTGTGAACAGACCGGTATTCGTAATTTCACGAATGATCCCACTTGGTCAGCTAGACACGCCGGTTCATGGTGATAAAAAGACCGTCTCATATCGAGAAAGCGCCTTGAGTATATCAGAAAATTTTTTGAGGCGGCTGATATCAATTCCAGCCACTTTGCCTGTATCGTAGAAGGTATGACTTCCGAGATGCTTGAACCTTAGCCTAGATAAAATTGTTTTGTGGAAGAAAAGTGTTAAGACATTTTCAACTCACCTTCCTCCCTACAGCTTTGACAATTTGCGTTCTTCTCTTCTCTCTCTCTCTCTTGTCATGGCAGTGAGATGTACCTTGCTTAGGTCAAGTAATTCAACTAATTCGTATGTTCCAATTTGACAGATGTCGCTGCCACACGGGAGCTGGTCATCGACCGATACTTACTGAGCTCACACAAAGTTCACAGATCCACTGATGAAATGCAAGCAGCTGAGTACTGACTCATTCTCTATCTGATGAGATTGGGGTAAGGGTGTCCTTACTTGCGAGGTCACCAGCTTAGCAGTGTCCAGGGACTCCCGCTATGACCAAATATGATAATGAAGCATTTTGATGCTATTGCTAGTCTGGTCAGAGACTCCTAGACTAATCTTGAGCGCACCTGTCAGTAAGATCAAAGCCAATATTGACTGTCTGCTGTCGGATTGAATGAGAGGGGTAAATGAAGCAGTTCTTCGTAGAAATACATCTTACTGGTACCCCACAGAAAGCTTCCCGTCCGAACCTTCACCTCGAAAAGTCCCATGTGGTAATGGAAGCACAGAAGAACTCACTTGTTAGAGCTATTTCTTTTTTCAAATTACATTTAAAAGTGTGATTTCGGTTTTCAGAACAAGGCATTTTACTTCGATATCACATCAAAAGGACTTGATTCCTGTAACCGGAACATTCACTTTTGAAACTGAACCATTTCATTTGTATGTGAAAGTGAAATGCAGAACATAGCTGAATATATCAATATTGTCTTATAGTGCAATAATTATTTACTCAAATGTATTTTATGAAATATTTCAATTAAAATTTTTTAATCAAATTATTTCTATTTCTTTCTTTTCAGGTCTGTTTGCTCAATTTAAATATTTGCACTTACTCACATACTGAATTTAAATACATACGCAGGTACATAAACATACGATTCTTAACCTGCCTTAATTTATATAACATTATCACTGACATGCAAATCGAACATTACCGTCTGAAAAAAATCAAAACAATTAAGAATGTGTGGAGTAACAAATATTTTTTAACATCAAATAAGTTGCCAAGATTATCGATTCTCTTTTGCATTTCATGCCAGTTAAGACCATTAGTTCCGCAATTTGACGCTGGTGCTGGAAACCCATAGATATTATGAAGAACATATCAGTGACGCGACTAATCGATAACGTCTTAATCGTATCGTAGGTCAAAAATCCTTACATTATTGTATTCAAAATGCTAAAAGCATCTTTTAGTTTTTTTAGTGGCTTGTTATTATCCATGGTAATCTTCTAGGAAGGATGCCTTCTATCGAAGAATGTAATTTTGAAACAGCGCTTAACTATCGATAGCATAAAATTTTGGAAAAAAATTAAATCAGAGAATTTTCTATTTGCATTAACGATTTATACTGCAGCATAATTAACTAGTTTTCCAAACCACACTTAATGTGCGCCCAGAGAAATAACTTAATTTAAGCGAAGTAAGGCTTACTGAGTATTAAAATGCTCTTCGCCATGTTGCTTTAACGATGGTCATTTCCGCAATTAAAATAAACTCAAAACCCCGCGATTACTGACACACGAGGAATTCGCAGTTGTTCGACCAAGTTCGCACAGGGCGAACGCAATTTGTACAATAGCAAGTAGCGCAACTTTAAAAGCCAAGCGAAAACGTTGCAATTTTGAGAGGTTTGTGAGGCGCAGCAATAAAACAAAGTTGCAAACACCGCCGAAGCGCACGGCAACAGGTGGCTAAGCCGTGCATAGCTGGACACGCCGAACTACGCCTTACTAAACCGGAATAATATGCCCGTGTTAAAGCTTTAGAAAAGCGCCTAATAGTAGTAATTTATTTATTTTTTCATTAGTTATCTGCTAGTGGTCACTAGCCACATGGGCGACGGGGCCAACAACGAATTCGCCGCGCTGAAGTTGTTGTTAGTTTAAGTATTTTCTAAAGTGCATTCATTTTGTGTGAATATGTCGTAATGAGCTACTGTTTTGAGGCGCAATATCCGGCACGTTTTTATCGTTTTATGACGAGACATTGGCGAGAACAGATCACACATTTGGTTTACGAGGGATGGCTGAGTGCAGAGCGCTCAATGGCTCGGTGCATTTTGCTTGTTAAGTAAAAAAGCGAAATAAAAAATGAAAAGCAGCAAAGTTAACTGAAAGTGCAGAAACGCACACACACACACTTACACTAAGCTCTGCTATTCTTTAATAGCTCTTGTCAGTCGCCTCTGCTCAAAGTCAAAATAAGCGAACGTGTGCAACACCAGGTGCTGCCTTGCCGAGCTCGTGTTGTTTTCAGCGACAACAACAACAACTTATTTGGAAAACAATTTCACAATCAGTGGAAATTCATTGGTGTAAAGGGAGAAAGAGCACGTACTCGATGGTAGCATTTCGAGATACAAATACGCACACACACATACGGACATATTCTCTAGAGAGCAGCGTTGTGAAAACCATTATGTAGCGAGAAAGAGTTTTGATAATGCAGATAAGCACAGATATTGGCAGCTAAAGTGGTCAGAACAATCACAAAAGAACATGCATACTTACACATACAGAAACATACGACTAACTAAAAAACCCCCTTTCCCATAACTAGTTTCTTTGCAACCGAGTAGTTCCACTGCAATTATGGTAGTACACATACCTGCAATAATTCACCAATCTCCAACTTAAAAACACCCAATCCTCAGGTGTTGCTCTCGTTTGATCTCTCGATGAGAGCATTTCATAATATTTTTACCCGAGATTCCTTAAATCTAGCTTTTGTGCTAACGGTTCAGTGAGACATTAGGGAAGGTTAAGAGCCTGAATACGCTGACGATATGAATTCTGGTTCATGGTTAATTAGAAAATAAATTCATATGGAAATTCCTTCAAATCTTTTCCCAAACTCAGGTGGAATTAAAATATTCCATTTCATTTTGGTATTACGACTCAAATTCTCCTGTTTTAGAAGTTATAATAGAAATATAATTAAACAGACGAGTTTGTTGCTCGCTTAAACCAGTTTAGCTCCTGCAAAGGCTTTCCCAATCCCAGGGTGAAATTAATACTTCTATACCTTCAGAGGTTAGGTCTGTAGGTGTTAGGATCGACCGAATGCAAAGCATTTGCTGATAATTGTATTTCATTATGTTAGAGTGCGAATTTCTCTGGCTGACTTTATTGTGTTAGTTTATTGAAGTTGCCGTCGATTAATAAATAAATAATCGAGACGGTCTGAATCATCGTTTGAGGAAATTTCACAATCTTAATAATCGGGCAATTGCAGGAGCACATACCTACTTACGCATTTACTTTACTGTAGTATAAGTATTGCGATTAGTCATTAACTAAGCGAGTTGCTAAAGCGCTTTTGAAGTTTTTGCAAATTTTCAAGGAGCAATAAACAAATTCGTATTCGCAATAAATAATCAATAAATTGTACGCTATCCCACAGACAAAGAGCTTCTTGGAAAACTTTTCTTAATACTTAATCTCTTCTAACAAAGGGACTTTTCAAGTTGCAATCTTGAATTAAAACAGTAAACGACAAATTATGAAATTTCATTATAAAGTTGTAGAGTATACTCGTAGTAAGATTGCAAAATAATATTACGTATATAGATAAACCCCTGAGAGGTGAATTTGTGAATTAAACTTTTCCGAGTTATGGAATGAAAAGGCAAAATTAGCTAGCTACCTGTATTCTGTAAGCGCCCAAAAACCTGGTGTAAATAATTAAACGAAATGTTCACTCGTGGCCACGCAAACCTTACCACTCAAAATTTTTAAGTATTGTGCATATTTGACTACATTTTATAGCGGTAATTTTTGCGGTATAGAAAGTTTTTATTTAGAAATAAGTTAATGACATGTTATTAATCAAAAATATCAAAAATTAAAAACAAAACACATTCAGCTATAATTAAGCTAATTTGTGTTTTACTTATTAAACGTTATATAATTTAGTTTACTTCTGCTCTCTAAAAACTTACAAAAAACAAAATTTAAGAAAATCTCGAACGAACGAATAAGTCCGAAAAAAATTAAGAAAGTATAGTGGTAAGGTTTGCGTGACCAATTATCTTTGGGAAATTTTCTGATGGATTTTTTCATCATATGTACTGCATTTGGGATTCTAAAACTATCCGAAAAACGTCCTCAATTTTATTTTCTCAAACAACCAATGAATACAGACAACTTAAATTCAGTTTAATCAGTGTTGTTTGGGAGCGAGCGTGGTTATTATTCGATTTCATCTAATTTCACCCTACTTATATAAAACAAAGCTAGAAGAAAATATTTCAACAAATTTTTTATTGATGAACGTTTGGTAACTGAATGTATGTGTATTTTCAATCTCAGGGCAGCGCCCTGTTTTGAAAATTGTTATATTATAAATATATTAAGCTGTCAAAAAAGTCTTGCGGTATTTTCGCTAGTTGGCGCTGAAAGCGCGTAGTTCTAGTTTTATTCGTCGCATCGGGTCATGCTATACTTTTTTGCTATACCTCATTTCACACGCTAACACGTGTTTTATTGATTGTCGTTTCTTTTAAGTCGTTCGTGAGTTATAGCGACGCAAACATGGAGCAAAATAAAGAGAAAATCCGGCATATTTTACAGATACACGAGGCAAAAATGCGCCGCCAATAAAATTTGTGCAGTTTATGGACCCGATACAGTTTCCATTTCCACCGCACAACGATGGTTTCAACGTTTTCGTTCTGGTGTAGAGGTGGTCGAAGATGCGCCACGCTCCGGAAGTAAAATTGCGATAAAATCGCTGAATTGGTCGAAAGAGACCGGCATAGTGAGTCATCAAAAATTCATTTCAATTTCAATAAAAAAAAAAATAAAAATACCGCAAGACTTTTATCGCTACTATGATCCTCTGTGCCACGTTTAAGTTTGCTACGAAGTTTTTAGCACCCAGCAGCAAAAGTTTGAGAGTCTATTAAATATATATGCACCGATCTCAGTGATGATCGTGAACTAACAAACAACAATATAATCTGCTGAGAAATTGTTCAGATAAAGTAAAGCTGCAGACCCATCAAAATTTAGTTCTTATAGGGAAACTTTTGTATTGGTGAGGGGTCTTAAAGCGTCTTGTACCGACGGGTACAACCGAAGTTAACGTTTTTTCTTGTTGTCATATAAATAACCCCATGGCTATTCAATATGTTGCGAGAGTGTAAACATTTTTGTTTTCGACAATTAAGGATTCGTGATATACAAAGACAATCCGCAATACACGCGCAAATAAAAATTAATATTATTATACTCACACATATCTACATATGTTTGTGTGGATAGTATGTATGCTTAAATTATATTTGATGCAAGCTCTGCCCTATTCTGTATCTCGATTCGAAAATGTATTCTATTCGAAATTCGGATCTACTTTATAATTATCCGAAAGTTGTACCACCCTGTGCCAGAATAAATACGTACAATTTTCGTTTTCGCTTTCTACAACTCAAAAGCTAACTAATATTTTATTCGAAAATTGGCTTGAAAATCCGAAAATCGAGTTAAAGAATATAAAAAATCCGAATTCGAGTACATTTTTTTTCGAATCGAGTTACAGAATAGGCCCCCAGGAAATAATATTGAATTTCACAGAATAAGGCATCTCTAATACGCGTGTGTGTGTGTACAAGCAAACATATGTATAATTATTCTTTAAGCAAATGTAAATATGAGCATATATTTAACAACAACAACAACAATCAATTGCACATGACCTAGTTCTCAATTATAATTCCAGTGAAATTAGAGCGTCGTCTTTTCTCGCATGCGATTTTTTTGTGCCACATTTGTAGAGTGGAGCTTAGAACGCTGATTGTAAATTGAGGAGCCTGAAAAATAATACCGTTTGCTAATAGCTATGGTCATAATTTTGCCAAGAATCATCCAAGCAACATTCGCTAGTCAAAATACTATATGATGTATGTGTATTTGTGTGTGTGTGCGTATGAAGACTGGTGATTGCATTTTGCAAGCGCTTCAGTAGCCTTGAAAATAGCGCTTGTTAGAAGACACACACATTGGTGCATACATATGTACACATGCAGTATGTCCGACTTGCAATGCTTCAATCATGCAACAAAATGTTGCACAACGCATTTCAGCACAAAACAGATACATGCATGTTAGTATGCTAACCCAAAATGAATAAAAATAATATCAAGTTAACCATGTTCAATTTATGCCACATTTCTATTTCTGCGCGCGTTCTAAGCCCCTCCGGTCGCCAGCCACGACCAAGCCGGCTTGCTAGTCTAGTTTCGCAATTCAATCAAGACAACCCACAACGCGACAATCAGCAAATCAACGCTGCCAGTCGCGCCAACAACAAAGCAAATCAGGTTGAAAAGTAAAACAAAGCTTAAGTGGCAGCAACGGCAGCAACAATTGTTGGAGCACATACACAAACGCGCGTGCGTACACCAACAACAACACTAGCAATAAGCATAGATTTCTGGAAATAACTATGTTTTTGTTGTATACAATATATTTATTTATATAACCAGAAATCAACTGGTGAGGCGTGCGAGCAACCGAGCAGCTTTGCACAATCAGCTCCAAAGCAATTTGTTCTACTTCGAAATAAATTATTTCTCCGATACTTCACATTTCGCTTTATTATTAACCACTACTTAACCTTGAGGCCGTTATTAAGCAAAAATAAAATAAGCCGCATAAAAAGCGGCTGCAAAAGATTGTGCAAGCTTTTGGCGATATGCATACATATGTGTATGTGTGTGTCAGTGTGCGTGAGGTGGCAAAACAAATCGAGGGAAACGCTGTCAAAATAATCACTTATAACCGTACAAGTTGATTGAAAATCAGCAGAAACATTGTTATATACTCATGCACGGTACAGCCTTGTACAAAAATAGTGCAACAGCTAATGATACTGTTAGTTTATAGAGATAACTGTAAGAACAATAAAACCTAACACAAAAAAATCCACATTTTTATTGTACTGAAACAAGCGCTTAAGTGGCATCCAAGGAAAATAAATTACCCCTTCGTGATGAGAAAGTCCCAAAAGATCTCTGGCAAATAAAGTTGTAGTAATTTACCACATTTCAGGACGAGGAATCGGCTTCGGTGGTGCATATTTTTGCCTAATACTTACACTAGATGCGACGGAATATCTCCTGTCATCAAACAAACAATCGTCGCACTCACGATTTGGCTCCCACGTCACTGTTGACAGTCATAACTTCGAAGTCGTAGATAATTTCGTCTATCTTAGAACTAGTATCAACACCAATAACAATATAAGCCTGGAAATTCGCAGAATAACTCTTACCAACAGGTGCTACTTCGGACTGAGTAGGCAATTGAGAAGTATAGCCCTCTATCAACGAACAAAAACCAAACTCTATAAGTCACTCATCATCCCCGTCATGCTGTTAGGTGCAGAGGCATGGACGATGACAACAACTGATGAGTCGACGTTACGAACTTTCGAGGGAAAGGTTCTCCCTAAGGTTTATGGTCCTTTGCGCATTAGCCACGGCAAATATCGCATTCGATGTAAAGATGAGCTGTACGAGATATACGACGACAATGACATAGTTCAGCGCATTAAAGGACAGCGGCTACGCTGGCTAGGTCATGTTGTCCGACTGGACGAAAGCACTCCAACTCTGACAGTAAAGTACAATTTTTGTTACTTTAGGGGTTTTCGTCGGAAATTGAACTTTGGTTGGATTTGAAATCGAGTAATAAATGTTTAATTAATTATAAAAATATTTCTGGCTGATGAATTTAGAGAAATTCCGTTATCCGCAAAAAATCTGTTATATGTTTTATGAGAAAAAGAGTGTATAAAACCAGTGCAACAGCCTTTGAAAATTGTAAAACCCGAAAGAAATGATTTGGCGTGCGATCTGAGATCGGAAAAAGGTGGGAAAAGGTCGTGGTTGAATTGTTAAGGGTAAAACACGTTTTATTTCGTTTTCCGTCAATACTACCAGTCCTATAAAAAAAGTTATGACTCAAAGTTGTAAGTAATTCAAAAATTTAGAACTTTTGTATTAACACCTTTTTTGACATAACCTAAAAATTTATATAAAAAAATTAAATATCCAATTTCTGAAATTGTTTATTTTTAGCTTGTGCAAAGAAAAATTTCTTTCCCGAAATTTAGTGTAAACTTACTCTCTTATGTACGATTAGGCGATTTCCCTTTGCGTATGGTAGTAAAAAATTCTCTAAACTTGATATAGGAATCACAAAGTTGAGCAGAAATATCACTAAAATGCTTTCAAATGAAAACAAATTTTTCTAATTTAACTAAAAGCTTGATGCAGATCGAAACAGATCAAACTCTTTTCTGCTTTCGACTTTATGGCATTATTAAATCAGATTACATTCTCCCAAAGCTGGATTTCAATAGACACTTCCAGGTGAGGATACCATATAGACGAGAATGGAGAAGAGGTTCAATAGGGGAGGAGGATACCATCTCAGTCTATACCGACGGGTCCAAAATGGACTGCGGAGTAGGCACGGGAGTATTTTCAGCTGATCTAGGCATATCTCTCTATACGTCTACCGAATCCGGCTAGCATCTTCCAAGCGGAAGTACTGCTTCTATTGGAAAACCACGAGAATATACATAAAGCAGCTATATTTACGGATAGCCAGGCGGCGCTCCTGGCCTTGTCTTCGCCCATGGCAAATTCCAGTATAGTCCACAACTGCAAGAAAGCAGTAAGCTCAATAAAAGAAAAGCTCCAACTAGACTTGATCTGGGTTCCCGGTCACAGGAACATTTTCGGTCACGAAAACGCAGACGAGTTGGCAAAAGCAGGAGCTTTCCTTAACGAATCCGAGGCGGAGCTAATACCAAGCCCGCTAGGATCGATCAAAAGAGAGATCAATAGACAATTTCAACAAGTTGCAAATAACAGATGAAAAAACATTACAAAATGCATCATAACTAAGCAATTATGGCCAACATATGACAGGAAAAAACCAGCGATTTATTAAAAAGGCCAAGGAAAAATATCTACAGAGTAACAGCTACCACAACAGCTCACTGGACATTTGAGGAACATGCGTCCAAAATGGGTATGCCCTACAACAACATTTGCCGAGGCTGCGGAATAGCAGGGAACAAGGAAACAATTTTCCACTTTCTCTGTGAATGCCCAGCCCTACCACAGATCCGACACAAAACACTTGGAATCAATCAAGCACCAAACCTTGAATGGTTTTCTACTAAAAGCATATCAGACATACATAAGTAGCTTCATCGAAATCTCAGAATGGTTTGAGAGAGCAGATGAAACGTGACAGCAGATACAGAAGGTTCTACGAGTAGTGTATCAAAATGGCACATCAAGCGCTAATTGAGCCCGATAGACAACAGGGCTGCACGCCTACCTACCCACCTTATTATCCATTCCAAGGGAATTGACCTTAAAATTGGTTTAAGTAAAAGCCTGCTCTCAAAACTGAATTAATGTCCGTACCGTACATTCACTACTAAATAATTTAGCCTACACTTTCGCAATGAAAAAAGTTTCAACTGGTTGCATTTGTTTTGCACAGCTACAAAAGCCGCATCATCCAAAGTTGCCTCTAGAGAGCTGTGCCACTATATGTTGTTAGAACAAGGTGCTCAATAACATCCAAATATGTAAATTTTTATCTAAATCACTATCGATGCGGCTGCTTAATTTTCGCGCAATACTGTCAATACATACATCAAGCTTCAATATATTTATGTTTAGGTGTGTACGTTTCAAGTGAATAAATCAATGAAATAGGGGCAATGCAAAAGCTTAACAATTAAAACAATGGCAAAGCTATTGGTAACAATGAGGCACCACACCCCCTCACCCCTTTGTCCACGTTCGCTACACAATCTCGAGTGAGTTGTAATTGTATGTGGCCACCGTTGGTGCCCGTGTTGACGAAAGGTCCCACTCACTAACTCGCCGCCCCACGAAACGGCCGAACTACCGAACTGCTTTGTATGTATGCGAGTGTGAGTTGGTGATTGCGAGTATATTGCAATTTGATTCAAATTAAAAAGGGTATTTTTCTCAACTTGAAGTGGTGCGTTGGTCACTGAGTTGGGTAAGTGGCGCGATTAAATGCGGAACAGACTGAAAAAGAAAACAAAAAATAAAATGATAAAGTGCGAAAAATAGAAAAAAATAAACACTAACAAATCATACTTAAAAGACGCAAAAGTAAATAAGTTGCAACAACAACAATGCGCTTTGTTACAAATTTATTCTAGGCTTTGTTGTGCTACCGGTTTATTGTTGTTGCGGTGGTTTGAAATGCATAAATAAATGCAAAGAAAATTACTTTAGTAAGTATTTATTAGGGTGGTTCGTATTATTTTTCACTTTTCATTATATTAAAAAATTTACCTCATTTTATAATCTAGAATATGTATGTATATAGTATAATAGATGTTTCCGTTAGTATGCTGAGTTTTGAGTTTACTCAAAAATTATTTTTGAAATTCGCGTAATTATGTATGTACATACAACAGGATGTCCGTTGGTTTAGTTGTAAATGAATGAATTATTGTTGTAACGTGACAAGAAAAATTTTCAAAAATCGTTTTTGTTCGGTTAGAAGAAAATAGTTCTTGAAAAGCTGTGATATGTGCATACAAACTTGTGCCTCATAATCAATCTCAACAAAATTATTTGTCGACTACAGAATTATTGGATAAGTAATTACAGTCGCCAATCTTTAAAGTTATTCTATTGATCTTGAAACTGTAAAGAACTTTAAAAAAAGTATAATTTTCCAATTGAAAAAATTTAGCTCTCCAATTAAACTCGAATGCGGCTCTTTAATAAAATTCGATAGAGTTTTGGTAAAAATTATAACTTGTCTTTAAACTGTGACTGTGATTATTTTGTTTATTCCCTCAGGCCTTAATTGAGTGCAATTTTAGTTCTACACTCGTTTGCGACTAGAATATAGTCAATATATATAGCCTAGTCTGAGAATTACATTAGTTTTGGATTGTAGTATTCAAAAAATACTCGGACTACAAGACCTACTCCAATTACGTAATTATAAATTTTAGAATGAATCGTTCGTATCACTTAAATATTGTCCGTATAGATTCTGATCCATTACACATTGCTTTCTATTTAAAATCATTTCTTTAGTATAAAGAATAACCGAAACATGTAAAAGCCGTGTAGAAAGTGATGATTTCTATTGCTCCAAAATCAGTTCATGCCATACAGATACGAGATCTAAAAAGAAGTCACTGGATTAATGCTTGATAAAAGCGCCACTTACGCAAATAAAACTATTCTGACCTTCAAATCGAAACAAACCTCGCACTTTTTTATGAATTAGAAACTTAAAACGTGATCATTTAATTCAGTCATATTCACATTTCCATCTAGAAATATGCGGTATTGTATACACTTGCTGAAACGAAGCCACTTTAGTGTACAACTCATCACATTAAGGCATAAACTTTTATACTCCAATTATTGGGTTGAAGTTTTGACACCCCTAGTATGTGTAATATTTCTAGATGGAGGTATACATAGTAATATAAATATATATATCTTTGTTATATAAATAAGGGAAATAAAATTTGCAGAAGTGCAAATCACTGACAATAATTAATCGATTGCCGCGAGCGAGCCAGACTTGCTGACACCACTCGCTCAAGTGGGCAAAGCAATCGTTTTCCCAATGAGATTGTATTATACTGTGCAGTAAACCTTTTTAAAAACTATACAAAGTACAAGTACGAGTACGAGAGCTCTGCAACTGAAATGACGTCAATGCATTCCCTTACACCTCCAAGTATATATAGTATGTGTATACACATTCCTATAGTATGTACATATACTTCCATTTAAGTGTGTAGTTAAGCTATGAACTTATTGTCGGTTAAAATATTTATTTGTATTCTGAAATACTTATGTGCTGATTTGAAACATTTGAAACAGTTCAATGAATTAAAATTATTAATCTACTAAGTAAGAAGTTATAAATGGAAATGTGCTCTTAACTTCTTTGTTCTTTCCTTTAGTTTATTTTTTAACCATTTTTATAAATTTGTTTGAGAATTTAACATATTCCATTTTTATATGACCAAACAACTTTCTTCGATACATACATTCAGTAGACGAATTAACTGTTAGCAAATTCCATTTGACTTTAATAGGACTTCGGCCTATTTTAGTCTCGTGAAGTTTAGTGCCCTTATGCCGTTATGTGAAAGGCAGTTGTAAGAGGTAACTTATTTCATAACCCATACTTATTTTCGTTATAAACGGTACTTTTTCAAATGTGATCCGAAGTTAATTTGATTCTTTATAGCCAACTATCTCACAGCGTTATCACTGGAAACTATAAAGCCCCGTATCATGAGCCTCATAGCCATTAGGGCCAGTTTAAGTTACTAAGAAAATAAATAGCAAGAAAACTATATGATTAATTGCAGCCAAAGATGAATAGTTGTAAACACCAAAACGGCATATTTTAACAAAAATCAATAATCTCAAAAAGTAACAACTTAACTTAGTAATTATAACCATAACGGTAAGCAAAATGCCGACCGTTAACGCCTCTTGATGCTGCCAAAACCGCACACGCATGCGTACGTTGGGGCTGCGCAGTACGCTGAATGCGTGAGGCGGCTCCACGTTGCGTGAAAAGGTCATTGTTTGAATTAAAAACCGTAACTTGTTTGCGTGTGTTTCTTTGGACGCGGCTCGTCAATGGCCTGCCGGTCATTTGCTTGCAACGCGATTTTTGGGCATAAACAAGCGCGAGCCATATTTCGCCGCGGACATTAGCGCATGCGCAAGATTTTCAGGTTTGCAAAAATAATTGTTAAACAAGAAATTTTTAGAAATCGTGTGCAATGTGACAAACACACACACCTGCATGCATTTGGACTTATCAACCGGCGAGTATATTGACTGCGGTGAAAAATTTTATTGAGTGACGAAAAGCATGAGTTTCGACGCGCCTTAAAAAGCGATAAATGGCGAACAATGTAATCGAATATTTCGCATCGAATGCCAAATAGTCTGGCGGTATGTGATATGTCCATTTTCGGACAGGTAATACGTGAGTCGCACGCTCGTTGTTGTTCGATGTTGTCGCTGTCGTTGTTGTTGTTGTATTTAATACTGATGTTTTGAGCTTGCTGCTCTCGTTGTAATTGTCAATTTACCGCTTTAACTGGAAACCTTCAGCCGTTTCGCGATTACTGCACAAGCCTCGAAGCACCCAACATGTGGCACAGCCGCAACACACGCATGCATGTTGCCGCGTTGACGTTGCAGGCAGTGTAAGCTTATACCCCATTTGGTTTCGCTGCTGATTGACGTTGGTGCGACCAGGCAAAGGCGGCGCTGCGCGGTTGCCAACCAGCCAAAAGGCCCATAGCAAAAGCACCAGTTCGGTGCGGTCCAGTAGATCGCCGGCCGGCCGGCTATTTTGTGGTTACACATATGTATGACACATTGCCTATTTGACAAAACGTGTTTGACAGTCCGGCGATTTATTATGTATTTCTTCAACTTCAACTTAATAAATGTCAAATGTGCGTCGGCGAACGGCCGCTACCGGCGCGTGCGCAGAAAAACACGCGCATTCTGTTGGTGCCACTGTATCAACGGCAGCAGTAGTGGGTAATACCCAGCAATTCGAGACGAATTAGAGTTTTCAATGACGGCGTTATCAGAGATTTATATCTGCCTCTAATAAAAAGCGGTTTGGGCGCACGTACGCGAGCAATTTGAAGGCAGCAAAGAGACGAAGCATTTTGTGGAACATGAATAAGTGAGCTTATCGATTGGGCACAGCGATCACTTAGTGTGGCCATTCAATGGACAAACTCACATAAAGGGGCACGGAAGGTGGGGCAAATGAATACTTTCAGTTACGTTTCAGCGGACACACCCAGACGATTGTCTTGCTATATCAAACATCTCACGAAATTACGTGGAAAGTCCGTTTTTTGTATGTATGTATTGTGAAAATGAGCATAAGCTCGATCGAAATCGATATGTCCCCAACAACTGACCAAATTTGGCAATTAAAAATTCAGCAAATATGGCCACACATTATTCATAAAGTTACATAATATATAAGTGTATGGTGTATGGATATGTATTTATACATATGTATATAGATTATATATAAATTAGATTTTCCGTCATTCAACTTAAGTTCATTTTATTCAATTCCACATCAGCCATCTGATCGCAAATACACATGAAAGCTAATAATTAACGAATTAAATATTTGATAATGAGACCAATTGATAAATTAACAAATTATCAACTAATCGCTTACACCCCGCAAAACTAATACGGCTGTGTAAACTGACATTAAGCAGTATCGAAAGCTCCGTTAGGGTCGTGAAGGACCTTTTTGAGCCGTTCGATATCCAACGAGATTTCAGACAAGGCGACTCCCCTCGCGACTTGGGTCCCACGCCACTGTTGACAGTCCTAACTTCGAAGTTGAAGATAAATTCGTCTATCTTGGAACCAGCATTAACGCCAACAACAACGTCAGCCACGAAATCCAAGGAAGAACGACGGGCGCGCTGTTGTAAGCTCGGCTATAATCGCGTAAGTGTCTAAGCCAATAAAGAAGAAGAAGAATAGTTCACTGTCCAATATTCATACGTGAGTTCAAACAATTTTGCAAACACTAATTTTCATTCTTTTTATAGAAAGACGAGGTAGAAATATCTCGAAACTTTCAGCTTGACTTAGCTTTAGACCGAAACATTTAAGATCCCATACCAAAATTAATATGACTCTCTCAGCAATGTAAGTTATAGGCTCAAGTTTAATTTGATTAATACTTTGGGCTTTATTTCAACATAAATGACCGTGGTGATCTTTGTCATGATGATCGAACCCGAATTAAAAAGCCATTTATATACAAAGTTATTAGCTTATATTATATTGTATATTTGGTAAACCTTCCCTAACAGTTTTCTTGCAAATTTTAGAATCTTGTAAGCTACAAAACCGTCTCCAGGCTTGCTGAAACCGCCAGTTAAGCTCAAGGATTTTTCGGATCGATATTTAAATCATCGCCTAATCGTAACATTTTGTCTTATATTTGCCAACTTTGTAAGGCACACTTCCCTACACACTCCCTGTAAAAACTATTAGCGAACAAAGTCTTGCCGTTCCCAAGGAAAGCGGATCTACTTAATTACCAAAAACAAAGCCATTTGCAAACACATTGTCAGCCATTCTCTAACTGTGTATAATATAGTAACCTTTCTAAGGAGCTCAATTAAGAGTTTGAGTTTTTACAACTACCGATGTTGTTGTTGTTATAGCGGCAGAAAATATTGCGGAATATTTAATTTCGAGGCGTAGTGCGGAGTAGACACTCCGGGTCCGTTTCGGTTACTGCAAACTAACATAAGGCTTATATCGCACAACTCACATAACTGTTTGTTTTTAAGTTGTTAATAATTTTTAAAAACTGCCACAATAGTAAATAGAATTAAGACCCTCCGTTAGCATCACAAGAAATACTGCAACACCATGCAACTGGATTTGTTAATATCATGTTTGTTGCAACAGACGCCACTTTTTTGTACATTAACATTTTGCTTCGGTGCCACCCGCCGTCAGATGTTGATAATTAAGTGTGACGAGTGCTCGTAACTACCGTGAAATGTTAAAATTAAATATTTTGTAACTTTTAGCTGGTTTTGCAACAACAATTGCTCTGCGGAGGTAGTGTTTTTATAAAATGGTTTGCTGATTCCGGCAAATTGCGGTGGAAGCATGTTGACGCAAATTAACAAAAACTCTGTATTTACATTTACGAAATTTTTTAAAAATTTGCAGCTTGGTCAAGCACAAAATTAAATTAAAAAGTGGGTTCCTGGATTTGCAAAAATTATTGTTGCCATGTAATATGTACATTAGAGTGATTCAAAAAAAATTTTTTTTTCGATTGCTACTCAGAAAAATATGTTCCTAGACACCTCTAAGAAAGCCTCTCCAAACATGAGTTTTTAATTGTAACGGGAAGGTCCTCCTACATACAGTTTTCTACTTTTTCTTATTATCAGATAGAACAATTTATATCTCGCTTCCAACTACTTGAAAAAATATCTTGTTCCTTAGATTTTTTAGGAAATTGAATGCTCTACAAAAAAGGTCTAATATGATTTTTTCGTAAACCCAAACGTTTAAAAGATATTAACAGTTAAAGTTTGATTATTTTTGGAAAATTTTTTATTTCTTATGAATTTTATAACTCAATGAAAAAAAATATGAATGATGCAACTCAAAGTTTTGTAGGAAATTTACTGCTCTATAAAAATTGTCTCCTATGATTTTTCGATTAAGTTAAGCGTTTACGAGATATTCATCGTCAAACATCAATGCACATTAAGGTGGATCAAAAAAAAATTTTTTTTTCGTTTGGCACTCTGAAAAATAGTTTCCTAGACACCTCTAAGAAAGCCTATAAGTTTCATCATTCATAATAATTTTTTTCATTGAGTTATAAAATTCATACGAAATGAAAATTTTTCCCAAAAATATCAAAATTTAACTATTAACATCTTTTAAACGTTTGGGTTTACGAAAAAATCATAGAAGAACTTTTTTGTAGAGCATTCAAGACCTCACACTTGGAAGAGATTTTCTTAGAGCAATAAGCGAAAAAAATATTTTATTTTGACTCATGATAGAATTAATACTTTTTATAAATAAACACTGTACGACCAAATGATATAAGCAGATGGCACTAAGTCTAAGCCTATTTATTTAAGAAAATCTTACTAAGTGCTTGAATAACAATGTAGAGAAGACCTTATACATTATAGAACCTATGGACTTTGACATGGCGCATTGATATGTAGAACGCCTGAACAGAGTTGAATGCCCCAGAAGCAATCTGACTCAATGACCAATGGAGCCTTAAGTCAGCGGTTAAGCGCCTTAGCAGTTCGCCGGTGGATGCTGACCCATTTTGGCGGAGAATTTATGAGCCTTATGTCATGACCGCATAATTCGTGGACTTTACGAAATGCATATGTGTGTGTGCGCTTGCGTGGGCGCACGGTTGCATGGTTTAGCTGCATTATTTTCGACCCGGTTTTTGTGCCCTGTCGCCAGAGTGGCAGCGCCTACACTTCGACAAACGCGCACAGCGGCCGTCAATGCGCGAAAGTGATTGTTTACAAATTAGCGATTTTTTGCGCATTTCAATTTATGCAACTCACAACACAACAGAAGTGTGGCAGCGTGGCGCGCCGGCATAAGAAGTGCAACCAAATCGCTGTAATAAATTGCTTGGCAGCCTTCAAATGATTGTCGCATTAAATTTGCGGCTGTGGCTGTGGCAGCAGCGTGGAAGCAATGACGGGACAAGGCCAGTGCTTGCGCATACTAAATTGCTGGGTTTTTGTTGTTGGTTTCGTGGCAGCCTGTAAAATTCTAACTGTTAGTTTCGGCGCAGGCAGCTGAGCGACTACAAATCCAAACAGTCAAAAGTTGTCAACTTATGTGCGCCTTTGTTGCTGTTGTTAGCCGCTCAAAAGTGGCACAAGCAGCGCGCCACGCTTGCCACTCCCTCAACCAGCAGATTTGTTGTTATTTATGTTTGTTTTGGCGAATTAACTGCGCAAGCGCACATTCCGCTTCTGCATTTGCATGTCTTTTGCCAGCCACAGCGCGCCGAGAGTCGATGTTGCAGCAGCGATTGCAACATCATTACGCCAGTACCTGTGCGGCTGCAGCGCTTGAAATGTTCGTGGAAAAATACAGTTACTGGTGTGTACGTGTGGCGGCGCCTGTCAACTCTGAATCTGGCGACGGCTTCACCGGCTTAATGCCTCCGAATTCATGTTGCCGTTTTAATAGTGGTATCCGTTGTTGTTGCAGCTGCTGTTTATGCTACATGCTGCGCTTGAAACGTCGGTAGGCGCTGAGATTTTTATGCTAATGACGCTGTGACGCTCCACTGAAGGCGCCAATGTGTTCGCAAGTTGCAGTTCGCAATGCTTATTTGAGTTTTCCTCAATTGTGGCGAGACACAAAACAACAACAAATGTTGAATATTTATAAAATTAAATTAAATTTGTGAAAATATGTGTGTTGTGTTGGCTCCGCCTTGATATACGCTATAATACGATTCCATTTTATTTAATTCGTTAATTTATTTAATTTCGATAATTTTTGGAATATTTGGCTCAAAACTTATTATACTCTGAACTTGGTGTAACTAATTTGCCATGAAGTTTGTTACACCCAAAAGAAAGCGTCGGAGGACCTATGAAATGTATATATAGTATAAATAACCAGCATGACGAGTTGAGTCGATTAAGCCATGTTCGTCGGTCTGTATACAAGCTCAAGCTGCTCATTTGTCGGAACCGCCGATATCGGACCACTATAACCTTTAGCTGCCATCAAACCGATCAAAATCAAATTATTTTTTGGAAAATTTTCTTCTTGTTTTTACTTGCACTTAGGAATGATAAGTGAATTTTTATCTTGGCAATTACATCCCTGCATACCAGCAGTTCCACCAACTACCTCAAGCATCTTAATTCCGACGTGTATTCCGTTATCTATAGATAAGCTAATTTCCTTACTTTTAATTTTTTCACGGTGTTATTTTTTTTAAATGAGTAAAGAAATTAGTTTGAAGTGCAATTATCAGAAAGACAAAAAATATCAAAGTGATATAGGAAAGCAATCCGAGGAGCGGTCGACCGTCTAAGCTTTCATCCCGGGCAAAGCGTCAAGTTTAGGTAGCAGCTCAGGAAAATCCTCGGGGTTCGGCTATAGAAATGGCGAAGCCCATTGTGGGATGAAATAGATCGCCGCATCAAAAAAAAGACTATAAATATAAGTAGGACCTTAAAAAAGCACTATTCCAGGAATGAGATCTTACTTCAAAAGATTATACAAAACAATTAGTTGTTATTAGTAGTTTTTTTTGTTGAAAATACGTTTTTGTTAGGAGTATGTAGACTTTTCTTGCAGAGAACAACCATTCTTCATTATACTGAGTCCAATAATTTCTCGCACTAAAAGTCAAACCTTTAATGGGCACTTCGGTAAAAGATTAATGGCATCCCGTTAGATGATACCTTCTTGTAGAACATTTCTCATTTTAACTTAAGCACCCAAACCATATGTCTACATACCATATATAATATTGTAAATGCGGAGAATACATATACATATGTATATGCCCACATGTTTACAAGTAAGTGAATGAACATATTTCCATGCTCTGTTGCATGCAACATACGCTTAATAGCTGATGGCTACACTCATTACTTCTGCTTTGCTTGCTGCAAATGGTAAGTAGACTTTTCCCCTCCTTGTTAGCTAATTTTACCGTTAACTGCGCTCATGAAAGCGACAGCAGCAAGTCAACTTAGGTGATATACTTGCGGCTACGTATGTGTGTGTGCACTCCAATATGGCCGAAAGGCGTCGTTTACATAAGAAGACTTTCACTTGTTTTCATTTTCACCGTTTGCATTACCGTTGTCGGCCCATTGTTATTACTGCATTGTACGATTGTACGGTGTTTTATTGCTCTGCTGTTATTTCCTCCCCTTCCCAGCACGTCGCCACACCTGTTGTTGTTTTGACCCCCCTCCGATTGGCGTAAATGTTTATTGCACCGACTCACATTCATTTGTTGTTCGTATTTTTGGAGTTATTGTAGCAGTTAGTTCCAGTTTATCCTAATTAATTACTTCGTTGCTTGCATGCATACACACATTTATACGTACATATGAATTCAACAATCCAATTGTCAACAACTCCTTCCGCTTTTCTATTTGAAGCGAATTTTATTTTCTTCGCCAAAGTGGTGTCACTTTACCTTTGAAATAATGCATCACATCCCATATACACACATAATATACATATAAACAGTCCTTTTGTACTCTTATATGTTACATTAAAGTACTGAGATATAATTAACCTTCATGTATCCATATGTGGACTTTCATACAAATATAAGTATTGCATATACAGCTGTTAACAGCTAATTAGAAACGACACCTATTTTGAAGTAAATGATGTTATTTTCCAATAAATCACGTATTTTTATTGTATTTTCACTTATTTTATTGAAACCTATTATATATTAAACTTAAACTCTTATAGTAAAAATTTTGTTTAAAATTTGTTTTTGTTATAAAGATTTTAACAAAAACATGTGGAATCAACGATTTGAGTGCGACAACTAATTAGAAACGAAAATATTTTATCAACAAAAAATAATGATATTGCAAAACCTTGCTTATTTTCAGTTATTATTTTGTTGCTTAACTCTTTTACTTTAATATTGCCCCACAGCGCACCAATGGTGTAGCTTGCCATGCGATTTCGATATTTTTGGTGTATACCGCTCTTTTAAGATCAACCACAAATGTTCTATAGGGTTTAAGTCTGAGCTGGACGATTCCCACTCCAAAATATTGATAGAATTATCATTGAAAAACTTGTGTGTCGACGTAGACGTATGCTTTGAGTTGTTATCTTCCTTATAACAGACCAACACCATTCCAGATAAAAAATCCCCACACCATGATTGATCCTCCACCATACTCAACTACGCGTGGAGCATAGCGAGGATCAAATTCTTGAATTATTGGACGGCGAACGTACCTTCGACCATCAGAACCTAAGCGATTAATTTTTGTTACATCGTTCCAAACGACACACCTTCGTTAATTTGTTGTCTTAGGCCAATAAGAGTTGGCAAAGTCTATGCGTCGTTTCTATGAATTTTAGTCAAAAGTGGGTTCCTGCGTGCTTCCCTGCCGTGAAGTCCAGATTCGACCAAACGCCGGGCAATTGTTCTCTTTGATATTTGGACATTGTATTCACCTTGAATTTCATGTGGAATGTCAGTGGAACTCTTTTTTGGGTCTCTTGGCGAGATACTATTAATTCTGTGGTCTATTTGTGTTGCAGTTTTCGGGTTTTTTCTTTGCGTGCAATCTTGAAAAAAGTTTTAAAACTCTGTATATGCTTAAGGACATTCAAAAAAAATTTTTTTTGAGCATTTGATCTTATTCGAAATTTTTTTGCACATCTTTCCAGACCGACAAAGGTCAAAAATGTAGCTGCGAGGGGTGGGTGTACAGCTGTAGCTTCTCCTCATTAAAAAACTTGAATAATACATTTTAAACCACAACTTTGAAATACACCTTTACCAGAAATCAATAATCTTATATATAAAAATGAATCGCAAAATGTGTTGCTAAGCGCATAACTCAACAACACCTGCACCAATTTTGCCAATTCTTTTTTTAAATGTTCGTTAAGGTTCAAGGATGGTTTTTATGGCAAGCAAAATTCGAATAATTGCCGGAAAAGCCCTAAAAACAGCCCTTTCTTTTTCCCATACAAACGAAAGAAAGTTTGTTTGTTAGTAACGCTAAGAGAACGGCTGAACCAATCTTGATGAAATTTTCAGAGGTTGTTCGTTGTGGATCGGGGAAGGTTTAGAAATAAAAATACCTTATACTTTTCATGAGGAAAAAGTCGGAAAATTGGACAATTCCAAAAAGTAACTTTTTCCATACAAATTTTCTTCAATTTTTGTTTGTTTTGTTTCTCAATATTTTGATTTGTAAATTATTTGCATCGTTCGATTTCGGTTGCTTGCTTTTTATTCCGGCGTCAAAAGAAAAATTATTGAAAATTATTCAAGGTGTTTCACACAAAGTGATCAATAAATCGGACGGCGTTCTTTTTGCCATCAACGTATGGCAGCCCAAGGCAAGGCAAGGCAAGAAGTACTCCCAGGATGCGGTGACATACGTGCGGAATCATGGATCGCGGTCAATCAGCAAGCGATCGTCACGATGTCACAGCACGGCTTTTCAAACAACAGTTACGATGTTTGATGGACTTTATCTTGAAGCAACATATATGCTGTTAGATGCTAGATGTACTCTGTTGAGTGGCAAAAGAGAGGTTTGCCGCACGCACACATTCCTTTTTGGATGGTGATTACACCAGATCAAATTGATGAAATCATTTCTGCTGAAATTCCTGATGCGGAGAAAGATCCAGTATTATACGAAGTGATGAAACCCATCATGGACCTTGGGGACACCGCAATCCCACTTCGGTTTGTATGTCTGACAATAAATGCACCAAACACTATCCACGTGCTTTTCTTTCGGAAACACAAACTAGAAATGATGGATATCCACTCTATCGGCGTCGCTCACCAGACGACAATGGCAGAACATTCAGCATTCAATTTAGAATAGTGAATATCGAAGTTGACAACACATGGATCGTACTATATTCACCACTATTGTCTAATTCATATTCAAAACTCATCAATATCAATGTTGAGTATTGCTATTTGGTGGATGGCCAAAAAGTGTATTTCAACCCAGAAAATACAGTACAGCCAGTGGAAACACCGCCAGCAACAAAAAAAACATTTACGAGTTTTTTCTCAACTTTCGTCAGTGACCCGTTTGCGAGAACATTGCTCTATTCGGAAATACCTTGATATTATACCTGGAATGCATCGTCGAAGAAATAGTTACGCAGAAAGCAAGGCCAACCAGTAGATGGACATCCAGGTGTATTATCAACTAATGCATTAGGACGAGTTTACACAATCCACCCGAAAAACGACGATTGTTTCTACCTTCGATTGCTATTGATTAATGTAGGCGGTTGAACTTCATTTGAGTCATTGCGTAGTGTGAATGGTACAGTGTGTGCAAGTTTTTGAGAAGCAAGCCAACAATTACAATTGCTGGAACATGTTAATCACTGGAATGAAAATGAAGTTCGCACACTTTTCGCGATAAACATTTCGACATATCAGCCTTCAAATCCGCGTCAATTATGGGATACTAACAAAAATGACATTGCCGAACTCATATTACATCGTATTCGCTAAAAATTCAAAATGGTACAATTCCGGTTGATACTTCCGGTGGTTTGATATCAATTCCATCTTTCCTTTTATCAATTCACGAAAGATGAAGTCATCACGAATGTTCGGACATTGGCCAAATTATCGTAACTACGATTCCTTAAGTGCACGCGCAATGTTAGCTGCCAAAAATACCGATGTTGTTGACTTAAGCTAGAAGATTCAAAGTCAAATTCCGGGAGACTTGCGCTCATACAAATTGATCGATCGTCTTGACAATGAAGACGACGCCGTAAATTATACAGTGGAATTTCTAAATTCTTTAGACACACTTGGTATGCCACCGCATCATTTGCGTCTCAAAGTTGGATCTGTCGTTATTATGTTCCGCAATCTGCGCTATAGAATACAAGGAGGCAGAATGCTTGATTCTAAGAATTCCCTTGAGTTCTAACGATTTGCCATTTCAGTTCAAACGTATTCCGTTTCCAGTGAAAATTGCATTTGAGATGACAATCAACAGGACACAAGGATAGTCGCATAGTGTGTGGCTTAAATTTGGAAATGCTTTGTTTTTCACACGGTCAGATATACGTAGCGTGCCCACGAGTTGGAAAACCATCTTTTCTGTACATCGGAAAAGAAACCAAAAAATGTTGTTTATCAAGCTGCGTTACATTGAAAAAAAAATTAAATGATACATTTAACTTTCTTTTCATTTGAAAACATATAATTTCACGCAGGACAACGGCTGCGGGGTCAGCTAGTATTATTAATAAAAATCAACACCTTGAGGAATTTGAATTCTTTAAACAACTTTTTCTAATTAGCTGTCGCACTTAATTCACCTTCTATATCGTAACGCATTCACTATTTGGGAAAAAGTTAAAAGAACTTTAACTTCACAACTACAAAAAGAGTGAATTTATTAGTATATAGAGTAACACGAATAATGCAAGACTTTTAGGAATATAAATAACGGTATATCAAACATTTTTATCATTCTACTTATCAGCCACCTACAAGAAAAGGAGCGTTTCCAATTAGCTGTCAACAGCTGTACATATATCTTTAACTTCATATTTTATCTTGGATGTTTATAAGAAAAAGAGGCGTAGAAAACATACATGTACGTACATATGTATATGTCATAATTACTTTCTGTTTCCATGACAGTCGGGTCTAAGTAGCCGGAACGGACTCTGATTTTCATCCGGCCAGGGATGGTCAACCTGACACCACACCTCGAAATTACTTCAGGACGTTGCCACTACAGCAACAACAACTGCATCATTTTAACCCAAAACTATGATTTTCCAGCTGCCACCTGATTTAAAAAAGTATTTTATTTGTTGGCCATCTGACCGGAAACACATTTTTTTTAATTTTACCCACTTGACCTGAAATAACAAAAAAGAGATTGACGTTATTGATCTCTAACCATTTTATAACCATTTGATATTTGGTGTTGCCATCTAACTTCATTTTAATTTACTTCGAATAACACAAGTGCTTTAAATAAAATAACAAAAATAAAAATTGTGTTATTAGGATCGCCAACTGCCTTAAAATATTTTATTATTTTTGGTACATAACATTAAACAAATTTTACTATATGACTTTCCAAGTGATATTAAAATTTTGTGATACGGCGTTGCCATCTGACTTAAAATATTTTGTTGTTTTTGGTGCATAACTTCATGTAACATAAAAAGGATTTACAATATGATTTTCCCATAAAAAGTACAAAACTTCTAATTTATGGTTGCCACCAGTCGTAAATTATTTGATTAAGTGTTTTTTAATTTTCCTTAAAATTACTTTTGTTATAAGTTAATATATTTTGGGACAATGGTACAAATATTTTTTGGGGTCCAAATCCGTAATTATTATATATAAATACCTTATATAGGGGATATTAAGTTTTCCACGAAGTTTGGATCACCTAGACGGAAACATGTCACCGACGTAAATTATCAGCATGACTGAGTCAATTTCTTTGAGTCATCGTTCTGACATTTTGCTCACGCACTTTTTTCTCCAATATTCTTCGGACCACTGAAGTATATACATAGCTGCCATAAAAACTGAACGATCGGAATTGTAGCATCGGTACAGTCGAAGGTTTTTTTTTTGGTTTTTAAAATTTTTCTTAAAATTTGTATTAAAACTGTACACTTTTCAAAGGTTACATAATAATATGTTTACCACTTCCCACTATAATTATATTTTGTAGTTTTATATTTAATAGTAAATATCATGACCCCGTGCCTCTGTATAACATGATATTTGATCTTTATAAAAGTTAGTCCCACAAATTTTGTCCATAAATATTTAAGAAGAATCTTAGTAAAGCAAGAGAACTTTCCGGGTGTGATTATAATCAGGAAGTTTTATCCCTGTAATAAATAATACATATGGCTCAAGGACAGCTTGCAACACATAAAAAGCTGCAACATATTTATTACATCTACTATATATGTACATACATAAGTACATGTACTATACATACATACATATACCATATGTATACAAAAATAAACTCCACATTAGATTCTATGCGAGTACAAGGCATAAAGTATGCCAAGCAGGTGCGTGTGCCTCTTCTCTATGGCCGCAGCAATCTGCTCGACCATCTCGCCGAGACCCCACAGCCAAGCGCTGCTCAGCGCCAACGCAAACCTAAGAGCAGTGTGACCGACATTCTGCTTTGCACCACGTCTGCATATACCTACAATTGTCTATACAAATCTAAGTACCATGATATGCATAAGCAGAAGCTTTCAAATATGCAGTTAGCATCAGCCAAGTGTCATCGGCGTCGTCCGGATCGTCCATTTGGCAACGTTTCACCACTAACCTCAGAGGTCACTCTGCCAGCCAGCCAGAAAAAATGCCTGAGGAAAATGTTATCTGTTTTCTTTTGATATTCTCTGTTAATTGGCAGTTTGAATGCATATACGGACTTGGGATATCCACGAGCATCTCACAGCGTTGCCGTAGCAGCCCGCTGGCAGGTGCGAAGAGTGCTCGTTTAGTGGATTATTTGACGTTGAAATGACAGCCGCGCAATTATAATAAACTCTACATTTTATGCATGCTAATGCTTCGTGTTAGACATCCGCTATGCGGCTTTTCATTAACATTTTTTCATCTACATATATACATACACACACGCATATATACATATGTATGTACATACATAAATTGATAGATAACATAGATATGCGGTTGTGTTTTTGGGAAAAGTAAATCGGACAAGTAAGTATGACTGCGTAAAATCTCTTGTCGGTTGGGGTTGAAAAATTTCAGTTATCGCTTTACATTCGAAGGCACTAGTACGAGCATTGTGGAACCCGTCATTTTCCGACCGTCCTATTAATACATAATTAGAGTATTTTGGCTTTGTATTTTCATGCAACAAAAGTCACACACTGAATACAAAATGTGGTAGACATGATGAATACATTAAGCGTCCCCTCTCTTGAACAACGGAAGCTCAAAGCACGGAAAAACTATAATTATGAGTTTTTCTAATTAAATAATAACAAATTATTGCACTATTACCGTTATATATGCAGCTAATGAATTTAAATGAATGCCGAAAAGCTTTTTTGTTGTCTTGTTGTTGGTTGAAGGGTGCATGTATGTATGAGTGCACGAGGTTTTAGTGGTGACGTAGTTGAAGTTTCTTTTACAAATTCTGCCTGCAAATGGGACTAATAGGCCGTACACCCAAGTCATGTCAAAAACCATATTCAAACTGCCACGAAAGTTATAAAAAAAATTTATTATATTTATTTTTAAATAAATATCTTCACGCAGGTGGGTTTATATACGAGTTTCCTCATTCATTTTGTCAGTTTTATTTTTATTTATTTTACGGTACAGCGGCTTCTGTGTAACAATTAAAAGCAAAAAGTTTAGACATAAATATCTTAGTATAAACATATGTATCTGCCGGAGATATCATTTATGTTGAAGCATTAGACGGTATTTAAAACTTCGAGATTTAAGTTTAATATATGTAATTCAGCAGCTCAAATGTAGACTCCTATCCAACGTATCCAGTGCACGACGTTATTTCGTGTGCGGATTCGTTGCGAATGTTGGAAGAGGCTTGCGGTGAATCAGTTTTAACAAAAACACAAGCCTACGAGTGGTACAAAGCCTTCAAAGGAGGTCGAGATATCGTTGAAGATAAGCCTCGTTCTGGACAACCTTCGACCTTTTCAACTAATTAAAATATTAAAAAAGTGAAGGATATGGTGTTTGAAAGTCGTCAGGCAAGTGTTAGAGAGGTGGTGAGAAAATTCGACATCTTCCGCGAGTCCATTTGAATAATTTTGGTGGATGTTTTGGGTAGGAAACACTTTCTTGCTCCACTCGTCCCGATAAAGCTGAATTCTTTTCAAAAAGAGTTCCGTAAAAAGTTGTCTTTGGACGTGATCGAGCGAATTCCAAACCCACATTCATGGAGAGAAATATAAATGCCGATGAGACGTGGATTTATGTGTTTGGCATGCAAACAAGTCAACAATCATCGGAATAGAAACCATTTTCAGTCGATCGCGGTGATAGAACAAAATTCGCTGAAGTAGCTCAAGGCCATCCCAAAAAGTGCTCATGAAAAGGGTTTCGAGAACTGGAAAAATCGTTGACATAATTGTATTACATCTGGTGGGAATTATTTTGAAGGCGACAAAATAAATTTTGACTAACAGTTAAATATTTTGTGTTTTATTTACAATCTTCGTGTACTTTTTTGTCACAATGTATAATAAATCAGATTGCATATATGTATGTATGTACATATAATCAGTATGACCACACATGCATGGTTGCTGTAATCGCTAATAAATCTATCCGTTGTTATGTGTTTCAATTCCATTGCTTTAGTTATATTCGCATACATACATATGTACTACCGTATACATGCACGTATGTATATATGTTAACGTGAATGAATGAAAATTGCAATAAAATATGAAAAAATAGCATTAATAATTATAGTTTTGAAGGCTAAACACTGTAAATTAACAACAACAACTGCAGTAAGTTCACATTTTCAGATTAAATGGAAAAATAAATTAAATAAAAAACCTTGGCTTACATATACAAACACACACAACTAAGAAGTAAGCGCACATATATTATACACAAAATAAGTATGAACGTATGTATGTGTGTATGTATTTGAAGGCATTCGCTTTGTGGACGAGTATTTATTTGATTTTTATGCTTAAATTTATACCACTTAAGTTAACACATACACACATACATTCATACATGCATATACACTACACTACACATAATATACATACATATACATATATGTATATAATTTTTAAACACACACTTGTATGTGTGTGTGTGTAATTAAGTATGCACCTTCCTTGTCGCTGTGTGTGAGTTGAAATAAATTTATAGTTTTAATTAACATTTTCTTTCATTGGCATTTCTGTGCGCCCCTCTTGTTGTTGTTGTTGTTTTCCTTTGTTTTTGTATTCCTTTTTACTCGCTACTTATAAGCTTTTAATTAATTTCCATGTTAATTTACGAAAATACTTTAGAGCGAACTGCACTTTGTATGGCGGTCATTTGTTGTTGCTGTTGTTGTTCCGCAACGTTTTATTGTGCACATACACACTGTTCTTTTGTTTGCTTCTTGTTTTAGTTACATCACTTGTTGTTGTTGTTATTGTTTTTATTGTTGTTGATCATAAATTACACAGTTTATAGTAGCTTACACAATCTTACAGCGAAACTGATTTTTCACTTCACCACAAGTATGTACATATGCATGTACATATGTGTGCGATGAGTGTGATCGCTGAGTGTATTTGTACCAAGTGCAGGCGTATAGAAGTACGTGTGTTAATACATGCATGCATACATATGCATTCACTTGTGTATATGTAAAAGTTCGAGAGCGTGCAGCACAAATCTGTGCCACACGTGTTTGAAATATTAATGCCTTTCTAACGGTATGGCCCAAAAGTAGAAAATAAAAAAAAGCAAATAAAGCTCATGGCCGCAAAGAAAGTACTCTGAACACCATACTTTCGTGATAGATTTTTCTTGGGTCGCTTTCTGTTGCTCAACTAAAATTAGTTGTTTGGTTTCTTCACTTTCGAGTTAAATTGATTAATCTTCATTATCTGACTAACTTAGGCTATGTGTATGATTCATTTCTACTCGGTTATATTCCACATGGATAAATTCTATCCACACTTTTCCGCCACGAGTTAAATGGTCTACTTGGATAGAATATACACATTTCTTTACACTGATAGCCCATGTTAACTCAGATACATAAACGGATTTAGAGTTAACTTGAACGTCAAGTCAGCTGATTTAAGAAACAATCAGGGCTCCGTATTGGTAATTTTTTGCAAAAGCATAATTTGCCAAAAATTGCAAATAAAATATATAATAAAATTATTTTTTCGCCTTCATCAGATGTAATACACTTATACACTTATACCAACAATTTTTCCAGTCCTCGAAACACTTTTCGTAAGAACTTTTTGAGATGGCCTTCAGCTCCTTCAGCGAATTTTGTTTTATCTCTTTGATTATTCATTGCGGTCACCATCGCACTATTTTTGAAAAAAAAATGCAGCTTTATCGGGACGAGTCGAGCAAGAACACGTTTGATACCCAAAATAAGCACCAAAATCATTCAAACGGGCTCACCAGAGATGTCGAGCTCTCTTACCATCTCTATAATACCTGCCTGATTTTCAAGCACTATACCCTTCACTTTTTTGATATTTTTTTCAGTTGAAGAGGTCGAAGCCAGAACGAGGCATGTCTTCAACGATTAAACAATAAAATGTCCTGTCTCTTTAGTTAAGAAGCGGCTATTTGCTCCCCTTGGAAGCTAAATAAAACTTGTACAGCTAAATCATAGCCATCATTATAGTTTTTCAAAATTATAATAATTGTCGCTGTTCAGTGTTTGCACATATGTATGTACATACATATGAACATGTGTCCGCCCACGCTTTTACTCGCTGAGAACACAAGTTGCGGCGAAGGCGTGTGAATTTATTCGGATTTTATTGCTTTGCGTATTTATGGAGTAAATAATTCAAAATCTTTTATAGATATTAAAACAATTTACAAAAGTATTGCGAAAAACTGCGCTTACAGTTACTGAGTTCGTGAATTTCAACATTAGGGAAGGCCCTAGGAAGTAATGAATCACCTGTTCTCCTTTAGTGGCTATGCACAGGGTGAAAATATCACAGGGATCAGAGTTCCAAAGACATCATGAATGCTGAAAGATTCTTGCAATTTTATAAAACGTTACATTCGAATACTATCACATTCATCTACTTAATTTCAAATTACTATGCACTTTTATCAATACAAAATATTGAGGAGAACGTTATGTGCGCACTAAAAAAATATTTAAATAACAATTACCTACTCATTAGAAATTTAATACGCCTTCTTATATAAACACTTGCAACAAGCTATTTGCACCAACAACAAATTGTAGTCGCCGGCACCACCAGAGATTTCGGTAAAACTAAGACGCTCACACTTGCCACCAAACCATTCAGCAGCGCATTTCAGCGACCGTTTGCATTAACACCTCGGCGCGCTGCATGCCCCGCGCATAGTGGTGCACCTGACTGGCAGCTGTTGCGGTGGCAAGCAAAATAGATTGCTCAAATACACACATAGATAAATACACATATACTCATACTAATATGCCACTAAACACTTGCAAAGCTGAGGATTCTTACACCGAAACCCATTTGACCCTTGCAAACGAACACAGAAAACTCTCACGCACCCACCGCTGCATTTTCCCAACAGAGTAGTGCGCATTACCGCCAAGTCGACTTAGAAAGATATGGGATCTACATATCTAGAGGTATTTAAGTGTATTAATGCCACAAGAACCACTGTCGCATGTGTGACCTTCCCCGCGCGAACCGCTGGCGACTTTGCTGCACACACGCAACGCTGCAACGCCCATATCGGCTGTGCCGTCTCCAACTATGCTGCTTACAGGTCGCAGCCGAGCCCCCGCCGCGCTCAGCTCACAAGTGTGTGCCCGCCATGCTGCCGTCTGCATTTGATTTCCCGATTTTGAATATTCTCTGCACCCGCCGAGGTACGCCAGCAGCCGCGATTGGTTTACAATTCAAATCAGTTTAGTATTTGCCTCCACTGCTCCGCCGGTTTCACAATTATTTGTTTGCCTTCGCAATATACACAAACATTTTGAGTCTGAAACGAGAAGCGCAAGAAGAAAGAACGAAAAAGTGTACTTAATGAGGTCATTTGCCTCTTTCGCCTGCACACTTGGATTGCTGGCAGTGCTGCCGGTGTTTGCGTTCAAATCTGGAAATTCTTATTGTTGCCGGTATTTTTGTTTACATTTTCAGCAATTAGTGCGCCGAGTGCATTCTGCCGGCTGCTTGGAGATATTAAAATGCAAAAGATAACAAGGAGAAAATTTATACTCATGCCTCGGATTTTTCTAACGTTTTTTTTAATTATGGTTTAACAAAATAGCGCATCGTTGATTGTAAAGAAATAGTACCAGTACGAGAAGGAACGTAAATATTTTGATTTCTAGAGATCAACTAGTGAGTTACGTTTTGTCATTTCTCCGCTCCCAATAAGCTTCACTCTCAAGTCAAGCAAAATTATGTATGAAGGAATAACACATAATGACGATAGATCAGTAAACCAACGATGTATACATATATATATATATATATACATAGATATTCAAAAAATATATATCAGACCCTACCAGGCCCTATATTCTGTACTTGAATTGCTTCGAATAATGAGCGAGTTGGTTCAGTGACAAATTCGAACAAAAATCGTCATTATTCATGTCCTGTGTTCAGGCCTAACGAGAATGGTCACTATAAAACTGCTGCCTTATATAAAGCAAAAAGCTAATCGTACTACAAAAATTATTCGAAAATTTGGAGGATAGTAGAAGACAGTAAGCATAATGCGTTCAATCAAGTCATCGCGGCGAAAGCAACTCAAACGTTTGACCCATTCAAATTGAAAACATTTCGCGCACAATTTTTGTGAGCTCTAAGGTAATCAAATTAAAAATATTTCATACATATTTCAAGAAATTTGTGTCGCAGATCTCTCATGTGAACTATACATAATACTCAATATTGGAAACAATGGATTTAGGTCAATAAATTACAGTTACATATCTTATATGTTTTTAAGCAAACCCAAAAGCTTAGTGCAATTTTAAATGCCTCTATTGTGAGAGAGCAAGCCTCGCTCTCTTCGCTCAGCTCTATTTACTAAAGCTAAAAAGAAATAAACAAAAATAATTCTAAAAAGCAAATACAGACATTGAAAAATGCGAAACATTTCATGTACTTTTTACATCAAAACAACAGTAAATTATAAAGCAATCATAAGCTTAACAACGACGATAGCAAACTGTCACCGATTGCAATAACAAAATTACATCACAATTGTCAGCGGAAAAACAAAGGAGGGATTTGATAAGAAAACTAGTATTTGCTCGCAATTGCGCCGCACGCTCGTCAAATGCGTTTACGTTCAGCGTTACTTCACCTCGGAATTATTTAACGAAACTTTCAATGAATGCACTTTAGCACTGTCGCAGCGCTAGACAGCTTGCTAATGGCTCAGCGGCGACTATCGCGGTCGCACACACATTACACCCAACGTTGGCAACAAGTAGCTGCTTAGCTTCGAACAGACTACTGGCTCAACAGCAGTGTACTGAGGATGAATCAGATGGGTGGTGGTATGACGGTGTGGAAATTGCTTTCAATTTACTACCGCAGATTGTATAATGCTAAAAAGGCACGTGTGCGAGCGATAACAGACACCGTCCGGTGGCGACCCTTAAGAGGGTGCCTAGCAAAGTTTATAATTTTTGTGCTTTAGAAGCTCATGTGAATAGTTCAAAAAGCACCGACATCTGAGCTGAATACTTGGCTCCTTATTGCAAATTAATATGTAGAAATAATTATATTGCACTGTTCTATAGTAGTTTTGTATTCTAGATATAAAATCGATTTTGAATATATGTATGTTTTTGTGCTCATGGTTCATAAAACTATCAATAATTTTTTAAGATTTAGTATCGTTTTTTTAAATCCTTGTTTTCTTTTTTTTACCTTACAAACATCGGAAAACTTGAAACAAAATTAGAGATATATTTATAGTGTCGGTTTTGTTTCGAAAAATAAGGTTACATTAACACGACTTTTATGAACTTTTCATGAATAATTTTCCAGCCGATAATCTCTATTTAGGAACCAGCAGGTGTCCCATCAACATTCCATTACTTTTATATTCTGGTGGAATTACTTTCCCTTTTCCTCGTTATAATTTCCATTATAATCTCAAAAATTATCAGGATTACCGGGAAGAGAGTCTACTTGATACTCATATTTGCACAAAGAGTCCGAAAAATTATCAGCATATTTTGCACAATTTATTAATACTTTCGTATTCTAAGGTTATCTTTAAAATTTTCTCTTTTCTCTATCAACACGAAACTTGTTCACTTTCTAGGAACAAGCATAACTTTGACAAAATCTATCTACATATATCTTTCAGTAATTGCTGTATCAAATATTCCACCTTTTCACTTTTCGGTACTAGACTTCGGAAATGTTTAAATTACCTTTCCTAACTAGATCACGAATTAAGTCATTGAGTTCATTGTGAGATAATAACATTGGTATGAAAGTCCAACTTCCCATTCAAGTTCATTGGTAGACAGTACAGATACCGATATGAATATTGTTTCCGAGTAGTCCCTGCCAACTGCTTTTGATGCAAAAGCGATATTTTCTTTAGGTAAAACAGGATATTCTAATTCTAGATATCTCCTGGTTTGATTTTTAGATAAAACTTAAAACCTTCCACACATTTGATTTTTATTTGTTTTGAAACAGCGACATTTGCTAGCATATCCAAAGCAGCAACCTTTTTTGTTTTGTAGTGTTATCATATAGGACAATTCCCGTTCAATTAGCATCTCTTGTTCCAGTTAAATAATTGAAGGAAGTAGAAAACATACTTATAATTTTGAGAAATGCTACGAGATCACAGTTCTTACATATAAAAGCGTCATAAAATCTTTTAGTTGCATACGACTTACATTCTTCGCCTTAATTCGCCCAGACACATTTATATAAAAGCCAGAAGTCAGTTACTTCAAATAAGCCCTCGTATTTTCGAAGCCAACCCGATTATCATCAAATTGTTATTATTGTTGCAAATGTATTTGTTATATTACATTGGCGAATTACAACAACATCATCAAATGTTCAAGTTCGATCATTCTGAATACACTTATACCCTCTCTACATACAGTTGTTTTCTTCGTTCCCTCATCAGACCCAGTGTTTTTAGTTTTTTAAACATCCATAGTGAATACATACGTAGTTATACATATGTACATACATATATGCATTACATATTTGAAATTGCGTTTCGGCATACGAATAGTCCAGCTGACACTTTGCGCTCGCTGTCTGCCCGCCTGTCCAGCTGTCATTAATGCGATTCGCGCTGCGCATCGCTCGCTGCCAATGGCGTCGCTGACGTCGGCAGTCAATTACGAGTGGCAGCCAGTCTGGCCATTGTCGCGACATCGCATTTACGCTGCCTTATCACTTTTGTCATTGCAATGCGCCGCGTTACGCTTCGCCAATAAATTTGTTCGATTAATTCCATTAAAACAATTAACAGCTGATAGTTTCCGTTGCGTTGTTAGACGTGTTAATATTTAGTTGCGTTTCTCGTTTACAGAACATAAAAAACCAGCAACACAGCACTTAATTGCTTATTATACCCCTGGGTTATAGCTGATGGAGAATTTTATTATTTGTTAAATGGGCCTTTAAAAATCGTTATAAGATATTTACTTAAGCGGTGGAGTAGCTTAAATATAGTTCGTTGTGACTGTGATGTTAGAGGCTGTTTCTTGCTAGTTTTGAGTTGCTAAAACCTAAAATGATAAAAAGTTCCTAAGACGTAAGATTATTTGTCTTGTTTTCAAGAGGAGTAGGGATCAAACAACCACCATTTACTAGAATGACATAAATAGTTGTAAATGGTGGAAGTCATTGGAAATCAGGACAGCGCAAGTACTCCTTAGCAAATCAGTCGCAAATTTTTCCTTCCGAATTGGCGAGCAGTGTTAGGAACTATTATTATCAAAATTATCTGCTAGCAGTCGTTACTTGGACTTAGTTTTTCAAAGACGAAATATTTTCAAGTAACTCGGCATGGGTTATTATAGCAGACATGGCAACGGTGCAACCTCCGGAGAAATAGTTCACATCGAGCATAGGTACATATAAGTAGCTGCCATACAAAATGACCGATCAAAGATCTTGTTGTTGTTCTAAATATTTTTGGGACTTTGAATAATAAAACTAAGTGATCTTAAAAATAATATCAATGTTATATTATTTACTACATACATATGTATGCAGGATTGGGATGCAATGGCAGCAGCGATACTCAATAAACTAACACTACCCGAAATCTCTCAATAATCTAAAAGATAGTACGAAATCCCCTTACACATTAGCCAATCGCTGAAATCCTTCAATAGACAATAATATAAACCATTTTAACGAATGATAGTTAAGTTTGACCGAATCGCATTTGATTTTGTAAAACTGAGCGAACCACGAACCAAACACATCGAGTCGTCACCGAGCAGGGATTGTTTTCTTAAAACATGTAAAGTGAAGTTCAAATTCTATTTAACAATTTTATTAAATTTAAATAAAGTGAGTTTTTGCACAATAAACCCATATGTATGTATGTATATATAAGTATATTCTACTTGATATTTAATTATTTCGATTATTAAACTTTAAATTTATTCGACTTAAATTCACAAAATTGGCAATACTGAAAATAACTCCAGTAGCAGTTAACTTTAAGCCTTTATGCATTTAAGATTTCAAATCAACTGAAAGAATTAAATAGGTGGCAACGTTTCTCAAAATGATTTTTAGTTTCAAGACTTTCTGCATTTTGTTTGGCAGATTACTAAAATTGTGAACAGGTGGCAGCATCCTTGAGCAAATGTTAAACTGTTCATTTTCTGAAAGATTTATTATTTGATAATCATTTAGTACGGGTTCTTAACACTTATAAATTTCAAACACGTGGCAACCCTACTTAATAAATATCTCTAACAAAAATATTTATTAGACTTAAGAAATTAAGTTTGAATTTTATTTACATTAACTTAACTGAAGAAATATAAAATCTTGCCAAACCTCGAAAATTACTTTCAACTGCAAGTACCCTTAAACGATTTTAATTCAAAATTTAAATAAATGGCAACTCTATGAAAAAAATATATTTTTATTTTAAAAACTTTGAACTGAAAGTTTTCTTAAATCTTTTCAATTTTGGTAACCACATGTTTATAAATTTTTTCAAAAAGGTGTCGCTCTATAAAAGTACTGCGAGAGTTTCATCATCTCTAACTCTCTAAATTTTCCAGGAGAAAAGTAAACGGACCGTGTTTTTGAATAAAGTTGTGTTGTTGCATAATAAACATATTAAAAATGGTACCAGTTTTACAAAAACAATATACAATATTTTCACTTAAACAGATAAAACCGTTATTAGACAATCTTTCAAGCACACCATGAGAAAGTATGTAATACATATGCCCGACAACGGTCCCGATCGTACAATCAACTGAGGCGCAAATCTGCTTACAATTAAACCAAAAATAATGAATGTCATCTAAAACAACAACAACAAGTTAAGATAAAAGACAAATGGGCTGCTCCACAAAAGTATCAAGAGGGCAATGAGGCCTCACTGCTTCTCCAAATAAATTACCACTAAATCTGCCCCCTGCTATTATTGAAGTGGTCGCTCAATTTGCTCCTAAATTATGAAACACCAGCTAACGGGGAACCAGCAGAGAAGTGGCAATGTGAAGATCAGCTGAGGCGCCTTCGAAAATGAGGAAAGTCGCAGCGACGTACAAAGTTGCTTCTGGGGCTCATTAGAGGCCAACAAGTGGCTTGAAATGCAATCAAGTCATTTGATTTCTCATTTCCACTTTATTTATTGTTGTTATTATTTTTTATGAGCAAAGCAGCGCCAAGACAAATACGAAATCATAAAATACAAAAACAAAAAACAACGGAACAATTATGCAGGTTGTTGCTTTTATTTGAACGGAAAATTTTCGATGAAAAATGTGCTATCCCAAAAGAGAATCTTTAGCTGACACTAAGAGGGCAAACCGAGGCATCTTCTTCGGTCCCGAGTGTATTCGTTTGACAAAGCAATAAACAAAGCGATGGAAAACTTTCAAGCGTACAATAATAACAACAACAACGAAGGCAAATCCCAGCAACAGTGCCACAATACCATCATCAATAGAAAAGCAATAGAAACAACAACAAAAGTGGCAATAATGACGATGGCCGCAAAGAGTTGGATTGTGCAGACGGCTGAAGATGCGACGGCGCGCAACCGGGTCAGAGTAAACCATAAACCAATAATAACAGCAGCGAAAACAAATCGCAGATCAGAGCACAAGAGCGCCGAGTAGGAGAGGCGTGGGGCATCAGTGTGTTACCATCAACAGGCTGGGCAGACCCCAGTCGTGGAGTCATCGTCATTGCCATAAAAAGAAAGGAGGCAACGCGCACACGTCAGCGCCGCAACGCTGTGTGTACAACATAATAACGTCACAATGGCAATGAGCAACGAGCAACGTGCACCGTGCCGCAGCTACAGATGTGGCAACAACTATTTGTGCAATGCTAATAACGTCATAAAGTGCAGCCAACAGGGCGACAAGCGGTGCACTCAAGCACACAAACGACAACACCAACAAAGGCAAATGCAGAAGGCACCACCGTTAGCGAGGCAACAGTGTCGTCGTTGTTGTGCTGTGTGCTGTTGTTGCTCTTTCCACTATTTGACTTTGCCACAAGAGTTTATCAACGACGGCATAATTTATCAAAGCCGCGACGAACAATCGGCAATGAATGCGCCAGCAACTGTGGCGTCACAGCGCCTGGGCGCATTGCACCCACGCACACACACAGAGTGCATCTAGTGGTGCCTCAGCCCGGCAGACACATGTGAGGAACTAGCTGAGCGCGCTGCAAGTGCATTATGTGGCATGATTGGCTGCCGAGCTGCCGTTATTCAACAGGACTCGGCGAGAGCATTGCCGGCGGTGCTTGTATTGTTGCACATTGTATGTCTTCATTAGGCTCACTTGCTGCACGCACGATTTGGTTGCAAGTGCAACTGTCATGGCCTCCATTCGCTTGCCGATACAACGAATCATAGATTAGTGTTTTGCATTTTCTCGCCATTATTTGATGTTTGTGAGTGTGTACGTTGCATTCGAAGGTGTTGCTCAGACAGTGGTGTGCAGTGATATAGAGCCAATAAATGCGAACGTTAGAAAGTACGAGTTAATTTTAAGGAATTTAAAAATATAAAAATAAATATATTAGATTAGCTTCATATTATGAGAATTAGCTCATCATTTCATTCAAATTTAAAAGAGTAATATGCATTATAAAGAGAGGATGTTTGGTACCAAATTTTCACTGAAATGATATATAAATTTGGATGAGATTTTTATGAGATTTTTTGAAAAAAGAAATAAAATTTGTACATACTAGTAAATTTGTTTAAGTATATACTTCAAAATTTTCAATTTTCGTAAGCCCTTCGAAGACAACCTTTTCGCACAAACTTAAAATAATAGGGAGTAAATCTGAAAATGACAATATATCAGACGAAAACAAGGCAAAGCATTAACCTCTGCTGCACCGAGGCTGCACTACGATTCCCAAATAAAAAAATTTCAATACAAGAAACTGATTTTAATCGCTCAGTTTGTTTGGCAGCTATATGCTATTGTTATCCGATCTGAAAAATTTATTCTAAAATTGCACCTTTGCCTTGGACAATAATTTTTTAAACATTTTGAGCATATATTTTTCAATTAGATAAAATATTTCTTAACTGTCAAAATCATGAAATTTTACGAATTTGAAAATAGTATTGTCATAGCTGTGCGCGCTGTAAGCAGTTGTTGTTGCCCTACCGCAATTTGTGCAGCTTAATGCGTTCGCCGCCCATTTTACAGTTCTCCGCCTCGTGAATATTTCTGCCATTGTGGTGTGATATTAGTTGTTGCTGGCATTTGTAATGAGATACGGACCGACATTGCAGGTGCACAAAAACCGCAAGCAACTAACAGGGAAATAAAAACAATGGAACAACAACAAGGAAAGCGGTTACTAACAACAATCACCGCTACAGTAGCGGCTGCAATGTTGTAAACAAAATATATTGCAGCAGAAGCGTGTAAATAAAGATAAACAGCGAAAAGGCAACAAACAACACCCACTGTGACGACAAATGTTAGCGTGGCATGCAACAAGAGGTGACCGAGAGGTCAGCGACTTTGCCTGCGCGCCAACAACAAATCGCACACAATAAACGAAAACAAACAAAACAACAACAACAACAACAATGGGGAAAATGCACATACAAATATATGCAGATAGCTGGAAAAGCAGCAATAACAATAGGCATTGTAGCTGGGAATACGTGCGGTGTTGCATGCCGCCTTTTAGATGTCAATCTAAAAACGATTTTAGTTCTTTTTAGGTTTTATTTACGCGCTTCTTGCGCATACTTACGACTCGAAAAGACAATTCATTGCATTCTTTGCGCGCGCCGGTGAATGTTTTGCACTCAACCGCACTGGGTGAATCACCGAAATCGCCATATCGCGCAGCTGCGCATGCGCTAGATTGCTGTCACTGGATCCACAGCACCTCTGAGCCAGAGAATATATGCGCACATGTGTACATATATATGTGCATATATACTTTCATGAAATGTCAATAACAGCCGCATTGAAGCGAAGTTGCCGTAAAATGAAACTTAAGTCGCAATCATAACAACGGCAACAACAGCAGCAATTGCACACAGTAGCAATAGTAAATATCTCAACACTCGGCACCATCTACCTACATACAACACATCCACATATATGTATGTATGCACTTATAAGCACCCGGTGAGGCATGTGCGCGCAGCCGCAATAGAAACCGGCGCTCACCACTTACCAATGGCCAAAACACACGCGACTTTCACTTTCGCGCGAAAACCCGAATGACGCGACCGACCGCGACTGATCAGGCGAACGCTTGGCTGCTTGCTCGCTCATTCCGTTGCGGCGCACGCATATTCCTCTGGTCTTCCTTCGCAAGTGCGCGCATTTTGGCGCTTCAGTTTTTGTTTTTCCCATTGCTAAAAGCAGTCACGTGTACAATGGCATGGCATAGCGCGCATGTTATTTGCAGATTTACGTTCGACACCTCCGCTTATTGCCGCATTGCAACATTAAATGCCACTGATCCCGATCCCACCCCAAAGCTCCATGACGCCCGCTAATCCATGCTACGGCACAGCTTTGTTTCATTTCTCACACATGTGTATGTGTGTGTGTGTGTGTAACTAAGCGGCTCTGCATTCGGAATGCGCGGCATGCCGTTAATGTGCGCGCGCCTCTGCCTGGGAAGCCGAGCAATGCGGAAACTCGTTTCAACAAGGCGTTTGCTGCAAGCGCTTATGCATACAGCAACAAAATACGCAAGTTTTTTATTAATTTTTTCACATTTAATTGTAAACTATCTGTATGTAGCCATGTAGGCAAGTGCAATTTGCATCCACCAGCTTACTACTCTGCGATACATACTTACTACATATTTACTATATATTTAATATACTTATATTACATATACTTATGTATCTATATTTATATGGTATACTGTTTTTCTATTTTAAAAAATATGCGCATAACCCATTGAAACTCTTCCTCTTTCTCTTTGCAGGTGCGTAACTTATGGAATTTCGCAACACTAATGTATGTATGTATAATATTATGGAAATATTCCGAGTAATGAATGCAAAATTACCGCATTTCTACACAAACCAAGGCGTTCATATAATTATCTATTACACATAATTACCCTGCTGGAAAATAAACTAGTATAAAATCTTTTCCGCTTAAGTAGACTAATCACAACTACAATTTCGTTCACGACTTGATGAATGAAAGTAATTACTGTTCGCTTGTGACCTTTTTGATCGATCTTTTTGTTTGAGAAGCATATAGCGTTGCGATCTGAACAATTTCCTCGAAGACTGCACCGTGGACGCAAATTTTCCATAAAAGGACTCTTGATTCCGAACTTGTCGATAAGTCGACCGGATAGTAGTAGTCAGCTTATGGAAACATCAAATGGTACACGTCACTAGTAAAATGACAGATGTTAGAGCTTTTGTTATACTTTTATCAAACCATTTATCAAATCGGAAAAAAAGTAACAGACAAAACCGCATAATATTAAAAAAAGCGGCCGCGATGGCTTTGGCGAGAAAAGACCGGGGTCCATTCCGGATACAAAAATTCGTCTGCCTTCACGTTACAAACTGTACTATTTTCTTTCCACCGACCATTGTCTTGAAGCCTCAGAAGACAAAAAAATATTCAGGTTAGGTTAAGCTATGTTAAAAAGGGAATCTGGACAGCTTACAGCCGGTGTATAGTATTGCTAAATATCACTAATGTTTCTACGAAGCGCTTTAAGCCAATCACAAAAATGTTGAGGCGCCTGAAGTCAATTTCAGATATGTCTGCGGGTTCGCCGAAGGTATGACTGCGAGATATTTCAACCTTAGTCTTGCAAAAGCTGAAAAAAAGGTGAGAAAGTACTTGAATGTTTCCACCTCAACTTCTTTCATACAACTTTGACAATTTGCGTGCGCCAAGATTTTTTCATTACAATATGAATGCCTTTTGCACAAAAACCAGTAGGAACTGCTCGGTCCCATTCTGATGTGAGTGGGTTAAGGGTGTCCCTTTTTGCTAGCTCATCGGCTATACAATTTCCAGCAATTCCGCTATGAGCGGGCAGCCAAACTTGTGTGATAGTGAAGTAGCTTGATGCTGCATCTAGTGAGGTTAGACACTCCTAGATGGAGCAGTAAGTCTACTGCTACTTTAATAGCAGACACTTGGACCTAAAAGACACCACAGTAGTTCGATAGTCAAGCTTAGCTTGACGGAGTGCTCCTTACAGGAAACATCCTTCTTAAAAAGCTCACTACGCCTCTCTTACAGCGACTTTTTCCCATCCACACATCCCAAATCGGTATGCAGGCGAAGAAACTGCCTCTGCGACGAAGTTGCCCAAGTTATCAGAGATGCAATATATCTTACAAGCTCCTTAAACTACTTTATGGTATCAACAACATTATCTTTTGCCAAAAACTGTGTTTCATTAGGACACGAATTTTGTTTTTATTCAGTTCCGTTTTTCTATATATACGTACATATCTGTATATCTATAAATAAGGTTCACAGTTTCCTATAATTACTTCACCTTTTAGTAATGTTATTTCAGGTATTCTTGGGATGAATGTTTGTCATTAGCTGTCTAACTCGCCATGCATTCTAGAGAAGCGAATCGAACAAAGCAGATGTTCAAACACTTGCAGAGCAACACTGCGCTAACATCTTTTCTGACTCATGAACAATAATTGTATTGCGATCCCATCTTCGATGGAGAAATTCTTCTTATAAATTAATTAATATAATAATTCTCTGAAATTATAACTTATTTAGTTTTAAGTTATTCAAAATCCAAAAACACTTAAACTCTTTTTAAGTTTCAGTTTGACAATAAATTCGCATTGAAGTCATTCACAGTGGTAAAAATGGCCGAAAATACACAAAAAAAAACTTGGTAGTACTGAAGATAGCGGTTAGACCACCTTAATGAGCATAATCTCCTGAACGAATTCAACTCGATAACTTTGTTGTTGGTTTCAATTGTTTTGATAGAAGAGCAGCGCGCAAAGATAACGAGCAGAAAATTGGCGAATCGAACAAAGCTTTTAATTAGAAAATCAGAAAATATAAATAAGAATTTTTAGTTAAATATCAACTGTAAAACGCAGTGATTTTCTTCATTTGATTTTTGTGTTGAGTTATCTTTTGAACGCATTTCGAGTCTTTCAAAGTAAGCAATTACGATGTACCGTCCTCAATGAAACACCCTGTAGTTATTTATTTTTAAAGTGTTTTCATTTCAAAATTCCATTTGAATACAGATTTTCTAAGTGACATTGCGATCTGTCGTGTTTAAAAGCAAATCAGCCAAATATGAAAGCTTCCCTGACAAGCAACAACTGCCGCATACATACGTACATACATACATATGTGCAAGTAAGTGTGTATCTATTTATGCGCTTATTAGCACTTGTGCGTCCGACCTTCTGCGATATGCAAATAATATGCAAAGTTAATGTGCGAAATATTCAAAGTTGTGGCATAATATATTGTATTTGCACTCCATTGGTGCATGCGTAGACGCCTATGGAGAACACTATCCACAACAAAATAAGCATACAAACAGCATGCATAACTGCAAATACATACTTATATGTGTGTGTGTGCATATTCTATATGCTTTCAAAGCAGTTGAGCATTTAATGAGCGTAAGAAGAAACGAGTTTTAGTGAAACACATTTTTTTATACAAAGCACATGAAATAGTTTCTATATCATTTTAAATCTGGTTTAGCGATTATATCTATAGTATTATGAACGTTAAAGAGAGAATGTTATGTAAACTCATACAGATTGGAATTGGTCATAATATTAATAACGCTAGACTCTTGGTGAACCGCCCGTAAGAGATATTTAAAGATATGTTAATACATAAACCGTTTCCCGCTCTGTTTTTGTTGTAGTGGCAGAAAACATTCTGTGAAATATTTTCAGTTGACAGTCCTAAACATAAAACAAACGTAACCGTTCTGGTTCCACTTGCGTTTAATTTACATTGTGTTACCTCCACTCCTTTAGAGATCTACCTTTTTAGAAATCAAAAGTAATAAATTTTTTTCTTTATTTTCGTTGTAACCGTGGAACGATTTTCGAAAAACGAGAGAAAGAACTTCCTCAAACTCTGCTCGGCAATAATCTATTTCAAAGCTATCAGAATCAGCTGGCCAAAGGAGCTAGGAGGAGGGTGATGTGAAAACATCCAGGCACTTTTTCCTCCACTTAAAATATTGAGGTAGAAAAAACTCGGCATTCTTATCTCTGACGAACCTTGTCGATTTATGAGGGTACCACAACGGACTGACTTTCAAGTCCCTGCTGTGATTGACCTCTTAACCTAACCTAACCATAGTTATGGTCTGTCAGTTTCTTTACTTACAAAAGAATGAAGCCAGTCTTAATTTAATTTACCCAACCTCATGCCTATATAAGATCCATAAATAAAGCGCCATAAAGGTAATAGTCTTCTTTTCTTAAAAGGAATAATTCTAGGGCAAACCGTTATTAATGAATGCCTCATTTATGATATATATATCTATATACTTGGACGACAGCTACACCGATAAGATACAATACATATGTATGTATATCTGGTTAATTTTACTGTGGCAAAAGTTGGGAGTTACAAGGTTTGAAATTTAAGTGACGTGTGCGTCATGGTTTAATATTATATATCGGTTGCTTCTTCTTTTAAAGTGGTTCGAGTACGCCCGGTTCAATAGTTTTCACACCTTAAAGCCGACAACAAGGGGTGTTACACCACTTTTGTGCTATTTGTGATGAGGCAGCTCAAAATTGCTTAGCGCTTGTTTTTGCCATGAAAAACTACAAGGGGAACAGACAAACAAATTTCAAAATACAAAAGAATCAGACAAAAACTATCAAAACTAATGAGATTCATTCAAATTCACCACACACACATCAGACCCGAAAAATATGTAGACGACCATTTAACAATTAATACAAAGCGAGAAATCATAAATAGAAAAAATCAAGATAAAATGTCTAAAAATAGCTACACGGAAGGCAAACCACAAAAACAAATAATAACAAGGTGTTCAGCTGCGCAGCAACAATGCTGATAGTAGTGGAAAAAATGCGAACAAAAACAAATGCAACAATAGTGTGAGGCATAACAATAACATTGGCACACAGTCGCTGACGCACAAACTATAAAATAACATTGAAAAATAAATAAATTGTTGGCAAACATTCGATTGGCCGCGACGTCGGTCGGCGGCAGCAAAAACGACTGCATTGTCAAGCTACATACTACATACATATGTACAAGCATATTGACAAACAAACGCGTTACATGCGACCCTGTCGGAAAGTCGAAAGTTTGTGTACGAAGTTGATTATTTTAAAAAATGAAGCTCAGCACGAGTGTCGTCGCAACACGTTCTATGTTTTCAATTTGAACGGTATATCTTTTTTAAGTTTTAATTATTTCAGTTCCGATTTTAAGCTTAACATTGCTATACATAATGGTTGTCAAAAAAGTCTTGCGGTATTTTCGCTAGTTGGCGCTGAAAGCGCGTAGTTCTAGTTTTATTCGTCGCATCGGGTCATGCTGTACCTTTTTGGAAAGCTCATTTCACGCGCTAACACTTACGTTTGATTGATTGTCGTTTCTTTTAAGTCGTTCGTAAGTTATAGCGTCGCAAACATGGAGCAAAATAAATAGAAAATACGGCATATTTTACAGAACTACTACGATAAAGGCAAAAATGCATCTCAAGCCCCCAATAAAATTTGTGCAGCTTATGGACCCGATACAGTTTCCATTTCCACCGCACAACGATGGTTTCAACGTTTTCGTTCTGGTGTAGAGGTGGTCGAAGATGCGCCACGCTCCGGAAGGCCTGTCGTCGAAAATTGCGATAAAATCGCTGAATTGGTCGAAAGAGACCGGCGTAGTAGCAGCCGTAGCTTCGGTCAAGAGCTGGGCATGAGTCATCAAAAATTCATTTCAATTTCAAAACAAAAAAAAATTTAATAATAATACCGCAAGACTTTTTTGACAACCCATTACATAAGTTCCGATGGTTTTTACGTTCAGCCAATAAGAAGTAGAATTTCTTCATCAAAGAAAAAATGCAAAGCAAATGCATATGCTATGGAGGAATGTCAGTGCGTTGGTCTGTTTGAAAACTGATATAGTTAGTTCGATTCACCACTCTCTTCCGCTTGGCGAGCCGAAGAAACTAATTCCATCAATTTTTGCATACAAAACCACTGAATGCATTCGGAACTCCCTGCAAGGGCACGCACTAGGTATGCGTATCAATGTATGCATGCATTTTATGTAATTTTCTATATACATACTTACACATATGTATATAAATGTGCGCGTAGGTATGCGATGGCTGTGCGCCAGCGCGCTAACAGTCTTTATTTCATTTTACTTTATTTTATTGAAATGCGCTTGAATGCGGAGCCCCAAACTTTTTTGCTATTTTGTTAGCTTAAATTATAAATTTTACGCCAGCAACACATACTATGCATAACGCTTATTTACAATCGTTTGTATACAACGAATTCCGCCTCAAGTTGGCGACTACTGTATTGCCCGCTGATTGCCTTCGCATCTCATGGTTTCACCTGTTTTGTTTGTACTGATTTTCGCCGGCAGCGCCACTTAATTTGAAGAATTTATTTGCGAACTCTTCACTTTCATTTGTTTGTTTACTTAAAATTCGGTGCGCATGCGCAGGTGCTCAGTGCTCTGCTTTTTCGCCTCCAATTATGCGATTTGTTCGTGCGCGAAATAACTTGAATATTTTTGAAGAAATCTGATTTCTGATTTCGAGGGGTACCATTCCACTTAACAAATTCACTGATTAATATGCAAATTCGCCCGAGTACTCGTGCCAAGAGTTCGACTTAAGTTATTTACAAATAATGTTAAGCTTAAAACTCAGGTATGTGGAAGTGTGAAGGCTACAGGTTATCGTAATTCTTGTCAACTCATTCAGGGGCTCCTTTGAAGCATCATCGGGTTCACTGGAACTCGCTGCAATTTGATGTACTCAGTTCAGGCTGAAGGGAAGTCAAAAGAGAAATTAATTTAGAAGACACATCCCAAATTTCACACACAAATACACTTGATAATGTTCATGGAAGGTTTTTTCACATTTAAACATAATTCGGATACTCTTTTCCGATGTTTTTGATGCCTAGCATAAACCAGAAACTACCCAATTTTCCTATAATTGTTATTCTAATTCATACTTTATCCGATTACATCGCCATTGGTGCAGGATGCATAGAACGGTTAAGTAGTCGATCAGTTCGGAACCAAGTGCACCTCATCTGGGTGGTAGGTCACAAGGGTATAGCCGAGCTTCCCGCTCTGCAGCTGCAACCTGGATGGAAGTTCCGGACTTCTGTATTTCGATTGGTCCTCATACCGTAAGGGAACTGCTCCGCAAGGAAGAAAGAGTGGACAAGGAAATGTGTTAGCAACAACTCAGAGGCAAACGCAAAGTAAAGTTTTGGGTGGTTACAACCCGAATAGGTTTAACAGTGAATAGCCTCCCGAGAGACAATTTTCGGCTACTTGTGGAATTTCGCACTGGGCACTGCGAGCTCAAGAAGCACTTATTTAGTATGGGTACAGTCTCTGGCACAAAGTGCCGGTTTAGCGAAATGCTTAGAACATCCAGGATAGAATTAGAATATCCAACTTTTCCAACGCAATGCCTAATAAATCGACAGTTTTACAGAAAAAGTTTTCTCGACATTCTCCCGCCCTTAGGTGACAGTTTTAAAACTCATAAAAAAAAGTCTTCGAACGCAGACAGAAAAGAGCTGAGATTCTTAGAAATTATTCCACGAAATACATTTTTTTCGAAACTCCTACTGAGAATCCGCCGGATTGTTGAGTACAAATCTTAATATTAGATGCGCCAATCTGAAGTCGATCTCCGCCCATCTGAATGATGTTTGGTGAAAAGGATGTTTCGCCTATGATGGACACCTGGAGGCTGTCCCTTGCTACATCACTAAAGTGTCAAGCTGCTCATTTCCAACGATTGTGGGAGCGACTTTTCTTGTAAGAGCTTCCTTTTCAGGAGATTATCGTATTCGCTCACTATTTATGGAAAGCGCTTTATCTCTTCTACGTCAACAGAGGTGCCATCAGCCTGATCTTTGGCTCTGTTTTCGATCTTTGGCTCCGATAAGTAAGAGTAATGTGCGTTCCCACTTGGGATGTGTCCATTACTATTACTTAAACCCCTTCGCCACGGTAAGGCGGCCAACGCTGAAGGATTGCTATTAGAATTTATGCATCTTCATTTCAAACATAATTTTATTTACATTTTTTAATCTCCAAACGAAATTTTTGAAACCATAAAAAAATTGCAATACCACATTTATTATAAAATTATTCAAACAAATATTAAATCATCATTACAAACGCATTGCACAGATGGAGGAGGGAAAAGTTACAACCGAAAAATCTGGTCAAACGCATTACTTTCCAGTGTATCTATTAATTTCGACTCGTTGTTGGTTAGTATATCTTTCCTTACTAAAGAGAAATGCCAAAAGAGCGGGAAAGAATATGTCGTCGTTGCTGTCTCCATCGAACTACTTTTGTAGCCCTCTTGAAAAACCCTATATTTGCCAAGAAAGCGTAAGCTCGTCATTCTAATTGACATATTTTGTGATTTGATTATCCGAAAGTCTCCACGCTTGTCACCCGATCGAAATGCTCATAGATGAATGACCAAAAAATGTAAATTAGTCGGGTCGAAAATCCGTGTAAGTGATTGATATGAAAGTCGCGTGCCAACTGCAAACCACCGTTATTAACATAATAGCTGCCGCGTGGGTGATTGTAACCAACTCATTCGAATATGAGTTTAAGGATGTACATAAGTATGTATGTAATGAAGTAATGGAGGAAAGCCAGCTGCTGTCAGATGTCGTACGCTAACACCTTCATTCAATGGGAACAGTAAATACAGTAATAAAAAAAACGAATATGTACATATGTATATTAATACGGTGTTGTTGTAGCTTAAGCATATACATACATACATGTAACTGGTTGAATATATAAACATATTATTAAAATATCCGCCAAAATGTTTGCTGTTATGGGTGTGAACTTTCATTATCACTTTGACCAGACTATTAACCCGATAATTTGTGGTCGTGTCGCCGCCGTTATTAGAGTTAAATATTTGACCTCCTTTTCATATTACTCAACAACTCAGCTTACATATTTACTCTAGCATTTCATATTCATACTCCATTATAAGCTGGTGCTTTTATGATCGTTTTGTAGAATACCAATTTACCTATCGTTAGTGTACGAGCGTGGAGCTTCGTAAGTTTCTGGTTTAACTCAATTACATTACTCGGTTTTTATTGTTTACCAATTTGTACGCATACTGTTTATTTGCTCACATTATGTTCTTGAGTGGAAGCAACAAAGTTGCTCTTGAGTTAAAATAATTCTTGTCAGGTTCGGGCCGCGCTGCTCCGCCAAGGATTAACATTCGAATAAGCACTTAAGATGGTAGCAAAATATGATATATAATAACACAAAAATTAGCAAGGACTTCATTTAAAACCGTCTATAAAATGTGTTGAGTGGCTCCTTAAAAACAGTTAAGACTCCGTTATCTCGCTTGTGTTAATAGGTTCCAAGAGCGGGCTTCTTCTGTAGTAATCTATACCCATACGTAAGCTTCAAACTAAATGAACTACAATTCAGTCTTTCGAGTTGAAATTGTGAGCATAATAGAAGGTGCCAAGCTGGCTTTGGCTCCACTCGGCCAATTCATAAACATTCTAGTGGACAGCCAAGCGGCAATTAAGGCTATCCGTAGCGTCAGAACTATATCTCACTGCGTTAGATAACGTAAGCAAACAATAACTATACTCTCTGTAGGTCACTTGGTTAATATCATTTTCTTAACCAGTCATATAGGAATAACTAGACTCTCAATAAGTCACTTGAGTAATAACCCAGACATACAGGAATAGAAAAAAGAGAAGACAGTCGAGTTGTCCATGAATACCAGACTATTTAAGGGTTATTTAAGGCAATGAACCCTGAAGGAGTCCCTCAATGTTTGGAACAAAAGCAACAAAGGGCATACCTAAAGTTCATCTGATTTGTTAATGGCGGACAGACCGAAATTCTTCTACTAGTAGTATTATAGGGGACATCACATGGCACCTACCCTTAAGGTCCCACCTTGAGAAAATCGGAAAGTGAATTTGGTGAAATGCAGAGCGTGCGCAGAGATGATGAGACACTGGAACATTAACTATACGAGCGCTCAGCCTTCAGCCAGTTTTATTCCACGGCTTCCAATGCTCCAACTTAAGACTTTGTGGATAAGGCTTAATTTGGTTTCCACACGGAAGTTCAATTGGCCTAATGATAAACTAAGTTAGGCCACCTGCGATATGTCACTCATACGCCTTTTCAAGCAATAAATCAACAAATCCGTTCCAGTCCCTGAAATCTACTTATTAATTATCAATAAGATAATTTAGAATTATTTTACGGAATTCGGAATGGAACCCAAAACCTGAGTTTCAATGACTTATTCCATTAAAAAAAAATTTAATTTTTTCATAGTAACAATTTAACAACAACTACAGCCGAAATAAAACTTATACATAGTGTAGTTGTTGTTCATTGTATATTATGTAAGTGCCACTATGCTATACAAATCGAGACCTTGAATCGCTAAGCATATGTGTCTATGTAACTATTATGTTGTACAATCCTGCTTCGAACGCGTTGTGTGGCGTTTGCTTACCGCCAATCGCTCTGCTCTGGCAGTGTCAGCGTGAAACCGCAAAGCCATGCGCCAAGTCTGTTGCCAACATATCTCACCAGAATAATGGCATGCCACACCTGCAAGCCCTGTTGACTCACAAGCGCTGTAGATACTCGCCTATCGTTGAACTATAATTCTCGGTGTTCACCAGCGAGCAAATCATTTATTTACAAACATACATATGTAGTAATGTTGAGTATGGCAACAGCATAAAAGGTAATGCAGGTTTTGGAACTGAACAAGCACCGTGTCTTTGTGCCATCTCAGCTGCGGCTATGGCACATATGTATGTATATATGTATGTACCATGTTTGCCCTGAAAATGTTCTTCTCGCGTTCGTCAAGCTGATTGGTTTGACAGGCCACTTTGATTTCCGGGACAACTCTTGTTCCTCATTTTGGGTGGCTACGCTACTGACTTTCTAAGATTAAGTTAGTTTCACTAATACAACATTTGATAAGTATGTTCAAGGCGACCAGCTTTTGTAATACGTGTGTTTGGGTCGTGGGCTCAAATACCGGCTTGTTTGATTACAGGCAGTTGCAAACTTTGGAGTGTATTTCTGACAAGGAATAGGAAGCCTGCATTGGGTCAGAAATAGACTGCAACACAAATCCAAGTAAAAGCGACAATGGAACCTTCTGTAAAGACCACGATGGATTTGCAAAAACATAAGAAAGGTTACCTTTACAAATTATATTTATTGATTTCTTGATTCTGATTAAAGTAGTGTACAAATATGTAATTTAGTATTTGAAGAAGGGAAAAAACAGAATCAATATTTCGATATTATTTGATATAAAATAAATTATATATATTAATATATATCTCCCATGTACTCGTGGAGTTTCTCCATCAATCCCTCTTTCTGTTATTCACTGTCATTGTTCCTCGAATTCATCGGTCCACCCCTAATTCCCTCATAAAATCGTTCACGCTTCTGGGTATATTCACATGAGATTTCATAAATATATGTATTTAATTCGGCAAATGCCATACGTCACCAGTTATGCGTTTACATATATATATATGTATATATTTCCTTCAAATATTTTTAGGTTATAAAAGTTCGAATCCTAAGCTTCTGGGATTTTATTAGTTTCTTTTCATTTTATGAGCGATCAACGTCCGATGCTTCTACTTTGCATCCAAGTTTTTATGTAAAAAATCGTTTTAATTTTGAATTTTTGGTCATATCATAAAGTTTTCCATTTGATAGCCAATAAAAATCGGGAAGCTGCCACGCTATTATGATTTACGCTTTGTGCATCTATACGCATACATACATATACAGACTTATGGCATGTGGTGTGCACTTAACTTCTTTGTAATTATTATCGTTTTTGTTGTGATTTTATGTACTTTGTGATTACCAATAACCTATTTTCTACTATGCATCCCATCTATTATTAGTTGTTGTTTCTGTTATATGTACTATTCTCTTTATGTTTCCATCTTTTATTGTTGTTGTTTCAATGATTTTCCCAAGCTTATGCGGCTATCCAGTTTTTATTGCAATCAAGTTTGTCTTTACAATTTGTAAGCGAATCCAGTACCCACTGGTGAATTGAAGAAATTTTCATCTAGTATGGACCAAAAACCAACTACTTACTTGGACGGCTAACTTTTTCTCATACAAGAAAAACTTTGAACAAGTAAGGAATGGTTGGCTATATTCGATATCTTACATAATGACCAATATATACGGTATAAAGTCAACTGAAAGTTCGAAAAGGTATAAAGGGGGCTAAAATAAGTATTGACCCTATTCTACCCAATTTAGGCAGACGGGCTTACTATTACCAGAAAAAGATAGAATAATATGTTTCATAGATTGATTGATATTTGCGGTAAAAGATTTAGCCAAAAGCACTGGGGCTTCAACAGTTATAATCAGATTGGGACAGTTTTAAGACATGAGCCGGCAAACCTCTATTAGAAGAATGCTATGTATCGAATACGCATCTTAGGTGTAATACTTAAAATCTCAGACGCATTTGTATATTGATATATCGCACGTCTAGTAGTTTTTAAGACAGTAGTTATATGGGGAGTAGATGGGTCTTATTAAAGAGCGGGTCCATGCCCACCTTTGTTAAAATTTACAAACTGCGCCTTCTCCCTTATTCGATTCGTTGTACCCAACAACCGTCTCGCATCCTATTGTAGCGCTTAGTTTTGGCACTTTATAGGTTTGCGATAAATATCGCCCATCTACAAAATTGGACTTTGTACGAGATTTGTACAAAAAGTATCGTGAATTTTGAATTTTCGATTTTATAGTATTTTATTGCTACTTATGCTGACAAGGTCGAGAAATTTATATGTTTAGTTAATTTTTAACAGTCGTTTTAGTTCGACTTCGATTTTTGTTGTAAAAGTTCTTACTTTCGACCAAAAACAGTGTCCCGTTGACATTGCTGAAGAGATACTAGGCTCAGTCCACAACGACTCAGATCCAGATCCTCATGCCGACATACCGATTTGAAAGATGACGGTTCTTGTGATTGGCTTACTTTTTTTTTGATTTTCGAGCCCAAAGTAAATCAAAGCTATTTCTTGAAGAGTATAGAGAGAAGGTAGTAAACCAAAAAACAGGAGCCAAATTAAAGTTATAAAAATTTGATTGTAAAGCTCAGTGACTTAGATATAACCATAAGAAGATAGCTAGACTTTCATCCAGTTTCTTATTTGCTACTTTATTCATACTCTTTTATATATAATATGCGAGCATATACAAATGCATCACATACATACATATGTACATATTCCACACACATTACTGCCTTTGTACTGCTCTGGAAGTACATATATGTATGTACATAAGTAGGTATAGACCGCACCAAACACAGCTTTTCTCGATCAGCACCTATGGGAAGAAAACTTCTGATACTTGGAGCCTATATGAACAAGCATATATAGTTAGTAAGTCATTATTTGGTGGGCTGGTCGCTTAGTTGGTCGGCACCTCTTTACTTGTATGCGCGTATGTTTGGGTTGGCTCTCGAGCTTAGATTGGCAGGTAGAACTGCAATGGTGGGTTGAAAAGTTGTATGCGTTGCTAAGTGTTCATTAAGTGCCGTTAAGGGGAAAGTTTAATTTTTTCACTTTGCTTTTGATTCCTTCTTTACTTTTGCAAGATAAGCGCGGACTTGAGGTGAACATACATGACCATATCTTTCACAGTTTTTTATTATTATTTTTTTTTTTTTTGTTTTGATTAAACGTTAAAAGTTGCCTTCGACTATCTTCTAACTACACTACTTTAACTAAAGCAGCACCAATTTTAAGGTGGGTATTGAAACTCCAATCGTGCAGCATACTCTGCAGATTTGCAGTAGAACTACTTAAAGTCATCAAACGTTTAATTTCTTAACTCGATCCTCAGCAAAAGGAAGTAAACTGCGCCATCAATCAACATCGTTCTATTTTATAGCAATTTGATCTAAGCCAAGATATTTTAATTATACCATTTGTCTTTCCGATTCATCAGTATCAAAGCTCTGGCCATAGAAAACGTTAACTTCTGCTGTACCGAAGCTATAATACCTGTCGCATGTGCTTTTTTAAGCAAATACAGTTAAACTTCCATAACTCGAAGTTCTCTATAACTCGAACTCTTGAGTTGACAAAAGAAGTCACATTTCATGCAAATTTCCTTCCATAAATCGAACCATTAAATTAGCACGTGATTTTCTAAGTCGCCTTTTTCGAGGAAATTCCACTTTGTAAACAGCTGCTCACGTAGAAGTCGGCAGCTAAGGTTTTAGGGGGTCCGATCTAAACAAATTCCCCGGAGATTGTACCATTGCCTTGATTAATAATCCATACCAAATTTAGTGAAGCTGCCATTCCAAATAAAAAAGTTGTGTATTCAAGAACTTGGTTTTGAACGCTCGGTTTGAATTCCTGCTATATGCTTTACGGAATTTGTCTTTTAAATTTCGGGATTGAACATCACTAGGATTGCAATCTCGAAACTCACGATTTGATCGTAAAATTTGATATTTTTGATGGTGCATAACCAGAACATTATGTCATACAAACGCCATTTGTGTCATTTACAGTAACCTAAAATAATCTTCTCGGCCAAAAACTGAAATTAAATCTCGAACATTTTTCGCACGATTAATTTTTCCAACTTTCAACGTGGATTAACTCATCCAGAGTGCATAGATAAACTTAATTCAATTTTTGACGATGAACTTCCATCAAGGAACAGTGTTTTTCGATGGACGGTGAATTAAATCGTATGGCACTCCAAAAGCAATTTGGTCAGGTCATCCAAAATCAGTTGTTATTGCGGAAGCTATTGACGCTGCGCAAAGTGATATTGCAAGATTGTCATGTGACCCATCGTAAGATTGAGCAGCTATGGCATTAGTGGGACTAGCACATGCATGAACTTTGACTGTAAAACAAATGGTTCACCTTGGAGCCCACATAATTAATATCTCAAAAAAAGGCTCGTGTCGAATGGTCGAGAGAAATGTTAACAAAATACGACATCGGTGTTTCGATTATGATTCGTGGAGTTACGCATATTCAAAATGAGCCAAATCTAACGAAAGCTGTTCGCACACGAAGCACTTCTAAGAAAAATGTTGCTTATTTTTCTTGAAAACATATCGCAACCACACCCCCACAACAACGCAAAACAGAAAATTCCGAGTCGTACATAAACATTTGTTTGCCAGTTGTCTTTCATGAAATCAGAAAAATGAACCACCGTAGACGGATCACGCGTCTCCACGACAATGCGAGCTCCCACACATCGACTGAAAAAAGTGCATTTTAGAGCACTCAAAACATCGACTTGATAAGTAATCCATTTTGTTCTCGAATTCCGAAATATAAAAGGCAACCCACGCAGTGGTCCGATATCGGCATTTCCGACAAATGCAAAATTCAGTTCGATATCTCAAAAAACTGAGTGACTAGCTCGCTCGCATAGATACAGGCTGACAGGCGGACATGGCAAAATCAACTCAGCTCAGCACGCTGACCACCTAATATAATCTGTTCAGAGTATGGAAAGTGTTGCCGTTTTGAGAAAAATTTACATATTTTTTCGATATTCTTGGTATGTAGCTTCATCTTGTAAACATAATACCATTTTTTAAATTATCTCTAAAAACAAGTACAATTTTTCAATTGGGCAGCTCCAGTGTAACACCCCATTGAACTTCAACAAACCGCTATTCTGAACAGATTTTCGGCTTAAAGTGTTTACGAACAAACAATATTTCATAATAATTATTAAATGGTTTCCACATTAAAGTTCATTTAATTTATTTGCAACTGAATAAGCACAAATGATCTTTGAGCATTAATTTTGTGATTTCCCCGCAGAAGCGCTGCGTTCCTTAGCACCTGTTGCTTGACAACAACGATTTGGCCGGGCACTTAAGCATTGAGCATTACTTTTAGTGCGTGTCTTAATGAATTTCAATGCGATTAATCTCAGCGTAAATTTACAATTTTCTTTGGGTTTTGCTTAACTTCTTGAGCCGCCACTCCGCCGCTCTCGCTTCACGCACTCTTAGCTAAACGCTTCCATGTGTGCCTGTGGAGCGCTGATTGGCAGTCAAAGCGCGGCATTAAAGCGTTCATAATTGATTTTACCTGTGAACGAGTGGCGAAATCGGGGAGAATACAAAGATGATAAGCAGCAGCAGAGAGGTTTCCAATTTAATTTACTTGTGAAATACCACATTTCACCTTCTCCTAACAACTGTTTTATGCCGTTCGAGACAAGGCATGCCACTCAATTGCTGCAGTTAACCACACTCACTGCTTTCCACTTTTGTCTCCTCTTTGTGTTCACTGTCAGTTTACAAACAATTGTCGATGGTAATGGGCAGTGATGTACTCAAAAAAGCTAACGGCACATTTCAATTCCTCGGGTAGCAACAATAAATTTTGTGGCGATCCAAAAGCTGTGTGGGCGCTTGAATAAGCGAGAATGCCTAAAAGAATAATATGCCCTTCAGCCATACGTACACACATCCATCAATATGTTTATGTGACAACACACATAGCTGCCGGGTGAGTTCAAATTGCGGTGCCAATCAACGAAAGATCGTTTACCTCTTGAAAGAGTAATTCACACTTTCCACTTTCGTCAATAGTTCAGGTCTTTTGAGGAACGTTAACGTTTTGGCCGTTGGTGGTTTACGGTACTCACAGGCAAAGTGCCTTGACTGCTGTCGTCCATGTGACATTGCCTTCGCTCCGCACCTGTGGCTATTTCATCACTCTTCGGATGCTTTGAATCACTTTCGAACGCGTCTTTACGTCAACACAGCGTATCGGCTTCAAGTAGGTATCGGCAGAATTGTCGAAAAGTTAAAGAACTTTGATTGATTAAGCAACCTAGTGAAATGGAATGGTATTCCGGAGCCGGTTGTCGTTGACCGGTCGATGACTGCTGTCTACCTTTCTCAGCTGATATTTGTATAGAGACTAATGTACGGTGAATGTGTGTTATTTTTGGCAGATTATTTCATTTATGGGATTAAATTTCGGTAGACAGTGCAAAAAGAAAACAGCGTTTTTCGGCCATGACCTGCAAGAAAACTTTATATGAAATTAATAAGTAAATGTTGGCATGTATCTGTGGTAAATAATAACCAGTGATCTTGTCTACTTTATACAAACTTTCGAAAACCTTTGTGGGCACCCATCATTCGGTCGTAAAATCCAGCTCAATTGGTCTTATTAAGATGAAAGTTGCGTTATCAACTCTCTGAAGTCTATTTCTTGTTCAACGTTCGCTTGCCTGAATATTCCCACGCGAATTTTAATAAGAGAGCTGCTTACGTTTATTGCAAAATAAACGATTCTGAAATCTGGAAACAATTTTCAAGATCTCAAGTAACGCATTAATTGCCAGAGCATATTCGTAATAAAACGTGAAATTTCTCACAAAGGGAGTGTAGATGGACATTAGTTCATACATTTTTTGCCATTATCGAACATACAGGACTGTTATACATACATATACTCATATACGGGATCTAGCATGGAAGCTTTATGAATTTTGAGCTAGATCATTGTGTGGTACACGAACCTCCTTGGTTAGATGGAAATCGATGGTAGGAATCAAAAAGCAATGTAGTTTAATCGGTTTTGTCAACATTATAAGGCAACTACATGCTGAGGAAGTGCAAAAATGGAAGCAAAAGAACTGGCTAATTTGGTATTGTGATGGTTCAAAGAAAGTTGAAAACACTTTTGCTATTACAACAGAATCTAAAGAGCTAATCAATAATGGACTTTTGCCTAGCTACACCGCTATATTCACCTCGGAAATTACAGCAATTGAAGAAGCTGCAAAATTAAAACCTAAAGGCTGTAAACTAATAATATGCACCGATAGTCTCTCATCAATAAACGCTTTAAAATCGGCAAATTTTAGTGATATTCTCACACGTAGGGTTAAGGTGACTCTCTTACGAGGCAAAAATATAAAAATTTTATATACGCTAGCGCATGTAAACATTACGGGTAATGAAAATGCCGATCAATTAGCAAAAGACGCACATACTCATCTTACTTTTTTAATAAATAACTACACCGAAAAAGATATTAAAAGATGCCTCGCAAACTTCTTAAAAAAACAACGTGTCTCTAATTATGAAAACAAAATTAATGCTCACTATAAGACTATGCACCAGTTATCTCAACAACATAGCAGTAAATCGAATTTTAAAACAAAACACCAGCAACTTGTTTTGATGAGACTTAAACTCGGCCACACAAAATTAACGCACGGATATTTACTTTCAAAGGAATCACCACCACTTTGCATGAACTGCAATGATACCCTGACCATGCAACATTTAATAAACTGCTACAAAGACACATCGCAAACTGTTGATTTGCATACCGCTATAGCAACACTGGACTATGAAAATATAAGAAAACATCTACCTGCTATATTATTAAAATTAATTTAAAATTGAAATGTTTATATAGGTAAATTAATATGTACAAAATGGGGCGAAGGCCTAAGCAGCCAGTTCCTTTTTTTTTCCTAGTATGTTTGTAAATTGATTTACAAGTCATATTAAAAAAAATAAATAAATATAAAGTTTTGATCCTTTCGAGGTTGGTATATTCAAAGCTCGATCATGGTGAAATTAAATTACTCACTCCGCTCCACTCCACTCTTCTTTTTCAATCTATTTTATAAATAAGCTTCCTTTTTAAGGTCTGCTAGTAGTAATCAACTGGCCTAATTAATTGCCGATCAAATAATAATAAATAGGACATGTTCATTCAAAATTCCACTGGCTAATTACAAAAAAATCAAAATATTTAAGAAATTTTGTCTGGGCATACACTAAATAATGTTTTATGTACAGGAAGATACCAACAAATTTTTGTTTAAAATATTTACACATTTTTGCCAAAATAAACATATTCAATTAGCACTTATTTATATTTATGAATTTTTGATTTTTATGAATCTAAACAAAAAGCAGTTGACTTGCATATAATAAGTATGAATGTATTTTGACATTTCATGATAACAAAACCAAACACAGGAAGCGATCTACTCGTAATTATATGTGGTAAACGCAACAACAAATTTCCGACGCAGACCGATTTATTAAAGTGAGCAGCTTGTGGTAATTATTTTTCCAGCGAATTAAGTGGTGAGAGATGAGTCATGATCAAGTAGTCAAATTATAAATATAGAAGGAAAAGCATTCCGATCAATATTTAATAGTTGAATTAAGTTAAAATGTCAATCTTAACTGAGATCTCAATAGACAGTTTACATCCAGTCCGTTGAGGTACCTAGATCCCCTATATCATTTATCATAAAGACCTTCATAAATTGATGAAAGGCTCTAAGCCGATCACAGCTTGGACAGCTTAAAGCCGATTCGTTGTGGTACGCTTTGTCTAACACGAGATCCATAGGTCCAGTACTGGAACGCAAGATTTCAACAGGGATTTAACTCGTTCTCAATCTGAAATGAGCGGATTGTTACCTCATCGGCTATACAAATTTCGGCGATACTTACCCAAACGACTCTGATAATGAAATACCTTGATGCTATATGTAGTGAGGTTAGACACTCATTGACTAGCTTTGAGCGCTCATCTTGAGAGCTCAACGCTTACATTGCCGCTCTAATGTCATAATAAATTCACACCTATCTGAAAGAAACTGCACTTCGAAGCAGTTAGTCTACTTCTGCATTAATAGCAGACACTTCTACCAGAAAGATACTACAGTAGTCCGATAGATTGGCTTCAGAAAGTTTGACGCAGAGCTCCTAACTTCGAACTATGAAACGACTAAAAAATATGCAATCAAAAATAAGATGAGAAACCAGGATATTTTTGGTCCACAGTTATTAGGATAAATGTAAGATCTTACATCCAGTCTGGATAATATTTCCACAATAATTTTCGGGTATCGTAACTAAAAAAGCTAACGAAGGAGCGGGCCGGAAAGTTTGCACTATATATGTAGTAGAATCTGTGCTTGTGGTATTGAGGATTCTGGTAGTTTCGAAACGCTGCCGCAATCCGGATGAATTATGGGAAAAGTGTGATCTCTCAAAATTGAGTAGTACGTGAATATCTTTGACCGCACCAATATATACATATGTGTAAAAGTGGGATTGAATATCATATACATATTTGTTTGCCATATGTACAATCAGCACACCGCGATCGGGTTGCCAAGCGAATGCGCCTTTACACTATGCACTCCAGCTCACCGCTAACCGCGTATGACTCAGCGGCTGTCAAATGCATGCGCCCATGTGTATCATACATGCGACATGTGTGTGCGCCTTTGTAAGTGCTCCTATTGTTCTATTTTATTTATGCTGACTGTTGGTATTTCCATGTGTCACGCCGCGTCAGGAAAGCGAGAGTAACGACAGCGCACTCCACTTACTCCAATTGCCCACTGTCAGCGTTTTCGGTATCGAGCTTGAACCTTGCTTCGCAGCTCATTTGATTATTTCGTTATACATTAATACATATAAGCATATATACTATATATGTATGTATATATATTTGTAAGGCTGTATTTATGTGATGCAGTAATGTATCTGGCTGATCCTTACTAAATTCCATTTCTAATCTCTTCTATTTTTGGACAATGTAATATTTAATACATATTTATAGTACATTGTGTATATGTTCCAACGTGTGCGTCTGCTTAGCGGCCGCCGCTATATCCGCTCGTTTATCTCTACAGGCTTCGGCGTAACGGCGTTGGTCACGTTTCGGTCGCACATCGATCAATCGGTTCGCTGCATGTGTCGATCAGCTGTTTGTTTAACAAGAGCCGCCGCCGTTGGCTCTTGCGACTGAGCATTTGGTTGCTCGCTACTCGCCTGAGCGCGGCCGCCAGTTAGGTGTAGGGATCGTTATTTAGCTGACTCAAGATCGGGGGGTTTTTATTTTTATTTTTTACTTTTGTTTAGATTCACAGCCACGGGTGAGTAATCAGTACAGGAAATGTGCCAAAGAAAAGCTAGTCGCATGCAAGGCCTGTTATAATCGAGGCTAAATTTGTTAAGTGCGCACTAAAAAGCATATTATATCGCAACTGAAATACGATAAAAGACTTTACGATGAAACTAGATGCATTTTATACTATTTTCGAATCACGAGCACCTGCGCAGATTTACCTACATATGTATGTATATATGTACATATATACGAGCAAAGTACATACTAATATGAGTCACTTAAACTTTTTCGAGCTTATGGGGCGTTTTATGTTTAATGTACATACATATGTATGTGAATGTATGGCTTTAATAGACAATAACAGACAACAGGAAATATCGGTAAGTAAATAATTGCAGTCAAATAATTGTACATATGTATGTGCGCATTTCTCTCAATCGTCCGCAAGATATTGGCCTCAAAGTGATGCTACCTCTCCAATTTTTATATTAGTGGACAAAAAAGAATTTTAAATTTTGATGAAACATTATTTTCTAACGGGATCAACGGTAGTTCATGCAACGCAATGGCTTTAAAAATCTTTGTGTTAATTTGTGCCACCATATTCCACGGCCATGCACTGTTGTGCTGGTACTCGTACAGCACAAATAACGCCTCTCGTTCAGGAACCCTACACGAGGTAGTAACGTCAAAAGCCATCGTGAAAATGCATGACTTTGATTTTGCAGACCATTAAAGGGACCTCAAGAAGCTGCGTTGTAATACGTATATATGTACATACATTACTGTGGGCAAATTTATTTTTTTTTCTAGGTTGGCATGACTGTCAGTGACATCTGAGCCAAATGTCATAACAAAATAAGCATTCGTGTTTAGTATACGCTTGTCTTTCTGAAGAACATAAAATGCATTCGGCGATTTTTACGATAAGTGAAACTATTCAACAAAGGAGTTTCATTAAGTTTTGTGCGCGGAATGAAATTTCAGGTGCCGAAACGCTCAGAATGTTGGAAAAATCTTTCTGTGACAATTGTTTGTCGCGAGCAAGTGCTTTTATTGGTACAAATTATTCAAAGAGGGTCGAGAACGCGTTGACGACGAACACGTAAATAAAATAAAGGAATTGGTGTTTGAGAATCGACGATTGAAGAAGATCTATAAAAAGCGAAAGCACGATTGGTTCCACAATCACTAAGTTTATTCGAAAAACAAGCGTTGCGTTAACTTCTGGGAAACAATCCTCTCCGATTACCAAGGAGTCATGAAACGGTTTATTACTCGCGCGAGTCGATTATCGTGGCAAAAAACCACGTCAAAGGAGAACAAAAATCAAGGTTATGTTTTTAGTTTTCCGCGATTATCGAAGTGTGGAGCACTCCGAATCGCTTCCGACCGGCCGAACTATGTATTTGAGTGTTATGCGGCGTATACTGCTTTGATTCAACGTGAGTTTTTCGCCAAATTTTCAACCAGTATGGTGCCACCACCACCGTATTCACCAGATTTAGCTCAGTGTTATTTCTGGCTATTCATCAAACTCAAACGACAGCTCTAAGGAATTTATTCCATTAATTTACTTTTACAACTGTTTCGAGGATTGGAAAGAACATTGGCGCAAGTGTATTGGGACCAAGGGGGATTACTTTGCGGGGGACTATATAGATTTTGAAGAATAAATTTAAAAATTTTAAATTATGAGAAAGTCGTACTATTTTTTTCTCATAATAGTATTTCTTCAAAAAAGTTTTGAAGCCAAAATAATGCCAAACTAGCAGCTCAAATTCTCCGAATGATAGAATAGCATTTCACAACTTATTTATAGCACACCAAGGTTCAACTTTGTAGGTTACATAATACATAATAAAATTTATGTTAAGTAATTACAAAAATAAAAACAATAGACGAACCTTTTTCCCATTAAAATTGCAAATCCCTTCTACTGACAAACACTTTTGCAAGCCACTGTATAGTGGACTAATAAACTAGGAAATATACAGGCCAATATAACTGCTATTTGCAATCAATTATTTTTGCGTTGAATGCGCGCAAAAGTCAACACTTAAGCCTCGGCAGTGGCAAAAACAATTAACCCAAATTAGGAGGACAGAACGCGCGCGCGTGGCAACATCTACACATGTTCAACACGCGCCTAACAAATGACTGAGCAAAGACACAATAAATTCAATAAATTTGTAACTTTGCGCACGCGCGCAACAACAGCAAAAAAGGCAAATTCGATTTGGCGCAGTAAGCAGTTTTGCCAGCAGCTGGCAACGCCCGCAGTGTGCAACTTTTGGACTCCCGTTCACCACGCTTGAATAAGTTTCTCGAAATGGGAGTGATGATGTGACGATAACGGTGTTTTCTATGGAATATCATGCGTTTACCGCAATTATCAATTTCCGGGTGCGCGGCATTGGTCAAGCCGATTAGTTGAACACTTCGCCGCTTTCAGAGATATGCGCTTTTTTGTGGCACGTATTTTAAAACTCGTTCGCACTAACTGTTATCTTGCCACAGCGTATGAGGAAAATGTTTGTGGTTATCACTTTAGCGGTTCGGGATATAAGAAAAACCGCGAAGGGGCACAGACAAATTCTTATCACAACCAATGTTGTCTTTGCTACCGCCTTCTTATCAATTTTACGAAACGTGATTAAAAGAGTTTGACGTTCCGGTGCAGACTAATCTGCCAATAGCAGATCACTTATCAAGGTTTAAATATTTAAAAACATACGAGAACAAATCTGACAAAATCGTTGATAGTTTTATGAATTGTGATCACACATATATTCAAAATCGTAAGAGTAAGAGTACTCTTTTTTACTCAACTTAATAAAATAGTAATAATTTATTTACATATGTAATACTTACAACACAACAACTATCATTATACATATATAAATAAAATTGATCACATTTAACACCAAAAAGATTTTTTGAACAATATCTGAGCAGTCTGAATGTCTCAAATATGGCTTTTGAGCGACCACTAATTATCAGCAGTAATTAGCTGCTCGAACATATTGAAACAATTAAGACCTTTATGCATTATATGCAAAGATATATATGTATATGTATGTATATAAATACATGCTATTATGCGTTGAAACAGACAATGGCGACCACAGAGTATCGGCTAATTAAAATAGCCTCAGCAAACCGGTACTTTGAGGTGACATATAAGTGCGTTTGCGTCGTTTATGCTCTTGTGGCAATCATACGCGAAAGCAGCCAAACTAAACCGTAAACACTTGACTACATACACACAGCCAAGCTTATGTGTACGAGTATTTCATTAATCAAGGTTAACTCGACGAGACCTACAAATTAGCATAACGGCTCTATGCTAGCCTCTAGATCGCACAATTGCGTAAATATCTAAGCAGCGGCGCTGTCGTCGCTTTTTATGTTGATTTCATGTAAATCAAATGGTTTTTCTTCAAATTCACATCGGACAAAAAGTGTGCGAATGAGCCTTTGAACAAAAGATGTTGGTATTAAAATCAACACAATGAGTCGAAAATGGTTATTTCAGCCTAACTACTTTGGAATTTATAGTTGCCGTGATTAATTCGCCTTGCGCATATAAGGAAATTAGCTTTTTTAACAAATAGTAATTGTATATTTATGTAAATATTGTCACTTAAAAAAAATTTAGGAATTAATATAGTTTTGAAAAAAGCGCCCTTTCTGTATGCAGTGTTTAGAATAACTACAAACCTATAATTATCGATAATACAATGTATAAAAACTAACATTTATTAAAGACAAAACTAAACAAGAAACAAGAAATTGAACAAATTAATTGACTAGCTTGTTTTAGTGTTTAAGAAAGGAATTAAAATAATTTTTCAGGCTCTATGGCGTGTTTAACAATTTCCACTCTCAAGAAATCTTTTTTTGAGAAACATTATTGTGAAAATATGAAATGAAATAGGACTTAGTTTGATGACTACTTTTTTGATTTTCTCACACCTTAATTCTGCCAATCCAATCGAATTAAGTTGTGAACCCTGTGAGCTCCACGAATTTTCTTGGGTGTGATAATTAGTATAGCGTTTTTTGTTTGTCCTTTTTGCAGAATGTTGCCTTATAACCAGAATTATTTTGCCAATCCAATCGAATTAATGCAACATTTCTACTCTTCTCGAAACTCAAGTTTGCGTATTGCTCAGTTGATGTTCATTTACTGTTTTTTATAGTAATTTAAAAAAAAAATTCTACTAATTATAATTTCATTATCAGTAATTTTGTCCAGTGTTGGCAGAGTTTTTGTTCTTTTATCATGTAAAAAATCTAAACTTTTACAAAGTGTAATGAAGCATTTATGTACATATATATATAGTAGGGCTGATCGATTTACAGGGAGCCAAAAAATCGTGCATGCAGGAGATCGGTTTTAGACCCATAGTCTCTTAGCAAAGTTGTTCAGAGTGATCCGTAGAGCATTTCACGAATACGCGATTTTATAGCGAAACAACGACCAGCTCTGCAATGCATTAAGACAACATTTTCATCGATAAAATAATATGCTATCAACAATATTTCGGAAAAATTTATTTGACAGTCCAACTAAAAGTTGAATTTCTTATTTCAACTAGCAAAATTTGAGAATGATGAGATTTGTTTATGATAACTTAAATAAATGTGTTGAAATACTACCGAACCAATTGAAAACGTTTGAGAAACAATTCTTTCCGACAACCAGTATATCATTAAATGTATTATTACGGCGACGATTTTTGGATCCACGTCAAAGCACGTCAAAAATCAAGGTTGTATTGATAGATCTTCGATTAACGATGTGCTATTCCAGAATTATGGGCCGACAACTCTTGGTTTTTGCACCACGATAATGTACCCTCGGATACTGTTTTGATTCTTGGTAAGTTTTTCGCCAAATTTTCAACCAGTATGATGCCGCCACCACCGTATTCGCCTGATTTAGCTCCGTGTGACTTTTGCCTATACGCCAAACTCAAACGACCGTTTCGGGGAAACCGTTTTGAGTCAATTGAAGACATTAAACGTGAGCCGCTATGCGCAATGAAGGCTATTCCGGCTTCGACGATTGGAAAAAGCATTGGGATTCCCTTGCGGAATTATATAGATTTTGAAGAATTAAGAATTTTAAAATTATGAACAAAGTCTTACTGTTTTTGGCCGTTTTTTCTGTGCAGGGTATAAAAAACGGAAACATGTGGCAAAACTTCTCAACAACAATTTTAACTGAAAGGCTTCATAAATAGTGTTAGTTTGCTATTTATATTATAATGAATTGCTGGCCTTATCCAATTTATTTATTTACTTTTTTCAAATAGATGGCAATCTTGCTAAAAGCTGATTTCAAATGTAAGACTTTATACATATTTTTGATTCCTTAATCAGATTGTAATTTATTACACAGGTTAATAATCTTACTAATTTAATTAAATAAGAGAGATCTAAAAAATTGTCAAAAAAATTTTTATAGTTTTCTTACGTTTCTTCTTTACTGGCATAGACACCGCTTTCGCGATTATAGCCGAGTTAACAACAGCGCGCCAGTCGTTTCTTCTTTTCGCTACGTGGCGCCAGGTTCTTATCCACCTGGACCTGGTTCTTCCAACGGAGTGGAGATCTTCCTCTTACTCTGCTCTGCGTCGAATACTTTCAGAGCTGGAGTATTTTCATCCATTCGGACAACATGATCTAGCCAGCGTAGCCGCTATCTTTTAATTCGCTGATAGATAGCAATAAATAAATCTTTCGCAGAACCTTTCTCTCGAAAACTCGCAACGTCGACTCATCAGTTGTTGTCATCGTCCGAGACTCTACACCATATAGCAGGACGGGAGCAATGAGTGATTTATAGAGTTTTGTTTTTGTTCGTCGAGAGAGGACTTTACTTCTCAATTGCCTACCGATCCGAAGTAGCACTTGTTGGCAAGAGTTATCCTGCAGGCTGACATTGTTGGTAGTCTTTATACTTGTTCCTAAATAGTCGAAATTATCTACAACTTCAAAGTTATGACTGTCAACAGTAACGTGAGAGCCAAGTCGCTAGTGCGACGACTGTTTGTTTGATGACAGGAGATATTTCGTCTTGCCCTCGTTCACTACCAGACCCATTTGCTTTGATTCCTTGTCCAGTATGGAGAAAGCAGAACTAACGGCGCGGGTGTTGAGGTCAATATCATCGGCATACGCCAGCGGCTGTACACTCTTATAAAAGATTGTACCTGCTCGATTCAGTTCTGCAGCTCGAATATATTGCAGGATTCACCCTCTTTCTTACGCATTTCATTGATTTTTAATCATAAAAAATTTGGCAACTGTCTAATTATCACAGAACAATCTAAAAAAAGAGTTTAATTTCAAACCACATTGAAGAGCTTGAACGGGTTTGCATGATTTTGGGTTGCCCTCATTATACCCTATATATTATATTAAGTTGGCCACGTTCTTTGCAACATTTGTCGGAACCGTCGGACCACTATAGCATATAGCTGCCGTGCATACTGACCGATCAAAATCAACTACTTTTGTGGAAACTTTTTCATTTGGGAACAGATATAATGAAAGCTATAAGAAGCTTCGGTGCAACCGCAGTTAAGTTTATACGGAAAGCCAAAAATATGGCACTGCATCAGTTTCATAATTATCTAATATTTTAAAATGAGTTTTAGTAATATTCAAATAAGATTTTGGTCAGGTCGTACTTATATAGATTTAAGCGTATTTAATATGTACATACTTGTATGTACATATGTATAGTATGTAGTACATATTTAAATAGATACAAATTTATACATATGTGCTTATATTTACATGCTTACAGTTTAAAATGTATCGGCAAGTTGATCTCTTCATTGATTTCACACCGTCCATTGCTAAAAATATGCCATGAGCAACAGGTGACCAGGCAACGCAGTATGAGCATCAAACACGTATATCTACATATGTACATACATATGTATGTGTGTGCATACATATTATTCCAGTGAATCACATATTTGCTAAATATATCTCCATGTGTTCACGATGAGGTCTATTCCAAAGTTTTATTCGCTTAAACTTACATATATATTTATGTATGTATACGTATGTTTGTATGTACAAGCTGAGAATGAAATCGAAAGGAAAAATGAAAATGAAAATGAAAACATACCGTTTGCTCCCACATTCGAAACATAAAATAGTAATGATTGAGCTCGTGCCAAATTTTACAAGTGGCAATGTGCACACACACCTACAGCCTGTATGGATATATGTACATATGTGTGCGGAGGAATGTAAACGAGTGGGTGGGCGTGGCCGTGAATTTATGCGCGCACAGCAAAAGTAATGTGTTGTATTTAAGTAGGCGAAAATGTGCACATTCACATGAAAATACAACGAAATACGAACAGACACACATAGATATGTATTTCTGTGTCAGTGACTTGCAATGCTATAAAAAGTAAGTGCTTCATAAATTTTTACAGCTTCAAAAACATCTTAGACACCCGAGTGGAATGCCTGCCAAGAAGCGTCACAGCATCTAATTGAGTATGAATATGTGTGTGTGTGTGTTTTGTATTATCATTCTGGTTGCCAGCAGCTCAGCCCAAATGATTGCAAACAAAGTGCCTAAGCACTTCACAAGCGCACAACAACAAATGTTTAAATGCTTTATTGCTGTTCATTTGCTTGTTTTCGTTTGTTTGTTTGTTGCCATTCGGCTTTTGTTGTTCCCGGCGTTTCGCCGAGCGGCTTCAGATAATATTTGCCTATTATGCTTAGATTTCTATTTTTATTTTCTTTCATAATTAGCCGGTTGTTCAAGTAGTTTTGGGCGAGTAGCTGTCTTGTTGTTGTTATTTGCTGTTCGACAACATTTACGTATGTATGTATGTACGGATGACGCTCAAATTTCACTTTCGAATGTTACAAGTTGCTCTTAAATCTGCTTTTCTAACGAAATTCTCTTTGGAAGCAAACGAAGGAAAATAAGTGAGACTGTGTGTGTTGCTGTGTCTTGAGTGCGACTTTTTCACACATTCACGTGTAAGTGGAATAGTCGGAAAATCACGAATCAAATTTGATAGACTGACGTTAGGCGCGAGTGCGGCGCAGCTACCTGTGCGGAAGTACCGCGCTTACATATATACATACATATAATACATGTACTTGTATGTATGTATGTATGTGCAAAAACAAGTAGCTTACGTAAACAAATACTCGCTTTTGAGAAACTCCCGCACCGATTTCGAACTCCAAAAGCCAAATAACAGCACATGCAAACATACGTATGTACATGCATGGTACTTCAACGACAACATTGAGCGCCGAGTATGAAAACAAAGAAAGTCAGGCGCTCCACAAAAATAGAGAGCGCAATAAACAACCACGTAACAAGTCTTGAAAAACTGAAAACAAACGGAGAGCGGACCGCGCACCACACACCGCGCGGAGCACTTGGAGCCATACAAATGACGGAATAAAAACAAACCAGCGAAAATAGCTACACACACACGCATAGCTGCTACCTTGAGCGCCCGCGTCGGCGGCGCTGCTGGCAACATTTTCGAAGCGAACGCGCCGAGAGCGCACAGCTTGTTGGTGGTGGTAGTGCTGGGCGCTCATCTCACCGAAAACGAATCGCTTACGCCGCCGCTAACAGTGGTGGTGGCGGCGGTGGCCGCGCATTGCTGATTAGACACGACAGGATTGTTCAAATAATTGCAGTCAAAACGCGCCGGTCCGGTATTTGAAATGAAACACGCAAAGAGAATGCCGGAACGGAACAAATGCTGTCGCTCACAATGAGAGCGCCACAGCAGTTACGAACGAGGCAATAGCAATTCCGATAGTTATAAATGCCGAAATGAACTGCTGCTAACAGCCACCACCAGCTGCTGCTTGAGTGGCGGTGCCTTCAAAGAATCATTCTTAAATGCGCGCGCGAATCGTCAACACGTAAGTCGCTACGTCGCTAAATCGAGTAAACGCAGCAATATTGGAAACAAAGTGGTTTTTCACACTCGGCCGCCGAGTGCTCATAGATACACACACACATATACGAATATATAGTATCTATGTGTGCTGCAAGAAAAAACGCAAAAGTTGTTGAGCGTATTCGCCGTGGTGTTTGTGAGTATAAGCGTTGGGTGAGAGCGTGAGCATTACGCCGTGTGCTTTTAACGCTTTCATTTACTGCGTTTCTGTTTAAGTTTTTGTTTTTGGTTTTTCGTTTTTTGCAAAGAACGAAGCGTCAAAGCTACTTACGCTCGTGCGGCCAATGCTTGCGTCGTTGACTGGCTAACTGGCTAGCTGGTTGTTTTGCACTGGCGAGCAGACACTTGTGGTAGTTGCATTTTGACCGTACGCGAGTAAAGCCACAAATGTAAACAAAACACGCTAATTGAAGAAAACCCTGAGCGCATCGGAAAATCAAATTCGTAAAGCTGCGACGAAGCAAAAATATTTCAAATAAATTTTCAAAGCAAAGTCGCGAGGCAAATATTCTACAATTTTTAGAAGTCTTGAACATTTGGTGCTGTGACAACTTGTATGACGCAGTCGTCAACCGTCATTCACCGAAAAGCAACACCTGTGCCAGTGCTAAAGTGAATCGCGGCAGTGTGTGATGCAACAGAAAGTGACTACCTGTGTGAAAATATTGCAGAATTTGAAATAATTTAATTGAAAAATTCAAATATTATTTGTATTTATGTGGTAAAGAAATTAAATTCGTACTAAATTTATTTAAAAAAATATATATATGTACATATATTGAAAATTATTACGACAAAAATATGGAGTGAAAAGGCAATGAAAAAATTTAAGTGAAAAATTTGAAGACTGTGGAAATGTGAAAATTCGAAAATTAACTAAGTTTAAAAGTTGCTAAGGAAAGTTACAAGTGAAATGAAAACAATTTGAGTTGATAAAAAAATATATCGCATGCAATTTTGTTAAAAAAAATTAAAAAATTATAAACTGTTGAAAAGCCATTCGATTTTATTAGCAGCAATCGTTAAATATTAACCTGAAAACCTTTAGCAAAAATAATTAAGCAAAAGTTATTACAAAGTGTGGCCAAATTAATATAAAATATAAAGAAAAATATGTACATTTTTAAACCTTATAAACAAAACTCTTTAGTATCGTAGTCCAAAAATTTGGTTTCGGAATTTTTTTTTTGTATTATTCTAAATTAAAATATTTTTCCCAATACGTCAATCAAATTTTAAAAAAATTTAAAAAATTAAAACAAAAGAAATTAATATAAACAAACAAACGAGCATTACGGTACCAATAAAATTAATTTTAGCGCCAGTTTCGAAAGAAATTTGATAAAAGGCTTTCACATTAAATCTTTAATTAACAATTTACTGGCTTTCACATTTAAAATTCGCTAAATATATTTACTTTACTTTAAATTTAAAATGCGATTGCAAAAAAATTTGAATATTTCCCTTCAAAAATTTTTTCATAAGTTCCAATGCAAAAAACAACACGCCAATATTTGCGCACTTTATAACTATTGCGGCCAAACTATTTTTATTATTTTTTATAAAGTATATACATATAAATGAATTTTAACAATATGATCACACAAAAAACGGTGGCTGCTCAGGTCTCAGATAAAAACCAAAATAACAAAATGAAAACAAATGAGGATCACAGTTTTCGAAATTTTGATTCGAACACAATTCGCGAGTAAATGAAAATATTTGCCATAAAATAAGGGAAAGGCCGAATATACTCTGTTGTGCGCAAATTCAGCGCAAAAATGCCTGAGAGCTCACCGAAAATATTTTCCGCCAACAACTCTTCGAAAAGATCGCAAAAAACACAATAAATTGTTGTGCGTGAAATTGGCAGTTTCTTGTTGGTTGATGGCGCCATTTAGCCTAATTTCTTGGTTACAAGTGCAACATAAAAATAACACTTCAACAACAGCAACAAAGCGCAAAATGAAAAATAGCCAGTGGCACACACGACCGTGTCACCCAAACCTGCTGGTGGCCGTCCGAAAATAAACGGCATTCAGCGGCAAAAAATCGCCACGCAACGCTGACGCACTACCGCACACACACGCAGAAACAGGCGCGGCAATTCGTCGCTGTCATTTACCGGCCGGCGTTTTGTGCCAATTAACAGGCGCGCACACACACTCACCAAAATACGTGCAACACTCGAGGAGGCTAAAGCGACACTGGCCACAAAGCAGCTAGTAGAACCAACAACTACGAGTGCGTTGCTAGAGCAAATCGCACACTATTACTCTAAGCGCGCAAACGGTCACATGTGTGTGTGTGTGTGCCGCCTAGCGCCTAGTTTGCCCGGCCAGTTGACAACGCAACGGCAACAGTTCGCTTTTTCTTGGCCAACTCGGTTGCATGCACTTGGGGGCTGAGCTGCGCCCGTGAGTGTGTACGTGTGTGTGCATGCACCTTTTTTGTCTGACTGCGTGCCACTTCTCGGCTGACACGGTTCCGTTTTCCTATTCTGCTGGCATTGCCAATGGGCAACACCGCCAACTAGTGCAGCAAGTAAGCCATTAATCGAAGCAACAACAACAACAACTGCACGCATAACACACGCAGCCGCTGGTTTCACGCAAAATAACTCACACACACACGCATGTTGGCGTGCAAAAATTCGTTTTTGAATTTGTGGATTAGTGTTGTTGTTGTGGGGAAATTTAATTGCACGCAATTTATTTAAACGCCAAGCGAAAAATAAAAACACGCCTCAACAAAGCGCCGAAGAAACTGTGAAAATTATTTAAAATTAAATTAATGCGAAGTGTTGCTGCAATCACGGCAACAACACAAATTGCTACAACAATTCCCCACCACAGCGTGCTAAGGGGCCTTGTGTGTGCTCCAAACATCCATACATACGAACATACACACATACATACATACTTTTGTAGTACATGCGTTGCAAAGCGGCGCAAAATTTTGATTTTGATTTTGATCAGAAGCGAAATTCCTCAACGCCGCATTTGCAATGTGACATTGTAACAGAATTCTTTTTTAAGGCCAACTAATTTGTAACAAACAACAACAACAGCAATATTATTTGCGTAATTGCATAATTAAAAATTCAATGAAAAAGACAAATGCAAATAAACAGCAAGTGTTTAAATAAAAAGTGTTTTAATTCGAAAAATTATTGCTGCATTTTACACTGTGCAACACAAACGAAATGCAAGCATTTGCAGAGAAAGTGTCAAGTGAAGTCAAAATCAGTGAAAAGAAATTAAAATAATTAAATAAATGCAAAAACAGTGTCAAGTAAATTACCAAAATTAACAGCAGTTTATCAAAAACTTATTCAAAATAAGCAAACTTGTGTGTGGATTTTCAAGTACTAATTGCTCTGGCTGCGACTAAGGTGAGCTGGATTTCAGTACTTAAATTGGTCAAATTGTTGTGATATCGAAGAAATGAGAGAAATGATGAAAAACAAACATAACAAACTTTTTTGTATACAAATAAAATTTTTTTTGATATTATTTCTTATTGGTAGTATTGAATGGGCTTTAAAATTTATTTTTGGGACAAGAAATTAGTTTTTGTCAATTAAGAACTTCATTATAAATAAAATATTTTTTTTTGCAAAAACGACACAAATAATTAAACTAAAATTATTTTCTGATTAGAAAAATTAAGCCACGATGGGGAAGTTTTTGTAGTGTTGGTTTTGTAGCAAAAAGTGATAAAAATATTAGTTTTGATTTGCAGATTTTCAAAGCCAAGTTAAAACTAATGCTTCAGAATTTTAAATACTTCATCGCGAATCTCTTGGAAAACAAGTAACTATTGAAAAATCAAGAAAAAAGAAAATCCTCAAAATGTATAACCTCACTTTCTTGTTAGTTTTCATATTTTATTACATTTAAAACATGAAAATATAAAAATGACCTTTTTTCACACCATTTCCTGGTGTAGATAGAACTTTTTCAGTTGGAGTTGCGCACTATGAAACTTTTAGCTCTATTTCTATACATAAGCACGCATACATATGTATACTGTATGTATGTACTTCCATTGTATATGCAGCTTGGTAGATACATACAAAGTAAATAGGTCAAGGTGCAGTAGCTAAGGTTGTGATAATAAGCAATAATTCCAGTAATAACAGAAAAGATTTCCCCAAATATCTAAAAAAAATAAAAGAACGAGAGAAAAGTACATGAAATACACTTAAAAAAGCAATATTTTAAACAAATGGAACTACATACATACATACATATCCGTATATGTATAGTTGCCAGTCATGACCCAAATTCGGTTTTATTAAAAATAAATAGAGAGGAATTCTTGATTTAGCAGTCAAATTTATATGCAGAAACTTTATTTTTCAATAAAATTGTTATCAATAGCCTGAAGCAAGCTCCATATAGATGCAGAGCTAGAATATGCCTTAGAAATGCCATTTTGGATTGAAGTTATTTATTTATTTCGTTTTAGTGTTACTATATACTGTTTGAGAAATCTCAAAAAATATCATGAAAGGCAAGAAAAATTCTTGTTATCATGTGCATATATGTATTTTGATAAATATCTCTTTTAGTATATCAATATAATATTAGTATGAATATCAATTGCTTTAAAGGATTCAATTTTATTATATTATGGCTGGGCTTCAGCGAATCCTTCGAGGAAAAAAATAATAATTTTCATGAATTTTGTCAATTTATTTAATTTTCATAAAATTTTTTGTTGCAATACAGCGGTAAAATATGATCTGCGTTGAAGCTTGTTGAATAATTTTTGAGGTAAATTCACATTTCCCAGTCAGTGAAAATTCAATCACTTAAATTCGTCGTTCTGGTAAAAATTAAAAACATTTGAAGGCACAGCTGACCTACAACACTCCCTTTTCCAAAATATCGAAAAATTTCCATTTTTAGGTCTCAGCAATTTCGTTATTTCGAAAAATACTGTCTTATTACTTTGTATCAAACTTTATTAACTTAAATAACAACTTTCTTTATCTACACTCAGGAACCTATTGAGCTGAAAAAACGGTTGGAAGAGGTGCGTCTGCTCGAATCGCGACGCTCTGCACGCTTGGCTGATCAGGAACGCGACACAGATTTCGCACGCCTAGCCGACATGGGTGGCGATCGCCGCCGCACAACATCACACAGCATCGAGGTGCCAATGTCCTTAACGCCGCAGAATAAGTGAGTAAAAATTAAATATTTGCCTTAATTTTTTTAATTAAATAAAAATAGACAAAGTAAAATACATTAAACAAAATGTATAACATTTAATAACATAAAAACATATAAAATTAAATTAAATTGAATTTAATTAAACTATATTAAATTATTTAAGAATATTTCTAAATTCAATAAATGCAAGTTTTTGCTGCAAAGCATAATTCCCATTAGAATGAGTAACAAAAATAAAAATTCGAATGCTTATTTTTCCATATGAACTATATATGTATGTACATATGTAGTTGCTCGTAAAAAATTTAAATTATAAGTTTTTTTTTAATGTTTTGACTCAATATTCGCATATTTATGCCTGCATATATCTACATTGTACATTGTATTATTTTTTTATTTTTTTCACAACAAATATGCCGATTGCCACATTAGAAGCGAGGCAGCCGCCTGTTTTATTTCAATAACTCCACAAATATGACCCAAAAATGATGAAAATGAGAAACACAAACAAAATTGGCGCAATTTGAAGCATTCCATTGCCGATGAAATGGGGTCACATGCTGCCCCTTCCAGTCACTTTCAAAGCATGCATACACACATACATATATACTTATGCTGCCATGTACACATGTATGTATGTACATAAAATTTAATCCACAATCACACGCAAAGGCAGACATAGATAAACGCGTACATATATACATATATACATAAATCACATATGTTGGTATGTATGTGTTTTTATATACGTAGAAAAAGTGCGTGGGTGCCGTTGGCGGGAAGGTTCGCCCTAAGCGCGCTCACTATCAACAGCACACGCACTCAGCCGCACAAGCAAATAACTGTATTTTAGTTATCACAGACTATTTACATGCTTGTTGTTGCTGTCGCTAACGACTTTTCGCATATTTGGTATGAATAGTCGCGACTTGGCGACGTCAAAAGCATCCAATGGCATGCAAGGGCGCACTTACTTTTTAGATACATTTACATATACATATATGTATGTATGTATGCGTATGAGCAAATTCTTGTTTGCGTTAGTGTAATTATTTTCGTTTGGTTATTAACGGCAGAGTGTTGCGGCGTTAACCAGAATTCGATAGCCAAACTGTTCGCAGTTCTCTAATTTTATTAAAAAATATTTAAATATAAGTATGTGTATGTATGTATGTAGCTATGTAAAAAGCTTTTTATTAAAGCAGTGTTGTAATAAGAATTCTATTACGTCGCGAATTGCTATCTAATCTGACGCAAACATGGACAACTTATATATGTATGTATGCATGTACATATATACTGTATGTTATAGTTAACAGCATTTAAGTCACACGCCAAACTTGGCGGGCGTACGTTGTCGGAGCCACTCGCTTTGATAAGCCGCAGGCTGCCCTTTCGTACAACCGCACTGTCAGTGGCAAAGTCTGAATTTACTCAATCGCTTTGATTGCTATTCGATTTGCCAGCTTATATACGCTGCTGCTCCTCTTCAACAAGCGTTCAGCAGACGTTGCGTCGCTACTGGCAAAGCATTTTATTCGAATAGTTGAAATACAAACAAAGCCAAAACAAAAAAATGCAAAACTTCCAAGCGAAAATAAGAAACTGAAATTTTTGCTAGAAAGGCGTCGCATGCGATTGCGATTAGAACGCTGTCGCGTGATAAGCGCGCCAGCGCGTACTTGTGGACCTACTTTGGTACATTAGAATTGCAATTTTGTGTGCCTTTGTGTGTATATGTATGTATGTATATGCGTTATCTGGACGTCTGTGTGTCGGCTATTTGAAAACTGATTAGCAAAGCTGCTTCGTAATTAAAATAACAACAATAATAGCAATATGATCGGCGTAAAAACTACTAGCGAGCACTGTGAATTGAAGTCTGAACTTGCGCTCTTCTGCGCACCCGCCCCACTACAACTACACGCAGCCGTATTTATGCAAATATTTATGTCTGCTTTGAATGGCACATGCAATTAATGGCGCTACTGCATCGACTACAAACATATATGTAGTTACATATGCAGACATTTATATATGTAGGTTGCTAGAAGGCGGCGAGGCATTGAGCCGAGGATGCTATTGTTCGAATGCCGGCCACGTTCTAAATTGATAACACGCAGCAGTGGCTCATAAATAAGCGAATAAATGGAGCAGAAATTGCGTTTGACAATTACGCATACTTTTTAACCAAGTACATGTGTGTGTGGGTTATGCGTAGTGCGTACATCTCAGCAGATTTGGTAGAGTGTGGCAAAATGCTTTACATATACTGTGCTTTCTGCCTCCTTTGTATGACATTGTGTTTCCATTTAAAAGGAGTTCTTCGAAAAAAATTTAGAACAACCACGAGGAATTCCTAATCAATAAAATAAGCACAAAATAAAGACATGCGCTGTATTTTATATACTATGGATATACTTATACATATGTATATGTATTAAGCAGAAATTAAATGTCTATTATTGAAAAGTAGTTCGAAAGGCAAAAATTAACTTGTTGCATATCTTCAAAATTATACCCTGATCAGGGCGTAAAGATTGCACGAATTTTCTTACTCTAAGAAGTACTAAAATAAAAGGCAAAATCAGGAACTGAATCGTTAGACCCCAGTTTTTGAAATTTTGCACACGCCCTTTCCGATTTCAATTATCGATTGGATATCGGACTATTATCACATATAGCTGTCTTACAAACTGAAAGATCAGAATCAAGTGCTTGTATGAGAACTTTTCCATTTGACGAAATATCTTCAAGAAATTTGGCATGGATTGTTTTCCAAGGCAAAAGTATGTACAAGCGAACAAGAAGTGGTTTAGATCGGACTACTTCTTGTGAGGGGAAGGTGAAGTGTCCAATCTTCGGTGCAGCCAAAATTAACTGTTTTTCTTGATTGAATTTGAATATACTCTATTTCCTACTGTTACTACTTTAACCGTGGTCTGATTTTACGCTTCTATGAAAGGCGATTTATGTACGAATGTGAGAAGTAACTGCATAATACCGTATATTAAAACTCAATCTGCAATTTGAAAAACAAAATTTCAAATAAAAGAATATAATTAAAGAAACTATTAATTAATAATATATCGGCCTATTTTTCGATAAATAAATAAATTCAGTTACTATATTATTTTATTCAAATAATTTTAAATTCGAAAAAGTTTCTTCTAATTACTATTTTATATTATTTTACTACAATTTACATTCCCCATTGAGACTCTCTCGTTAGTTACTGCGATTTCTATACCAGCGATGCCAATATTGAAACGCCTTTTATTATATTACTAATATTTTTTTTTCAATATATTTTATTTATTAATACTGTTATTTTTTCACAATATTATTTTTGTTGTAAAATTCACGTCGAGAAGTTGTTGTTGACAACGCCGTGCTTTATTATTGTTTTGACTGTTGAAGCGCTTTGAATATTCACTCTGTATGTATGTATGTATGTATGTATGTAAGACAGTCGACAACTACTTGATTGAATAAGGCACTTCTAGCAGTATCGCTTGTTGTCTACTATTCCTGACGTTTGCTGGCGTATGCGGAAATAGCAAATTAATTTTCGCACACATACAAACAAGTGTACTACACACGCATACATATAAGCACGATTTTATTAATAGAGAAATGTGTGTGCGAATTCATTCGTTTGGCGAACATGATTTTTATGTTTTTGTTTTGCTACATAGGCGCTAATAAAAGAAACAACTAAAACAACAACAGCGCGGGCACACTTCAAATCGCCAATTGACTTTGAGTTGATTGCGCATACACGCAGCGCTACGCAGCGGCTGACGCGATTACATATACATATACATATGTACATGCATACTTATATACGTACATACATATATATGTATATACAAAATTTTTATCTGGCAGATACCCGTCATTTGGCTCAACACTTTAGGATGCGGCGTCACAAACGCTGCTGACATACAAAGAAATAAAAATAAAAACAGCAAAAATTTAAAACCAGTCCTAATAAAGAATTAAAAACCAAACATAATGGAAACCGCTTAGCCAATGCTAAACGCTGTTCATGCTCACGCTGCTGTGGCGGCTTAGGCGTATACGCAACTATTATTAATATTTTTTTTCGACGCAATTTTTATTGTCGATTTCGTCATTGACCTCCCGCACAGAACAAGTGCAAAACAAATAATTTTGCAGGCGCACACTTTCAAGTAATTCCCGCGTAAATATTTTGAAAGCGAATTTCCAACTTCCACAGTTAAAGCGCCAGCGTAGCACACATAAAGACACACATACAGCCGATTGCGCATATCATAAGATCCGCGTTGAAAAATAAAAAACGTCACCAGAATTCATGGAAATTTACGACGCTTGAACGCTCGCCACATCGCTGTTTTTTCCATGCGCGAGGTTGTGTGCCTGCGCTCACTCGCTTGTTTGTTATTTATTATTATTATTGTTATTGATGATTTTTTGAATTTTTTCGCTGCCTCGCAATCGCCGGGGACTTTTGCGCCTAATTTTTGTTTTCGCACTAAAAGTTTCCACGCAAAACACAAATTTGTCACGAAGTATTTACAACGAAGTGGTCTTTTGCGCGGCTATCATGTAAGCGGGTCGGACCCGTGGCGCAAGTTACGTCGTCTATTGCGTCAACTACCACATCAGCTACACACCAAGTTAAGTTTAGGAAAACCAAGTCTTCGCTTTGAAGTTTAATCACAATTTTTACTTGTTATTTCTTAAAATCGCGCTGTGTTAATATGACATTTATATTTATATTTTTGTGGTCGTTGTCGTTGTCGTTTGTAAAATCATTTCGCCTGATAATAACCTTCGTGCAAACACCCACCTAAAACCACTTCATTACAATCTGCACATTTGCAGCGCGTGCGAAGGCCAACCACTCGCTACTCGCTCTGGCTCTCACCCAGCCAGTTTCCAGCAGTGCAAAAAGCGCAATCTCGAAATCTCCTACAATTACCCGCATTTAACTATTATGCATATACATATATGTATGTATATAGTATACGATAAAATTATAAAGTCTACATAAGTTTCTAAGCTGTAACGTGCGCGGACTTAAGCTCTTAAGTAATTATCAGCTGGCACTGCTTCATTTCGCTCTACGCCAAGCGGAGCTGATTGTAATTTGAAAAACATTGCAAATTGCGGTGAATTTCCAATCAGCTGTGCCGCGAACTAGTCTGGCGAGCAACAACATTAGAAGCTGGCCAGCTGACAAGCACTCGATTTCCTTGTAGGCTAAGCGAAGTGCGGCAATTGGTCCTTGCATAAGTGCAAGCGCCTGTGTGTTGTCTAATTATTGCAACAACAATGCCAATGCACGCGTAAAAAGTCGCATAATTTGTTGTAATATTTCTTTTGATTTCTGTTTGGTTTTCTAATAATGGTTGACAGCGGCGTGCGAATAATAACTCGCAGCCGACTTCTCATACATCCACACAGAGTGCGCAAATAAATATTAGCATTGTAATAATTACCTCGTAAATGATCGATGGCAATAGCAACTGCCGGGACAACAATTACCGGCCAGCAATGCCAACCGCAAACTGGCTGAACAAAAAGCGCGAGAGCTCTAAGTCGAAACAAAAACAATTATATAAGAAAGTCGGCATTTGCAGTGTGCTGCACCCATTTGTGAAACAACAACAAAAACAAAAGCATTTGCATTTACAGCGCAATAAGCGTGTAGATGCAAATACAGCAGGCGATCGCTTACTAGAACCGGCAAAACAAATGCAACAATTTTCACATAATACATATAACAACAACAAAAATTTGAATTACATTAAAAAAAATAATAATAATGTTTTAAATATTTAACAACAACATGGTGTGCACGCCTATATGATTCCCCCCGATATGCATTTTCTGATTTAATTTTAGATTTAATGGCTTTCGTTCCAATTCGCGGGGGTTTACTGTACACGTGTATCTGTAAAAGTGCCGGTAGATAAATAAACATAAAATTGCCTTACGAACACTGTAGGAAGCAACTACCTACAGTAGAACAAAAAGCCATTTAGAAATAGAGCAATCGAGCAAAAAATATCGATAACAACGGAAATAAAATATTATGCGAGTCAAATGCACAAAATAAAGCAGTTTGGAATAAGAAAATAAATTTTAAAATTTACACTTCAAATAATTTAAAAAATTTTATTTAATTAGGTTAAACAAAATGTAATAAACTAATAAAAAAAAACAAGAGAAAATGTTAAGTTTGTCTACGCCGAAGCTATAATACGCTTCACAAGTACATTTCCTATAAAAGAAAAAGAATACAAAAAGATATTTGCTTGATTTTGATCGATAAGTTCGCTTGACCGCTATGTTTATGCTATAGTTGCCTTGAAAAATATGAAATTGAAAATTTCGTCAGGATATCTCGTCAAATTAAAAAGTTTTCCATAAAAGACTGGATTTTGAGGGATCGGTTTGTAGGCATTTTTTTATTCTTCGTTAAATTCGAAGCACTTCTATTCATACAGCAGCGTCAAAGTCAAATGCGAATCTTTATAGCATCTCTAGACACTTGTGCATCCATGAAATATCGTTAACACAGTTAGATTAACGCCTAACCTCCAACGGTTGCTGCTCACACACAACCACACACATTTATACCCACCAACGAGTACACGTTTTTACGTTGCAGTCAGTGTTTTAAGTGTGTAAACAACACGCCATCACGAAACGTCACTGAAAAAACAACAACAATAGAAACGTATGCATTTATATTTGCTTTTGAAAAGCGTTTTTGCTGTGTAATAAACTATTTTTGACGTCACATTGCAAAGCGCACTCAACGGCAACAACTCATTTACGCTGGCACTTCCTACGTCGCACGTCTCTCACACATACTACGCCCGTTGTATGTATGTATGTATGTATGTACTTATATATGCACAAATTGCATCATAAGTATTTTTTATGACCCGAATGCATCGTTAATTGAATTTAGGTCAGAATTTATGTTGTGGCAGTTACATGGCTTGTTGTTGTAGTTGCTGTTTTGTGGTTGCAATATACAACATAATTGCACATAACAACATTAAAACATAATAGATCTCAAAGTCAAAAGTTGCGGTGGTTGAGCATACCTTGAGACTTGTGAGCTTTTATATATTCGTGTGTATGCATGTGTGTGTAGGCCTTTTGTACTTGTGATAATTCGTGCGCGAAGACTTAGCTGTGAAACTGATTTTTACGTCACTGTAGAAAATTTTTGGAAATAAAAATTAAAAAAAATTGTTTGTATGTATATTTTTATTAATCTCAAATTTATTTAAAAAAAAGCAATATTATTTGAAACAAAAAAAAATAAAAACTTTAATATTTGAAAATATGAAAAAAATTAAAAACCAAATACTGAAAAATTTTAATTTTCACACGCAAAATAATTTTTGTAAATAAAAAATTAAAAGTTAATTAATATAAATTTAAAATTTTTATTTACTATTTTTCCTTTTATTTTCATAGAAACACAATTTCCTCAAAAAAACAAAACAAAATTTAAAAATTAGTACATGCAATGAAAATTTTTGAAAATAAAAATTAAAATAAATTTTTTTTTAAATTTTTGTGTGTATTTTTATTAGTCTTCATTTTATTTTTAGAAAAAACAATGAATATATTTAATATTCTTTGAAAATATCAAAAAAAAAAAATAAAAACCAAATATTGACAAATTTTAATTTTTTATTAATAATTTTTCTTTTATTTTTATGGAAGCACAAAATCCTACAAAGAAGAACCGAAATAATATATTAAAAAATTAACAATTTTTGAAAATAAAAATCAAAATTATTTATAAAAAACAATGCGTATATAGTTTTAAACAGTTTCCATTTTTTATAAAAAAAAAATTGTTTCATGCAATATTAAAATCTAATTAACATTTTCATTATTGGTCGTGTGATGAAACATTTATCCGCTTACATTTTGCAAACAAGTTTGCATTGCGTACCGTTACTACGAATGCGTTACAATAACTTGTATTTACTTTCGATTTTTCAATTAACATTTTTGCAATTGACCCACTTGCGCTTACGAGGCTTGTACGCCACATCAATACACTCGCACACATGCACACTTGTGACTTATGACAAATCAAGCGCTGCATTATTTTGTTGGTATGCGCTGCCACTCTTTGCCACTTTTATGCTGTAATTTGTGGCCTCTGAGCGACTAACTAATGCAAAATCAATTGTTCGCGCTAATCATCGGCAAGCAGCGTCGAAAATGTTTGCTGAAATTGGTTGGAGCGCCCCGGGCGCATGCGCCCAAACGACATTCGAAACAATCAGTCATTAGATTTAATGGCTGTTTAAGAAATTGCACATACATGAGTGCATATGTATATGTGTTTGTAAACATTTTTATACACACATCGACACTCGAACGGCACGAACATGTTCGGCTAGCCAAATTTTGGTTCCATTAAGCGCTTACTCGCCTCCAACTAACTTCAAGGTGAGGTAATGAAAGACCAAATTGCGACAACAGCAACAAGCATAATTAAAGTCTTTACCGTGGTGCATTCTAATGTTGCCTCAACAAGCTACTTAAGTGTGTATAAAAGTTTAAACAAGAGAAAAATTAAATTCCAAAAAGGTTATACTCGAAAACAAAATATATAAAAAATAGTGGCCAACGAGGGCAGACACTTAAGCGAACGCTGCAAAGCTGGAAAGCCCTTCATCGGATCGTTTGTGCTGCCACACAGATAAGCCAGCGTGCAGTTAGCCAAACTAAAAGGCCACAAACGCTGAAAGTCTCGATGAGGAAAAGCCCCGACTGCCTTAACACGCGCTTAAGCCGCGGCTGTGGGGGATTGAAGGCGCGCTGCAGTCGTGTTGGCGCTAGGCAGGCTGGTATGCCACAAAGCATTTGGAACTGCTTTGTGGCATGCCACCAGCACATTACTGCAGCATGCCGCGGCGATTTGACGGCTGACTGTCGATTTGGCTGTTGCTTGTTGTTGTCGCAAATTACCCAAATTCACAAACGTGACACGGCCATTTGCGTTAAGCTGTCAGTGGCTTCGACAGCTGCATTGACGCGCGTGTGCATGTGTGCGAGCGCATGCACCGTTAGTTGGCCGTCACTCACTCAGCGAGCAGAGCTTTAAATGCGTATTTATTTTGGCTTATTTCATTATTTGAATCGAGATTTATCTTAATTAGGAGGCAGGGTTGCGCAAAATCTCGGTTAAGACAAAATGAGTAGACTCAAGTGGCTTTATACATATACATAAGTTTACATGAGTATATGTGTATGTGTCACCTTTTGTAGACATAAAACTGAATGCCTTCATTTGGTTTGCATTCAAAAGCATAAAGTTTCCATCTTCACCCGTTGCCGCAGCTGTTCAATTTGCTCAACTCACACACACACATGCACAGAACCCCATTGAAATGCGATTATGCATGCAACAGCGTCTCTTGTGGCTGCAATATGACTGCTTTTGCTTTGCATTTCACTCCAAAGCTCCACGCAAATCACACAACAATAATTCGTCTCAGGAAAGCGCAACTGCGGCCCACACTGCTGCAGCATTATTGCTGCAATTTGCAATTCCACAATATTTTCCATTTCCTATTTTCCACTTACGAATTCTGTCCACAACAAAGTATGGCAGCGAAATGTCGGCCGCCACAGTTCGGACGTACAACTCAATCACATGAGCCTTTTGCGAAAAACAGCAAGCGCTTGCTTAGAAAATAGGTTGGCGAAAATTGCGCAGCCAAGATTGAGTGTTGCGCTGCCGGTGCGGCTGACTATTTTTTCAGCTGACTGTGCCACATGTCTCAATTATGGCTGACCGAGTGAGAAGCCTCGCCGATGATGATGTTGATGATGATGGTGATAATGGTGACGCCGGTGCTGCAGCGGCTGACGAAAAGCTGATTTGCAATAATCCCAACGTCGGATTCTGAGAATTTGCCATATTGATTTGGTGAAATCTATACAATTGCGGCTCAATTGACATAGAAAACACATTTGTTGCATGCAGCATGCATAATGCTAATCTATGCTTGCATGTATGCACACCGCAGCTATTTGTAACATGCATACATGCATATACGACGGCTGTTTGACGAAATCCTCGGGGAAATATTTTTATCACGAGCCAACACTCTGCCGCCCTGCGCGACGCAACACGCAACGCGCCTTCATGAACGCCCGGAAGGTGCACACACAACAGGCCAGCCAAGCGTTGGGTAATTGCATGTGCGCGCGGCAGCAGCGACTCGAATGCGATTTGCATCTCATCTGCCAAATCTGCCAATTGCCACGGGCAATGCAACTTGCGCGAGTGATGCGTCGCCAGCGCCGACAGCGCAGCAAATTGAGTTTTCAACTTACAACCAAATGATTTATGCAACGCAAAGCGGTAGCAATCTGTAAATAAACGGCGAAACATTTATTAGTCAACGGAACATGAGCAAGACATGAGGCTTAAGTTGTTAAAAAAAAATTCTATAAAACCAAATACAATAAAAATTATAACAGTAAATAAAATATTAAAAAAATAAAATTAGAAAAGAAATATGGCGTAAAGCTTGAAATGTGACCTAACCTAACAAAATGAAATTTCATTAAAAATATTAAATTAATTAATTATTAATAGTTCATTTTCATTCCACCGAAGCTAAAATATCCTTTGCAACTGCAAAACACTCCATTCGAGAACTTGTTTTGATCGACCAGTTTGTGTGGCAGTGTTACTTACATATTTACAAACATATATGCTAAAGTGGCCCGATTTAAACCATTTCTTCGGAGATTGTGCCGTTGTCTTAAACAATAAATCGAGCCAAACTTTGTGAAGATATCTCGTCAAACTGAGGAACTATTTCGTGTAAATACAGATAGACAGGCGGAGAGACAGTCGGACATGACAAAATCGACTGAGCTCATCACGCCAATCATTTATATAAATATATTATAGGGTCTCCGATATTTCCTTCAGACTTCAGTCAGAATATCCATACTTATACATGCATATGTCTAGGTCTATGCGTAAAGTATTAAATTAGTATAAAACTATTTCCTAACCTCAATCAAGTTAATTAAGTACTTTACATTACAAATTTCTACCGCAATTAGTCTTTGGTTCTCGCGAATTTCCAAGCATTACTCGCTCGCCACATAACCGCGTTCACGCCGCAAGCCTAGCAGGCGGCCACACACTACGATTTTCTCACGGCACTTGAGCATGGAATATTTTGCAGCGGCATAAAAACTACTATTTATTTCATAAACGCGGGCATAGTGCGAATACCAACTCTCCACCGGCAGACGCAATGACTTTCAATGAGGCCTAGCCACAGCAGAGCACGCAGCCTTAGTGCGCTTGCTATTGTTTATTTATAAAAATCTTACATTAACACACACTCCTTCTTGCAATAATATCTATATACATATCATATACGATATAGTATATAAATATATATATATAGATATATATGTATATACGTGTGTGTATGTTAGCGCGCGTGCATTGTGTGGCTTGCCTGTGGAAAAACCTGACAGCCGCCAAGCAAGGCGTTTGAGCCGCGTCGGCTACCGCCTCAGTCAACGTCTGTAGTTAACGGTAAATCGGCGCATATCTCAAGTCGGCAACGAGTGTAATGCGTAAGCGTAGAATGGGCGACTGAGCGAAGCCGGCAACCGGTAATTGGCAATGAGAGGCGAATAAGGCAGGCCAAGTAGACAGGCTGGCAGAGGCTAACAACTGGTGGCCGCAGCCCTGAATTTGCCGCAAATGATTCGTGATTCTCATAGTTCTTCTTTCCACTTGAATTCTAATTATTATTTTGATTGCGTGTGCGTTTGCGTTGCGCGAGTGTGTGTTGCCGCATTAGTACCGCTATGCGTTGCACGCTGCATTGTACATACCGCTTGTATGTAGGTTGGTATACTTTCCGGCTGTGCGCGCGCTGCATACAAAGCACTGTAGAGCGTAGAGTGCGCGCAGCTGCGGGTTGTGAGCGCGGCAACTGGCGGCTAAACAAGGTGTTAACTGGGGCGTCTAGCTTGGCGGTGTACATACCGTAATGCACGTACATTTGTTTTCTAGTTTTATAGTCCGCGCTGTGTTCTTTATAAGAAAAGTGGGCTGATCTGCCCATACAGGAAACCAGCGACGGCCCAGCAATCAAATTTCATTTTAGCGCTGATTTCCTTACTGCTGCTGCCACTACAAAAGCGCAAATACTTACCTGGAGAGTTAGCCAATTCTTACACAAATGCAAAATAAAATGTCTTTGAACGAAAAGCGTAGAGGCATGCCACAACGGCCAAAGGAAGTGTGGCGTTTTGCCGCGCGCTTGCATTTGGCAACTTTGGCAAGTGGCTTCGAAATCTGCAAAATGTAGGTGCGGCTGCAATATGCCACCAATCAACTGCCACTTACTTATGCATGCACTTCAGGTTTGTTGCATGTGGCACACTGACGTCTAAACATGGCTGCGAGGGACAACGCCTGCACCTTGTGGTTTGCCGCAGTCGCAACTTTCTTCCCAGCACTCGCTTTGCTGCTAAAGCTCTACTGTTTGCTTAATTTTCTAGCCTAACGGACAGCAGAGTTTGCGGTGAGGCAGCAATGCTGAGCGCTGTGGAAAAGCAAGAAAGGCAAGTTGAAAATAAAACACGAATAAAACAATAGCGGCAACTCTGGCAAAACAGTTAAAAAATCAAAAACAACAACATTGTCGTATGCATCCATACATGTCAAATGCGCCAACCACCAACTGCTGCACCTTCCACACGAGTGAAATCAACAACATTACAACCACAACACCACACTTACATGCACAGCCACAACGGCCCTTCTTCGACAGCAATTACTTTTGGCTTATTGCCAATATTTCTGCGCCTCTTTGGGTCAGCAATACTTATACATATACGTGTGTATATGTATTTACATATGTATGTACCTTCTTATATTTGTACAGAGCTGTCGCAGTGACTCTTCAAGTTCAAGTTAAAAGTACACGTTGGCGACACGACAGCCAAAAACCATCACTTGGTTTCCATTGCATGCGTTGAGCTTCAACATACATACATTTAGCCACATATAAGGAAAAATAAATGACATATATACAATGCATTCATACATAAATATATGTAAATATATAAACATTTGTAAATAACAGATTTCGGTTAGACTTTGCGTTAGAGTTTAAGATCGATGTGGTCTAACTCATCTAATGCTATTACCACACATATTTATGGCTGACAAAAAATCAGAATATACCACCAAACTGCACCGAAGCTATACCACCCTTTACATGTAAATTTTTTTATAGCAAAAAAAGGCATAAAAAGATCTTTAACTTGACTTTGATCGAAGGGTTTGAAGAGCAACTTTTTGAGTAGTAAAGGACTAGTGCAAATTTCAAATCGATTTCTGGAAAACTGAGAGACTAGTTAATATATCTTTAACAAACGTGGAGCAAATGCTACAGTCACGCAAGTAAATTACGCGTTTGAATCACAACAACACCATAAAACAAAGCAAATTCAACATGGGCAACAACTTCGAACATTGCTTGGTCCAAAAGACTCGGTATGCGGGCGAAAACCAAATACGCACGCAAAAAGCGGGCGTGCTTTGAACATAAGCACACAAACATACGAGGCTAAAGCATACAAAAAGTGCGTAGTAATAATGGAGGCAGAAAACATTGTATCAATAAAGTGGTTACCCAAAACAAGAAAAAAACAAAGCAAATATGAGGAAAACGAAAATAGAAACCCGCTGATAGCTGGCATGAATTAATAAGCCAACTTGGCACGCAGTCGCAGCCAGATTGCCGCAGACGCGCGATCAACAACGCTTGAAAAACAAAATCACAATTCAGTTGAAAAAACGAACGCAGTCGAATGTAAACTAGCAAACGAAGTGCCAGCGACAGCTACAAGGCAACCGCTTTCTCAATTGGCAATGAGTCCAAAGACGACCAAAAGCTTAAAATTGACGAAAAAACCCAAAACTCAAAAGTTACGCACTCGAAATTAAATATACTTATCTTGGGTGTGCATGTATGGGTGTACGTAAACGAACCGGCATGCCACGCACTGGGCATAGCGTCTTGATTGCTCACTCGCCGGCCACGAAAAATGTATTTCGCTCACACACGCGCCGCCTATCACCCCGCGACACACTTTACAGTTAAGTTGCGACGAAGCGAAAAAAAACACCTCGAATGTCGAGCACCCAAATGCGTTGCCAAAATATGCAAAGCAAAAAATGTGCGAGGCTGCCCAACTGTACTCGAAAAGCTTATCTGCCTAGCGCACACACCCGCTGACACGCAGTTCAGACCACTTTCGCGTTCACCTGCTCAACGCCGCTAGTGCGTAGCGCGCGCTCAGGGCCAGTACCGCTGCCGCGCTGCTCCTACTATGGCATACCAGGCGGCGCTGCCGATTTCACACTTCCGCTTTACTTGTGCGTAACTACGCGCCATATTTAGTGTGAGACAACTCATCACGAGCAAAGGCAACAACAAGAGCAATAGTAAACTAAATAACACACTTTTATAGCTCATTGTTTGTTTACGTTTGCGCGGCACAAAAGAGATACGAAGTGAATACACATACTTACTTACACTTACCGTTGTACATATAAGAATACAGGTAGGCTTATACTACATAAGCACATATGTATGTATGTATGAATTTTTATTATACCCTGAACAGGGTATATTAAGTTTGTCACGAAGTTTGTAACACCCCGAAGGAAGCGTCGGAGACCCTATAAAGTATAAAGTATATATAGTATGTTGAGCTGAGTCGATTTAGCTATGTCCGTCTGTCCGTCCGTCTGTATATATACGAACTAGTCCCTCAGTTTTTAAGATATCGTTTTGAAATTTTGTAAACGTCATTTTCTCTTCAAAACGCTGCTTATTTGTCGGAACGGTCGATATCGGACCACTATAACATATAGCTGCCATACAAACTGAACGATCGGAATCAAGTTCTTGTATGGAAAACTTTTGCATTTGACAAGATCTGTTCATGAAATTTGGTATGCATTATTTTCTAAAGCAACAATGTAATCTCATTGTTCAGATCGGCTCACTATAGCATATAGCTGCCATACAAACTGAATGATCGGAATCAAATGCTTGCATTGGAAACTTCCTCATTTGACAATATATTATATCTTCACGAAATTTTGGTATGAGTTATTGTTTATAGAAATAATGTAATAATGAAAGAAATTGTTCAGATCGGCTCACTATAGCAGCCATACAAACCGAACGATCGGAATCAAGGGCTTTTTTAGAAAACTTTCGCATTTGACGTGGTATCTTCACGAAATTTGACATGGATTACTGTTTAAGGTAATAACATAATCTCCGAAAAAATTGTTCGGATCGGATTACTATAGCATATAGCTTCCATACACCTGGATACATAGTCACTAAAAGAAATACACCTGTGAAGGGTACATTAGCTTCGGTGCAGCCGAAGTTAACGTTTTTTCTTGTTTTATTTTTTCATTGCCAGTTTGTTGTGAATTGGCTCGTAAAAGCTTTCATTCAAAACTAGAAATATGCGAATTCGGCCAAAAGCTACAATTTCGCTTTTTTGTTGCTTTTTCGCTCCACATTTGGCATGAGTGGCATTTATTTATTTTGTAGTTTCTTTTTGGTAATTTTTATTACTAACTCGTGGAGCTGTGTGTACCTATGAAATTATTGTGTCTCTAAGAAATTGTGTCACGCGGCCAGCACCTCAAACTACAACAACAAAACAGGTCTTGTCAGCGCTCGACGCATTTTCGGCTGTCACTGTTGACGCTGGTCTGGCTGCGAACGCTGGATTTCTACGCACCGCGCTGACGATTCCCAGCTTATTAAACAGTTATGCGTTTTTATACCATGAATAGGGTACATTAAGTTTGCAACGGTGTTTGTAGCACCCAGAAAGAAACGTCGGAGACCCTATAAAGTATATATGTATATATACTTATATATAGTATAAATGATCGATTTAGTCATGCCCGCCCTATCTAAATACACGTGAACTAGTCGCCTAGTTTACGAGAAATCGATCTGAAATTTTGTACACGTATTTCTCTTCCCATGCAATCGATAATTTGTAATAATCGCCAACATCGGACTGCTATAGCATATAGCCGTCACACGAATTGATTGATCAAAAACAAGTTCTTGCATGAAAAACATTTTTCTTTCACAATAATCTTTACGAAATTTGCACAGAATATTTTTCAAGGCAACGCTACAGTCTCCGAACATACTTATTGTTCAGATTGTACACTTAAGTGCGACTTTAAGAGCTTTGCATTATTTTGATAAAAATGAGAACCCCATACTACAAACCGATTGATATTTTCTGGAGAATTTTCAACTGTTTGTTTCAACATATGTTCAAAATATAATATACTTAAGTGTAAATAGTATGTGTGAGGATTTTCTTTTCCTAAAATTGGTAAAAAGCTTTTCGTTGTCTGAAGATTATTGCACAGCGCTGAGTATATCCCTCAGACTGAATTTAGTGGAACAGAACACCAAAAGAAAATAAAGTTGTATAATATGTATGTATTTATATGTATGTATATGTATATAAACTTTGTAAGTAGACAACTCGATAGTGCGGCAGGAAATCGCACCCACTCCAACGGCGTCGAGTACCGCTCAAAACTAAACAAATATACATACACATAGAGGGTATATAAGTGCGATAAATAAGCGCACAGCACGCAACTGTCAAAAAACCGAAGCAAGCGACAAGAACAAAACTGCTACAACAATAACACAAAATCAACAAACAAAACTAACCTCAATACAAGTGTCAAATACAACAACACCAAAGCGCACTTAGTAACCAATGAGTAAATATACATGTAGAAGTGAGTAAAATGCTAATTGAAATAAAAACACAAGTGACAACCGCAACTAAAGTTCCAAATTAACGCTTTCAACAACGCACACCGACGAGACAATATGATGCACATACATATAATACATATACTATACATTCATATACATACATGCTTATATCCAATGGCCTAGCATTATTTTCATAAAGATATATATTTACACGGGCGTGTTTAACGTCAACTGCGATCAACAACAAGTGTAACAAATAGTTCCCTTTTGCAGAGCCAGACTCACTAGCTTGCCGCATGCAACACTGGCGATCGCACACAGCGGCCACACATGACAAACGACAACAAGCAAATATTTTGCGTGCGCACTACATATACATATGTACATACATATGTATGTACTCATATTTGTGCGAAAGTGTGAGTGTATGTGTAACAGCGGCAAATCGCTCGCTGGCGACTGATAAGTAAATTTGCAAAGTGGGTTAAATCAATGTTTGGCCCGCGAGAATTTTAACACGCGCATGCAACAGCCAAAACTAGAGCGCAAGACTGCGAAGCACAACAGCAACAACAACAACAACCGGTGACAAATGGAGTTCAACTTGATTGCAGCCGCCAACTCCTGCCTTGCATTCCTGTGGCACAGACATTTCCGCCGGCGTGACAAGCAAGTGCGCGACTTCCGCAGAGGCGGTATAACAGTACTTGCATACACTCGCACACATACGTATGAAACGGCATATACGGATGTAGGCATGCCAATATGTGTTTCTGTTGCACGTTGACAGCTGAGATAATCAATATTTGCCATTTCGTTGCGGCAACATTTCCGCTTTGCTTGCGTGGTCGCCGTCAAAGACACTGAAAGATATTTAAAATATTTTTATAGTCACATATGTATATGCATATACATATACATATATATAAATATTTGAATAAACTGTTATTGTCAAATGAGTTTCATATGTTATATTATGAACGATAAGAAATTGTTATCGTAAACGAGAACTCTTTCACCAAAAAAAAATAAAAAATAATAATAATAATAATCATGTAAACATATTATTGCGAAATAGATTGCAATCATTTAATTTATTGATTAAAGTATGTCTTTATCTAAAAAAAAATATTTCTTACTCTAAACTCAGCTACTAAGCTGAAAAGCCGGCCATATCTTCAATAGCACACACACTAAAAAATGGCTATTTTTATAATCACGCCCCAATTAATCATGTAAGAGCCCGAAAGTATCAAAGTGATTAATTGCAAAACTAAATTTTTGATACGGCAACACAATCTCTTAATTATCCACTTACAAAGCAGATTTTGATTGAGCCCGAAGGTTAAAGCATGCGGAAATACGCGTAACTGTGCTTAAGATAATTTACGAAAGGCACGCTTTAACTGACGTGATCGTGTCATATTATCCGGAAGCAAAAGTTAGAGTAAAGCCAAACAATATAAGATGCAAACAAATAAAACTTGATTGTCTATCTTTCTTTGCGTGCTTTTGCATTGACATCTGTTGTACCGGAGTTCCAAGCCAATATTCCCAGTAGTTTCTTTGCACAAATCGCACTTTGAATTCACAATAGTCACAAAAAACAATATTTTAGCTTTAAAGTGAGAAAGCTTTAGACTTTTAATCACCAAAACATCCTGAAAACAAAAGCATCCAACAAATGAGGAGCTTCTTGGAGAGAAAAGGAGTTGAACAAAATTTCAGATCGATATCTCTAAAACTGAGAGCGTTATACCAACTTAGAAAAAAATATTTCGACGAATGGGTTTTCGTGCACAACACAAGATCGCTCACCATAGAGAAGATACTGCCGCATTTTCATGCTACGCAAGTAGACACGTAAAAAGTGAAACCGAAACAGAAACCGAAACTGAAACTGAAACTGAAACCGAAAGTGTTTCGACTAAATTAACACGTCGCCGCGTCTGCCGGGGAGACGTCAATTTAAAAGTGAAAGTCTGTTTCTTTTTTGGACGCGCATTTAAATTTAAATTATTTTTCGGTTTCATTATTGTTGTTGCTTTCATTTATTATGCACAAAAGCCCCACACACCTATTGATTTCTTTTGGGTTTCACTAGCTTTTCGCTGAATCTAGCTTTATTTTATTGTGTTTGTTGCCGTTTGTTGTTAGAAATTTACGCGACCACTTTTAATGCGCATTTCGCTGGTGGCGCCCCGGCTGCGGCTGCCCAATGGTGCGCCAGTCAAGTGACTTCGTTGCTACAACAACTAGCAGCCCAGCAATTGAAAGATACCTTAACCGCCGTTGGTTTTGTGTTGTTCTTCTTTGGTTTATGTTAAATACACTTTTGTAGTGCAATTATGTTGCCAACAGGCTGCTTGCCCAACTCGAGACATAAATGCAACAACAATGCCAAATGCAAGCCTGGCGCTTGCCACGAGTGTACCACGGGCCACGTGCAACATTAGAAACATGAAAAAGTTTGCTTTGTCATTTGCCACCAAAATGCCCATAATTGCGGTGTCTGCCAATAATGCGCGCGTTGCAACTCATGATTTGGTGGTTTGGCTATTATTGGCGCAGCAATTGCAGTGACTCAATCGATAATTGTCGCTGAAGTTCACTGAGTTGCATTGCGAAATCTCAAATTGGCGCCCTTTTGACAATACATTTAAGCGAAAGCGCAGCGAACGCATTACATGCCCCACATGCGGCAAGCTATAGGGGCAGTTAGACTTCATATGGCAACGTAACCGCACTCATTGCACTCATATGCCCGCCAATAGCGTGCAACAAGCCACTTCCATAAGCGCAATTGCAACAAATTATCATGCCACACATGCAACCATTCGCTGCACCCGAATTCAATTAAAATGCCAAATGCAATTGATATTATCAAATTATTGCCTATGAAATTACAATGCACACACACTTGTAGCCGCACACGTACACAGCAGCGCGCAATTTGTGTTGCCAACACCTTTCAGTTGTGGCAGCAAGCACCGCAAGACATGAATATCAGATAATATTTGTGTGGCAAAATAAAAACAGGAAAATCAGCGCAAATCAATCACGGCGCAACAATTGGCCATAAGTTGGTAAGAATTATTGCCGCAATCAACACGACTGGCCATGCGCCGCTTGTTGCACGTTCAGCGCACGCATGCATGGATCAAGCGCGGAAATGGCTGAGTGGACGCGCGCACACGCCCGCTCAGCATGACGTCCTGCCGCAAGAGGGCACTGCCGGCTACTCGCGGCAACACAAACATGCCACTCACCCAGCGCAGTTGGTTGCCGCCGAAATGTCAGCACGCCAGCGCGCAAATAATACCGAAATGCAGGAGTCGCGTGAAAACAACACAAAATTGACTGCATTTGCAGCCACACTTTCTTGCGCGTTTATTTTGCGTGCACCATGTCCGCATTCGGCAATTGCATCCACACACGCACGCATTTACATGCATGTATGCCGCAGCGCTTCCCGCTTTTCGCCAATAATTGCTGTAATAAACAGCGCGTCAATGTGCCACATGCGGTGCAAATGTAGCGAGTTCAGCTGGCAATTTTCAAACGCTGCAACAACAACCAAACATAATTGTGGCACACCACGCCAATGACGCCAACAACAACGGCAAGCGCATACAGCTAAATCCAATCAAATGATCGCAATGGCATGTGGTCGCCGAATGGCCAGCCGACTCGCCAGCGGTGAGCGACGTGTTTGCGGAAATCAAAGTTTACTTCTGCAATAGGCATAACATCAATAACGGCATAAGATATGTGCAAGACTTAGCTGAAAATTAGACGTATACAACTCGTACTCAAAGCGAAAAGCAAAGCGAACGGCGCGCACATATCACATTTCTAGCCCAACGCCAGCCGTCAGCTGCCGGCCGCCAGCATTGGGGCACTCCGTTGGCAGCCGCCGCCCGCGCCCGTCAATCATCAGCCAGCCAGCCACTTACAAACAGCCACACTAACAGCAGCCTTGCACCGTGGCACCCCAGTCTCGGTGCCACGAATTGCAGCTATGCCACTGCAACAACAAAGCAAAAGCAAAAATAAAAATCAAATATAAAAAGGCAGCGCATGTGTTGCAGCAAGCGGTGCCACCACACCGGCAACAACTTAAAACAATGGCCAAAGCAATTCTTGCAACAAATGGCTACAGTCACTGCAGCGCAACTCGAATTTACTCTGCGACTTCTGTCTGCCGAATGACTTTTGCAAAAGTATGTATGTGTGTCTGCGGCAGGCGGGCACTATGCCGTAATTGCGCCTTACATTCCCAAAATAACGGCATTTATTGCATGAGCGACAGCAACAAGAGGCTCAATGGCCAGCAGCAGCAAGTTTCAGTTGCGGTACGTCAAGTGGACCTCAAAACTGTTTTTGGTGGCATTATAGCAAGCACTTTTGTAGGCAGCATGCCGTTATGAGCTGGTCACAAAATTATATGAAATACTTCTAGCAACAAAGCACCTTAAACACCACATCAGCTGTCGCTCCTAAACTCAAAAACTACAACTCGTGTTTATTTGTTGTTTGGTGTTTAGTAATGAGCACTACTCATAAACACGGAGTTTGTCATATGAAAATGTGCCCTAAGCACCGATTCACTAAAGTAAATGTGACATCTCCGCTAATCGTGCCGCTAATATTTGCCATAGTAAAGTCAAAGGTATCTAATTTTGGTCGGGACTAAGGTTTTCAAATTCGAGCTAAAGACGCAAGCATACAATAAAGCCTGCCTTACCATTTTCTATATACATACATACTTACATACATACTTACATACACACACACATACTTATATACATATACAGCTATAAAATCGGCATAATTCTCACTTGAAATGGTCCTGCTCAACACTCGCAGAAAATGCGAAGAAGTTACGAAAATGTGCTTAGATAAACAGGCAACTATACACACACACTCACACATTGACTGACAGTGCCGCAAATACACTCAAAGTGCAGTTGTAGGTGCGAGAATGCCGCCAATGTGCCGCAAAAAAAACAAGCACAAATGAATATATTGTCGACATTAAGCCATAACTATCGTCAGCTCTAACGGTACCTTAGTGGCCGCAATACTGCAGCCAATGTCCCTGTGCGAAGACAAACGCTGCAGGCCACGAAATGTTTATAGAAAAATCGCCAAGATGCTAAGCGCGATGTGTTTGTGGCGGCTAGCTCCAAGCTAACTTCTACAGCAGGACAACTGCCATGCTGCAACAACAACAACATCTTTCGTTTTTGTAATATGTTCAGCAACATCTCACGACGCAAATAATGACGAAGCCATCAACAACGAAGAGCGCTACAACAAATACGCTGCGGCATGCACGAAATGCCCGTAAATTAACGACGGAGAAGTGTGTTCGAGTGCTTAAAGAGTCAACAGTAAAACTTGGTAGCGAAAGATAAAATTTTATTACCACCAGCTAGAGGATGAACTCGGCTCAGCCGGTGAATGGAGTGGATAAACACACACACATGTATTTGTTTATATGGACTTTAACGCCGAAGAAGTGCCTCTTAGTTTGACATTCTACTGGGCAATGCTGGGGCGCTCGGCCCAAGTGCTTAAAAGAGAAAAAACTCTAGATTATAAGAGCCGCATAAGCAGTGAAGTGGTTTTGCCTGTGCGCTGTTATTTTTGAAATCTACGACGTGTGCTGCTCACTGCTTTTGACCCTATAATTTAGTGAAGCTTTTAAGCTCTAACAAAACAACAATTATAGTAGTGATAAATAACACGATTTCTTGAAATACCACTCGCTTAGTACCTGCCCATAAAAAAAATAAAAAAAAAAAATAATAAAATCACAGTCAAAAACTAATCACACTTCTCTCTTCAATAAATTCCGTTAGATAACTCAATTGAGATATCAAGGAGAAAACATTTGCGATCCACTTAAAGGTAAGAATGTTTTCGTTCTACTCTAGGACTTTCATACCGTTATAATGAAACTATAAGATCATTATATAAACTTGAATAACGAAAGCTTAAATGAAATTACAGATTGTTTGGTGAACATTTTAAATGTTGTTTCAGCGTAATTCACCCTAACCCAGTAGCCATTCATTCAAACTGAGTCCCCAAACTCGTTTTAATAAATAATGCAATCAGCCACTGTAAATAACATTACTTACAAGAACGGCAAGAAAAGCTTGCGAAAGCGTAATGGCCAGTAATATCACGCTACCTTTTCTAACTCAATATTTTTTTTCTCTGACTCATTGAGTTGCATTTAAAAATAAAATGTCTGCTCCGAAATACCACAACAACAACATGCATGCGCTGTCGCCTCCCATCACGTGCGCTGACGTACCACTGTGCACCTCACATGCCCATACATGGCGCGCCGCCACATCCACCTGCACCACACTCAACCACAAACAGCGCAAACAACTCATCTGCTCGAGCAAACATATTGTGTCACTGGCATGAGCAACAACGCGTCATGCCTTGCGCAACCCACTAACCCCACCCAACAGCGGCGCACCGCAAACACTGGCATACAATCAAGCACGCGCACTCACATACAGACTCTCCAAACATTCACATACGCACTCCTTCAACGCAAATGACTTTCCGCTCAGCCGCTTTGAGGTTTGTATGCCGCGGCGATAATTATTTTTAGTGCCCAAAATGACTCAAGACAATATTATTGCGCAAGGTCAGTGAGCGCCTTGAAAAGTAGCGGGGGTGCACATACCAGCCTACGTCTTGCAAAAGAAACAAAGTGAAATATTTTAACCAAACATTCGCCTTGTATTATGCAGGCATGACTGTGGCTGAGTGTGCGCGCGTTTGTATATGTAGTTGTGGGTTTCGGCTGGCTTTAACTGGAGTGAAATTCGCAATGGAATAAATTTAAAAAGAAAAAGGTTAAATACAATATAGTTATTGTAGTTAGTTATTTTGTTTTTGTTTTTTTTTTTTAGAGTTGTACATTTTTGTTTGATGAATGTTTGTTGGTTAGCGTTGCTTTCATAACGAGTGTGCCGTCGGGGCAGTCTTGTTTAATTTTTAATTAGTTTTTGAGAGCTTTTGGCTACTCCGTCTCAGCAAAATGTTTAATTTTGTATGTACGAAAATCCCTTCTCTCAAATACTTCAAGATATTTTCGTAAATTCTGCTGGCTACTTAAAGGTCCGTATACTTCATTGTATCAAATTCAACTCGCTATCCCAAAGTTAGTGAGGAGCAAAATGGTGAAACGAAGACTATTTTTTTCCCCCAAAAATAAAAACAAAATCGCATGTGTTACACCATTTATTTCTGATCCTAATATGGATAATCTTTTAATTTTATAAGTTTTTTTTACGAAATTTTGGATATATTATCCAAGATGTCAATACAATCCACGAAGAAATTTTTCAGATTGAAAAATTCTGTATGGAAATTACTTCATTTAAAAAGTTATTTTTACAAATTTGCCATTGATTTTGTCGAGGCATCACGACAAATACATATATAGCTGTCATACAACTGACGGATCAAACTAAAGTTAAAGATTTTTTTTTATCCTTTGTGCTATAAGAATGCACCTCTGAAGAGTAATATGAATCGAAGTTAACGTTTCTTTCTTGTTTAAAAATTAACTTCAACCACGCTAAATAATTAAAATGGAACTGCGAAACAACAAAAATTTCAATAATTGCTTTTTGTAACGGACGATTTTTTAAGCGATTTTTATTTTTTTTTTACTTTTTGTTTTTTCTTTTCTTATATTCAAGGTATTTTTGTAGGTAAATGGAAGTATACATATACAGCATTTCTGCCGCCGAGCGTTGCGTAGGCGCAGCATAAACGCACGCTTTGTGATTCACGGTTATTCATCTCAGATATTAATTAATATATTTTATTACTCATTTGCGTTGTTATTGTTGGCACGACATTGAAATTTCTGCGTTATTTGACGCACACATACAGATATGCATATGTATGTATACATAGGGGGCTTGTAAATGGGATAAAGCAATGTTAACGATCATTTCTGTTGTGTGTGAGAAATTAAATTTTTCATTAGCAGAAAAAATTTAGAAATTTCAATTTGTTAAAAATCTATGAAAAACGAAGGTTAGAAATTGAGTTACATATTTAAATATCACATTAATTTGGTAAATATATAATATTTGCCTTACCTTCGCGTTTGCGCGGCATTTCGAGAATATTTTTGTAAACAACAAAACGACTTTTATAATACTTTGTAGCAACTGGTTGCAAGAGTATAAAAATGTACGAAAATTAAAAAGCATAAGCAATTGAAAAAAATGTGTAAACGGTAAAACGCGTATTTGGCATAATTAATTACACACTCGCACTGATGATGATGATGACATATTATTTTACGTATATTTATATGCATGTATATGTATATGTGTATGTATCTGTGACTTTTCATTAACAGTATTGATTAGGTTTACCAAAAATCAGCGCTAAATATATAAAATATATTATATGTGTATATATTTTAATTTTCTAAACACCTGCCAACATATCTTTCACGGATATGTGTATACATACACACATGTATCGATTTATATTAGATATTCACACATATTTATATATAATTAACATATATGTATGTATATAAACATTTTTGTGCGAATTCAAGATATTTGTTGTTGTTACTTATAAAAGGATATCGCGTGACATCACGTGACTACACATATTACGTAATACTTAATGTTAAAGAGCGGAAAAATATGAATATGCACACAAATATGTACTCAGGAGAGTTTTCTTAGATAAATTATTATACTTACTAGGACTTCGGTATTATATATAATCGGCTATATATTTGCATAGGTAGCCGTTCCTTATATATTTCTATTTAATTTGTTTCATCTATAAGCGCATATGTATTTGCCTTGTGACATCATTTTAAGCCTTGCACCACCTTCCTTTTTACTTGCAGCTCACGTAAACGTCCACAGCCATACACACACGACTGCTTCAGCGGACAGTGCGGCGACAAAGAGGAAATGGAGGAGTGTCAAGCAGCGATGATTTTAATGAAACTCTCCCATTCGCCCAAAAATGCAGGTCAGCAGAAGCGTTATTGCAATCAGCAAATCGTACAACTAAACAAATATTTCCATATCCCTACTTATTCCTTTTTTGTTAAACACACTCATACACGCACTTTACTTACAAGCTATTTGTTTTTCTTGTTGTTTCTTTATATTTGGCATACTTCAACACTTCAGAGAAATGGTACGGTTCCAGTCCGGGCAGTTCGTCGTCATCGGGCAGCTCGTGGAGTTCGGGCAGCTCATCGCCGCCGCTCAGCGACGATGGTCATGCCGGCCTCAACACGAGCGCCATGCTGAATGATCCGAGCACACGCATACGCACAACATCAGTATCCACCTCGGACGAGGGCATCGTCGTAGACTTCAAGGAGGAGGCGCCACGCAAAAAGAGGGTGAGTACAACATGGCCAAAATAACACTAGAAATACGCTATCGGGCTCGGTCGCCTGCAATAGCGTTTGTGGCAGGCCGTTAGACGCATGTGCCGAAAATTTCATTGTCGACTGCCGTCTGTTGACCCAAATTGCTTGCGATTTGATTGACTAGACCGTATTGCGTACGAAGCGCTTGTGTGTCAAAGTGCCAAATTTTTGCATGCGCCACTGCCCACACACACACACTCGTGCAAACTTAGACATTTATGCTGTCGGCAAGTTTTTCGTGGTCCAATTGGAGCATTTAATGGCTAACAGACATACATACGTGTATATGCTTTTTTTCAAATGCGGCGCACATTAATTGCCACATTTTCCTTGTGTTGCTATTTTTGTTGCAGCTTTCGCTTTTACACAGTGATTAGGCAACGTAGATTCATCATCTTTGATGGCCCACGCGATAATAAATCGTCTTTGGTGCGTGAGCATGAGGGCAAACGCTGCAACCAGCCGCCCTCCAAAGTGCACAGGCACGCACACATTAATACTCCTCAGGTACCGCTATTGCTCAATCATCAAGTAATTAAAGCGTGCATTTAAAGTCGCAACTTTTGCAACCGCCAATGCGTATGAGCAACAACAATGCCGTTGGCTGGCGTCAGGCGCACTTACGTTGCGTATACGCCCATAGCGCCAGTGTCAGCGCCAGCCGAGCATGACACGCTGCCAATGTGGCACACCAAGAGCACTACTGCAACTAATTGTTCATAATTCGGTGCACTGCTGTTGTTGTGATTGTAAGGTTGGTCGCGCTATTCATTGCCAGCTGCGTGGCGTTGACGCCCTTCAACCGTGAGTGCGTAACATCCGCTACACGCAACACAGCACAGATTAGAGTGACCGAATTCACTGGTGAAACCGAAAGCAGCCTAACGGTTTTAGGAAAATTTGAAGGTGAAAGTTACATATGAGAGGCGAATACTCTCGCATAAATACTTGGAAGCTTCACAAGGCCAGAAAATTACTATATTTAACGTTCATTATTTGGACCGCACTTACCTAGAGTTGGAAGAAATAATTTTATTGGTCAAATTAGTAGCTTTGAAGTGCCCTTCCTATGCTACGGAAGCTACCGGCTTGTGTCGAAGGTGCCCCAAGAACTGGTTGGACTTCAAAATTACAGACCTACATGTGTACATGTATACTTATGTATTTATGCATGTTTAAGTGTTTATGTGTGGCTATATGAGTTCGTATGCCCTTGTGCATATTTACGTTATCCGGTTTGAGGCCCAACCCAAAAGAGCACAAATCAGTTGTGCTTACATACTTACATACATATGTACAAAAGCTACATGTATACGTGCCCCAAAAAGCACAAAAGCAATGAAAAACTATATCGTCACCTAAAATGCAAAATAACGTATGATCAAAAAATTCGAAATTGAGTATCTTATTGATTACGATTCTCTACACCAAATTACATTCATAACATTACATTTGACCAACATTTTCAGGTTCTGCGCTCAAATATAATCCAGTTTTAACCAATATTAAATTTGTTTTTTCACTCTTGTTCCATTTTATTTCGTGTTTCATTCACGCCACTGTAAGTTTTCGAAAATCTTGTGTCGTTATTTTGCATTTTAGGTGACGATATGTATGTATGTTTAAATAGATCTGTGTAGCTTATGTTAACAGTTATGTTAAAAAGTTTTAATTTTATAAAGCCAGTAGAAATGTTAACTTCGGTCGCACCGAATAACACCATTCACAAATACCTAAGCCTTACAAGAAATTGATTTTGATCGGTCAGTTTGTATAGCAGCCATATGCTATAGTAATCCGATCGGAACAATTTCTTCGGAGACTGCATCTTTTCCTTAGACAATAACTCATGCCAAATTCTGTGAAGATATCTGGTCAAGTGGGAAGGTTTTCCATACTAGCACTTGATTCCCATCGTTCATTTTGGTTGCTATAGTGGTCCGATATGGGTGGCTCCTCCAAGCAGCTTCTTGAGGAGAAAAGGACGTTTGCGAATTTCAGATTGATACCTCATAAACTGAAGCACTAGTTCGCGTGTAAATTGACTAAGCTTGTCATGCTGATCATTTATACCTACGTACATACATACATATGTGTTTTATAGGCAATTTCCGAGGTTTTCTTTTGGTGCTACAAACTTCGTGGCAAACTTAATATACAAATACCTATGTGTCTATATAAGTATCTATGTTTATATACTTTCCTTTACAAGTGTCTACACATATGTACATACTTATATACTTACATGATTAAATTATCTAAATACATACATACTGTATTTGGCTGTTGCTAGCATTGTTTGCTTTTGTTTTTTTTCTTGGCACGTGTATTTACTTAAAACTTAACGAACGCCAAACTAGCAACAACAATTTCATTGCCGCTAACGAATGAGCAGCCTTGAAAACTCATTTTTGTTGTTTTTTTCTTTGTAATTTTTATTACTCCATTTTTAATAGATTTCGTGAGTTTTTGTTTTTTCCCTCAAATTTATCAATTCCACACTGTAAGTCACGTCCATTACAGTTACTACAACTGCTTCTGTGTGCTTGTGTGTGTGTGTGTGTGTATTTGATAAGCTGAGCCATTTGTTTATGCTCATATGGTTTTTATCTCTTTTGTTTGCCTTTTGGCACTTTCCAGCTGCGTTAGCTTATTTCTTTTGCGTTGAAACACGCTTCTATCAACTGGTAGTTGGCGAAGAAGCGAGTACACGAGACTTTTTTCTTCGAGCTTTAAATGCTTTGCCAACAACTTTTACTCTTTGTATAGGTGGATGTGCGTATGTACATACATACAAACATTTGTATGTATATATGAATATGTGCGTTAATATGTATAAACCTTTAATATGTAAAGGTTAATATTTGAAAGGTTTTATGTCTTGACGAGTCTTTTTTTCAATGTTTAAGCACTTACTTTACATAGATTTGGCATCACGTGACTCTTAAATTATTTTTAGGAATATAAAATATGAAGTTTTAAGGTAGTTTTACACTAAAAATTAGGCAATTTCTAGAAATTACTAAACTCTTTACTACAATTTCGAAGATAACTGCCGCAAAAATTCGATCAAGAATTGGATCAACTGCCAATAACTGAAGAAATACTTCTCCTTTCCCTCTCACAATCAGTATATGCCCCTCCAGTTTTATCATTCATTGCCAAATGAAGTTGGATTTTAAATAAATAGGTAGTATGTATGTAAATATGTAGTAAATATGATTTGCTTTTTCAGAATTAAAATATTTTATTTGTCAACAAAAAATTAAAAAAATATATAATTAACTGGATAATAATTAATACAAATACTTACAAATTATTAATTTTATTTAACTAAAATGGAGAAATATGCTATGATTCAGTTATTATTTAACTTAAATGTACTTCTAAAAAATTAAAACAAAATGATTTTTTCAATACTGGATATAATTTCATATGAGCAGCTAAGAGCGCATCTAATATTGACTTCGAAAACTGAAAAAATATCGCAAAAATGTAAAACTTGTTAGAATTAAAAAAATTAGAAATTTCAATTTTAGGAAAATCAGAATTTAATTTCAAAAAACATAAAATAAATTTATATTTGTATATTTTTGTAAAAATTTACATTATAAAATTATTATTATTTTTTAATTTAAATGTTTATTAATTAAATTAAATTTAAAAATAATTTATCTGTTTTAAATTATAAATTGTAGATTATAAAATGTAGATTTTCAACAATGAAAAGAAATAAGATTAAAACTATGTGAACATTAACATTTTTTTGATTATAAAAGTAGATAAATAAAAAACAATTATCAGAAAACCTATGTATGTAAAAAGCAGTTCTTTATATATATACATGCATAAATATAAAGAACAAATAAATTAGAATTATTATTGATTATTAATAACAGCCAACAATTTAAAACTTTTTCTATTCACAGTCAAACGCTTAAATTAAAGACATTGTCACATTTAAGCAATTTATAATTAATATTATTGCTCACACAAAAAATTAATTCTGCAAAAAATTAAATTCCACAAATATGTAATTTAATAGATGTGTTTTCCAATGAAAGTAATAATTATAATAAATATTTTTCAAATATTTTAATATTGAAAGGCATTTTAAAAATTTTATTAATCTTGATATGTCCACTCATTAAACTGTGTGTGTCTTCTTACACATATACAAATGTATATTTCGTTCATCTAAACATATTTTACCAGCAAATTCTGTGCTGTGTCCGTTTGAGCAGCTGTCAGCGACTGCATATTTCAAATTTTGCACGCTTGCCACCAAATGCTTTACATACAACCATTTACCGTTGGTCAAAGCGAAAACCTACAAAGTGGCAACGTCATAAAACCACATGTGTTAATGTCGGATACCATTCGCGCCCGGTCATAACTGCGAAGTATGCATTGCAACAGCAAAAACAGCAAATGCTTGACACAGTTTCGTTTTGTTTTCGTGTAATTATAAGTTTTTGCAAATATGCTGCTATGTTGTTGTGGTTGTTGCAATTTTGTGGCACAATTTCGTTTACTATAATTGCAAAACGCAAGTGGCCTCATAATAGAAAATAAAGTAGCCAAACAGCAAATGGCACAAATAGTGGCCATTAAAGTTTTCGCGGTTGCACTTTTGCAGTGCGCAATAAAGTAATCAATCCAGACACTCAGCAGCAGAGCACACAGCCATACAAACAAACACATTTGCTGCGGCGCGCTGGTCGGCCAGTTGCAAAATATGGCACAGAGGGAGCAGAAAGATACAAAATCACAAAGAAGCTCTTCAGGTTCGATTTCAGTTGGTATGGCGTAGCCGCTCGCAACGGCAGGCGGGCTGAGAGGCAGAAGTGCTTAGCTGCATTCCATAAGTGCTACTATAATGTAAATATGTATATATGTATGTATGAGTGATGTGCAAAGTTGAAAGACTCATGATCTCGGCAGATTGGCAGCGCCCCCGCACCCCTGCAGCTGAGAAGTGAAAAATGCAATGCGCCCGTGACACCCGTGCAAATTCAAATTGCAAGTCACTCGAAACGCCTGAAAGCTAAACAGAAATCGTACCATCCCATCAGTAGTGACAACAAAGCCAAAGCCTTGTGCAGGCACATGAGTAGCCGGGCAACGTCGCAGTTAAGAAAAAAATACTTATCCACAGCTGAATTGCATTAAAATGTCATAACAACACGTTTCGCTGGCTGGGCTGGCGGGCTGGCAATGACGAGCGCGGTGGATGCAGCGGTAACCGCATGAAACAAACGAGCACTTCCTACACTCCAGCTGCATTTATTGCGCAATACTTCAATTTTTCGCTGAGCAGAGGTAAGGGCGCGCAAGTAGTAGATCGGTAGTCATGGAGGGCGCACGTGGCGTATGAGCAACTTCTTGCCTTCAATACATTTTGATGTGTGCGTGAGTTTGTTTAGGCATTGATTCAGCACATTGGCTTGCAATGAACAGCAGGAAAATCGAGATTTGCCTGCCACTAATTGATTGTTCTGGAAGGAATACTAGCCAACTTAAAGAAATTCATTAATGCACCAAGCAACGGAGACATGCAAGAGTCATGCACCTGCAATGGATCGCCACTTAATTTTTTTTGAAAATTACTACCCTCAACTTATTCGCGCTAATTTTTTGTTTATGTGTGTATGGAAATCGATTCCACGAAAGCGTTGAAGTCATAGTTGACAAATTGCCACCACAACGCTTTCGTGCGGTCAGCAGCGCAACAGCGCAACGGCTCTAAACCTTTCAAAGTGGATTTTTCATACATGGCATTCATCATGTTCGATTTGCTCTTTTTGTTGCTGCACTTTTCAAGTTAATTGCATAATCAGATCGCAATGAAACATCAAAGGTGCCGCTGTGCAATTTTATTGTTGTTGTTGCTTTATTGCATTTCAAATAGTAATCGCTCGCTCGCTCTTTTTTAACGATTCCGTAGAATCTCGACGCGCAAAACTACATGCTAAATAGCAATACAAAAAATATAAATTTAATTGCGGGCCTAGGCCTTTTTTCTTCTTAATCATCACGTCACAGTAAGCCCACCAATTCGTAGCTAACACTGTAACGACAAATGACAGACTTCTCAGAGTTTAATAAGTGCTGTTGTGGAAAGTGCAGGTTCAGTTATAAAGTATATGTTTTATTGTAACAATTTTCTATCACAAAGAAGCAATTATTTTTCTGTCGTTTTTCGAATAGACGTCTGTGTATAAAATAAGTTTTCACGTTGCAAGCTTTCTTCTTCAAACTTTAGTTACCATTTACACACATCGGCATTTACATATTTATAGAACTTATTGTATTAGAGAATTGGGATTATTGAAGTAAGCCTAAGAAATATCGGAGGAATAAATATTCCTTCAGCTGAGAATATTACACATGGCATGCAATTTCGCTGCGATGTCTAAAACCTAAATACAAGCTGCGAATTTCTAAACTAACGGTATAATTCGAGTCTGTAGCAAAAGCTAGATTTTCCCCAGCAAAACGCAAAGCCAGTTTTATTGTGTAACATTATTGTTTGCTGACTAGCCTATACCTAGGGTACACAATTCTGTACTTTTTGCAGTGAAAAACTTGAGTACATACATATGTATACCTTAATCAGTATACATACATATATGTACATATCGACGTAGTATGCTCTTATACCCATATGTGCGGCCACAAAGTTCAATTGTTAGACCTAGCGCGGCATAGCTAGCCACGTTGGCGCTGTAACTGCTGGAAAGATGCACTGAAAAAAAAACTATTATAAATAGTAAACTTTTATTGTGCATTATGATATTAAAATATATCAAAATCACTTATACAGATATAGATATTTTTCAAACATAAAATTAATATAACAATAATCTGAATTTCATAAATAAACAAATTGATATTTAAATATTACTTAATGTATCAAGAAACTGTTCGTACGTAGCTCAGCCGTATTCATAAATACTAAGCAAAAAAAAATAGTATTCTGGGTACATCTTAAAATATGTTTTTTTATAATGAAAATAATGAATTTTTATAAATCAGTTTTTCAGTATAATAAATTTTGTATACTTTTTTTTTAAATTTTAATTAAAAACTTGAAAATAACTAAAATTTTAAAAACAATATTTATAAGCATTGAATTTTTTTAAATAAAAATACATTTATTTTTTTATAAAAATAGTAAATTTTTCTAATTTTCAATTTGATTTTTCAGTATAATAATTTTTTCTGCATTTTTGCTGAAAACTTTAAAATAACTACAAAAAAATATATCTAAATAATATAAATTTTTTTAATGTAAATATTAATATTAATAACACACATGCTTTACATACATATGCACTATATTTTTCCTTACTTATATTTTTCTAATTTTTATAATTAAATTTTTCAGTATAAATTTTTTTTTTATCTATGACAAACTTGAAAATGAAGAAAAAACGCTAAATCGTGATTATAAGTACAAAGCTCTTAGTTACTGAATTACTTGCCGTCTATAAATAGACCTAAGTGACAGCAATATTGGCAAACACTTTTCAAAATTAATAATTTTCTAATTCCTTCAGACCTTGCGGTGCATTTAAAACACGAGTTTTTGTGTCAACTGGGATCACATGATTGCCCGACTGACTGACTAACCGACTAACTTGGCTGCGACACAGAGTCTACGGCCAACAGCAGCGCACTAATAGTTAGAACTGTATTTTGCAGACACCCGCCAGCGCCTTCACCTTTTCCGTGCAATTACTCGCTGCTCTGGGGGTGTATAATTTTTCCTTATGATTTCGTCTATTTTAAATTTTTTTGCTTGTTGATTTGTGTTTATTTTAGTTCCTTTTTGTTCTTGTAAATTTTCGCTGTGCTGACAGCTTATTTGCCGTCAGTATTTCTATTACTATTTATTTTTAAATATGCTACAATTTAATTACATTTGACACAAGCAAGCAAACTGGCAAATGCACTCGTACATGTGTGCTTGTGTGTGTGCACCGTGTACGTACTTTCATGTATGTGTATGCTAGTCGGTTTCAAGGTTACACGCGGCCAAACACCACACAGCTGAGCATTATTTCTAAATGTCAGCAATCGCCGCCAACTCAACGGTCACCACACATACACACAGGCATACAAATATATACTTCTGCATATGAGTATACATATTTGCACTCATATAGAGTAGAAGACTGGCGGAATATTAAAGATTGACAAAGGCAAGTACTCGTACTTAAGTATGACCATATTTTGCCGCAGCAATTTCAAAGCAAATCAGGTTGTTGTTGTTGCCGGAAAAGTGTGCAGAAGTGTTTGTTGGCCGAAACCACACGAGCGCAACTAAATTTAAACTTAGTTTCGGTGTAGTGGAAAAACTTGCCAAACTTTAAATGCATTGCTTCATCAATTTATGCACTCACACATACATACATATATACACTTGTACACTTGTACACAGATGAAAGCATATTTAGATCCGCTTATCTATAGGTGTGTGCGGTGACACAATTAAAAGTGAAATTTAATTTATGTAGCACTAAACGAAAGACATTTTGAAATGAGCAGCCATGAGCCTTTAGGCAGCTTAGCTAATTTCGTGCCACTGAAAACTGATTTATGGAGCGCAAAAATTTTTATTGCTGCCAAATTCCGCAATAATACCACACCACAAGAAGAGCATTGTCCGCCAGAAGTCTTTAAATGTGTGCTTTAAATTTTGTTTTAATTGCCGAAAAATTTGAGCATTGTATCGCTTACAAGTACATATGTATGTACTTCCAAGTTCAAGACCCCAAATCATGCCTCCTCATAGACATAAGTCATATGTATGTACACAGTACTTATAGTAGTATCGATTTTGCGTATGTATCGAAAAAATTTGTACTCTTATTATTACTGGCGACTAGCATGAATGTAGTAGCCACTAGGGAACTGTATAGCACCCATTATGCTTGTGAACCGGCTACTGAACATAATTAAGTGAGTGCGCAGTCGCCATTTTATATGTAATTTCAAATTTGGACAACTCGAAGTTGCGTAATCCGGAGAAATAATATTTTTAAAGAAGGCGGATTTTACTGACTTTTTCATTAAATAGTTTATCAATAGGCCATAGGTGCAGAATCCTTTGAAAGTAGTAAAAAGTGAAAAACATTCATAGTTGAAACCCATTGGCAATGAAAGATATAATAGCAACAATGAAATAATTTACGAGTGATCTGAGGTCGGGAAGAGCGAGAAGCGGCATGGTTGAATTTTTAAGGGTTAAAAATAAGTCGATTTTTGGCATATACTACAGATATAGCAAAAAATTATGTGTCAAAGTTGTGGGTAACAGAAAAATCTACAAGTCTAGTGTTAACTTATAATCTCAAAATGTATATGAATATTGCATGATTTATGTGAAATGTCGCCTTTACTGCAATTACTAACCTCTTCCAGATAAAGAGCAGCCAAAGTTGTGTTTCAAATATAACTTCCTCTTTGATATAATTTAAAATTTTTTTTTAATGGATTTTTCACTAGATGTAGTGAGCATTTAGTAGTGAGTAAGATTTTAGCACCGAATAATAGACAATTTCCATTTGAAAATTTTTTCTTTAAAATAATTACAATTTATTTTCATAGTTGCATACTTAATCGTAGTGGCGGAGGCAGGTCGCAACAAATACTTTAGTATTCCCAGAGAAACGGCGCAATTTGTTACTTGCGAGGGAAATTAATCAAAATCGACGCGCATAAATGGAAATTTAATGCAAAGCTCAAAGCAAAACGAGCATCTGAATGCGTATATGTTGTTGCATGCTTGTGAGTTTGTTTGTTAGATAAATGACAATGAAGTGATCATGAGGCGACGACATGCGCACGTAATGGAACGCATTAGCACGTGTAGCTGAGCGGCTACGTGTCGCAGCGGATATACAAATGCGAAAAACAAAAACACAAAACAAACAATGAAATGTAAATTTCACGCTGACAATGATAAAAGTGCAGCTCCATTGCATTTATTCAGCATGATGAATTTCTCGAAGCGCAGTCACACACTTACGACAACTATACAAATCGACAAATAAATACAAATACAGAAAGGCTTCGCGCTGAGCACCTCCACTGGTAATCTAGAATTGGCATTTGCTTCAATCATACGACGCGCATGCCCGCCATAGAAGCAGCGGCAGCAGCGCCATACATAGCAGTCATTATGCATTGGCTTTGAGGTGCTTAATCGCCCTGCAAGGCGCACTAAGCGAAGCTTCATTGAAGTGACGGTCACAGCTGTGAAGGCCGCCGTCGGCGTCGTCGTCGCCCCCGCCTCCAAAGCCAAGCCGTCAAATGCCGCTCAAATGGCTTCAAATTCTTCTGCAATTATTCGCTGTTGTGCGGCACACGTGTGTATGTATGCGAATGTATAGTTTCGAACGCCCGCATGCCAACGCAAACACACACATCACCACACTTACACATGTACATATATCTGGCGCATATTCAATATTATGTAAATATAAGTGCAATTAGACGCACATACATACATACGCGCGTGTTGTTGTGCCCATTTTTATGTTGTTATTGAATCGCATTCGCGTTCGCATTCGAAAAGTCGGAAAATAAAATATTCAACGTATCTATGCCAAGTGCACAATTTTCATGTTCAAGGTGACAAAAATCAGCACAAACAAACAGCGAGGCAACTATGCAATGAAGTATGCACACTTGCGCGCGCACATATTCACACAATAGAATACATCGGTTGTATGTAAGCGCGCGGCTCGCCACGTATGCGGGTATATTCGCCGCTGCGGTGGCATGCGGTGACGCGCTGCCTGTCAGTTGTTTGGTTTAAATAAAAATTAATTGCAATAAATGCATTGCAAGCGCATCATTGTCGATCCGCCCCCCGACCAGCAAACCCCACGCGGACCCACACAGTTGCTTGCTTAAGGCGCGCGTGTAGCGCACCGCTGCCGCGCCACACACTGCTCACTACATCAGCATCGGCGGCAGCGCAAATCTAATGTAACCGCGAACGCGCCTCACCGCGCCGTCTATAAGGGGGCAGCTGCGCGTTGGTGTCGTCGTTGTGCTGTTGTCATTGTTGCTGCGTTTTGTTTTTGCCATTAGTTGGCAATTGTTCTTGTGAGTTGCACATAACTTGGCAACGTTCTCTGAAAGTGTTCGCTTTGAACGCGCGCACGTGTGTACATATGAGTACATAAGTATGTGTGACACGGATGCGCTCACTGATCTGTTCACTTTTCGCCGTTTATTTTTGTTATTCTAGTCGACTTATACACTTTGTTCTCACGATTTGTATGAACTATACTTTTTTCAACATATTTTTCCCTCATTTTCGTATTGTCTATATGTGTGTGTGAGTTTAACATTGAACAATTCCACTGTTGCTACGATTTGGAACTCCCCCTAAACCGGTGTAAAATAGCACTAAAACGCACCACTTTTGTTCAGTGAGCTCCTTAGTGGTCCAGGGAATAAAATTCCTAACTTCAGCAGACAGTTTCTTATATTTGGTATTCTGCTTGCCTAATGACATTACCGAATATTAGATCAGTGTCATTTTGTTGTTTCAGTCAGTTAATTGCCCTCAATTTGTTCATTTTATCTCGATTTATTTACCGTAGAAAATTTCAAAATATAAAACTGTCCAATAAATAAATTGACTAGAGCCACAAAACATGCCAATTTGTAGTGCGCTATTTGTACATATACATGTATTTGCATATAAAAGCTTAGCCTGAGTAAGTCGCAGTTAATTGTCATTGGTCATTGGTAAACATGGCAAAAGGAAATGCAATGCTTTCATAATAGCGTATTTATGTATGAAGGCGTATCAACTGCACAATAAAATACACAAGTGACTTATAGTGTAATATATATACCATAAACATACATACATACATATATAGATAGATATTAACGTGTTTTTACAAAGCATATCGATAATTGTCAATGCAGTCAGGCTCGAATTGTCAATCACACCAAATGACTCAATAATTGGTGGATATCTATAAAATGCAAAATACGCAATATTTCTCGATATATATCGATCTTATGACATTTGGCTGTCCATTAGCTGCAAATGTGGACTTATTATCGACATTCGTATATAATTGCTACATACATAAGTGGTAAATGAAGAAAAACTTGATGCGAATAATTTATACATAAAGCTCAAGAACTTGGAGCATTAATAACAATTTAATGGTAATTTTAATTTCTGTTCGTAATAGTTAAAAAACAAAGAACTAATTTTTTAGGCGAAAGAATATATACATCAGAAAAAATTACTGGAAATGTTGATATAAATATTTAAGCAAAAAATATTAGAACAATATATTCCAGGAATTATTCAAAAATACATGACGAAATTGAAATTGTTTAATAATTCTACAGTGATTTCAAATAGCCCCACTAATGGTTTAAATAATAGCTGACTGTGATTTGCCAAGCGTTGGAAAGTAAGCAGTCCAACAATTTTCTTAACTTTGTGTTCTATAAATTACTATAACCGATTATACAAGTCTCAAGTTTTTAAAATACAAGAAAAAAGAAACTTGTGTTTTCATTTGTCGTGGCAACCATTCACAATAGTAAAACGGACCTAACCAAAACTTAGTAGCATTGAAGATAGCGGCTTTATAATTTCAATGAGGTAGGGAGTAACCCTTTTGCGAATTCAACTTGATAACTTTGTTGTTGCTTTTACATGTAATGTTTTTTAAAGAGAGCAGAGAAGCCAGCAGAGAAATGGGGAATCGAAGACAGCTAATATAATTAAAGTTGTTTTTGCATTATCCTGATTCGATTATGTCTGTATGCCAATGGTTTTTGACTCGGGATCCTCTGGTTGTCACGCTGGGCAAAGCGGAGATTTGCCAATATAGACAGTATTGTATTATATTATTTGATCTTCTATGCCCATATAACAGTAGTACATTATTCTCCTAAACGTCGTTTTTCTTATTTTGGGATTTGTTGTATTATTATCAACAGTTGAATTGCACTAATACTTGTATACATTTATACATACATACATATATTTAGATAAATTAAAAAATAACTCTTTGTTAATTCACGCTTTGCGCAGAGCTTTCTCCTCGTAAAAGCTTTGTTAGCTGTGCAAAAACCGGTTAAAATTGAGATAAATAATAGATAACAAATGAAGTGAGAAAACAACGCTACACCGGCACAACTGACTGCAAAAACTTTTCATACTGAAAGTTAAGCTCTATAATTAAGGAACTTTCAACAAAGGCGGCGCTGTTTAAGTCCCAAATATGAGTATAAAATAAATTAATTTTTCAAAGTGTAAGCACCTGCCATTTACATTTTTATTTGCAATTGCAATGTTTTCCTAAATATATTTCAAAAAAATTATTTTCAATTAAACAAGTAGGTAATAAGTAATCACGCCCACTGAACTTGAAACGAACAGCAATTGATTGACAATTTTAGCGCAATGGTTGTACAATACATAATTATCGCAATATATATCATTTAAATACATATAGAACTCGGGCGAGATGTGATACACATGCCCACAAAAATTATTTATTTGTATAAATATATATTTAAAAATATTAAACAGCAAAATTATAGTAAAATACTTGGGAAGCCTTAAAGGCAACTATATTTTTGCAACCAAATTGAGTATAATATATACATATATATATATATATATATACATGTTTTTATTATACATATACTTGTATATATATATATAATACAATGACTGCATCTTACACACACATACATAGCGGCAAATCAAAGCTAACTTTCATCAGTTGAAGTGCCACAATTGCCTGAGTTTTTGAAAAATTCACAGAAATTCATTCTAACTGCTTTCCGAAAGCACTAAACAACACAAAAACAAAAGCATTAGCGATAAAACTCATCAAAACATTTTAAGCTTTATTGCGAAGCTCTATTGAATTGCGCGCTGTTCGTTGCAGTTGAGCAAAAAAAAAGAAATTTGTTGCACGCGTGCATTCGCACACATTCGTTAGCACAAAACTACTGAACACCAACATTCATCTGTGTGTGTGTGTGTGTGTTGCGCTTGAGAATAATGGCGATGGCACCGCTTCTGAGCGAGGTGGCGTGGGATGAGGCGCAACCAGCGTCCAAGGGTCGCAGCGCCTACTTATATACTTATATACTCCAACACGTATTTGTGTTTGTTTGTAGTGAAAAATGCAACTGCAATGCCTGTTATGCCACAGCGCTGCCAGTTTTTCTGTTTTTCACTCATATTTGCTTTGCGCTTTATATGTATATCGCAATTTCTATGCGGATCAAAGTCAACCGCAAAAACACCAGCAGCAACCCTTAGAACCGGCATTTAGACACATATTTCACGTACATATGTATGCATGCGCTTGGCAGTTAAGAGCCGGCCGGCCGGCGAAAATTTATTTCGCAAAGCTTCGACGAAATCGGGTGCTTCGCTGGCTGTTGTAGCGCCGATTGCATACGATTACAACTGCACATTTTCGCCCAGATCTCTGGGCGCCAACTATTCTCGACCGCGCTCGGCAAGCTAGCTGAGCGCACCGATTCGAGAGAGCGCCAGTTGAGCGCGTGTGTGAGTTGTGTGCTTTTGCAAAATTTACATCACCGATGGACGCTGCGCTGCGGGCGAAAGGGTAAGGGGATCGATGGCACGTGTACGACAATATTTTCACTGGTTGTTTTGTCAGCGCGTGCAACTATGAATGTGCATATGTGTGTGCACCCCTTGATGGCTTTCGTGTCAGCGCGCTTCATATATTTGTGTGATTTCATTATTTTTTGTGCTGTATTTTATTCGCATAGCTTTATGTGCACATACATATTGCTGATATGTAGTTTTATACGTGTTTACTTTGCAGTAACTAAAGGGCGTTTGTGTATATTGCAGAGTTGCATAAAACCCTTAATTTGTATGTGCATTTATTCGTTTTAAGTGAAACTAGTTTCTATAGGAAGTACAGCAACCACCAAACGCATAAAATTGCAAAACATGTAAGCGTTGAAGTCAGCGCTGAGTCCGGCACGCGCGGCGTATGAGTAACATTTGTGGCGCATGCAGGTTTGAGTGTGTGAGTCCGGAATGCAAAAGTATGTGTGCGCGTGTGTGTCACATGTTAAATGAATATACAAATTTCTGCATTTCCACCAGTGAAAACAGTATTTGTAGCAACATGGTGTAGCAACACGGTGTACATTGCTTTCGTTACCGCGCGAAGAAAGTTATAAAACGCAGGCTTACAAGTAGCCGATGAAAACTTCATGAGCGCGTTGAAGGCCAAATCAACCATAAGTGCCGCGTATAAATTGCGGTGGAAGGGCTGAAAGCGATACCGCAACGCGGCTTAGAAAAGCGCTAATCCGAGCGCATTAGCTAAAAGCAAAGCGTTAACAACAAAATTTGCACTAAAATGAAAAATGTATTACATGTGCAGTTGTATTTTATTATTTAAGTGTTAGCAAATATTTTTAAATGCATTTTTATTTATAAATTTTTTAAATCAAATTTTTTAGCGCCTTTGTTTATAAATGCACTGAACGCTTGTGGCGCCCCAACACGCTTTCCGTATTGACATTCCACACCTTTCCACCTAAGCATATGTAAATATTTTTTTGTGCTTGGACTGCAACAACACCAACCATTGACAGCACCATTGCCTTCACTGCCACGGCCGCGCCGTCTTCATGGCGGTGGTGTGCAGCGGAGTGTGTTCGCCAACTACCCGTCTTCATCGATATCGACTTTGAATGCCAAGCATATTTATGATGTGCGAACGCCCATTGCTGGCATTCAGCCATGCGTGTAATTCGTTGAAGAAGGCAACGCAAGGTTGCATTTGCATTCAGCGGCGCAGGCATTGAGCAGCAAATTCGTTATAGGCGCTGATATATAAGTACGGTGCTCGTGCAAAGCATGCATACTTACATACATCTATATTATATTGAGATACTTGTGCAGTAAAAATAACAGCGGGAAGAGCCCAAAATTCGCCACCCAAATACTTCCGTCAGCCTAGTGCCAACAATAATTTTCAAAAAGAAAATTTTCCATTTTTTCTTTCGCTGTTTTATTTTGCAACGACCAGCGCGCGAGCCAACACAATTTACCTTAAAATATTACAACATGGTGTAAAGTGTTTCGCAATTTCTAAGCGCGCTGACAGGCGAGCACTGCGCCGCGTTAAAAACCCAGCATTTTGCACTAAAATAATTTTCCTTCATTTATCGTTATTTATTTATTCGCTGCCAAGTTTGATTGCACTTGAAATTTGTTGGTAAACAAAAGAATCGATCGGCCGCCACTAACGAACCAGCGCGCCGGCCGCAGCGTTCTTTTCGCATGATGTAAGCCACCTCAGCGCTGGGTAAACAAAAAGGCCGGCGCCGGTGCTCAGCGCTCGCCATTACATTACAACGCTTACACCAATACATACATACATAATCGTGCACAATTTGCTGGCGTTGTTTTCAATTGCCATATCTAGCACTTATCTGCCGATCGTGCGAACGAACGGCCGCGCTGGTGGTTTTCCGTACTGTGTTGCGTAATTCAATGGCAATGGCGCATATACTCGAGCTTGTGTGTGTGCACATGGAAATCGTTGCAATTATTTTTACATGAAAACAAATAAAAAAATTATAATAAATAAGGAAATCTGTAAAATTGGTTGGAATGTTATGTAGTTAAATTAAATATGTTGTTTTTGTGGCAAACGGTTCACGCCAATTCCACTGAATTAACAAATCACCACTCGTTGCATGGAAAATGTTATAACTCACAAATTTACGAGAATTTGCTACTTAGTAAACACAAAGATTTCTACATTTGTTGGCCATCGCTTGTAACTTAAGCTGATTTCTGGCACAACCGAATTTATTCGAAATATTAATAATGACATTATGGCTGTGGACACAAAATGATTCTGGCAGAAACTCGTTCTCTCACTCTGCGTAATTTTAGAAAATTTAATCGTATTTTCTATTATTTTTATAAGTTATACACATTTTTCAACTCTCACAAAAGAATTGAAACAGACCTTTTTGTTCCTCAGAATTTTTAAAATGATAATGTCAACGTTGTGGCAAATAATTTCAAAACAAGTGGTCTGATATCGGCCATTACACAAAATTTAGAGCTATATCTCAAAAAGTGACGGACTAGTTTGGGTATATACAGAGAGACGGTCTCATCGATGCAGCTCATCGGGCTTATCATACCATATATACATACTACATATATATTTGTTTTCGATTCAACATTTCTCTGCTCTCTTGTAAAAAAAATTACATGTAAAAGCAAAAGAGAGTATGCGGACCCCCATACGCGTAATACAGTCGCTTTCTTCGATGCTACCAATTTTTATTTTGTATATTTCAGATGGGTTTTACTATTGTGCATGGTTTAAACTACAAATAAACTTTTTTTGTTTTTTCCTGTATTTTTGAAATATGCACAAGCCTTAAAATCAATCACAGTAATTTATGGACAAAAATAAAGGATTTTTTTATGGGAAAAAAAGATTTTCTTCACTACGAAAGAATCATAACACTATTGTTACAAACTTCGTTCGTTATTAACCTCAACTAGGCAACAGATATCAGTATATTAGTAAGTAAAAAATTAACTTTTACCAGCCTCTAAGCTGAAGACGTTTATAAGAAACAAAATAGTTTTGAAAAAATTTAATAGCTGGTTGTCCAACTGATTTCTTTCTTTAAGGGCTCTTCGTGGATTAAGTTTATTTTTCAATTTTTTTTAACTTAATTAAACTTAAAAAGTTATCAAAAGAAAGCTTTGTTTTATTTCAATATACCAACAGTGTTCCTTGAAAAGTTTCAATTGTAGTTATAAACATTTCATAAGAATACTTATATAGTCGCATATATATGTATGTATTTATGATTCGAAGTACGAATATATTAGCCTCAATAAGAAAAACACAGCGAGACTGACAGGCGCTGCTCATCACATTTGGCCGACTGACTGATTGCCAGCCGCTTGCCAGCAAATTTAAATAATATTTTTATGAAATATGCAATTAGCGAAAACAACAACAACAAACAACATGAACAAAAACATATGTAGTTTGTGGCTGCTTATGGAAAAGAACTGTGATATTCAAATGAAGCAACGCCACCTAATTCACCACATCGCTGTCATTGTGGAATTAATTAGCCAACTCGCGTCGTTAATTATCCAAACGAATGAATTTCGCCTTTGTTTCTGCGCCCAGCCCACCCGCGCACCTTTCGCGGAATTATTAACATCACGAAAATGCAAATGTGACAAGCAACAAGGGAGGCAGAGGAACGAACACGCTGCTTAGCGTTTGATTTGAGCTGTGATTAACCACATTTTGTTGCCGCAAAAAATGAAGAGGAAAATAATAATAAGAAGAGAAGTTTTCGATTTCGAATTCAAGGTAGTGCCACCTGGAGCATTACAAATGGATTGACTAAGCGAATTGTGTAGTAAAATGAAGTCAGTGGGTTAGCGCGTCTCTTAGGTAATGTGAAGGCACACCAACAAAAATAGTAATGACCATAGCGTGCAACGCCCATAAAACAAATTAAGTGCAAAAGTATTGCGTGAACGCTCATAAAATACGAAGAAAATCGTGTTTAGTGCAAAGATAAACACACACACTCACGCCCATAAGTAATCCATTCGTAGTAAAGCGAAATAAAAGTGAGTTTAATTAAGTTGGAGAAAAGAAAACAACGGAAAGCGGAAAAGGTGACTTTAGTTGCAGTTGTCAAGTCGAAATATCCTAGGCAGTTAGCTCCCTTAGCGAAATTTCACGAAAAACTAGCATACACGTGCATATACACAGAGAAAAGCTCACGTACAGTAACGGTGCGTTGCAACAATTTTCAAGGTCAACGCAGCGAAAGTGTCCCCTGAGCCCTTGCTACCCAGCACCCCCCAACTTTCTGAGAATCCAACACATATATGAGCGCTCAATTGTTGCAGTGTAACGGCGCCAAAGCGCAAAAATCAATATGCAGCAGCATTTCTTGCGGCGAATTCCATGCAGCGAAGTGTTACTCATACGCGCCGCATTGCTTTTGTAGCCGCAGTGGCGGCACCAGCAACACATTATTGGGTGCCAAGCCTGAGTAGTTCACTGGGTCGCCAGTGCTTCCAATTTAGGCTGCTCTATTCTATTCTTGCGGAAAAGCTGCTGTCAACCGCAGTGCGCTGAATTCGCCGCAACGCTAGATTTCCCGCGCTACCATATTTGTATATAAATAAAGTGCCGGCAACTGCTGGGCCTCTATGCATTGTGGGAAAATTTGAAACGTTGCCAACTGCATTTAGCCTTATTGCTATTGCTCGTCGTAATGCATACAAACAGTTTCTCGCTCGGCCGTCGACTGCTCTGAGATTCTGATTATTGGTAAACAGAGCTTTTGCCGGTATCTACCGCTTACTGCGCAGGTCCGCAAAGGGCGCAGAAAATGTGAAATCATCGCTGAAATACATATATGTATGCTATGTTGCACCTAAATATGTTAGCTGTGTGAACAAAAATAATGAAGGTCACGCTCTATAATTTGCCATAATTTTAATGCGGAACTTTAATTGCTTTGAGTTACAAGGAAAGCTTACCTTAAATTAAAAATTTACTTAATTTAGATAAGGTAATAATAAAAAAAGATGCTTACAACATAGCAATGGTTTCCAAGAAGAATTGAAACGAGTTTTCGGAACTAACCAAAGCACTTACTTCACTACCTTTCACATGTGTGAGCATGCAGACTAAGAATAATTTCAAATAGATGGTAATAAGATATAATTAAAATATTAAAATATATGTATATATAGTGAGAAGTAAATAAAAAAAGGCATTTTCGAAGAACTTGTCCCTCAGTTTATAAGATGTCGACCTGCATTCACGTATATGGCATACAGCTGCCGTATTCAAAGCAAGTGCTTGTATAGGACATTCTTTTATTTGACAGGATATCGTCACGTAATTTAGCAGAGATTATTACAACTCTTTTATACCTCTTTATGCTTTACAAAATGCACCTGTATTTATTTTTTTTTCCTGTTTGCATTTCTCATAGAATTCTAAATTAGAACTGTTTGAAATAATCTCCGGAAAAAATAATATTGTATAATAAAGTGGTAATATTGTAGTAATTCTAAATTTAAGCAATGAATTTTGACAACAAAAACTTAAATAGGAAATTTTTTTGAATTAAATTTACGGCACTCTTTGTCAACCAGAATATATTTAGGAAAATACTTTTCATAAATAATATTATGTAAATGTATCACCTTATTTGTAAGAACGCCTTTTAAAGAATTTCAAAAAAATAACTTATAAAAATAAATAGTAATATAAATTTTTTATATTATTACAAAAATATTCTTTATATACATATATATTTTTTTAATCTTCTTATATTATTATAAATTTTTCTCATATAAAACTTAAAAACTATTGCAGCATAAATTTATTCTTAACAATATTTTTCTCTTTATTTTCAGGTGAGTAAATATATGTTCTCTACATAAGAATAATTGACTTGAGACTCAAGTAAGTAATAAAAATGTGTCAATGAAATAAACAACGGAAATATAAACAATATATGCATACACCCATTTACATATAGTATATTCAATTGCCCCAAAAACACTGTGCAAAACCGATTGCGGCATTATTATCTAATCGTACGAGCACTTCAAATTATCTAAGTAGACAAAAGCTATACAAGTACTGACCAACTCGCATATACATATGTCTATGTATGCATAATAAATTGCGATAAACGAAAGCACCTCAAACAAGTGCAAAAGTCAGACACACCGCTGCCCAGAAATCTAAATTAATCTCAAATGAAAGTAAAACAAATTGGTATAATTAAATAAATCATGTGCTTTCTGTGTCGACGATGGCGACTTTCAATTTCACACACTAATACAATAAATATAAACAATTAAAATAAAATAAAGGAAACCAAAGAATCCGCTGAAACATGCACACTCATAAGCATAACAAGAGAAGTATACATACGAGTATCAAATGAGCCATTGGCCAAGCCGAAAATAAACCGCGCGTCATCACCCAAAAACCGTCATCAAACAAACTTAGCAAATTTAATAAAATAATGTACAAGAATAAATTATGTCTGGAAGAAATTAAACAAATAAAATATTTTTTTACATTTTTTTGTTATTTTTTTTTTAATTTATTTTTAATTTTTTCACTTCTTTCGCATTGCTTTTAATTTTTTTTAATTTTTTCCCATTTGCTTTAAGTTATGCTTCTATTATCACTTAGAAAACTCTGCTGTAAGCAGGCGTGAAACCCTTATAGACTGAACGGAAGCCGCCATATAAGCAACTCATCATGCTGTGCTAAGCGCCCACCCTAAGCACATCAAAGCTTGTGCGCTTTTTATCTATGCCCTGTTGCACTTCAAGCTAATGTCATTGCCATTGCCAATGCCAATGCCAATGCCAAAATCATTAACACATAAACACGCCGAATTCATATCGCTTGCCCAAATTCTACACATGCACACACACATATGCCGTCATTCGGTGCGGTCCTATAGTCACAAAGTGTTGTATAATTTGACTTTCCTTTTTCGTTTCATCTATTCAAATAGATATACATACATATGTATGTATGTATGTATGCCAACTACATGTTCGTATGTATATAATTTCTAACAAAATCGCTGCGCTAAAAATTCATTGTTTGTTTGCAACATTCTTGCTAAAGAAAATACTATGGTGTATGTGTAAATGTATGCGGTATTATTCATATAATGTATATTGCGCGTTGTAGATATTTTCAGCTACGCGGTTAGCGTCATCAACACCAGCGTCCAAATCGTACTCGCTCACTCATTCAGTCACCTATTTTATTTGAATTCCGTTGACGAGCAAAAAACTTGACCTTGTACTAGGTTGATTGCATTCTAGCGGTCAATGGCATCAGCGCGCTGCGATCCGCTGAGCCCCGCGCCCGCCCACACGCCGCCAACATCGGCACATTCGCTGTATGAGCGTTGACGTAGACGTTTTGTCGCGCGCGGCTAGAGTGGCGTATAAGTGCGCGCGCGCACCCCTTTCCCCACACACACACACACATATACACACAAATATTCCTACATACATATATAGCATACATGTGAGTAGTATTTGAGCAAGTTTATGTTCGATGTGCAATGTGAGACGCGGCTGTGGTGGGCGCAGCGATCGTAAAACTTTCATAAAAACACATAGACACACACGCGCACATGCTAATGAGCGATTATATAAGTATTAATTATGTGCGCAAACCTACGCCAGGATTATAATATATACATAAGTATGCACATTTGATTTCAAAAATGTTTAAAAGCAACTGCACCCTTGAAAATTAAGCTAAACAACAACACTATCAGCAACAATACGCGCAAGTAGATACCCAGCAAAGCCCAGCGCTCACTACTACCAAAACGCTCACCAAAATTAGTGAATGCCTTTCACATAAGCGATTCTAATAAGCGTGTTCTAGCATACATACATAAGTACATATAATGCATACAAATATGTGCTTCTCTGCATAATGGTCGTTTTGACGCTTCGAACCTCTTTTGGGCGAACGGCTGCTTGTACAAAACTGATATGCCAAAATAACAACTAATCATGCGCGTGCATTCGCTCGGCGTCTTGCATATTTTTAGCTGTTCGCTAATCTCGCCTGTGGATTTGTAGAAAATTTTTGCTGGGCTTCCCAATTTGAAACTTAAAAATTCTGATTTTTACTCACTTATTTTGCTTTTTTTTTGTATTGTATAGCACTGCGTGCTCTGAGCAATCAATGAGCGTAAGGAAACTAATAATTTTTTCAATTGATTTCAAATTAGTTATTTATGGCGTTCAATGCATTTTAGTGATGTTTGGAAATGAAAATAAGTCACAAGTTTTATTTTTTGAGCTCCAGGGATGGTTTGTTCGAATCGCTACTCTCTAACGCTTGGTGAGCTGTTGTTAATTTAGCATTTTGTAACCATTTTTCTCTGCACACTTTCATTTGTCTAAGACACCGACGCTGAAATGAAGTCAGAACAATAAATTTGGCAAACATATACTATGAACATATGTATATGTATATACAATAATTTATTCCCACATTATATATGTATGTATGTACATATAAAACACTTTCATCTACATATGTACATATATCCAAATGTATCTGACTTTTTATGCATCTTGTTGTAAAGAGGGCATAATAATGCCAAATTATGGCAATAAGTCTCCAAACATACATATATACTTATGTTTATACCGTTACATGCAAATATTTTTTCGCGCTGTAGTACACCTAAACGACAGCTTTAACAAGTAAACGTGTGACGTGCCGATCGATGGCATCGCCGCTCCAAGTGCTCTTGACACAAGAATTAACAATCGCAACACTTACGAACGGTACACAGATCTCTACCTACTGTACATACATATACACATACTTTTGTACCGGCGAATATAGGGAAACAAACACTCCAGCTCATTTAAATTTAGCTTCGGGGAACAGCTGGTGTAATGCGCCTATAACCCAAGCCACACCTTCCAAAAAGTCGGACAAACTGGCCTATTTATGTATATACATAGAAATATACAGATATTCCACACTTATCTGCCATACATCTTTATTCGTAATTTATTCCCGTTTCGTGTTTGTACTTCTTCGCACACACATACATACACATAAGCGCTCCTTATTCTCACTTGGCACTCATTGCTTTGCGAGGTCTTCCAAAAATAACTGCTCACGAAAATCTGCATATAACGGTATAAGCGTAGTGGCTTTTTTCGTTTCTCTGATTTTATGACCGCTTGACTTCACTGTTGTTGTTGTGTTGTTGCTGCTTATCACTTTCTTGACGTCGTTGTCGCCGTTTTGTCAACAAATCGCTTTCGTAAATCTCATTGGCCTCATCACGTTCATTTCACGCATTGTGTTTGAGTAAAAATAATGCTGCTGTTGTTGTTTGTTTTTGTCAGTTGTTTGTTTTTCACGAAAGCCTTCGAAAAAATTGCAAATTGAAAATAAATAATTAACAATATGTAATACTCATACACATGTATATGTATGTATGTATATTTTGTGAAATAAATTTTAATTTGAGCAAGTTAAATAATAAATGAAATATCTGTATGTATGTATATACTCGTAAGTAGGTCTGGTATGGTATTTTAAAATACTTTCGAATAATATAAGGGAATTTTATACAGAAATATGTCTAAAGCATTTTTTTTAGGTTCCATCGTCACTGTTGTGCTGCTGTAGTTGTTGGTTGAATGCCACCGGCCGGTGTAATCGACCGATGAAATACGCATTGGAGGTTTAACGACAGAGTCCATGAAAAGATCTGTACTAAATAATATGTTTACACATATGTACATATATGTTCATTTCATACATACATATGTACTTATACATATGTATATCCGCACAGCAATCACTGCACTCACATGCACACCCATACAGAAATTCTTATGATTATTATTATTATGCGATTCAAAAATAAGCTCTCTTACAAACATGACTGCAGCTCAACCAATTTAGTTTTCGAAAATTCAGTACCGAAAACGCACTCACCTTTAATTTTGTGCATATTCACTTTGAGAAACACACATGCAAAAGCTTATAGATGTATGTATGTGTATGTGTGTTGTTTAAACTGAATTCATTGCCTTTTTGAGAAAATTTATTTCCTGCGCCATTGAAATGCATATCAGGCGTATAATTGTTCTCATTACCGTATTTTATTGTTCCTGTTTGGGTCATGCTTATACACCCAGCCATACACACAGACAGACATACATACACATTTATACTTCTTCTTCTTCTTCATTAGCGTAGACACCGCTTACCCGATTATAGCCGAGTTAACAACGGCGTGCCAGTCGTTTCTTCTTTTCGCTATGTGGCACCAATTGGATATTCCAAGCGAAGCCGGGTCCTTCTCCACTTGGTCCTTCCAACAGAGTGGAGGTCTTCCTCTTCCTCTGCTTCCCCGGCGGGTACTGCGTCGAATACTTTCAGAGCTGGAGTGTTTTCGTCCATTCGGACAACATGACCTAGCCAGCGTAGCCGCTGTCTTTTGATTCGCTGAACTATGTCAATGTCGTCATATATCTCATACAACTCATCGTTCCATCGAATACGATATTCGCCGTGGCCAACGCGCAAAGGACCATAAATCTTCCGCAGAACTTTTCTCTCGAAAATTCGCAACGTCGACTCATCAGTTGTTGTCATCGTCCAGGCCTCTGCACCATATAGCAGGACGGGAATTATGAATGACTTATAGAGTTTGGTTTTTGTTCGTCGAGAGAGGACTTTGCTTCTCAATTGCCTACTCGGTCCGAAGTAGCACCTGTTGGCAAAAGTTATCCTGCGTTGGATTTCCAGGCTGACATTGTTGGTGGTGTTTACGCTGGTTCCAAGATAGACGAAATTATCTACGACTCGGAGAGGTCTTTTCCTGTAGCTTTTCGTGTTGCTCAACGTCAGTTTACACAGCCGTATTAGTTTTAGTTTTGGGGGATACCAAATTCAGACATCGCTGCATAAAGGCAGCTCCTTTTCGTTCTGTCGAAAGCGACGAAGAGATGGTGCTTATCGATTCTCCTTTCACGGGTTTTTCCAAGATTTGGCGCATGGTGAATATCTGGTCGGTTGTTGATTTGCCAGGTCTAAAGCCACACTGATAAGGTCCAATCAGTTTGTTGACGGTGGGCTTTAATCTTTCACACAATACGCTCGATAGAACCTTATACGCGATGTTGAGGAGGCTTATCCCACGGTAGTTGGCGCAGATTGTGGGGCAACCTCCCTTTTTTATGGATTGGGCATAGCACACTTAAATTCCAATCGTTGGGCATGCTTTCGTCCGACCATATTTTACAAACAAGCTGATGCATGCTCCTTATCAATTCTTCGCCGCCCTGTTTGAATAGCTCGGCCGGCAATCCATCGGTCCCCGTCGGTTTGTTGTTCTAGGCGGGTAATTGGTATTCGAACTTCTTCATGGTTGGGCAATGGAACGCCTGCTCCATGGTCATCAATTGGGGGCATCGTTCAGCAGGCTGAAGAAGTGCATTCCCTCGTAATTTAAAATGCTCTGGGCATCGGTCACTAGAACACCTTTGGGCGTTCTACAAGAGAATGCTCTTGGTCTGCAACCTGGTCTGTAAGCCGCCGCATTTTTTCGTAAAATTTTCGAAAATAGCTTGATGTATTTTCTTGTTCTGGAATCTAGTACTACAGATAACCATATTTCGGGCCCCGGCGAAGTCGATCAGCCTCAACCCATTTGGGAATGTTTCGTCGTGGAGGCTGAAATTACTGACCGTAGTGCCAAAGATACCTTCTTTTCCCACCCTGGCGTTAAAGTCTCCAAGCACGATTTTGACATCGTGGCGGGGGCAGCTCTCATAGGCGCACTCCAAGCGCTCATAGAAGGCATCTTTGATCACCTCGTCCTTCTCTTCCGTAGGAGCGTGGGCGCAAATCAGCGATATGTTGAAGAACCTCTCTTTGATGCGGATTGTGGCTAGACGTTCATACAACGGAGTGAATGATGGTACTCGGCGACGGAGTCCTCTCCCACCACGAATCCAACACCAAACTTGCGCTCCTTTATATGGTCACTGTAGTAAATGCCACCAGGACCTACTCGCCTCTGTACTTGTCCCGTCCATCGCATTTCTTGGACGGCGGTCATGTCAGCCTTTATTTTCGTGAGGACATCAACCAGCTGGGCAGTGGCACCTTCCCAATTAAGGGACCGGATATTCCAGGTGCATGCCCTCAATTCGTAGTCCTTATTTCGTTTGCCATGGTCGTCATCAAAAGGGGGTCTCTCATCCGAGGTTGATTGTTAATTTTCATTGGTAAGATTTTTTACGTGGCGGGTCCCAAACCCAGCGCACAACCCTGCAAGGGGATGTTTCGCCTTCTCACTTTAGCTCGCCTTCAATCGGATGTTCTTAGGCAACCCAGAGAATACTTGGTCAAAGACCGAAAGTCGTGAGCTGCTTGAGTCATATGTAAAAGAATCGTTGCTGGCCACTCCCAAGTGAATGGCGATCAGAGAACTTTCCTCACTTGCGTGAACTTCTACACACGACTCCATCCTTTTATACATACATATGTATATGTAAATACTCATGCGGCTCGAGTGATTATGAAATTATTACAGGTGAGCCAGTGGTTGGGCATTATTCATACATTGATTCGCGAATGCGGTCAATGCAGTGTTTTGTTGTTGTTGTCATTTATGTCGTTGCCTTTCTGAGCGCTTAAGGTCAGTGCATCTGTTAAGGCACCGGCGTTGCATTTTGCAATGCAAATTTTCGAGTTTAAAGAAGCTTTTTATCTGCTGAGATTAATAAAGTACCTACATAAGTTGTATTTGTATCTTAAGGTCGCCGCAGTAAACTTATTAATGCGCCTTTATAGGTCATGGATATTTGAATTTATTTATAACAAGATCAGTTTAGATAAAAAACAAAATTCTACAAATATTAATGGGTTGTCAAAAAAGTCTTGCGGTATTTTTATTGCATTTTTTTTTTTTTATTGAAATTGAAATGAATTTTTGATGACTCCTGCCCAGCTCTTGACCGATGCTACGGCTGCTACTATGCCGGTCTCTTTCGACCATTTCAGCGATTTTATCGCAATTTTCGACGACAGGCCTTCTGGAGCGTGGCGCATCTTCGACCACCTCTACACCAGAACGAAAACGTTGAAACCATCGTTGTGCGGTGGAAATGGAAACTGTATCGGGTCCATAAACTGCACAAATTTTATTGGCGGCTTGAGATGCATTTTTGTATTTTCTCTTTATTTTGCTCCATGTTTGCGACGCTATAACTCACACACGACAATCAATCAAACGTGTGTTAGCGCGTGAAATGAGCTTTCCAAAAAGGTATAGCATGACCAGATGCGACGAATAAAACTAGACTTACGCGCTTTCAGCGCCAACTAGCGAAAATACCGCAAGACTTTTTTGACAACCCAGAAAATGTATTTTCTAAAAAAGCTATTAGACATTTTATTTTTGGTTTTCTGACTATAAAGGCTTTACTTTTCCTGAAATAATGGCTAAGAAAAATATAAATACTGCTTTTAACAGCTGATTTTAGAATTAATTGAGGTCCTTTAGACACACATACATTAACGGCCTCTAGAATTGAAACCAAAGTCTGCAGAAATTGTGCCAAGAGCCAGAACTTTAGCATAGCAAGCAAAGAGGCAGGAAATTGGTTATGTTAGCCTAAGATAATACCATAAAATAATCAAATTTCTGGAATTCCAGGCTCGAAAAAATTTGAAAAATATATTTTATAAACATTTAAGGATCGCTTGGAATTCCTAACCTCATTCTCATTTCAAAACCAAAGCATAGAAGACTAGCTAAAGCGCTTCCACAATTTCGGCTTTATTTCTGACTTTGAGTCTCATTCCTAACACTGCGTTCTTCATTGCAACTCTAATTTATTGTAATTAAAAACGCTTTTAAAGTCTAATATTACTTATATGCTTCGATGACATCATATTAATGCAAGCGTTAAGCTTAAAAACTAAATAAACCGCAGTTTCAAGCGGCGCGCTGCCGAAATTCGTCATTATTGTTAATAAACTTTGCTAATTTGGCAAATAATTAAATGCGCTAACCTGCCAGCGGCGTTGTGTATGTGTGCGCTTCTGTATGTATGTACTTTGTTGTTGCTACTGCTTTGTGTGCGCTCGCAGCATTCTACTGGCGCTATTTACTTTTTTATGGGTTTCTTGTGTATTTTACGATTTCTTTAGCTTTTATTTATCTTTTTCTCCGATTTCCAATGCATAATTTATCATTAACGCGCGGCAATGTATTTTTTTTATTTTGTCTTCTTATTATTTTTTAGTTTTTTTTATTAACTTGCATTATTTTTATTTGGTCTTCCTCTTGCTTGCTGGCTACCTACTTCTACTTGAAAGCGTTTGTGTTGTTGTTGGACTCTTCAGTATTCATCCATTTCCAAAGCATATTATTACTCAGCGATTATTTTGCTTGCATTTGCTTGCGGTCGCCAGGCAGCATGAGTGGGCTGGAGCTCTGATACTTATGTACATATGTATGTACATGCTCAATCACTTAAATACACTTTTCGAATGAATAATTTGGCAATGAATTTGGCAAATCCGCTGACCTTGAACGTTTTGCAATCGGCCAAATTATGCGCGGCCCCAAGTACCAGTACCCAGCAGAAGAAAACAAAATGCGCACGGCTTTCGACGCGCTACCAAGAGGCGATCAGCAACAACAACGGCTTTATCTGCGGATATGACGGAGCGCATTTTTTCTATGCTCACCTGCGCACTCTCTATTCGCCTCGGCAATCGCGTCCAATCGGCAATGCAAGCAAACAACAGCGAAATAATCAATTATCAGATTTCTTTTGATCAAATGTATTTTTCTAAATACAAACATAATATTTTTTTTAGCCACCAAAATGGCCACGACTGCATTTCATAAGCTGTCAAGAGCTCTCCGAATCGCCGCAAGCAATTTATACCCGTTTCCTCTTCGTCAGAGAACCACTTAGAAATTAACTGGGATATGAAAACTTTTTATGCGATTTCTAAACCAAAAAGTAATCGTTTTAATAAGCAAGCATGTATGATTTTAAGCCGACATTTCAGAAACACCAAAGTTATGTAAGCACATCTCAAATTATAAATGCACACCAAATCATTTCTATTTATTTTTGTCCTTAACAAAAACAAAAAAATTATTGAAAAATATTCATAGGATAACATAAGTCAACTTAACGTAAGCTTCGTATTTTCATTTCTGGTAAAAATTCAAGCACGGACTTCTTCTCTTTTTGGTCGCAATTCGTTGCTTCCGGTTCCATGCTTTCTTTCATGTAAACTATAATATCGTATCATAAGAAAATTGGTAAAAATAAATGACTTTGTCACAATTCACTAAAATTGGTTTAAGCCATTTTATTATAAAAAATATATTTATATTAATTTTATGCATTTTAAGGCTTTCACACACTTTCTACACTTTCCTGCATAATTGATTAGTCGCACTTGAATTGATTTTCGTATTAAATTGTTTTTAGTAATTTTTATTATTCCACCCAACCTTTTGCAATTAACGCCCATCGATCATCAATTCGATATGCAGCTACTGTCTTGCCTTCGGGTGGAGAAGGAAATATTTTTTGCATAGACATTGGCATGATAATGCACACAAAAGACGATTAAACAGCAAAATGGAAAGTAAACAGCAAAATTTTTTTATTTTAATTTTTGTTTTATTTAAAGCATGAAGTGAATGACAGTTTGTCATGTGCAAACATTAAATTATAAATAAATAGGAAGTAGCGAAATAAAATAGTAAACAATTTTCTTAATAAATATTTGAATAAAAAGTAGTAGTCTGAAATTTAATTTCGAAGATAGAATCAACAAGTGATTCAACATTTATTATAATACAATATTTTTTTTAACAATAATGAAATAAAATTTCAATTTCTAAACGTTGTATCATAATGAAATAGAAAGCTATAAAATATGCTCTTAAATAATTTAAAATTTGTTTAAGTAACATTAAATAAAGAAAAAATAAAGACAACAATTAAGTTTAAATGCAATTCATCAAAAGGTAACAAGCCCTCAACAACAGCACAGTAGCTATAAAATAACTAAGCATAATATCAACAGCAATAAACATTGCTTAAACGACCTTGAACGTTTCGTGAAAAAATTCCTCGCACAATGCCATTTGGAAGCGGTTAATTTACGCCCGGCAACAACAATGGCCAAAGTCGCGTAACAAACAAAACGACAAAACCAAAATAACAAACAAATAAACAAATAAACAGCGGAGACACACGAAATTCAAGTAAAACGCGAAGATGCGCAGAAGAAGACGATAAACATTTTGTTGCGTTTTAATTTCACAAATTATGAAAGGAAAGTGCCGGGGCAACGCAACTCAAAGGCAATGACTAACTTTTAACAATAGCTAATTTGTGGACATAAACAAAAACAAGCGACATGCATTAAGGCAAATAATAAAGTTAGAAAATATTTTTGTATGTAATAAATTAAACAACAAATCAGCAAATCATCAGCAAATTGGCTGGCAGAAGAAATTAAGATGACTGAAATGAGAAAATAAATAAATTATAATGCACAGTTAAGATAAAAAATTTAAACAAATATGAAGAAAAAATTATAAAAAAATAAAAAATTTAATAATTCAAAGTATGTGTTACATATATAACAAAGCCTATGTATAAAAATAAAGGTATAAATAAAAAATTAAAAGTGACTGTAAGGAAAACATAAATAAACAAGAAAATTTTGAAAACCAAAAAGGAACATAAATAAATTTTAAATCCAAAAATATTTTAAAATATTAAAATTTCGAAATATTTATAATAATTTAATATACGTACATAAGGACATGTATTTTATATATCAATAAATAACACAAAAAATCAGTAAAAATGCATTTTCAAATTTAATGATTAAAAACAATAATCATTTGTATAATATAATATATTAATTAATTAAAAAATAAATTATAATTTCAGGGAAAAAAAATTAAAAAAAAAGTTATGAAAACAATAAAATAAATAGAAATAAATTGAATTGTTTTTAGTAAAGTAATATTCAGAACAGAATTAAAACATAAAAAAGTGTATAAAAAATGTAATGACAAAACATATGAAAAACATTTATAACAATCATACAAATAAATTGAATGTATAACAATGAAAAATTAAAATTACTTAAGAAAAAATATAATTGACGACACTCGAGTTCAAAATTCGCCCACAACACACAATTACGCCCCTACATATGAACAAAAAATAATTAAGCGCAATTTTTCAAAACTTCACTTCTAATTAACGTTCTCTAATTTTAAATGAAATATTTCATATGCTCTTGCGGTTTTTGCTGCGCAACGCGATTTCAATTCGAACTGCGGCGCACGCGCACTCCAGTCAATGCTCCAGCGGCCACCCTGTTGCCGCACCGCAAACACTTCCGACACTTCGACCGCTGCAATTAAACTTGCAGCTAATCAACCCAATGCCATTCGGCTAACATTCGCACGAAACAATTAAACCGTAAGCAAGCACACACACTCATATACAAAAAACTTAATAAATATTCACCGCCGAACCGTCGAAAAGCTGCAAATTATATTATTTATTAAAAAATAATTGTGTGTGCAACAACATCCGCTTTTTATTTTACGATTTAAGGTGGTTATTAATAATTAACAAACAGCGATAAAAGCCATAACAAATAACATTTTGACATTCTAAGCAATTTTAAGATTTTTACTTCTTTGTTGTTGCTTTTTGGTTTTGGCTAACGGCCAATTGTGGCTGCAATTCACTGCACTGCACGCTCTCAGCGCGAAAGATTTATTACTGATCAAGTTGCCGCACTCCCTGTGGGTGGGTTATTTTTTAAGCATATAAGTGTGTTTGTGTGTGCGCTGTTTCGCGAATTTATTCTTCCATTCAATGCCATAAATACACTAGCTAAAAGCTTCTATTAATTTAGACAAGTTTATTTTGACATGGAAACGTCAAATCATCGCCTCATAATTCCATCAGCACGGTCCGTGCACAACAACAACACTAGCGATAGTGTGTTGCAGTTAAAAATTAATGGCATAACCAGAATCATTTACCAGCAACTTAGCAGAAATTGAGTGAAGTGGAGAATTAGAATGGAAATTTTTGAAGCATTGACTAACCACAGTTGTTAGCTGTAACACTGCTTCTTAGAAATTCTGTTTCAGATCCTCGAAATAACTCCAGTGAGACCAGCTGCATTAAGTCATCACGTAATAACGCTGTTCCCTTCGTTTAACGAAGATACGGTTGAAGCAATAAAATATTTTCGAAGAACATAACTCACCTTAAGTTAAAGTCTAGATTTTGACTTCTGGTAAAAGCTGGGTAGGTTTTACGTTCGAGTACAGTACGATTTTCTACATAAAATATTACTGGTAATTTACATTACTTTTAAGCAAGGTTACCCATAATGCATTAACAAAATAATTGAGTTGGAACGCCAAATACGGAATTAAAAAATAAAATAATAACATTTAATGCCAAAAACCGGTTTAAATATTAATTTTATTAAAAAAACCCAAAGCAATTCAAAATTTAAGACAGCGCCCAGTCTTGCAGAAATTGGCTAAAATAGTCACCATTAACTTAAGTCGGCTTAAGCTACTTTATAATATTGCCGCAAATATTGTCAATGCTACTGTTCACATTAACAAATTGATTTGTGTGTTAATTATTGCTTTCTAATTGTATGTGTATGTGTATATTTTCCCATAAAATTATCTACCTACAAGGGATTTAGCACATTCGAAACGTTTACATATGTACTCAATGCTCTGACCCGATTTTAAGTGTCTCAAATGTTGTTCATTTTGTTGTGCTGTCCGGTGATCAAACATATATTTGACAATCGAACGATCTGTGCAAAAACTGTCCAGTCCAGTACAAATAGTTGACTTATGAAATGGCATTCACTTAAGCTGCTTGGCACTGCCAATTGCTGCTGGCCTCCTCCACCCTTCGCAACTCGTTACGGCTGCCTTGCACTGGCACACCTTACTCAATTTTTTATTGAAAAATGCTTTTGCATGTTTCCATAATATTATTATTTTGAGTATTATTTGTTTTGTGTGCCTGCACCTGCAAGAGCGTTAAAACCCAATTTCACGCTTGCGAAAATTTAATTATAAGATCATTTTACGTTTGATTACTTAATTAGTTACCCTAATTTTGTTAGTGTGGCGCACTGACTCCATTCGCTGGCAATTTTAGCACAAAAAAAGCACGTAACTTAAAAAGTCACGTGTAAATATTTATGCAGTTGTCATTGTTGCGGTGAAAAAGCTTATAATGACTTCGCATGGTTTTGGGATGTAGATGACAGTGCAACAATTACATATATTTTATATACCTCCTAGGGGAAATATTTGCATTACACACAAATAGCTGTAGATATTTCGATGAATACGTTTTCAAATAACTCTTTTGTACACAAACCCTCTGCTCCTTGCAGGATTTATCTATAAAAAATATGAATATCTTCTAATATGAAAGTAATTTGCAGCAGGCTTCGCTATACTTTTGCCACCTTTCGCCATAAATAATTAAATTTCTATGTAACTACAACTGTATATTTTATATACAGTTAAACCATAAACACTAATGGAGAAGACGAACTAATTAGGTCAGCGTCCTTACCATAACCTTACTTTCAACTTTTGTCAATTTTTCATCACCACCAGCTGACAATCACTACTCATGCGCTCGCAAGCCTTTCACAAGCAAAATATGGTCACCGCAAATTCTGCAGCTTGCACGCCCATTCACCCGGCGACTCCAACGGCTATTAGCGATTTTCCGCTTCATTGCCGGCCCACATTAGCCTAGAGCTCGGCATAAGCATCTGGTGTGGTCGCATTGCCTTACTTCTGCGATCTGCCTTAGCTACTTGAGGTTCCACTAATAACTTGTAATTGCAACTAGTGGAGGACAAACATGCATATAGTATAGGGCTGTAATACAGTGGTACAGCAATACAGTATGTATATTTACTCGACCGTAATTTATGTATGTGTATAATATCACCTATGTTAACATGTCTTACCTTCAATTTTGCGAGTTCATTTTGGAGCAAACTTCAGTTTATTGCTTATTTTAATTACTATTGAATTGCCTAGATTTGCACGTGTGCGTGCATGTGTGTATATATGTGAGTAGTGTGGCTGCAGTTACGTGACGTGTTGGTTTTGCCACTATTTTTGCCTTCGCCGCGCACACAAACGCGGTTAGCAAATGGCATAGTGGTGGAATGTAGAGGCGACCCATTAAAATCTCGGGGATTTTCCACAACTTACGCTACTGATTGCTGCCACACACACACCCAATCAAACACGTGCATTTGTGTTAGTTAATGCACAGCGTGTGATTGAGCGCTTCGCCAATACAAATCGATACTTGACCAGCAATATGCATGTTTTTGCACTAATGCACTGTTAGCGTGGCATTGTTCGCACGACAGCAATATCGGCAATAACAACAATAGCAACAATAACAGAAAGAGCTTGAATAACGGGCGCAAAGGCTAATAGCTGGGTGGCGGTGAGAAGAAAATTGCAACGTATCGGCGTCAAGCTGTCTGCCAGCCAGCCCGTAAGCCAACTCAGCACCGGAATATGTACAGGTGTGCGACGCGCCTTGTGTGCAACCGTTTATTGCACAACGCTAATGCATTCAAATTTGTGTATACATACCCTATAGGGACGACTTACATACGAATAAAACAAAAATATTATAATAATAAACTCAGGAAAATGTGGCAACGAAAGAGTTCTTGAACGGCTTTTGAAATTTTCAAATTATTCATATGGAAGTAAGAAACAAAAAAAAACGAAAGAGGAAAGAATTTTCGAGAGGATTTAGGGATTTCAAACTTTAAAATATTTTCGAAAATGTTTCATTAAATGGTTACTTAGCATTACCTAATATATTTCTTAAATGCATACATGGGTACATATTCTTAGTTTCTTTCGACAAAACACTGCTTGTTTAATATACGAGTATACAAATTTTTAAAATTATTTTCGGAAAATTTGTATATATTTTGCAAACCTGTTATTTGTTGAAACTGTATGATTTTTGAAAATGTTTCAGTTAATTTGGGATTTATTAGACTAATTAATGTTTTGAATGATTAATTTTTTTATATATAACAGGTGGACTGAAGAGTTCAGAGGTTTTATTAATAATTATAGCTGGAATTGAAGGCGATACGCTGATTAAAGAAATCTCCCAACTTTTCGCTGGTATTTTTGTCAGTGGAAACCCCGAACCCCATTGTAAGCTGTAATTAATATTTACTTTCATCCATTTGTTTTTAAGACTAAATCGTAAGGCATTCAAAATGACAGATCTCGCAAACCAATGATCCGAAGTGTATACTCGTGAATGGTTGGGACTAAGTATAAAACGTACAATTTTAGTGAGGAGACATCATGAAATGTAACATGTAGCTTTTGCATTTTAGTCTAACCTTAAAATTATAAATTATTCAAATCCAGAGTATTTGCTTCACAAGTTGGCAATAAAAGCTCGACAATATCGACCAAATTGAGAGTAAATAAAAAATAATTAAAAACAATGAGAAAAACATACATATGTATAAGAGACAAACAATATTCATAAAACAAAGGGTATAACTTTTTTATTGTTGTACCAATTTAAAGCAACAAATAATAAGCTGTTGCAAAAATAATACTTCCACTTAAACTGATATTTTTTACTGCATAATTGTTGTTTTTATTGCTATCTGCTTGTACTTAACAAAGAGCGTACATATGTGCAGGCATATATATATGTATGCATTACATACGGCTTCATGTATCGATATACCTACATGCAGACACATATTTACCGGGCAGCAAAGTCTATTTAATGGAGCCGCAGTGCAATTGCGCTTATTACTGCGTTATTAAAGTAGCTGCTGCTGTTGTTGTTGCACCATCTTGCGCTCGCGATTAAGGCAAAATGATTCATGTTTTTCAAATGGATAAAACGCTGTTGTCATTCAATATATACATACAAACAAATATGTATATATGTATGCATGTTTGTTTGTATGTATGGACATGCGCTTATAAATAACAATTTAATGTGAAATTGTTTTCTTTGCAAACGTAAATAAAAAGCTTGCATTTCCCAGTCGGTTCGCTTTGTTTTGAAATTTAACCGCTTCGTTTGCGACGGTAATTTTTTGCCAACTTGAGCACACAGAAAGCTTTGTATGTATGTATGTATATATGAAGCAGGAAAGTGCTTTCTTTTTCCATTGGCACATATGTAGTTGTATGCAACGTGCCGTGCAACGTGCTCGTGACGAATTGGAAAACTCGCTGCTTTATTGCACAAGCGAAAGGAAAATTCGAAAAAAGAATTTTTTTTTGTTTTTTGTTAGGAAAAAATCCTTCCAATACACTTTTGTTGAAACAACTTGAAACAATTTAACATTGTTGCCTTTACTTTGCATTGTTCCGTTCACCTACCGCGCTCACAAACCGGCCAATGAAGTCAAAGCTTTTCCGCGTAAAAATGCAATAAAAAAAATTACAAAGTAAATTACAATAATCGTCAATGAGACTGAATTGTAAATATGCTCCGCTGTGACCCATGCGCAGCGGCAGCCACCCGCGACGCGACGCAACGCTTCGCTGCTAAGTACACCTGTGCCGACACACACACTCACATAAACACACTCACTTCAATGCAAATCGCTTGCAATTATCGGCCGTGCGGTGCAATGCCATCATAAATCTACAGGCAATAAATAAAATATCGCAGTTTGACATTTATACGTTGGCGTAGCGACGCACGGCACGCGGCACTCGCGCTGACAATTACAGTTCACACACGCGCACATCCATACACACATACATATGTAAATGCACATGCAAAAAGTATGTGCATCTATGGGCTCATGTATCATGTCAATCAGTTAGTTAGTCACCTATGTAGCACACACATACGCACGCTAACACACGGCAGTTTTATTAGCCGCTATTCGCCGTCAGCTGTCAGCTGTCACCGCGTCACGCAAACGTCCGCACTGCCCTCCACTAGGTGCCACACTCGCTGCTCCCAGGAGCCACTTAGGCACCTTTGTTTAGCTTTACATGCATAGATATGTGCATGTGTATGTATGCAGCTGGAACTAAGTTTTCGTGTGAATATGCGCTTAACCGGAAAATTGTCCTCTGGCATTGAATGAGGAAATGGCATTTCGCTTTTTTGCAGTGTCATTCGGCATGTTTCATGCTACTACAATAGCAACTAGTGATTATTATTGCTATAATTGCTTTTATTAGCCGTGTATACACTCTTGTTGTTAATTTGAGTTAATTGGAAATGAGCTGAGTAAAAGTCTCCGATTGGCATATTGCTACGCTGTATTCTGAGCCGGCGGGTTCGCTTGGGTTATTCGCTTTCAATTCAATGCAATTATTGACTTAAAACCAAGTACGTGCGGCGGTGCACAGCTGAGATCAACCAGCCGTGAGATTCCAAAAAATATAAATTCTAAGAAAAAATCAGCAGCGAATTACGAAATTGATTTCATGTAAAAATCAAGTGAAGTTTAATTAAATATAACTTTTTTCTAAACGCTACTTAGAAACAATACTTAGAGGACTTAAAGCTATCCAAATGACCAATAAATATTTTATGTTCTTAAAAAGAACATTTTGCAACAAAAAATTTTTATTACGAACTATTTGCCAAAATTAACAAAAATGGCAATTGGCTTCTCAGTTGCCTGTGGTTGTTAGCCAATACTATGCATAATACATACATTTTGATATACGTTCACCCAGCGGACACTAGATCTCGCTGGTAACCTTATACCATGTTCAGACCGAAAAGATTAGATTGCATTTAAGCATTTCATAGCCCAACAGTGTTCTCACTGCCGTTAGAAAGATCAAAAAACAGCTGTTATTGTCATTCAAGAATTCACATCGCTTAATATTTATCAAAAGGAAAGATTGTCATATAGTATTTTCAAATAAAAGCCGTATTTTTTTAATATTTTCCATATAATAGAAATAATGGATGCATTTTTTTATTTGTTAAGTCGATTTTCAGGTGAAATTAGATTCATTGCTTTAAAAAAAATTTGTTTGTTTACATTTTTTCCCCTTTGTAGTGTCTAAATCAGCTGTGATAATGTAACAGATTTCCAGTGCTGACAAGTAGATTGCGCAAAATCAGAGTCGCACAGAGAGATTTAGCGTGGATCAGTTTGAAATCATTTCAATGAAGTGATTTGGAACTGTCATTTTTGTATGGCGAAATCTTGATAAATTTTTAAGATTAGTGGGATAATCCATTCAACAGCCGAAATCTTGTGATTAAGTGTGGGTCTGAACATGGTATTACATTTCAAGCGTTTAATACAAGAGTTTTTACTTAAAAATATTTTATTGCTATGAAGTACTAAGCAAAAATCTTAGAAAAATATGAAATGTGTGAAAATGTTAGGAAACTGTCTTTTAGTGATATTTACTGGCATATATGTACATACATACACATATGTAGCTATCATATTTAAGAAATATATGCATAATGTAAGCGATATTTATGTGAATATACTATATACATGTCTAAAAGAGTTCAAATCAGAGGATTTAACCTGAAATAAATTGATTGCACCGTTCTTATCAACATCAAAATTGGGCGCAATTCCTGATAATTCGACTCCAAGCGAACGCTCTCTTGTTCATATCACTTTAATTTTTGATTAATTATGAGATTATGACGAGAAGATGCCATGCAAATGAATATAGTCACCCAAAATGCAAAAAAACATAACAACATTTTCGGAAATTTACAGGGGAAAGAATGAAACACATTATAAAATGGAACATGAGTGAAACAAAATTTAAATATTGGTTAAAACTGGGTTATATCTTATAGCAAAACCTTAAAATATTGGACATACATATGTATGTACATATGTTGTTGGAAGTAGTGGATTCTAATCCATGAAACACTCAATTTCGAATTTTTTGATCATACGTTATTTTGCATTTTAGGTGACGATATGTAGGTACATAGGGTTTTCGTTTATTATATTATATTATTCAAAATTAAAAACAGTAATCTTCAAAGACACGAAAAAGTTTAAGAAACAAGTGAAAATATAACGAGCAAACAACAAGTACAAAATCAATAAATCGCAGTTAGAAAGAGCAGCTGGATGTACGCACACAATGAAGGATTGCGAATTTCACTTGTGCTTGTGCCTGTGTCTGTGAAGACACTTGAACTGCAACCCTGAAGTTCATTTACCCACTTCAAGGTGCTTGCATTTTTAGGATTTTTGGCAAATCAGTGATAATTTAAAACGGTAAAGTGAAGCAAAAAAATGCAAAAAAGCTGAGTCGAAAATCAAATAAGCAACAATAAAGCCCATCTATGCATTGGAGTGTGTTTAAATACAAAAAGACAGGCTTATAGATACATACATACTTATATCTATATTTGACAAAGGTCTTACGGACGCAAACACTTGAAAATTGATTGTTGCTTTCTCTATATGCAAGCAAATACAGCCATGACAGTTAGAACCCACTCCCGAACAGCTGCTTCACTTTCATGTGAGACTTAGGATGAGTAAAATTATGCCCAAAGGTTTAGATTTAAGCAAAAACTCTCCCAACTGCTTAAAGCCCTTTTTAACCCCGTGACTTGAAGCGCAGTTTTCGCTTGAATACTTTCCACCTGCATTGCGGTTGCAGCCATAATTTTGAGGAGCAGCTGCTTATGCCCCGCTTTAAGTTAGGTTAAGGTGAAAATAGCACATGTAAGGAGCTCTGTTTTGCTTTTCTTTCGATATTTCATTTCTGCAACCACACCCCAGTACCTGAAGGACCGCTTAGCGTTATGCACAAATTTTTCCCTCGAGTGCATTTTTAACTCAACCACTTTAATTGCTCTAGGTTTGGCCACGAGTGGGGACATAAAATGGCCGAATCAAAACGAGCGCTTGCACTTTGCCCCATTTATCCAAGCCCCTGAAGAGCGACCCTCGCAAATTAATCACTGGCTGAGGTTATATGCGAGATTTTACAGCGCACTGAACACGAGAGTGTGCGCGGAACAGCGAGTCTTTTATAACGAAATGTCTGTTAATAGTAAAAGAACGCGTAGGTAAAGTGTTTTGTAGTTAGTTCGAAGGGTAAGCATTTCATTTAAAAATGTTTTATGCATGTTGATGCAAAGGAACGCGTTTGACGTTCCATCATTAAAATTCTATCACATATAAGCAACTTGCAACAAAAGCCAAGAACCCTTTTTACTCAGTTTTTAGTTGAAAACGAAGAGTTCTGCAAACCTCATCTGTGGATACATGGTGTATGTAAGTGTACAACCTACAAAAACTGTGACATCAGCAGCTTTGCCACTGCGCATGCGCCACATCCTAATCAGCATCAGCGGACAGCTATTGATTGATGTCATTACACTTCAGTTGGCTACCGGCTATAGTGCAACGACTCACAGTATTTCAACTGAATGTGTATGAGTGCATCAGTCGCTTCTGGCTTCCTTTTAGCGCATCTACCAGACGTAGGATGCAGTTGCGGCTGTTGCGCTTGCGCACTCCAAAAAGCAACAATAGCTAGCATACTGGAAAAGTAATAAAAAAAGGATGGTTGCCGAGATTGATGTCGACAGTGTCTCATATAATAAACAGTCTGCTTTATGGCATTATGGTGGCAATAAAGACGTCCGTCTGTCTAATGGTAACTAATGAAACGATTGTTTACCCTAACTTTTATATGCCCTACACTGTACCTATATATACGTACATATGTATGTATTGATATACAAAGTAAAAGCTGTTGAATTCGAAATGTGTATGCGGCTTGCAGAACTTCTAACTGTTTCTAGCTTATTACAGACATACATTTTTATTCGTATAATACACGACAGTACAACTCGCTTCCAATCAAAGTCTACTTAAGAATTAGCTGTTTTTGGGATTCACAAAAATAAAGCGAGTGGCGAAACGAACAAGCAACAAACATGCATGGTATAAAAAGAAAGCGATTAACAGTACTATAAAGATAGGGATTATAGGAGTAACTAATCAGGATTGGTTGGTGAAGAAAAAAATTTTAATTCGTTCAGTATTGAGCCATTCAATTGAGTCTTTAAACGAGGGAATCATATTGATTAGCAAATCCATCCTAATCCCAATAATTTGACTTTTTTATTTAAAATTTCTTTGAGTACGAAAGCTACCTGATATTTTTTACCCTCTATATATTTTTGGGAAACATTTCCTTAAAGCAAACGCCCCATCCCTATCCTCTATAAGTATTATCACAAAAGCCGAATTGAAGTCAATTTAGAGCTATTCAGCGCGAAGAAAGGCAGATAAACGAACAGAGCAGACACATTGATTTGGCGCCAGGCGTCTGCCTCTGCTTGTTATGTACTATAGTACATGGTAACTGATGGTGATTCGGTGTTTAGGACACGCGACGATGGCGCAACATGTTGTGGAATGCGTGCAAGGGACGCATATCAACGTACATAGTAGATGCCATCACACTGGGAGAAATGTTTCCATATGCAGTAGCCCAGCGGTGAACACTTTGGTCCACAAGTATCAATTGGTCTCTGCAACTGCTTTTCCTTAACTAGTTCCCAACCAACCAGGGCAACGTTTGACAGCCTGAAAAGTTCACTCTGTTACTTGGCCAATAGAGAAATGTATGTATGTATGTATATGTAGTCAACAATGTACTTAAGCAGAACCGCTCCCGTCTGTCTTAGCCTTTCGTTATTTTTAGAAAGCAACAAAGAGAACAATGTTGAGATTTATGATTTTATGATGGGTCATATAATTCTAGAATTTCTCGTGTGGCATCTGACCATTCGCGGTGACGGGCGAAAGCGGATGGCGCTGGTGTTTTGAGGTTATGTGGCAGTTGCATATATCTGTGCATGCTCCAGGGTACAGCACCCGTCGCATTTCTTTTTCATTTCGAATACTTTAATAGACGACAACAACAGCCTGGCAACACTGTTACAGACATTACAATTAATTGGTAATTACTGTGAAAGGCCAGGCGTTTGCTACACGCTAATTGCAACCCGTTAACGGGAACATGCATGTTGTTTTTGCTCTTTTTACAAAATGTTACAAGTAAGGTGGCAACTCTGCCCCGCAATAAGGTTGCTCTTTTTTGTTGGAAAATGTAAATACGCAGCATGCCACGCAAAGCTGCGTCAATGTCGCTTGCTGCATGCAATACCGGCAACAACAAGTTGTTATTGCAATGTTTCCTTGTTCTGGCCACATCGCTGCCTTCGCGTGCTTTTGTGCGATACATTTATAATTTTTAATTGCACCCTCATTGTAATCGGAAATAAAAATATATATGTTCATATGTAATATTTACTGTTATTTTTAGCATAAATATTAAATTATTAAAAATAAAACTAGCGCGAAAACATTTAAAAATAAAATAATTTTTACTAATTTTTTATCAAGGAGACTCTGCTCCCTTTTATTTTATGCCTCTTTCTACCACTGCATTCTGCGCAACCGCTACATTTTCGAGGCACCGCACATAATCTAAGTGCCTTCAACTTCTGACATCACTACTAGGAAGCCTAAGCCACATCAGGGAGCCCACGAATCAGAAACGGCAGCAGAAAATGTTTTGTCAATATTGTCATTTATCTATTCAGCGGTGTGGCGAGGAGAGCCAAATAAATGGCAGTAATAAATGCCTTGGCAATATGTAACAGCATTTACCAAACAACAACAACAAACAAAGCTGTTGATCGTGCAACACATTGAGTGGCAGCCGCTGTGTCGCTTTTCTACGATCTTTCGATCCTCAGCGACAATTCAAGAGCCACAAAAACAAATCTGGCAACAACAGCGGTGGCTGTTCTTATAAGAATGGCTATAAAGACGAAGGCACACAGCGGCGACGTCGGTGCAAATGTGCGAGACACGACAACGTATCAAAATTTATTGCAATGACAATTTAAATAAAATCTATGCGACCATTGGCGATAGCAATAGTATTTTCATTGAAGCTATTGTTGTTGTAGGCATCCACTGTCATTGTTTGCGCATCAGCGCTTTGAACTTTGCATTGGCAGCTGCATTTTGCACCGTCGCGCTTGCAACGCCGGATGCAATTCAATTACAAATTCAGCTAAGTGCAACATATGCGTTGCCGACTGCCTCCGCGCCGTCGCGGCTATGTTTGCAACGCTTACAATCGCCAATTGCCATCTGAGTCTTTGTCAATGACATTAACATACGTAAGTGTCAGCTGTGGTGCGCTACTGTGCAGCGAGAACCACCAAACGAAGTAAAAGGCGACAGAATTTTCCAAAGCGACAGTCAAGCCGATTGAGCAAACGGCCGGTCAGCGATGCTGGTTAGCTGGCGACACTTTCTTTAACTCGCCTCGATCAACACTGTGTAACCAACGGAAATCATTGGGTTCACAGAGGGTAATTGATTTATCGTGACGATGCTTGAACTTTCCAAGTACTCACTAACAACCCAACTCAACTGTCAACAGCGGCAATAAAAAACAATGATCTCGTTTTCTACTTACATATCTACTTTAGAGATACACATAGATATACATATATCTATAGAGTGCCTTGGGTTTAATATTCCTTGAATCAATGCCTTGATTTTGTTCCCAAAATTGAGCGAATTACCTGCTTCTTAATGTAGACTATACATTTTCGAGTTGGCAAAATCGTGTGCTATAGCAGAAATGCCAATTAATAATTCTTAAATAGGCTAATGGCGCCGATAATGATGCTATATATGTACATATGTACACCTCCATTGACTTGTCATTTCTCTGATCGCTCTTTCAGCGCTTTTCTCCTGTTTAAAAAATTTAAGAGACATGGTGTTATATGAGTAGAGTAGTATAGCCGGTCTCTTCAATGCCACTCAATTTTTTCTCTATTAGAATGGAATAAACTTTCAAATTTTCGGAAAAACACTTTTCAAAATGAATTCAGCATTAGACGTTACTTTGTTTAAATTTTAATCGTCGTTGCTATTCTCGAGTGACCCCGCATTTCACATACCTGCCACTCCTGTTAAGTTGAACCTGCAGAACTTAGCCCTAAAGCCGAAGTTCTGTAATCTTATCGAAGTAGAATAAGTTGGTTAACAATCTTCGAAATTTGGCTAACAATTCGTGGAAAACCAATCCTTTCAAAAGTGTACTTCTATTTTGATGACTCCTAATGGAACAAAACGCAATAATTTGCACATAAAAAAACTGTAAATTAAAGTAACAATTTGCGGCAAATAAGTGACTGCCTCTATGGAAAATTTCCAAAGGTTTACATGCAAAAACAACAGAATAAGCATGTAATGACTTGAGGAAGCCGAAGACAGAGCCGAGCGTGCAATAATCACAACTGCGATAGAGGGTATGCGGACAGTGGAGGTTCAACACATTGCAGGGTACTCATGAGCACTTAGTATATAGTATATTTGTAGAGATATAAACATGTATGCGTGTATGCGTGTATGCGAAAACAAAGAAGTTGACTGCACTTGATGAGGCAGGTATAACTGATGCAGCCACGATTAAACTCGATTTTTCCTCATTTTATTCATTTTTTGTGGAATATGTCTTAAGCAAAATGTGAAAGAATATAGGGAAATCTGAACGTGCGCAACAGCGTCAAAGAATAACATAACAGCACGGGATACCAACATCCTTGAAACATAAAGAATACCCATATATTCTTACGATAAAAAACTAAACGAAAAAAATGTCTACCTTCCTCATTGGACGCGGCAGTGAACGGTGCAATTCCTTCGAAACACGCAGCAGCGCTTCGCCAAGCCAACGAAATGCGATCAACCGAACTAACAGCTACCAGCAGCTGTAATGATGGCAACAACAATAACAGCGCGCTGCAGAAAATGACAAAACAAAGGCACAAAGTGAATGCCCTTCGGTTGTGACGTCACGGCTGTGTACGCCGCGCTGGCAGTTGTAAGTCATGAGCCACAACAACGGTGTGTTTAAGTAAACTGAAAAAACAGCGAAAGCGTTAACGTCGGCGGCGACTGCAACTGCGATGTCAGCGACGGCTATGGAAAACATTCCCAAACAAAGGCGACAGCAATGCCAATGCAATACAGCCGCTGGAGGTGAGCGAACTGAAAACATAAACAGGAGAACTGCAGCAACAGTGCTATAGGTAAAAACAACCACCGCGAATGCCGGCCGGGCAACCGGCTTGCAACAAAAGTCAACAAAGCAGAAGCAGAGTTGTAAACAAGACAGAAAACGTAGCGAACGCGGGGCAATGGCACAAGTGGATGGAGATAGCGTGGTGTAAGCAGGCAGATGGAGGACCGAGAGCGGAGTGGAGAGTGCAGCAGAAACGGTGAAGACACAAAACACAGCGCCGCAGTGAATTCGTAAACAAAATGCTGAAAACTGGAAACTCAAGAGCGGATAAAAGGAACTACGGGTATAAATGACAAAAACAACAACGTAGTAATCCGGCTGTGTGGATGGAGACGGTAGGGTTGGTGCTGGACGCAGAGCCACCACAACACTTGTCACTTACCGCATACAAAACGTTCTGCAAGTAAAACAATCAAGAGGAATGAGCGCGAGCTTATGGAATGGCCAACCAGAAAAGCCGGAAAATCTTTGTGCAGCGGTGCTACGTTGATTGCAAGCGAACCGAGGGGTACCACTTACGTATATGGATGTTTAAGTGGCACAGCGAGAATGAGTGTAACAAAATAGAGAATCCCGAAGAAATGCGGTTACCAAAACAAAACACGATTCAAAACAAATGCGCTGTTCCAGTTGTTGACACCAACAACACAAGCAACAGCACGAACAACATGCAACGGAACAGCGTGAATGGAACACAACCATGAGTCCATGAGTGGAACGAACTCTGCTGGCACCACACATGCACATATGTGGACACACTGTAGAGCAGTGAGGTTTCCGATGGACTAAGGCGTAGATAAAACGCGCTTTGGGAACGCAATAGTAAACACATGCACAAATAAAATGCGCAAAACCACGGCACCACCGAAAGCGGTGCATTAACCGGCTACTGCCGCTGTCGGCGCATTTAGAACCGGATAGCCGGTTATACAGTACTAGAAGCAAAAGGAAAAAGGGGCTCGGTCAGTTCTGTGTTGCGACAGGCCGTTTCCATTGACGCAGCGCATTCGTAGCCACCCTAGTCTTGCATTGTTTTCTAAAGCTCTTCATATTTAAATGCACGATATTGGTGTTGTTGCTGTGTATCGATGTCGCCAGAATTTCATATCAAATTAAACGCATCGTATGTCGTTTGCCGAGCAATAGCAGTGAATATGTAATGAATCGCTCGCACGCACAATAAAATACAACAAACACACATCTACACATATACATACATACATACATACTTATTATGCGTGAATTTTTAATAGACCAGCGAACTCAGGGACAGCGGATAGCAGCAACGCGGCGAATGCGATTTCGCGCTGGTTAGGGGGCAGAGTCGCCGATTGTTGGTGCAATGGCGCGCAATTGTCGCAAATTTATGCAGTGGCCGTTGTTGCGCTTCTGTTGCGCTGTGTTTTCGGATGAGTCAGCGTGGCTTTGCGACTGTTGCATGCGTTTCAAGCGGAATAATGCATAGAAAAGGTTAAAAAATGCAGACGTGAGGGCATTCCCACAATTGTCGGAACGAACCCGGATATTTATCCGGCCATGGACTGACAACCAGACAGCATTTCTCCAAATTACTTAAGGAATGTTTTCTGCCGCTACAACAGCAACACGTGAGGAGCAAATAACCGTTTCTTCTCCTATTATTAGGCTTAGATGCACGCCCAATATCATGCTTCCACAAGGCACAAATTATTTGATTCGTTTCCTCATTCAACATTATTGCCAAATGGTGCTCTTTAGCAGAAATCTGTTATAAACAAAGTATGTATACATATACATACATACATACATAGTAGAAGTAATTTACTTCATTTATAACCTCAAAATTCTTAAGAACACTATCTAACAATTTTCCAATCGCAAAACAAAATCTTTACGGTTGACAAGTTGAAATTCGAATTCGAAGTATGGATAAAGTTAATAAAATAAAATTCCACCTAAAAAGAAAGCGAATCCAAAATTATGGGCATCAAACTTTCAAAGCAGCCACTTAAACTAAAAAAACTGAAGTATTTATGTATTTATATTTACTTCTCAAATTACAGCAAATGAATCTTATGTATATCTAAATATGTATGTGTGTGTAACTAACTTCTGATTTTCTTTTTCTCTCTTTTCAGGTAAGTTAAACCAAACCATATTGATTTCGGTTCAAGATTATACAAAAGATATGACACATGTTGGTTTCATTGGAATAACCGTAAAGAAAGGAGACCGCCTATAAACTATACTCAAACTCAACACTTGAGACAAATTTGCATGTATGTATGTATTTAATATATTTTGTGGACAGAGTACTCTAAAAGCATAGTAGCCTCATGAAATGAACACACCCTAAATACATACTCGTGCATACTTATGTATGCATGTAGTTATAAAGACACGCTTACCATAATCATTAATTATAAACGAGATTAGGAGACAGCACAGATCTAAGAGTGATGCTCATAAAGCCACTGCAACGAAACGGCCGAGTATTCCCCAATAACTGTGTTGCGTCTTGCCGTCAACACGCTCCGAAGCACATACATACATATGTATGCATGTGTCACGCCTGGTCGCCTATGCCGCTGCCGCGAGAGTTCACCGCAGCGCATGCAGCCGTTTGCCGTGGCGATGGCGCTTCATCATAAACAACGTTACGCATTTTTAATTACCCGCCCGCATATTTAAACGTAAACACCAATGACAATGCTGCAACAGCAACAGCAACAGCCACAGACATACGGCAATAACGGCAATTAAAAAGAAAATTATTCACAAAAACACGAGGAGACATAAACCGCGACCAGAATCACGGGATACACCAACAGACGCTTGAGATGAATACGCTGTGATGCCGTGTGTATGTATGTATCTTTGTGTGTTCGAAGAGTATGCCCCCAGCATTGTCTTTTTGTAGTATAATTGTGCTCATATACTCATAAAAACAAAGCAAATGCAATACAAAAAGCAACCAAAATAAACATATTCCTTACTACCTCGCCTTCGACAGCGTCTTCTCAAACACATTTCATACGCATTTCTTACATCCAGCGATCTGTCCTGCCCGCCCGGTCATCCTCTGCTCTTTTGTTCATGTGCACTCTGATAAATTATATTCTACAAGCACACATTCGGCTCTCCACATTTTACGATCGGTTGTTTGCTCTGGAAGCAGACAGAGGTTCGCATATGTAGTATTGAGGTTGAGGCCGGTCATTAATACCATCACGTAGAGTTCAGACTGTGAGTTTGTTAAAATCACTGAAGTTTCAAAATTTACAGCGAAAATACTGAAGGCGCAAATGAAACCATAAAAGTACTTTGAAATACATCTGTAAATGTTCGGAGGGAAATTTCAGAAAATGTTGAAGGATTAACCCAAAGTTAGATTGGAAAAAGAAGAATTAGACGGAAAATAATAAATGACATCTGAAAAAATACAAAATACTATCTTATTATAAGAAATTTTGTACCAGTTTAGAGGTACATATTTCTGAACGCCGTAAAGTGTTACTCCAAATTATTAAGCGTTTGATATTCCCTCTAGTAAGTCGTAACGTATTCCAGGTATTGTGAGTTCAAAAATCACATCTCTTAAATATATACTTATATACATATGTATATTAATTGTGTCATGCCTTCTGGAATTGGAAAGATATGAGTATGTACCTTTCTGGTTATGCGGCCATATGTGCTTATATATTTTTATATCTAAAAACACTTGAGCAAACAGTTCGGTATTGTCAACACAAACAAAACCATTATACAGGTCATTCTCCTTTCTTTGAGGATCCCTTTCACGACTTCTTCTCTGTTGGCGTGGTCAGTGCTGCGATACAAAATTCCAAAACTAAAAGAGGGAAACAAACAGGGAATTAAAAAGCAAACCAAAAAAAAAACAGAAACAAAAATTGAAAACAACAAATTACGCATTTATTATGGCTCCAGCGTTTATTTACCTCAGCCGCGCGATCAGGGAACCGATCGAGCGCATGTCTGCATGTCTGCGACTACATTGTGTGTGCCGAAGTCGGAGCGCGCCGAATGTGCAAAAACAAAAGTCATAAGAAAATGTAACAAATTAAATAAAAATGTGCATTTTTTTAAGAAGAATCAGATGATGACCGATCAAGAGCAGACAACGAACAAGAGAAGAGCCATGCCGAAACCGATGCTATGTTCATCTCTACCCGGTACTTCTGCACTGCTGTGAGCCAGCCACCTCCGCTGCCGCTCGCCTGCGTTGTTGACATGCCGAGTACAATGGCTTGCGTTTGATCGTAAATCGCGCGCCAACACGATGTCGCCACTGACATGTGCAGCACAGAAAGCAAAACCGCGCTCACATGCCCTGAGCGCTGAGAGCTCGTGTGTGTGCGTGATTGTAATCGTAAAGGGCGAATTCTGAAGTATCGTGGATGAATTTTTCAACAGGCAAAAGACGCTGTCTTTCCAATTCATCGCCGCAGCTACGAAACTGCAGCCTGTATGCTTATGCATGTAGGCGGACGGACAGCCTCGAATGGGTTCCTATAATATACTTATGTATGTAGCTTGCGACTCCTTCGACTGTTGCGATATGCTGGTCTGGGGCTTCCACTTCTTTCACTGGTTTTTATTACTTCGCTTTCTTTTAGTTCCATTTTAATTTTTGTTTTTTAGCAGCTTGCCTTCAGCGCTCCAAAACACTTTTGCGCTGCGAAGACATTTGCCAGCAGCCAGTCTTTGTCTATGAGCTTAACTCAGTACCTTTTCGACTGCTCTTCTTTTAATCTCCAATATAAGTATCTTTCCGATTCCAATTTTTTCAGTCACTAGTGTCCACACGACCGTTGCGTCCATTTGTACAGCTTTACATAAGTATGTCGTTACAAAGATCACCGTAAATAATGCAACGAGCGAAGTCGAGATTGAACGATAAATTGGCCGGCACGTCAGCGGGCACAAGCCAACAGCGACGCTACGCGACGCACTAAATATACACTCTTCGCCGACGCTGCGTGTGTGTATGTGCACGACTGTGCGCCGTGCTTGTCCAACAAGCGGTGAAATGGCAATGCCCCGATTCTTAGTAAAGCGCAAATTAATTTTTATAATATGTGTATTTATTGTTTTTGTTGTGGGCTTCACTTTGAAATGCATTTACGCGCGTATGCGTCATCGTCCTCATTTTTCCGCGATCATTACCGCATAGCAGCTAATATTCTTTTAATGCGATGATTGCGGATTACGGATATGAGTAAGTGCCGGTGGGGCGCTGTGAACTTGGATCGGCGCGTAGGGCCATTGTGTCGGCTTGGCCATTAAAGTACCACGCCGGGCAGGCATGCTGGCGACTTACTTTAAAGCAGCGCCAGCAACAACTAAATCATTTAGTGGGCTTTGCGAGTTATGTTTAATATTTGATGGTGGTATTTTTGTGTGTACTTATGTAAGTATGTACAACAATAATACTGCTTATATACTCGGATATGTGTATTAGTGTTTATTTTTTATTGGAAGAAGACTAGACGAAAGCAAACGACTTTCCACTCGCTACAATTTACTTCCTTGCCACTAATGCACAATAGAAAAAAGCGTACAACAACAACGAAATGTCAGGCCAAAATCATTGTCACGTCAAAGTCATTGTCTTTGTCGCGTTGGGCCCTCATATTAGGACAGCGAAACCAACAAAAACTTGAACATAGCAAATAGAAGAGTTAAAAGTAACAAAAGCAACAAAGTGACGAACAGCGGCCACGTAATCGTGATAGCAAATCGGCAGTAATGGGCAAAAGCCAAAGAAAAGCAAAATAATATTTTATAGTATTCCACACACACACACTTATATATAATGAAAAAAATGCGCGAAACCAAACATTGTCATGCAATCAACTGCCGTGTGGCAACAACAACGCTACTTACGTGCATACATGTAACTGTCTTCACAACAAACAAACGACAACAAGCTGCTAATAAACAAAGCAACGACCGGCCGGCCCGCGTACGATCGCATACACCGGGACCAGGATTTGGCGGTGCACAACGCGCGCAGTTTCTGTTGCTTCAGCCATTAACTGGCAACAAAACTGCAGTAACAGTAGCAGCAACAACAACAATACGAGTAAATGTGGCAACCGGCACAACTTTCAACTCTTAACTCCACGCCACTTGGCTATTTACTACGCTTTGTTTACATTTGTGCGCATCGTGCCACCAGCGCCCCGTTTCGTGTTGTTGCTTGTTATTTGTTGTTTGTTGCATCCACGGCTGCAGCGTGCACTGGCTCGTCTTGCCACAAATGTGTATCAACAGAAAGCATCATTGTTATTGCTACTGCACATGAACACGAGCATGTTGCACTGTCAACGTTGCACAAACAAGCACATTTGGTTGCGGCAGAGATGGTGCTACCACTTGGCCCGGTGCGGGCAGGTGAAGGCGCTGAATTGTAGGAGGCCGCTATTGCCAATGCACACTTTGCAACATTTGTTGCACTTCTATTGTTTTTCCTTTTGTTGTTGCTGTTATTACTATGCGCAAAGTTAAGCGGTGCACACTCAAACACATACACATGTGCGCTCATATGACTGCTCATGTGCATGCATGAGTTATTGCGCTATAATTGTTGCAACAATTGCTAGTTGCAGCTACAATTCCACATGGCGCATTGTAAACATCAAATATTTTGTAATTATACAACAGCAAAAATCCCACTTGTACATACACACACACATACATACATGTGGCATTTGCAACTTTCTGTATATGCGTGCGTGTGAGCAGCATATTTTATAGCTTTTTCGTTGTTGTAAAATTTGACCCAAAAACTGTTGCATTCTCGTGAAAGTTTTATTCCAAAATTTGTTGCCGTTGTTGCCCCACTCGTACTGCCTTCGTGCCACTGCCATTTTGAATTACTTTTTAACCCGCACAAATTCTGTTTACAAGGGGCGTTGCAATCTAAGTTCATTGACATAAGTCCATACATACAAAGAGCTGCTTATATGCATATTAGTAGAAAGCTGCCGAAAGCCAGCGCTCACACAAGTTCTTGCATGCTGAAACGGCGGCACTCACATACATCTGTATACATACATTCATATATGTATGTACATATCATCCGAAGCAAAATGGAACGGAGCATTTAAAAAGGATATGCTAATAATAAGAACGTATAAGCGACTCCAGTTGCCCCTGACTGGAGTGCTTCGCTTTGCTCTTTTCTATCTCATTTCCCAAAAAAAAATATAAAAAGGGTTCATTCCTGAACTAGAATCTAGAACTTAGTTTCCTCAAATCCTCAGATATGATTCTTTTTGCTAACTCTCAATATACGCCATTTTCACTGTTATAGTTCATACTTATACATATAAGAGCTACTCTCTCTCACTCTGATGCCATATAGCATTTCGAAAAATCTAATTTCTTTATATTAGTCTGTACAATTTTTATAAGTTTTAGTTTAATTAAAACAAAAATTAAGTTTTAATAGGCTCAACAGAGATTGCGGAAAATCTACTGATTTGAACTAAGCTTTTCACAAGGGTTTTATTCATTTCGAAGTACTTATACAATTTTCCAAGAAATATAATACCAATTAATTTTCGACTCCAAACCGACTTTTCCACAAATATATAAGTAAGTTTAACGGTAATGTGAAAAGAAAAATCAATTTATGTACAATCGACTACAATTGCGTCAACATTAACTTGACACATTTATGGTTTCCAAATGCTCTCATGCAGTTAATCCAGTCGTTATTATGCCGAATAGCCCATAAAGCCATATGCCATGTTAGGGGAATAGGAAATGCCAACACGCCTACAATCGCTGGTGTTTCCACACAACAAAGTGCACTCAAAGCGATAAATACTCACTTGCAGCATACGAAGGGTCGACCAACGCGCTTTTGTCATTTACCATCATGGACAATGGCATGCCCCCGCCGGTGGCAAAACCGAAAAGCCTTTAAATGCCGTATCGGCCGCGCTGAGCCACTCGTGCGCAGCTCGTCTAAGTTTCAATTAGCGCCGACCAACCCTGGAACACTTAAAATCAGCAACCACAATTGCCTTCAAAGCCGCAGCGGCAGTTTAGTTGCCCCGGCCACTGCTAACAGCGCACCTCAGCAAATACTTTCACAACGCATTTGAAGAGCGTTGGATTACTTTTTATGTCTCCGCGGCGCGGCAGCGGAGTTAGCTGTACTTCACGAGGGGTGCTTTTATTTTGAAGTTTACCGCATTTTTTGCGATTTATCGCCAACAAAACTGTTCTGTACAACGAACTTAACAGAACCACGCCGAAACGCTCGCCAGCGATGCCAGCGGAACGGCGGTGTCAATTCTACATTGCTACGCTTTCTTGTAACATTAGAAGTAAGAACATGCGAGGACAATGACTGCCGATATGGGACATTTTCGGTTTGCATTTACGGAAATGAAATTCAAACTTACTGCCACTATATTAGCTTACGGTTTAATTATTTGCGTTCTCGGTAACTTAATTTGAGCGTTTTCGCTCACTCTGAACTACTACCGTGTACTAAGCGAGGTATCATAATATGGCAGTCCGAGACAATAGCTTCCAACAACAAATTAACAGTAACGGTGCTGTCTTGCTACAAATTTTTCCGACAACCCTCGTGTATTGGTTTCTGTGAGCATAAACATAAATTTCCACGTCGGCTTTCCTTTTCACTTTTGTCGTGCACACATAAAGGTTTCCATATTGATGTGCCCATGACTTTACCGCTATACTCGTAATTTAGTTGGTATGTGGAGAGGGAAAGATCATCGTGGTCACCTAACAGTTCTAGGACATAAGCTATTACGACGTAAGTTCTCCATAAAATAATGTATAAGAAGTATTGATAAATATTTTTCACTGGGTCTGCAATACCCCCTTGTGGTTTTAGGTGCCTGCAGAATGGAAGCTGAAAGTCGAGCCTAACGTAAATGCTCTTATTGCGTAAATGAGTAAATGCGCACTGCACCATATGAGTGCAATAAATCAGCTATATCTCTGATAAAAATCTTTGGCAAGATTCAGAGGACGTGGATTCGACGGATTGAAGAACAAATTTTGTACTCTCCGAAGATCGATATATTTATCGATGATGTTTTTTTGGCTAAAATGTGACATATTTCTACCGAAACATGTTTCCACTTGAAGAAAATTTACTACAACACCAACATACGTTAATCCATAGGTGAGGAAACTATGTAAGTATATGCGGATTTACAAGAATTGCACTTGTTATGTCCAAACCCGGCTTCATTACAGGGGGTAGTACCTCTTAGAAAAAATATGTACATACAAGTATATATGTATATGTATGCGTATGATAAGTAGAAACATCAAAAGAGAAATAGAAACGTGTTGAAATCGTGTCAAATACTTAGTATACTTAACGAAAAATGAGGGTTATAAAAAGACAAGCATTGCTGTGCGGAAGGTAGAGCGGAGAAGGGGCGAAGGAAATGCAAGCAAGAAAGGGTCACCAACATTAAGTTAATCCGGGTGTTGCACCCTCGTGATGAAGCGGATACTTGCACCCTCTTGCAGGCCTACACAGCTACACATATACAGATGCAAAATATGAAGCGTGTGCCCTGAACCTGAGCCACTGGATCCTACCGAATCTAGCAACAACACCGGCCGTTTGGAACACCTCAAAATTATGAAGGGGAAACATGTGCCTTTGTATGTACCGCTAAACATACATATGTATGTATATGCACGAAGTAGCAACAATATCTACAACAACAACAATGCTGGCAACGTGTACATAAAAGGTTGAATACAACAAAATGTCAATAACCTGAAGAATTGCAATGCAGGAAAATCACCCGATCGCTCTGGCGAAGCGATACAATTTTCCTGACGTGGCAAAAAACGAGATTTACCTACGGTGTACAATAACAATAGTAACACACACACATGCAATGTAGTGTTTGATGGAAAGATATTGAAGCTGGTGCCGAGCTCGAAAGAAGTGCCAAAGCAAAGCGGTGGAGTGGATAGGTGTATGCTGCAAAGCAGTTGGTGGACTGCTTATAGACTCACGCACATATATACATGTGTATAGATATAAGTATGTACATATGTACACATAAACTTATAACATAACTATTTATCTATCGGACTGTAATACCGGAAATCCCTAGGTTCACACGAATCGCACGCAACTTGCCGCGGCAGTTGACAGTCGGGACGCAGTGTATGCTAACAGAGCAGCATACAAATACATATGTATATGTATGTACGAATTTTTTTATAAAAGAGTGGCAACAATGTAAGCTAGCAGCTGCGCAAATTGTTGGCTGACAAAAGGAAGTAAACCTGGGTATTGAAGCCATGTCTTTGAATTGAAATGAGAATTACACTTACGGAGTAGGTCGAAAAAATAGCTGTGAGCTCTAAGGCATTTAACGAAAACAAACTAAATCAAAAATAGATCATCGAAATAAGTGATAACATTTTCAAGTTCGCTTTTTTATAAGTAATATTTAATTGTATTGGTGTTAAGAGGTGAAGCCAATCTAAAGCCATAAAAAGGTCTAACTTGGATAACTTATTCTGGGCATAAAGAAAGAAGAATGGAATTTTTCTCTTCCTGGCCTTATGGAACATACATTTGAAACATTTTATATTGACAACATTTCTATTCGAACCAAATATGGCCTTATTTTTGATGAAATTCGATGTTTTCGAATACGGTTTTCCAAAAAGTTCAAGATATTTTGAATAGGATTAATGTCTAGTGATTGCGGGACCTATGGAGTTATTTTTATTTCCATAACAACCATTCATGTACAAGATAAGACATGTATTTTGGGTCGGTATCCTAATAAAGTTTAATCCACTTAAAATTTAAATTTTTTCCTCAAATGTTCCAATGCTCCATAGAAATGCAACTCATAACCATACACCCGCAAAGCATTACATTACCCCCACAGTGCTTTTGCAATACATTTTGTCCTTCCGAATTGATCTTTCTCCACACTTTTCGTGATCTATTCGAACCAAATTTATTAAATTTTGAATCGTCGGTGAACACAATGTTTTCCCAAAACCAATACGGTTTGTTTAAATATTGTTTAGCAAACGCCGACATTTTCTTTTTATTAACCTTATATATGTATGGCATTGACATTGTAATAATTATAATGGCAATCGCTGAGCTAATTCTTGAGAATTACCTTTATTCAGGGGGCCCTTGACGTGCAAGTGTGATTGTAAGAACTCGAAACAGCTGGAAATATAAAAACGGAATCATGGCATACATATGTATGTTTGTACATAAGATATGCTGATAAAGTACATCCGTGTAAAGCTCGTAAACAAAAGTTAGATTTTAAGCCGAACAGTAGATTGTTGCTTTGAAGCTTAGTTACCGAGTAACTTTGTCGCCTGATTGAATAATGACGTTACGACCCTATAGCGTACTTTAAGCCAAAACAAATTCGATAATTTCTAATTTATATTTCGTCATATAAGAACAAGACTTTTAACCCCATAATTATCTAAAAATCAGAAAATTGCGGACTGCACTTAGTTCAAATACTCTTATCGGTATGGCAACGCTGCCTTTCTGCTATTTGTTGTTGCGCCTCAAATTGACTTAGTACGCATAAATTAATTACTGAAACGTTTAATTGATTAGAAAGTCAAATCACCAGATATTTGTTTATTTTAAAAAGTTTCAGCAATTCATTCGTCATTTGATCTATTTTGGCAGCTCTCAGTTTACTATCGTCTGGTCGTGCACACACAGTCATAGTTTCAATTAGAATTAGAGCGAAAGCTGCACTAACGGTATAATTTCATTGAACCCGCTATGTCACGAAACACGCCCGATAAGTCAGTTCATGTGTGTGTTCATATTTTAATTTTATTTTGTTGTTGTTGAATTGTTGTTGTCGCCTTTGTCGTGTCAACACTTTGGCGAGCATTTTAGTTATTATTTCGTAGATGCTATTGTTGTTGTTCTTGCTATTTGTTCAAAATCCGTTCATTGCCATTTCACTTTTTTGCTTATCAGGCAACAACCCCGGTGTTTGTTTTGAATTGCGTAGTCGCTTTTTTATTTTGTATATTTCCTTCTTCATTGAACTCGACTAAAAGCACAGGCAGACTACAAGCACTACTCCATAGACGTCCACACATACACACCTACATGTAGTGGTATGTAAATATTAACAGGCATATAGTGGAAGCGTGACTACATACATACATACATATATACCACAATGTAGTTCGTGAGCTTATTTGTGTCCGCTTGTGATCTAGCATTTAGTTTCGGAACAAAGTAACAATTTTACATTTTAAACTTAAAATGTGATTAAGAAGCACATCTCTAAAGCTCCGACGCCCCGTACTTGCTCATTGTTGCTTTAATTGTTTGTTTCTTCACGTCTAAGCAGTATTGTCGCACTAATGATAAGTATGGGCTCACATATGTATGTATGTATAATGTACTGTTGACTAAACTAGCGGTTACGGTTGTTGTTGAAAAGGTAACTGTTACTGCCAAGCTGTGACGTCAGAGTAAATAGGAATACAAGTTAAAATTATTTACATTTATTGCCAAAACTTGACATTTTAATTCCTGTATTTATACAACTACTTTCTAACCAAGAAACCCTTAGGCTGCATACAGAGTGGCGAACGGATTAAGTTACATACATATGTATATTTTGAGTAATTATCGGCCAGAAAATGGTAATTCCAAGTTATTTTGATGGTAATTAAATAGTAATTGGGAAGCAGAATTGCCAACTATAGCAGAAAGGGAAACGGAAAACATTGCGTATTGTAATTGAGAAGAAACGAAAATCATAATTTTGAAAATATTAAAGCAGAATTACCAGCTAAGCAGAGAGTTCGAGATCTTTCTACTTGATCGTTTTTATACTACATACATACATATGTATGTATGTATGTTTGCAACTTGCATACTTCTCTATTGAGGGGTGGTGTTCAGCAAAATCAGATACCAGAATCGCCCACCGACTAGCAGAACACTGCAGTGTCTTCCAGGCGTAGATCACAGCAGTTAAAGAAAAAATCCTAAGAAAAAGGGTGCCTACAAGAAGAAACATATTTATATAAACAGCTATCCAAGCGACTTTAAAATCACTAAAGTCTCTTAGAGTTAGTTTATTGCATCGAAGAAAGTGAACATCCTATTTCAAAATAAAGCTGCAATGAGTTTCAGGACACAGTGATGTTCCTGGTAACTGTGACACAGCTGAATTAACCAGAGCTGGCGCCAGCCTACAATTAGACTTCCATAAAAAGGTAATATATGTAAGTATATGACTCAGCGTACTTGTTGATATTTAATCAACAATCATGTTATAGATATAGCTGAGTCTTTATGGAGACTATCCCTGATTTTCTCAACCAGCAGACAAGCATGGAATGAATGGAATATGGGCCAAACATGCCGACTATTAAAATTAAAAAGTAATGATATATGAACTCTAGTAGGGGTCTGACTGGTCTCTGTCTTATTGGCAGACATGCCAGAATTATTACAGTAGCTGCCGTTAGGTAGAAGAAGAAGATTCTGTAAAATATTTTCTATGCGAATGCAAGGCTTTATATACATAGGAAAATATTTATAACTCTCTGCCAAAGATTTCTTGGCGATATCTTGGAAGTTGCACGTATAAAGCTCTCTGAGTAGATGAACTTCATCAAGAGTACAGGATGGGCACACACAGCGCAATAGCGAGGATATAGTAGAGTGATATGATTTTAGTCCCGGTGGTTCCAACTCTCCCCATGAACTAAATGCCATCTTATATCAAAGGCGTTTAATGCACACACACTCTTTCCGTCGACTGTTATCTTATCAGGAAACATTCACATTTGTTCTAATTATTATTTCTGGTTGCGTAGCGGATATTATAATAGATTTCAAATGCAATAAAAACTACAAAATTGTTTATTGGTTGCGACCGCAAAGCGAATTATCAGCACCTGAGGTGGTTGTAAATAAACACGCCAACAAAGCGCACCCTCCTTCTCGCCCGCGCATTGACGAACGTTGTTTTTGTGGCACTGAGCGCGAGGCTTGCAGTAGTTATTTGTCTAATGTCTGCTATAAGTATGCGCTTGTGTTTATCTATGCGTTTGCATGTGTGTGTGTGAGTACTTTTGGGGTCATTGTCACCAAGGTCGTTTCGCCGGGTAACAGCGTTCTCATTGTCATTACCATTACCATTGTCAAGTGCATTAATGCTGTTATTCGATTGGCGTTGGCGTTATTTCAACGCTGTTCCGCCGCTGCCGCTTTTCTACTCGCGCATATGTATATGTACATATGTATGTATGTTGCTGCGCTTTACTATTTGAACTGGCTGTCAGAAAATGCGAAATTTTTATTGCTGCGCTCGCACCGCCTATTCGCCAGTTCAGCTGGTACGTACACACACACACGCGCAAATGTTAGTTCACTTCCTAAGCGGCGCATGCATATTTAGTATGCACAAATTTCAGCGGCCAAATGCTCAGACTTGCACTTTTCGCTGTCGGAATGTTTGTAAGTCCGTGTGTATGTTGGTATGTATGTAAATATAAACACGTAATGCATTTGTTGTTTGTTTTCGCGAGCATTACTTAAGCGGCCATAAAATCTACATATATGCATATGCATGTCTATGCAGTTATATAAGCATGTAAGCATCGGTGTCTAAGTGTGTATGTTTGTTTGTATGTATTGTAGCATGTGTTCTAAGCAGTTTTGCGGTGAATGCCCAAGCAGGCAATTTCCGCGCGAATTTAGTGAAATTGATGACCTTCAACTTGGCGGCGTCGGCTAACGAACTGCCCGGCTGTAGTTTGCAATAAAAGTCAACAACAACAAGTGTATTGCCATATTAATTGTACACATTCACACATTGCGACGTTCACAGCTAGATAGAGATTAATGATTTCTTATTGTTGTTGTTGTTGGCTATCTTATGACACATTTCACACGCTATCGCCATTACAATACCCGCTCCAAAGTAAATATGCATTTTAATTGAACGAGCGTGCACATTTACCAATTTTTTAGAATTACAATAATTACAACAACAGCGCAAAGTTATTTTGTAAAGAAAGTATCGCGTAAGCCTTAGGTTGTTGAAGGCAGTTTTACACAAGTTCTTATTGAATTAGAAATACAATTGGGGATTTGCTCCAACCATCTATGCATACGAGTATAAGGCTGGATTTGCAAAAACTTTACGCAATTAATTTTATTGCTTCACCCAATACTTAGTTTTAGTAGTTCGATTCATGACCGGATCAAAATACCAGCTATATTCGTTGTCATATAGCTGTTTGCTTATAGATGAGGTCTACGACTTCAGCTCTACACTTAGCAAAGACCAAACTGGTAAAAAAATAACCTCCGCTAAACTGTCGGGCTAGAACATACACTCTTTGGCTTTCCAAGACAACTCGAACAAGTTTTTACTCGTTACAGCCTACAAGCAGTTAACTGCTGACGAATTTCAACTGCTACGAAAAACAGTTTCGAATAATAACAAACCTCTTGGTGGTGTTGCAATTGTTGTAATTTTGCAATTTGAAAATATCTAGAAAGTATGCTTTCTGCGCACTTAACTTCCGGCTCAAAGCCCATACACCTCGGCAATACGAAACAAGCAGATAAGAAATGAAGCGGTGAAGCAACATGTGAATAGGTATGTACATATGAGTTTTGGCTTGCGCGCCACATTGTGTCATACAGATAATGTAGAAATAAGAAGTTCGAAGTTGTCACTTCGCAGCTATGATGCAATTAAATGGCGACGGTTGTGGGACCTTTCTACATTACTCAATTATTTTAGGTGCTTATGTAAGCTTATTTACATGATTGCATATTCCATGCGCAGGAAAATTAGCCAAGCTATTTGATTAATATTAACATGCTATATTATTTTAATTCGAATTAATGTTAACGATTTTTTTTTAACTCGAAATCCATAAATATGCACTGAAGAAGTTGTGCAAGCGAAAAGACATAATTCTCCTTCCCGTCGATTACGCTTGCTGCGTAAAATAAATTCTCTGTTGTCGTTCATTGAACCCACGACGCACTTTCGACGCTGGTGCCACCGACCGCTCGACCATTGCAATGCGGTAGCCCCACAGTTTAGTCACCCTTAGCCAACCTGATTTTGCCTGGCAGAGGCTAAAAGCACGCTTATATTAACAATGCGGCGAAATTGAAACCGAAAAATCAGGTTAATGCATTTTCGCTGTTTGTGGCTTCGAGTACAAAACTCTATGTTTTTTCCTTTTGTAATTTTTAATTTCATTTTAATACTTCTGAACTGACATTAGTCACGTACGAGAATGCCAAAGGCATATCCGCAGCTCTGTCGGCGTTTTGTAATATTGAATTGCACTCACAAGCACATCCATATGTATATCTGTATGCATGTGTGTGATATGAAAAAACAACTTCATAGCTGCTTTGCCGAGATGTGGCGCCAACTTACTTCGATAGGGTAAGTCCAAAAATAACAATAACATTTTTTAATAATTACAATGTAAAGCTACTGACGCCTCCACACCGTCTGCGCTGGGTCAACCGTAAATTTGTTAGAGTTCAATAAGCCGCAAAAACCATAATTGGATTCTAGGTGCAAAACCGCCGACAGTCGCAGCGCAGTCACTACCATATAAATAATATGTTGCGTGCTGCTTTTCAACCCAGCCGCTACAGCGCCCTTTAACAGTCTAAATTTGGTTCCAACTCAGCCCTCGTTATTTTTCCATATTTTGTACGCACTTGTGCCCTTCAAACAAATTCGCCTACGAGCCCCGTGTAATTCCTAAGCAAAAATGATTGTCGAAAAAATCGGCGGCGTCTCTGCTCTTATCTGTGTGTGTGTGAACGCAATTCCTTGCCGCTGTTCGTTGTCCCGCACGAAATCAGCACTCGTATGTTCGTCGGTTCATTTGCCTCGTCATGATAACCTTCAATAACTGTCTAGACGTTCGCCGTTATACGCTGCATTAGTTATTTTCCAAATTGTGCGAATTGTCACACACAGATTGCGTATACGCACTGTAGTACTAGGCAATTTTTAAAAGCTCACAAGAGTGTATGTGTGTTGTATATGTTTGTATGTGTGCTCATCAAAGCACATAGGCACCAGCCAACGATGTCGGTCATAAAGATTATTCAACTTTCAAACGTTACGTCGTTCTTTGCGCAAACGTCAAGGTCAAGGCGCCGGCCGGCAGGACATTTAACCAAAAAATTGCAAAACCAAATATATAAACTTTTGAGACCGGAAAATTTGCAAGTTGTTATGCAAAAACAATTGGTCTGCAGAGTAGTCATACTCGTGCGCGTATAAATTGCATTTTTGTAACGCCAACTTTTCCAACGTTTCTTTAAAACTATCTGTCTTCTTAATATTCAAAATATTACTCAAATATTATATTCCATACCGAAAATTCGGCATACTTCTGGCGTACTCCCAGCCTATTCACATAGTCTCATTTATCCTAGCAACCAGGAACGGCATACAGCCGTCACCCTTGAGGTCATGACAAATGTCAAAGGGCATGAAAGCGGTCATGACACCTCCAAGGCAGACACAGTCAACGGCAGCTATGAATTGCCTCATTAAATCAATTCCATTACCGAAACCCTCTTCGCCCAGCGCGGAGCAACTACTTATTCATAAGCATAATTTAGCGTCTGCTTGTATGTCGCAAACGCATTCCTGCGGCAGTTGCAAACGCCCGTGAGTGAAGTAGTATTTTGCGCCAGACACATTTTCGAGGCCAAAAAACGACCTTGTATTTTACGCAACTCACCAACTCAAACACACGTCGCTTTTCGCTTTCATTTCGGCCACAGCTGTCGGGACTCCGCACTCGATACTCCGTGCTCGGCACAGGAGGTGCATGACACTACAGCCGTATACCATTCAAAGTGCCAAAATTCCTAAAAATTCTCCATTGACTTCGTCTGTGCCTGCCATCTGAACTCACACGCGCATTGATCCTTCGACGTTTGTCCTTGAATTCGAACGTTGGCACGCAATTGCCTGCGAACGAAGCTTTCAGCGGCTATTGGCCCGTATCTTAAAGCTCGTTTGTCTGCAGCAGAAGCTTTATGGATGACTAAGCTCTTCTAGATGCCGACGAGTGTACTTGTATAAAAATGTGTAGGCCAAACTTTTTTAACGAGTTCGGCTACAGCAATACAAATGATACGTCTCAACGTCTGCCACATTCTGCCTACTCTACATGTTATGTTTAAATATTTGCTTGCTTCTGTCTGTGACGCGTCGTTGCTGCGTGTCTGCGGAGGAAAAGGTTAAGCGCCTCGTTTCCTTCGAACGTAGTCTGAGCGCTTCTAAGCTGTACATATCCTACATTAAGGCGCCACCATTACTACATAGCAGAGAACTGCAACGAGTAATAAATTTTTGTTTATACTTAAGTATTGATCCATTACTCTGACTGATTCTGTCAGTTCGGTTCATGTACACGCAGCGAACCGTTTGTCTTCAAATCAGCGATAGAGAACAACTTTGAATCGTTCGCATCAGCAGAAAATACCCGAATTGATGCCAACTCATGCTTCAATGATTGAAATGACCGACAGCGTTCGGTTTGTATTCCATCCCCTCACACATACTCTAGTGCACTTCTGTTCTATTTCAAATACATAAGTATGTTTGTATACACATGTATGTATGTATATACATATGTTATATGTATAATGGAAATTTCATCGAGTACATACATACATCAAATGTATGTATATATGTATGTACGTTCTTGATGGAATTTCCATTGTTTACGCTTCGAAAATTTGTAACAAGCGCACATTTTCAAAGCTGGTACATTTTTTGCCACACATGATTCAAATCGGTCCAGCAGAAAATTGTTGTTGTTTGCTGTACTCATAGATTTACCCATAGATTTACTCGTAGATTTACTTACAGTTTACCCAAAGTTTCACATCAATTCAAACAATCGTCTCAACTCTATGACCTGACATGATACGATCATGATTGCCGAAGAACAGATTGTTCGTGTTGCATCAGCTCGGTTGACGCTGGCGATTACTCGATTTGATAAACAATGTTGTCTATGCGAAACTGAATTGATTTGATTGTGTTTCTGACACGACCGTTTGTTCTGATTTTATCATACTCGCTGCAGCTCTCTGCTGCTCTATACATTAAGGTGTTTCTATTATGGCTTGTGTGCGTTTGTCTTTTATGACCACCAAGTGTACGTAATGCACCCACTGCTCGTTGCATAGCATAAATACTTACGACAGACTGCCTACGTAAGAGTTACGCTTCTGCCCGCAAAACTCGTATCAACTGGGCTTTCGAACTTTCGCTTGTGCACGCTTTGCGAAAAAAGCGTAGGTGACGCTAGCAACACATATTCTTTCAACTAAGTTAGTGGGGGTTCCTGCCTGCGTGGGCTGTTGTGTTATTGTAGCAACGACATTGCGTGTAGCGATGTCAATGTCAATGTCAATGCCGCTGATAAATGATTAACAGAAGGCTTATGCTTCCTGCATACGATTGATTGGGCTCATGAGTAATGAGCTTGATACGCACGAAACAAATTTCTTAAACAAAGCGCAGCGTTTTGTATAAAATTCCTCACTTTTATGTTTCATTGATGAGATTTGAAATTATTTCTATTAGCTTCTCGGTTCTTAAAATTCTTTTTAGCCGAGCTTTCCATAGTAAGTCTTCGTACTTAAATTGCCACTTGCTTGCTCAGTTTAAATACATATAAGTGCGCCTCTGTTGTGAAACTTGACGCCTACGAAGACATGCCTACGCAATGATTTCAATTTTACACCTTCGCTATTTTGCGTGTTGGTGTTCGTGACGTCAGTAAGACTCCTGCCACAGTTTGAATTGAATATAATTCTATTCAAGAACCCAAGAAATAAATCACCCACGTATACATTATACATATATTCCACGCATTTCCTCATATATTAAAAAAAAACATATGTTTTTTATAATTTAATAAAATGTGTTCATATTTTTTCAATATCAGTCTGTCTCCGACGAGCGGCCGCATGTCATCAACCCTTTCTCCTTTAATTTAATACCTTTTACAGTTCTCGCATTTTTTGATTAATTGCATGTACACGAAACGGCATTCATTAACTTAAAATTACTTTCCCACCTTCTCCTCAGTTTCTCTTGTCTCGGCAGATTTCGGTTGTTTACGCTTTGACTCATATTAAATTGCATTCGCCATTTAGTTAATTAGCACTCGCTTGATTTTAATTGAGAACAAAAGCAACGACACACAATTATTGCTGCGATTACATTAAAATATATCCGATTACAACATTTTTGGTATTATTATAATTTTGTTTTTTGTTTTTACCTACCACCATTAGTTAATTAATAAATTAATATACTAACAACAATTATTATTATTTTTTAAGAAATCAGTAACTTCTGGAAAATCAGTGTAAATAAAAACAGATAAAATTATGTTTTTAGTTTTAGTTTTTTAAATACAAAACAATGTATTGCTTGCTTCGAAATTTCGCAAACTCGAGTTCAGCCTCAGTTCACAGTCGCACGTCTGAAAAGAAGAATGATAAATCATGATAAGAGAGAAATTGAATATAATTGTAGTTATTTTTTTTGGTATAAGAAATCTCCAAAATCACTCAGAATGTCTGTGGGTATTTTATTACAAACATTTAAATCTCAAAAATGCATACGACAATTATGGAATTATTAAAGTTATGGCTGATTCACACAGAAATTTTGCTAGGCTTTCATTCTGACATATCCTTTGCTTTCTTTACTTCGTTTTTAAAATATGAATTGGGAAGCAAAGCATTAAAAATTGTTTTCGAATGATCCTTAGAATCTCAATTGTTTTCCCTTCACTCAACATTCGCATTTATATCAGCCAAAATTATTCTAAATCACCATAACTGAATAAAACAGTACAGCAACTGAATTTGGATTACTGAGAACGAGTTTTAAAGGTTTATTATCAAAATTTAATCAAATTGAGTAGAGATTATGTTACAAATACATAATGAGGTTTCAAAATGAGCCTTTATTTTAACTGCTGTACCGCAACCTCTCTATTAATGACAACGCAAAACGAAATAATTTTTGTACTATAAGTTTTTATATCTAACTTCATTGGTAAATTTCACACAATGTATCATACTTACAATAACCAAATTATGTCCCAATTCACATATTTTCTCATTTCCTTCATTTTCAGGTAAGTCCCTTTGAAGTCAGTACAGAAGTTCAGCAAATAGGATCTCAATTTAACGTAAGTCAAAGCATTCGTAATCGAAATTCAGCATGAAATTAAACAACTTGACTTAAGCCAGCGCAAACAATACAATTTTTGGCTTCACGAGTTGCCACGAAAGTAAATATTTTGCGCCGAAATAAGGAAACACAATTTTGCACCACAAATTCGGTTTACAGTTAAATTATGACTTTCCATTTCTGTTAATTTCGAAAATTGGCGACGGCGTGTTTTAAGCTATCTTATGAAAAGCAAAGACAACGAAAAACGGAGCAGATAATTTTAGTGGCACATTAAGGCAGCAGTGGAAAATGCAAAGCGAGTTGGCCAACACAACAGCTCCATTAACTGCAACTCGATTTGGTTTAACCATTGCGGCCCGATTTTATTGCATTTCATTGCTCTGCAGTTCAATTCAATGCTCTGTGCGCTTCGTTTCAGTTCAATTCGCCTCTTTCTCTTCACGTGAAATGTAATTCGTGCGCGCAAATGTCGATTACAATGGGAAATTACATGAAATTAATGTTTCTCCATTGCACCCATTCCAGTTTGTTGGGCGGCGGTGTGGGCACAGCGCACACACACCTACACAATCATTTAAGTGGACGGAATTCACTGGCAAATCACCGGCAGCCAGTGATTCCAGCTCCAGCCAGCTGGTGAAATTTTCGAGGAGTAAGCGCGATTTCGCACGAATAAACGACGCAAATGTAATTGGGCACACTCCAAGTCTAAAATTATTCGAACATAGCTGCCACCACCCCACAAATGGTTTCTTAAGCGAACTTCTTACACTTCACTGCAATCTTTGCGCTTTTTTCTAATTTCTTTTCTGAAAACGGAATTAATCAGGTCATGTCTTGCAAATGTTTGATATGCGAAATGACTAAACATTTTTACTAGAGAATTGTTTACAATACTTTTTTATGATTTACCTGCTATGGCGTGGAGTCAATTCGTAAATCTCCGCCAAGTAAAATGCATTAAGTTATAAATGAAAACTTGTTCCGTATAAATATTTTGAATGTAATATAACATACATGTTGTAAATATGTACTTACATATTTTACATATTACTCATACATGAGTCCAATATTTTTATCAAAGACAATGTAATACTTTTTAAAGCTGCAAAAGGTTTACTAGTATGAACATTCAAATTCATTAAACGGACCAACTTACCGTTAAAAGTGAATTTATTTACACTCTGTACTCTCATTAAAAATTTTAATGATTTTACCTCAAAAAGTTACTCATACGCACTGTATTACCGTGAAGATGGTCTTGATAGAATGAAGAGTACTGGGACGGTTATTGCACTATTGATTTCGATCATTTCCTCTCCAGCAAAAAGCATTACAAAATATAAATCTCTAAAACTCTTTAATGTTAGCCATAAGACGGAGATCCTAAAAAACATATGTATAGATCTCATTTGAATTGTGTAACATTGCTTGTACATCCCTTCGTTTCAGTATTTTCGAAAACAAATTTATTTTTCTGCCCTTGTTCGTTTTTTTAAACTTACTTCTTTCAGCCTCCTTTATCCAAAATATGTTTTCTAAAACGTTTATCAAGCATAGCAATAGGTATTTTGCTTAAATTTACAGTTACTTAACCCACTATAAATAAAATAAAACAACGTGGCCCCGATAAGAGCGCAAACTTTGACATAACCTCAAAGTATCAACAGGAAATTCATGTAATAACCAGCAAATGCTAAACAAAAGTAACATATAACTAATTCGGAGGGAAAGTTAAGCAAGATGAGAGCAGATAACCATTTGTTGTAGCTTCAGTTGAGAAAGGCGGATGCATGTTGCCCAAATTAAGGTTGACGTAAAAAGTTAAAGATTGCGTGCAGAAAGGCATGAGGGAAAGGAATTTATAATTCTTTTTCGTATGTAAGCTTTCTATAGAAAGTATTTTTCTAAAGAAAGGCTCAACATCATAGGTTGATATAGGAAAGATGTGAAAATTATTACTAAAGATACCCATTTGGAGCAAAGTCGCTCCAATAGCATTAATAATTGTATATATAATTAACTCTTGTATTTATGCTGAAACATAGAGTATGTAACTACACCAGCAAGGTAATCTATAGTCGCTTTCCAACCAAAACGTAGTAATAAAAAACCTTTTTAGTCGTAAAAATATTATACGATCTACCAAATGTCCAAAAAAATCATCTCTATTGAGACCCATATCAGAATTTATAAAAACCGTTAGCTGTTTAAGCAGCATACAACTAGGCTGACAATTTCTCATTCAAAATCATACTTTTCAAGCATTTATACTTGTTAAACGGACTATTTAACATCATAATAATGAAAAAACGAAATATTTTGTTGTAATAAAAAGGAAATAAAAATAAATTTCCCAATATTAGAATAGAAATTATTCTTGAAAATAATACTTAGCAAGTAAAAATTTCGAACAGAAACGATTACAAAAGCAATGTGAGTATGTATAACAAATAGCATATGAATTTTATGTAAAGCGCAGATACATAAATCATAACTACTTAATGCACTTTAAAGCACTTTTCGAGGTCTGGGTTGAGGCATTGAATGATAGCAAACATACGAGTACATATGTATAACCTATGTGGGACAATTGAAATGTATATGTATCGCAATATAAGCTTAACTATGTACAAGTGCAACGTTATATGCTCAAATACATATGCTCGCTCACCACGCTGCAATGTGCTGTAAGCTGCTATAGCCGTGTATGCTGCTCACATGTACATAATGAATAAATTGCATTGTAAATATGCATGACCTGGTTTACTTTTCACGCCGCCCCGACGCGAAATGGACTGTGTCACGATGATGTTGCATGCAAAAAACGCTCAGTGGCGACACGGCCTTGCTAAATGCCACATTGTACGTTTGTATGTGTGGGTGTGTGGGTAGCAAAAACTCAGCAATTGGGTTGAATGCTTAAATGCAACATATATAGTAGCATATACACTAATATGTTGCATTAAAAATTGTGTACCTAACAGAATAACATAAAACATACATTATTGGCAAAGTACTCGTAGTTCCCCTATGCTGAAAACTACATTGTGCAAAATGTTGAATGCAATAATTTCGCCGCACAAAAAATTGTGTAAACGCAGCATCCTTGCATGCAACACATAACGGCACACGCATTTATCACTTTCAAGGTGTGCATTGGTGTGCGTCACTTTGCTTTTGTGTGCTTTACCTTGACCGAATTCGCCAAACGAATTTGTGAGTAATTGCATAGCACCCACTGCTGCCCCCAAATCTAGGCGCGCGCACACACATACACACACACAGCGTACACATTTTGCATCTGACATGCGTTTGGCAAGTGGAAGCACCGCTAAGGCTAGTTCCTACAGATAGTTTTTACCGTGAAAGTTTAGCTATACACTTTTGACTTTTTCCACAAACCGAGCATAACGCGCCGCTTCCCTCTGCGCGCTGGACCTTTGCACGACCTGACCCACTTTCGTATGCCATAGTTCACCTTGAGCATAAAGTGAGTGTGTGTGGCATGCAGCAAGCATACATACTATATAAAGTGCAGGCATATAAGCATTTATATACTAGCATAGCATATACAAATTCGTATATATGTATATGTGTATGTGTGAATGCTTTTTGCAGCATTTCAAGGAAATTTATGCGAAGCCTTGTGGAGTGCCAGCATATACTGAAGAGCACATAATGCTTGTTGTTGCAATTATTGCATTTTTTTCTCAAACCACCTACCACAAAAGCTGCGAAACTGGGTCATGCCAGCCACACACTAATGGCGAAAATTTCATTTCAATGCCAACGCATAATCGTCCTTCGAAAATACGCACACAAATCCACATTTAACAAACGCTTACGTGCATAAATTTAAATCTTTTCATTTATAATTTGACAAAGCATCTTTTTTTCAATGGAGTTCTTAAGCTTCCATTCCAATACCTTTTGTTTTTTACATCCGAAATTTGAAATAATATTACATCAATTAGACAAGCATAAATGTATATATATAATATCTTAGTACAACTCACTGGCAACAAATATGTATATATTTTTTGCAAGAAAGTGTAAAATAAGAAACCTCTTCAGTCCGATTTCCCCTCCAGAAGTTTTAGGTTACTGCACCTTAGGAATCCTTTTTTCTTTAGTTAAAGTTCTGTAGGTCCTCTTTTCTATTTTCTCAACATCTCGCTGACCGAATGCATCCTTAGTGTGCGCCTCTGTAGGTCAGGTGCTTTGATTGCACTTTCATGTTTGTTCCAGTTAAAGTTTCCTTTCTTCCTCCTAACGAACTTTGCTGACATTTGAAATGCAGAGCAGCTTAATAATTTCATTTTCTCAACTCATGTGTCTTTCCTTATGTTTCTTTGGTATTTTCTATTGGAAGTTCTCATTGTGGCCTCATACAGACCGCATAAAATATCCTCAAATGTCGCGCTTCCTTAGACAATTTCTTTAAGGCGAGCTCTTTAATAAATCATTTATGCAATCGGCAATCTACTGTGCGCACTGCGCATATGTGCATGACGTTTTTTATTACTATAATGGAATTTTAAAAAATGTTTAAGAAAAATTATAAGTCACAATATATTTAAGAATTTTTTTTACTTGTTTTCTGTTAAAAATATATATGTGAGGAAATGTGGTTCATTTAAAGTCAAACATAACTCAGAAACAAACATAATGACTAAAAACTTCTGGGATGGCCAAGCCAGACTGGGCAAAGAATTAAACTAAGCCCTTGTGGTATTTTCATGCAAGATACAACCCGCGAAACACTTGGGATAAACATTTTTAATTTAATTCCTAAACAAAGTTGAAATTGTGTTTATTACTTGTGTAATATTATTATTTTTAATTTATTTGTTTTTATGTACCAGAATTTTCTGAAAAAATAAGCAATTTGAGATGTGTGTTTCACAGGATAAGAATTTTCTGAAAATTGTGATTTTATTAAATAAGCTAAAAAATAACATTTTCGAGTGAACAGTGAATAGTGAGTGAAGGTGCATATATCTACAGAGAATAATTTTTTCTGAGATCTAAAATTTAAAAATTTTAATTGTTAATTTTTTTAAATTTCAAAACGTATTTTAAATAATTTTCAAAAACAAATCATTAATCATTTTTTTGTCCTGGTTTTAAAAAACATTTATATTAAAGAAATCAGTGAACCGTTATTTAGATTTCAACAACATATAAAAAAAGTAGTTCAAAAAGGATATTCCAGTAGTACCCAAAAATCATATTTTCTATAACAGTTTTCAGCTATAGACTTTCATTCAATTTAAAAAAGAAAATCATTTTTTTTACTCTTATTTTTTTCTTCTTTAAATGAGTGTACAATAACTGTAATTTTGATTTTCATTAAAATCTTATTTACGTAAAAAAAATAAATTTAGCACTTCTGAACATACATATAAAAGACATAAGTATGTATGCAGGGGAGTTCTTGCAACCCTCAAACTTTCACTGCCGTAAAACTGACCACTTGGCTACATTAAAGCAAATGCTGCAACCAAACAAAAAGCACAAAAAGCACAAAAAATCGATGACGGCCAAATGATGGAATCAAGTTAATAGACATTTTGACATGAATGAAATGAACTGTGTGGAAAGTCCTTAACAACTCAACACCTGCTTGTCATTTTCCCTTTCTAAAATATTATACACACACACTTACATAACTACAGAAAGCACAGCTTGTATATCAGCGTTTGCCGAAATGCTCACTTTCTCTTTTATGCGGGCTTTGTCGTCATGAAAGGTGCTCCGTTGACTGTATACTCGTTGATACACACATACAATATTTATAAACATGCATGCATATATTATGTACATAAATACCTATAAGCATATATATGCGTTTATGTAGATCTGGCAAAGCCACAATTTGTGGAAGTTGAGAAAGAATTTCCATCTGCACAATGGCTAACAAAAATTACATACCTATATACATATATGTACATAACTGCATAAATATTCATATATGTACATGTATATACATACTTATGTACATATGCTATTTGTAAGCTTATGACAAATATACATTTTCCAAAATTCCAGAACATATTTTGTAACACTTTCGAAATACGCAATTAATTTTACTAAAACTCTGCAATGCCAACGATTTTCCTGCTTTCTTGTCAGTGCATAAAACCTAAAGGCCGTATAAACGTTTGTGCCAAATCAATTGAATACCATTTACAAAATAAAACTCGCGAGTTTCACATTAAGCAAACAGGATTTTGCTCTGCATTTTCAAGCGGGAAGTTCACTACGAAACTCCTAAAGAGAGTATCTATTTGAAAGACTCTCTAACTCCTGAGAGCAGAATTTATTGCATGTGCACACATATTTCAATAACTCCTCCGAATGTGAAAATGGAAAGTTGCTCATACGCACACGCGCACCCTAATTCACAACTACTTGAAGCAGGGCATCAAAGGCAAACTAGAACTAACTCTAAAAAAACTAAAAGTCCATATTTTATGCAAGGTTTTGTATACTGTAGTTTTTTCAGAAAACAAAATCATCAAAATTAATGTGTCTGGAGAATTAATGTCTGCATTAAAGTTGACGTTGAAAATTCTCGAAATTTTCACTTTACACAAAGTCTTAAACATGCATACAAAATTGAACAACTCCAAAAAATATCTACACACTCATAACTCCACTTCTACCCGTTGACCTAATTTCTCTCCGCATCCCCCAAAACATAAGAAATGTGTCAGCATGCGCTCTCCTCTCACAAGGATTTTAATTTGAGCTCAAGCTAACAGTATTGCACTCTTAACTGAAATGCTCTACAATATGGATACACTCTTAAAGGTATGTTGCTTATCGAACGGGAAATTAGTTGAGTACAAATAAAATTCTCTTCGTCATGCAAATCTGTAGCCTTCGGCGAACAGCCCTGCGCGGAGAGCATTTCTGATAACTTCATATTTTCGTGTGACTACCAGTATTTAGTACTTGTTTATATTTTGACCTAAATATTTTCGGCAATGCACATACTATCATCCCTTACCAGTGCTCCGCCTGAAAGGGGAGGTTGAGTACTATTCGAGCACTTGGAAAGAGTCAACATTTAGCGGCACACATACCTACATACACATTTATGCTTTCAATTCTATTTGCTTTTGTCGTGAGCATAAATAACAGAAAGCCAGAAAGCAGTGAAAACAAAAGCAAAAGCGAAGTGGAGGGTGGAAAAGCGCAAGAAAAGAATTATTTCACTAACCTAGAATGCAATGCCTTCGAGCGTGGCAAGGCGGCGTTATGACCCTCGCACTGCGTGGGCTAGTGGACGTGTAATGCCGCCTATTGAAAGCCATGCGGCAATCAAAATAAATTGGGGAATAAGTTTAACGAGCACGGAATATAAGAATACAGATGAGATGGAGCATAGAAATACATGTGTATGATTGTGTGTGCGTTTTTTACGCTTTATGAATTCACTTTAGCGGAAGCGAGTTTTTTACATTTTTGTGCATTGGATTCTTTAACGAAAAAGCAACACAAACATACACTCTTAAATATATGTGAAAATAAGCATAAATAACGTTTGAAACGCATTTTTTAAGGATAATAAGCATGGCAACACTTTATGATTCTAAACATTTTTAGTATCTAGTCAAACTCAAAATGGAAAATTTTAGCGTAAATACGTGATAATGTCTTTGTTTAATTGTTTTTGCCGAGAAAAGCGAGAAAAACTTCTTCAAAAAAATTTGAATTTTCAAAATTTGTATTTATTATTTTCATGATATTTCAACAGAGATAATTAACTGTAGTATTTTTTACCTATTTTCAAGTCAGTTATATTTTCTATTTCTATTTTCATATTGTTCCAGGATATGTACAAGTCCAATATTGAATGCCCAAAAATTTAAGTTTCAGCTTTAAATTTATATGTTATTTGCGATAAAAATGTATTAAATTCAATTTCTCTAATTCTAGAGTCCCATAGCTGTTTGAGTGGGTATTTCAGCTATTGACATGTGTTAAAACCTTCAAGCCCACCGCTAATTGGCGGACAAGCTCAGCCCAAACCAGTTTTCAAGGATGCCTGCAAGAGGCAATATGAAAAACAAATCTTCAAAATAAATAAAAATATATACATACATACATATGTATATACATAAATGCATACGTATGTACATATGTGCAAATGCATTTATATACAGTAATATATAACAGCATGTACATAAAAGTAACCTCCATCAGAAATCAGGTCATTAATGGAATACAAAAACATCAAAATAACTGTTGTAGCATAAATGTTGGCTTTAAAAATTTTCAGTGAAAACAATTTCCTAAAAATTAATGGTTTTTGTGATTACAGAATTTTTTTATATTTTCTAGGACTATTTTTTGATAGCATCCGAGTTGTTACTCTTTTTCAAAATTTAACATTTTTTAAATTATTATTTTTTTTTTAAATCAAGGACGCCGGGAAATTTAAAAGTTAGTTCAAGAATCTTACTGTATGTATGTACATAATAAGTACCAGCGATGGTTTTTAGCATAACTCAACTTCATAAAAATATGAAGAATTTTTATTTTTGATTTCACTTTCATAAATATATGTACATACATTATTAGTATTAGAGCGGGTCGATTTTTTTTCTACAAAATTGTTCTGTTTTCGGCTCCCTGTAAATCTACCCGCTCTCGTATGTATATAAACGCAACATATGTACATGGACATAACACTTAACACAATTGACCTAGTAAACGTCATGCCATTTACTTTCATACATATGCGCTTATTTATATGCGAAAATACACATATGTATGGTATATACAGTTAGTAGTGCAAGCATCTGCTGGTTCTCGCCATCTCACAGTAGCAGCGTCTCCTTGGCACAAATGGCCTCGTTCTCATTCTCAATTTGCCCTCCACACTTTTTTGTTTATGCACTTCAATACAAGGATGCATCAGAATATTAATGCACTGCCAACCGAACTTACGCTGCCATCGTCTAACGGCCTATAGTAATCGGCGGCCTCGTCAACTTCACCCACATTTATCGCACTTGCATTTACCAACATTCACACATACATACGTACATCTATGCGTATCCACAAGCTTTATATACATATGATGAACTCGTTTGAAGTCGCGATTTTGAAATGCGCTCGTGTTATCATTCCGGCTAGCGGTGTTTTCCCATTCAGCACTAATACATTCACAGTTGAAGCCGGCACATCGCCGGTTGTAGGCTCGCCTTAGTTATCCTTTATTGCTGGCTAATTGTATATCAGCTTTGCGCGGGCAACGCTCTTACCGAGTGACAATAAATTGCAGCCGTTAGTGTGAATGTTGCAAGTGATTTGCCTTGAAGCACCGAAGAGTTGAGGATCAATAATAAAAGTATGCGGGATCACTACAATAGATCGACAAGGCGGTCCAGCCTAAAAGTAGGCAACTCTTAAACTCTAATCCTTTTTATTTGTTAATAAATAAATGAGAATTTATATATACATACATATATTTAAATTTGTTATTAATCACAACTATTACTTTATTGCAGACAAACAAATCCAAATTCAGATGTACCTGGAAAGGCTGCAAACACATAGAACACACACCGAAAAAGATAGAGCGACACATACGTAATGTTCATTTAGGGTAAGTACGACTTATAACTGTACCTATAAGGACATTTTTATTCATAAAACCACACATTTACACCTCCACACCTGTTTCTTGCTGAACTCCATACATGTCCATCTGTCTGGTATACTCGCAATTCTCCAACATCCAAATGGCACTCGTTTACTCTAGAACCACCCTTTTCTCCAAAATTACATTTAATATAATCGTTGTGGTGCTTAAACAAATGTTAAATACAAATTTTATTCAGTTTCTCTTCAAAAATATTCATAACCCCTCGCAGAGTTGTGTAATTCCCAAAATGGAATCTTTAAAGTACGAAATTCGTTTCTAAATAATAGCAGCGAGGGAAAATAAATATTTTTTCATGATAAATCCTTGAAATTTGTACATGCTAAAGTATTTGCATTTTTCTTTGTATTGGTAACTTCAACCAAGGGAATGTTCACGCTGTCGCCTTGACACAGTGAGCCAAGCAAAGTGCAAGTTAAATGGCAGAAGTGGCAGAAGTGGTAAAAGCGCCGCAACCATTGCAACTCACAATAACAAGCACAGCTGTAGCACCCTAGCACTAACAACAACACTGCAATACCCACTGCAGTTCTCTAACGTGCGATTCCGCTTTCAGTTGCATTGGCTTTAATGTAAAAAATCTGGGCCATATACACTTAAATGCATAAATTTATATAAATGCGCAAGTATGTTTGTATGGATGTGTGTCTAGTAGAAAAAATCACCAAGCAGCAACTGTAGTGCGATTAGCCCGGTTGTTGGGCGGGCGAACGCACTCGTATTTCTGAGCATTCGTGACAAATGCTGTTCGCAAGCATACACACGAGCGCGGCATTTTGAGGCCAAGGTTTCGTACCACTGCACTGCTTCAGGAAGACTGCGCTGTGGTGGGGTGCATATGATTCGCGGCGTTTAAAGGTTGGGTGTGCATATGTTTTAGAATTCATTTTTATAGATTATCGCTCAGGGAATCCGCCGTAAATATTTCCCAAAATAAGAAACACACCATAGTTGTTCTTGTATCGCGTTTGTAATTGTATATATGTATATTTTTAACTCTACACACTAATACAGAGCGAACTTTTGTTTCATTATCTTCTTTTATAGTAACCTTATATACTAATTGGTTATACAATAATACATATAACTAGTTCTCGCATACAAATTAAACTAACTAAATTTTAAAATTGATTTTCTTAGCATAAAGCAAAGCTTGTTAAAATAAGAATTGTGTTTCTTCAACATTTTTGCTTTTGCAACTTTAACAAAATAATCTCCTAAATTAAAGTTAAAACGAAAGTAAAGAATAAAGAATAAAGAACACATACAAAACTAACGTTGGGCAAAAGTAATAATAGCGCAAATAAATAGATACTCCTACCAAAGGCAAAGAAAAGTGAAGGGTGCAAAATAACTAACCTATTTTTCTTCGTTTAAATGATATGAAATCGCTTAAGCATTTTTGAGAATTTGCATGTGTGTGCAGTTTATATTAAATTGCATTGTAAATTAGCAAACATGTCATATCAATGTGGAACTTTAGCGATGCTTAACTCTTAGAATAGAATGCTAAAAGGTGAACAACGCACTAGAGTCTTAATAGTAGTATTTATTAGATATAGATGCTTACATTGCTTACAACTAGGAACTATGTACTACCGCCTACATTAAAAGGGAGTACGGGTAATATCCAATGAGGTTTACTGATAAATGCAAAAACAAGCACGAAATGGCTTTCATTTAGGACTAGTGCGAAATTCAGGCATTTAAATAAGTTGAACTATACGAAGGGAACACATTTCAACCGGTAGTAATTGAAACGCATTTTTAAGAGATTTTTTTTATTTATTCACGACGCGTTTCAAGTTTAGGATTGAAAATTATAGAAATTTCTTATATCGCACTCAAGTCAAAGATTTTGAACAACTAGATCTACTATTTGGAGAAACATTAAACATTAAAAATTGCATAGCTATAAGAATATATACGCGCTAAACGGTTTGTCGCACTTAAACTACCTCGTTTATAATTTAAATTATTATTCAATACGCTTTATTTACTGTAAGTCTACTACTAAAGAAACACAATATCTATACATTGTAAGTCTGCCATGATTGTTCCTTAAAGTTTAGCTTACATTGCCATTCACTCCAAATTGTCTGCCTATAACTAGACATACATATATATTTTATTTCCGTGTATTAGCAGTTTGCACTTAAAATATATGTGTATATGAGCTTGTATATATGTGTATATATGTCTCTTTATAATCGTTTAAATAAATTTACAAAAAAAAAGAAAAACACATTTCGAGCTTAAATAAATTCCCTTCTTACATAAACGTCCTGTTAAATACATCACAAAATAACAATTATTAAAAAAAATTTCGTCTACATTCTAAAAAAAAATGTTTGTATTTGTGTGTAACCGAATCCAAACGCGCGTTATATGTTTAAAAAAAAATAGAAGTAAAATAAATATTGGTTTTAAATAAGTTCACCTTCACGTAAAATTATATCTAGCTGGTTACTTTGCCAGCATCGAATCGACAATTGCGTAGGTTTTTTACTCGATTCATTGTTGCTTAATTTAATTGTGAGGGTTCATAAGCGTATGAGTTATGTCCATAGAAGTTTCCGCAAGACCATTAACAGTTATGCCATTTGCTAAATTACTTACTGAAATATAATTTAAGAAATGAAAATTAATAAAAATTTGAGAATCGAGAGCGTAAGATATGCTTACCAGTACGGGTACCCTGCGGTGCATCAAGTTGTGACCAGTATTGTTCTGAAGGGCTCTGTGTGCTTGTGCCAGGTGGTGCCTGCACCGGTGCACCTGTGTATCTAAAGTAAGGATTTTTCAAGTCCAATGTGTTGCTGGAGGATATTAGCGTTCCGTCAATATGCAAATCAATCGTGACATCATAGGACTGACGGCGATTGGCTTCAAGAAGCACACGACCAGTTAAAAGTTGGCCTTGCTTAATGAATATCGGCATTGGTAAAAGACAGCGCACTTGGTACCAATGGGTTAGTGGTGCTGTGGGCGATGTGGAAAGCCATACTTGCTGGCTGGAACCGCAGAACTCAACATCAAACCAAAAAGCAAGTCCATGACAAATGCCGGTTTGTAATATATGGAACTGGAGAGGTATATCTGGAAAAATCATAACAATAATTGAAAATAACCTTAAACGCAGCAAAAAATAAATACATACCAATGTTATGTAAATCGTTTTCGTTATCTCGCAGAAAATCACAAACATGCCGCACGGATTTTGCCATACAAATACGTATGTCGAACGTATCGACAATCGGCTGCCGGAAATACTCCTTCATACCTTCTTTATGCAGCGTAGTCAAATCGACGCCATGGAAAGCGGACTGATACCAAAAGTTTGCTTTATTATACTGCTCGGAGTAAAGAGATTCATCTGAAAATGGTGCAATATGCAAATCTCCATGTGTCGGAAACATTTTTCCGTTCGGTTTCAACCATTTTCTAGCGTGCAAATATGTTTCTAGCATACGCTCATTGTAGAGCATGTATCCCATAGGTTCTGATATAATTACGTCTACCATTTCAGGTATTTCAATTTCTTCAATTTTACCAGGCATCACAAATATTTTATCCTGCACGTTATTAGAATCAACTAATTGCTGTGCATACTGTGCCATATTAGAGGCTTCAATGGCATATACTTTAGCAGCGCCTGCCTGAACAGCAAAAAATGATAAAATCCCTGAGCCAGCGCCCACATCCAAAACTATTTTATTCTATAATGTTAAATCGATAGTTATTTAAATATATCATAATATTATAAAAATAACTTACGTGAAAATCAATAGAATTTCCTAGAATGGCACGTTGATATGTGCTGGTGCGAACATAATCTTGCATCATATTCTGTTGCTGCGACAAATATCCATAAAATTGGAAATACTGTGAAGCGGAAGACTCTTCAGTTCGTTGTGAAAATACTGATTTTGGTCGGAGATGTTTTACACTATCGACTAACTTTCGAAACCGTTGCTGTTCTACAAGGCCAGAAGAGTATAATGTAAATATGTATATGTCATTGCATTTTTTATATAATATATTTGTTACCATATGCGGATGAAAATCTCAGAAGCAAATTATCATTATCTAGAGAAAGAGCATACGTTTGCCGCCCTATTTGTGATGATTCGGTATCATATGCAAGCAAGTACTCCTTAAGAACACTCGAAGTGTCGTTATCTAAAAATTTAAAAAGTTTATTTTAATAACATTCAACAAATTCTCAGCCTATAATACAGCTTAGACCAATTGCCAATAACGCTTACCTGGTGTAATTTTTAAAACAACACCTTGTGGGTCGTAAATGCACAGCAAAGTACAACTTGTCTTATATTTGCAACTAAACTTGAGATTTGTTTCGTCGACAACTTCGCTAATAACGACACCATTAAAACTGCTAGTGCCATTGGCATTAAGGCCTCCATTGCCGCCTCCGATCGTACCGCCATTATTTGCAATTGTAAATACCCCACTGTTGTTTTTACTATGTCCGCCACTACTCAATGCACATAGGGATGAGGAGGAATTATTGCGTTCAACTCGTTCAGTAACAATGTTATTAATATTGGTGGACATTTTTTCTCTGTAAATGCCAATAAATCTCGTTTCCTTTCGAATTTTCTAAACCGTGCACTCTTAACAAATAGTAATTGACTTTTTTGCTCACAGCGTTTACTTCTGTATGCTTTGCAATAATATGAAACATCAACTTTCTGCTGCAGATACAAGGATAGGTAGATGGGTGCTCAATGAAGCTTGAACATATACTCGTACTTAGTTCTTGTCGAAATAATTACTTTTTACTTATATGTAGCGCAGTGTCTTTAAATAAAAACGGAACTGAAGTTTTCTTCTTAATAAAAATCTTGATAATTTTGTAAAACAAACGCCACTTTGTAAATTTCGATGCCTGACTCTTTCGTAAACGTTGTATTGATTTGCTTTGTCTTTTATTTTCACCGCTTTGACGACCGTCTGTCGATTAATGCTTTTCCATCTGCTTCTTCTTCCAAAATTTCTTTGTTGCGAACACGTTTTGGGTAACTTGATAACAGAATTGTAAGCAAATATTTCTACATAAATCACAAGTTTATGCTTGCAAATTATTCGAGAAGTGAAATATACGCTTGAATACCTAAATTTGCAATACGGGTTTACTTCTTTCTTACTTTATTCTTAAATAGTTAGCGTTTCAATTTAACAACAGCACTACACACCATTAGGCGACAGATCAACTACACGAATGTCAGCAGGCAGCAATCGCGTCATTTCATTCCTCACCTTTTATATATCGCACATACCTGCGGAGCTGCTTTGTACAATGAAATTGATTGCTATGCATATATTGCTATCTCTTTTTCCCATGGCTAGTGCTCGTCAGAGTTGCATAGAAGAATTTGTAATAGATTGTAGGGTTGCTTTTACACCTATCAATAAAATTTTCTAAAGTTAACATATCTACACCAAGCAAGTTTTATTATGACTATGTTAAATTTTGTTATAAATACTTTACTTGCAGTAACAAAAAAGCACGTCGCTCTGCTGATTATGATGAATCATGTAGCGAAAATGACCATGAGGAAGAGTTCTATTATACAGAAATCGAAGATGAAGAGGATGATTGTAAAACACCGAGCCCTACATCGCCACCCACTCTAAGCCACCGTGATATGGCTCGCCCACCACACGAAGACCCAGAATACCAAAGAAAAATAGTGGGCAATTTCAAGTAGGTTTCTTCTATAATTTTTTTATAATATTCTCTAATACAGAATTAGAAATATAAATTATAATTCACACACGTTTCATGATCGTTAAGTTAAGTTTACATGTCATAACAATTTTTGTTTTGGAGTTGTCTGACTTTAGACGTTAACGATTAGTATGTATTTTTTTTATTTAGTTCGAAACATTAATCATTCAACATAACCACACTTCAGTACACGTTCAATGCAAACAAACAATGACGTTTATTTTTTTCCTAATCATAGGCAAGGACGTGTCAATCAACAACAACAGTTGCAACAAAATCAGGGTCAACATATAAATAACGGCAAGACGGTATTCCATGGTGGCACTTATTTTACTACCAACAACAGCCACACCAATCAGCAAATGCAGAGCAATTGCGTGTCGACTTCACCTCTAAATCATCAAAACTATTGGCAGTCGTCATCAGTACCGGTAGTACAATCAGCACAAACCGCCATTACATCGGTGACATCTAACTCAAGTCAGCTACTTCATCAAAATCAACAACCGCAGCCGCAGCAGCAGTCTCAATTTGTTAAACACGCTCGATCATCGCCACGTCCGTCCCAGTCGACAGCGCCATATCCATCTCCAACGTACCATCACAATTATAGCAGCAGTCCGAATAATTGCATCAGTAGTAACAGCCATGGCAATGTCAACAGTAATTCATGCAATAACCAAAGCAGTTCCATCACACCCAATAATAGTGGTGCCAGCAATATGCTACAACAGTTGTCCCACCAAAATATTACGGTGACGGCACATCACACTGGTGCTCATCACAATCAGCCGCAACCACAGCAACAACTACCGGCTGTAACTATTACGCCAAATTATACAAATCAACAACCGCAACAACAGCAACAGCAGCAAATACAACACATGCATGGTCACCAACAGTCGACGCAATCCAGCGCAGCTGGAACTATTGTGACAATCTCCACAGCACAAGTTCACCAACAATCGCAACAACAACAACAGACATCTCATCATCATCATCAACAACAACAACATTCACAACATACAACCGTTGCCACGACAACCAAACACACACCGAACTCACCAAATAGACGCACACGAGGCGAGAACAAGAAATGTCGCAAAGTATATGGCATGGAACGCCGTGAACTATGGTGCACTCAATGCAGGTGGAAGAAAGCATGTACCCGATTCGGTGACTGAAAAAGGGTCAAAACGTCGGCGGCGGCGGCGGAAACGACGACGACGGCGACCGCTGTAACGGCAGCGAAAATGATTTCGACGAGGACCACAACGACAGAACTGGCAGCAGGGGCGAAATCGAAATCACAATTGCATACAATTGACACTGGCAATACAGTCACGGTAACGCCAACTTATGCGAAGTACAAGCGAACAAGCAACAATTACAATAACAATAATATTGGCCATAACAGCAACAAACACAAATATTTGGCAGCTTCCGCACCAGCAACTGCCGTGGCTACCTCCGTCATTGTGAAGCCACCAAATAACTTAAGAAAAATCATTGCTAGCAATAATAACCACCAGAACACTGCCAATGGCAGCAACATAGACCATACGCCGATGACTAGCAAACATAATAACTATGGTACAAACACGGACGCTGATGCACATCTACAACAGCAACAAATCCAAGTTGTTACAACTGCCAATAACAGCAACAGCACTAATAACAATCACTTGCTGACCACTGCTGCCTCAAATACTGAACTCGACATTTGTATGCGAACGTCGCTGCCATCACAATACTTTCCTTAAGCACCAACGCCACACACCACAATACACTACAAGAGTTAGCAACAGTAGGGCTGAGCCCCACTTTAAGACGGCATTATCTATGGCTGGCCGCGAAGACAAGTATGAAGACGTTATGAAAGCCGTAATAATCATAACACTAAATAATTTTTCGGCTATGTTTTTGACATTTGCTGCAATTTTTATCGTACATTATTTTTATTTTTTTTTATTATGTATTTAAGAAATGACTTACAATATTTTTTTTGCTTTTTTGTTATTGTTTATATTTTGTTGTCTTTACTTATTTGATTGATGATTATTTAGATCAGCCTCCAACGGCAATTTTACACTTTAAATTAATTATATAAAATTAGAAAAATTTTTCTTTACTTTTAATTATGTATGTATGTGTGTGTATACATGTAAACATGTATAACATACATGCATACGTATATATATACATATATACATATATAGATATATATAACGGTACATATAGTATTAAGAATTTCAACCTTGCGCGACTCTACCATTATCCACACATCAACTAGAAACCTAGTAGGTGCATACACAGTTGGAAATGAAATATTATCTACAACGTACTCGTACATATGTAAAGTTACAATGAAGTTGAATAAATATAGATGTGAAAGTAATTGCTTTTAAATTTACAAACACAAAACGTGTATATGTCAATTTTGTTATACATATACATGCATATACATATATATAAAGATATATACAGACAATGTTAATAGACAAGCGAAACAGCTATCATATGTGTGTGTATGTTGCATAAGTACATAGATAGAGAATTAAGTATTACATTAAACGTAATCATAACAACGGTAATGTTTAACTTCATTTAAATAGCAAAATGTTAAAATAAGACAAAATAAATAAAGAGAAACGAAACAAACCAACTCAAAACTTATCTTTAAGTTAGCTGTAATATATTTATGCCCACATACACACAAGTTTATGAAAATGAAGTAAACGTAGGCAAGTAGTACCCAAACCAACTTACTCCGATTACTACCGTAAACTCTAAAAGATTTTCACATTTAAATTTCAAAATCATGTTGACACAGCTTTCACTCATCACGGCCAATTATAAAAACAATATGTACATTTGTTTCAAATGTTGAACATTTGCATAAATAGCATACATACATATTATACCATGGACTCAAGCGCAATAAAGCAATTTAGTTATTCGTGATACAAGGCAATTTTCGATTATACTGAATTCGTAACTATATTTAAATACCAAATGTAATGTTATATAATTAATCACTGGAATCTTATGGAGCGTAGAGATTTTATACAAGATCACCCATTAACCTATGTAACAACTTATTTGGCATCCTTTCGGTAGAACACAAATTCTTTTAACGAGTGATGAACAGCAGTTATTTGCAGATATGACATTTATGGTAAATATGTATGTATGGTTGTACGTATGCATATGAGTGTAGGTAGTGATACCAAAATCCCAATTATTTTATCTAAATAAGAAAAGAAAAATATTTGCATTTCAATAATCTAATCAAAGTAAAATTTTGTTTTTGCAAACGTTTTTCGTAAAGCTCTTCAAAAAGACAGTTCAATAAATAACGCAAACCAATTCTGATAAAGTAGAACTCTCGCAAGATCATGAAATTAAAAGAAGTGTTCAAATTAATGTAATCTATAGATATCTAAATTTAAAGAAATTTATAATTATTATATATGTATATTATTTGAATTATACACATTTCGTTCATTGGATTATTAATATTTTTGTACCTAAATTTATGTACACGATAGAAGTAGCACCTGTATAAAACTACTATTATGAATTTCATTGACGACTAAGTTACACAACTAAAATAACTCTAAAAATTCGAAGGCTGCTTTGCTGCAATAAAATTGTTACTAAGTTGTTATGGTATGAAGCTGCTTTCACTTCAAATTACATGTATGAATACATACATATGTACATATATGATCATGTTTGTAGTTTTTCTCAAATCTTTTAAAATTTTTGTTAAAATTCGGTCTTTACGATTTTCTACTAATTGAAGTATACAAATGCATAGCATATTTACTGCTTTATACATGCATATGTGATTTGCAATGATCTTATTTAGAGAAACACACTAGACTTACCTTGGGAATGCCAACGCACTATCTCAAAGTGTTTCCCCATCTATTTCTCCGTAAACGTGATTTGAATGAAATTCGTGATAGTGGCCATTGTATATATATAAATTTTGTTTTTATTAGAGAAACTAACATTTATTTCGATTATATTTCATAAGAGAAACATTTAAACTAAGTACGGACAAGTATCAATCTTGAAAAATATACTGACATTCTAAAACAATGATTTGTATTAGCACTTTTGTAAACATGTGTATGTACACTGGCGAATGTGTGCCAAGATTGTGCTGTAAATTAATTTATCTACTTTCACATCTTCCCCTGCTAATCAATGACTTTCAAACACTTGTACACATTTCTTTATGTTAATGATTTATTATTATTATTTTTTTGGCAATTACAAGAAAAAATAATTTTTAAGTGATATTTTTACAAGTTTTCGCTGAACTAGTATGTATTAGTATAAGCAGTTATGAATAAAAAAAATACGTTTAGCCAGCAGTAGCAGCAACAACAACCAGAACACTAAATTCAGCAAGAAGAAGAATAAGTTGATTGCGAAAGTAAATTTATGAAAAAAATAATAATAGAGAAGTGTAAGCCACTCACTCACTCACTTGCATAAAATCACGCCCAACTTCCCCTTTGTATGTACATACGTGGGTACATGCATACATACATACATGAAGTTTATTTAAACTATAAATACAAAACTTACATTTTGAACTTTAATAAACAATTGTTATTTATAATTAAAGATAAAAGCCCAAAAACTAAACTTTGTTTCTTTTATTTTGAAACTGTTTTCTTGCTTAGTAATATGTATTTTTAAATATTTATTATTTGGAAAATTGATTCTCGGAAGCCTCAAAATAGATATTAGAGAATAGCTATAGTATCAAAATTAGCTTCCATGATGATGGTTTAAAATTTTTCTCCCAAAGTGTGGTTTTTATGTTCATATTTTTAGAATTAATACTGTTTGGTCAGCGTAAGGCGCGTGTGGGAGAATTCTAAAGTGCGAACAAGCATATTTCACGGGTTCAGATAATAAAAACAGAACAAAATAAACAAGTACAAATGATATTCTCCTATATTCACGAAGGCATTCATATAGACATTTTTGTTGATATTGAGGTGAAGGGCGCACTTTAAGCTCCTAAAAGTATGCAACTATCGAGTCTAAAAGTATGTAAGAGTAGTGCTGCCAACTCAGATAATTTTTTTAATGAATATCTAAAATACCTTATTGTTGACTATGTTTTTCACAATGTTGCATTGTTTATCATATATTTATAAATTTTTGTTAATGACTTTTTTTGATTTTTTGTAATACAGATTAAAAAAGGTTATAAGGTCAGTTGAAAGCTTCATGAAAGCTATTTAAATGACGCGAAACTAACTAAAACACAACACCAAATTATAAATAATGTGCATATTTCACAACCAACAACAATTCGACATTCATGCATAAGTACATACAAAATGACATAAAAGTGCGAACACGTAAAATTTACAATTCCCTAGTAAAGTTAGAAAAGTGAAAAATTACCCTTACACCAAAACCTTTCGTTTTTAAATTTACTCTCAAGTATAATCGGCGATAGACTTACGATATAAGTTAACAACCAATCTAGTATTTACCTTAGTATGTATGCACATGCACGTTAAATACGTAAGTACTGTATTCATTAAATTGCAATAAACAAATGTAAAACAGTTAAGTATGTTTATATTTAGCGGTAAATAATTACGTACTCGTATATAGCTTTCCATATTTAATAACTGTGTAATTTCAATTTACGAATCGGCGGAATCGAAATTATTTACAACCTTAAAAATAAAATAATGATTTAAAAAACGAGAAAAATCGTAAAAAACTCTAACACTGCCAATCATTAACGCGATTTCTAAAATTCATTCACTTCTAAACTAAGCGTTATTTATTGCTCGTTTACTTGCACATACATATGTACATACGTTAACGTGCGATCGATGCACTAGAGTTAATAAAATATTTGCGTCTGTTTGCAAGCGCCATACAAAACCATCAACCTTATGTCAAATTCTCACATACACTTGACATGTATACATAGTATATACATATTTATAATTTTATAAACTCACTTTTAAAGTAACAGTTTTTCAAATGTTCACCAGGAGCTGGATTGTATATATTTTTAGTTTATTATGGCCCGTCAAACTTTGTAATGAAAACATCTTGTATTAAGAATAACTATCGTTACATATACCATATTGATACACATTTCAACATTGCGGAAGCTACTAGAGGACAACTGCTTTTTTGTTCGTTGAAATATATATTTCCTATTTTTTACTACTATTTTCGTTAAAAACTAGTTTTTACATTTAAATATTAAACTGAGAAACAACAATTGTTTTCTGTATTCTTCAGCCCTTCCATATTATTCATATGCTTCTTATGAATATTCATGTTCATAGCTTGAAAATTTTTAAAGTAAATAATAAATAATTATAAACGTTTCGAAAAATTATTAATAACTGTACACTCTTCTCTAATTTTTAGTGAAATTTTTTAAGAGAAATCACTTGGGTAGAAGAGAAAAGATTATTATTCTTCGTATTCGAATAATAGCCTAGTGAATACAAAACATTTGAGCAAATCTTCGAAAATCTCTCTCTCCTTATTGAAAAAGTTGATTGTTCTTTATATTTTGACAATCATTTTTCGGAAGCCCAGTTTTAAACGGACTTTGACGGGGCATTCTCAGCTAGCATTTCTTTATTTTAATTATTTACAATTAAATAATTATTTACATTTTTTTTTAACTATGATTTCTTAAAACAAAAATAAAAAATATTTATTCTAAAGCAATACATGTAGACTACCAATCGGCAACTAAAAACTGAACAATCACATATTAAGACCGCTACCCGGGCTCCATCAATCGTTTACATCGACCAAAACATACACGCATAGAACGTAAAATCAACCCTAACCCTAAAACTAATGTTATTCACTTTTTATAGTATGTACTTGAGTACGTACTCATTTCGAAAGGAAAATTAAACGACTGATTTATTGAATTAATAAAAAAAATAAAGAAGTAAATGGAAAATTCTTTTTTTGAGTAAATTATGAAAGAAAAGCATTTTTTCATTTTTAATTGAGAAATTCGAATCGAAATTTTTTACCGTAATTAATGTAAACATCCCAACTGAACCGAACAACTCATTACTGAAAAGTAAACAAATTAATATCTTAAAAATCAAAAATTAGTATTAAATATTTTCTACTTGATATTGATTTTCAAGGAATTTAGAATTATTTATAAGATGTTGTTGAGATCGATTTAATAAAAATTTTCGTACAAACGTGCTCGTACATAAAAAGTGACTACATGCAAACACCCATGAATGTGCGAATTGAAAGTCCAGTTAATGTATATATATATAGATTTAAAATTATACTATATTACATAATAATTACGTCATTCCCTTATCCCTCTCCTTAACCAATAACAAAAAAATAATTATAATTGTTCAAACAATTTTTAAAAAAGTACTGAAGTTAGCACTAAAGATTATATGTAAACCAGCACACATTGGGATATATCGTTAAGAAGTTAGCACATATACTTAAACATAAAGTAGTAGCTCGATAAATCGAATTATAATTTAATATGTACTAAGTTGATTCGGCAACAATTGCGATTACACATAAGCTACTTTGCAATGTGAAGACGCATCCAAGACTTTATGCTAGACACATTGGCAGTTGGATACACAAGCGTATACAAATTAATTTATATATATACATACATATGAACATGCATTTGTATGCGATTCTACCCTTTATTGCTACTTTTTACAAAGGTTTAAAAATATTTCTAAAAAATCATTGCTATTTATACCCTGAAGCTATTTGTAATATATAGTACAGGACGTTCTAGAATTATTGAAACTACTAAGATTGGGAGGGTTGCAAAGTTCAAGTTTAATAATTCCTTAATTTTCTTCCAGCAAGCTTTTCTTGAGGTCTGAGGATAACAAAAAAGCTTTAATATTACATTGCCGGACGCCCACTTTGCAAAGAACTGTCGCATAACTATTTTCTTGTACGATATATCTATCGTATTCCCTTGATATCTTTAGAATGTAGCTACCTCGATTTATTTCATTTTACTGTCATCCATTATCCTCTTTTCTATTTGTTAAATGTTTTCCTCGGAGACAGGTCCTCAAGTCAGCGTCTTCGAGGTTCATATGGCATGTGGTTGTACAGTTCTATCAAATGATATAAACAACCAAGTTCGATATTTTGATTGTGCTGGTGCCATAACGTTCCAACCAGCTACCAAATCAAAAATTTGTATTATTTTCCCCCTGAAAGAATTGTTTCTATACCAAAAATCTCGAAAAACAGTTGAATTCTAAGAATATTCTCCTTCATATTTTAACTGTTTTGACACTATCATTAAGTGCAGTACACTTTTTCCAATTCACTTGAATAAGGGGAAGTACTTTGCATGAAATTAAGTATTTAGAGTGTAATGTGAACATAACCTAAGATATTTTACAACTTTTTAACTGAATGAAGTCCGATATCAAGACCATAGAACAAGAGATGAACTCCAAAGACAAACGTTTCGCAGGGTCCTTAAGATTAAATAACTAATAAATACTATTAGTTTTATTTTATGCAAGATGTTTTTTAGGTATTTAATACTTCAATTTGTTAAAATTTGCTAATTAAATACACATTTATCAATTCTGATCAAAGTTAACAAAAGTCGATGCCCTAGAACGTCCTATATGCATACATATTTGAGTTAGTACTTACTTACATACTTTGCGTAGAACTAATGAAATTTGTCAGCATTAGTGACTTTTTACGTTAATCCCGCAACTGAAACAAAGAAACGATATAGAATATATGTATATGTGTGTGTAATTTATATACACTAGTTATCAAATTAGTGACTTTTAAACGATATAACAAATTCGACTGACGAATACAAATCAATTGATGGAAATATCTCTATAAGTAACTAATTAAATTAAGTATATTAAATATTGGACTGAAATGCGAAATTATTGATAAATAAATTTAAAATTGAAAACAAATACTTTTTTGGCGTATTCGGCACTATATATTTAAACGTTTTTACAAATTAAATTTAATACAAAAATCACACTTTTGGTGTTTGATTTAATAAATTTTAATGACTTACTGAACTTGATTGTGTTACGTAAACATTATTATTAATTAAGTTGTGTATTTGACCCGGTAACACGCTATTAAACTTAAGTTATTATTATAGGAATAAAATTGGCAATTCTAGTGGTTGTATGTGCATTTCACTGCAGCAAATCGAGTCTTTAGATACACGCATTTTAAAAATCCGCCTGACGAACATTTTGGTTTGCTCCAACGCCGTTACTCGTTTTAGACGCAGGCAACTTGCCACAAATACCCGAATAACCATTGCACATAATTGAAAATAAACTGCAAACTGCAAAATGGCATATACCAAACAGAAATAGTCGTATTCAAGTAACTTAGCAGTTTTTGAAGTTGAAGCATATGCATGTGTTTGTATGTATATAAAGTTGTAAGCATAAGAACAAATGTATGAATAACTGTAGCAGGTTACGAATCATTTAAACAGCAAGAAAAAGCATTAACAGATACATGTATGAACAAACCGTATATGTATATACACGCGTACATGTTAACGAGTGTACATGTGTATGTATGTGTATGCCAGAATTTCCTAAAAGTACAGTTAAACTATTCGATATCCTACAAATTGTAAAATATAAAATATTGTCATTTGTTTTAAGGCGCAAAAGTAGGGTTCTTAGATAAATACATTTAATACACATACATACATACATATTGTAAAAGTACATATTATAAAAGAAAACCCTTTAAAAATGTGACATAATGCGTAAATAAAGTACATATGAATTACTGATGGTTGTTTGAAGCTGAGTTTGTTCATTGTTAAGGGGTTTGATAGACAATAAGGTTACAAACAGGTAAGGAAGGGCTAAGTTCGTGTGTTACCAAACACTTCATACTCTTGCAACTTGCATTATATTAAAATCATATTCAAATAAAAATATCTGACATAAACTTAACCGAAAAGACTAAACCTTTTTTAGTTGAGGCGCAAAACGTCTACCTTGTACACATACATATGTACATTGTTATTAGGAAAACTCATTTTCATTAATATAACTCATAAATTGGCCGATATTTGCGGTAAAAGGTCAGCCGGAAGTTCGAAAATTTTTTCTATTAGGTATATGAAGACATTTTTTTTGCACAAATTGACCGACATTTTTCTTAAAAACTTCGCAATAGGACCTGGAGTTCATATATTCGGTACCTGGGGGCTTGAACAGTTTTGGTCCTATTTGGATAAGTTTTAGTCATAAGCTGGCACACTTTAAATACAGTATTCGTACAAAGTTGTATCTCGTTATATTAATTTCTTCTCGATTTAAATACTGAAAAGTAGAAGAATCAAATAGAATTTACAATTGTGTTACAATGTTTGTGAGAAATAGGCGTGGTTGTAGTCCGATTTCGGTCATTTTCGCACTGTGGCAGTGGAATGTGTAGAGTAATGCTACTGTATCAATAGCCATATGCAATACAAAATCTTGTTTTAGTACAATAATTGCACAACTAAAATCAGTGGCGTAGCTACAACTTCGGGCGCCCGGGACCAAGGATGTTCTGCCGCCCCCCTTTATCTACCTACCTACAAGTTTCATGAGGTGGTTCGAACAAAAACGAATTCTTACAAAATATCTTCGATATTATGTATATAAAATTTAGGAACTAGGAGCCACGCAAATTCTGAAGGAAGGAAGAAATTCTGAGAATTTTGGCTCACAATACGGTTTTTGAGGAAATTGATACCTAGTAAATTTACAAGACATCTTATTAAAAGCTATAGAAAAAACCCATTTTCGCTTTATATCTTGTACACTTTTGACACAATTTGCAGGAATTTTTACCCGAATTGGAGTTTTTAAATACCATTTTTGAAAATTTGGAGAAATAAAAGTATTTGTTACATTCAAAGCATAGGGTAACTGTGAGAGTGACACGTCGCTAGACAAAGCTAGAAAAGTGCATCTTTAAGTTCTATCACTATTTTTAAGAAAGATACAAGCCAAAAGATATAAGACAAATTCAAAGACTGAAGAGTATTCGAGTAAAAATTAATATTTTTCATTGTTATTCAGATTATTACATCGTGACTGTACAACTCTTTATCTTTTATAATAAATTTTGTAAAAAAAATTTGTTGAAGTATTTTTCTGAATATTAAAAACAGCGAAGATCGTTTTGCCGCCCCTAGACGTTGCGCCCGGGGCGACGACCCCCTTCGCCCCCTTAGCTACGCCACTGACTAAAATATTAACAACTTGGGTTCTATTCTAGTTCGGCTAAGATAATTTAATCTAATAGAAGTCGCTTATTGTCAAAGCTTTTCATAATATCCATTCGTCCCTCGAAATCCATTTATAATTTGGTTATTTTTCGGATATTATCAACATAGTGTACAACAGAGATCTATATCCAAAATAGTTATCAAGGCAGAACGGAGGTACACATGTCATTTTAATGTCATATGTTCAGTAATATGATATAACTAAAAAGCAAATTTGATATGACTGAGGATCTTAAGTCTAAGCTTCTTCCGTCTGATGTAAACCTAGTGCAGAAAGCTTGATCAGAATGCTTATCCTTTTTTCATACGCTTTTGATAGTTTCACATGTATGTTTGCTTATTTGTTTGTAACATCTTCAGTGGTACTGAAACTTAGAATATTTGAGTGACACTGTAAGAAGGCGATTACTTTAGCAGCTTACTAAAAATATGCGCTTAAAAGTATGCAACATACTAATGTTTTGAAAATATTCGTTGGAGCAAAAGTGACGTTAAGGTCGAAAATTGACGTGCCAAAAAGTTTAATGAATGGTAACATGGGCTTCGTTACAGAAATTATCCTGCAAAAATTTCGCAGGGACCAAGTACGTATGTACATACATATATGTGGAAGATATCCCGTCAGTCAATTTCCAGCAAAATACAACTAAGGAATTGCTGAATGACGAATGTTGCCAATAATATTGAATTAGGCGTCGACCGTTCATAAGATGCAAGGTTGTATAGTTGCTGAAAAAGCTTATGTAGCACTTAGTCGTGGCAGATCTTTGGGTAGTATTCGAATTGTAGAACTTGACTGATCAAGGTTGACAGCTAAAACTCTATGTAACAGTGCAGCCTTAGAAGAAATGATTCGATTAAGAAGTAAGAATTCAAAAAGTCGTCAATAGAACTTGGTTGCAAATAATTAAACAACAATAGCCCTGACAGACGACAGCGCTAATATGCATTAGCGGTCTTAATTTACATTTACTTGCGCATTTGACCCATGTTAATGCAAGTTTGTAATCCACAAGAATTTCGTGCATTTAGCTGTCATCATACTATCATACTATACTATATACATATACTTACTATAATAATATTATACTCGTAAATGCGAATGTAAGTTTGTTTGTTACGCTTTCACGCAAAAACTACTTAACCGATCATCATGAAACTTTGTACATAAGTATATGTACTCCTGAAGGTATTAGAAGTAAAATAGGGTACTTTATATTAAAAAAAAATTTAAGAAAGATAAAAAAATTGTTCGTCAAAAAATTGTCAAATTTAGCTACTTCAACGTCATCTAGCATTATAGTAATGAAGTTTCAACCATGAATACTGTAATACCGTCCCACTATATTACCGGCGGTGACGACAATATCCAAACCAATTGAATATATGTACATAGTTTCAAATGTTTGTAATTTTTCTATATTTATTATTATTTTCTTCTGTCGTTACATGCTATAAAACTATTCAAATTTTTGAGGTAATCAGTAATTTTTGTGGTTAGCAGAGACTTTATTATTATAGATCTTACTCGCTGATGTTAATTATTACTCTGCTTTTCTTAGAAAATGCCTCGGAAGCGGAATTCTGGTATATCAAAAATTTCATCGCGGGCGCGTGCCGCAAAAGTTGCACGAAATCAAGAAACTTCGGCTCACGCAGAGCTGAGAAGACAACAACAAGCAGAGTTTTGAGAGCAGCTGAAACGCCTCTTCAGGCACGAGTTCGTTTAGAGAAGCTGCACTGCAGACTACTAGAAGAGCGATAGAAACGCCAGAACAGAACAGCAGGTGAGAAGAATTCATAATGCAGACATACAGACCACGCGCCGCCGAAATTCCATGCGTAATGATTGGGCTGTGTTTAATGGTACTTGGTTTCAATATGATCCTTCAATTGAATATCATAATCATCCATTGATTGTTATTGGCTCAATGAATAAAAAATGTCAGTACTGCGATGCTTTTAAATGGAAAGATGAAACTGCTGGAATGTGCTGTTCCGGTGGTAAAGTTTCACTTCCATTACTTGGTGAACCAAAAGAGCCTTTGAAAACTTTATTATTATCGAATATCGCATTCGATGGAACGATGAGCTGTATGAGATACACGACGTCATTGGCATAGTTCAGCGAATTAAAAGACAGCGGCTACGCTGGCTAAGTCATGTTGTCCGAATGTTCGAGAACACTCCAGATCTGAAAGTATTCGACGCAGTACCCGCCGGTGGAAGTAGAGGAAAAGGAAGACCTCCACCCTGTTGGATGGACCACGTGGAGAAGGACCTGGCTTCGCTTGGAATCTCCAATTGGCGGCACCTTGCGAAAATGAGAAACGACTGACGCGCTGTTGTTAACTCGGCTATAACCGCGTAAGCGGTTTCTACGTCAGTGAAGAAGAAGTCTTGAGGTTCAAGTCTTTGCAAAAATATTTCTTTAAAAAAGAGTTAAACTTGGATTAAACATTTTTATCGAGCAATCGGTCACCAAACACTCTTTATACCAAACACGTACTTTACTATAACCTTCGCCTTGTTCAAGTGTACGGTCCTAAACACTCCATCTTAAAATATTAATGCTCGAAGGTAATCTATGTTTTTTGTCAATAATAAAGACAACGAACCTTAGGTTTGAAGAAGATTTGTATAAGGAAGATTTCGAAGCTATCATTCGTTTGAGATTATAATCTGTTTATAACGTATTTCCTGGATAGTTCCGAACACGACGATCCAATATCGGCAATTTAAATCTGCCAAAATTAAGTTGACTTCATATGAGATAAGTAAATGAAATATGGGGAATTCTGAGACTTGACGTTAAACTGACGATAATTTTATGGCGTTTTTACAACCTTTACAACTCTCTAAGAAAATATTTGAATATATAAAATATTTGAAAGATGAAAGCACTTCCTATTTATGATGCGTTTATATTCCCTCACTAATTCGAATTTTAAAACTGCAAGCTTGCGATCACTTTTGGGCCACCCTAAAACAAATGAGACGGAACTCGGCGATCGCACCGAATTGGCCAATAGCACATCAATCTAACGCCAAAACGTCTGTTTAATTGTTTATAAATTGTAATACAGACAGAAACAACCAACAAATACATCACTGCTACAACAAACCTCTATGTTATCTGAAGTATATTCAAGGGTCGTTGCTCACAGCATTAGTTATGTAACGGAATCGTTAAGAATAGGTGTGCCGCTGTATTCGACTTGTAGCAGACTAAGACTCAAGTATGAAAAAAGCGCTCAATGTTTCCGTTTTTCAAAATGATTCAATTTTGTTACACAATGTAACGGCGTCAGTGACCAGCACCCACCGTCGTTTTAGCAACATTTTCGATACCGCTTAGATCAGTTCGATCGTGCAACGCACAAAAGACAGTTCGGGCGAATTCGAAAGCGCTACAAAATACTGCTTATCTAGATAGCATAGTACAGTGAAAATAAAGGTTAAATGTTTTTACAAACTCACGTACATGCAAAAAGAGTAATACATTTGTGATTAATGCAATTAACACTTTGATAACTAAATCGGTAAAAAGTCGCCTTGATGGTGAATTATTTCGAACAGCTGAATTCTAAGTTAAATTGGTGCATAATTTACAATTGGGTAAAAACTTTAACGAAATTATGGAGCACATTTCAAAAGAATATTAAAATGATTTGCCTGGGCAACACGACCAAATAATAAACAATTATAAATTTTGAAATTAAATATGCTTCAAAAGCACGCGAAACATTCGGCAGCAATTTGTTAGTGCTCATCGAAACGAATAGCATGAATTCATGCTTCAGTGGAACGGTTGCAATCAGTGTTTATCTCATAAAAACACCTTTTTTGCGTTTGGTTTGTCCCACTTTGTCAGTCCAGTGTGTGTAAAAACTAATTGGAATAGTGAACAAAACGGCTGAAGCATGTTTGTCTTTGGCCGTCGGCCACAAGCGAACTGCAGATGGTGGAGCAATGGGGTCCTGGCTTTGTCACTACTGCAGTTGATACTCTTGGGCAGTGCACATTTCATACAGATCGATCATAATGCTTTTCGCAATAATTATTTCCCTCGTCCGCCCATTGACCCACCAGCACCAGCGCTGACTCAAGCAGAGCAGCTGTCGCGAAATTTCGACGGCAGACAGCTGTCGCCAGCCGAACTTATGGCCGATTTGAGCAACGATCTCACTTACCGCATCCTTCATTACCACTCGATACTCAACAGAAACAACTTCGCATTTTCGCCCACTGCACTTATGAGTGTGTTAATTGCCCTTTATGAGGGTTCGGCAGCTCGGAGTGCTCTGGAATTGCACAAGGTTTTGATGCTACCAAACGGTCGGGATGTCATTCGTGTAGGCTATCGTGACATTCATCGCAGATTAAGGGTGAGTACAGCTTTTTATTATTAAAATGGTGCAACTCGGCAAAGGAATCGTTATTTATTTAATATTATACTTAGTAAAAGTAGATTAGCTGCTGGTGCAAACATTACTTACATACTAGAACCTGTAGGCAAGAACTCTAACCAAAGATCTGTGCGATACATTAGTGCAAAATACAAAAATTCTCAGCATCAAATAGAAGGAAACAAGATAAAAGTGGGAAGATATTTATATATAGCCTTATAACTTTAATAATATCTTCTATGTATAAAGAATATTTCCAGAGATAAATTAAAATATTTTAAATAAGATAAGTGCACAAAAAATTTTCAGTATTACTTGTATGACTTAATCAAAAATATTATTTGTTTGACAGTTTCAATGAAAGATAACTTTATATACATATTTTAAAAAATCTTTCTATTACGTATGTACACATATTGAGGCCAGAGATATTATTGATCCGATTCAATCCATTTTTTACATATGTATGTACTATGTACATACTATTATTAGAAAAATATTCCCTCCAAAACAGATTGACCAATATTTTCGATAAAAAGTGAGCAATTGGAATTTGTTGTTGGTCGATATCGGGCGAGGTAGATCTTGAGATATGGCTTTTCACCGAAAAGAGGGAGGTACCACGCCCATCGTCCATTTTTGACTATTGTATCTTAAGTGGTTTAGAAAATATGTGCATTAAACCTCTTTTTTAATTTTAGTTCAATTGTTCCCTTGCTACTGCGACCCTCTGTGCCAAATTACAGTTTTATATCTTAATTTAGTGTTTAATTAAGGCACTTAGGCACTTTATAAATTTTCGTTTAAAGGCGTTTTGTGGGCGTGACAATGGTCCGATGACGCACTCTACGAACTCCGTCTTTCTTTTTTGCCAAGGAACACGCGTAACAAGTTTCATTACGATATCTCAATTTCTACTCAAGTTATCGCTTGCGCAGACAGATAGACGGACGGACAGACAGTCACTCGGATTTCAACTTGTCTATTCATCCTGATTTTATACATGTACATACTAGAGGACCCGTCCACGCTTCACTGTAGCTGATACATACATAGACAATACTACTACTACCATCTATATGATTTCAACTAGTTGGATTATAACTTACGGTTCCTTAGAAGATCTGCAAGTGGCACATACCGCTGCTGTGACGACATTGCTTTTTGGGGGAAAATACTGTTGATTTTGTGCTCAGGGAAATCCACCGTTGGAAAGATATTTGCTAAACAACCTTTAGGTGAACAAAACTATAATACTCTGTAGCAACATGTTTCAACAGTATAAAAATTGTTTGAAATAAGCCAAGATCTTTTGATTTTGGGGGCTAACTTAGAATTTTTTTTACCCAGCAAAAAAGTCGTTTTTGTCGTATAGTGTAACCTATCTAAGTCTAAATATGAGTATCGAATTAGATTATATTCGCAATTATTTGGATACATTTTCGGGCAATTTAGCATTATGGCAGATTACAAATCCTTAAAAAGATATTGTTAGCTATAAAATTATAAAGAATAAGATATATTCGTTTAAATTTCGAACTTGAAAATAATGTAGCGATAAGAATTCACATTCGAACGAATATAACGATCTAAGTATTTTTAATGACAAAGAAATTTTGTCTTTATAAAAACAACAACCCGTATAAAGCAAAAATAGAAACAAATAACAAAGTAAAGTAGAGCTATTTCGAATATTGCGGCATTGGAGCACCGTAATTTGATATTAGATTAACAGTTCAATGAACTATTAGAAGCATCAACATTCGAAATTGAAGCTTAAAACCCAATATGCTCACATCCACATACATACTTATACTATACATTCAAAACAAAATATTGGTAACTGTTAGCGAAGACATTAGAAAATATACAAAAGTATGTAAGTGCGTATGCAAATAAAATTATAAAAAAATTGAGAATTTATTTTCAAACCCAGCGCAGAAACTGTCTCCTGCGTATTATTATATTTTTCGCCTGTTCGTTTATTCACATGGTTGCATAATTTTAGACTGATTCTACTGATTAGTAATATAACACAGTACAACAGCTAATCTGGGGGGTGAGAAATTCCAAGTCAGGGTGATGGTACTAGGTCAGTATAGTAAAACCCTCAAAGGGTTTGGCGTTCGTATGTGTCAGTTTTTTTTTTATGACCTTTTAAATTTTTTTCTTATCCTTTTTGCGGCTCCTTTATTCGACATGCATAGCAATTCAATAGATTGTGACCTTCGCCAGGATTAGTCCAAGTCATTGAGATACCGAATGGCATACTTTCACGTCTTCAATTTTTCCAATCCATTAGACGGTTGTAGCAGCTTTTACACACTATATTTGGTACCCAATTTTCGTTCACTATAACATTTTGGTTGAAGTACATCTCGTATGTTTAAACAAAATCAGTACTGAAATTTCCCCTTTTTTTATGGGTTGAGACATACCGAGTTATGTTAAACTACGTTTTTGCCAAAATGTTACAACTAAGCGAAAAAACATCAAGATAAGGAAAAAATTTAAAAGGTCATTAAAAAAAACTGACGCATACGAACGCCAAACCCTTTGAGGGTTTTTCTATACTGACCTAGTACCATCACCCTGACTTGGAATTTCTCATTCCACAGTGTAATTAAAAATGACCTCTATACATTATGGCTTAGTACTTATAGGTGGTACCAGCAGTCTAATTGTTCTGGATTCCGTTCCCGGTTCCAGCAAACATCAAAGTTAATTTTTTTTTATTGAACTCCATTCGAAGCCGAAACAAAACCCACGCATGGTGGTTAACTAAATAACTATTTAATATACATACACTTTGTTTTATTGCTGTAAAGACATAATAGGGGTATTCTCTTGCTCTTGCAAGATTGCAGATTGCAAAAATACTATACCGAAATATACAAGAGCACGAGAGCACCCATTGCAGAATCTAGTGATATACGAATGGCTAATTCGGTCAATTTGTTGTGAATGACTATTAAGCATGGCTATTGTGAATTGGCGTACCTTCTGCATACATTTTTAACAAAAAAACTGTAACAAATCTTTATAATTTAAATAGAAATAATAAAATCCATTTAAAACTTATCTTCCTCAACAATTTAACGACGTAATATGCTTTTATGTAAAATGGCAACTACAACATTGCACGCAAATATACATAGGTTTTGGTCTGACATATTTTACAGCCCTTGCAAATATTTTTCTGCGTGTGTTTGTTGTTGTGCCGTTGTAAATCTGCAATTCTTGCACCGTGCACCGGGTCTTGCAAGAGCAAGAGAATACCCCTAATATTTTTGTGAAATACTGAAAAAATTTATTTCCATTCAAAAAACGAATCATGTTATTTTAAAGTTGTATGGTAACTCTAGCAATTCTATAAAAACTTTTTTTTTCTAACGGTACTTCGGACTACTATAGATAGTAAGCGAAAAGCACTGAAAACGGTGTTTCATTGCTGAAAAGTCAGCCTTCCACCATGAAAAAAGGAAAGAAACAAATTTAATATTTTTACCTTATAATTTGTTGTGTTTCCATTATTATTAAAAAGTGTGAATATTCAATATGGCATTGAGTTGGTGTAATGAGAAAACATTTCTGTGGTTAATACCGCCACCGCTTACGCGATTATAGCCGAGTTAACAACAGCGCGCCAGTCGTTTCTTCTTTTCGCTACGTGGCGCCAATTGGATATTCCAAGCGAAGCCAGGTCCTTCTCCACATGGTCCTTCCAACGGAGTGGAGGTCTTCCTTTTCCTCTGCTTTCCCCGGCGGAATACTTTCAGAGCTGGAGTGTTTTCGTCCATTCGGACAAAATCCAAAAAATAAAAAACAATGTTTAAGTTTTTCAGTCAAGCTTGTAAATATTTGATTGTACTATATTTAATCATTGCTTTCATCGTTTTCGGTTAAATCTATCTTCTGAAGATAAGTTCATATAGAGAAGCCTCTATAAATTTCATCCACTAGCGGCAGCATAAGATCATTTTTCTTTTTGGTGCTAATTTTTATTGGTGCGACATAACAATTTTTTAAATATTTTATTTAGACGGAATTAATTCCTCGCTTTGTTATATTAACGCACTTGAAAGGATCACCTTCACTTAATGATGTTTTAAAATATATTTTACCGTATTCCTTAATAAATCTGAACCATTTAATGTCATGCCAATTGAATTTATCACCGTTGTCATCCACTTTGCGCCAAGTAAATACTCGTACACTTTTTGATGCGAAGGCAAAATCATATATGTATATTTGATTGATCCATTTCGTTAACTAAAAATTTTTTCTTCACTCCGACTGTTCTTATAAATTGGTACCAATCACGGGGATGAAGGATTTTTATTGAAGATTTATTTATTTTTTTTTTTTGCTCTAAGCAGCGTGGTCACTATCGCACTCCATGTGTGTGTGTCCAGGGACCATGAATTTATGATCTATAATGCTTAAATTGTTTTCTAGTTGCATCGAAATAGCAAACATTGTTGCAACTAAAGAGTTTTTGTTTTGGCCGGGGCAGCAATCACTGTAGAAAACAATAGGGGTATTCGCTTGCTCTTGCAAAACCCTTGCACGGTGCAAGAATTGCATATATTTCCTCTTGGTGCACCGGCACAACAACAAACACACGCAGAAAATTATTTGCAATGGCTGTAAAATATGTCAGACCAAAACGTATGTATATTTGCGTGCAATGTCACGCAAAAATATAATTGCAACCCTGTTTTAGCTGTCATTTTACATAAAGACATATTACGTCGTTAAATTGTTGAGGAAGGTAAGTTTTAAATAGATTTTATAATTTCTATTTAAATTATAAAGATTTGTTACAGTTTTTTTTGTTAAAAATGTATGCAGAAGGTGCGCCAATTCACAATAGCCATGCTTAATAGTCATTCACAACAAATTGACCGAATTAGCCATTCGTATATCACTAGATTCTGCAATGGGTGCTCTCGTGCCCTTGTATATTTCGGTATAGTATTTTTGCAATCTGCAATCTTGCAAGAGCAAGCGAATACCCCTTATATGATTTACGTTTGCATTTAATTGCAGTAAATGAGTAAACACGCATTAAGCTATTTCGTTTCCACCTCTTTTAGCTATTGCTTCATGCCACATGTAGCATATTGGTTGATTTGTTGCACAGTCATGTATGGTATGGTTAAAGGTCCATAAAGGCCTTTTGTAGAATGACAGTGAAGTTCTCAACAGAGGTGTGGGAAGGCACTGTTGAAGATGGAAACAAAACACTTTTAGTTTATTATCATTTAGAGATTTTTCTTTATCGGTTTTTTTAGCATCATAAGCTTGTTGTGCTATATTGAGATGTTCAGTTTGCTCTATTTTTAGAGATTCAAGTTCCTCAGACTTGGCAACTTGTATTTTACATTGAAGCAAATCACATTTGTGGCAAGTGTCAACTTTAGGTTTTTTAAATTTTAAATCGAGTGTGCCAAAGAGTTGAGCAAATTTTGAAAGTGACACGGAATGGTTGTATTTATCTTTATAAAGGCGATACAATTCAGCTACCGACAAATCACTCGGTAGATAACGCTTGGAAGTATCACGGCGAGTGTAGTGCGACTCATGTGATGGAAAGCTTTTAATGAAGTCTAAAATTTCTTGCTCTCTTGCCCGAGAAAGCTTTTAGAGCACGAATATTTTCCACGCGCGTTTAGTACTTACAACTTCGCTCTCTAAATCTGAGCTTCGAGCAGTGCAATTACTTATATCAAAATTTGGATCAACAACGGATCATCACTAGAAAAATCGACATTACTCACATTGCTTATGTCTAATAAGCTAACTAAATTTTCACTTTCCATTTTAATAAGCAAATACTCTTAACAGCGCGACAGTATTTCACCAACTGAACAGCTTAAGTAGAAAAAGAAACGGAATGAACACACACAAAAACAACTTTAATACGATGTATTTCGCCTCCTTGATAGTTTTAATTTTATCATAAGCACTTATATCCATTTAAGTTATGAAACTCTGAAAATCTATTTTTAACATAACGGTTTAAGTAGACATACCATTTCTTATTATATTAAATTTGTTGAATATTTTCTAGTAAATATTAAGTTTATGTTGACATAAGAGGTTATAAAAAAATTCTTAACAACCGATACGGCATCTCAAAAACTATGTTTACGTAAGATGTTATGTCGTATGAAATATATTCAAAAAGAAGGGACGTTAAAAAATAAACCGTGACAACTTTTTCTAAAATGGTGGAAATTGAAAACTGATTGGATCCAAATGTGCATTGTAAGAAGACATAGCAGAATATGACCTTAACTCGATTTTGACTTAACTCGACTTAAGATGTTATAACATATTTCCACAGATATATATTCATTCATTCTAAGACATATATCATTCAAATATATATTTATATATACATACATATATATTTATTGCATGGGCTGCAAAGTCTTTGATCTCAACGCCCAATCGGACCCTACATTGTTCAAACCGACTGTTGTGTTGTCTCTGGTCAACAACGTATTGAACTCAGTTGCGTAGTGATAGTTCCTGTTTGCATTCACTGTCGCAAATCGCTGGAGAATTCGCTTTTATTGCGTTCGATACTAAGGCAAAATGCACACTGATTATCTGAAATTATATATCACTAAATGTTGGATAGAACTTTCTACTCACTGCTAAAAATACTATTTCCGAGGTGAGATTTCTTACATTGTGTAGTATAGTTACCACAAATAATACAAAAAACTGGGAATTTTTAGTTAATCATTAGTGATATTTTCATTCGAAAACTTTTTTGAAAATTAATATATATAAAAATTCACAAATCTTAATTAAGGTACTATATTATTGCTAATTAAAGGCAGGTTAACGTACCACTATAATATTTACATGCATGTTCTTATATTATATACCTTAGTACATGTGTTTCTAATATACTTTTAGACATACTTTTTTGGTTCGGAGAACCCGCTCAAAGGTCTAAGCCTCAACAAAGATAATGTAACCATTACTCATGGGTATGAAACGGTTTTAACATTTTATGGATATGATTTGGGAATGGATATGGTATCCTCTACTGTCTCTTCGACGTCTTCTACAACACCCTTGTCGAATGCAACGGATGAAATTACAATGACAACAACTGCAAGCGCCCCAAAAACTTCCACAACAATTGTTCCAAGCTCCACAATGGAAAACAATACTGAAAAAATATCGACAGAGGAAAACAATAATGTCACCACGACAAAACCGGAAACAACAACTTCTCTTCCAATTGCAACCACTGAAACCGAAACTGTTGCTAAAACAACAACTGAAGATAAACCAACAACAGAAAAAATTACCGCAACAACAGAAATGTTAACCACAGAAGAAGTTACCACAGTGACACCACCAACAACAACGGCAACAACTGGTGAACTCACCGAAACAAATGATGACACAACAACAGTAACTACCGCACCAATAACTGAAAACAGCGATGATGCGGCAGAGTTCGTTTCACCGACACCCATTGAATTTAACTCAAGTCCATTTCAGCGGTTACAGAAGATGCAACCAATACATACACCAAGCTCAAAACTGCTGGCTCCTCTATCGCCAATTTCAACACCGAAACATAATTACTTGCCACAGTACGCGCGTTCTCGAAGTGGTCGACATAAGCGGCATTCAACTGGTTTTAAAGAGATTGACACAAATCTTTTCGTGACGCTCTTTAACCCTCAGCACCAGCTGCACCATGATTTGTATACAATAACTCAGCCAGTAACAGGGTCTGCCTCACTTGGACAATACACTAGTGAATTTGATGTCGAAACTTTGGATGCACGACTTTTGAAAGTGGCCAATGCCAGAAGTAATTATGGCTACAATACCGATGTTATTAGCCACGTATTCTACTTGGGGAACCAACAACTAGTTCACACTACGTTCAAGGTCTACAATGCAGTGCTATATTTTAAGTATTTTGAAGATTTAAAAATGAGCGCTCTTGAACTAGAATTGGACACACCGGATTATAACTTGATAATTTTGCTGCCAGATTCTCCAGTAGATTTAATATCAACTACGGCTTCGCTTGGTTTGGGCCCATCTTTGCGACTGATGAGAAAACAACTAAAACCTAGATGGGTTCAAGCGATAATTCCGGACTTTAAACTACACGGAATAATATTCCTAACCAATGACCTCCAAAACGTAAGTTGCTTAAGTCGATAACACATAAATAAAAACATAGTGGCAGCGTTGTACTTAGTATTATATTAAATGTGTCCAGTTAAGTATAGGGTATCTGAAAGCGTTTAAAAATGTAACCATTATATTATTAATCAAGCTAAATATAGGGTTATATTTAAGCGAGAACTTGAGTAAAAATTAAGCAACTAAGTACACGTGTTCTTTGGCACCATGAGAAGGTTGGTAGTATATATCGGGTGATTTTTTTGAGGTTAGGATTTTCATGCATTAGTATTTGACAGATCATGGTGTCAAAGAGAAAGATGCTCAGTATGCTTTGACATTTCATCATGAATAGACTTACTAACGAGCAACGCTTGCAAATCATTGAATTTTATTACCAAAATCAGTGTTCGGTTCGAAATGTGTTTCGCGCTTTACGTCCGATTTATGGTCTACATAATCGACCAAGTGAGCAAACAATTAATGCGAAGTTTCGCACTCAGTTTACTTTATTGGACATTAAACCAACCACACGAATGCGTACAGTGCGTTTGGGGTGAAGAGCAACCAGAAGCCGTTCAAGAACTGCCCAATCCCGAAAAATGCACTGTTTGGTGTGGTTTGTACGCTGGTGGAATCATTGGACCGTATTTTTTCAAAGATGCTGTTGGACGCAACGTTACGGTGAATCAGTCTACAGAAATAACCCTGCAACTATTCCAAAGCTAAGAAATTCGGGCTGTTCCGGCCGAAATGCTCGAAAAAGTTGCCCAAAATTGGACTTTCCGAATGGACCACCTAAGACGCAGCCGCGGTCAACATTTAAATGAAATTATCTTCAAAAAGTAAATGTCATGAACCAATCTAACGTTTCAAATAAAGAACCGATGAGATTTTGCAAATTTTATGCGTTTTTTTTTAAAAAAAAGTTATCAAGCTCTTAAAAAATCACCCGATAGTAAACATATCTCACAAACCACTTAAGCTATAACCACCAGCCTTGCTAAGAACGAATTACGTTAGTATGTACCGTGTAAAAACATTTCTGGGAGATTTTTTAATGCGTTTATCGAAATTGGAAGATTTTCTTTTTTATATATAAAAATAAACACATAAATATGCGAATTGACTTGCAAATTGCGAGAGTATGAAATGCTCGTTACTTAGCTCTTCCTTGCTTGTTTAAAGATTCAGTATCTGTACTACGTATGTAGGTGGTTTATTGCGTTTGATTATAAAGCTGCATAAAATATGAAAAGGTACTTTAGGATCTATAGAACGGCATTTTATATTTTTATAATTTCTTTTGATTTGACAAATATAATTTGTGTGATTTAAGCAACATCCTTAATGTATGAAATGTTCCACAAGCTCGGTAGATCCGATAATTTTACTACTCATTGGGTCAGTCTTAAATTCTGGTACACGACAGGTTTTTTGTTGCAATTTCAGATGGGTGTGTGTGATATATTTGAACCAAATCGTGCAGATTTTCGTCCCATGACAGAAGAGAAGGGTATTTATGTAAAACACATTGAACAATCGATTAACGTTAATATACGTACGCATCCAATAAACCAGTTAAAACGTAAGTATATTTCAAAATTTTCACCACTTCTTGAATATATATGTATATATAAACAAATATATATATGTATATAGAAACAAATATATATACATATGTACTATATGACAAAATGATCAATTGAAAGCATGATATAAAACGCTTTAAAATGGGACATATTTATATTTCAACAGGAGATACAAAAATTGTTTTTGTTATTGTTCTTCAGTTAAAAATTTATAATTTCATGTTATTGTCATTTATTTTTTTGTATTCTAGGTAATTACGGGCCGCAAACGTCACCTATTCAGATATCTGTAAACCATCCCTTTCTATTTTTTGTAATCGACCGAGACCTAGATATTGCTGTAATGGCCGGTCGTATTTTAAATCCTTTGAATGTACGAATACAGTAATGTCAAACAGACGACAGTAACAACAGTACGCCGTACTTTTATCAAATGTAGTCAATTTGGAGATTATGAAACAATGGTGGTGAAATTGAATAATAAGTAACTTAATTGTTGTAACTTAATTTTCTATCTAGCTCCGAATAAATTTAATATATTTAACAGTATTTAAAATTAGTTCAACTAAATCTCTAAATTTATTTTCGAAAAATTTCTTTTTAGGTATGAACACAGTAGGTGGTTAACTATAAATAGAAGCGGGATATGAAAGCTAATTCAAAACTAAATCGTGGGTTAAGATATTGAAAAATTCAAGTTCAAATACTCAAAATCAATTTAAGTGCATATTATTTTTAGGATTAGGAAAAATTAATGTGATTAATCCTGTTTAGGGCTAAGTTATGTAATATTTGTAGTTTTAAATTTTGAATTTGTTTATCTTTTCTGTAAAATATGTGATCGCGCTTTTGTTGCATACGCAACATTTTCAATCTTTCTCTTTCCACAGCAACTCGATACAAATGCAATTGCCGAATCCGTTGAGAACGAGTCCTTGGTGAATGACCGTTAATACGAAGACGTATATGTCGCAACCTTTTTGATTTACAGTTACATTTATATTTACCATTATGGCTTGTTGGCATATTTTGCATTTGATTTTTCGATTCACCAGTCCCAGTTTTAACCATAGGGGACGAAGTTACATTAATAAATTGTGAATCTTCATACATTCGTTTAATCACTCCGTGATTAATTGGCATTGATGCCGAAATCGGATCAGCTAAACTAAAATATTCATTTTCATTTTTATTTATTTGCTTATCGGAAGACGATGTTTCAAAATCGTCTAATGAAATTGCCTTTTCAATTTTTATTGCGACCTCTTGAATTGGTGGTGGCATAACGTGAAAATTTTGCACATTTATTGTCGCGTCTTGAGCTGTAAATGAAATAAAATATTTTTTTTTTACTAATTTATTAAATCGAATAACACTTCCATCATTACCCGATGAACATCCAGGTAATACCAGATGTTTACTCTCTTGTACATAACTCTTTGCTAATGCATCTTTCACTTTTTTAGCCTCAGCTGCTCGTATACGACCCAATTGCTGTTTCAACCTATCTTTTGATCGCTGATAGCCTGCAGCCCGCATATTAGTTGCTATATCATCCCATGCCTCCGATTTCTTCTTAATTGTCATTGTATCACTTCCTTTATTTTCTAAAATAACTTGGTGAATACGCGTAAGAGATAGTAGCAATTGTTTTTCGGCTTCGGTCCAATTTGGTTGCCGTTCCCTTTTTTCTTTCACTTTAACGTTAGAAGCTACTACTACAATCAGAATTTATGTTTAACAATATTTTTTCACTTACAAACAATTATAGTTTCTATTTACCACATAAATCCATTATTCTATTTACAGTACCGTCCGGATCTTTCATAGAAATATATAGTATTAACGCCAGTAATTAATTTTTAAATGCGTACCGGTATCTTGATGTAACCTTTTCAAAATTTTAAGTTCTTTATTATGTTCCCCACAGAAACAATAAATTGAGAGTGCTGCCAGAGTTTCAAAGTACTATCCTACTAAATACTGAAACAAAAGTTAAAATGTTGCTAATACAATGTTGATGCAACATAATATCATAACTTATTCCATGTACATACATCTGCAATCGTTATTCATGTGTAATTAAAGTATGCGTTAAAAACATTTTCTTCATTGTATTTATTTATCGTTTGAATGTTGTAGTATATAAAAACATTTGAATCAATTCATTATCCAAAGTATACAACTTTGAGGTGCTACTATTGCCACCCGCATACACATGTAAGACACAATTTTTAAAACAACCTTAATTATTGTGTATAATATGTCACTTGGGAGAAAAGCACAACAGACGTACAGATACACCATTTTTCAATAAATTATGCAATTTACTTTCAAAATTTTACTCTCAAACAACATTTCCTAAATCCATTAACTAAGAAGAACCGAATATGTTCTATATATGGAAATTTAATATTTCATTAACCACGCATCATTCGCGCAGTTTTTTGAAAACATCACAAATTTTTACAAGAGTTATACTGTTTGTACATTGTCTGATATTAAGCTGACTTGTGTTTTTTTATATGACACTTGTTTTATGTACATATACTATATATGTGTAATTAATATAAATATACACCAAATACGGTACAAACACAAAATAAGCTGGCATTCGTAAATACATCGGATGTATGGGAGTCAGCTTCGGCATCCCAACAGCACTTTGCTATATACCGGCAACCAGCACCCAGCTGCTGACCCAATGTTACTTGTACAACATGCTTAAAACGGGGCATTTGAACAATATCTTTTACTGCGGCACTGACTTCATCAGAAATCTCCCGGGTCCACTTACGAGCGTCATCTGGATTATATACTTTCCCTATACAATAAAATATACTTTTTCTTATAAAAGTGTAAGAAAAATGGAAATAAATAAAGCATGTGCTACCTTGAAGTTTATCATATATTGTGGACTGAATAATACTTTTGATATGTGATGCTGGAAAAAGTTCTCTTAAAGAGGGTTTCATCCGATATGACGTTACAGGCAAATTTGGGCCTACTTCTTCAGTTGCATCCTCAACTATTAGCAAGTCAGCTGCATCGCCCACATCTGTAATACGCCTATCATCGTAATCGCCTTCGGTATCCATTTTATGTTTTTTTATTTCTTATTTTTAAAATAACTAGCTTTAAAATATATATTTTTTTTAGTCCCAAATGTGTATATTGAAGTTAGTTGCCTAGCAGTCGTTTATTAATAACAAAACTAAACGATGTGCAAGTAAATCGAAAATAAATGCAATGAAAACAATAATTTTGTTTATTTTGAAGGTTGCCATATGTATTACATTATTCATAACAACTTGTGGGCTTAACAAAAGTTCTACACAACCTAACTTGAGCCAAATAACGTGATACCAGCTTATAGCCCTGGCAGACGAGCAAAATTAATGCGCCTTAAGCAACGCTAATTCGCATTGCAATTTTATGGTGACAGACGGCAGACTTGTGCATTTAGACAGCTGCTTGTGAAATTTGTTTATTTATTAAAAAAAAAGTGAAATAAAAGTTTGCGAAAAAAGTTAAGAATATTGGAAAAATTAATAGAAAACTGTGCGTTGTTTATTTTCTGCCTTCAAAAGTTATTAAAATTTGTTTTTGTTAATATACTTGCACATAATTTAATTAGCAATATAAAAACTGTTTACCTCTGGAGCTGTAAACACAAACAAGGCGGCAGATTTCAAGCGACGTCCGTCAAAATTCTTGTGCATTACAAACTTGCATTAACATGGGTCAAATGCGCAAGTAAATGTAAATTAGGCCCGCTAATGCATATTAGCCCTGTCGCCTGTCAAGGATATTATTCTATTTAAGCAACTATCTCAAATTAATTTTAAAAAATTTAGAAACTCATCAAAATTAAGCAGTCGAGTAAGTTTACGGTTTACTAACTATTGCCATTGCCGTTTTATAGCCCTTAAAGATGAACAAAATTAATGTGCATTAAACAATGCTAATGCGCATTGAAATTTTATGGTGACAGACGGCAGACTTGTGCTTTTAGACAGCTGATTGTGGAATTTGTTTGTTTATTTACAAAAAGAAGAGTAAAATAAACATTAATAAGAGAAATTATTAAAAGAAATTTTGGTACTTTTGCAAAATCAATATAAATTTAACGAAAAAATTTGTTTATTATTAACTACGTTCAAAAATAAAAGAGAATGGAATTAAAAGCAATAATTGATTGTAATGCGAAAAAAAGTGTGCGAAAAAGTTAAGAATATTGGAAAAATGGATAGCAAATTGTGCGTTGTTTATTTTCTGTCTTCTAAAAATATAAAAATTTGTTTTTGTTAATATACTTGCACATAATTTGATTAGCAATATAATATCGGTATTCTGCTTGTCACGATAGTCTCATATCTCTAATTGTCACAATGGTAATTTAGTGACTCTGTTAGTCAGGAGTCTCATTGTGGTATTCGGGCAGATATCAAAATGGGAGTATATAGTAGTACACTACTATCCTGTATAGTAGTATACTGCATCATAAAAATTGAGTCTCCACAGGCAATACGTACAGCAATACAGTTTGTAGAGAATACATTTTTGAATCTCGAGATACCCTGTTAAAGTGGCCATACACGACACACATGTGCGTTCGATCTGTATTAAATCGTTTCACCATACACGACATACAAATCTATTTTGCGTTCGTTCTTCAAACAGTGAATATGTGCGACAAGCAAGGGGATACTATACTGTATAGTAGTATACTGCATCATAAAAATTGAGTCTTCACAGGCAAGAATCGTAATATTGCCAAGTAAATCGAAATAGAACACATACTGATTGAACGCGTGTACGGCCACTTTTAAGTACTTATATGATTACTTATGTATATCAAACAAGCGAGCTGGTAGCACCAGTCGTGATTTTCAATTTCTTTTATCCGCACTTTTCTTCAAGTAACTGCTTTTCTGACACTTCCGTTGAAAATTGCGCGTTTGTGGGTTGTACGATTGGGTGTTATAAAAGAAAAAATTACAAATATAATAAAATACACCATTTTCTTGCTTTAAAATTGTTTCATAAATATAAGCAATAAACTTGGTTTTCATTTAAACATCGAATTTATGAAAAATTTGCGTGAAATAAATAAAATATAAACATTTAAAATTAGCTTGAAGAGATTTTTCACTTGTCTTATTTTGCCTTTTGCCTTAGTTCGACATTCTCTATGTTCATCTTGTTTCGAGCTTTCGCGTTTTTTGTTTATTTCATTTAACGCTAGTGCTTTTCCACAATAGAACCGGCAATTATAGCAAAAACATGAGTAGCAACACCTAAAGAACTTTGGATACAAATCAACGGTTTGTAATGCTAAACAAATTTAATTATCTATTTTATTTAATTAATGTTTCCTCTTTCTCGGCACGATGAAGATCCATTCCGATGTCTAGTTCAGTATTTATTGAAAGTTGTACCAAAGCCTTCAAGGGCGGTATACGATCAGAAAGTGATGTTGCGATATCAGGTTCTCCTGATTCGAATTTGGTAGTGGTATATGGAAAAAATGGAGTTAACTTTGACAAACGTGGCATAGAAAATCTTATCGGTGGGTATTAACCAGCAAAAGTTATGATGATTTAAATATTTTTATTTTACTTTAGAGGAGAAAACTTTGTCATCAATAAGTGTTATCCGATTAAGTTCTCCCACACCTAGTATGTTGGATGAAGAAGAAGAGGCCGAGAAAGCAGATGAACTTTTACGTAGGCATGCTGAAGGATTATCCGACGATGAATCAAGTAGAAGTAGCAATAATGGCTCATGTGTTGAGGGTGCAGAATATTCTGAAAGTGATGAAGTTCCAACGGCCGAAGATGAAAAAAGTGATGCTGATGGTGAAAATTCTGCAGATAATAGCAAATTGGAAAACCGCAAAAAGAAACAGAAAATGAGGAGAAAATTTCGCAACACTACAAAAATACAAAATATTAAAAATAAAAAACACAAGGAACGTCCTGATATTATTGGTCTGACAGTGGAAGAGTTTTATCCGGCGGTATCTGCAAAGGAAGTAGTGAAAGAAGCTTTAAGTAAGAAATAACGATTTATTTATTTTATTACATTTTTACAAACCAATCTTTTTAGAACTAGCAGGAGTGTCAACGTTTAAGAAAACGGCTGATTATGAATTCCAAATGCTTGTCATTAAGAACGATCACTGTTACACTCCATTTACTTCGCCTGCACAAATGAAAGCCAAACTTGCTGAAAAATACAAAGCAGAAAAGCTTGCAGGACGTAGAATCATTCCACACACCGCTGTGACTATGAAGCAAATACAATTGAAAAAGAAAGTCATGGAAGGGTTGCACGATCATTTGGATAAATCCACACACTCCAATAAAGATCAACAAATGAAAATATTTACTAAGCCTGCGAGGTCAAATAAACAAACTGAAAGAGATGAATTTGTTGAGGGCGAAGTCGATATGCATAGTTCAACAGCAGAATCTGACTTTGATGTACTTAGTGAGGAATCTGGAGATACCGATAATGATCGTGATAGTGATTTGGACTTTAAAGTTAACAACAGAAAAGGCCGAAAGAAGAAAGATCTTGTTACGAAAGCAAAAAGATTGTCTGCTGGAAAAGTATGTGTTAAGCGTATTATTACACCGCAAGATGACGAAGATGATCAGCGTAATAAAAACCCTCGACCGATTACAAATAATGTTTTTAACCGCCCAAATAAAACTGGATTAATTATCAAACCAGGAGGTTGTGCTCCAATAGCAGTGCAGAAACTTCTTTCAGATGCTGTTGCTGCTTTACCACCTATTCCAAAGAGATCTGCTGCAGTACAAATAGATGAAAAAGAAAAAGTTGTAAATGTGTCGAGTCGGCCGCAAACCATACAGAGTACTATACGTAGAGGCCCTACAATAGAGATACAACATGGTATACAAAAAACTCCAATGGCTCGTACACATTTGCAAGGATCTCCACAGTCTGTAAAAGAAATCGTCATCAATAAGGTAACATAAATGATATTTATCAAACAAAAAATGCTACAACATTTTTTTTTAGGTTATGGCCAGTCCAAAAGGTGGATTTACCGAATTAGGTGAATTGTTATCTCAAACAGAAACCAAATCTTCCAGAACGACACCTCTTACCCCAACTAACAGTAATAAGAGTCCTGGAATAAGGCAAAAGAATATATTATCACCTTCAAAAGGTTTTATGCCGTTGGGAATTGAAACTGCTGCCAAGAATAAACTGCCCGTACAAATTTCAATTCAGACTCATCAAAGCTCTTCAGAACTGGCAAAAAGTAGAATTATGATGGAATCACTGCCACTTGTTCAACAGAATCATACGCCAACCAATGAATCTTCAACGCAATGTACCGAAAATGAGCCAAGCTCTTCTGAATTAGCGTCAGAGCATTTTGATCTCATCGATTCTATTGTAAAAGACGAAATGCAAAAGGATTCCTTGATGGAAGTGACCTCGAAATCAAATGAAAATATACCAAAACTTGTAAAAATGTTAGAGAATGCCGAACAATCATTAGAATCAACTGCCACAAACCTTCAAATAGACAACAATCTACGTAATTTCGGTACGACTTCTGAGGGGAATGTAGACGATATTGACATCTCTAACGCGCCACTTTTAGAATCGTCTGATGGCGTTGAAATACCGGACGATTTACTTCAGCAAGTTGTAGATCTCATTGAAGATGAAACTTTGCAAGAAGCAGTTGAAAAGCAAGTATTTAGCGAAGAACATAACGATGAACTTGCATGTGCTGACTCTGCTGAAACAGATAATATCGTGCCCACTACGACGGGACCACATCAGCTAACTGCTACACAAGTATCAGCAAGTTCGCAGGTAATTATATTTTATTTTTTTTTATTAATTGATCAATAAAAACTATTTGGATTTATATCAAAGGAACCGAATCGAGGGAAAAGCATTATTGAAATGGCCATATCAAACGTACCGCCATCTTCGATTGGAACAAGTGGTACGGACGGTGACATGCCTGTTTTCGTAACCAATGTTGCAAGCGCCAAGCCAATGCCGTCACCAACGATTCGTAAAGAACCTATTAAAATTGTACGTGGAAATGGGCGTGTTATCACATTACCTCCAATTGAAGCACCGACAACCCGTGCCAAGCGAAGAGCCCAAAACCAACCCGCATCTTCAGCAAATTCAAGTACAATATTTAATGAATCTTCGCTGGATAGTTCACTGCAATCGAATTCTTCGTTTACTACGGTTGAACAGATACCTTCGGGTACAGTTGAAAAGAAAACCGAGGCTGCAAGCAAAAGACGAGTTTCCAAAGAATCGGCAACTGGCGGAACAAATGCCAGCAAAACCAAAAAAACTGTAGTTGCAACGAAGAAAAGTACTGCGGCTAAAAATGTTGCCAATAAATCTGTAGCAGAGGAAGATGCATCGGCTTCTCAAGAGGATGATGACGATCCCAATAGGTTTACACTCTGTAATATAAATTATTAAACTTAATTCATTTCGAATATATTGTAGGCTTTGGTGTATATGTCGACAACCACATAATAACAGGTTTATGATTTGCTGTGATGTCTGCGAAGACTGGTTCCATGGTACGTGTGTCAGTATCACAAAAGCAATGGGAATAGAAATGGAACAGAAAGGCATTGATTGGACTTGTCCGAAATGTGTGAAGCTTCAAGAGGAAAAGGTTAATATCACCATTTTATACATACAATATATGGATTACAATTAACGCTAGAGAAAAGAAAGAACATACTCCCACAATATTTTGGAATTCTTTTTTGTTACAGCAACCTTCAAAAGATTCGAAAATTTTATATGTGTAAGTTTCCTAAACTAAACAGAAACTTATATATATAAATATATACTTATATATGAATCGCTGAAGCACTGCAGCATATACATAACTGCCATATGAAGTGAATGTTCGAAATCAAGTTTTTATATAGAAAACTTGTTTTCTTTGACAAAATACCTTCACGGAATTCGTCACGAATTATTTTCCGCACAAAAAGTTTAGATCGGTCCACTATAGCATATAGCCTTCACTGAACAATCAAAATCAAGTTTTTGTATTGAAAACTATTATTTAATAGGATATCTGGTGAATTCGGCCCTGTTTATTGTAGAAGGCAAATATACCATCTACGAACTATTTCTTCAGTACGAATCACCATAGCTACCAAACGAAGTGACGGATCAAAATCAAGTTTATATAGACAAACCTTTTATTTTTTAAACCTGAATCCACACACAATTAAAAATATAAATATTCTCTACCAGATAATCTCACATTTATGGGTTTAATTTATTATAGGGTAGAACGTTATGATTGCATTTGCCCTATACCTGTTTAATCTCTGAAGCTCCATTAACTCATCTATATTCAGGGAATATAAAATAGCTTCTTAAATTTCCTTAATAGACTCAATTTCTTAATCAAAATATAAAATAATATTGAACAAATCGTTTTTTTTCAGAAACAAAGAAAAATTACTGATATGCTTATTCCAAGAAAGATTATTTCGGAGGCCACAATTCAAAAACCCGAACATGAGCAAATCGGAACCAAAGCAGCATCTGTCAGTAATTTAGATTCGACCGTTGCAGGTTCATCTTTAGAAAGCTTTTTGGACACAACACAAACGACTTATATTAGCACGAAATCACAGCTTGGGGATGTAGCGCTAACAAAAACAACATCAAAAAAGGTAACAAAACCAAATGTAAGCGCGATGAAAAAAAAGCCAACGAATTTGAACGTAAAACCAAAAGAGGTCAATACTCCTGCTTCACAAACAAAACGCCGACTTCCAGTTTTACAACAGGCAATGAAACATCAAGTGGAATCCACGAAATCATCCTCAGTAGCACAGTCTTCAACTAGCGCCAAACAAGCATTCAATGATCTACAAAAGCCTATACAAGCAGAAGCAATTTCAACTGAGCCACAAACCTTTTGCATTGTCTGCAAGAAAGTTGCACGAACGAATTCCATATACTGCAGTGATGATTGCATCCGAAAACATGCCCAGAATGCTCTTAATATGTTTGCAGCCGTTTCATCAGCTAAATCCCCCGAGCCGACTGTATCTTCCAACATAAATGAAGATGCTGCCCTGAAAAAGAAGAAGGCGAAAGGTCTATTTGAGGATATTCTCTCAATGGCAGACAGGAAGCCGAAAATCGAAAGGGTAATTTATAGACATTTTTATACACTGAGCAGACTTAACCCTATATTCAATACTATTATTTTTCTTGAAAAAAATTACAGGTACATGTGATTGAACGAAAAAGTGGTCGTGTCCTAACTGGTAGCAATGCGCCTACAACGCATAATCTGAAGAAATGGCTTCAAGACAACCAAACTTTTGAGGTAGTGCAGCCGGGAAGTATCCAAGCACAAGAAATTGAAGTAAGTTTAAGAACTGCTTACGTGCGAAAGATTCTGAGAACCGATTCATATTTAATTTCAGAAAAAACAGAGGCACCGTCAAACGCAATCACTATCCCCAATAGTTATTACCAACTTAGGCAAACATATCACATATCCACCTGCAAGTACACATACACATAATATTCAAATAAATCAGTCCCCGCATGGTAGCAATACAGTCGTGGTTAAATCATCCACGCCGCAAAGAGACGCAGAGTTAAATGTACATGTGCAAAAGCCGGTAAAGCAATTGATTGAGCAAGTTGTAAAAGCCGCAGCAAATAGTCCCCGACCTGGTACACCCAAACAATTACAAAAGTATCCTCAGCAGGTTTCTCTTAAACCCGATAAAGCGACACGTGGCGATGCAAAAGAAGAAGCAAAAGATCGAAAGGAAAAACCAAAACAGCGGCCGTTGGCTGAAACCGTCACCAAGAGGCAGTCCGACAATGCTCCATCTGGGAGCACTAATTCTGAGCCTATCCGTTTAAATGTGCGTCGTACTCTAAAAGAACAGTTGCTGCTGCGAATGAATGAAACGGGAACCGAAAATGAGAATTGTAGCGGCACGTTGCCAAAATTGAGCATAGAGGAGATAGAGAAATTTGTCCATGAAACTGAGGCTGAAATGTACGATTACTTCAGTCGAGACACTGGCTCACGTTACAGAGCAAAATATCGATCACTGATGTTCAACATTAAGGATAGAAAGAATCGTACACTTTTTGCTAAGATTTGTGCCAATAAAATTCAGCCCAAGCAATTAGTTCGAATGTCACCTGAAGAATTAGCTAGCCAGGAATTGGCGCAATGGCGCGAGAACGAAGCCAAGCATCAGTTAGAAATGATAAAGAAATCAGAACTTGACTTGCTTTCTTGTGCTAAAAATTACGTTTTGAAAACCCATAAGGGGGAGGAAGTAATTGAGGGAAAACTGGAGGATTGTGTAAATTTAGACGCTAGCATACCTGTTGAAGATGTAGTGTCTGTATTAAACAGCTCAGTTGTGAGCAGTAGCAGTGCATCAGATCTTGTTAAGGCAGATCTGGACCCGAACTCGTTTATTGAGCATCAACAGAGCAGTGAGACCCAAGGGCCCAAAAGTGGTAGCCACTTCGATGAAGAAAAGCAAAAAAGTCACTCCAAAGAAAAGGATAGAGAGCGAGAGCGCGAAGGTGAAAGGGATCGAAATCGAGATCATGGTCGTGATCGTGATCAGGCTCGTGCGCGGTCACATGATAGTGACCATAGTCGAGAAAGGCTACGAAAAAATAAAGATCGTCACAGGGATAAATCCAGATCGCGGAAACGTAGTCGAAGTCATTCTCGCAGTCGCAGCCACAGCAGAGAGAAGCGACACAAAAGTTATCACAAAGATGAAAAACGAGAGAGGGAAGATCGTGAACGAGAAAAAGACAAAAACAAAGAAAAAGAACGGGAACGGGAACGAGATCGTGATCGTGATGTTCGCCAACAAAGAGATGAGTGCGATAATAATTCACCGGTAACGGTGAACTCGAATAAAAGCAGTACTATAAGTAGCAGTAAAGACAAGAGTAGCTCAAAGAAGGCAAACACTCCGAAGTCTGTAGAAGTCTATAGTTTAATTGATCAAATACTAGAATCAACAAAAACTGTGGAAGAGGCTGCAAACCTTATAAGCGAAAAAGAAAAATTTAAGGAGAAAGACAGAGAGAAGGATAAACACAAAAGAGAGGCAATCAGACAAACCGCCACGCCTCCCTTGCCTACGTCATCGGCGATTAAATTTGTAACGGAACACAAATCGTCAACGTCAAACGCGCACACAAACGACGATCAAGAGCCAAGTAGCACCGTGACTATAGCAACGCCACCACAAGATCCCTACACTCGTTATACTGATGCCGATTCTCCAACAATAAGTGGAAATCTATCCTCCATCGCACTTTGGAGCGGCAACATTAATATGGTCGACGTCGCCTCTTTCCAGATTGTGCTGCAGCCAGTTATAGGAAACTCTCTAAATCTGGGCACTTTGCTGCCCGATGAATTAGATGTCGTTGGGCGTATAGGACCTGAGACTGTGTGGGAATATATTTCAAAAATTAAAAGAAGCCCCAACAAGGAAATCGTAATTATTCGTCTAATTCCGGGTTCTGAGATGGAAACAGCAGCTTATACTGTGCTATTTCAATATCTTGAAAATAGAAATCGTTTGGGCGTGATCAATAGCGTGTCGCCGCAAATAAAGGATTTTTATATATATCCATTAGGAGCAGGAAAGCCAATGCCTCCAGTATTATTGCCAGCAGAAAAAGTGGATTTTTATGAAGATCCTCACAGACCCGATATCCTAGTCGGTGTAGTAGTGAGAATTATAGGAAAACGGCACTCGGCACTACCAACCATCGCTGCATCGACATCAACATCAAAAGTAATTATTACAACTTTAATATTATATCATTACATTTTAACAATCTAATCAGTGAAACCGCTCAATAGAAGTGACATTATATCGCGCTTGCTAACAAATATACATATTTTAACGAAAATGTTTGATTACTTATAGTCACATCGCCGTGGTGTCGACCCGGACACGTTTACCCCGCCTGGCAGTCCAAAGAGAAAACGTCGAATGCATGCGTCTACGCCGAAAGTTGATGAAATCGACGTGGATGCTATAATAAAAGCACCAATCATTACCAAATCACATAAAAGTATAAAAATTTTATATTAAAAAATATTTTTTATAACAAAAATGCATTTCTTTACACAGCTTCTCTACCGCCATCCAATATCACAGATGATGATGATGAGCCGTACTCACCTGGTGGAAGTTCTGATGATGATGCACTCATAGCATCTAAAATGCCTCCAAGATCTGATGAGGACGACTTGAAACGTAAAATGGACGAACTGAATCGGCAAATCGCAGCACAAGAAAAGGAAATCGCGGGTTTACTCAATGTGGATTCATCGGTAAATAGAGTTTACTTATAAAAAGGTTTTGGTACAGGTCTAATGTACTTTTATTTTTAGTGTTTTGCTTCCACTTCGGGTACTAAGACTTCGGCAGTTTTGGCAAATATATCGATACCTTCAAACCTCTCTCAAATACTTGCCAGCATAAAGAGCAAACCAGATAACAATCAAACACATTTCTCAACAACGACGCTACAGTCGCAATCAACGTTAATTCAAAGTGTAAGAAAGAGCCATCATAGTATGCTTGATGAGGACGAATACAATCCTGAGTTAGTTACATTTGACACAAGCGGTAAGCCCTAAATTTTATTTATCTATGTAAACCTATTAAAGAGAATATATATTTTCAGCCAAGCTAACTGAAAAACCATCAAGTCGTTTAGCTCAGTTAAGCGAAGCGGAACTTTTGAGAATGGTTCCTGATGGCATGATAGATACTCCACCGACACAAAAGTCTCATTCATCTGGCACTGACACAAAATCATCGCATTATGATGAGCCTCCGCCACCAGGTGTTTAAATTTACGCCGCATAAAAATGTACATTTTCTGTCGTAATTAATGAGAATTCGCTTGTAATTGTTTATTATAAATTCTTAGACTATTTTCTTAGTTTTGTGAAGTTAAGAAATTTGTACTATTTCTCAAAATGTCTCATTATTAAGCACACAAAAATCGGAAACAACTATTTTGCCAGGCAAAAGTAATACAAATTCGATGCGAAGAAAGTAGGAGAAATTTGACCTTAGGTCTTTAGTTTTCCGTACAGGGTTATAGTATGTTTACTTTCTCAGATTGTAGTTCACGTGAGGGTTATATTTAATGGAATAGGTTACTAACTATTTAGTAACACAAAGTCGAAAGTTAGGCATTTCACAGGTCGGTGTACAGTGGGGAACATACATATATTTTTATATAATATGTTCTTACATTTGCTCTAATTCTAATATTCACTTACATATATTGTATTATAGAAAAGCCTGCTTGTAAAATAAAAATAAATGCAGAAGCTAAAAATATAACTTTGGTGTTTGTTTGATTACCTATAAAAATGAATTCAAGTATTTTTCATTTCTATTTTATTGTGGATAATATTAACGTTTGATATTTTTACCTTTTTTATATGAGTAATAAAGATATGTAAGGTTTTAACTATTTTCTTCATGCATTACACTCTGAATATTATGCAATGACTAAATTTAAACACACGGATCATGTTTTACATTAAAATGGGCACATGTTACTTTAGGTCCACTACGTATTCTGGGGACTGGTATTCGAAAAAGGTTACCCTTCGGCATGCAAACACATATCTTATATTGAATACTCCCAGTACGCAGTCCGAATTCAGAGCTGACGATTGGTATTTTATCCATATCCAAATAGATCCCGTCACCAGCCTCCAAAATTATTAATCCTTCGGTTGAATTAACGGTCATATCGTAGGAGAGTGACTGTATAAGCACATTGGCAGCATCTAATGAGATTCCCTCAGATCCTTTAAATGAAACGCCAACATCTGCATCCATATTTAATGAACTACCGATGGGACTTGCTATGCGACTAGCGCTTACCGTTTTTGCCAATAAACTTTCGGCACCAGCTGGAATATTGTAGTGTGGACGATGGGATGTAATGATAGTATCGCCGCTGGTTGAATCTCTCACTTCGAAATTGTTAACCGCTTGAAACTGTATGCCTGATTTATCCAAAGTCAAGCGATTATAAGCCTGACCATTCTTATGGAGTCGCACATAGACACCATCATCACCGGTAATTGTAAGAGGATCATCAATAAACCCTTCAATGCGACCGTTTTGTTTACTGTATACACGATCCAAATCGGTGTATCCGTAAAACTTAATCAAATCGTGTTCGGGTATTATCTCCAGACCATTAATACCTCGACCGAGATGCATCACACCGAATATTGTGAGCATGAGTATGAGATTGCCTATAGTAAGTACTAACAGTATAAAGAAGATTGTCCAAAAGGCAAACGTTTTACGGCCTTTTTTAATAGTACCACTATTACCAGCATCATAGGCGCAATGAAACTTCTTTTCTATGCAGCTATCAACATCGGGCTGTATGTGTAGATCCGTTTCCAAAGGAAGAGTGGCTGACATACCATTCTCCGACGGTGCATCATCAGTGTATGAAGGCGAAGGTCCACGCACAAAAGTATTTCCATAATTATGCATTGCAAAATTGGTCTTTTGCGATGAAAATATGTCTCTGATATGTATATAATATATACAACGAGCTTCTATGCAAAGCAAGTGCGACAATTTTTACTTTAAATGTGTAAATGTAAGTGTATGACTATTAAATGCTTGTATTTACATAAAAATATACAAATTCATACATATAGTACATATCAACATATCAAGGAATACATTTTTAAGCGCTCATGCGCATTAAACAACACATTATTCACTCGCTCGTACCTACATACATATATGTATATTCTAAAAAATTTTAAATTTTTAAGCAAATTGGAATATCAACAAAGTGAGTAATAAAATGTAATTCCAAACATTTGGAATATCTATGCTTATACAATGCCTTTGCTTCGCTACCCAACGAGAGTTTTTTTTTTTTTGTTACATTTTATTCACAATCTATTTTAGTAAATAATAAGCAAATTTGATAACAAAACCATAATTTGACTTATATTTTTGGTCTCCCATGAGATCAAAAATAATATACAATATAACAATATGTTCTAAACACAAATGTTTATATAAAAAATTTAATTATACATTTAATATCATAGTAACATACATATATAATTAAATATTTACTTAATTCCTAAATGGGAGATCTAGAACATGTTGTCTTTTAAGTCTAATAGTTTCATTACTATCGTCTAATAACATGACTGCCAAAGGATTGTCATGATAACTTATCCTGTGCAAATATGCTGAACTAAATCTTTTAATTTCATCTTTAACAAAAGGTATATTCAGATCTGAATGAATGGCTTTATTTGTTATGAACCAAAGCCAAAAAATACATATATGTACATTATAGGAAAAAAAATGTATCTGAAAAGGCCGATTAAAGGCAAGCATTTTGAGACGACAGAGGGAATCCAAGCAGCAAACACCTTGGCTCTCAAGGCTATTACGGAGAATGCGTCTTTAATGCTTGGAAATCGCGCTGGCAGCGCTTTTAAAGAATTGTAACGATTGATTCAATAAATTTTTTTAAACCGACTCAGTCTATTACTTTTCGGACAATCTCTATATTTTCAACTTCTGGTTTGAAAATTTGATTTATTATCGCCTCTATCATCGACAATGAAGAAAGCGTTTGACACTCTCAAACATGATGCGATTTGGAGAGCCCTAGTATGCAAAGGAGTTCCGGAAAAATTAATTAACCTAATAAAACAGCTGTACTCAGGAGCTAGTTGTCGAGTAAGGTGTGGAAATATTTTAAGTAGCGGCATCCAAGTCAGGACTGGTGTCAGGCAGGGGTGCGTGCTATCTCCCCTTTTATTCAATTTGGTATTGGATTTGGTGATGCGTCAAGCGTGTGTGACTAATAGAGGCATATCTTGGGGTTTAAGCGGTAGCCTTAAAGATTTAGACTATGCGGATGATATCTGTCTGTTGTCCCATAAATATTCGCACATTTCCTTGAAACTTGAAGCTGTTAGTGATCTCGCCGCACAAACTGGACTTAAAATTAATATAGCGAAGACAGAATTCATGCGCACCAACACAATCGAAACGCCAGACCTACAGATCGATGGAACATGTCTCGAAGAAGTCGACGAGTTCTGCTATTTAGGTAGCATCGTATCTAAAAACGGTGGATCAGCAGCCGATATACGAAACCATATATCCAAAGGTCGCGGTGCCTTCGGAATGTTGGATAAAGTCTGAAGATCAACACATATATCCATGCGTACGAAGCTAAAAATATTCGATTCAAGCGTGAAATCCGTTGTGTTTTACAATCGCTGCAATCCTTTTTTAATCGATGTCTTCAAAAAATTTTGCGGATATTCTGGCCTAACGTTATTAGCAATGCTAACCCTTGGACCGTAACCAAACAGCTACCGATACATATCGAAATTCGACGTCGGAAATGGAAATGGATCGGCCACACTCTGCGAAAGCCTCACGACGACATTAGCAGAACAGCGCTAGATTGGAATCCGCATGGAAGCCGAAGACGCGTGAGACCAGCCAACACCTGGAGACGGGAAGTCGAAGCAGAAGCACAGAGAAGTAGTTATTCTTGGAGAGAAATTAAATTTATAGCTGTAAATAAAATGAATTATAATTTGTTTATTGAGGCCCTATGTTCCACTTAGGAACTACGGGAAAATATTTATATATATCATCGACAACGCTTCAGTTGTTAGTTTTAATTATCCTGAAGGAAATAGAATTTCTCCGATATGTTTGATATCCAGAATAAATCGGACAACAAGAATGCATATATTATTAAATGACTTCCATTAAACTAAAAATTATAAGCTTTCGAACGGTAAATTTAAACATGCATGTTCCTAACTTTGGTTTAAGTCCAACTTCCGCTCAAATATCCTGATACAATAATGTGGCAATGAATTTGTATTTTTTTAATATGTATTTATTTGCAATCTATCAATTGACAATCAGCAAATTTTTTAAATACATTAATAGTGACAGGATTGATTGTTCTCCATTGAGACTAATCAATATATTCTTAAATTATTTTATTTGCTTAAACTTCTTAAAACTACTTAAAATCTATATGGAAGATCCAAAATGTGAGTTCGTTTTAAGCGTCTAACATCCATACTGTTGTCTAGTAAATTAATTGACAGTAAGTTTTTATGATTAGACAATCTATCTAAATACTTTCGACAAGATTTGCTGATTTCGTCTTTAACAAAAGGTATATTTAAGTTTTTGTGGATTTCGAAGTTGCTCACATACCAAGGAGCACTTACAATGCTTCTTAAAGTTTGCGATTGATATCTTTGGAGAATAATAAGCATCACCCTGTTTTTCTTGAATAAGCATTCCATACAACGTTGCCATAATCCAGTTTTTTCCTACCAACTTGGAAAAATGTCTATGTGTTGTATAAAACTCTAGAAAATAGCTAAATAAATATTTAAGACACTAAGTTTATTTTATGCCCAACAACATACACACTTGCAATAAAAATGTAACTTGAACGAATTTTTTATTAATTTCGTTCAACATTTATATGAAAGGAATTCAGTGGTAACCATACTGACTGATTTTAACGAAAGTGTTGAATTTAACGAATCGTGTTGAGGTTCGCTTTTTCAACGAAGAAAAAGAAGAAAACAAATTATGAATTGAATGGCGTTACTGAAAGTGGAAGCAATAATTCATTGTCAAAAATATAACCAATTTAACATAGTTTACATAAATTTGCGTAAAAAGTGACGTATAAACGCGGTACCTAATCGCGTTATTAGCCAAAACGGCTAATGTAAGGAAACGCGAAAGAAATTGAAAGTGCCAGCTAGATAGCGGCGATTTAATAAGTGTGCCTACGTATGTGCACTTTTTTATTTGGGAAAGCGAGGATTTTTGGTCGTCGACGACAACGGCCATCACATTAAACGTGAATAATTAAATTAATTAATTTGTTCTCTGGTTAGATCAAATTGTGTCCTAATAAAAAGTAATAGTGGAAACATTCTTGTAATATTTTGGCGCAAGGTTTTAGTCTTCAACTTGGAGTGAATTGTTATATTCACCTGGCCACCGTACAACTATATATTTAAACTATGAGATTTGGAATACTGAGTGTAAAGTGAACTATTTGTGTTTAAAGAAAGTGCATTTATGAAGGTGTGCATGGTGCATTTTGCAGAACGCTTGTGAAAAAAGTAGTGAAGAGTAGAAAATAGTCGCAGTAGCCGCTATGGCCACAGCAGCATGCAAGCAGGCAGGCAGAAAAATGTGAGCCATGCAAAGAGGCTGCGTTGTGAAAGAAAAGAAACGAACAAGAAGCAGCATTTAGCAGTTGAAGAAAAAAGACAGAACCAAAGGTAGAAGGCGTACAAGAGTAAAAAGGTTAAAGAAGAGTGGAAGGAAGATAGGTGAATAAGAAAAAGAAGAAGACTTTAGAAGGAGAAGTAGCCATAGCAGTTGCAGCATAGTAATTATTGTTTTGAGACATTACGAGTGATATTTTGGTGCAGCATTAACTTTTATGTAGTTTTAATAATTTAATGTGCTTAAATCTGTGTAGTGTAAAAAATTTAAGAGGTTTGTTATTAAATTAAAGGCAGCCCTTGGCTGCAGGCTGCCCAACAAACACCAGCCGTGTTGCAGCGGACGTACCTAAAAGTGGATCAACTACTATTGTAATCTTAATTTGATTACTATGTCTCCATCTATTAAGAAATGATAACAACGGTAAGACAATTGTACATGGGATCCCAACCACTCTATTTGTTTATATACAAATTTATGGTTTTGGGTATACATTTAAAAAGTGTATGTGGAACAATGCTATGATTCTGTAAGAAAATATTTCTTATAATAATAATCAAACAATTAAATAATTAATTAATCTTTAAAATTCTAGTATTGTTCTAATCAACATTTATAATTAACTTACAGATTTGGTATTCCGGAGACCTTGCCTATTTCCCCACAAAATCCGAATTGATATCGCAGACCACGAAAAAAATCAACGGAATTCGTATTAACGACAGCATGCTATGTCCTTTTTTTTAAAGGACATTTATAAGGAACCCAAAATCCTCAGATGATTGTACATCCAAATGTGCCATTGAAATTAATAATTAAAATTATTATTAAAAAACTAAGAGAGTGAGAGAAGTTGATCAAAATTTAAAATATATCTTCCTTAATTAAACCGCGTATACTCGTATAATAAAGGCGCGGAACCTTTTTTTATTGCTGAAGTGAGCCAAAAAGCCGTCAACATTAGGAAGAAAAATACTACGAATATGACCCATCATCTCGGTATGGCTCCATATCGTTTGACGGGTCCAGCGGGTGGATTATGCCCACCCGATTTTAAACCGCCACCTCCAACGGATATCATTTCTGCTCCGAGTAATCCGAAAAAGCGACGGAAAACATCTAATGCTAATTCGGTAGCGGCAGCAGCTGCAGCGGCAGCAGCGGCTTCGGCAGCTGCTAATTCAATGCAATCACAAGCTCCTCCCACTCCTGCAGATTTGTTACCTCCTCCACCAATGGGAGGTTTTGGAGATACTATCGTCGCATCCAACCCATTTGATGACACACCTCCCAGCATGTCCAGCAGTAGTATGTCGAGCATGAGTCATATGGTTGGACCGAGTCATTTTGGTCCTGGCGGTATGGGTGGCCCTCATATGGGAATGGGAGGCCCACATGGTCCACCACCCCATATGCATCCGCACATGCACCCTCATCATCCCGGTGGGCCTCCGCACCCACATCATATGGGTGGTCCGCCCATGCGAGGAATGAGTCCAATGGGAATGGGTAGTCCTATGGGCGGACCTGGTCATCCAATGGGTCCTGGAGTTGGACTTCCACCGCATATGAATCATGGCCGAGCAGGTGGACCAATGGGTAGTCCTATGGGTGCAATGGGCGGCATGAGTCCTATGGGAGGTATGGGTGGACCCAGCATATCTCCCCATCACATGGGAATGGGAGGACTGTCACCTATGGGCGGACCAGGACCAGGGCCGGGACCTGGACCTAATGGACCGCGTGCAATGGGATCACCAATGGGAAATCCGCCTGTCGGTAGTATAGGAGGGCCGCCTGGTATGTCTCATGGGCCCAGTCAAGGGTCACCAATGAACTCATTGCCAATGGGATCACCCATGAGTAGCGCGATAGGTAGCCCACTTGGTCCACATCCACCTCACCATCAACAACAGTCTCAGTCTCAACCTCCGCCGCATATGAACAATGGCCAGATGGGCCCACCAACAATGCATAGTCCCCTAGGAAATGGTCCAGCGAATCATAGTCATTTAGTAGGAGGACAAGGACCCGGGCCTGGTGGTCCTTTATCATCGCAACAGCTGGGAACAAATATTATGGCCACCATGAGTGGGCAGTGTAGTAATATTGGTCCGGGAGGAAATTCTCCTGCTGGTACAGGACCTGCACATACGCAGAATAATAGCAATAACAGCAGCAACAACAATGCAAGTAATAGCAACAACAATCAGAATCATCATCTCTCTCCTGCGGGGCGTATGGGAGGTGCGACGTCTCTAAGTAACGGACCTATGCCACCATCATCCTCGTCGGCAACGACGGCAACGTCATCAGCATCGTCCATTTCTGTACCAACATCTTCTCCTGCGCCAGGAGGTGTAAATCCGGGAATGTCTCCAATTCATTCATTAAGTGGGAATATTAGCGGAGGTCCTGGACGAAGTCCTAGTATGATGAATAATGCAGGTTCAGGCGCTGCCCCAGGACCCAGTCCGTTACAATCTCCTTCGTTGGGTAGTGGAGGGAGTGGAAATATCGGTGCTAGTCCAATGGGATGTGGTGTAGGCGGCAACACAACTGGTCTCAACATAGGTCCTGGCGGTGGCAACAGTAGCAATAACAACAGCAACAATCCCAACAACGGTCCGATGAGTTCGAGCGGAAGTGGACAGATGAGCGGTCCAATGCAGCAACAGCTGAATGCAAATGTTCCTATGCAGCAGCAGCAACAACAACAACAACAGTCTATGGCGCTTGGCGGCAACGCGGGTGTTGGACCTGCTGGTCAAATGCAAATGAACAATTCCGGAGGGCCAGGAAGTATGGGTTTAATGGTAGGTCAAGGACCTGGTAGCCAAGGAAGTGGCTCTAGCCAGGGGCCATCCGGAATGTGTGGTGGTATAGGAGGAGGTGGTGTACCCAATCAAATGCTTCCTCCACAACAACCACATCTCGGACCAACCCAACAACAATTAATGAATCATGCACACCACCATCCGGGAGGACCAATGCCACCTCACATGATGGGCGCTGGACCCAACTCGCATATGCACGGACCTGGAGGTATGATGCCACCACACATGGGTGGTCCTGGAGGACCTAATCATCCCCATCCACCTCATCATATGATGGGCGCTCATGGCGGCAGTTCGCACATAGGTCACATGGGCGGTGTGCCAGGACCAGGTGGCGGTAGTGGTCCTGGTGGTATGAATGGACCACCACATCCCCACGGACATCATCCGCATGCACATCCTCATGGACCTCCACATACGATGGGCGGACCCAATCCAAATATGTTCGGCCCTGGTGGTCCAATGGGTCCAATGAGCGGGCCTGGTGGTCCGATGGGCCCTGGGGGCCCAATGGGTGGCCCTATGGGAGGTCACATGGGCCCCATGAGTGGTCCAGGTGGACCAATGGGCAACCTTGGTAGCGGTATGGGCGGCCCAAAACCTATGCCAATGGGCACTGGCAAAATGTATCCACCCGGACAACCGATGGTGTTTAATCCTCAAAATCCGAATGCGCCACCAATTTACCCTTGTGGTATGTGCCACAAAGAGGTCAACGACAACGATGAGGCAGTATTTTGTGAATCAGGATGTAATTTCTTCTTTCATAGGTGAGTAACACGACAAATTATTGTATTTAAATAGTGGAAGAATAATATTTAGTAATATAACTAATATCTATTGGCAGGACGTGTGTGGGTCTCACGGAGGCGGCTTTTCAAATGTTGAAAGATGAGGTGTATGCGGAATGGTGCTGTGACAAGTGTTTGTCTTCCAAGCCAATACCTATGGTAAAATTTAAATGTTGAAATAACACATGGACAGCGCATTAGCGCTTTGGCTTAGAACTTAATTGACAACAGAAACAGTGGGTATATCTAGCTGGCGTGGTGAAAGCACACTCATCTTTACGCAGACCGCCAGCTAAAAATGGTTGTTATTGGTGCCGGGTAACATTGAAAGCAGGAGCCACAACGACACAAGACACACAACACCAATGTAGAATAATAGTTAAAATAAGTTCGGGAAATGACAGCGAATGTGAAAACTGTTGGCAGCACCCTGACGCACAATGAACGGCCCAAACATACAAACACATATGTATATTCGCGCTCACCTACAATCACATAAACACATACTACTTTGTATAAATTAAATTGAAATGCAAACAACTAAATAGAATTAAGATACTACCATTAAATAACATAGGAAGAAAACATTAAAATGAAATTTAGAAATAGAATTTATGAATGAGTGGATCAAATAAGCATATGCAGTTTAATGAAAGTAGCACACGTGCAGACGCGCATTAAAGCCGATCGAACCAAACGTTATTTAGAGGGAATACAGTGCAAATGGGTGCAAACTAAGTTTAATCTTAAAATATGCGCTAAAATTCCACATACAAATACCATCCCCAGCGGCCTTTTGGGGAAAAAGTTATACCATCGAAAAGCGCAATTGCGCTAATTTGCATTTGTCGTACACGAATTGCTTTATTTACACGCTCAACGTGGTCTCACTTATAATTGTACTACAACGACTCAGTCCGAAAAAATACCATACTTCAATTAATTTTCAAATTGTTAATGATTTAAAGGTTTCTATTTAATTTCGACATAGATTCTTATTTAAGTTTGTACTGTTTTAAAATTCCTACAAGAAAGATCGGAAGCCTGTTAATACGTTGAAAATTTTACATTTCAACTCTTTTGTGTTCATAACTACTCGTAACACTGTTTTTGTGTGTCGGAAATTTTCTAATCACTGAGTAAATTATTGCTTTAAATTCATGTGTAGTAAACTTTTTAATATACACAAAGTTGCAAAATAAGGTGAAATTGCTCAATTAGGAACTTAATAAAATTCGTTCAAATGGTATTTATTAAAGAAGCATATAAAAATTTAATTTTTTATGGGTTTATGAAACTTATGTGTATTCTTTTTTCAAATCTGAGTTTACTGCAGCGTTAAAACAGAACCGAAGTGTACTTTGTTTGGATACATTAAGCCCAAACCTCAAACCTTTAAGAAACTCTACTCTACTTATTGCTGTCTGTTGCGACGTATAGTTATTAACATATATGTAGTGTTATTGCCTGCGCCATCTGTTTACTATTTTTTATAAGTTATTTTATTATTTTTATTTTTTTTTTACTTTCGTTCGCTTTAGTTTTATGTTGTGTGTAAGTGCTCCATTTTTAAACTAAAAACATTTTTTTATGAAAGGTAATTTTGCATGTGTAAATTGTCAAAGATAATAATAAAAGAACAAAGAAATAAACATTGAATGATGAAAAATATAAAAACCATACGAAAGCTGTAATTGCCGATATGTAAAATTGACTAACTAAACAATTTAACATAGTCATAAGTATAAAATTAAGTAATTGATCATTATTTGATTATAAGACGAATTAAATATTATGCAATGAACAATTATACGAAAATTAAAAATAAACGAAAACAAAAGTAGGTAAACTAACAATAAAATACGCAAACAATGAATAATAATGAAATAAGTACTAAATTATATTAACTGGGAAAGCCAATAATAATGTGTAATAAGCAGTTGTAGCAAATACAAATTAAAAGCAAAACAACAATTAAATGGACATCTTTTTAAATGTTATCGCAAATAATAATGAAAATATTGCAAACACAAAAAAAGAAAAAAATAAAAAATATTACAGAAAAATCTTAATATAGAAGTATTAAACTATAAGTTATTTATAATTAAATAAAATTAAAAAAAAAAAAATAAAATTCAATAAAAATAAAAAAATATAAAATCTTTAACAGTTTTTTATTAATTTATTGTTATTTTACTACGCCGTTATTAATTCTCCTGAACTATTTGAAAAATGTTTTATAGATCTTTTTTTGACTTGGTTTAAAATATATACAAGGTGCGTTCCAAAGTAAACAGGTCTTTTTGAATCTAGCGCCCCCTGGTGGCGTCATTTATATTTCGACTGGTGCGTTAGAATATGCTATCTTTATCAATTGTCCAGCGAGAATTGACATTTCATGACATTTCATTGATTGGAAGTGAAGTTATTGCGTTTTAAGTGTCAGTATGTTTTCGTTATCGGTGCGAAAATGAGCTTCGAACAAAGAGTCAACATTAAATTTTGTTTTAAAATTGGTAAAACTTTTACCGAAACATTTCAATTGATGAAACAAGTTTATGGTGATGATTGCCTATCCCGTAGCAGAGGGCACGAGTGGTCTCAACGTTTTCAAAGTGGTCGTGAGGACATAAATGACGATCAACATGTGGGCCAATCAAAATCCGTGATCATCATCATCATTCCATCGAAACTGTGCGTGAATTCATCAAAAATCAGCCGAAATCATCTTTGAAATTCATGGAAATGGAATTGAACATCTCCAAAACATCGATTTATCGCATTTCGACTGAATATTTGGGCTTACGAAAGGTGTGTGCACGGTTTGTTCCGCACAAATTGACTGACGAGCAAAAATTGCTCAGAATCGATCTCATCTATCAACGCTTGTGACCGATTATTTGACCAAAAATCACATTTTAACCTGATATGGCACCGTGCGAATTCTTTCTTTTCGGAAGAATGCATTTGGCCATGAAAGGAAAGTGTTATACAGACATAGAGGCCATTCAAAAGGGTTGTAACGGCATACTGGTGGCCATACCGGCCAACGAGCAAAAATACTCGTTCGACATGCTTTTAGACCGTGCAAAAAGCTATATTAAAGCTGAAGGAGACTAATTTGAATAAAATAAATTGATTTTGCTGAAAAAACAATTTGTCCTTGGTTTTTTTTAAGTCCTGTTTACTTTGGAACACACCTTGTACAAAATCAGTCCTACTCTTCCACTTGTTCCCATTTGCCAATTATGAGCATCTTAACCACTTCAGCTTAACATTATTACGTACATATGTAATCGATCAGTATATGAGATATAATAGTATAATCAAGTATTTATGGTAATACACTAATTAAATTTAACGTCATATAACAAAAAACATATTTTTCAGACAAATCTAACAATTCTTACAATTATGGTAGTTTTCGGTTCAACCGACTTTGCTCTTCTCAATTTTTTGGTTCAACATCATTCCGTTCGGCTATCTGTTTTAAATTTTTATATTCTTGCAACATGTTGTTACCGAGGATAATAATTTTGTAACGGCTGTTTGTATCACCAAAAACTAATCGAGAATGATATAGGGTTATGTACATATATTTAAATGAGCAGTATGATGAGACGAGTGGAAGCCCGGGTCCGGGCAGAGCACACTTAAATTCCAATCGATGGGCATGCTTACGTCGGACCATATTTTGCAAAGAAGCTGATGCATGCCCCTTATCAGTTCTTCGCCGCCGTGTTTGAAGAGCTCGGCCGGTAATCCATCGGCCCCCGCTGCTTTGTTGTTCTTCAGACGGGTAATTGCTATTCGAACTTCGTCATGGTCGGGCAATGGAACGTCTGCTCCATCGTCATCGATTGGGGAATCGGGTTCGCCTTCTTCTGACGTTTTGCGTTCACTGCCATTCAGCAGGCTGGAGAAGTGTTACCTCCATAATTAAAGTATGCTCTGGGCATCGGTCACTAGATCACCTTTGGGGGTTCTACAAGAGTGTGCTCCGGTCAAGAAACTTTCAGTTAGCCGCCGCATCTTTTCGTAGAATTTTCGAGCATTACCCCTGTCGGCCAGGTTATCAAGCTCTTCATACTCACGCATTTCGGCTTCTTTCTTTTTCTGCCTGCAAATGCGTCTCGCTTCCCTCTTCAGCTCTCGGTATCTATCCCATCCCGCACGTGTTGTGGTCGATCGTAACGTTGCGAGGTAGGCAACCTTTTTTCTCTCCGCTGCGACACGGCACTCCTCATCGTACCAGCTGTTCTTTTGCATTTTCCGAAAGCCAATGGTTTCGGTTGCAGCTGTACGTAAGGAGCTTAAAATGCCGACCCACTGTTCCCTTATACCGAGTTGTTGACGAGTGCTCTCAGAGAGCAGGAGTGCAAGTCTAGTAGAAAATCGTTCGACTATCTGTTGTGATTGCAGCTTCTCTACGTCGAATCTTCCTTGTGTTCTTGGCGTGCGTTTTTTGCTGCACAGAGGCGTGTGCGAATCTTGGCTGCAACAAGATAGTGGTCCGAGTCGATGTTAGTACCTCGGAGCGCACGCACATCTAAAACACTGGAGACGTGCTAGCGCAAGATTGCTTGGTGTGCTAGACCGCAGCAGGGAGGACGGTGCCATCTCTCACGAAGAGTGGAAGAGAGTAGCGGCAGCTATTTCGTCAGTCTTCCTCAAGGTGGTTAAGAGAAACCCGGGACCACCCCCAAAATGTGTAAGTGCCGGTTGGCATCATGGGCTGCATAAGCTGACAAGGTATGTCGATGAAAGATCGGCCATCTTATATAAGGAGGCAGTATCTCAGGTGGACAAAGCGTGGACCTTCCTCTTCGCCCTAGGGCTCGCGTCTGGCTGCCGGCTGAACCTTCCACCTCAAATGAGATTGAGGAAATCCTCAAGTACTGCAATCCCTCTCTCCCCACGCATGACTGGAGGGTTATAAGGCTGGAGAGAACCGATGAACCATATCAGCAAGCGTTGATAATGCTTAACGAGGAGTCCATCGGTCCTCTCAGCAAAACCAAGGGAGCCATCAGCTATGTTTTCAAAATGGTTGTGCTAAAGGTACTCCCAACTGATACCAGGACTGATGGCACCCAAGCTGCAGATGCAGGGGAGAAGGCCGACGGCGTTAGCGATGGTCAAGCGACCATAGAAAACGACCCAAACCTCTCGGACGTGGCGAGTTCTGGAGGCGGTTCGTCGATTGGCGATTCCGTCTTCAGCCTCGAACAACTGTTTGAGGAGGTGAGGGTCGATTACGACATGAGCGCTGAACTGGCGCTCCAAAAGGAGAGTCTGAAGGATGAAATTCCTCCAGATTATTGGTAGCGGGATCTCTGGCTTGAGGACGAGGAGCCATAAGATGCTGGCGACCAATGATGCAGGTAGAAACAGAGCCTGTATGCTGGTCAGAAATGAATTAACGGTATTTCTTTTACCTAATTTTAGCAATGCTGACATAGTAACAGCAAAACTGGAGTGCGATACCGGAAATGTCTGGATTATCTCCGCGTATATGCCGCACGATGATGCGGTGGAGCCACCTCCCGTATTGCTAAGGAAGACCTTGGCTGAAGCGTCCCGGAATGGTGCCGACGTCATCATCGGCTCGGACGCCAACTCGCGACACTCGATCTGGGGCAGCTCTGATGCAAATAATAGAGTGAGTCGCATTTGTATTAGGGGAAATGCCCCCAACTTTTGTGACCGCATGCAGGGCGGAGGTTCTCGACCTAACCCTAGTCTCTCATGTGATTGCCCCGCTGATCTCAAATTGGAGGGTCCTCGATGATCACTCTTTTTCTGATCACAGGTATGTCGGTTTTAGTTTAGTCGGAGAAGGTCCGCCTGGGAAATCATTCAGAAATCCGAGGAACACGGACTGGGAGGGTTACCGAAGGAGGCTTCGGCAAACTCTTCCACGCGCACCGGGGGTGAACATGTTGGGCACCGCCGATGTGGTGGACGGGTGGGTCGAAGTCTTCAGCTCGGCGTGCATTTCTGCACTAGAGAGTTCCTGTCCACTGAAAACACCGAAGGGCGGAGGGAAACCTCAATGGTGGACTATGGAGCTCTCGGAAATTAGGGCGTCTTGTAAACGCTTATTTAACAGGGCCCGCAGAAGCGGTTAATCTGACGACTGGGCGTTGTATAAAACAAGACTTTCGATATACAAGTCCGAGTTAAGGAAGGCTAAAAGGATCTCGTGGAAAACCTACTGCGTGGAGGGCTGCCACGAGTACTCTAGATTCCGGCGTATTCTCGCTACAAATCCAGTGCCTTAGGGTTATCTCAAGGATGTAAACGGGAAGTGGGCCCTAAGCAGTGAAGATACACTTCAGTTGCTCCTTGATGCTCACTTCCCTAACAGCACGTCCTCTATAGTGACATCTCTCGGAGAGTTGCATGCTGTCTGCACGGCCTTTGCCGACCTTCTGGATGAGCGACACTTGGCATGGGCGATTAATTCGTTCAAACCGTTCAAGTCCCCGGGACCGGACGGCATCATACCAGCGCAGCTGCAGCAGGCTGTTAAGGTGTCATGCAGCTGGTTGCTACCGATCTATGCGAACTGCATCAGATTAGGTTACATCCCGGGGGCCTGGAGACGAGTCAAAGTTACGTTCATCCCGAAGGCTGGCAGGGGCTCCCATGTCACGGCCAAGGATTTCAGACCCATCAGCCTCTCCTCTTTTTTACTTAAAAATTTGGAGAGACTAATGGACTGGTATTTAAGAAGTCGCATTCCGAGAGACTACCTATCAGGTGCGCAACATGCGTATCGTAAGGGCAGGTCGGTGGACACTGCCCTGCACACTATCGTGTCGTGGCTGGAGGAAGCCATCGAGGCTAAAGATTTCGCTGTTGGGACCTTCCTTGATATTGAGGGAGCTTTCAGCAATGTCTTGCCGGAGTCAGTCATAACTGCTCTAGAGGGTCTTGGGGTTGAATAGAACCTCAAGCACCTCATCTTCAGTCTTCTGTGTGACAGAGTGGTCGAAACAGAATGGGGCACGCGCGCGCGCGCGTCGCAATGTGAGCAGGGGAACCCCTCAGGCCGGGGTTCTTTCTCCTCTTCTATGGATCCTAGTCGTCAACGACCAAGATAGATCACAGAAGATCTAACGATCTCTTCGGTAAGGCCAGCCTCTCTTTAGTAGTGGGGCTCTTGACAGGTCATTGCCTTATTGGCACGCATGCTGTAAGACTAGGAATCTTACCGGATGCCGCTTGCAAAAGCTGCTAAGAAGAAGATGCGGCAGAAACTAGCCAGCACTTCCTTCTTGACTGTCCCGCATTCGGGAGGTTAAGACTTAGACACTTGGGGGCACATACTTTCAGATATCAAGCGTATTTCCACATTTTGTATCGGCCACCAAACGTTTTGCCGATCTGTAAGTCCGAACACGGGAGTTCTATTTTCTATGGCATCACAAAGGACTACGTATAGTCCACGTGCGATCTTTGATCAGCCATCTAACCTAACCTAACCCTAACCTAGCATAGATTATAAAATTTATGAAGTTTTTGCAGTTTATAAGTTTTATTGTTTTATGGGCTGAAATTGCTATATTTATATACATGAATTTCTATTGGAGAGAAAATGTCTTTTAAAATCTAGTTGCGTATGTTTGAAGTCGTTGTAGGTTTGGGTTTTAAATATGACCACAATATATTACATAATCAAACGTCAAGATCAAAATACAAAAAACATTCAAAAGTAAACAATACACTATGGTCTATGGTCTAATAAAACACTTCAGCACATTTAGATATCACATATGTATAAGTGTAAATCTCACAGATATTTATACTGTGTATTTATGAATCGGGGAAAACCCAGCAATATTGCTAGATCAAGATAGGCAACGATAACTTTTGACATTCGATCAGTTGCAAATTTCCTTTAACGCTTCACAACATATTTAGTCGCTCATGATATCCGCGCCACGCTCCAAACACCGATACAATTCTGGATAAGTTATGATATCTGCATTGGTTAGATTGCCACCGTTGTAGAAATCCTTATAGATCTGTGATGTAAAATAAAATTTGTTTACGAACGATAGTCATTTGAGGATCCCTGCTTCGGCACCTACCATCTGTACGATTTTGTTGTTGCGCAGCATTTCACTTCGCATCTGCATCCAAGTGCGTCGCAAGCGCTCTTCCGCCTCTGATATAAAACCAGGAGTCCAATTCTCTTGTGCCCGAAAGCGTGATAGCCGATGGCGCTCAACGATTGCACGTGGCATGGAGGCACGTTTACGACGACGCTCTTCAAGCTTCATACGTCGCCTTTGACCGGAGAGCACCTCCAATTGACGTTGGCGCTTTTCCTCAATTTCAAGACGCATTTTCTTTGCAACTTCCTCCCGCTTCTTGCTTGCCGCGGTCTCACCATAAATGGACGCCTGATTCTGCAAAGCAAAGAACTGGCAATAATAATTTAGTCGATCAGAATCATGTGGTGGCATAACGCGACGAAAGTCTCCCAGATGACTCTCTTCCCAAGCAATCTGTTGAGAAAGCGCGCTAAGTCCAGCATCATGCGTTCCTTCGTCCAGCAGTGGCGGCTCGTCGCCAGTCCTTGCTGTACTATTATTCTCAGTATTCGTTGCTGCTGGCTGCCGCTGAGTATTCAAAGTTCTGTTAAGAAAACAAATAAATAATTATGAGATAATTTTGTCAAGTTATATGAGATTTACGTGTCAGCTTTGTTCACTTTCAGCAACCGTTGTTTTATGCGTTTTCGATCCTCACGTAGTATCTGCTTTTTATCGGCTAGAGGCGTGCTTACCATTAACAGTGTGTCTCTTATTAGTGCTTTCTTCACTTGTCGATCCACCAGCTCATGCGTGTGATAACTAGGCGAATGGTTTACCTCAAGGACGTACGGTTTCATCTTCGAGTCGACTAATATGTCGAATCCGAGTATCTCGAAGCATGCTTGGATTTTATCGTGCGCCGGAAAACAGGCGTGATAGTTATGTTTCAACATTGGCCAAGCACTTAGTACTGTCTTGATGATAATATCGTCTATCTTCTGCCAAAACTCATCCACTTCGTAGTTACGACGTCGCAACCAATTGTTGATGGCACAAAATTTTCGCTTGCTGCCGCAATCATCATTGTCACACAAATCATATTGAGAGCTGCGTTTATTCACCGAATAGTTGGTCAGATGCATGAAGAGATCGCAACTGTTCTCAGTTGTTGGCTCCACATATTTGCTGGTGGCGAAGCGCGCCAAGCCTTCGTTGTAAACAAAGATCCTCAATGGATCCACAGAGGTTATTAGAGTATAGACGCGCAAGTCGAATTTGTAGCCATCAATCAATAGAGGCTGCGCAAGGAAAACAATAATTTCGGGAAACTGTAAGTTCAACATTAGCATTAAGACGTAGGCAATACCTTATTAATATATGTCTGGCAAATCATGCGCTCTGAGGGATTTATAGATTTCAAATCGTTTGTCAACCAAATACCTCGACCCATAGCGCCCGAATCCGGTTTGATAATAAACGTACGTGCCTTGTTCTTGTAGTTGTTATTGGCATAGTTTAAAGCGTCACCATAACTGTCATGTAAAAATATAATGGAGTTATTGGTAATATCGCATACATTTTTATCTACTCACTCTGCTGGGAATATCCATGTTTTCGGAAATATTTTGTAATCGCGTGGAAACAGCTTTAGCATGCGATTCAGATTGCGCGAGAGCAAGTCTTTGCGACAGATCTCCATCATACCTGGATAGTGATTGATTTGTTGAAAACGCTTCATACTCTTGTACAATTCTACTCCGGGCAGTGTATCGGTCCACAAAATATTCCAAAGCTTAGCTTCTTTAACGACCTTAAAGCCCAATGTTTTTGATACTCGGCCAATCATGCTGTAACGCGAATTGGATACACATATGCTCCCTTTTATGCTGCTGAAATGAAAGGACAAAAGGGGTAATTCGGTACTACTGGAAGGTATCCGAGGCTAATGGCAGATCTTTTAAGTTTTTGGTTTAAGGACCAAAATACATATATAAAATAATGATAGATCTGTAAATTCGTCTCAATTTATGGGTTTTTTGTATAAGAACGTTGGGAAGGGGTGTGAATTTGTAGCATATAAGTAGTATTTGTTCCAATAAGAATTATGTTACAGAAGGGTGCGCATCAACTTTTTATTTACTTAACGGTGGAATTACTTCCATATAAAGGTATTATTCAAAATTTTTAAAAGCTCAGCGACTATTTGTAAGATGGGACTATGATAATGTTGACTGAGAGATTAAATGCAAGCAAAAACACTTTCGGATAACTTAACTGAAGATTTAGGTAAAATATATGTAGGTCTTTGTTCGTTTTGTTCCTCATGAATTAAATGACGACTTAAAAGTTAACTAAACTGACAACCAACATGAAGGAACCATTTTATGATTTTTATGTATTGTATTGAGTCTAATGGAATACGTAATAACTTTTAAAGATTATATTGGTAGTCGAAAACGTCTTTTCGTATTTTATCAATAGATGTCTTTGCCGTCGTATGTCTCCAGTGCTACCAATCACAATGTGTCATACCATATAGTGTTTGAAAGGCGAGATTTTAAGCTAGAAGAAGAAATTCGCTATATTTTGAAATTTTTGTATAAAAAGGGGAAGGTTGCCGCGCAAGCCACCAATGAAACTTGTGAAGTTTATTGAAACGATGCTGTCACAGTTCGTCTAGCACAACAATAGTTCGCTCACTTCCGTTCTGGAAATTTCGAAATTTCGATTTACACTGATGAAAGTTTAACGCTGATGGAATAATGTCTCTAGCAGAAATGGCAAAAAGTGGTGGACCAAAATGGTACATATTTGTTTATTTATTTATTATTAACAATATAAAAAAATAAGTTGAAGCTTGATTAGAAATACGAAAAGACTTTTTCGACTACCTAATATACATCCTTTGCGCGTTGGCCACGGCGAATATCGCATTCGATGGAACGATGAGCTGAACGAGATATACGACGACATTGACATAGTTCAGAGAATTAAAAGACAGCGGCTACGCTGGCTAGGTCATGTTGTCCGAATGGACGAAAACGCTTCAGCTCTGAAAGTATTCGACGCTGTACCCGCCGGGGGAAGCAGAGGAAGAGGAAGACCTCCACTCCGTTGGAAGGACCAGGTGGAGAAGGACCTGGCTACGCTTGGAATATCCAATTGGCGCCACGTAGCGAAAAGAAGAAACGACCGGCGCGCTGTTGTTAACTCGGCTATAATCGCGTAAGCGGTGTCTACGCCAATTAAGAAGAAGAAGAATATACATATGTGTATTATATTCCATTTCCAAAAAGTTTAGTTATTTTTAGGACAGGCCTTGTAATATTCTCATAATAACGTCTTATTTTCGTTGAAAATTTAACACAGGCTTCTTAAATAGCTTCTTAAAAGTTTTATTTACGAATAAAGGCGAAAACGTTTTTGATTTCAAAAGTCGGTATAAGAATTCAAGGGACACGTACTTTTTTATATAAAAATATATTCATAAGACTTTGGGATATTCTAACATACTTTGACTGAACATAGCATTATCAGGTTCCAAAAATAACGCAATCTCTAAATGCCTCACAGCGGCAGGAATACATTCACTGTTCTGTTTGATTTTATATCATATGTATATACCGATCAGTAAAACGGCTGTCTCCGGATCGAAAAGCCACCAACCAGATAGATCATGTGTTCTAAACGATCGATTCGGATAAAATCCGGATCAATTCCGGTGCGTAGAATCGGCTGTTGTGAGAAAGAATACATTTGATAGTACGCCGGACGCAACAAACTAGGTACCCGTTAAAACAACAAAAACAACTACATCACGTTATGATCGAAAGAAGACACATCTCCAGTATTTCAGATGTGCGTACGCTCCGAGATACGCATCCACCGTTGTGCAGCAAAAAACGTAAGTCAAAAACATAAAAAAGGTTTGACGTCGAGAAGCTGCAATCATAACAGATAGCCGAACGATTTTCTACTCGACTTGCACTCCTTCTCTCTGAAAGCACTCGACAGCAACTCGGTATAAGGGAACTGTGGGACGGCATTTTAAGCTCCTTACGTACAGCTGCAAACGAAGCCATTGTTTCTCGGTAAAAGTAAAAGACCAGCTGGTACGACGAGGAGAGAATATAGAGTGCCTACCTACCTCGCATCGTTACATTGGCCACAACACGTGCGGGATGAGATACCGAGTCTTGAAAAAGGAACCTTATCAGTGTGCCTAGAAAATCAACAACTGACCAGATATTCACCATGCGCCAAATCTTCGAAAAGACCCGTGAAAAAAGGGTCGATCTTCATCGATTTTAAAGCCGCTTTTGACAGCACCAAAAGGAGATGCCTTTATGCCGCTATGTCTGAATTTGATATCCCCGCAAAACTAATACGGCTGTGTAAATTGACGTTGAGCAATACCAAAAGCTCCTTCAGGGTCGGGAAGGACCTCTCCGAGACGTTCGATACCAAAAAAGGTGACTCCCTATCGTGCGACTTCTTTAATCAACTGCTGGAGAAAATAATTCGAGCTGCAAAACTAAATGGAGAAGGTACAACCTTCTACAAGCGTATACAACTGATGGCGTATGCCGATGACTTCGATGTCATTGGCCATAACAACCGCGCTGTTAGTCACTCATTATTCCTGTCCTACTATATAGAGCAGAGGAAGGAACGATGAAAACATTTGATGAGTCGACGATGCGAGTTTTCGAGGGAAAGGTTCTGCAGAAGATTTATGGTATTTTGCGCATTGGCAACGGTGAATACCGCAGTCGCAGATATACATATAACGACATTGAGACATAGTGCCTGTATAGAAAATATAATGGTTCCTATTTACGTCTAATGTTTTCCTCAGTCTGGTGAGTATTATTTGTTTATTATAAAATACAGGGTTTGTCCGGAAAGTAATAGGACTCAGTCGATTTAAACAAATTATTGAACCAATCGTTAAAATTCTTAAAAAACTTTCAAAATAGGCTCCTTCTGCGTCGATGCATCGCTGCCAGCGCGCTTTCCAAGCATTGAAGGCGTCATGGAAGCCATTCTCCGGAATAGCCTTAAAAGCCGAGGTGCATGCTGCTTGGATCCCCTCAGCCGTCTCAAAATGCTTGCCTTTCATCGGCCTTTTCAGGCAAGGAAACAAAAAGTCTAAGGGGCCACATCTGGGCTGCAGGGTGGCTGCGGCAGCATTGGGATGCCGTCCTTGGTTAGGTAGCTGTTCACAAGAAAGGCGGTGTGAGCCGGCCGTTGTCGTGGTGCAACTTCCAATCGGCTGCGCATGTTCAAGTGATTCGTCACAAAGTCATGAACCACAGATTTTGATAAATTTAACATCTGAGCATTTAAACAAATACTTAGTCGACGGTCTGAGTTCAAAACTTTGCGTGCACGAGACCTTTTCCCGGCCCTCCAAAAAGGCCTGGTGCCACCGAAACACAACTCTTCTTGCTAAAACAACATTTGGGTAAGCCTGCTTGATCATTTCAAACACACAGAATTTAATCATGTGCCTCTGCTCTAACGACCCTGTATTTTCGGCTTGTACCTCTCACAGAAACACGTCACTTGGAAATGTTTGTTCTGACTCTCCAGGTGCTCGGAGACGACTGACCAGCCGCTTGTTCGTTAGTTAGGAACGCCCTCTAACGAACCCAGTCGGTGCGCGCACGCTCTGAAATACAGTCGCGGTGGAAGAAATTCAGTCCAATTACTTCCCGGGTTTATAAATATTTAACAACTTTTATGTATAAAGATAGAGATAGAGTGGGAAGTGATGCTATGCGCCTTCCTGGACATCGAAGGTGCCTTTGACAACACATCTCACAGGAGTGCAGCCAGGGCACTGGAGAGAAGGAATGTGGCAGCACCGGTGCGTAGATGGATAGAGGCCGTACTGCGCACCAGGATTGCTGAGAAGGTACAAGGATTCGTCTCGGCACAACAAGGGGGTGCCCACAGGGTGGTGTGCTATCACCACTACTATGGAGCCTAGTCGTGGACGACCTGTTAGCACTGCTAACGGACAATAGAATCCGCTGCCAAGGGTATGCGGACGACATTGTAATCATAGCCAGAGACAAATTTGAGGACACTCTCTACGACCTGGTACAACGAGATCAAAACTTGGCAAAGGGGTGGTGTAGAGGAGTTGAATTGAGTATCAACCCCTCAAAGACGACCGTAGTTCCGTTTACGAGACGCAGGTCCTTACCCGGTCTCAGGAATCTCACACTTGGTGGTAGAGAGGTCGAGATGACTAGCAGGATCAAATATCTTGGTCTTACGCTGGATTCAACTTTGCGGTGGAAGCAGCATGTGAACCAGACCCTGGTAAAAGCAACAAAAGCATTAATGGTGTGCAATCGGCTGGCGGGAAAATCCTGGGGCTGTAAGCCAAGGATCGTAAAGTGGTTATACACCATGATTGTACGACAATAGCCCTCCTCCCGAAGGACAGCATTACCAAAACAATTCACTTCACGAAGAAGTTCAAGGTTACCCTTGGCAACAAGAATAAGTGGAACGACTCCACTCTTAAGCTAACGCTGAGGGAAAGCACGTTGAAGTGGTACACCGACGGCTCGAAAACGTCGGAGGGAATTGGGGCAGGGATTGCGGGTCCTCGCACCGAACTCTCCATACCGATGGGTAGCTTTCCGAGCATTTTCCAGGCAGAGGTCTTTGCCATAAGTCGATGTATAGGAGTGTAGAGAACGGTTGAACAGCCTGAGCAGGGAAAGGAATTGGCAACGAGTGCATGGTATGCGACATACTAAGTTGCTAATTGGGGGGTACAACCAGAATAGGTTTAAAGCAATAATTAACCTCCCAAGGGATAAACTCAGGCTACTGTTCGCATTCTACACCGGCCACTGCAAGTTTAATAGACATTTATCTTGCGCCAACTGCCGGTTTTGCGACAGGGAGCTGAAACCCCGGAACACCTGCTGACCGACTGCACAGCAGTCTGTAGGCGAAGGTTAAAGGCCCTTGGATCCATGTTTCCGAATAGGCATCACATCGCCTCACTAGCACCCAGTAGGATATTGGACTTTATCAATATACTGGGGCTTAGTGAGTCCCTGTGAGTTAGGAGAGGGCACAATAGACCTAAGGTCGCGGTGCATTCCTCAATTATTTATCTATATATCTATCTATGTATAAAAATTTGAAGAAAGTGAAAACAAGGTTAAGTATTTTTATTTACGATGTCTAAATATATAGATTTACAAAATTCCATGAGAAGAATCGCTATTAATTCTAAAAATAAATTAAGTCTCTCAGATCATTTTCGAAGAAAAAAGAAGTAACCACTAATATTATTTCATACCATGTGTGATACCAAATATACATATATTTTGTTTTTCTACTTACGATATATTTGGTTGGTCATCCCTTGACATCTGGGAAGATTTCGGTATACTGGCGCATTTTAAACGGAAGCACACATTATTCAACTGGATTAAGCCATCGGACACGTCTTGGTTTTTCTCCAAATGTTCGCTCGGATCGTATTTTTCACTCTTCAGTTTTTCATTGCCGTTACAGCCTTTTTGCTGTACGGAGCTTTCACAGTCGCCATTTCGCTCCTTCAGTGCACTCTCCAATTCAAAATCAATATGCACACCGCGATTTTTTTCTTTGCGTATTTTATCTTTGGAAAGACGCCGCAACTCTTGGATTCGCTTAAAGAATTTGGAATTTTTCAAATTCATTTTTCAGGCTGCTTATTTTACTATATATTTAAAGATAAAGCAAATGTTAGTATCGCAATTAATTTTAGTGCAACACTATTAGTATTATGGATTGATGACTGAAGGGCGCTGAATCGGCTCCGTCCGTAATTAATCGTGTGGACTCTTCCGCTATATATTTTATATATTTTTTTAATTTTGACTATCCAGCTAGTCAAAAACTTTGCTGATCGAATTTGTATTATAAAATATTGTTTTAAACTGGTACAAATAAAGATTTCCGGCAAATGTTAAAGCATTTCTTGGTTACAAATTTTAAATTTGTTTTTTTGTCGAAAATTTTGACGAACAAAAGAAAATCTTTTTGCGCTCTGCTTTTGTACTGAAACAAACTGAATCAATTTATGTGTATTTTGAAGGAATATTTTCGATAAAATCTCTATGATATCTATCTATCTACACGGGAAAAATCAAAATCAATTTACGATATAAGTTGTGCGTAACTCAATCAGAGGATGAGTGAGAAATAATGAATTTAAATTTACATAATCTGATCCGTGGTCTGATGCATTTTTATATGTATGTATATACACAATTAGAGTGTCGGAGCGACAGTGGGCGAAATGATACATATTAACCAAAGGTTGCATGTTGATGCTGTTGCAACGAGCATATAGACCTTGCATGGGAGGAAGTCGCTTAACAGTATGCCCAAGAAACGAGCTACTTCGAAGGGTTGGAATCAATGTGAGAAGGGATTAAGTGAATTGGTTTCATGGGGCATTCAAAGACCGATTTCAACCAAATTTGGTACGTGTCATTTTTCCCCACATTTCTATATAATAGTGCGCAATCGGACTGCAGCCACGCCTACTTCCTATGTAACACAATTTTAAATTCCATCTGATTTTTCCTTTCGAGTGCACAAATCAACAGTGTGTCTTTGTGTTCAAAATGGATAAAATTGGACGGAAACTTGACTTAACCTCCATACTACAAACATATGATTCCAGGTGACTTTACTCCATATGATTGGTGATGCTATGTGAGATACCTTAATGAATATTAGGGAACATTTTATTAGTATGTGCCACGTTAATACTATATAGTTTTGGCAAAAATGGATAAAACAGGGTCGATACTACCCCAACTCTCATATACTACATACGTATAATGATTTTCGTTTAACAAATCTTATATCGATTATGTTAGCCAGTGTATGAGTTACATATAGTATATAATTGCTTAGATTGCAATCTTCTGGTTGACGTTTTGTACTTTTAGGTATTTCCGTCTTTAAATATTTTATCGTTTTTAATATTATATCTATTTTGAACTACAATTAAACTATTTCTTGCCAACATCTGACGATTCACATCTCGTAAAAATACCTCTTGCTAGTATGGAAAACAACTAGCTGACTGGTTTTCTTTGTCTGTTACTAGTAGATTTAAGTACAGCGCTTTTCAGTCAATCAGAATAATTAAAATAGTTATCAAATTAACAATTAGCTTGTTCGAATTTTTATTTTATCAAAATTACAAATACGTTATCAAAAAATTTGAAACTTTCAATATATATGTACATAATTAAATTGTGATGCAATTGAATTTTTGATATATGGCGAATGCATTTAACTGCGAGAAACTTCATAGTTATACTTCTTTTACATAACTATGTAGATCTTATATCTAACGAATGTATAACATTTAAAACTTTATTTAATCAATTAAGGCACAAAACAAATATACTTTTGCTGATTTCCTTCTCGTCCTTTCTTTTTTCTCCTTGTTTCATTTCACTCGGGATATATCTTACAGATGTTTATGGTGTCGTAAACATATTTCATCTCCGGGCGATCGTCTGCTTCAAAGGCCACACACTGCGAACCTAATAAAATCAAATTTTTACACATATCACGTTCACCATTTTGTATCGGTTGTCGTGCATCTATGAGGTCGTCAAACTGATCTTTACGAATACCATTTATATATTCTGGCAACAAATGTGGTTTACGATTTTGATCCACTGCTCGCAAGCCTGTGAATGTCTCCAACAACATAACACCATAACTATACGTGTCCACCTTTGTGCTAAGCTTTTTGCCGCGTAAAAACTCCTGAGGCAAATATGGTTTTGTGCCGTAAATTTGAGATACAGTAACTGAGCGGCTTACTGAAGCGGGTCCTTCGCGGGCCAATCCAAAATCACCTATACGAGGTGTCAAACAAACATCAAGTAGCACATTCGCGGGCTTTATGTCACCGTGTATGAGAGGTTTAATATCACAAACGTGTAGAAAATTGATACCACTGTAAATAAGTTAACGTATTAATACCATTATAATATTTATTGTTGATGTTGGCATACCGCGCTGCACCGAGACAAATTTCGACACGTTCCTTCCAAGTCAATGGGTTTTCTTTCTTCGAGTATAAACGCTGCTCCAATGTTCCACCTTTCATTAGTTGATAGACCAAGCAAGGTTTTTCTCCATTCAAAGAGTAACCAAATAGTGGTAAAACATTGTCATGACGATAACGGCTCAAATGCTTTAGTTCATTGAGACTCTGTTGTAGTTGCACTTTGCTGCTGTCCCGGCCGTTGACTGCATTGTATTGCAACTGTTTGACAGCTACTTCGGTACACTTCCATGTGCCTTTATAAACAGTTCCAAAACCACCTCTTCCAAGCTTTAAATGTTCACTCCAATTTTCAGTGGCTTCCGTCAATTCCTCGTAACTTATTTCGATCATGTAGCGAGCGAATTCACGCACATCTTGTTCAATGCGTTGGGTAGATGTAGGTGCGGTTTGTTCATAGGAGGAAATTGAGGTGTTGTTATTGGAATTACTTACACCGGATGAGGAAGAGTTTATGGGACCATTCAGCTGTTTTATGTCCGAATTAGCCATTAGCATAGTTAACCGTGGTTGACTCCTTGGTATAAGGAGCTGATATTTGCGCTCCACAAAGTCCTTTAGCATACGCATGGCGTGATGTTGTTCATTTCTGTAATAAACGTGCATATGTTAGTAAATTTAAACGATTAATTAATTGATGGTTTTAATTCATAAACAGGTTCTACTTTTATATATGTTTTTTTCTCTTACTTCCACAAAAGCATAAAAAGTTCAGTGACTGTATGCTTGCATTCAATACCCCACTTTCGTATCAACTGCCAAGATGGTGACTTGCCCAACTCTTGTTGTTGGTTTATAAACTGAAATAAATAAAATAAACGAAAAATGTCGTTAAAACGAACGCAAACTGCTTTTGAGTGGCATTTGCCGGAGAGTTGACGATAACGTTAGTGAATGGAGTTGCCGCTAGTTTAACTTGCTCACCTTCACATCGGCTGGTCTTAATTGCATGACTTCGGCCAATTGCATCCAAACTTGCATTTCGTCCAAATGTTCACATAGTAAACGTAATTGCTGTGATGGCAGCTCCTCAATGTACCGGTCTTTGACATAGCCACTGCTCCTGCTGCTACCGCCAGCACCAATACCAACGCTGCTGCCAGCGCTATTTCCATTTGCTATACCATTGCTCGCTTCGAAGTTACCACTATTGTTGGGTGATAAAATGCTACGAGATCGTGACACCGACATTGCAACTGAATTATAATGCAATCTTATTTAATTGTATTGTTTCAATTGAATTTGGTTGACTCATCCAACTTAGATGAGCAGATGCGTATCTTTATATTAATGACAATGCAATTTAATCACTTTCGCTAATAACAAATTGACAATTACTTTCCAATTAAACTATGTTCACCATATATAAAAACTGTTTTTTTATTTAATTTCAAGAAAATCCTTTTATTTCAACCTGTGCACATGCGTACTTTATCCAATAATTGTTCAATTGAAGTGGAATTGTGCTCTGATTGCGCCTCTTCTGGGAAAACTCAACAGCAAAAAAAAAATAGTAAATAAAGCCCAAAACGAGCGCAACTAGTATCAGAGATAAATGTGAGAAACAAAACAAATAATACGAAACTGAAGTGAAGCTTTTAGTACTAATTGAAAACCTCACTTACGAACTTCCTACTGAGTTGCCAAGATTCGATTATAAAATTAGTTCTGTAAGAAATCATAAAAAGCTATAATTTCAATATTTAGAGCACTTTTCTGAAAAATCGTAATAGTTCTAAAATTTAAAGCACTATTCGCCTATGTAGCAATAAAAAAAAAATTTTTTGTCGCTACTAAGCCACTAATGAATATGAATAGCCTTGTATCATAACTGTTAAAGATCAAACGTTCTAAAACTTTTATATTATTTTAAATAAGTTTTTCTTGTGAATGTAATCAGGGAACAGAGGTGTAGCTGGGGGCCGACCGAAGGGGGTCGTCGCCTCGGGCGCAACGTCTTGGGGGGCGGCAAAACGATCTTCGCTGTTTTTTAATATTCAGAAAAATACTTCAACAAATTTTTTTTACAAAATTTAATTATAAAAGATAAAGAGTTGTACACTCACAATGTAATAATCTGACTAACAATTAAAAATATTAATTTTTACTCGACTACTCTTCAGTCTTTGAATTTTTCTTATATCTTTCTTAAAATAGTTATAGAACTTAAAGATGCACTTTTCTAGCTTTGCCTAAAGAGGTGTCACTCTCACAGTTACCCTATGCTTTGAATGTAACAAATACTTTTATTTCTCTAAATTTTCAAAACTGATATTTAAAAACTTCAATTCTGGCAAAAATTCCTGCAAATTGTGTCAAAAGTGTACAAGATATAGGGCGAAAATGGGTTTTTTCTATGGCTTTTAATAAGATGTCTTGTGAATTTACTATCAATTTCCTCAAAAACCGTATTGTGAGAATTTTGGAACTTCAGAATTTGCGTGGCTTCTAGTTTCTAAATTTTACATACTTAATATCGAATATATTTTGTAAGAATTCACATTTGTTCGAACCACCTCATGAATCTTGTAGGTAGGTAGATAAAGGGGGGCGGCAGAACATCCTTGGTACCGGGCGCCCGAAGTTGTAGCTACGCCACTGTCAGGGAATGTCTATCATATACAGAGAACGTATACCATAGACAGAGTACGTATGTATATCATAGAGAAGGCAGAGAACGTAACTTTTTGCAGGACTACTCGTCCGAGATGAGGGTGTTTCTCCACACTTTTGCAACAGGGACTCGAAAATAACAAAATTGAGCATTTTCACACTTAAGGTGGGTTTCCAACTCTCAATAAATGTAAAAATTCATGCTTAAGAAACCGCATAAAATTTTCTTGTGCTAGTATGCGGCTGTAAGGAAATCTAGTACTAATTTTTAATAAATTTTTTCAATAAAAGGCGAGTATGGCAACGCTAGTTTTGCGAAGAAACATGAAATCAACAATTGTTTCTTGAAGGAAATTCAAAGCAATCGTTAAATTCATTTGAGTGAATTAGTTCATTTTGAAAAGATGTATTAAACTTAGCAATCATCAACCACATTCCTTAAATCGCAAGGAAATTTTTTATATTTTATACTTACACACATAAGTATATTTTCTTTCTTTATTTTCTCTTGCTCTTTTAATGTGCTTCATTCACAATGCGTAACATGCTGTCAAATTTACTGGACTACAGCTCAAGAAATAGTGAATTTTTTTTCTTGATCATTTACTTGAGAGCTGGAACTCAACCTTTAAATGAGAAAAATAATGATAAATAATTCAATTTTAAGGGTCAGTGATCAAATTGAAAGGTGAATTTTGTCCATTTCATTTCGTTCAAAGTAATTCCCTCCCGCTGCAATACACTTATGCCAACGAATTTTCCAGTCATATAGCACTTGAAAAAATCTTCCGTCGTGATGGCCATCAGAGCCTTCTTCGATTCAGCTGTTCTTGGAGTGGTCATGTGAATTTGCTGAATAGCTAGAAGTTACAAGAAGGTAAATCAGGCGAATGCGGTGGTTGCGGCACGATATTAGTTGAAAATGTGGCGAAATGATCACTATTAACCAATGCAGTATGAGAAGGTGCATTATCGCACTTCTATCAATAACTTCAGACATAGTAAAAATCGAAGAATTCACTTTTAAAGCCTCACAAGGCGACGCGCATCTCAATTACTAGTGAATATTTTGACGTCAATTTTAGCATAGATAGTCAATAACAGTACCACCAAAATACAGGAAAAAAAATTGCCGATTCAAAAAACACGCGAAGAATAAATTAAAAATTCATCTTTAAATCTAATCACAGTAGTATGTATGTATATTACGTATATTTTACGTTTTTACGTGATAGAAAACGTGGTATTAATCCCTTAATTTTTTATAAAGTATTATAATTGATTTTCAGTCTTAAGTTTTTAAAATCGAGGATTTAAAAAAATTGTCATTTGCCATATGAGTCATTCACAATAGTAAAACTGGTATACAACTTGACGTAATGTCTTCGCCACAATCATTTGCGTCATCGCCTTAATTTTTCGACAAATCTGGCTACGTAACATACAGACGAAAGTGGAACAAAACAGAGAATAAAAAACTTTCAGTCACAGCATTTGGTAAAATTATTGGTTTATATATTTTATTGCTACGCGGAATCTCCAACATATTGAACGTAAAAATCGATGGAATAGCTTTCGTAACCGAAGTATAACCTGGGTGCAATGATGGAACAGTGGCAGGAACTTAGTATAGGGAAATTAAGTATTTCTGGGTGCGACACTCAATCGTCATCCGAAGCAAAACAGCAGGCAAAACAACAAACATCTCAATTGTTACAACAACAAAGCTATTCATCAATAATAGATTTGCCCGATTTTGGTGATTGCAGTGATGACCAGAAATATGTTATTTATAAGCATGATGATTTGTTTTGTGAGAGTTATCCATTAATGCGTGAAATACGCAGACAAGGCAAACTTTGTGATGTTACCTTAAAGGTGAGCTTTGGAACTGAAGTTTGAATTCTGTTTAAACTACTTTTAAATTATTTTCTTTCTAGGTTGAAGATCAGTCCTTCTCGGCACATCGTATTGTGTTGGCAGGTACAATACCGTACTTTTATGCCATGTTCACCAACAATATGGCTGAGAGCCGTATAAAGGAGATCACCATGAAAGAGATTGAACCGAACGCACTCGAAAGTCTCATTAATTACGCTTACAGTGGGCAAGTGCGCATCGACAACCAGAATGTGCAAAGTCTTATGGTGGGTGCATCGTTTTTACAGTTAACCAAGGTGCGTAATGCCTGTGCGGACTTCTTGATTTCACGATTTCATCCGCATAACGTTTTGGGCATACGTCAATTTGCGGACTCTATGGGTTGCACTCATTTAATTGAGGCTGCTGACAAGTACATTGATCAGAATTTTGCAAAAGTCGTACAATCCGAGGAGTTCTTGGGTTTGGATTTTGGTGAACTAATCGATCTCATACGACGCGATGAGCTTAATGTACCAAGCGAGGAAATCATTTTTGAGGCCTGCATGAAATGGGTAAAACATATAGAAGAGAAGCGTGCTGTACTTTTCCCACAGGTATTATCCAAAGTACGTTTACCATTATTATCACCACAATTTCTGGCAGATCGTGTGGCACGTGAAGAGTTAATACGCTCCTCACATCAATGTAGAGATTTGTTAGATGAGGCAAAAGATTTCCATTTAATGCCAGAACGCCGAGGATTGTTGCAAAGCTTCAGGTGAGTAGAAAATTTATGTTCAAAATGTGCGATGATTTTATATTGAATTTGTTTGTTCATTCATTAGAACACGACAGCGTTGCGGTGAGTTTATTATGGGCCAGATTTATGCAGTTGGTGGACTAGCTAGCAACGGTGAATCAGTGAGCACCGTGGAAATTTACGATCCAGTTGTCAAGAAATGGGAAATGGGCGAACAAATGTCGATGATGCGGTATGTGCGCAATACTAGAGAAAATTTTTTTAAAAATATGCTGAATTTCTAGCTTCCTTCCTTCCTTTTAATTTTGTAGCTCTCGCGTCGGTGTCGCTGTTATGGATGGTAAACTGTACGCTTTTGGTGGTTTCAATGGTACCGAACGTCTGTCCACTGTAGAGGTATACGATCCAAAAAAGAATAAATGGTCACAGGGGCGTGCAATGCTGTGCAAGCGCAGGTAAATTTAATAATTCTCAAAATTAATTGTGGAATATTTTCTATATGTACAACAACGATTGCAAGTTTAAATGCAAAATTATTAATATTTTTTTTCTTATAGCGCCGTTGGGGTGGCCGCTTTAGATGATTGCATTTATGTTTGTGGTGGTTATGATGGTGTAACGTCTCTAAATACAGTAGAATGTTACTGTCCAAAGACTGATATTTGGAAGACGGTAAGAGAATATGTAACAATTTGGAAAATGTTTTTTAATATTATAGTTCTTAAGCATTTTCTTGTTTTTGCTTTGGTTTTGTTTTCGTGTTTTTAGTTAAAATTCTTTCTTTTTTTTATTTAATTTTATTTACAAATTTTGTTTTCTTAATTTTAAAATATATTATTTAATTTAAAAATTTGTTTTAATTCTTAATTTTCTTTTAGTTTTATTTTTTTTGTTAGTTTTTTTTTAGTATTTTTTACCATTGTATTGTATATTTTTTTTATAATTCGCCCAAATTGTTCACTGTTATTGACCCCATTTTCCTATTTTATATAGGTGGCACCCATGATGAAGTATCGTTCGGCGGGTGGCGTTGCCGCATTGGGAGGTTATGTTTACGCGCTTGGTGGTCATGACGGACTTTCTATTTTCGATTCGGTAGAACGTTACGATCCGGTCAAAGACGTTTGGCTCAAAATGCATTCAATGTTAAATCGTCGCTGTCGTTTAGGTGTTGCTGCGCTAAATGGCAAGCTATATGCTTGTGGTGGTTACGATGGTACATCATTTCTGCGCTCAGTTGAGGTTTATGATCCAATAACCGATACCTGGAGTCTTGTAACGCCTATGAATTGTAAACGTAGTCGCGTTGCTCTAGCAGCAAATATGGGAAAATTGTGGGCGATTGGCGGTGAGTAAAAATCGTAGTTGTTATTCATACAAGTTTGTTTTGTATCTATGTTGAATTCCAGGGTACGATGGTGAGTCCAATTTATCGACAGTTGAAGTCTACGATCCCGAAACGGATAAATGGTCGTTTGAACCCTCAATGTGTGCTCATAGCGGTGGTGTTGGTGCTGGTGTTATACGTAAACAATAATTAGCTTCAACTTATTCTTATTATTACTAAATATAGGCAATATTATATAGTACTCTTAGCTCATATGTATTTTTAGATTATTAATTTATGTTTTTAAAAAGCAAAACTGCACTTGCTTGCCTTTTATCAAAATTATTTATGTGTCATGTTATAATGTATGCTCTCTATTACACAAACTATTTAATGCACTTACGAAAATCATTCCAAATTCTGTAGAAAACACTGAAATAAAAGCGAAATTTCAAAATAAGCTATTGGCTTAAAAACTTTAAAGGTAATTGCCTAGCGGAAATGGTACAGCGCTATATACTAATTTGTCAATTGTATTAAACTAAAGCTAATATCAAATAAATAAAAAAACTGCTGTCAGTTTTTAGCAAACATTTTCGATCAAGAATATGAAAAGTAGGCATTTAGCAATATTAATTAGCATAGTAATTTTACCTCCTAACATTTATGTATGTATGTGTTTTCATAAATAGAATTGTAAATTATTGAACTGAAGTAAACACAATGATTGAAACTAAAACAATTATTGTTGACATGTAGCACTAGAAGTTTTAGAAATTAGAAAAAATGTAGTATTTATTACTCAATCACATCGCGTACGAACCAATAAAAGTATATCAATGCAATTACGCCCCCAATAGATAAATTGTATACAATTGTTTTTTCAATTCACTTTCGGAATGCTTAGTGTGTCACTTCTGTACATATGTATATGCAAAATAAAAAAAAAAACAACGCAGCAATGAGATTACCCATTGTTATCAATGCGCAAATATTAAATTTGCCGCTTTTCATGCAATCTATCGATTGTGCACTTTTGCAAATTGGCTTAAACGCTCAACAATCTAGCTGTGTGCATTTGCCCTGCATGTGTGCACAAGAATGTGTGTTGATCAGCTGCAATTGCAACAGGTTGTAATCAATATTTGCACAACAATAAATTGGAATATGTCTCGGAAGCTTTGTTTACTTCGCAGGTTTATATTCTTTGGTTTGTAATTTGCCGCCAATACTATCAACGTGTTGGAGCGTATGTACAAATATGGCTGTGGACGGTTGCAATTGCAGTTTTGCATTGTTGGGGGTCGGCAATGCACGATTTTTTGATATGCGAACATTTATATACATACACACATACATATACATACATATATGTATGTGTATCAAATGCACAGTACGTATAACAAATGCGTAGAGTTTGGTGTCAGTTATTTTTAATTTCTTATTTTAATACTTTCACTATTTAATACAACGAAGAAGAAGACAGTGTACATCGCGTGCCGTGTACTGTTTATGGTTTTGAAATAGCGGTTGCATCCTGTCATGGTTAATTGGAGAAAGGGGTGGTCATCTGCTAATAAGTTTCGCTGATTGGTTCTTATCGATATTACATAGTGTTTGGCAATTAATTAATTTACGCAGCTCCAGGAATGGTGATAAAATTAATTTATGTAGATATGCAGAAATATAATTATTTATATGTATGTATATCCAATCAACTGTGTGTATTTGTTGTTTACTACGTAAACATGAAAATGCCTAAGCCATAAAACGCCATCAAACCACTAGTTTATGTGAATAAAACAAGATTTATGTGCGTATGTATGTATGTATGTACATATATACTATATGAAACACGTACAAACATAAATATCATTTTCATGCAAATATTTTTGTTCTTCATATTTATGCATTTATAACAATTCACTTGTGGGCGCCTAATTGGTTTTCGCAGAATAAATTCACTTTTAGTTGACATATGCACATATGTACATATGTATAACAAAGATTTAATTTATCTCTAATATGACTTGATTTTATTACAAAGATTATTTAAATACATATTTACAAACACACAGTTAAATTTTAATTAAAAGATGATAAAAGTATAGTTGTTAGTGTACCAGCAAACGGTGGTACCGTTCAAATTTTACGTAGATAGAGTCGTTTCATGCAATATAGACCTATGGAGAAACAATCAAATACAGATGGAAAAAATCTTGATCGGTTAGTACAAGAACTTGAGTTTGGTCGTTCAGTTTGTATGACAGCTATATGCTAGAGTTGTCAGATATCGGTATATCTGACAAATAAGCAGTGTGTGTGTGCAAATTTTCAGATAGATTGAGGGACTAGGGTACAGACGGAGATGGCTAAATCTACTCAGCTCGTCTCGCTGATCATTTAGCCGGTCTCCGAAGTCTCCTATGGGGTGTCACAGACATCGTTGAAAACTTAATATATTCTGTGCGGGGTATCAAAATAATTCTAACGCTGTAAAGAAAACTCCTTAATTTTAGTTTACTTATCCAGCATAAAGTTCTGTCGATATATTTATATTTTTTCTTTATCCATAAAATTCTATCGGCAATTTCTAGCATCTATTTTAAATCTTTCACGTTTTTATGAAAACATCGATACTGATACGGTTTTATCGATATTTTGTGGTCTTTAGCCAAATTTACAGAGCTATTCTGTACTGTGGATACAGTAACAGGTCTCAAAATTTGATATTTTCAACTTCTGATCAGCTGCCACATTTCATTATTTAGAGATGTGTATAAAACCTGAATGAAAAAAGGATGTCGAAAACAAATATAAAATTTTCTTTAACGCAGTCAAAAGTCATTATTACCAATAAAAATAAAATGGTGTCTTTGAAATACGAAATTTATGTGAAATTGATGTTTTTTACTTTTACCCGATTGAGTTTTTTACAAAACATAAACACCGACAATCGATTATTATCTGTGATGATCTCTATAAATGAATTGTCAATATATTCAAAATGGTAAACAAAGGTAGGAAATCGTTACAAATTAAATATTTTGTTTTTCTTGTATATAAATAACTGATATGTATGTAGCTATAAGCGCTGAAAGGTCCATTACGTTCACCTACCAAATGAAAGGAGGTAAATCTTTACATATAAATACATAGATATAAACATATACATATTACAGTTGTAATTAGTTTTTGGTTTCTTTACTGTGTTTAAATCATTGGAAAAATCAAGTAAGGTCGAGGGCAAGAAAACAAAAGTAGAAGGAATATTGCCAGATGGAGGGCCCATGCAGCAAACGGAGTCGTCCGAGTTGGAAGAGCAATGGCAAATGACAGATTTATTAATAAAGATACGTTTTTAAACAGAGTGTGTGAGAAACTGCTTAAAGTTACGTCGTGCAATGTAATATTGGTGTATTTGAGTTGTTGAGTTGTCATCGAAAGAGTAGTCTTCAAAGTTTCCAATGTCGTCTTCATCGAAGTCACAAATACCATGTTTTTGCAAATGTTGCGGCAAGTATAAGCCAAGAACGTGGCGTTTGAGGGTGTATACCTCAGTAACGCTCTTTGGATAGGCACCGGAAAATAGGCTTTGAAACCCCAAAGACTCTTTATATGTTCCTGGCCTTTATATGGATTTTGTTATAAAGAATTTGTACAGCTGAGTGGGGTATAGGTAGGTATAGGAGTTAGAAGCTATGGCTCCGGTGAATAACCTGAGTCACTAAGAAGACATTTAAATGATCCAGAAATACTTCCATTATTAATTTTATTCTGGCCGAATACGCTCTTCAAATTACAGAATAATGGCAGGAGCCAGAAAAATGTGCATTCAAACTTCAAAAAGTTTGTAGTCACAAATCTAAAATTCATAAATATATTACTTATATCAAACCTATTATTTTGACCTACCGCTTCGAAATTAATGCTATAGTAACCCTTTCGGTTCATGAATTGGTGTGGTATAACATGAGTGCAGTCAATAGCACCAACCATTACTTTAGTTCCAAATTTATTATGGAATCCAGAAATATTTTTATGTTTTTATATACATATGTACATGCTTTAATTTACTTTACTTCATTTTGACTGTACTGTAAAGCTCTGTCATATTTTTGAAGCTTATTTCCACATTTTTATGTTTCATCAAAAGTTTGCATATAAAGTGCTCTCGCGAAAACTCGAATACACGATGACTCAAACGTTCGGAAGCTTGAACATTTTGTTTCTCCATTGGCTACTTTAAATCTCGAACAAAATACTATGATGGCTCTAAAACTCGAACAAAAATTTTCCATTATTTTATATGCGAAAATATATCATATACGACATACATACATATGTACATATTCACAGTTGTTTGTTAACATACCCACCTCAGTATCCAGCTAGAACTTGTGCAACGGCCGATGCGTGCACTGTAGTTGTAAGATGCGTATTTTGGGATCATGGGATGCGCATAATGGGATCAAAATTAAATGTTTTGAGGTTAGCAAAAAAGGCTGAAATAATTAATCCAGGCAAAAATGATGAAAGTGTTACAGCTCTATCCAAAAAAAATCATTATTGCTATGTCCACAATTTGTGGAATCGTAAAAAAAGAAAAAGAAAAATTTGGGAATGTGTTAACAATACGCTATTGGGCCTTGGAAAACGTAAACCGACCCGTGTTTCAGAACTTCCGAAAATGGAAAAGGCACTTTACAAATGGTTTTTATTACGACGCCGCAAGAATTACCCGATTTACGAAGTTAAGCAAGGGCATATCAAGGTTTTTTGCCAGCGATGAATGGCTTCAAAATTAAAAAAAAAACGTCATGGATTATTTCAATCTCAGGGAAAAAATTATCTTCGTGACCGGAACTAGTAGAGCCGTTCAAAACTAAGCTACAAGTAAAAATTCAGGAAATTGGCCTATGTTCAGAACAAATTAACAACGCAGATGATTCCGGGTTATATTGGAAGCTTCTTTCGAAAAAATTATACGTTTCTGGAATAGAAAAACAGGCACCGGGAAATAAATCTAAAAAACAGCGTATTACACTTTTGGCGTGTGCCAATGCGATTCGAAAACACAAGATTAAATTACTGGTAATTGGAAAAGCAAAAAATCGTAGAGTATTTAAACCTTTTTACTACCCTGTGGAGTTACGCCGCATTTTGAGGAGCGATTGGGGTCTCGGACGTTGTGCTGTCCGCACCATATATCGTGGCTTATTTGTGGCCTGTGCCACATATGGAGCCCCTGTATGGTGGGAGGCAGCCACCATTGTCTGGGGGTCTCAAAAACTTCTCTCAATTCAGCGTTGTATGATGCTTGCTTGTTTGCCTGTACCGTCTCAACGGATGCGATGCGATGATCACTGTTTGTTAGGTGCACCCCCTCTTGACCTGATTGTCATACAGCGTGCTGTTGCATTCCGGTTAAGAAGGGGCTTGAGTGTGTCATTGCTGCGGAATGACTGGATTTCCGACGATGATGTAGAGAGGGAAGGATATCTAGGGAGCAAGAGGCTTCTAGATGATAGGGTTAGGTGTAGGTGGCAAGAACGTTGGGACAATAGTCCTAACGGCCGAGTGACGTACGAGTACATTCTGGACGTTGGGTTCGTTGAGGATAACCCAGACTTCAGATTCTGTTTGAGTCTGGGTTTTCTGCTTACGGGGCATGGGCCTCTCATTCGCATTTTTGCATCAGAGGCACCTATCGGATACATCGGGGTGTTTTTGTGGGGCGGGGTTAGAAAATTGGTCGCATTTAATTGCAGAGTGGCCGATGTACTCGGAAATTAGGGATCTGGGTGGTATGGAGATTAGCTGGACTGATGGACGATTAGATGTTAGTGGTGTGATCTCCACTAGTCGGAATACCGAACAGTTGGGGTCGTTTGCGCGTGAATTATTTAAGCGGCGAAGGCGGTTAGCTGGGGACTAGTGTTAGTTTTTGTATGATTGGTGTTTGTATGTGATGTATGTATGGGGTCCAACCCCTGGCCACCAGTCCAGAGCCGTATGGAAGCTCAACTGGTAGTAGCTTCGGCTACCAGGTCTGTCCGGAGACTTAATTCTGGTACCGCGGGGAGCAGGAGCCCTTGGAGGTAACTCCAACCCCCCCCCTCGGGGAGTATCGTGGTGGTTGTGGTTAAAACCCAAATGCCTGAAGAACTGACTTTGTCAGTTGAATGTGGAGTTGCATTGCAACCGGGTGCCGGACCCAAAGCACGGCAGAGGTTTTAGATGGGTCTCGAACCCGACCAAGGTGGTTAGTGTGTCCATTCCACACTGCCAATTGGTACTGAAAATGCTTAGCATTCTCAGGGAGCTGATCAACGCATTAATTTGATCCGCTGTGCTTTTGAGCGTCGTGGAGTAAGGCTGTCGTCAGCAGGTACCCACGTTAAACACACCGGACGTTACCCTGTGGAGTAGAAAAGTATAAAGTCAGCTTGAATGACATCAGCTCTGTTTAAAAATTCACTTTTCTTTTGTACCATAGGCAACTACACTACACTACAAACTGAATACCCTCTAACAATTATATTCTTTTACTAGGTGAAATCATATTTGAAAGAGATCGGATTGCCTCAAAATGCTTTACTTCTTCTTGACAACGCACCTTCGCATCCAAACAAAGATGAGAGCCATTTTCTCCGATTAGGTCGAATCAAAGGAAAAAATTAACCCATTGAAGAAAGCAATTGAAAGGTGCAAATGAAGCAGAACGCATAAGTTCATTCGAAACAGTATACAATGTTCAACTGCAGAAAGAGTTAGGCCAAAAAAAAATAAATGTGCTGCAATCATTGCGCGAAAAGGCCATATTGAATTCTTTCGAAAATAAGAAACGTCAAACAAAAATCACTGTTTTGTTTTCTAACAATTACAAAACAACCTACATCTCTTACATACACATGTTCCTTGTATTATCTATGAAAATAAAAATGTCTGAATAAATTAGTCATGAATCATCAAACCACAAACTGTGGTTTACAGAATTGTAATATTGTAGAAAAGGTCTTTTCGAATTTTGTCAATAGATGTCGTTGCTGTCGTAAATCTCCAGTGCTACCAATCACATTGTATCACACCATATACTAGTGTTGGAAAGGTTGGTGAGATTTTAAGCTTCATTTAACCAAAAAATTATATTCGGGGAAGGTAAAAAAAGTAAAAAAGTAAGTAAATTAATGAAGAAATTCGCTATGCTTTGAAATTTTTGTATAAAAAAGGAAGAATGCCACGCAAGCCATGAGATTTGTGAAATTTACGTAGACGATGCTGTATCAGTTCGTACAGCACAACAATGGTTCGCTCGCTTCCGTTTTGGAAATTTCGATGTGAAAGATGCACATCGCTCTGGTCGACCTATCGTTGAAAAAGTCGATGAAATTATGGAAAATATTGACCAGGACCGTCACAAAAGCAGCCATGACATCGCTAAGGAACTTAGCATTCATCATCAAACGGTGTTGAATCATTTAAAAAAGGCTGGCTACAAAAAGAAGATCGATGTTTAGGTATCACATGAATGGTATGTGAAAAATGTAATGTCCCGAATTAACATCTGCGATTCTTTGCTGAAATGAAATGAAATCGAACCATTTCTGAGGCGAATGGTAACAGGAAACAAAAAGAGGAACAATTACGACAATAATGTGCGAAAATGACCATGGTCCAAGCGTGATGAAGTTCAACAAATACTCGCAAAGCCAGTATTGACGCCACGAAAGGTTATGTTGAGTGTTGGTGGGATTTGAAAGGAATCATCCACTATGAGCTGCTCCAGCCTGGTCGAATGATTGATTCTGCATTTTAATGCCAACAACTGATGAGATTGTAGCAAGCAATCGGAAAAAACAGTCAGAACTGATCAACAGAAGAGTTTTCGTCTTCCTTCTGGACAACGCTAAATCACACACATCTTTGATGACTCGGCAAAAACTGGGAGAGCTTGACTGGGAAGTTTTGATGCATCCACCTTATAGCTTTGACCTTGCACCATAGGACTACCAGTCTCTGTCAATGCAGAACTCCCTTAATGGAGTAAAGAAACCAGAAAAGTTTTACACTGATGGAATAATGTTTCTAGCTGAAAAATGGCAAAAAGTGGTCGAACAAAATGGTACATATTTGGTTCATTAAAGTTCATTATAAATAAAAAAATAAGTTGAAGTTTTATTAGGAAGACGAAAAGTATTTTTCGACTATCCAATATTTTGAATAATGCAAGAAAAATTGAACTGTTGTAAGTATAAAAACTAAACGAATAAATAAATCAAAATATATAACTTTCGAAGACTCGAACAATTCGTTAACTGGAACATGCATGGTTTTGAGTATTCGCAAGTGCACTGTATGCATCATATTTCGGGATATGCTAGACTCATGGCAGATAAGGGGCTATTTCTTCATTTGAGCATGAGTACTCACCCGAATATCAAAAACAGCTGACTTTCGGAAACAAGTTTTCAATTCCTTTAAAAGCTCCAAACACAACGTTTTCAGAAAACGAAAATATTTTCTAAACAGTGCTTTCCCCAATAACAAAAGAGCCTCCTGAACATTTCTTAAATGTTCCAATTTCGTGTGTTAGCGTTTCTAATGGAAAGAAATTATTAATATTTTAATATTCATTGCTATTAAACAATACTTACCTTTCTTTATTTTCCGAAATTTGTAAAATTACAAATAACCAGCTACTCTTCGTCCATTGTTTTTTCCTCTTTTCTTATTACTTTTGTGACCTGTTTATTACACACTGACATTTGAGACAATATTTTGTGACTAGAGACTGTATTGTAAATACTATTTAACTAGTCACAAATGTATACTTTCTTTCAAAATGTCTCAAATGAAGACTAGAGACTGCTTATAATAAAACTTCGACTTACAGAGACTTCGAGTTATGGCAGAAAATTTGTATGAAATTTGTCGTCTATTGCCGATGCAAGAGTTAGAGTTTTAGAAATTCAACTGTATTACATTTTTTACTTTATCGATAATCTGTATTTTTTACATTTTCACCAAAAACTGAAAGAATTAGATATTTTAGAAATTTCACTTTTTTTGAAGACCCATATATTTACGTTTTTACTTAATATCGGTATGTTTTGTGTTATACATTTCAAAAATTTAATTTTTACCTTTTTCTTTGTATTTTTTTTTTGTTTTTGTGTAAAGAAAGTGGGATCTATGGCAAGGAAGTCGAACAAGAGCATTGTCCCAAATAATAATTTAGGTACTCCACTATCTCCCGCCAACTGTCGATTAAGTAGCAATGTATACAGCAAATGTAACCGCTCATCACTACAACAACGATAACATACTATAACGGTAACAGTTACCGCGAAAGTACTTAAACTTGCACCCAATTCATGAAAGAGCCTGCGGCCAAAGGTGTTGTTCGCAAAGGTTTGCAGTGACAAAAACAACCAAAACGGAAAACTATAAAATCAAAAAGAAGAGAGAAAGAAAAGTCACTGATAATGGTAAACTTTGAGAATTTGTATAGTGGCCAGAGGACAACCGTTCCAGTCTGAGGGAAGCTTTTATGGACAATTTAAATGCAAATTTGAGACTTTTTATGTGCTACCTTGTGCCTTGCGATTATGACGCTTGCTGCCGCCGATAGTGTTGCAATTTCGCGCAATTTCTTCGTGTTATTAGTTTTATAATGCGTTAGAAATGAAATGGCGAACCTCAACGCAGAGAAATGAAATTAAGCATTTTTATTTCTTTTTGCATTTTGCTATTCGAGAAGCTAAGGTTTCTGCATATTTATATTTTGTTATAGTACGTACTTGATTCTAAGATCTTAAGGTCTTTTGTTGTTGTTGTTCGAGTAGATGAAAATGTTCCCCAACAAATTTTGAGGAATGTTGTCAAGTTGACAGTCCTTCAACTAATAAAAATCTGAGACGGTTCCGGTTACGTAAACCCAACTGTGGTGGGAGGGTTGCGCAATAATCTCTCATGGTTACCAGCATCCCCCGCCTACCACAGTAAAACACAAAAAATAGGCCTCTTTATTCGACGAAAATTTCTTCTTAGCAAGCATTCTCTTGAGATCTGAGCACAAGAAATAGTCGCTGAGCACTAGATCCGGAGAATACGGCGGATGCGGAAGGAATTCCAAATTCATGGATTTCACTGACTTGTGACACGGCGTTTTTTCTTGGTAAAACGGCGCTTTTTTTCGTTTCGTCCTTCGGAGATGTTAGAGGCATGTTTCATCGATTGTCACATATTGACGCAAAAACTCCGGTTTATTACGCTTGAACATCTCCAAACACTGCTCCGAATCATTAACTCGTCGTTGTCATTGTGTTTGGACAAAATACTTCAACCCCGAAATGCAAAAGCAAAATAAGTCGGATGTGGGCTGTAACATAACATCCAAACAGAGTATAAATAAGCAGAAAGAGTAGCATTACATCATTATGTTGGCAATCAGAAAATAATATTTGAATATATGTAGTCATTAAAGTCGGCATTATACTTTTTTAATAATATTTATTAGCATTTCCTTTAAAGGAATAATTTATTAAAAATAAAATGTATATTTATTTGTAAGTATTTTGCGGCATGAGCATATGGCAAAAGCTGGGTGAGAATTTTAACATCGAAAAGGTCAATCGCCTAAATAAACAATATTCACTTGAAAATACAAATATTTGCTTGTAAATCGTTTACAATACTTATTCACAAACCGTGGGAGACGAATATGTGTATCTAGACATATACGAGGGCAGTATGATAAACAGTGCTGTTTTCTGAGCCATTCGTCCTGCTTATTTTGATACTTTGATATTTTTTTAATTACTTCATAACTATTCTTTTCTTTTGTTGAAAAATAATCGATATATAAATATTTTGCCCTAATCGATAATTTGTGAATTTCACTTTTTTTATTATTTGTTAAAAACATATTACCGATAAAGTTTTATCGATATTTTTCTTTTTCGGTTAAAAATAATGGAAACGATAACTTACCGAATATATGTAGTTTATCGAATTTTTGTCACTTGTACTTTTCTAAAATTTCCCTTAGGGCCGTGCACTCAATGTCTGGTTGGCAATCATCTGTCAGGTAAGTTCTGGTTAACTTAACCAAGTCTTATTTCGGCCGTAATTATTCATATTCTGAATACATCGATAATTTTTTATCGATATTTTGTGAAATTTTTTTCCAAAATTTTCTATTTTGTTTGTTTTATTTATTTTATTGAAAAGTAATCGATTATAATTACTACAGTATTAGCCAGAGCTTAATTCTGTTATAAAATTTTTAATTTTTTTGATGAAACAAAAACAGAAAAAGTTATATTTTTTCTTTACCGATCATATTTTATATATACTTATACCTTATCAATAATATTTTATCGAATTTTTTAACTTCTTCAAAGAGTTTCGTTTGCTTTTTGTACTCGATACCAAACAATTATTTAGTCTTTGGACTAAATACATAATCTTTCTGATAACCCAATGATGTATCGCTTAAGTCTGACTCAGCTGCTTATTGATTCTATCCTTGCGGTTTTCCGATTTTTAGGGACTATAAGAATAATTAATAATATGATAGTATGATAGCTATTTATTTGTAAACTTATACTTATCCATCGTAATTGAATCAAAATCTCTTCAGCTTTTTTTAGGATCACATAAACTTTTAAATCAAAAATAAGGCTGAAAAATAATTTTGTGAAGTAAAAATCTACGAAAAAATAACCAAACCCCTGTCAAAGCTTGCTCGACATATTACAATAACCTTCATCGAGTTCACGGTTGGCAGAAGCAACGTTGAATTTAAAGCTGTTTAAAACATAAACGATTTATCCAGCAGAACTCGTATCTCTGGCTGTGTGGGTGTCTTAGTGCTCTGCATTATAATGAGTCGCTTAGGGCGCTCGACAGCAGTGGAATTGTGATTGCTTGTGGCCAAGCTAATTTAGAATACAGACGAAAAACAACAACACTCATAGCATAAAATATGTTGCATGCAACAATATACTCTTATGCAGAATCTGCATACGTGTACGGTATATAAAGACGTCACTTTCAATTTCGCGTTCATTTACCTGTACCAGCGTTCCTTTGACTACTCACAACGCTCCAGCTATCCCAACTTTTGTTTTTGTTTTTAACGCTACAAGCCATTTTAAATCCTATTGCACTTTTTGTAACGTTTACTGGGTTCTGCGTAACACTTTTCGGTGCATCCGTGGCATGCCACACAACTATGGTTGCAGGTGTTTAGGTGTGAGCGTGCGCTCCTTGTGCGTAGAGTGCCAGTCAAGCGTTAAAGTTAAGTGTAAAAGTCGAGTGGTCGGACTGTCTGCACTTTGGAGTTTTGTATTTCCTATTTTTGTAACCTAAACCTTGTAAGCGAAGTGGTCGGATGAGGTAACTATAAAACTAGATATATGCAAATGGAGTTTTTGATTTTCACAATTGTTGTTGAAAATCAATATGAGGCATAAGGAACTATCATAAAAGCATACCTTTATGATTTTCATGACATTCCTTTCATCTCAGCTATATCTATCAGAATTATTTTTCACCCCACTGAGTAAAATGTTGATATGTGGGATATCATGCGTAGACTAACCGAAAATGAATTATTTAGAACTGACAATTAACCAGCTTCATGGAAGCCCAATATCGAGGAGAGAGTGAAAAAGCGTTAATTGCCTTGTACTGCTGAAGAGGTGTCATTGGCAAAAGGCGGGGTAGTCTTCAGGCTCTACGACACCATAGCCCAATGCGTATATTTGTTTGACTCTGAGAATCTAGGTTTCTAAATCAACACATGTCTGAACATTAAGAAATTAAATTAAAGAAAGCGTGTGAGCTTTGACTTTATAGCGAATCGTGTGGATCATGGAGGTACCAAACCAAGCTCTGGAAGCTTTTTCTCTGTTCACATACCTGCAAGCGAATTGTGGGTAGGTAGAAGTCGTTGGAAAAGACAGGCATTTAGCTTCTTTACGGATGGGTCAAAGCTTGAAGGGAATTGGTGGAGGGGTATATTGTCAGAAACTGCCTATCAGCTTCAGTTTCAAACTACCTGACTATTGCAATGTATTTCAAACTGAGGTTACTGCCATGAATGTCGCAGAAGATATACCGGAATAGAACCTCCTTTCGGAGAATAGCAGGGCGGCGATACCAACCTTGAGCTCACTTATGGTGCATTAAGGCCTGGTCAAGGAATGTCAAATTCATTATTATCACTTTATCAGCGAGTGATGAGACTAACATGGGTCTTTAATAAACTATCAAGAGCATGGAAACGGTTCGGTGTTCCCCTCTCCTCGTGTGTTCTACTACTGTCTAGCTGGGCTTTGCGGGAACTTAGTCAACGCTGGGCAATCATCGGTTCATACGCTGTCGCAAGATTTTGCCGTCAGGAAAGCTCTACCAGGGCTCATGCTGTAAGGTTGAGAAGCGTACCAGCTGTGGAAGCTGAACGGAAAAATAAGAGGCTTCACAAAGGACTGTATATAGTAGTTCTGTACTCACATGTACGTTTTCCAAATTCCTTTACAAAAAAATATGTGCACACACAGAAATTTCTACGAAAATACGCTCTTTCAAATCCCTCTATGTTTTTCTGGCTCTTACACTCTCTAAACCTTTCTTTTCTCTTTCTGGATCATAAGCAAGGCTAGTTCATTAAACATTATCTTTTAGAAATCAAAAATTTAAGTTTTACTCAAAATCAGTGCTATGTTTACATACATATCTTTAGCTTTAGCACGAAATATTAAATTTATTTATGTAACCTTTTAACAGAGTTTTTTATCCACCTTTGTCCTAACAATTACTATTGTACAAGCGCTTATTTTCAATTGCTTCTCGCCCACTCGAGTGCAATTAGTGCTGGCTTTCGCTGGCTGCCTGCAATGTGACCTTTGAACTTTCAAGAATCATCCAAAATCCCGCTCTCAAATTCGCTGCTATGTTTTCTGTAGCTTTAAAGCAGACTATTTGTTTAAGTGTGCGTGTGGAAGTTCATTCAGAAATTTGCATTGCCTGAAGGCAACGGAAATCCTTTGATTCGAAATGCGTTTGCCGGTTAATTAGCCTAAATGTATGCAATGTTTTTAATGTTGCTGATAAGAAACAATCAGCAATTGCCATTCTAAGGAGTTTTTATTGGTTTTTGGCCAAATATGAAACTTTTACGATAGTTTACTTCTATTAAGTTTTCTTGTGGAACCAGCGATATTATAGAAGGAATATTTGACTTAACTTATCTATTAAGAGAAATATCCCAAAAACTAAACATAACATTTAATTTGTGGGCTGCTCTAAAGAATCATATTGAATGGCTTAAGAAAATCTGATAATATGTTGAAATTTCTGTAGCGAACTGCCACTTTTTAAAAAAATATCATTGAAGTTGATAAAATTAGACAAATTATTACTGTTGCGTCAAGCGACTTTATAAATCTAAAAATATTTTTTAAGAAATAAATTTGTCGAATTAATTGAATAATATTTGAATATATGTAGGTAGGTAGGTAGGAGTGCAGCCCTATTATAAAATATTTTATATCATGTAACATTTTTTACAATTTGTATAGTATATTAACATAACCATCATCAATTACCAATTGTATTAGAATACTCTATTACCATGAATTATGAGATTGCTGAATTGAATTATAACTACATATACATACTTACCCCATTTTTTATATACATACTTACCACCAGACTAAGCCGTTAGGTTAAGATTTAGGCTAACTAATGAACTACTGTAATAAAGAATTCTATTGTATAAAGACTATACCCGCGAACGGACGTTTCTTTGTTAATCGAGAATTTTTAAATTCGACCAAGGCACAGGCAATTAGCTTTTAGTTGCGCATCTCAGTGAGTCTAATTTTCACTTTAATCTTAAAAACGCTTACGATTTTTTCATGGCACCCGAGCAGGGACTCAGTGCGTGGCTGTAAAAGTGGATTTAATTTTCAAAAAAAAAGTAATACTTAGCATATTAATTTAATTTGTGGCCCGTGAGCAATTTCTTCCGGTTTCGGTCGAGTGACATTAAAAAAAAAAAATTAAAAAAAATAAATAAAATTAAATACATTCAAAATAATAGCAGTTGCTTGAAAAAAAAAATAATAATAACACTTTGGATTTCGAAAATGGACAAACACTCAAGTGAATAAAAACGAAGTGGTAAAATTAAACATAAACATAAAGAAAATAAAATACAAATTAACCTAAACTAAAAAATTGAGAGAAACGTTTTGTGAAGTGTGTGGTGAACGCCAGATCCTCTGCTTCGTGGGAATGAGCTGCAATTGCATTCTCTGCAAAAGGGAAGTGAACGCAGGCAAACCGCCTATGCATTCACAACAGGTAACGAGTGCGAATCCCTGAAAGTGGTGCGAATAAAGAAAAATACGAAAAGTAAAAAAAAAAAACAAGTAAGGAAGGGCTAAGTTCGGGTGTCACCGAACATTTTATACTCTCGCATGATAAAGTGATAATCGAGATTTCATTATCCGTCATTTACATATTTTTCAAATACTGTATTTGTGTAAAGTTTTATTCCGCTATCATCATTGGTTCCTAATGTATATATTATACAAAGAAGGCATCAGATGGAATTCAAAATAGCGTTATATTGGAAGAAGGCGTGGTTGTGAACCGATTTCACCCATATTTCGTACATGTCATCAGGGTATTAAGAAAATATTATATACCGAATTTCATTGAAATCGGTCTAGTAGTTCCTGAGATATGGTTTTTGGTCCATAAGTGGGCGATGCCACGCCCATTTTCAATTTTTAAAAAAGCCTGTGTGCAGCTTCCTTCTGCCATTTCTTTCGTAAAATTTAGTGTTTCTGACATTTTTTGTTAGTCGGTTAACGCACCTTTAGTGATTTTCAACATAACCTTTGTATGGGAGGTGGGCGTGGTTATTATCCGATTTCTTCCATTTTTGAACTGTATATGGAAATGACTGAAGGAAACGACTCTATAAAGTTTGGTTGACATAGTATAGTATAGTAGTTTCCGAGATATGTACAAAAAACTTAGTAGGGGGCGGGGCCACGCCCTCTTTTCCAAAAAAATTACGTCCAAATATGCCCCTCCCTAATGCGATCCTTTGTGCCAAATTTCACTTTAATATCTTTATTTATGGTTTAGTTATGACACTTTACAGGTTTTCGGTTTTCACCATTTTGTGAGCGTGGCAGTGGGCCGATTTTGCCCATATAATGGGTTGTCAAAAAGTCTTTCGGTATTTTTATTGAATTTTTTTTTTTTATTGAAATTGAAATAAATTTTTGATGACTCATGTCCAGCTCTTGACCGATGCTACGGCTGCTACTATGCCGGTCTCTTTCCCAATTCAGCGATTTTATCGCAATTTTCGACGACAGGCCTTCCGGATCGTGGCGCATCTTCGACCACCTCTACACCAGAACGAAAACGTTGAAACCATCGTTGTGCGGTGGAAATGGAAACTGTATCGGGTCCATAAACTGCACAAATTTTATTGGCGGCTTGAGATGCATTTTTGCCTTTACTGTAAAATATGCCGTATTTTCTCTTTATTTTGCTCCATGTTTGCGACGCTATAACTCACGAACGACTTAAAAGAAACGACAATCAATCAAACACGTAACGTGTTAGCGCGTGAAATGAGTTTTCCAAAAAGGTATAGCATGACCGATGCGACGAATAAAACGAGAACTACGCGCTTTCAGCGCCAACTAGCGAAAATACCGCAAGACTTTTTTGACAACCATTATATATTTTTCGTTTTCGTTGTCGATTCTTAATATATCTGTTGCCAACCTGTATAGTCTCTTTTTTTCGGAAATTTAATTTAAACAAGCAAAAAGGAGCAAGCCAAAGCCAACTATCACCAACCTCTCTCCAAGTAAGGAGTTGATCGACTTAAAGTCACTAAAGCGTCAAAGGACGGTGGCGAAAAGTAGCATTTTGCGTATAAAAGCGAGTATTCTAGAAAAGACTATATCATTAGATCCAATCGAATTGGAATTTCGTCTTGATATACTAAACTCACATAGTGAGAAATTGATGAAATGTCAATCTAAAATTGAAGAGATTGATGAAGACGACATGGCCCGAGGGGAGTTAGAGGACATAATTGTAGAAACAAAATCTATAATTAAAACCATTTTCGCCAAAAATAGAACATCTACTGCTGAAAAATCATTCGTAACGTCTCACAGCTCAAGGCTCCCAAAAATGAATTTGCCGAAATTCAAGGGAGAATATTCGGAATTTAAAAATTTCATGAGTTTGTTTGATAGTTTGGTTCACAATGATCCAAACATCCCAGATATTGAAAAATTTAACCATTTGGTTGATTGTCTATCTGAAGAGGCTCTGGGCACGGTAAAGGCGTTTCAAATGTCGGATGAAAATTATCCGAAGGCGTTGGCAAGTCTCAGAAAGGTTTTCGACAATAAATGTTTGATTTTCTTTAACACGATTTCAAAACTTTTTGAGCAGCCTACTTTCCTTAAGCCATCAGCCCCTTCATTGCGCGCGATGATTGATGAAGTGTCGGCTGTATATGTGCGATGAGAAACAAATCACAAATGCGATAATTATTCACATAGTCATGACAAAAGTTGACTCTGCCACCCGATCAAAGTGGGAAGAACAGCTGGATTACGACAAGCTACCATTGTGGAAGGATTGTGAAGCTACCTTAAATAGACGGTACCAGCACCTATCAGCTGAAGGCGCATCATCTTCGAGGACGAGACCCATTGCAGCAGCCAACGTGAACCACGTGAAGCAGTCTCACATGAATGGAACGAAGTCCGCTTTAGTTGCAGCGAATACAAAGCAGCCGACATGCCAGCAGTGTAAATCGAAGGACCACTATTTAACAGCTTGCCCCACTTTTAAAACTCTCTCTGTTCAACAGAGATTTGAGTTTGTCAAATCGGTGCCCTTATGCATAAATTGTTTGCGTAAGGGACATACGGTATCCAAATGCAGAGCGGATCGATGTCGCGTGTGTAATCGGTCCCACCACACATTACTGCACCAGTATCCTGTATCCTTCGCTGCTGAACCTCATCCGCAACCAACAACAACTACACACGCAATGCATACAATAAGTGTGCCTGATCGGGTAATGTTGGCAACAGCAGTTATTCTGGTGAGATCAAGCTGTGGAGAGTACCTGCCCGCAAGAGCCTTGCTGGACTCAGGAAGTCAAGTCAATTTCATGACGGAGGATTTGGCCCAAAAACTGCGGATTCGACGCCAAAACAGGACTTTAAATATTATAGGGATTGGAAATTCAAGTACAAAAGTCGCGGCCAAATTAAGCGCATTTGTTAAGTCGCGCGTAAATAATTATGAATTTTCGGCGTAATTCTGGATTATGCGATGTATTTCGGCTAATCATCCAGACCATACCATTAATATTAATGGTTGGAAGATTCCGCACAATATTAAATTGGCGGATCCAGAATTCCAAAAATCTCAAAAGATCGGTATGTTATTAGGAGCAGAAACCTTTTTCGATTTGTTAGCGGTTGGTCAAATTAAAAGTGGCCCTAATCAACCAACGCTACAGAAAACTCTTTTGGGATGGATTGTTTCTGGCAAATATGTCAGCAGTCTTAGTCCTCCTCCCGAAGTAAATAGCACATTATGCCAAACTGAAGAAGACTTAACGTCAATAGAATCAGTAGTCCAAAAATTCTGGGCTCTGGAGGAACTTCCTCCTGAAACAATTGGCAACAAATTCACACCTGAACCAAATGAGTGTAAACAATTTTTCGTCAATACAACTGAAGTATTACTTTAAGGAAGGCTTCAAGTCAGAATGCCCTTTAAGGCTGACCGTAAGTTACTCGGTCACTCCTACTCGTATGAAATCGCAGTTCGGCGGTTTCAGGCCCTGGAGAGGAAAACATTGAAAGATCCAGAACTTCGTAAAATGTATCTGAAGTTCATGAATGAGTACAAAGCGCTGGGTCACATGAGCCCAACAAATAATAAGATCCCGAGTGAACCACACTATTTCATTCCACATCAGTGTGTTTTGAGGCCCGAAAGCACAACAACAAAATTACGAGTTGTCTTTGATGCGTCGAGTCGTACTTCTTCTCAAATTTCATTAAATGAACTTTTGATGGTAGGCCCAACCATCCAAGAAGAATTGTGCTCAACTCTTCTTCGTTTTCGTTTACATAAGTACGCTTTAACGGCAGACATTACTAAAATGTACCGCCAAATAATCATACACGAAGAAGACAGAAACTGTCAGCTCATTGTGTGGAGAGAGCATCCCTCAGAGCAAATTCAGATTTTTCGACTTAACACCGTCACTTACGGCACTGCGCCTGCACCATTTCTTGCAACTCGGTGTTTACAAATGCTCAGCGATGCTAATACAACTAAATACCCACTCGGTTCATTGGTCATTAAAAGAGACTTTTATGTTGATGACTTATTAACAGGATCTGAACATTTTGAGCCGGATTCGCCTTAAAGAAGTGGTTTTCGAACCACCATAAATTTTTCGACAGTAATTGTACTGAAAAGTCATTAAGCTTCAATGACAAAAACTCAACTAAAACACTAGGAATCCATTGGTTGCCGAAAGAGGATTTGTTTCGATTGGTTTTCGATGCCAATTTTCATGATCTGCGAGCTACTAAACGAAACATACTATCAGTCTCTGCTCGCCTTTTCGATCCTCTTGGATTATTAGCCCCACTAGTTACCAAAGCAAAAATCTTATTGCAAGAGCTTTGGATCCAAAAACTAGATTGGGATAAGTCGATTCCATTGCGCCTTGATGCTCGTACCAGCTGGCAGAATTTCAAAGCCAACCTACTGCAGCTGTCATCAATTAGCATTCCTCGGTACGGCTAGAGTCGAGTGCTATCTGCCAAACACATGGCTTCTCCGACGCTTCAATAAGAGCGTACGGATACTGCATATATGTACATACGAAGTCAATCTGCTAGTGGTGTCAAAGGCACGCTGCTTACTGCAAAGTCTAGAGTGGCTCCGCTGAAGACCAAGTCTCTTCCGCGTCCCGAGGTCTCGGCAGCACATCTTCTTATCAAATTATGATCATGAATTGCGCCAATGTTGAATCGACAACTTGAAAAAACTATATTTTGGACACACTCTGCATATTGCATTGTGTAAAAACGCATCCATCTTCATTACAAACCTTTGTTGCAAATAGAGTGTTTGAAATCCAAGAATTGACTGACTATATAAATTGGCGACATGTGCCAACAAATCAAAATCTTGCGGATCAAGTGTCTGGGGGTTGCAACGTGGATGAATTGAATAATTCAATATGGTTTGGCGGTCCACAGTTCCTCCTAGAAGACCCCGCTTTATGGCCAATTAACACTCACTTCCAGCTCTCCCCAGACGATGAAGCATTAGAGAAGAAGAAAAATACTTTCACACTAGCCATAAATGTGAAAGAGAATACATTATTAAACCTTACCGAAAAATTCTCTTCTCATCAAAAATTGCTTCGTGTGGTTGCCTATCTATTACGGTGGATTAGACGACCAAAAATTCCTAAGGAAGGAAGGGACCTGACATCTGACGAATTATGTGCACTTGAGTTTTTCGAAAATTGTTCAGGTAATCCAACATCCGAAATTTGCGAATGAAATCCAAAAACTGACGAAAGGCACCACGCTACCCGCAAACTTGCAAAAACTCAATCCGTTCTTGCATGAGTACTCAGATATGTCGCTTTCATTGAAATTAATCCGAGTACGATCCCAAAGGTTCATTGGTCGCCGAGGAATGCCACAGACGATATACAGCGACAACGCAACCAACTTCGTTGGCGCCGATCGCAAGTTGCGCAAACTCAAAGAGGCGTTTCTGTCCCAGTCTCCGGAATTAATGGGATACGCCGCCGAAGAAGGGTTCAGGTTCGCCTTTATAGCACCGAGGGCGCCGCACTTCGGCGGATTATGGGAGGCGGCAGTGAAGTCCGCCAAACACCTCGCCGTGCGAGCAATGGGCAACGTGGTGCTCACCGCCGAAGAACTGGGAACACTGCTGGCCGAAGTGGAGGCCATCCTCAACTCGCGGCTCCTCGCACTGTTGAGCCAGGATCCCAACGACGGCGAAGCATTGACTCCAGCACACCTACTCATAGGATGCTCCCTCCGAGCTTTACCACCGGCACAAGTGTCAACGGACCCAATTCGCTGTTACGAGAGATGGCAACTTGTTTGCTGTCTCAAGCAACAGTTTACGAATCTTCAGGATCGCAACAAATGGCTGCACCCGAAACGCAACCTGCAGCCCGGCGATCTCGTCGTCGTCCACGAAGACAACACGCCACCGCAGCAGTGGGCACTAAAACGAATCGCCGTAACCGTAGAAGGACGAGACGGAAAGGTACGAGTGGCAGACGTGGCAACCAAGCCAGGCACCATTAAGCGCCCTATTCAAAAGCTCGCCCTGCTGCCTGCCGAAGTTGAAGGATCATGATCCTGTCAAGGTGGCCGGTGTTGCGTCAAGCGACTTTATAAATCTAAAAATATTTTTTAAGAATGAATTTGTCAAATTAATTGAATAATATTTGAATATATTATAAAATATTTTATATCATGTAAAATACTTACAAATTCTCCGAAATCGAAATTTCCCTCAAAGTAATCCCCCTTGGGATGCCAACGATTTTTCAATCCTCGAAACTGTTGTTAAAGTCAATTTCCGGAGTAGCCTTCAATGCGCACAGCGATTCACGTTTAATGTCTTCAATTGACTCAAAGCGGTTTCTCCGCAGTGTACGTTTGAGTTTGCTGAAGAGTCAGAAGGCAGACGGGGCTAAATATACAAGTATATATGCGGTGATTGCGGCACGATATTTGTGGTGAAAAAACCAGGAGCACAAACGACGCATAACATCCAAATAGTATTCCTTGTTGACAGTTTGCCCAGTCGGAAGGAATTCGTAGTTCACCACTCAACGATAATCGAAGAAAATTGTCAACATAACCTTGATTATTGACCTGCTTTGACCTGTCGTGATTGTTACACAGACGTTAGCGCGACGCTTTTTTTCGAAAAAATTGAGTGATTTTGGAACCAGTCGTGCTTTTACTTTTCTCAGGCCCAAGTGATCTTTCAAAATGGTAAGATCTCTGACTGTCAATCGTCGATTTTTAATCAGCGATTCCTTCTGATTGATCATCAGTTGATGTTGATGGCCGTCTTGGATGTGGCATATTTGAATAATTTGTACCAATCAAAACACTTATTATATAAAGCACGAGATATATCAACATATATAAGGAATGGCTAAGTTGCACAGGATGCAAGAGTTTGAAAAATGTATGGAATGAAAAATTTTTACAATGTTTAGAATATGGGTATTAAACAAGATTTTTAATACAATTAAAGATTTGTGTTGGAATAATTTTTTAGACAATTAATATTTCTGTCTAATTCTTTGTATCGGACCACTGTAGCATATAGCTTCCATGCAAACTGAACAATCAAAATTAAGTCCTTGCGTGGAAAACAGTTTTATTGGACGAGGTATCTTCAAGAAAATGGGCATTGAATATAACAAAAGTCAGCGGTACAGTCTCAAAATAAATTGGTCGTATAAGACTACTATAGTATTTAACTGCCATACAAACTGATCTTTTGATCAATTTCTTGAATGGAAACTTTTTTACTTTGGGAAGGGTATTCTAGCGGCCGAGGTTAACGTTTTTTCTTGTTTTGATTACAATGGCTTTTGATATAAACTAAATTTAATAAAATAATCTATTTATTTTTTACAAATATACATTCTTATGTATATAAAAATTCATATAATAGTCGAATTTGGGTAACTAATTTTATTTATATATTATATAATTTATACATTTGTACATATGTACATATATGTATGTATATTATCCATACCACATATTCAACGCTAAGTGCGAGGTTACGTATACGCAACATCACACTAATCCCCATACAAATTGTTGCTCATTCGCCACAGACAATATAACGCTGACATTAAAAATTACGTTTGTGATTGTTTTACTCATATTACAATCAAATACTGGCTCAGATTCAGCATAAGATTTATAGGTTCGTTAAGGTTTCAAAAACTACATAAAACATCTTTGGTCGAAGTCTGGTTACTAAATTAAAGTAAATATTAAAATGGAAATTAATCAAAAATTGTATTATTTGTTTTTATTGTTATTTCCATTAGCCATGTGTTCGAAATTACGAAAATTATGTATAAGCGACGTTCTACTCTTCACCTTACAAAATGTTACCCATACGCCCCATACAATATGAAATTATATTACATAAAATTTTATGATTTCTTTGAAAATTTTAAATTTGTTGGATTCAATTTTGGCTGGAAGGAAATCTTGCTTTCAATAATGTTCTTCCTTGCAGCCGCCATAGTTTAGTTTGGAAAATCAGATGAAACTTCCTCAAAATTTTGAAGTCACAGGCGGTTGAGAAACTTACCTACCATACTTACTTTACTACTTACTACATTAATCTTTTGTTTTAACTACCTCCGATATTTCAAAAATTAAAATGAAAGTTTACTAAACTCGAAGTCTGAGATATTCGATAAATTTTTTATCGATAATAAATTTTAATATATGGAGTGAATAACACCGCTGTAAAACTTTCATTATGTGTCGATAATGGATCGTTTAAGATAAATCAGATGTCAGTATTTTTATTTAACCAAACATCAACAAAATCATTTTGTGATTCGATACATTTTTGTCTCGGTAAATATGTAATATAACAAATAGGTATAATAGGTCAATAACGATGGTACAATATTAATACTCATAAAATTATCGATAAAAACAATCGATAATAAATTTTCTAAATATATTTTTCTAATTAAATATTTATTACTTATTACTTCAAACAATTTATTTTTTGTGGATTTCTAAAATGTTATCGATATAGTCCAAACTATACAAATCTCTAGTTATCAATTAATTACCTATAACATTTTTAAAACCTAGCATATAGTATATATGTAAATAAAGGGTCATCCATTTCAAGGTTCCCTACATTTTTAAAGAAAAAATACAGAAACTTCAAATTTAATGGGGAATGTTTATTATCATTCGAAAGAACATTCTTTGGCATTTGTTTTTTGAATATTATCTCTTTCAAATGTTGGCCGCGGCTACGTCTCAGATGGTCCATCCATTGAGTCTAATTTTCGATGACTCGTTCGAGCATTTCGGCTGGTAACTGGCGATGGACAAGCGCGTTATTTTGCTCCAATTATGCGGATAATCCTGCTCCGATTCAGACTTTACATATCCCCACTCGCGTTCGGTCGAATATTATCCAATAATGAATGCTGGGTCTCAATATGGGTGTTGGTGTGGCGAAAAGTACGCTCAGTTGGCCGATTATGATGACCATAAGTTGACCGAAGCGCTCGAAACACATTCTTTGCAGAATGAGTTTTCGTAATACTTGTGAAGTTAAACGATTTGTAAACGTTGTCTAGGCGTAAGTCTCTCCAAGATAAAATACCAAACAATACTGAACAAAAATTACATGAGAGCTTAGCACGATTCACGGGTGATCTGTCAAAAAAAGGCTATTGCAAAAATGTCTCTACTTGAAACACCCGTTATATAAAAGCATATATTAAATAATGACTTAATTTCGTTTCACCTTAATCGAACACCCTCATTGGCTTAATTTTCTGCAACCAATCGGTCGGCCGCCAATAATTAAGTAATAAATCCCATTTAATTGCTTGAATGGTTCGGCAAACAGTTCAGCTCTCATTTATCATTTACTAGCAATAATTTCTTTGTTTATACCCGACTATTGCTTTCATGGGCCGTCGGCGTGACTATCCAAAATCCCCTGTACTATTTTAATAAATATAGCAAAGCTGCACATACATATGTACATACATTTATATACAAAGTCTGATTGCGGTGGTAAACAATTGTTAGATTTAACGCTATCTGCTGGTGTATCTACATATGATGCTCATATACGCATGGATGTGTGTATTTGTGCAGATAAAGCTATGCGCTTGTCATTTGTAACATTGAGTCGCCTTATCGGTACTTACACTTCCTTCCTGCTCTTGTAAAATTGCGAAATATTACCATTTATGATTGGGAGAGTGTGTGCGTACGTGCAAACATGTGCCTCTGCTGCCGCACTTTCTGTCAGTTGCGACGCTAGTCTCGCCACAATGTTTAATGAATTTTTCGTTTTGTTCTGATTTCATATTTAATTTTGCCTTCTAACGCTTTGTCAGCAAACCAATATATTTAATTAATATTTTATTATTATTTTTATTACCCTTTTATTTTGCTTATTGATTTGCTCGTTAAAGCAAATCATATACATGGGAGTAATTTCACTTATAGACATATATATATATAGCGCAGAAATTATTTATTTCAAGGGAGGTGGTTTACACATTTAAATTTAGTGTGGTTGTAACTACTCATTATCCACTTTGCCTGAAGCATGACTGTGAGCTGATGCCAATACTTTTATCTATTTACTCTCTCCGATTTGCGTAGCAGCTCCTTTATGGCATGAAACCAACCGCTTTACAGGGTTTCGTTCCCTCCATCCTGGAAGCAGTTGCAGAACGCACAAGCTCATCGGTAAGTTCATTCCCTGCACCCGCCTGTGATCTGGTATCCACGTGAGGTGCATTTGATGGCTATTCATCCGTTCAATGCACTCCTGCCCAATAGCGATGTAATGTCTTAAGATGAAATTGCTTTAAGTACAACGATTGCTGAGTATGACAATAATCTCATTGTGATAGTTGAGTTAGAGATTAATCTAAAAAGCTGAGAACTGCTGGAAAATGCTCGAAATAAGTTCCAAAGGTATGGACATTTTGATACGCGGTCAATAGACACTTTCATCTGCTTTTCGATGTTTTCAAGTCGAGCACGAAAAAAACTTGTCACATAGAAATACGCACAGCTTAGAAATTTCTAACGGTAAAATCAAAATTCAAATTTACACGCAACGTTTACTATGTACATTATTTACATAACTGCATTATTTTTTTTATAAAAATATGGTTAGTATAAAATTTGTTAGCAATGAATATACACGTTCGCAAATCGGTTTTGCGCAAAAAGCTGGAAAATCCAGGCATGTCTCACAGCGACATCGCCAAAAAATTAAAAATTGCAAAATTTTCGGTATCTTTCGTACTTAAGAGATACAGTGACTCCTTATCATTGAATAGATAGGCCGGTAGTGGTAGAAAACAAGGATTTGAATCTCCACTTATAGCAAATAAAGTGTTGACCTATTTGAAACGAACTCCTGAACTTTCAGTACGAGATGTCGACAAAAAAGTGCAAATGTCACCTTCATATGTACAGAAAGTACGCAAACGAAATGGATTACGTTCCTTCAAAGTGAATGCAGCACCAAAGCGCAATGATAACCAACATGTTTTGGCAAAACGAAGTGCTCGACAACTATATAAAAAGTTCATGCCTAAGATTAACTGCGTTGTAATGGACGATGAATCCTATGTAGAAGCGGACTTTAAACAAATTCGAGGGCAACAATTTTACACAACAAACCAAAGGTGAAGTATTTCTGATAAATTTAAAAATAAAAAACTTGACAAATTCCCAAAAAAATATTTAGTATGGCAGGCCATTTGCCAGTGTGGCCTTAAAAGTGCACCTTTTATAGGATATGGAACAATAAATCAAGAAGTTTATGTTAATGAGTGCTTACGAAAATGTCTTTTGCCTTTAATTAAGCTTCCAGTACTCTTTTGGCCTAATCTTGCGACATGTTATTACGGAAAAACCGCTTTAAAGTGGTACCGAGACAATAGAGTGATTGTTGTTTCCAAAGAGGTGAACCCTCCGAATTGCCCAGTGCTCAGGCCGATTGAGACTTATTGGGCCCTTGTAAAAGACGCAACATACCTTTAAAAATGAGAGGCAATTTAGGAATAAGTGGCGAAACGTCACTAAGGACTTCAATAAGGATTGTGTGCAAGCGCTTATGAAGGATGTTTTGTATAAATTACGATTATCCGCTTATAAAAAATATCTTGAATATTATATCTTGAATTCGTACAAATCTATACATAAACTATAACTTGTATAGATATTTCTGAAATTGAATAATAAACATAAGTTTTATAACGTTATACATTCAACCAATTTTTTTCGTGCACATACTTTAATAATGCTATCGCTTAGTAGAAGGTCAAGCATGGAGTTACTTCATTCGTCAGCCGTACTGCCGAGGGTAACTTTAAACTTCTTTGTGCAGTTTGCCCTTTCGGTATTGCTGCCGCTGGGAGAGAGCCGTTATTTCATCCCAGTATTTACTTGCCAAGCGACTATCATATCAAAGTCTGCCGCCAAAAGTTAAAGTATTAAGTGCCCACAAAAACCTTCTTTTGGTAAACGTGAAAATAGTCGTTTACGGCGGGTTGATATTCACTCCAAACATACTCCAACATTCCTTTGCCCGAACTGATCCCCATGACAACGGATCCAATTATTGATTAGCAGCTTATGAAGCTCACCCACAGTGCTCAGTGCTACATAATTAGAAGGCAATACTCCACTCTGCGGGCAACGTGTTGTCATTTCGAGACGAATCTTAGTATCCTCTATAATGATCTCAGTTATCCTAGTGCGCAGTACGGCTTCTAACCACTGGTTCTATCACATTTCTTTTCTGACGTGCTTTTGTTACACTTGCGTGAGACGCATTGTCAAAAGCATCTTCGATGTCTGAGATTTTGATTTCCTCGGTCGCGTGCAGATGCGCAAATAAGGGTTCGGTCTTCAGCGCTTTCGACCTTACATCATGTTCTATACTATTTTCCACGCATTTTAGTAGAAAGAAAGTGTAACTAACTGGCTTAAACGATTCTGACAAGTAAATAGTCTTTATTTATATTTAATTCTAAAGATTCACCAGGGTTCAGGGATATATGACATCGCTAGGCTATCTCTCATCAGCCGAACAAAGTGGGGCAGTTAGATTTACCTTCCCTGTTGCAGAAGTACAAATTTGGTCGTTACAAACTGTCTCCGGGAAGTGTGCAAGCAATAGTGCATTCCTTTTTCTTCTGGGCTGGTCGTATAGGACCCATCAGATCTCCTGATAGCTAACACTGTGCCAGTTTTATCTCTGACCAAAACCCTGTGCAGTCTGGCTACTTCCATGTTTGAGGAGACGTTTTTATATAATTCTCTAGAACTGTGTTGTTTCGCAGGCCTAATCTCTTCATTGTAAAAACTTAAATTCCTCCCAGTTCCGATATTTTGTAAATTTTGTACTAAAACTAAGTGCTGTTTAAAATTAACTTCTTTAGTGATACAAATATAAACAAAACATTGATACCTTTTACCGATAATATTTTGCCGATTTTTGTTGTTGTTAACTTTTCTAAAACTATTTCTTTATTCTCAAAAAAGAGATTTGTACGTTTGACCTTTTATTTACCAATGTTTTGACTTTTAAACCAACAAAAAATGTTATTTTAAAATTTTCTTCCTTTGCTGAAAGAAATAATCGATATACAAACATACATATAAATATTTTTAAATTTTCTACATCATTACAGTTTTCTTTTTTACATTTTATTATCCGTAACAATCGAGATACTTTAGCAATATCTTCAGAGTTTAATATTTGCGATTATAACTCATGTAGTACCACAAATCGTATTATTCGACGTTGATAAAAAATCCAGAAAACTTAAATTTTTTTAACAAAACTATATATTACATTCCCTAATTACTTTATTTAGTGAGTACCAATACTTTACAATTACAATTTTCGTTATCGATAAAAACCGATATTTGGTTTTAGAAAGCTTTTTTCCGAATTGATATTTCTAACTATAGAACAATGGAACTAGTATATATTTATGTGAGCCTTATTTAAATAGTTTTAACAGTCGAGTTGTGAAATATCTGTATGTATATGTGTATAATACTCCAACTTGTATCCTCCTACGTTTCCCAGTCTATAAAAAGCTTCATACAGAGTTATTTAAAAGTGCACGCATGTAAATGTTTGTACCAAACGATAGCAAAGTTTGTAGGCAAAATCGAAAATTTCCGCGCAGGTGCATACACGCACACACACACACAATACATATACAACTCATAGAAACGCCGTTACTTCCTTGCGAGTTGAGCGAGTCGTGCAACCAATGAAATGTGAACTTTGCCAACTTTGATCAGAAGAGAAAAGAACAAAAGCCAAAAACAAAAAGTAAAAGGGATGTAGTAAAAAATAAATTTTTTTGTATTTTGCATATCGCATTTGTCTGTAAGTAAGTGCGTTTGGATGTAACTTGCTAACACAAGGCAATCAAACGGTTTCGTACTCGTAGAAATCGCATGAAATATTCATTATTCTATCTCTATGAGTGGAGTGTTGGCCTTGCTGGCAGCTAGCGTGCTTGAGTCCAAGCTTTAGATCCTGTAGAAAGCGACTTTGTGTTGTTGCTTTAGCCAGTTTGGCTTAACTCAACGCTATGCAGCCAACAATCTGGCAAGTCTGCGAGCCTACAGTCCACATATATAATTTCTATATTAAAACATGGACACATACGTACATACTCAAACATATGTAAATATGCATATATGCATAAATATAACATATGTAGTGACGCAAATGTTAATGTGCTATGTAAATGAGTGAAGAGTTAGCTGGCTGGTTAGCAGCTTTAAAAAGTTGCCAGCGTCATTTCTATTTTGTTTTTGTTGGATTTTCGTATTATTTCAGCTGATGCTGCGGACACTTACACGGTTGCTAAAAGCCCTTTTGAGAGTGTTAGTGGGCATTAACTATTACTATTTTTATTTTGAGTAGACTAAATTATATTTATAACAAATAAGAAAGGCTAAGTTCGAGAGCAACCGAACATTTTATACTCCTACAACTTGCAACAATCAAAGAAAGGAAATACCTTAAGGTCCAAAATGTCAACCAGATGATCAGAATCCAAGCAATTTAAATAAACATACACTATATATAACTCATACACTAAAGAATGAAAATCGTTATATGTATTTTATGGGAGCAAAGTCAGCCGGATGTTCGAAAATCCTGGTAATAGATATATGGGGGCTAAGTCAAATTTATGCCCAATTCTATCTATTTCGCACACAAATATTTATTGTTTTGAGTAAAACATGTAATTTTCATTGCGATAACTCGCAAATTGGCCGATATATGCGGTACAAAGTCATCCTGAAGTTCGAAAATCTTTATATTAAGTATTAAGTATATGGTGGCGCAGAGATAATATTGATATGAAAGGATTCACTCTGATTTAACCCACTTTCAACTTTCACCTGAATTTTAACTTTTCTCATCATCCTGATCATTTACATATATGTATATAGAGGCTTTATATTGAGGATACTAAACTTTTTAATCAAGTGTTTACCGATAAACTCAGTAAGTGTCAATGAATTTTACCTGGTAATATATTTAATATATGTATTTAAGAATTTGCGCGATGTATTATATATATAATCTTAACATATAGTAGTTTAGTAAATTTGTAATTAAAAGGCGATGAACTCATTGGCCGACCAAAAGATTTCTGTTACAGATTAATATTTAAAACACTTCACATATTGATTTTGGATGACCTTAAAATGAAGTTAATCGCGGTAGCTAACACTGTAAAGATATGAAAAGATCGTGTTGGACCATTAATGAAATTCAAGGGAGTCCACAGTCTGCGAATCTGACTGTCAATGACTATTTTCTTGTTTTCAGACCCCGAGAAAATACTTGTTGAAAAGATATTAGGCAACAATGAAAAGGTATAAGACTCTTTGAAGCAAATAAATATGTTAACCTCCAAGTTTATTATTTTTCGTACTGGAATAAAAAGATGCTGAGGATATCTCATCAAATCGATGTTTTGAGTACTCAAAAATGTATTTGTTTCAGTCGATGTGTGAGATTTTTCAATGTCGCGGTGAAGAGTGATTTGTCTTTGGTTAGTTTATCTGATCTTTTGAAAGACTACTAGCAAAAAAATGATTGCGAACCACTCAGAATTTACTGTTCTACGCTGTTCCAGTGGTATGGTTGCGGCAAATCTAGTTTTTGCCAAAAAAACGCGTAAGCGTTTGCTTGGAAGTGCTTCGTGCGCGAACAATTTATGTTGGATTCGGCTTATCTGGAAACACCTATACAGTCGCTTGCTGTTTACTTTCGAGCTCATATGTATGTGTAAAATCACGATTTTGCCGCTGTCACGCTGTCATAGACGTGTTTCGAAGAACCGCTGTCGTATTTTTTAACATTTATCTCAATCTTTTTTGAGCGACCGACAAATTGTGTGTCATCCAACGGGAACAAATTTTTTTGCTGTAAAACGTTCATACTCACGATAAGTCACATGACGATCTTGCAATATTATTTTGCGAAAAACATCATCCACTAATTTTGGACAACCTTTACGAAATTTGATCTACAACCTCGATTGAATTCACGATATTATCGATAAACTCGGGTTCTTGATGGAGCTTCAACTACAAAATTAAATTAAGTTCATCGATGTACTGTTGCTGAATTGTGAAAAATAATCACGCTAAAATGCTTGCGATTTCATTCCATTTTTTGGCCGAGATGAATATTTTAAGTTACTGTGAACAGCACAAGAGATCAAACTTTACTAAAAAGTTATGAGTTGTCAGATTCCAACACTAAGGTTCCCGAAATATATAAGACAACCTACGTATACTTATAATACTTAATTATATAATTCAAGACTATACAGGAAAGTTTTGCTACGAAAAATTAAATATTTACCGCAATATCCCTTCACTGCTGGTGGGATTCCAGCCTTCCCCACTAATGAAACCTAAAACATCATTCCCTACTAGAAGACTTTGTCCATACTATTCTTAAAAAGAGAAATTTTGCTCAAAATTTTGGTCGTTTTTGGTCTGCCGAAATTTGATTTTTGTTGAGATCGAAAAACTGGTAGGCCATTGTATGGAGAACTATGTATAGAAGCTGCAGGAAATTTAAAATATGGAAAAACGAAATATGAATATATTTTTTTAATTTCGCACTGGGTGTTTCCCTTAAAACCTAATACATAAACATATGTGTAGCATATGTATATGTATAGAAAAAGCTTAGAGTTAAGAACACTTATTCGAATATAAATATTATTTTTTTATTTTAAATCTCAAATATCTAATATCCCACAATACTATGTAGGCATTGAATGCTATCGCGCATGCTCGTGGAAATTCATTCATAGTTTCAAAAGCACAAAGCAACAACTAAACATTGTCATTTAACAGTTTGAAATATGTAGTAACTCAGACTCCATCGGCAACTACCAATTCGTTGTAACTTTTACTTTTTTATATGCAATGTCCTTTCAACAGGTGCCAACAGCGACGTATGCACGCATACACACACTTTTGAGCATCGAATGTAAACGCTAGATACCTAGCATGCGAAAGTTGCAGACAATGTTGCATGGTTTTAGGCGTTAGTGGTTTGTTTAATGCAGGGTTTTATGCCACATGAAGCCAATTGTTGATGCTACAACAACAATACCAACAAATGGCCCCATAAAACAGCTGCACCGCAGTTAAAGAAGTCATTACAATGGCGCAGTATATTAAATATGGTGTTGTTGTAACTTCTGTACGTTATTCCATACGTACATATATATATATGTACACACATCGGCATATCTATCGTATCACTATTCGTACATCCGTCGTTGTCTCTTTAAACGCCGATTCATCGGTGTCCATTCGCGTTTGTGCGCGCCAACGCGACCGTCTAGCGGCGAACGCGCGCATACACAAACACAACAACAGCAACGCATTACCACCATTTGGCCACCACTCACAAGTCGCACAATCCACGCATTCAGTGCATTCGACGCGTCTTCGTTGCCAGCTCGGCTACCGCGGCCGCCATCGCTGTCGTTGGCGCTCTGTGTGGCTCGCTGATTTGCCTCATTCGCCGCAGATATTTAACATCCTGTTCCGTTTGATCTGGCATTCAGTTGTTGCATACTCGTCAGCGTGTTCATATTAGCGCTGCCAAAAAAGCGGGCGGATACAAAATTTTAAATAAAAGCTATTGTGGCAAAAGAACAAGCAGCACAGTTAAAAAGTCAGTCACACGGTTTTGAGAGTCGTGATTTTTGAATTTGAATTTTGCTTTAAAGTGCGATAATCAAATTACTGTAGTTTGTGTATGTGCAAATTAGAAAGGTTAATAATTTGAGTAAAGTCAAAACTGTGAAGAATTCAAAACTGAACTTTTTAATATATTTTAAGTGCGCACAATAAAACTTTCAAAAAATTCTTGAAAACTGTCGCAATTTATTCTCAGGTACGTGCTCAAGAGTTTTTAGTTGATTTGGGCATTTCAAAATTTACAAGGTTTTATTTTATTTAATTTTAATAAATGTTTAATAAGGATTAATTTTGGTATTTTTTTATATATTTCTAATCAAACTTCAACCAATTTTTTTATATGTATAATAAATTTTAATGAACCAAATATGTATCATTTTGGTAGACCCCTCTTGCCATTTTTGCGATGGAGACATTATTCCATCAGTGTAAAACTTTTCTGGTTTCTCAGCGAAAAACTGCGACAAGTAATTTTCACAGGCTTCTCTTAGAGCCAACTTTTCTCCATTAAGGGAGTTATGCATTGATCGAAACAAATGATAGTCCGACGGTGCAAGGTCAAAGCTATTTGGTAGATGCATCAAAACATCCCAGCCAAGCTCTCCCAGTTTTTGCCGAGCCAACAAAAATGTGTGTGGTATATGTTGTCCTGATGGAAGTCGAAGCCCTTTATGTTGATCAGTTCTGGCCGTTTTTTTTCGATTGTTTGCTTCAATCTCATCATTTGTTGACAGTAAAATGCAGAATCAATCGTTCAACCAGGCTGAAACAGCTCATAGTGGATGAAACATTTCGAGGCGTCGATCCTGGCTTTGCGACAATTTGTTGAAGCTCATGCCCACGCTTGGACCATGATCTTCTTCGCCCATTATTATCGTATTTGATTCACTTTTTATCTCCTGTTACTATACGCTTCAGAAATGGTTCGATTTCATTTTGTTTCAGCAATGAATCGCAGATGATAATTTAGTCAATTAAATTTTTCACAGACATTTCATGTGGTTCAAAACCGTTTGATGATGAATGTTAAGTTCCTTAGCAATGTCATGGCTGCTTATGTGACGGTCCTGGTCAATCTTTTCCATAATTTCATCGACTTTTTCAACGATAGGTCGACCAGAGCGAAGAGCATCTTTCACATCAAAATTTCCAGAGCGGAAGCGAGCGAACCATTGTTGTGCTGCACGAACTGATACAGCATCGTCGCCGTAAACTTCACAGATCTCACGGCTTGCGTGGTATTCTTCCCTTTTTTATGAAAAAATTTCAAAATATAGCGGATTTATTCATTATTTTTACTCATTTTTGAACAACTGTTACCAACTAGTGTGACACAATGTGATTGGTAGCAATTAAGATATACTCGTACGACTGAAACATCTATTGATAAAATACGAAAATACTTTTTCGACTACCAATTTTTTTATTCAAAACCAAAAAAAAAAGACAGCCTATAAAGAAAAAATTTTACCTTTAAAACTTTTGAAACAATTTAAAATCATATAAATAGAAAAATATAACAATTAACTCTGTGATTAGCTTCTTTATATTTTTTTAAACTATCTCGCTGAACTTAGTTTAAGGAAGAGGACTTCCGTCATTTTTGACGACAGAAAAAATTTAATTTTATTTTAAAGGACCAGTGTGATAAAAAAGTGAATAAAAAGTCAATTTTTGGGATTAAAAGAAACACTGCTTTGTTTTGAAATTTTCCGGGTATAAATACATTTTTTAAGAAATACCTTTTTGGAAAAAAAAAATTTTTTTGAGCTATATAGATCGTCAGCGCTAAAAACGGCGAAATCTAAAAAAATTTACTCGAAATTTTGGAGTTTTAGAATTACTATATACGGAGCAGGCAGAAAAAAATTCAGGATGATCGGCTCATTTGTCTTCAAGTTATCACTGCAACAAATTCGAAAAACCTTGTTTCGAGAAAACGTGTTCAAAGATAAACTGTTAGAGCTGATTGAACTGAGAGGCTATACTTTGGAAGGCTGTAACTTCAAAACGAATAAATTCGCATAAAGTTTTATTATGCTATTTTTATGGACTATCGGAATATGCAAAAATTAGGACTTTTTTCATACTTTCACACTAGCTTTGCCCCCTAATACCGATTTCTTGTCAGTGAAATAGTGAGAAACTTAAAAAAAACTATTTAAACAAATTGTTATACTCTTGCAACCTGTAATAGTTTGTTATTGTTTTGTTCACCTAACGGTTGTACGTATCACCTAAAACTAAGCCAGATAGATATAGGGTTATCTATATATAAATGATAAGGATGACGAGAAAAGTTGAAATCCGGTTGGCTGTCTGACTGTCCGTCCGTCCGTCCGTGCAATTGTTACTTGAGTAAAAACTGATATATGGCGATGTGGGTTCCTTAGAACAAAGAAAAGTTCGAGTTCGTAGATGGGCGTAATCGGAACACTGCCTCGCCCACAAATCGCTATTAACCGAAAACATATAAAGTGCCGTAACTAAGCAATAAATTAATAGAGAAAACTGTCATTTAGTACAAAGGATTGCAGTAACAAGGGACACCAGGAGCGTGGCCCCGTCCTCTAACAAGTTTACTATATATATCTCCTAAACGACTTAAGCTACAATAAAAAAATTTGCTGAGTACAAATCTTATAAGAACCTCTACCGACAGTGTGAAAAATGGATGAAATCGGAATATCCCGCTCACTCCCCATATAACGATACTGTTAAAAACTACTGAAAGCGCAATAAATCAATAACTAAATACGTCAGAGACATTAAATTTTACCTACGAGATGGTATGAGTAGGTTTTATAAGAGCCCATATCTAGGAACCCGACCAACCGATTTCAACAAAATTTAGTATGTGGCATTTTTCTTACATTCTTATGTCACATTGTGAAAATGGACGAATGGACAACAACCACGGCTACTCCCCATGTAGCATAATTTTAAATACCAGTTGATTCGTTCAGTTTCCAATACATAAATCAAGAAGCAGTTAATATAACTGCATAAAACTTTGCATGAATATTGTCTTTATTGTGTGCCACCAATGCTTTCCTCAACCCCCATATACTTAATATAAATATTTTCCAACTTTCGACTTTGTACCGCATATATTGGTCAATATTTGAGTTATCCCAATGAAAATAAAAGAGCGTGTTCTACTCATAACAGTGTATCTCTGTGCCAAAAATGGGTAAATTTGAGTGACAATGTGGGCTAGCCCCGTGTAACTAATAACAGGATTTTCGAACATCCGGTTGACTTTACTTTATATGATTGGTTTTACACCTTAATGTATGTATTTCCCTGGCTTTGATTATTGCAAGTTGCACGAGTATAAAATGTTCGGTTGCACCCGATTTTGGACCTTCTTTACTTGTTTAATTTCTGTCTTTTTTTCGGTTCAACAGCAGTTTAATTAAAAACGATTGTGTTTTTAGGAAATGTTTAATAAAAAAGTAGGTCTAATATCGTTTCTCTTTGTTATAAAATACTTATTATTATTCAATGAAACTGAAAATATGGTATTCGACTAAAAATATAGGAAAAATTTCACCTTAAAAACTTATAAAACAATAAAGAAGATTATATATTTTTTAAGCAATAAAAAGCAAAACTGCTGCAGTGATTACGGCCTTCTCCTTGGACGAAATCTATAAAAATATACCCCAAATTTTGGAGTTTTTGGCCTGCCAAAATTCGATTGCTGATCATATAAAAAACCGATATGTCATTGTATGTAGAATTATATACAAAGCATGCAGTAAAAAATTGAAAGGTTGTAAAGTTTTGTTTCAAATATTCATATAAAATTGTAGTATGGTACTTTTCAAGACTATCGAAATATGAAACAGTGAGAAACTTTCTTTTCAAACTTTACCACCAGCTGTGCCCCTTGTTATCATTTTTTGGCAATTATTTAAAATATATGAAGCTTAACAAATAGTAAAAATTAGTTAAACAAAATTTTTAATTAAAAAAATACTAAAAAATGCTGTAACTTTAGAATAATTTGAATTCCAAATATGAGAAAAAAATCCTTGACTAGAATTCCTGTTTAAGGGATCGTCTCAAGAAAACCCTCCGAAAAATCACTGGTTTTCGCGATTTTTTTAATGTTGAAATTAATTAACTAATTGTTCCGTTTTTTTATAAATAAGTACATTTCAAAATTGACAAAATGGCAGTGGTTTGAACAAAAAGTATCGCATTTAGCCCGTTTATCGTAGAAAAAATAGGAAGATTTCAAAAAACTAAAAGCTTCCATATTGCGATAGAAAATTATGTTAAAATGTTTTCTCCAAATTGGAAGCATATACTCTTCCTTTGAGAGTGGAAAATGTTTTGAAAAACACTATTCTGAGAAATATGCGTTTAAAGATTTCATTTCCAAAAATTTCGATTTCAAAAATTGAGAGAATGTTTATTACAGTGTATCCAATAATGAAAAAAAAATCGATTTTTCAAAAAATTTCAAGCTGAGACGTCCCTTAAGGCTGATGTACAAAAAAGAGAAATGTTTTCACTTTTAAAATTATCGCTTAGTAATTTAAATTTATTTACTCTGCTTACGATTCTGTGGGTGGATGCCTTAAGCTAGGCTTTTGAAATAATATAAAAGGCATATAATTGAATGTTATCGATAAGAATTTAAGATTATTAAAAAGTAAAAGGTTTGCAAATATGTTTTAAAAATGATTTCGGGCAAGTGAGCGCCGCGGCTGGCTCAAATAAATACCAAGCGCTATTCGCTTGATGGTCGTTCGGCTTCAATTCTTACACAAGCTGGATTTTGTACGTTCACTCCCAATATACTTCGTCAAAGCCTTTGATAAAGTGATGGGCACAGGTCCATTTGTTGCGCGCGATAGCTAATGGATTCACAAGGGTCTTCTTGAATACTCTATTTCAAAGCAGCAGTCAAAGATACTATCAGCGCGCACTGGACGGAGACTCTTAAGATGTGATCCATTGTAACTCGAATTACTGACTCTAATCGGCGACTATATGGACAGAACATTGGCCGATTATTATCGTAACAAATTTACACACACCTAGTATAAATCAAGTAACAGCTTTCAAAAAAACAATTCCTTTTTTTATTTGACAAGAAACATACACACATATGTTCACGAAACTAGACACAGATCATTTTCCAAAGCAAACCTATATAATCTGCGAACATATTGTTCACTCAGAACCACTAAAGCATAGTGTCCAATCACAATCAAGATAAAGATCTGCTTATTATGTGAAGAGTATTTTAGTTTCTGTGCAGCTCGGCTTAATAAAAGACCACTCCAAAAAATGGTCAAAAATGCAATACTTTACATCCGAATGCGCTGAGCTTATTCAATGGTAAGGAGATCACCCAGTAATTAGATTTTCAAAATTGCTTTACAACTGTACTTCCGAATTCTTATGATTCCGGCATAATAATGGTTTATTACATTCTAGTTCATAATTTTTAATAAGATACATGTCTATATTATGTGTGAGTACTTTTAATCATTTTAATGAACAACAAAACAAATAATTATGGTTACTGAAATAATCGCATGGTTTAAATAATCGACAGTTAAAAATATTAAAATAAATGGCAGCATATAAACCAGAACTAATTAAATAGCAATTATATTTTGGAATATCACTGGAACGCCTGGCAAGTTTACAAATAAATAAAAACTCATTGTGGGTGGCTTAATATCGCTTTCAAACCGCATTTTTAACCAGCAGCTATTAAATAATTCCAGCTGCACATTAGCGGTAAAACAGTTGTATTTAAATGCCCACCGATTACCAAGTAAACAAGCATATATTTGCATACATACATATCTAACTGCGAGCAAATATATTTTCTTCTTAAAATAAATCATGAGTTGTAACTTAGAATTGTTTTTCTTTGATGTGCAACAAATGTCTGCATGTATTGGTTTCTATGTATATTAACATTACTTTTAATTGAAACACAATTTAAAACAAGAAAAAACGTTAACTTCGGCTGCACTGAAGCTAATACACCCTTCACAGCTGCATTTCTTTTAGTAACTATGTGTTCAGTTTGTATGGAAGCTACATATATGCTATAGTAATCCGATCTGAACAATTTTTTCGGAGATTACATTGTTGCCTTAGAAAATAATTTATAGCAAATTTGGAAGATTACATTGTTTTGATGCAACCTTTTTTTCAACTTAGAAAACTTTCGAAATAAAAAATCGATTCCGACCAAAAATCGAGTTTTCTCGTAAATCGATTTTCAGTAGTCGAAGTCGATTGAGAATCGATTCATGACATTCCAAAAATCGATTATTTTACGAGAAAAATCGATTCGCGAGTAGAATCCGTGAATAAGAATAGTGAAGATACATTGTCAAATGTGAAACTTTTCCATACAAGAACTTGATTCCGATCGTTCAGTTTATATGGCAGCTATATGTTATAGTGGTCCGATATCGGCCGTTCTGACAAATGAGCAGCTTATTCAAGAGAAAATGACGTTTGCAAAATTTCAAAAGGATATCTTAAAAACTGAGGGACTAGTTCGTATATATACAGACGGACGGACGGACGGACAGACAGACAGACGGACATGGTTAAATCAACTCAGCTCAACATACTGATCATATATATATATACTTTATAGGATCTCCGACGCTTCTTTCTGGGTGTTACAAACATCGTGACAAACTTAAGATACCCTATTCAGGGTATAAAGAACAATGGAATACATGAAAAATCGTTTGCTTACATATCACTTTAGTCGGATTATTGCAAATCAGCAGGTTTAATGTATATATCTCCTAAACCTCTATAGCTAGGACAATTCTTCTACTTAGGAACTCTTACCGACAGTGTGAAATTGGATGAAATCGGACGATAACCCCGCCCACTCCCAATATAACGGTATTGTTAAAAACTACTAAAAGCGCTATAAATCGATAACTAAATACGCCAGAGACAATAAATTTTAGCCCCGCGATGGTATGAAAGTATCCGAGCCAGAGTAAAAATTTGATGTTGGGCGTGGCACCGCCAATTATGTATAGGTAAATACCAAAATGGACGAAATCGGACTGCAACCACACCTGCTTCCCATATAACATAATTTTAAATTCCATCTGAGCCTTTCCCTTCCAGTGTACAAATCAGGAAGCAATAAATATATGCGGATAAAACTTAGAAAAATGCCTTTAGCGTATGCCACCTTAGGACCATATATTGTCTTAATCCAACAAAAAATGTTCATGCCACTAGGTATCGAAAATTTGGGCCTCAGAAGTTGACATTTTGCTGCAAATTTCGGTCAATGTGGGAGATATTTAATTGAAATTTAGGGTAGCCCTTTCCTGACAATGTTATGTTTGTACAACAAAAATGGGTTGAACCGGCTAAATACTTAGCTCCCATATACCTAATACACAGATTTTTGAATTCCATGTGAGTTATCTCAATGAAAATGAGAGAGCGTGTTTCACTAATAACAGTGTAGCTTCGTGCCTAAAATAGATAAAATTGGGTGAAAACTTGACCTAGCACCCATATAACTAATAGCAAATTTTCGAACATTCGGCTGACTTTACTCCATATGATTGGTAGTGCTATGTGAGTTACCTTATTAAATAGATAAAATCGGGTCGATACTACCCCCAACTCCCATATACTACTTAAAAAGTTGTTCATTATTCCAGCAAGTTTTATGGCGAATATGTCGGTTAGTGTATAAGTTATGTATATATACTATATATGTACATATATAATAGGTTGTCAAAAAAGTCTTGCGGTATTTTCGCTAGTTGGCGCTGAAAGCGCGTAGTTCTAGTTTTATTCGTCGCATCGGGTCATGCTGTACCTTTTTGGAAAGCCCATTTCACGCGCTAACACGTTACGTGTTTGATTGATTGTCGTTTCTTTTAAGTCGTTCGTGAGTTATAGCGTCGCAAACATGGAGCAAAATAAAGAGAAAATACGGCATATTTTACAGTACTACTACGATAAAGGCAAAAATACATCTCAAGCCGCCAATAAAATTTGTGCAGTTTATGGACTCGATACAGTTTCCATTTCCACCGCACAACGATGGTTTCAACGTTTCCGTTCTGGTGTAGAGGTGGTCGAAGATACGCCACGCTCCGGAAGACCTGTCGTCGAAAATTGCGATAAAAACGCTGAATTGGTCGAAAGAGACCGGCATAGTAGCAGCCGTAGCATCGGTCAAGAGCTGGGCATGAGTCATCAAAAATTCATTTCAATTTCAATAAAAAAAAAAAATCAATAAAAATACCGCAAGACTTTTTTGACAACCCATTATATATAACTGCTTGGATTCTGATTCACTGGTTGACGTTTTGCACCTTAAGGTATTTCCCTGGCAAGGTATTTCCCTGGCAAGGTTGCACCCGAATTTAGCCCTTTTTCCTTGTTTTGCTTAACTTTCCTAAAAATCGAAATTCATGAATAAAAAAAATAATAATTCACAATATTAACACTATGTTCAAAAAGATCAATTAGCTGAGACAATTAAGTATGGATTTCAAGCTACTCCTAGATTAAGATAACATGCAAGGTCTAACACAAAATTAGCGACGATCATTATTAAGAAAACATTTTCAAGAAACTTTTTCATCTGTTCCATTCAACAGCGGCAAACTTTTAAATCATAATACATACTATATAAGACTTTGCTAAAATAACCGCCACTTGGTAATCAAACATAGAGTCTAGCCTCCAGTGTTGATGAAAGTTTCATCAGAAATTCAGATGTGCTTAAAAGTTTTTGTAAATTGGTGTGGTATACGAAAAGATCACGGTAAAAATTGAAGTCATACCGAACTTCTCCGATATTTGGTTCGGACATATGAGCAAGAGTATAGAATAGAGTATATTTTTTTGTCTGACATTTCTTTCTGCGTTTGACATTACCAGCACGAAAGCTCGAAAATTCCATAAAATTCATAAACTGAGTTTTCAACGCATAATCAAAGTATGAACTGGGTTATTGTATCAATTCATTATGATCTATCAATTACTTATTGAAAAATTAATATGTAAATTCATTGTGCCCTACTTTCTTTTATAATATTTTTACGTATATTTTTGTTGAATAAAAAATTTAACATAACTGTTAGATAATAATAATAATAATTCTTGTAAGGCGTTAAAGATGCTGACGTAAGCAAATTTACACTTATTAAATGCATTTAGAAGTGTAAGTGGTGTGTGTGGGAGCACTTGTGTGTGCTAAAGCATCATTACTTATGCGATTATATGAACTATGAGTAAATTATTACAATTTCATTTGCTCTAAAAGCAAAGGCGAAGATGAAGTAACCGAAATGAATCTCCTGACACTGAATAAAAGTCAGGTGTGAATGCTTTTAACCTGCTAAGAGGGTTCAAGTCAACAAAGCACGTTCATTGAGGGTCTGTTGGTGCTCATTTTGAAATCATAAATGAGCCAATGGAGAAATTGTTAAGGATTATATGGTATATAGTCTTGAAGCACGTTTTAAATGTGTGAATATGGCTGTATGTGTCTATTTAAACTTCTATGTCTGAATTTATCTACAATGTTCATTCTACATATGTATATGTCGATAGCCTGCTGAAAAACCAAAATTTGGGAGTATTGCCGACTTTTCCGACAACATATAATCTCAATAGCACAATATATTTGAGTCAGAGAGGGCTCAACTTCAACGGCCGTTCTCCAGTTCTGCCTTGTCGTCGGTGGATGTGTGAGACGGTGAGTAACTGCAAGAGTATTTTTTCTTTCGCTGCATTGGGCCATTTTTCAAATTCCGCATCGAATCGGATCAATAATGGAGCATAGTAGACTAGATTATATCTCGTGAAGACCTTAGAACGGCCATAGTTTTTCCGGTTGATAGGAAAAATTTCACTTTCTTCGTTGCAGGTTCCCCGAGTGAAGCTTGCTTCTGTAAAGTTATATCACTGTTTCGCTTGATGTCCGGAATGTCGATATTTGATATATTATAACATTCTCGTTGTACATGTAATTCGCGGTCCATACAAGATAGGGAACTTTCGACACGCAGTCTTCATTTAGAATTCCAGCATCACAAGCCTAATTCGTTAAACTAAATTTGCTCAAAATTCATGTAATAATCATGTGAGAATTTTAGTAATTCAAAAATAGAAAGAAATAAGTAAAAATTTGCATATCCATACATGCTTATAATATGAGTTATACTGATTTTGCTCCTGAACTAGGCAGTTTTTTTTAGGACGAACCCGTCAGATATATTTAATATCACAACAAAAAATGACATTGGCATTTTCGTCGTCAAAGTATTGCGGATACTTTGCCAGATTATGGGCAAAGGACGCAAATGCATTCATAACAAACCAAACGCGAGATTTAGTATAAAAATTTAGCGGAATAATTGGAGTGTTGATATTAAGGTCTATTATAATTTGAGCTATATTGAAATATTTTCGAACCATTGCACAGAGCAATAAAATGTTTAAACGAAAACGATGGAGTATACTCGTATGCGTACAATTTCAAACTAATTCTTCCTGAAAAATAATAATAATATAAAATAGAACTGCAACCAAATACACAGTACAATAAATTAAAAATTGCGTCGTAATCATTTCATGAATAATAACCAAGTGCATCTCAAAAACCTTGCCAGTCGAGTTTTTTGTCTTTCCACGCTTGAGAACCATTTCATAATATGCAGTCCACTAGGCTGAGTATCGATTGGAGTTGGTTGATTTCACTGGTGCACAGCCCAAATTCAACAGTATTTTCCCCCCAAAAACCAATGCTTTATTAACGCACGAAATTCTTTTTGATTCATTTTTTTGTAAACTAACACAAGTTGGTTCACCAACAATGCTATATCTTCTTAACTAATAGTCAGAATCTAAATAATGGAAATCATATAGATGGTACATATTAGTAGTACTAACTATGTATCACCAACAGTAAAACGTGGACGGGTCCTCTAGTTACTAATACACTAGAAAGAAAAATACTAAATAAAATTCATGTAATTTAAACATCAACAAAAATAAATCATAAAAGTAAAACATTTTAGATTTTTAATAAACACGAGAGAATTCCAACAGTAAACGCAGCTCTGTTGGCTAAAGATGTCAAAACTAAGCCGCAAGCTGTGGCTCTGAACGCTTAATTGGTTTAAAAGTGAGCGGTCTAGATGATCTTAGACCAATGCTTAAGCGGCCTCACATACGTACATACATTTATAGATAAATTGAAGCACATGTGGCCACGTGTATTACTCACATACATACTTTGGTCAGTAACAGAATGCGACTGCGTACAACAGTATAGCCTAAGGAAAATTGCCTGTGTTTCCCACTTATTCATTAAACACCGTCACACATAACATACTCACGTACCTGTATATACCTACAAACATACATACTTGGTTGCCGTTATATTTTTTTTTCGCTGACACGAATACTTCTTCCCACCTCTGCTTATTTCTGTCGCCTTCTACTCCTGCGTGCTACTTAAAAAATCCAAATCAAATCTTTTAACAAAGTAATTGTGCCGTTTCTTTTCTTGTGCGCTTCGTGCAACAGAAACTGTTATAAAATGCCCCCAGTCGGTGTGGCAATGTGTATTTAAAATTTCCTGTAAAGTCATTTAGCGGTTTATGCCTTTAAATAACGATTTACTGTCCTTTTACAAATATTTAAACTTAATAAAAAGTAAAGATTTTTAAGCCACGGTTGTTCTGTTTTAACTTTAAGACATAATAAGTAACTGAAATATAGATATTTTCTTCTCGGACTGTTTTTGAGGGGGCCAATAGAAGTCACTTTTCGAAACATTAAATAGTACAATCACGGATAAACGAAAATGACCAAAAAACCTTTACCAAACTCTATTCGGAGTGTTTTTGAGGTTAGGGAGATCTAAAAGTCACCAAAAGAGTGAACTGATATTACGTTATGTTACAGTAAAAACTCTATTCTAGTTATCATTTAAACAAACTATTCATTCCAGAAATTGGAGTGTACAAACTATGTCAAGGGTGTATGTAGAACTGTGACTTTATATCTAAAATATTAGACATTGAGGTGCGGCGAACTGCTACGATTATTAATGACTATGATATTTAGTCAAAGCATTAGAGTTTTGCCCTCCAAATAGCTGTCTGTAAGCCTTATTACAAAGCTTTAGACAACACCTTCTGTATTAGTAGCAATATCACCAAAGAAAAGTTGTTGAAAAGACAACCACTTTAGATAAAGATTCAACAAATGCAGTTTTGGAGAAATAACGCATACTAGAACTATGATTTCCACGAACTTCATATATATTAAGTCCTTTGACTTGATAAAGACTCTCTAGCTAAATATATTGCGAAGTACCAGCTGTTGTCAATAAAAGAGAGAGGAGATAAAATAAAACAATTCTTTTTTTTCGCCAAATGAAAGTTATACAAGTTTTAAGCAAGTTAACAAGTTAAGGTTTGTCATTACTACCGGAGGACAGATTGCCATAAATGCAGAAAATAGCTACAGATTTCTTCTATCGTCTATAGTTTTTTTGCTTTGAGGATTTTTGTTAAAAAAAAAACAGTGATAAATATATTATTGATATATATATATATAACAATCAATGTACATATATATACATATATTAGGGTGTTTTTTTTAACTATCAATTTTTTTCAGTCCCATGATGAAGTTTCCTTGATTACCCTAAAAAAAATTCCCTGAAAATTTTAAATTTAATATTAACATTAAGGACTGGACCAAGGCATGTAAAAATTTTCCATTGAAAATACACGACAATCGTGATTTTTTTTCTTTAAATTTCCATAGCTCAGAGGCATTTTATGGCATCGCTTTGACTTTAGACACATATTCCTCAGAGTTGAACACTCTATAAAAGTGCCCATTGCGACAAAGTCGAAACTCACACCGGCGAGATAGTAAGGGGCTCTAAACCTGATTTTTCCACGAAATTCGCATTTTTATACCCTGAACAGGGTATATTAAGTTTGTCACGAAGTTTGTAACACCCAGAAGGAAGCGTCGGAGACCATATAAAGTATATATATAAATGATCAGTATGTTGAGCTGAGTCGATTTAGCCATGTCCGTCTGTCTGTCTGTCCGTCCGTCCGTCCGTCTGTATATATACGAACTAGTCCCTCTGTTTTTAAGATATCCTTTTGAATTTTGCCTACGTCATTTTCTCTTCAAGAAGCTGCTCATTTGTCGGAACGGCCGATATCGGACCACTATAACATATAACTGCCATATAAACTGAACGATCGGAATCAAGTTCTTTTATGGAAAACTTTCATTTTTGACAACGTATCTTTACGAAATTTGGTATGAGTTATTGTTTGTAAAAATAATGTGATATCTGAAGAAATTGTTCAGATCGGCTTAATATAGCATATAGCTGTCATACAAACTGAATGATCGGAATCAAGTTCTTGTATGGAAAACTTTCACATTTGACAATGTATCTTCACCAAATTTGGTATAGATTATTTTTTAAGCCAACAATGTAATCTCTGAAGAAATTGGTCAGATCGGTTAACTATAGCATATAACTGCCATACAAACTGAATGATCAAATGCTGGTATGGAAAACTTTTGCATTTGACAAGATATATTTACGAAATTTGGTATAAATTATTTTCTAAGGCACCAATGTAATCTGTGAAGGGTATATTAGCTCGGTGCAGCCGAAGTTAACGTTTTTTCTTGTTTTGTATATATCTCGTAAATGGCAAGAGCTATATAAAAAATGTACACGACAAATTTGTAGGAAATTTTATTTGTGACAAAATAGGTCCGAGGTCAAAATCGCTATCAATAATACTTCTCGAGATATTCGTAGTTAAAAAAAAACACCCTAATATACTCTTCATTATTCATAATAATTTTTATTCATTGAGTTATAAAATTCATTAGAAATAAAAATTTTCCCAAAAATAATAAAATTTTAACTGTTAATATCTTTTAAACGTTGGGTTTACGAAAAAATCGTGGAGAGCTTTTTTGTAGAGCATTCAATTTCCTACAAAATCTAAGGAACAAGATATTTTTTCAAGTAGTTGGAAGCGAGATATAAATTTTTCTATCTGATAATAATAAAAAATAGAAAACTGTTTGTAGGAGGACCTACCCGTTATAATTAAAAACTCATGTTTGGAGAGGCTTTCTTAGAGGTGTCTAGGAACCTATTTTTCCGAGTACCAAACGAAAAAAAAAAATTTTTTTTTTGAATCACCCTAATATACATACATATGTATATACATATTAACCAAAGAGTACCTTAAAATGTTACTGTCGATGTTTTTCGGCGATATTTTGCTTTTGGAGTATCCCTTAACCATGTCCAGCAGTAATCGGCAAGCAAATTGGCACTCCACTTACCTTAGTACCGTTTCTCCATAGCAGAAATGTTTTGGTGGAAGAATTTCTTCACTTACGGCCCTTAAATTTTCGGGGAAAAAATCCAGTTGGGAGTCCAGAAAGTGAATTTTAAGGGACATGTTGCAACCCATTTTTTTGTAGGCAGTAAGTAGGCCCGTATTTCAGTTTCATTGAGCACTTCCTCAAATGTTTTATTTTTCATTAGTTCTCTTATTTGCAGACCCACAAATATGCCCTCCTTAATTTTTGCTTCACTGACTCTTGGACATTTCTGTTTCAGATACAAGAACCCTCTTCCATTTCTGTCCATTGCCTTGACAAAACTCTTCATTAAGCCCAATTTAATATGTAAAGGTGGTAGTAATACCTTTTTGGGTTCACTGGTAAAGTTTTTTTGTCTCGGAGTGAGGGCCTGACGTACTAGCCACTGCTCGGAATAGTCATGTAAATGCTACGAATGCGATATTAGTTGAAAATGTGGCGAAATGATCACGATTAATCAATGCAGTATGAGATGGTGCATTATCGCACTTCTTTGATCAATAAATTCAGACATAGTAAAAATCGAAGAAATCACTTTTAGAGCCTCATAAAGCGACGCGTATCTCAAATTCTAATGTCACTAACAGTACTACCAACTTACACAAAAAAAATTTACCCATTCGAAAAACAGGCGAAGTATAAATTAAAAATACACCTTTCAATTTGATCACAATAGTATTGTAAAATATAAACCGCAGGTTACAGAATATCTGTGGGTGATGGAAAATTTTCGTTTTCAGATTTGACTACAGGGTATCAAACTGCATTAGAAGCACCTAAGAATTTTCATATCACAAATTATGGGTCTACCAGTGTAATGAGTATTTTTGCTTCCAATAGAGCACCATTTTTGCTTTAGTATTTCCACCCTTTAAAAATTGTATAATCGAATGTACTTTCTAAACGTATGAGAAGTCCACTATGAAACATAAGCTGAACCATAACCACACCAATGGTTATTGTTATTTCATAGTGTCCTATATCATCTTGATTATCTCTAGCTGACAAACGGACAGCGGCTAAAGGCATCTTCTACAAGGCTCGGGTACCCAAGGTTTAGTACCAAAATAAAATCCTTTCCCGCTTTTTTTTAAAGTCCTTTATTGCCATCGATTAAAAGTAAAGTTATATAATCTACTAATGTAGATAAAAAAAATCACCACTTTACGTTCTGAGTAACTATTTAATGACCATCCAAATTTGGTGTGTCAGTGAAGGTTATCTCATTGGCTGGAGCTGTACGTTGATATTCGATGAGCACAATGCGATTGTCGCCGCTCTTAAGTACTTCCTGGGGCACGTAGAGAGTCACCTGTGGACCTGCCACCGGCCAATAGCGACCCAAGTTTTCGCCATTAATAAACACCAATCCTTTACCCCAACCTTTCGTATCTAAGTACGTATCGGCTACTTGCCCGTCAGGAATGGTTAACTGTCCATAGTAAATAGTTGGACCACTAGGTAAGATGTTACCGCCCTTTTCTTCGTGAAAGCGACGTATAACATTGACGTCGTCAGCATTTACCAAGGCTATCAGCGTTTCGATATCCTCAACCGATTCCAGTGGATACTTGGTCATAGTCCAGTTGGTCAATATGTCTTTGTCGAGCATAACATTACTGGTGATACCTTTAAAGTCCGTTACCGGCCCAAAATTAATGCGTCCCTGATTCTCCACCAATAATTGCAAACGCCTGCCGTAGGTTGGACTGATGGGAAGCTCATAGATGGGTGTCTCACGTGAAAGTATGCCCACCAACTGATCGTCGATAAACACATACGCGCGATCATGTACGCCACTAGCGCGTAAGATGGTAGGATCACGTTTGAACGTGGGTAGCACAGTTTCATAGAGCACAAAACCCGAATACTGATCGAGCGCTTCAAAAGTTTTCGGCTTTGTATCGACGACAACACCAGTCGAAAGTATTTCCCGCCCCTTCGCTGAAAGCATCGAACAGCAGGCATTCAAACGTATAGTACCGTAATTTTTCTTTGCGGTCGGCGGTGGTATCGGTATATTCGGTAGCGGTAAATAACGTCCGATAATTTCACGTAATTTATGATATTTTTCCGTGGCATCGCCTGCCTCGCTCATTGGCGCATCATAATCATATGAAGTGATATCGGGTTGATAACGACCGGGACCACCGTCATTAGCGCCTGCGGTAAAGCCAAAATTAGTTCCACCGAACATCATGTAAAAATTTACGCTGGCACCAACATCCAACATCTCACTACAGTCACGGGAAGAGAGATAAATGAATAACTTATCAAAATAGCCCATAAAAATACATTTATACAAACATGAATGATTTTGAAATCGCCTCAGTACGCACACGCGCCATTGGTTCTGACCAATGCGTGAGCCAACCTGGATAGAATTCCGCATTAACCAACGGTCCTTTTGGTTGTATCTGTCGCAATCGTGCCCAATAACTACTTATCTGATTTGTTGCACCAAAGTCCATGGTTGCTAACACACCTTCTATGTGACCGCAACTCAGTACGCTCGGACCGTCATTAGTAAAGAGCACGGCATTGTCCTGCACATGTACGAGTGTTTCATCACGCAACCAAGTGCGGTATTTTTTATCACAAGCATAATAGGAACCATACTCATTTTCCACTTGGACCATAATAATTGGACCACCATTTCCGTAGAGGTATGGCTTGAGTTTATTGAAGAGCGCATTGTACCAAGTACGCACCTCAAACAAGTAGTCTATAGAACGAACAATTGTTATTTCTTAATAATGTTAAAAGACCTTGGACCACTTACTGACATCAGATGTACGCAGTTTTATATTGGGATACTTAGTGAGCAGCCAATAAGGGAAGCCCCCCTGAAATGAAAAAGATTTAAAAACTTTAAGTTTGATTATTTCTTTGTCGCGATAATTTTTGGGCCAGAAAAACAACTACAAAGCTTTCCATCTATGGTATAACAAAGGGAGTATTTCTTATGGAATCTTGAATGTAAGAGAATATTGATATACGAGTGGTTAGATAAGCGACGGCCAGGAAGTCGCTAGAATCGGATGTATATTGTATTACATGTTTTCGGCTTTCCCTAACTTAGTTATACTAGGTTGAACACGGCCGGAAGAAATTCAGATAGGTTAGCCTCACTAGGCGAAAGTTAAAACTACTTATACTGATATATATTTGGCGGTTCCGCAAATTTTTCGGAGGAAACACTTCATACAAGTATGTTCTTAAGCTTTCGTATTAGGGTGGGACTAAATTAGGTAATCCAAGTGAAGGTCCCAGCGCATAGTTTTTCATCTACGCAACTAATAGCCTTTTGCACTGGAGTTAATTGATCAATTAACCGGCCTTTGGTCGTTAAAACGCTGATTTAGATCGATTTACCAAACAAAATAAAAGTTTTATTTTACTACGTTAATTCTTAGTCAAATTGAAATCAAGTTTAAATTGGGATGCAACTCTACGGGTTGTTGTCCACACTGTAAAATTGGCTGTGTTTAAGTCTGAATGTTTTTGTCTAGGCTATAAACTCGGCTGTGTGCATTGATAAAATAGCAATTAGCTGATTATCATTCGAAAAAATACAAAATGAAGAACACCAGCAAATATAACAGCTGATCGTTGATCAAGCCTATGGTTAATCGAGTAGCCGGCTTTGCGAAAGGCAAAAACTGGTTCTCAATTAAAATCTTAATGTTCTAAATTAATATGGCTGTGGGAAAAAGCTATAAGAGATGAATGAAACTAACCCACAAATGCTTTTATGATAAGTGCCAACATCACTTGATTGAAACGGGGCTTATTAGCATAAATAGTAAATTGGGAAGAAAATCGCTATCAGCAAAGACATATGTGCATCTTTAATGCTTCATCTGTTGGCGAACTGGTGTCGGTCGAATCACTTTTTATCTATATAGTACCGTAGTAGGTAAACTAACTATCACATCTACGAAATTGTGACGACGATTTTGTTAGATGACCGTCACTCTCGCTTCAAGCCAACGAAAGCGGAGTCTAGCTTCCAAATGCTTATACGAGTAATACTGGAACATCATGAATTGTATATTTTTCTTTATTGGACGGACAAGAATTGACATGTCTTTAGCGGTTTCGGAGAGCCATTGGGCAATTCCATTCCCTCGCCAATGTGGAAGAAGTGAAAATTTTGGTTTTGGTGTCCAGAGACTTCCTAAAAATTTTAGACAACCTTAAAGGAAAAAACGTTATTTCAACACTCTCAATGTTAACTCCTTAATCATTGTGAATGAAAACATCTTATTTTATATTTATAGTTGTAGCCTTTGTCCGAATTTGAAACCATAACCCTCGATGTGGTAGTCACTCTGAACTCACTTAGCTCAAGAATTTGAAGCCATGTGTGAATATTCTCCACAGCCATAAATGAAATAACAACAAAAACTATTTTCTGAATACTTACAAAATCTCGTTCAGCGCAAATATAAGGGCCCGGACGTAATATCACAAGTAGGCCCAACTCATCGGCCAGTTTGATGAATCTCTCCAAGTCGGCAATGCCATTCCAGACGTATGTGCCATCTTTCGGATTATGCAGTGACCATTCAACATAACTGTATAATTATATGGAAAATTTTGAAATTTTTCAACGGCATGCAGAAATATGTAGCGCTCACGTGGTCACCGCATTCAAGCCGGAAGCGCGCAATGTCTGCAACTTGCGTTGCCAACTATCAGGATGTGCGCGAAAGTAATGAAACGAGCCGGCTATAAAGCGAAATGACTTGCCATCCTTCAGGAAACGATCATTATCCCAGTCAACGGTAAAGTTTCTAGATCCCGGTGCGCGGTGTGCATAGCATGCATGGACGCCCAGCAGCAGCAGACAACAAGTTAAGCCTAAGAGGTGCATTGTCTGAATGTAGGAATAGAAATAAAGAATTTGGTTATATACGTATAGAGTACATAGGTATGTATATATACATATATACAGTATATACATATATAGTGGTTTGTCATGTGTATACTATACATATATATATATATATATATATTACTTGTAAGTATATAGCTCTGCAAGCGCCTAAATAAATAGCAGACGCTAGAAACCAACAATGTTGACTTGCTACTAAGCAACTATATATGTATATAGATGTGTGTGTTTGTGTATAAGAGTATGTAAATCTGCAGGAAGTAACTGCATCTGCACTTATAGGTGACCTCAAATAAATATGTTGCTATAAAAGTCATATCCACAAGTGCTAATTAAATAATACACTTGCATTGTTCGAGAGTGTCAAGATCCTCATACGCGTATGACGACATCACAAATTAGATTGAACTGGATTAGATTAGTGGCAGGCTAGTAGGTGCATGCCCCACATACAAATGTATGCATATATATATGTGCGTGTGTATGTTTTGGTCTTGAACGTGCACGGAAGTCAAATTATAATTTCACTATCAATGCTACAGAACCTGCCTGTCTGTCTGTCCACCAATAGACGCAAACAATAGTCATAATAATTTCTTTACAGCGAATTTCGACAATTCGCCGCAAGGCCAAAATCAGACTTATTTGCATTTCTTAGCTCAGCTTGGGGGCAGTAAACAAATATATAGATGCATATCTAAATAATTGGGCATCGCGGTTAATTAACGCAATATGTACTTATATATAGTGCATACATGTTTGTATGTATGTATGAATATACATATAGTATGTCACTCTGGTGGTCACTGATAGTCGCTCCGTGTTCCACTCTGATAATTTCAGCATAAATTAATTTCGACAGCTCCGATATTTATGCACGGCGGCAGAGCAATGCGCAAAGGCCTGCAAAAATTCGGCAAAAAAAAACTGGAATTGCATTAAATTACACACATATGCATATGTAGAAATGTTTGTGTGAGCCTGCACAGCTGGGCACTCGCTTTTCATTTACGATTTAATTTCAAAAGTGAAATTAACAAAAGACTATGACAGATTTATTTAACTCGCATGTTGTAAATGCCACATCTGCTCGAGTTGCAGCAATAGCATTGCTTTCGTTTTTACTAAATGAAATAATTTGATCTCAATCAAAGCCGAATGCAACACTGTATTAATTGCAACAAAAGAAATATTAAATAGCATGGCGATTGGAGTAATTTGAAACAGATTATTAACCCCAACTGTCAGTTGTCAATGGACTATTATCAAATATTTACGAATCTACGACGTTTTTGTTGGCAACTGAAAGTTAATTATGACGTAATTGAAAGAAATACTATTTTGGTTACTCAATCCACACAGATACCACCAAAAATGTATAATATTGTATTTATCAAAGGTCGTTTTACTTTTAAAATAGAATTAAAAACTATCAGTGAGATCTATGATTATTTTGGCACAATTATAACACTGCCTGGTCTTCACCAAAGATATAATATCCTTCACAAGTGCATTTTTTTAGGATAAAAGGGTATGTAGGATTTTTTAATTTGGATGACAGCTATAAGCTGATCTGGAATGCGATGATTGTTAAAAGTAAAAGTTCCCGACCTGACACATAGATAGATAAAACGCTACTTGCATTAATCCAATTTTTAGTTAGCCCTAACTGTGAAAAGGTGCCTGTGCAAATTTGACAGCTGACGGATCATTACTTTGTGAATTATATCATTGTTATTTTAATGTTAATAAAATATTGCTTTTTTGAGGGAAGAAGTACAGTTTAGCAAAAACTAGGCTTGATGACGAATTTCTGGACACTGCCGCAGGAAAATCAACAATCAAGGATTGGTATGATAAGTTAAGACGTGGTGACATAAGTACCGAAGACAGTGAACGCAGTGGAAATAGATTTTTACTGAAGAAAACATTAAAAAGGTGGACAAAAAATGTTGGATGACCATAAAGTGAAGTTGTTCGAGATGGCAGCCACTCTAAAAATATCTACTGAACGTGTACGTCATATCACTCACGACTATTTAGGAATGAGAAACCTTTGTGCAAAGTGGGTGCCGTGCGGTTCACTTTTGATAATGAACAACGAGGAGTTGGTGATTTCGAGCAGTATTTGGAGATGTTCAATCGTAATAAACCCTGGTTTTTGCGTCGATATGTGACAATGAACTAATTACATCATTTCACTCCGAAGTCCAATCGACAGCCATCCAAGTGAACTGTACACGATGAACTCGCTCCAAAGCATGGAATATTTTTTATTGGCTACCTTGAAAAAAAGGACCATTAACAGCGACTATTACCGTCACAGACCAGTGAAAATTCATGAATTGACCTTCGAATTGCTTCCTCATAAACTATCAGAGACCTTATAAAATATATATAGTATAATAAGTAAGGAAGGGCCAAGTTCGAACATTTTATACTCTTGCAACTTGCACTTGCACACTCTATATGTGCAAAACCAATCACATAGAGTAAAGTCACCAGATTATTTGCGAAAATATTATTAGTTATATAGGGGCTATTTTTAGCTAAAATTTTTCTATTTTAGGCACAAAGATATAGTGTTATGAATAAAACACGCTCTTTTATTTTCATTGGAATAACTCACATATTGGCCGAAATTCAAAAATCTTTATGTTAGGTATATGGGGGCTAAGGAAAGAATTGGTTCGATTCATCCCATTTTTTGCACAAAGACGTACCAATATAAGATAAGGAATATCCCTTAATTTCAGTTATCACACATTTTCGATCAAAAGTATGGTACTTTACTATCCTGTACCAAGTTACAATTTTATATCTTAATTTATTGCTTTGTTATGGCACTTTATATGTTTTCGGTTAATGGCGATTTGTGGGCGCGGCAGTGGTCCGATTACCCCCATCTACGAACTCGAAATTTTTTTATACTAAGGAACCCACATACCAAGTTTCATCAAGATATCTCAATTTTTGGTCAAGTTACAGCTTGCACGGACGGATGGACAGACAGACGGTCAACCGTATCAACTTTTCTCGCAACCCTGATCATTTATATATATATATATAACCCTATATTTATCTCGTTTAGTTTTAGGTGATATGTACAACCGTTAGGTGAATTATACTTGTACTTATAATTCTCTGTAGCAACTGGTTGCAAGAGTATAAAAATTATCAGCATCACAAGCTTGGATATAACTAAGTTCGTGTGTTTGTATATATGAGAACTAGTTTCTGAGCTATTGAAATTTGCACCCATCGTTTTCTCACCAAGAAGCTGCTCAATTTTTGGAACGGCCGATATCAGAAAACTATAGAATATAGTTGCCATGTAAACTGAACGATCGAAGTAAAGTGCTTGTAAGGAAAATATTTCATTTGACAAGACATCTTCAAGAAAATTGACATGGATTATTGCCTAATACAATGGTGCAATCTTCGAAGAAACTGTTCAGATCGGATCAGTTATATGATAACTGAAGCATCAAAGCTCTTATCTTGTATATTTGTGAAAAGTATTCTAGCTGCGGAGCAACTGAAGTTAACGTTTTTTCTTGTTTTCTAATAAATTTAATTAATAAATATGACTTTAATTTAATTAATTAATCCTTATGACTTTACTATCGAATCAATATTATGAGATTATTATTATTCCACATGTCAAGAGAATGGCCATGAAACTGAACAATTATTCACATATGTATCTCTCATGGTTAGAGCCCGTCCATAGCATCATGGCATAAAAAAAAACAAATTTCATTCAGTTATAGAAATTCTAAGCACCTTATGGTAATTCAGGGTATAATTTACAAATAATTAAAACTTCAACCAAATATTTTATTTACACAATATTCCTCTACTGACAGCAGCTAATAATTCATTAAATGCTTGAAAGTCTGAAAGTATGCGCCCGCTTGAGCAGAGTGTATTTTTTTTATAGATAATCGTTCCATCTTAGCAAGTAACCAATAACCGTTGAGTAATACTTATACTGCCCAATGATATGCAATGTCTGTCTACTCTCAAAGCGTTTACTTATTAAAAATAGTTGTTCTGTGATAAGAATGATATAAGAGCTCAATTATACAATTCATTACAAAACCCAAGCTCTAGTTTGAAAACCTTATGAACTGGTTATTTATAATAGTAAATTGATGTTCAACCCCAGCTCAACTATGATCAGGTTCAATACTCTCTTGGCTGGCAATCTTCTATTATCTTGAGATAATATGAATAAAACATCATAGTTTGGTTTGGTTGCTAAACATATACATATGTATGTATGATTAGTCAGGCTTAGGTAATCAATTAAAGGCATTTTATTTGATTTTAACCAGCTTTCTCATTTACATATCTTTCGCACATAGTACATATGTATGTAAATTATTACAGATTTTTTTTTTTTGGTTTATACAAGTACTTGTAGAAAGGCCTTAGCATTGAACTTCAAGGCAAGTTCCAAAAAATATTTGCATATAAAATTAATGAAAAGGAATTGCCACGATACGGCAGAAGAATAAATTAGTTTTATTGTATTATTTTAATTGTTAAATACTTTATTTTTTCCTTTTTTTTCTTCTACGCTGCTTTCGTGAGTGTATTAATCATTTGACCCATATTAATTAAGAGCGCTTTGCATACAAAATTTTTAGGCTGATATGTCAAGCCACTTAATCGCGTTTCAAGTAAAAAAAAATTAGAAATAACATACATATGTAAATAAATATTTTGGTCTGTAAAAGTGGTTTTGAAAATTAATGATCTGAAGGGAATATTAAAGACTTGGATATCAAAGACGATAAATAATAATAATTATATAACATAAGAAAAGATCTTCAAATAAATTAAAAAAATGAAATGTAATCCAGAATTTATTCGTCAGAAATTATTCAGTGTTCTTTATGATCAATAGAATTACATTTCTGTGCTAAAGCAGACTTGTGAGATTAAGTACTTCAGGAAAAACTCGTAACAGTCTCTTCTAATCAATGTGCAACTGATAAAATATACCTTGTGTTTGATTATGGCAAATCTACAAACGTTTGTAAATTCGATGCCCGTTGTATATTTATAATATATTATACATAATTATTTAATTATAATAATAATAATTATACAATTATAAAAATATAAGTATGACATGGAAAGGAAAAAAAGAAAAGTCTCCCATTCTCGGTTACTTCATTCCGTCCGCTCGGGTGACATCGGTAATTTTATGAACAATGCCCCGTTCTTAAATAGTTCCATAAACAACTAGATACACCAATCGTTTTGTAAAACGTATTTTTTGTTACAATGTAATATTTGGCAATGCTTTTCTACAGCAAGAATTTTCACTTACTTACCCCTCGAAGCGTATAAAGTAATAATATTAACAACAGTGTCATATTCTATACAAAATACGCTTGTCATTAACATAGTTATCAGTTTTTTATTTAACATAATAAACAAAGAGGGGAGTTTCTGATTCGAAAATACTAATTGTGACCCCTAATGACAGCAGAAGACGCATTATAGAGATAACAGAAACAAATATTTGCACAGAATTTACTTAACTGAAATCTCGCAATTTTTATTTTTTAATAACAAAAAATCCCATTGGCTCACAACATTATGACATTGCTTGTTGTAGATGATAACTCGTAAAGATAAATATTGCATTTTCTTAGGCGTTTATTGACGACCTCTCATCGTTGCTTTATAAGTAATTAATGAATCGGCAACCTATGTACTTGTAAAGATAATGTGGCGGTAAACACAAACAAGAGGTATCGTGAACTTACTTTATTCTCGTACGCCGAACGTTGAAATATTGGATTCATCAGGTCAATCTTTTAAGTTGTAAAATTCAAGTAAACCTTGTCAAGCTTTTATTTACTTAAACAATTTAAATACCAAACCTCTGCATAGTTTCTATAGTTATATAATCGTAACTAGAAATTTACAAAGTCGAGGAAATATATACTTCTCATCACAAAAATATTCTCCCCGAATTTCAATACTAGACCTCACAGATTATATGTAGTTATGTACATATATGCATAGCCCGATTTCCACAATTTTTGGACGTAAGATGAAATACCTTAAGGCATTATACTTATGTGCAAAATTTTACTCTAATAACATCATTGATGATTGATTTGTATACTGTAAAGTTAAATAATCAAATGGAATTAACAACTTTTTATATGGGAAGTAGGCGTGGTTGCCATCCGATTTTCAAAGTATACCATATGATAGAAATATTTGGATAATCACACATACCAAATTTGGTTGAAGTTGGTCATGTAGTTCCTGAGATACAGGATCTCATCTAAAGGTGGGCGGTGGCCCGCACAATGAGAAATTTTTACAGTCGAACCTATAAAGCCCATCCCCACCATCTTGGCTGTGAAATGTAATGCTTCCGGCACATTTATTCATTGAGTTATCGCACTTGTAGCAGTTTTCAACATAACCGTTATATGAAGGGTTTTACAGTGTATGAAGAGGTGCTAAAAGGGGTTCTTCTCAACAAATTTTGGTTTCTTTGGCTTTCTTCTTCTTCTTAATTGGCGTAGAAACCGCTTACGCGATTATAGCTTTGGCTTTGAGGTTTGGAAAATTTGTACATCAAACCATGTAGGAGTCGTGGTCACCCCAATGTTAAACAATTTCTTATCTTAATTTAGTGCTAGTTAAAGGTTTTCGTCTAATGGCTAGTGGCGTGGCAGTGGTCAGGCAGTGCGATTACGCCTGCAATTTTTTTGGGTCCAAGGAACAAATATCGCAAGTTTCATGAGGATTTTTTAATTTTTACTCAAGTTATCGCTTTCACGGACAGGCAGACAGAGACCAAGATTTCAGATCGTATCGTTATCTTAATCCAATACATAGCTACATCTATCTCGATTAGTTTTAGGTGTTACAAACAACCGTTAGGTGAACAAAACTCTCATGCTTCGTGCAACATGTTGCAAGAGTATATAAAGCAATGCTAACTTTTAAACACATTTTCCTGACTTATTTTTTTGCTTTCTATTATTCTATACAAATTTTAAATAATACAATTCCCAGCTATAATTGCCGGTGAAGATATGAACATTTCCCACATATTTCCAGAAACTATTAAACATGTTTGTATGCAAATATGAGTGTAAATCAATTAAATACATATATTAATTAAAACGATCGTAATTCAATTCAATTAATTGTTACTGATAGCTGACACGATTGTTACTCAAAATATAGGAACAATTACTTACGACACTTTCAGCGAGTTCAAATGAAAACGAAACTGTTTTACGCCGCTTAAAATTTGAAAATCTCGAATAAATAAATAAACAAGTAGTATAAAATTTCCAATAGAAAATATACTTGAGCACTTGATGAACGAATTTGAAATGCGGGTATTTAAACAATCACTTATTTACTTAGGCAAGATCGCCGATCTTGTTGACTTCTGTTTTCGTCTTACGCTTCTTTGGCGTTCTTGTGCGGCTAGAACATTTCACGTACTCGTATTTGCTTTTCCCGAACTGCGGCACCGTTGCCGTCACTCAACTAATAGTCAACTTGACTTATGCGCTTACAAAACGCAACTGAGCACTCGACTGGCGATCGCACTGGCAGGGAACCATAAATACACGCAAATCGGGAACACTGCGACCGGCTCGCCGTAGTTGAACGCGGCAGGCACGATGCCCACAATACTGTAAAAGTAAATATGTCACAAATGTGTGTCAAGAAACAATAGGGGGATTCTCTTGCTCTTGCAAGATTGCAGACTGACTCAAGTCAAAATATACAAGGGCACGAAAGCACCCATTGCAGAATCTAATGAAAGAAAAAACGTTAACTTCGGTTGCACCGAAGCTAAATACCCTTCACAAGTGCATTTCTGTTAGTAACTATGTGTTCAGTTTGTATGGAAGCTATATGCTATAGTTAACTGATCTGATCAATTTTTTCGGAGATTACATTGTTGCCTTAGAAATTAATATATACCGAATTTCGTGAATATATCTTGTCAAATGTGAAAGTTGTCCATCCAAGAACTTGATTTCGATCGTTCAGTTTGTATGGCAGCTATATGCTATAGTTAACCGATCTGAACAATTTCTTCGGAGATTTCATTGTTGCCTTAGAAAATAACATTCAAGAACTTGATTCCGATCGTTCAGTTTGTATGGCAGCTATATGCTATAGTTAACCGATCTGAATAATTTATTCGGAGATTACATCGTTGCCTTAGAAAATAATGCATACCAAATTTCATGAACAGATCTTGTCAAATGCAAAAGTTTTCCATACAAGCATTTGATTCCGATCGTTCAGTTTGTATGGCAGCTATATGTTATAGTGCTCCGATATCGGCCGTTCCGACAAATGAGCAGCTTCTTGAAGAGAAAATGACGTTTGCTAAATTTCAAAACGATATCTTAAAAACTGAGGGACTAGTTCATATATACACAGACGGACAGACGGACAGACAGACGGACATGGCTAAATCGACTCAGCTCGACCTACTGATCCTTTATATATATACTTTATAGGGTCTCCGACGATTCCTTCTGGGTGTTACAAACTTCGTGATAAACTTAATATACCCTGTTCAGGGTATAAAAACTGTAACAAATCTTTATAATTTAAATGGAAATTATAAAATCTATTTAAAATTTACATTCCTCAACAATTTAACGTCAAAATTTGTATTTAAGTAAAATGACAGCTAGCACAGGGTTGCAATTATTTTTTTACGTGTCATTGGAAAAATCTGCAATTCGTGCACCGTGCAAGGGTTTTGCAAGAGCAAGAGAATACCCCTAATATGTTGTTGTAAATTCTCAAACATGCTATACATATTTGTACGACTATCTCCACTCACCCGAATACATATGTATGTATGACTTAATTTTTATTTGTTCTTTAGCAAAGTAATCGCGTGCGCCGCAAGCACGTTTTCAGCTTTGTCTTGCCCCCTTGCCGACATTCCGCGACTAGCACAACGCTGCTGCGTGAAAATGCATGCGATAGCGTCCGACAGGCATTGCCCCGCTTTAGGCGTTTGTTGACATGCAAAACGTCAGCTCAGCGACGTTTATACTGCCCGGTACACAATTATTTTCACTTTGATAACCTGTGCTCCCAATCCCCGAGCGCAATCGGGTGAGATGCAAACTTTTCTATGCTCAATTTTCGACTTCTCTTCAAGAGCAAGCTGTGGAGCAATGTTCTTTGAACAGTGAAATACTATTAGAGATCACCAATGTATTTTTAACTTTCATGCAAATGATATTTAAATGCGGGCACCTTGGGTTACATTATTGGCGTTTTAGTAAGGATCTCTAACTTTTTTGAAACTATGATATAGCCTATGTTCAACGGAAAGAGTGTAGCTTCCCAAAAGTAAATAAATTTTCAAATCCGCGAAGTAGTTTCGCAGTCTATTCAGTTCAAACAAACAATCAAATATTCCTCTATAAAATAATTAGTATAGACGACAATTATATAAAATTATAGACTCTTAAGATAGTTTTAAGTACAGAGTATTGGCTACAGTTCCCAAAACATCCTGAGAATGCGCATCAGCATAAAAAGTTGCTTCTGAGGTTAAGTCCGCTAAGTGATGAATATAGATAATCTGTGACAAGCAATTATCTCCACAATTAACAGACTAAACATATCAACATTGCTTCAGGAGGATTTAACTCCGATGAGTTACTGTTCCCTTTGCTCGACTGACAAGCTTTTAATTATAAATGCGTAAACTTGAGTCATCCTGAGGCCTCAAAACACTTTGCAAGTAATCTTAGCGTATTGAAATATCTACCAAGTTTTGGTAAATGTTACTGAGGATTAGCAGCTAATTGAAGAATAATCTAATCACATCTACAATGAGAATTTAAACTCAAAAAACTGTCGGTAGTTGATTTAGAGCCTCTTAAACATTTTCTATTAGTGCAGATCCTCATAATAGGAAATATCTTTGGCCTCGTGGATAAAGCATTACTGTGTTCTCATATTTATATATTATTTTTTCTGCTTCATTCATTTCTACTGTACTTAACCTAATATGTGATTGAAATGATATAAAAAACTAAGAAAAGGATACGAAATCAAATGATTACCATAGATCCAATAAATTTAACAGCAACCTCTGCTCGCAGCTCTTTTGGAACTGGAATTATTGAATGCTTCAAGCAAGAGTGCTCGGGGACGTCTAAACGAAGTATGCTTGATTTGTTTGTTCGATTCACTTCTCTTATATCTTAATATATGTATATGTGAAATAAAATATACATATGTGACTTAATTATAGCTTTAGTGCTGTCAACTACAGAAATAATTGCTAATATATGTATGTACGTAAAATAAATTATAATTTTTATTAGAATGTACAAAAAAAAAATAATGATAAAATCCTTGTTTTTGCCCGCGAAATGAAATTATGCTTTCCGAATATACAGGAGTTTCTGCAAATGTACCGTTGAATTGAATAGAAAACAACATTTCCTGTTATTACTTAAGTCAATTGATTCGTGGCAACTGCTGCAGCAAGTCTTCGTCACTTGTGAGCTGCACATACATACCTATAGATTTGTTGTTGGTATGTAAGAATTGCAATATTCGCGGCTAAGGCAGATATTTTTTGTTTCATTTCCACTTCAACGGATATTGCCACTGCGTTGGTTTTACATAGCAATCTGCATACAGTAACAGTAAATAGCAAACATTCCAAAAGCGCTTGCCGTCTTTGCTGCAGCCGGTTCATTGGTATGAAGCAGCAGAGTAAGTAAAAAGTAAGGAAGCGCTAAGTTCGGGTGTATCCGAACATTTTATACTCTTGCAACTCGCAAGAATCAAATTCCGTGAACATTTTTAAAGAGCTGGCAAAATTTTGTGTTAAAATATTGCAGTTGTAGGTAGTATCGACCGGATTTTATCTATTTTATATACTATTGCAATGCCACATACTAATAAAATGCTCTCCTAATAAATGCTTTTATGCCGCGATGTCTGCATTTGGTATCCCCGCAAAACTAATACGGCTGTGTAAACTGACGTTGCGCAACACCAAAAGCTCCGTCAAGATCGGGAAGGACCTCTCCGAGCCGATCGATACCAAACGAGGTTTCAAAAAAGGCGAATCCCTATCGTGCGACTTCTTCAATCTGCTGCTGGAGAAAATAATTCGAGCTGCAGAACTTAATCGAGCGGTACAATCTTTTATAAGAGTGTACAGCTGCTGGCGTATGCCGATGATATCGATATCATCGGCCTCAACAGCCGCGCCGTTAGTTCTGCTTTCTCCAGACTGGACAAGGAAGCAAAGCAAATGCGTCTGGTAGTGAACGAGGGCAAGACGAAATATCTCCTGTCATCAAACAAACAGTCGTCGCACTCGCGACTTGGCTCTCACGTCACTGTTGACAGTCATAACTTTGAAATTCTAGATAGTTTCGTATATTTGGGAACCAGCATAAACACCACCAACAATGTCAGCCTCGAAATCTAACGAAGGATAACTCTTGCCAACAGGTGCTACTTCGGACTGAGTTGCGCATTGGCCACGGCGAATATCGCATTCGATGGAACGATGAGCCGTACGAGATATACGACGACATTAACATGGTTCAGCGAATTTAAAGACACCGGCTACGCTGGCTAGGTCATATTGTCCGGACGGACGAAAACACTCCAGCTCTGAAAGTATTCGACGCAGTACCCGCAGAGGGAAGCAGAGGAAGAGGAAGACATCCACTCCGTTGGAAGGACCAGGTGGAGAAGGACCTGGCTACGCTTGGAATATCCAATTGGCGCCACGTAGCGAAAAGAAGAAACGACTGGCGCGCTGTTGTTAACTCGGTTGCTTCGATTTGGGCAATTTTTGGTTTTAATGTGGACGGTGCCACGCCCCCATTGTCCAATTTTGACCCAGCTCATTTAAAGCCGTATTTAGTTATTGATTTATCAAGCTTTTAGAAGTTTTTAAAAGTACCGTTATATGGGTTATAAGGATTATCATCCGATTTTATCCACTTTCACACTGTCGGTAGGAGTTCTTATAATATATGGTCCGATTACGCCCATCTACGAACTCCGCCTTACTTTTTTGGAACCAAGGAACACGTGTACCAAGTATCATCGAGATATCTTGATTTTTACTCAAGTTACAGTTTGCTCGGACGGAGAGACGGATAATTACCTGGAATTCAATTCACCTCGTATTCTGATCAAATATGTATATATATACTACCATATATCTATCTCGATTAGTTTCAGGTGATACATACAACCGTTAGATGAATAAAACTAGTATACAATGTAGCAATATGCTTCAAGAGTATAAAAATGTGAGACAAAATTAATACGGGAGAAAGCGAATCTCGGTAAACCTCAATTTATGGTTTCTAAAATATTACTTTCTAACAAGTTATGATTTTTTACGCGAGTGATTGTGAACTGTCTTCGCATAAAGACGGTATAAGCTGTAAATAAACAAATAATTCTTTTACAAGGGCATTTTTCGTTTTCAAAAAGTTCTATTTTGAGTAGACTGCATCAAATTTTATCTTTACATTTAAATACATTTTTAACAAATTTTATAATGAATGTTTTTATGGCACATTTTAGCTCTCTACTATATCCTCAACATAATGATGTTAAGTTCTTATTTATTTCGAATAGAAATACCGGGAATAGCTTCTATAAGCGAGAAGCGTATGAATTCTCTTTCCCATAAAATATCCCTGAAAATATGGCATGGAACTGGTAAAATTTCAATTGTCGAAAATATTCTAAATTTTTGTACGGTCACAAGGGAATATCTAGACCATTCGAAAAGTTCCATCCAACCAATGTTAGTTTTGGATATTCGTGTATCTATGTCTATAATAACAAATCTTATATACTTTTTGCAACAAGTTGCAGTCGGGTATAAAATAGCAATAACGGGGAGAAGCAACAAATTCAATTGACATCAACGGCGACCACAAATGTTATCGCTCATTTGAAATTTCGCTTCGTTTTCATTTACATATATTTTTTTTGTAAGCTGACACTACAATTTCATTGAATGTCTTCATGCCGTCTTCGAGTTGTTGCTCTAATTGTAGTTGCTGTTGTAATTATTGGTGTCAATCAATTCAATTGAATATAATCAACAGGTTGCTGCACGTACTTTATAATGCAGTGTGGCAGAACCAGCAGTCAAAGATGCACACGCAAACACGAGTGCAACTGTATATGTATGTGTGTTTGTAATAATTTAAACCACACATACGCTTTCTTGGAGTACACGCATCTGTGGCAGTAAGCAGCAAAGTGGCAATACTCGTACAAGTCAAAGTAAATATTGAAGACGACTTAGCTGCTCATTGACTGATTGCTCAAGCGCTAAGTTCGCAACAAGAAGGCAATGCATGGACACGAGGTGACAGTTATGTTTGTACATTTGCATGTTTACTTAAGAGTTAGTAAATTTTGTGCTCAATGAAGTTGCGTGGAGACATTTTTACTGTAGTAACACAGAGGAGAACGAACAGAAAGAAGCTCGAGGAGAAAGTCATAGAAATAAAGAGTTGAAAGAATTTGCGTCAGTTGAGGTTTCATTGGGTTAGTAGAAATACATATATGACACCAGGATAACGTTAAATGTATGCCCTTCAGATATAGGCGGCAAGTTAGAGAACATGTTTTCCCCAAACGTTTTTGTACTCTGTACTTTTTGGGAACTGAAAAAGTCTACTGCAATCAAAAATTCGATCGATGTTACGTATCTAGCACATCTTTACTATTTGTTAGACTTAGAGTTTCCTGTATTTATTTATATCCATTATTAAGTGTAGGGTCTTTCAACTGCTGCAGAATTTTTATGAGCGTTACCTCTATGTCTACATTTAACACCACACTTTTAACGATCCCGCTTCTAACCTGCCCATAAGCAATTTGGAGTAATCCATGTGTGAAAGTTTTATTGTCTTCAAAGTCATTGAAGACTCAGGGATGCTGGGTGTATTAAAGAGTCCAAACATGGACATTCTGTTACTCTCTCCGTCTTCGACTGCATCCTAGAAAACTTGGATCATTGCGTCGCAGAGTGTACTTCAGGGCGCTTTTCCTCTGCTCACATACGAGGGATATGTGCAAAGCCGATGAGCTCACAAGAGAGCGCAGCCTTGTTCCAATTGCATCGAGTTGGGTTTCCATTGGCCTCTTACGTTCTAGCAATAGGCTCTTGGACTTAGTGTGAGCGTAGCAAGCGTTAGTCAAGTGTTAGCGCTTGTGTGACTGAGAGATCCATCTGGTCTAGAGTTGAATGCGGGAGACCTCTTCGCAATGTTCAGATGTCTGCAAAAGTAGGAGCTTTACGGGACATTGTTCAACAGGCATATCTGCGGTAAGGCTAAAACGGAAGCAATTTGTATTGAGAAATGCACTTTCTACTCCATTGTTAAGCTTTTGCAAAAGTGAGGTTTAAACATCTCACAGTCTTACTTTGGATCCTAATGGGACTTCATAGGATCGACTTTTTAACGTAACCTAATTTCGTTCCACCACCTTGCATTAAATTTTCAGTTATCCAAATATTTAGTAACGTTTAATCCAACACGCTAAAATGAAATCTTCAGAGCGTAGGTTATGCACCATCAAATCAAATGCATTTGCGGATTTCTTTTTATACATTTTTCTTTAATTTATTTTCGTCTGTAACAGACTCTTTTAGATGTAATTGTTGTAATGGACCTACCATTGAAATATTTTTGTACTTACCTGGTATATCTTATTATCAAACGTGAAACTTCTGGAAGCTTGATGTTTGTGTTAAAATATTCTGCTGCTTCGGAAGTAAAGCCTGTGAGAAAATTTCTTAATTTGAATATAATAATAAATTGGCTGAATTCCGGAATATTTATATGAAAAACACAAACACAAACACAAATATAATTTAAATAAACAAAATTGTGGCTTAACATTCCTCCGTTGCATATTAATATGTTTGCTTAGTTTAAATGAGTAGTCTTGGCCAAAATCTAATTATTTAAAACACACTATTTAAATCAAATTAATTAAGTGTTAAATGTCAAGGCAGCGAATATCTCTTGATACTCAGCTGTTGATTCAACAACCCAAATAGAATCTCAAATCAACCAGCATTGAGAGCGCGACCATTAAGAACAAAAGCCGCAAATAAGCTGCCAACACATTCACTAATTACACAACACAAACACACATACAAATTAGCAGACTCAACCACACACACACACACACATTTAAAAATACAGTCAACGAAGAGTCTTTAGCTCAAACGCACCGAAGCACACATACACACACTAGCGCATTGGGACACATTCGTGTTGTTGCAGAGGCAAATCAGTGATATTTAACGGTGAAATGATGCTGTTAATGCTAAAAGCTTAAAGCTGAAATCTACACGCCAGGGGAACATTGTGTGGCTGAAAATGTGCAGTTAATATCTGCAACATCGTTGTTATTGTATAGATATGGAAACAATAATGTGGGTGTGTTAATAAGTAAGCAAAAGCATAAATACGTGGCCGAGCGCCTAAAAGCGCGCCACGGCTTTCAACAAACCAAGTGACATTGCGAGAGATGAATTTAAAATAAATATGTTATGTAATAAAAATTCGCAGCGACACCGAAACGGAGGCATACTTTGCCACGCAAACAAACTTACAAGCAAAGGCGAGCAACAATTTTAAGTAAACAAAAGGACACTGTGTAGCTTTTAGCTGCTTCGTACTCGTGCATTTAGTTGCTTTGTGGATATTTAAGTGAGTCTGCGAGTTTGCTTGTACATTTGTTGGTTCTTCAAAGCCGTAAAAGGTTGTGTGGAAAACTTTTTCCTGTGGCCTGCAGTCATGTGATTTTTCGCAGCCATCCACTCTTGTGCTTCTTTGATTGTTATTTGGGTGTTTGTGTGTGTGAACTTAGCGGTGATTGATCAAATTGACTTGATTTGAATTCCGTTACTGCAGGCATGGTGACCTATTAATACACTTAACAAGCGAGAAGTTCATATGTAATACAAACACTTTTACAGACAGGGTGGTTCATTCAGTTGTTAGTTCCAAAAAATAGCTCACTTTTCCTTAAGCAAGCATTCACTCAGCAAGAACTGCCATCTTCACTATCTCCTAAGGGTGTTCGATTAGAAAGATGATTTTATGATGAGTCTAGGTTCCAAGACTGACTTTTAAATTTTGCACAATTTCTACAGTACCTTTTTTTATTTTATAGGATTTAAAGCCTCGAATTTGGGAATTTCATTGTGTATTGTACTTGTACTACATATATAAATAAATTATCACCCTTTATCCACAATCAGTTCGACGTTGAGTGGTAAACTAGAGTTGCCCATACAAACGCAAATAACCGCAGGCTGTATGCATTTTCGAGCATATTTATTCAGTCAATATGAACTACTTGTATGACGCCATTCATCAAATTAGAATTGTTGGTTAGTGATCGCTTGCGGACAATCATGAAGAATATTTTACTTTCAAATGACATGCCTCCGCATATTGAGAATACAAATGTTTGTATGTTTAGGAATTTCATTTCATCTTCCTCTAAGTTATGATATGGTGTTTGAAGAAGACTTTTAAGTTGTTGCTATTGTTGTAATAACAACATAGTTAGACTCCCAGCTAACTAAACGGTTTTCAGTATTTACGTTTGCTAATAGATGAGTGACTAAGATTTCTGTAAGTTCCCCCACGAGCAATTCAACAGATGGTTCTGTTCGTATGGCCTTAGGTAGGTTGGATGTGAATTGCTGATTTTATGGTATCTGCCGCTGAAACTCTGCAACCTTATCTAATACGATATCTGCCGATTTCCTTTAGTAGTGCTTTGAGTCATTTATGAAGATACATATATGTAAACGGAAGCCATTCAATGTGTCGTTGTTTCGTTACAGTATCTTCATTCGGCATTCATGTGAAGTGTAAACGGCATATGACAATTACAGCGAACTGTAAGAGCTGTCAAAGCTATTTTTCCCGAAAATACCGCAAATATGTTGTGTGAATTCAGGGTTATCAAAAACGAGAAAAAGTGTATATTTTAATTGCACTAAGACTTTGTCGTGAGACCTCCTATACAAATGGTTCTCTTATTAAGAAATAATACAAACACGTATTTTCGGAGTAAGAAAACAAGATTTTGAATAAATTGATCTTAATATAAGTTTTCAGTTTTATATTAATTTTTTGAAAACTGGTACTTTGTACGGGCTTTTCCTAGTATCATCGTCGCCTACTTTGCAAAATGATATTTTGAGCAAATCATTTTTCACAATTCCATCAATTGAATCATGGTTTAGAAATCTTCAAAGTGTATTTAAAGACAAAAAAAATAGATTTTATTTTTAATTAATTATTAAATTGTTAATTAAATTTTTCAAAAATAAAATTAAAATTGTATTTTATGTTAAAGAACTTTCATCATCTCGTAAACATGCAAGTTTATTGCGTTTGAGAAGAAATGTCTTCATTAGCATAATATTATTATTTCTGCGCGTAAAATGTACGTACACACTTTATGACAGAAAAATACCGTTGTTTTAAAACGCGGTCTACACGCTTTCCGTTACACTTCATTGTGTATGCACCCGAAACCAAATACCATTAATTCAACTTCGCTGCTAGACGATAAGGAAGCATCAAGACCTCATTGTCCACATCCTTACATCGAGCTGTGGTTATCCATCAATGCATAAACAGGCATGTATGTATGTATATGTACGTACATACATATGTAAATATCTGTATTAAAGGTCAATATGTTTTTTATGTTAACTCATTATTGGCCCAAGGCAAGGCATAAATATTCTATTAGACTCCAACGTAAAGAATGAGTGTACCAATACATTTTTAATATTTATTCACGTACACATACGTACAAATGATTATATAAGAAGGAAAATATGCTCATATTTAAGCGCTTGTCTAAAACTTTCCTTTAACAGATGATTTTAACAAAACTTTTGTAGAAACATGAATGAATTAACGGTTATAATTAATAGTACTAGTAATTTACATACATAATATGATATATAACATGGTATGATGTGAATTAAGGGCGGATTATCTTCCACTAGAAACTTCAGATTTACGCAAATATTTCTAATTTCAAAACATTTAATGTTCCAAACATGAGGGTAAAGTCTAAATCGTACGGAACAGAAAAATTTTTATATTTTATTTGAAAGAGATTAGGTAATCAGAGAGTGATTAAAAATGCTACTCGACCTACACGCTTATGTCGAAGAGCTGCAGAAGTTGGACATTAGTAAAACTCTATAACTTATCTTCAGATCTTCACTATATCTCTCACTTAGTTCTGAGCTAACTTGATAAAGTCTTCGGCGTGAAGCACTGAGAATAACCAAATGCCTAGATTTTAGGCATGAAATTTTAACAGTGCGCGAGGCATACCAAATATCCAAAGGTATCAAGTATTTTTAATCAAGTGCTTTGCGATATTTCAATTATTCATAAAATTCATACGGTTTACTTCGCATTCGACTAAAATGGGATCAATCATCCATTACTTAGAACAGTTTTAGACGACCTTAGGGAAAATTTGCACTTGTTTATGAATGTTGCCTAAGGGATAGAATCCTCTTTTACTAGGTCTGAAAATGTTTCGCTGTATTCACATCGATAAATCAGCTGCAAAAACTATTACCTTGGCACGCATACTATCGATTTTGACTTAGGCTATGTGACATGGAGAGCCATCTTCTTCACACCAAACAAGTTCATGTTTCCAATTTTCAATCGAACACGCTTTTGGCCAAAATGAAGTTTCTAGACTCAAAATATCACCCATCGAGATAGAACTAGTTTCTTGACGACTCCCTATGTATGGTTTTATATTTAAATAGTCATCAATAAGAAAGACTGGTTCCGTATAAAGGATGATTTATTCATGTTCTAAGTTGTAAGTCTATGTTATTTCGAGTAATGTGAGAACTTGAGTTACTGAGCTCGCTGATGACTCAAGGTTCCCGGACTGATAATCAACTTTTCGAACTTATTGTAAACTTAATCTTTGTTCGTCTAAAACCCTATTTTGAGGGATTTAAAGACTGAAAAATTGTTTCCAAAATAAGTATATACCGAGATTTCTTTAACTAACTTTATCGAATGTTGCTTTAATCGAAGTTTTCAAACAATTTCTCTAAATACAACGACAATCCTCAGTAAGAATTTCTGATAAAAAAATACTTCTCATTAAATTTGAAGACTATTCCGAGTCCTAATGCATTTCAAATTCTGTTTTTTTTATAATACCAGCTACAAAATAAAAAAAAAACGAACTCGACGGGAAAGTGCCCACTTCACATGGTTGTAGCAACTTATCTCACAAAATATTCATGAAATATACATATATGTACATATAGTATATACAAACTTTACTTAGCTTCGGAAACTTAGCTTTAAGAAACGCCAACTATCCCCCGTCGTGTAACAGTTGCGACTTATCCGGACTAATTATAAGCTGGGTAACACCTGCCGGCAACAGCTCATTAGATGAGTAATAGCGCATTTGCTCACTGAAGTGGAAAGTTCAAGAAACGATAATTTTAGTAAGTTTATATTGCTAATAAATATTTAAATTATTTTTAATCAATCGGCTTGTCATTAACCATTCGTCACATTTCGTCAGAAGATGATTTTATGAAATTTAATTTCATTATGAAGACCGTTCAAAATGAAAAAAGTGAAACAATTTTAGCACTAATAAAGACAAATAGATGTCGAGCCACTGAATCAAAAAGTGTTTTGAGAGTTGTGTCTGCAACGAATATTCTCTTTAATACCTTTGATGTACCAATTGAAGTAATATGTTCCTCGACTTTACCTTGATACCTAACAACCTTGCACGCATTTGATCAGATTTTTCAAGATTAGGTTTATTTTCCTTAATTATATTTATTTTCAAAGAAGAGTTTTACTGATTTGTTTTTCTTCGTAGAGATTTAAATCAAAGTAGCTCAAGTTAAATGAATTTTTAATCTCTTGGTGGATTTTCTGAACGACTCACAAATCCTCTTTCACTCTTTTTTGGTCCAATACGTGAATTCTGTTGTGTAGCGTATAATGGTGTTCACTAATATTATTTATATATCAGATTCGTTTTTTTTTAATAAAAGTGACATCCTAACCGGTAATTTCAAGCCTCGGAATATATTTTTTGTTGTCAGAATGCTTTTGATAAGTATCATTAAAAGATCAGCGTTAGTTTAAAGGTTGTAGGTCCCTCCATTTGTCAAATAATAACAAGTCGCTCAATTAAATAGGAGAACAATCCTACCAACTTTAGACCTATAAGCCTCACATCCTTTATGCTGAAGGTCCTAGAAGGGTATATAAGAAGAACGATGGCTGGTAAGTTATCGAAATCCCAACATGCGTACATAAAGGGCCGATCAACCGAAACTGCCCTTCACGATGTGATGAGTGGTTACGAAGGTTAAACCTATGGGCTAAGAACAATGTACTCGGTGTTAACCCTAATAAAACAGAATTGCTGCTATTCACAAGCATAACCAAAATCCCCCAGTTTCAACTTCCAGTACTAAACGGTACAACACTCTCTCTATCCCCCACAGCTAAATACTTGGTGGTAGAGTTGGAATCCTGGAAAATAAATATAGAAAAAAGAATAAACAAAACATATATGGCCTACTACACTTGCAAGAGAATCGTCAGCAAGAGTTGGGGCCTTAAACCTGGTATAATCAAGTGGATGTATGCGGCTGTCATTAGGCCTATACTTACATATGGAGCGTTGGTATGGTGGTCAGCGCTAAAGAAACAATACAACATTAGGAAATTAAATGGAATTCAAAGAGCAGCATGGGCTGCGGAGTAGGCACGGGAGTGTTTTCCGATGATCTCGACATTTCTCTCTCTATCCGTTTATCGAACTCGGCTAGCATCTTCTGGGCATAGAAAAGGCCTGCGAAAATGAAACGAAAAACCAGACGAGTTGGCAAAGGCAGGAGCTTTCCTTAACGAATCCGAGGCAGATCTAATATCAAGTCCACTATGATCGATCAATAGACAATTTCAACAAGCTGCAAATAACAGATGGAAAAACATAACAAAATGCAATATAACCAAACAATTATGGCCAACATATGGCGAGAAAAGAACTAACGACTTATTAAATAGGTCAGGGAAAAGTATCTACAGAGTAACATCTACCACAACAGGGCATTGGCCATTTGAAGAACATGCGTCCAAAATGGGTATGCCCCATAACAACATCTGCCGAGGCTGCGAAATAGTAGAGAGCAAGGAAACAATTTTCCACTTTCCCTGTGAATGCCCAGCCCTATCACAGATCCGACACAGAACACTTGGAATGCATTTAACACCAAACCTTGAATGGATGTCTACAAAAAGCATATCGGACATATGTAAGTAGCTTCATCGAAATCTCAAAATGGTTTGAAAGAGAAGGTGAAACGTGATAGCAAATATAAAAGGTCTACGACTAGTGCATCAAAATAGCACAGTCAGTGCTAATTGAGCCCGAAAGACAATAGGGCTGCACTCCTACCTACCTACCTACCCACCAGGCAGGCATATGCATATATCCAATATGAATAAATAGACTTAATGCAATAGAATATGTAATATGTCGTTACTTGTCATAGTTTCGGGATTAAGTTAAATCTTTAAGTATTATAAAGATACCTAACTAGTTATTATTGTTGCATCTTGTTTCCATGTATTAAATTTCAATTAGAAACTACGTTGAGCAATCATACGGGTTTTTTACTTCAGCACTACAGAATTCCAAAGCTTTCATCATTGATCTTTGTTTCAGGAACTGGCAAACTGTTTTGTTTCATTGTATTTGTTCGAAAATACTGATCTAATTATATAATAAAGTTCACATGCATATATATATGGTATATATTTTTATTTGCAGCTTTGTCCACTCTTCCCATCAAAATTTAGATCACACTCCACTTGTGTTACGTAAAACTTTAAATGGCCGTGCAAAAACTGAAATGTCTCACTGGGCGTTGTTGTAAGTTGTTGCTTTTGTTTCAACTTTGCAACGCCATTGCAGCAACAAATGGTACAGGAAGCGAGGCGTCGACGCATGAGGGTCATAATTACCCGACGGTAAGTTTACACAACAAACAAAAGACGAAATTCAAGAAGTTTTGCCCAAAATTTAACATAAAACAAAATCACGAACGAAAATAAAGTCAATTTGGCATTTGGCTAAAATGAGTATTTCGAAATGAAGAGGAATCCTGTTGAGACGCTATTCTGCTCTTGAAGCGTGTTTATGGAAAATATATATGAATAGATGTGTACGCTCGTTTATATATACGTATGCACATATATACAATGTATTTTCTCTTGATATACACATTCGGCTTTGTTGTTATCTAAATGGCACTCTCTTATTTGACATATGCCTCAAAATTAAAAAAAAATCACTTCTACCCTTTCTTTGTATGTGGCTCATTTACTCAACCATTAAAAGGCCATAAGCGAGCGGACGAGACGTGATGTTTCAACGTCGGCCGACAGCACTACCACGCTCCAACCGTTAGCCTACAACGATGGTAACCTCAATGCGGGCGATAATAAGGACAAACATAATTTGCCATTTAATGTTGTTGGGTAAGTAACAAAAACAATAACGGAAATACTTGAGTGGCAAGCAAATGAGCGGTGAGACTGTGATGGAAGTTGGAGAATTACAAATTTGTTTACTTAATTGAGTTGAAATTGTTTGGAAAACTAATAAATAATATGATTGCGAATGAAATATATATGTAATTAAGCAGCAATAGCGCTTGCCTATAATGTACAAATATTTCAGTGGCGTAGCTAGGGGGGGCGATGGGGGCCGTCGCCCCCAGGCGCAACGTCTTGGGGGCGGCAAAACGATCTTCGCTGTTTTTTAATATTCAGAAAATACTTCAACAAATTTTAAAGATAAAGAGTTGTACACTCACAATGTAATAATCTGAATAACAATGAAAAATATTAATTTTTACTCGAATACTCTTCAGTCTTTGAATTTGTCTTATATCTTTCTTAAAATAGGAGGCAAAATAGGCAAAAATTCCTGCAAATTTCGTCAAAATACCTTATGATGAAATCCTTATGAAACTTGTAGGTAGGTAGATAAAGAGGGGCGGCAGAACATCCTTAGCCCCGGGCGCCCGAAGTTGTAGCTACGCCACTGACATATTTATACTCTATATTTTACATACCAAGGTGTGCCACAAAATCTTTTTAAAAGCTAAATGCGGGCGAAACCACACATTGAATATTTTACGATGTATGTACAGGATTAATAAGTCATCTTCTTCGGTGCATGAAACCCGATTTTATGTATATTATGCTAAAGGTGAAATACTCGTAGAATGTTAAAGTACTGACTGAATATAGTATACACTGTAATCTATCAACATGTGGACAATTCTTATACTAATTACTAGCTGACCCCGCAGCCGTTGTCCTGCGTGAAATTATGTATTTCGAAATGAAAAGAAAGTTGAACTTATAATTTTTTTTTTCAATGTAACGCAGCTTGATAAACAACATTTTTTGGTTTCTGTTCCGGTGTACAGAAAAGATGGTTTTCCAACTCGTGAGCACACCACGTACATATATCAGGCCGTGTGAAAAACATAGCGTTTCCAAATTTATGCCACACACTATGCGACTAAATATCCTTGTGTTTTTTGATTGTCATATCAAATGCAATTTTCACTGGAAACGAAATACGTTTGAACTGAAATGGCAAATCGTTAGAACTCAAAGGAATTTGTAGAATCAGCATTCTGCCCCCTGTATACGATAGCTGCGTCACAATCAGTCGGGTTCCATTACACAGTTTCGGCCCATGAAAATTGCGAAATATAATAACGACAGATCCAACTTTGAGACGTAAATGATGCGGTGGCATACCAAGCCTCTCCAAAGAATTTAGAACACTGGATAATTTACGGCGTCGTCTTCATTGTCAAGACGATCGATCGATTTGTATGAGAGCAAACCTCCCGGAATTCGACTTTGAATCTTCCAGTTTAAGTCAACAACATGGGTAGTTTTAGTAGCTAACATTCCGTGCACTTAAGGAATCGTAATTACGATAATTTGGCCAATGTCCGAACATTCATTCGTGAATTGATAAACGGCCGATGGAATTGATATCAAACCTCCGGAAGTATCAACCGGAATTGACCCACTTACAATTCTTAGCGAATACGATGTCAAATGTCTTCGGCAATGTCATTTTTGTTCGTATCCCACAATTGTCGCGGATTTGAAGGCTGATATGTCGAAATGATCATCGCGAAAAGTGTACGAACTTCATTTGAATTCGAAGTAGCTATCGCATCGTCCATCGTTTGATTCCAGTGATTAACATGTTCCAGCAATTATAATTGCTGACTTGCTTCTCAAAAAGTTGCACTACGGTACGCATTCACAGTACACAATGACTCAAATGAAGTTGAACCGCGTACATTTATCAATAGCAACCGAAGGTAGAAGCAATCGTCGTTTTTCGGATGGATTGTGTAAATTCGTCCCAATGCATTAGTTGAGAATACACCTGGATGTCCATCTAATGGTTGGCCTTGCTTTCTGCGCAGCTATTTCTTCGACGATGCATTCCATGTATAATATCAAGGCAGTTCGGAATAGAGCAATGTTCCTGCAAACGGATCACTGACGAAAGTTGAGAAAAAACTCGTCAATGTTAATTTTGTTGCTGGTGGTGTTTCCACTGGCTGTACTATATTCTGTGGGTTGAAATACACTCTTTGGCCATTCTGCAAATTAACTGCAAGACGCACAACAGTCGGAAAACATTCATGAATTGCAAAAGTAAATATCCTACAAAGCGCTTTATTGCAGTTCACGTATCAGCCGTATCGTTGAAGACCAATAACCGCCATGTTGCTTCCTTTGGTGACGTACTTACAAACGTATTTTATCGATTTCACCAAACTGCAATACTCACATTGTGGTGACTATGTATAGTATGATCTATGTGTTGACAACTTCGATATTCGCTAAATTGAATGCTGAATGTTGAATGAAAGCAATTGGATAGTATTTCGTGCATTTATTGTCAGACATACAAACCGAAAAGGGATTTTAGTGTCCACAAGGTCCATGAACCATATTGGTTTTCACCACTTCGTATAATACTGGATCTTTCTTGGATCAGGAATTTCCGCAGAAATGATTTCATCAATTTGATCTGGTGTAACCACCATCCACCATCCAAAGAAGAATGTGTGCGCGCGACAAACCTCTCCTTTGCCACTCAATAGAGTACATCTAGCATCTAACAGCACCATGTCGGGGATTTGGTTCGTTGATGACTCTGTAGAGGATTTGCTTATGGATGTCTCCATATCACTTTACACTTCACAGTTTTACACTTTACACTTTACTCAATAACTTCACTATACGAGCACAGCAAGTTCTGCTCCTATCAAGATCACTTCTTGAACTGATTCTGCGAGAATATAGCGCCTTATTATATACGCACCCCTTCATTGCTCTAAAAGTAGCTAACGTCTAACTAAAAGTCTCTTCACTCTGTTCGCAGAATACGATCAGACCTCACTCAGTAACAGTTTCTCTAGTCCTGTTACTATGCTTATTTGCGCATTTAAATTCTATAGAACCGCAATATATGCCGCCAATGCGTCGCCTACTTCAAACGACGCTGTGCCACATACAGTCACCTACAGAATATTAGCACTCCCACATACGCATTTACAGTGACATACAAAATACAAGCATAAGCGCTCCGACACGGCCTTCCTGACAAATCACACGTCCTCGTGTGTTCACTTCAAACCACAATATTCTAACACATCAATTGCAACTGCCATTGCCACTTACAAACATTTCATTAATATTTCTTCATATAAAGCTTTAGGCATCTAGACAAAACCAAGCAATAGACAAATAAGCAAATTGATTTACATTCTCTTCTTCGTCATACTTTACAATTCATGCAAAATTAATTTTCTTTACTAACTAGTGTATTTACTTTTACACCCACTTATTGACCCCCGCCATAACAAGTCCTTCTGTTATGGTGCAATCATTCTATCCCTTCTTGGGATTCCAAAGCACCTACCGTGCCATTCACATCTTCCGACCCCGGCTATAACAAGTCCATCTGTTATAGTGCGGTCATTACATCTCCTCTTGGGATTTCAGAACACCAACTGTGCCATTTTTTTAATCTCTATTTCTCCTTTGAAAATCAGACGCATCTTCTCTTGAGTCTTCTAAATCAACTTCTTTACTTATCTGTCTATTTATTTGGCATTGCTTTCAAAAATTCATGCTCATACTTACATATGTATATGTTTTTTTCTTCTTGTTAATGATTTTAAAACATCTCTCTCTGAACTTACAAGTTTTGTTTGGTCCATTTTTTTTCTTCTTTAGCAACACATGGTCTCCTACATTACATTTTACTATTTTTGCCTGAATAAAGCACCATGTTTGTCATAACGAGCATAAACTTCAATATTTTCCTTTGCTTGTTCTTTTAAATATTCCCTATCAAATAAGCTATCAACTTCTTCATTTATTGGTAATACGCGCCAAAAGGTTTAACTTGCAAAGTTACCGCCCAGATACGTTATACTCCGAATAGGCATACCAAACAAACACACAGCGGCTTTAACGACTATTATAGAACTTTCAGTGTCAATGTTTAAGGTGTGATAAAAACAAACAAACCACTTGCTCCTTTAAGTAATTTTTTTCAATCATTTTCACCTTATGCCTATTGCACTACGGAAATGGAATGTCTTTCTCTGAAATCGGATTTAATTCAGCCTACAATTTTTCTACTGATAGCTTAATTTGCAGCTGATACGATTTTCGACAAACCAACGAACATACTTTGACATATTTTCGAACAAATCAAATTCATCGGCTTTATCCAAGGTTTTTTTTCCAACCTAAATGCATAAGAGCTTCGTGGACGTGATTAATCACTGCCCATCTAAATGCCCTAGGAATCAAGGACAAACATTTAGTTTTACCTTTTCTTTGTATCCTTCTATGCAAAACTCCTTTCCTCAATTCATATTTTTATACTCTCGCAACAATGTTGCTAACGAGAGTATTATAGTTTTGTTCACATAACGGTTGTTTGTAAGTCCTAAAACTAAAAGAGTCAGATATAGGGTTATATATACCAAAGTGATCAGGGCGACGAGTAGAGTCGAAATCCGGATGTCTGTCTGTCCGTCCGTCTGTCCGTCCGTCCTTGCAAGCTGTAACTTGAGTAAAAATTGAGATATCATGATGAAACTTGGTACACGTATTCCTTGGCTCCATAAGAAGGTTAAGTTCGAAGATGGGAAAAATCGGCCTACTGCCACGCCCACAAAATGGCGGAAACCGAAAACCTATAAAGTGTCATAACTAAGCCATAAATAAAGATATTAAAGTGAAATTTGGCACAAAGGATCGCATTAGGGAGGGACATATTTGGAAGTAATTTTTTTGGAAAAGTGGGCGTGGCCCCGCCCCCTACTAAGTTTTTTGTACATATCTCGGAAACTATTATAGCTATGTCAACCAAACTCTATAGAGTCGTTTTCTTTAGGTATTTCCATATACAGTTCAAAAATGGAAGAAATCGGATAATAACCACGGCCACCTCCCATACAAAGGTTATGTTCAAAATCACTAAAAGTGCGTTAACCGACTAACAAAAAACGTCAGAAACACTAAATTTTACGGAAGAAGTGGCAGAAGGAAGCTGCCCCCAGGCTTTTTTTAAAAATTGAAAATGGGCGTGGCGCCGCCCACTTATGGACCAAGAAGCATATCTCAGGAGCTACTAGACCGATTTCAATGAAATTCGGTATATAATGTTTTCTTAACACCCTGATGACATGTACGAAATATAGGTGAAATCGGTTCACAACCACGCCTTCTTCCAATATAACGCTATTTTGAATTCCATCTGATGCCTTCTCTGTATAATACGAGTATAAACATTAGGAACCAATGATGATAGCGGAATAAAACTTTACACAAATACGGTATTTGAAAAATATGTAAATGACGGATAATGAAATCTCGATTATCACTTTACCATGCGAGAGTATAAAATGTTCGGTGACACCCGAACTTAGCCCTTCCTTACTTGTTTCTCTAAATTTTCTGTCAAATCATTATTTTTTTTTTTTAGCTTAGTTGATAACTTGGCTACCTCAGGATCACGTTATTCAGATACTAGCCAATTATCATTTGCCTAAGTGAATTCGATCTGTCTTTTAACTATTTTTTTCCATACTTGAACATTCTTTAATCATTGGATTTCTAGATAAAATATTTACATACGTGTGTCATTTTTAACTTTTGGTTATGCTTTTATCAACTGCTGGGTATCACAATCCATGCGAAAGCAAGCAAATAAATAAACGCATACTACCACATATACACACGCACACCTTATAAAAGCCTGACGCACATTTAAGGAATAGGAAGGGCCCATGTTTTATTTTTTTAATTTTATTTTTTTTTTGTTCCTCTTCCCTTCACAATCTATTTGCGCCCTACGCCCACTTCTTCTTTCGATTATCTAATAATTTTGGTCCCTTCTCATTTTCCATGCACTTAATTTTAATGTATTACAATCTCGTTTCCACTTTGTACTTCGCTTTACATTTTTAACTCTATACTGGATTAGGATTAACGTTAAAATTCAGGTAAATCAATTTCGACATTACCACCCAACCACAAATTTTACCAACATTAAAGTTCTTCAATGAACATTCAGCTCCAGAGTTAAATCAAAATGGAACGAACTCACCTGCTAATTTTACCACCACCTTTGGCGAAACTATTGTGCAAATATCTACACGCATCTTCTATCTTTTCCCTTTCCCACTGATCCGGATTTCAGGACATGAAGTAGCGTAATGTTCCATCATTGCACTTGAAACAACGCATACTGTACCGATCTATCACTCCAGAATTGATGCTCTTATTTCGATGTTTCCTTTTGCGTTGTTTCGCCTTTCCAGTCGATTAGAACTTTAACTTCTTCCGCCTGGGCCGTTTACTCATGCATCCTCTTCCGTGTAACGCCTCTTAAAAGCGTAGGCCTCCAGTTGTTGTAACTCATTGCGACTCGTTACATTTAAGGTATGTATGTACATACCCAGTGTAACAAACTATTGTCGGTTTACGCCATGTGTGCCAATGTTATCGACTCTGCGATTTCCTCCAAATCTTCTTTCCACTTGGTTATGCTTGCGAAACATATTTGTAATAACCATTGTAATGTGCTTTCGTCAAGCGCCTTGCTCAACACTATCCCAAGTGCGCCTTCTTCGAGGGTATTTTCATCAAAAAGCTGGTCCACCGTTGCACACCTTGCAGAGGCATCCGCTCCAGCACAATCGGGATTGAATTTTGTCAAAGCAACGTGGACAGGCGTTGCGTCTGGTACGGGTCTTGATATCTGCATGGACTTCATTATGTTCATTAGATTCCGATGCTGTGCTTCTAGCGCTACGAGGATCTGGCACGAGTCTCGGCTTGTAGGATTAGCCGATCCCACTTCTGATGTCGGGGATTTGGTTCGTTAATGACTCTGTAGAGGATTTGCTTATGGATGTCTCCATATTACTTTACACTTCACAGATTTACACTTCACACTTCACAGTTTTACACTTTACACTTTACTCAATAACTTCACTATACGAGCACAGCAAGTTCTGCTCCTATCAAGATCACTTCTTGAACTGATTCTGCGAGGATATAGCGCCTTATTATATACGCACCCCTTCATTGCTCTAAAAGTAGCTGACGGTTCCTGAGTCTCTTCACTCCGTTCGCAGAATACGATCAGACCTCACTCAGTAACAGTTTCTCTAGTCCTGTTACTATGCTTATTTGCGCATTTACATTCTATAGTACCGCAATATATGCCGCCAATGCGTCGCCTACTTCAAACGACGCTGTGCCACATACAGTTACCTACAGAATATTAGCACTCCAACATACGCATTTACAGTGACATACAAAATACAAGCATAAGCGCTCCGACATATACATACATTGCTTCAAGATAAAGTCCATCAAATATCGTAACTGTTGTTTGAAAAGTCGTGCTATGACATCGTGACGATCGCTTGCTGATTGACCGCGATCCATAATTCCGCACGTATGTCATGGCATCCTGGGAGTACTCGGTCCAGTGGATGTTGATGCCAAAAAGAACGCCGACCGATATTAGCGCGACCTCTTCGTGGCATCGTAACAAATTTCTATCTGTAATTAATCACTTTGTGTGAAACACACATAGCGTTTCCGCTGAATAAATTTCAATAATTTTTTTTTTGAACAGCCGGAATAAAGAAAGCAAACGACAAATTTGAACGTTTCAAATAATTGAAAAAAAAATTTAAAAAAAATGTGTATGAAAAAAAGTTTTTTTTTGGAATTGTCCAATTTTACGACTTTTCATCACGAAAATCATACGGTGAGCGGCGAGCAACCTCTGAAAATTTCATCAAGATTGGTTTAGCCGTTCTCGAGCATTAGCGTTACTATATGTATGTACATATAACAAACAAACATCAATTCATTTGTATGTGAAAAAGAAAAGTCCGTTTTTAGGAGTTTTCTGGCAATTATTCGAAGTTTTCTCGACATAAAAACCATCTTTGAACCTCAACGAACATTTAAAAAAAGAATTGGTCAAATTGGTCCAGGCGTTGTTGAGTTATGCGCTTAGCAACACATTTTGCGATTCATTTTTATACGCTCGCAACAAAGTTGCTAAGGAGAGTATAATAGTTTTGTTCACTTAACGGTTGTTTGTATGTTCTAAAACTAAAAGAGTCAGATATAGGGTTATATATACCAAAGTGATCAGGGTGACGAGTAGAGTTGAAATCCGGAAGTCTGTCTGTCCGTCCGTGCAAGCTGTAACTTGAGTAAAAATTGAGATATCATGATGAAACTTGGTACACGTATTTCTTGGCTCTATAAGAAGGTTAAGTTCGAAGATGGGCAAAATCGGCCTACTGCCACGCCCACAAAATGGCGAAAACCGTAAACCTATAAAGTGTCATAACTGATGAAGATATTAAAGTGAAATTTGGCACAAAGGATCGCATTAGGGAGGGGCATATTTGGACGAAATTTTTTTGGAAAAGTGGGCGTGGCCCCGCCCCTACTAAGTTTTTTGTACATATCTCGGAAACTACTATAGCTATGTCAACCAAACTCTATAGAGTCGTTTCCTTCAGGCATTTCCATATACAGTTCAAAAATGGAGAAATCGGATAACAAACACGCCCACCTCCCATACAAAGGTTATGTTGAAAATCACTAAAAGTGCGTTAACCGACTAACGAAAAACGTCAGAAACACTAAATTTCACGGAAGAAATGGCAGAAGGAAGCTGCACCCAGGCTTTTTTAAAAATTGAAAATGGGCGTGGCGTCGCCTACTTATGGACCAAAAACCATATCTCAGGAACTACTCTACCGATTTCAATGAAATTCGGTATATAATATTTTCTTAACACTCTGATGACATGTACGAAATATGGGTGAAATCGGTTAACAACCACGTCTTCTTCCAATATAACGCTATTTTGAATTCCATCTGATGCCTTCACTGTATAATATTATATATGTATGTACATTAGGAACCAATGATGATAGCGGAATAAAACTTTACACAAATACGGTATTTGAAAAATATGTAAATGACGGATAATGAAATCTCGATTATCACTTTACCATGCGAGAGTATAAAATGTTCGGTGACACCCGAACTTAGCCCTTCCTTACTTGTTATATACATACATATGTACATACATATGTATAAGATTAAGCGAAATGGCATGTAGAATTAGGCGGAACCACGCCCATTGCTGAATTTTCGAAATAAACCAGACGCTACTTCCTCGCCGCTTTGGATTCACCACTCCTCACTTTTTATTCGTTGGGAAATTATAGCAAGGATATATAATTTTACTAAAGGTCGGGGAATGGGAAAAATAAGTGGTTATTATTTAATTTCATCCTAATAAAATGACAATTTCCTAATGGATATTACGGCTAGAATAAAATATCCGGTTTGAATATATTCGCTCCATGAGCTTATATTCGTACCGCGCCTAAACACCTTAATCCCAGTGAGAGCAGTGAGTCAGTTAGACTTATTTATAGAGACAACAACACCGATATTCTAGTAGGAATTGACGGTCATAAACACCTCGGCAGACCAGGCAATAATTAGGATTTTAGATGTTTGTCCACATCTTGTTTGAAAACAGTTCAAAATATCACACAATAATAATTTAGAATTTCTCTTTTAATATCCTCTAACTACAGCAATCCACTGCGTACCTTAAACATTGTCAAGCGCACGCCAAGCGGCTTTATTGGGATGCGCGGTAAAAAGGAATACGAATACACCGATTACAGTAATGCCAACAATCTGGCAATGGATGACGATCGGACAGCCGATTGGGACATCGATCCCATACAACGAGTTGCCTACGAAAATGAGCTAAATGACGTCTACGGTCACTTGTTAGCCTTGGAATCACGCTTCAAGAAAGCACCCAGTACATTCTATGGCGTTCGGGGTAAAAAGTACAGTGACAACGATGTAAATCGTGTTAATTCGTTAATACGGCGTTTAGAAGAGGACCGTTTGCGTCAAGAGTTGACGCAGAATTTCCTCAGAGAATTAGTAAATCGGCAAACAACACCACAGAATGATGTCACAAAGCGTGCACCAACCGGTTTCACAGGAATGCGCGGTAAGCGACCATCGGTGATGGACTATTTGTATTACGACGAAGATGGCATGTTGACAGTGCCCTTCGTGGAGGAGAAGCGCGGTCCAGTCAATGCATTTATGGGTGTACGTGGCAAGAAGGATGCGGATCATCAGACGTTCAAGAGATCTCCATTAGAAGTAAGCTAAAAAATACGCGCTTTATATAATAGTTTATATTTCTTACTCACAAACTTTTGAATGCGTGAGCTATATCCTAGAAATCTCAAACATAATATTAAACATTATTCATTGTGTAATTTGAAAACTGCGTTTTTAAAGTTTGAAAATGTAAAGTTATTTTTCAATAGAAACTCCAGTATTTTATACATTAAGTAGACTTGATCTCGACTAAACTAGTTGATAACTGCTTATTTCCCTGAAAACATTCTACTCTTCAACATTTTCAAATCCGGAAAGATATATCAATCATTTCTGTTTTGTAATTTTATGTTCAAACCTTTCTCCATACTAGATCTTTCCTTTCTTGCACCTTTGTCTTAGATTCTTTTCTTGCCTGGAGTTGTCCTGCCAACTCAAAAATTATCTTTTAAACATTTAGGATAACCTCAAAAGTCCTTGGATCCGAATTGAATTATTCTCTGGGTCTAAGTTAACTATTTTTTTTTAATTTTCTTATAAACAAAAAAAGTGGCTTGGTTATTTTAATTTTATTTCTCCGAAAATTCTATATTTACTACGAATAAATAATTGAATAACTGCAGTTTTCTTATTTGGACATTTTCAATATTTTCTCTCAGTCTGGCAACCGGCGCAGCAAGTCCCAACGTTTTGTTGATTTCAACAACAAATTCGTGGCGGTGCGAGGCAAGAAAGACGATACCAACGATGACAGCAGCAACACTTTCACCGATGAGACACACCAGGGGTACAACGTCAACAATATGCCGCTACTGGCGCTGCACAGCATGCGCGGCAAACGAGCTGTAGGCACGCCAGCGGAAACGGAACACGCGACATACAAATTAGGTATGTACGAACACTTGCAACACATGCTGTTGCAGGCAAAAGTAGTTACACTGAGCCTTTGTGAAGGACACTTCGTGTCGAAGTAAAGAAAAAAAAGTAAATGTCTTCCGGATTTATGCATATAATGAGCAAATACTACACTCTTCCTGCAACAATAAAGACAACGTCAACGCTAGAAAGCTTAAAATAGTATACAGAGCTGTATTTGTGAGTCCTGCTGCAGATTTGTTTAGAAATGGGTAGACAGTCTTTGGCGGCAATAAAAAAACAAAGATGTTTAGCTAAGTACTTGCATTTATGAATCTGCGCAAAGATGCCATGCGTTACGTGGCATGAAAACTGAATAAGAGTGGCAGTGCTGAAGTGTACCCACTTCAGCCGCGTCTTGAATGTGCGAGCCAGTCGTTGTTTCGAGTGGCGCTTAACCTTTTTCATGGATTCATTAGAGTGTCGCACTCGGTCGATTGTCACTAGCGACTTATTTTCTTGAACTGTAATGTTTGAATTATTGTCGCGAACTAGCCGGCAAGAATTTAAAAATATTTTTATTACTAAGATCAAGAGTATTCTAGATTTTTCTGGTTAACAGTTGTGTGCGAAAATGTATTTAGTTGAATAGTTCTTTGAAAAAAATACAAACAATATCCTCTGAAAAACTTAGACACGACACATGAGCGCATCTAGGTAGATGTTGCTAACTAAAATCCCGTTCTTTGAGCGAGTCCAGTTACCATACTATGAAGTTTTTTTCCATTCAAATTCCACAAGAGAGGTCATCTTATTAGCGCGAATAGGAATTATAGCCGGGTAAAACAACACCAACACATCTAGGATGCTATCTCTGAGAAACATTCAATCCAATCGCTTTAATTAACTCTCACTTACGGAATCCACTCCAGCTCTGAAAGTTTTCGATGCAGTACCCGCTGGGGGAAGCCAAGGTAGAGGAAGACTTTCACTCCATTGGAAAGAGCAGGTGAAGAAGGACCTGGCTACACTTGGAATCTCCAATTGGCGCCAAACAGCGAAAAAGAAGAACGAATGGCGGGATGTTGAAAACTCAGAAGATGAGAATAAAATTTTGTCATAGGTTGTCAGGGTCTGCTTTTTTATATAGAGGATTAAAGCATCGAACGAAGTTAAGCAATAAATCATTGTTAAGCTGTTCATAAACCGGTAACTTATTTCTGAAAGGCTATTAAGGCCAACCTTATCTTCGAAATAAATTCCCAACATAGGAATGGTCTAAAGCAAAATTTTCCCTCCAAACTTTTTCCTTCCAAGAATCTTAATTTATGTCAAATCTTTAGCAATTATTTAAAACAACATAGACTCAAAGGTGTAGAATTGATCTAAACATTAAGTCAATGACTCCAAAATATCGAGGCTTACATGACGAAAATACTCGATTTTTCCCGATTCTACATATTGTATATCATAATCGACCTACTAGTAGGTGGAGGAAAAAAAGTTACAGACCAGTCGCAAATCCATTCTACAGAATTGTTTCTAAAAATCAACCCTAAAAATGAAAGTGTACTTAACATTTCTCAGAGTCTTTCTATGCGTCACTCCATAACCTGCTGCATAGAACGGTGGCTGGCGATCACTTTTTCACATGTCATTCCAAGGTTTATCTCATTATTCAGATACCATTGATTTAGCAAATGTTAATAGAGACGGGGGTAACAGTATTTGTGTTAGATTCGCTAATATCTGCAAAGTGACGAATAGAACAAACAGCTGATTTAAATAGAGCTAGACATGACATAGTAAAATATAAAAGTTATATCACCGTAAAGAGGTCGTGTACCCTATTGTGTAATGGTCAACTGGCAAACTTTCTGAGCTTTTGATCCAAAATTTCGCACGCATATTTTTCTTCCTGAGAAGCGCTAATTTATCGGATCACTATAGCGTAGCTGCCATACAAACTAGCCGATCAAAATCAAATTCTAGATGTGAACTTTTCCATTTGTGAAGGGTATTATAGCTTTGGTGCAACCAAAGTTGCTCGTTTTTCTTGATTTCTACTCTGCTAATGTTCTTATTGATTTATTTAAATAGTTTCTTTACCTCTTTTTAGCAGTCGACGACTTACACGCGCTCAAGAACTAAACTCGTATCTCCTGGCTTTGGAACGCACATCATACAGCGAGCTACATACTAACGGAAAGCAAGTTTTATTTTACAAAAGTTTTCATGCAAAAATAAAAACGATATAAATAAATTAAATAAAAGTTCCTCTCATCGTCAACATTCAAATTTGCAAACAACTCAAAAATACATACATACAAACACACTATTTACTAACACATATAAGAGGCTAAATTTTCAACTGCGAGTACCTTGCATACACACTAACTTTTGATTCTTAAGTTCAATGGGGTTATTCACTTGTGGCTCTTGGTGGGATTGTAGATAATTTACAAAAACAAAATAAATATTATTATAAGAAATATTGGTTTTTGTTTCTGACTGAAACGCCGTTATTTATTGTTTCTTAACAGCGTTTTTTCTTCTTCAATTATTAGCCTTTTAAGGGGAATGGCTTGAACAATCATGGGCTGGAATTGTTCAAGCGCAAAAACCTCAAGCGCGCTATGATTGAAGCTTTTATATTGCTTTTCCCTACAAATAAATGCTTTGTCTCCAGCAAAAGACTAGAACTACCTAATAAAAGACCATTATTTAAAAAAGTTCAAAATAAATATAAAATCTCTGCAAATTAATTTAAGTAAGTAAATATGTAAATTATATATATTTTAATTAATAATAACATATAAATTATATGCAGTATAGTAGTAAATCAATAAATCATAATAATATGAAAAAATGGAACTTGAAAATTATATACAAAAAATATTTTGATTTATTGATTATTTCAAATAATTGATGTGTGTTCTTTCTTGTGATTCTTAAGTCAATTTTGCATAATTTAAGCATATAAGAAGAGAAAAATTAAATAAATTCCAAACATTCATTATATGTCCTTGTAAATACCACATACACATAATGAATTGTAACTGTACTTAAACATATACATACATACCTTATAAACGTACAATTATTGTAAATTTATTAATTATTTATTAACAAATTATGGAACGAATAAAGAAATAAATGCATAAATCTACAAAAAAATTTCTATTTACTTTATAAAAATACATAAAATACAATCAAAAGTAAAGCAGCGCTAATTTTGCTGAACCAACTCACATTGTAAGAAGCCTAAGATAACTTTCGAATTTTTATTAAAGCATCCTATAGCCTTTAGTCTGGTCCAGATAACGCGCGACAAACAAGCCTTCATTTATCTATCTCTCTTATGAAAGGTGACCCTCAAAAGAGAAAACGCAGAAACTTCAAATTTAATGGGGAATGTTTATTATCATTCGAAAGAACATTCTTTGGCATTTATTTTTTGAAGATTATCTTTTTCAAATATTGGTCGCGGCTACGTCCCAGACGGTCCATCCGTAGAGTCCATTTTTCGATGACTCGTTTGAGCATTTCGACTGTTAAATAGTGATGGACACGCGTGATACGTATATTTCAGACTTCAGACTTCACATATCCCCACGGGAAAAAGTCTAACGTTGTGATATCATACGTGAAATTATCTGCTCACTTCATCTTTAGGTGTCAAATAGTTGGTTATCATGGTGCAATAATGGTCGCCATTGACGGTGACGTTCTCACCATCCTCGGAAGATTCCATTCGTCCACAAACCACACCAAACCGTTGTTTTTCTGAATGAAATGACAGTTCTTGAATCTCTTCACGCTTACATACCCATTGATCTAGAAATGGGCTTCATCGTTGAACAAAATTTGGCTCGAAAACGTCAGATCATCTTGGAGCCCATTGAACACAAGCAGTATTTTGTACACTTTAAATTTAAGATCTCGACGTAAAATGCGGCAAGTCGTTCCATTGGATCACCCGTTAGTATTAACTTTATCTATAATATTTTCAAAGAGTCATGACATTTCCTCCAATCGTTCTGAAGTTATTGATCTCAAAGTGACGCTGCTGCTACGATTTTTATTATAATGGAAACAATTAATTTCGTGCTGTGATTAAATATAAAGAAAAAAATCAATGACAAGCTCTACAAAAACATTTGTTTTTTGCCCTGGATATAGTAAGTTTCCAGATGAAGACCTTGTTCATAAAAATATTAAATGTGCTCTCGCTTTTATTATAACTCTTCTTCTTCCTTTTTACCCCTAGTTAACAACAGCGCGTCAGTCGTTTCTTCTTTTCGCAATTTTTATGATAATTATATATCTAACAATTTGATAATTATAGGCTTGTTAGTAATAAAAATTTAGTTTTCCAGTCATGATTAGCGCATATAAATCGTTTTCGCACAAACAAACATCACGTGGTCATCATCATCGAACATGGAGTTATCTAGGATTACAATTGCATATACCAAATATCCTGTTTTACTCATTGAAAATCTCGTTTTCGTTTCAAAAGTAATTCGCATGATACACAGATATGAGTACAGTTTACGAACGGATGTAAATAAGAGGGTGAAACATCTAAAGGAAAGATATTTTCTCAAATTGATCTCAGTGTTTTAATTTTTGTGATAAATTTAAGAATGACAAAGCAATTTGTCAAAGCGTTGGACGTGGAAGGATATTGTTTTATCTTCTTCTTCTTCTTCTTCTTAATTGGCGTAGACACCGCTTACGCGATTATAGCCGAGTTAACAACAGCGCGACAGTCGTTTCTTCCTTTCGCTACGTGGCGCCAATTGGATATTCCAAGAGAAGCCAGGTCCTTCTCCACTTGGTCCTTGGTCCAACGGAGTGGAGGTCTTCCTCTTCCTCTGCTTCCCCCTCGGGTACTGCGTCGAATACTTTCAGAGCTGGAGTGTTTTCGTCCATCCGGACAACATGACCTAGCCAGCGTAGCCGCTGTCTTTTAATTCGCTGAACTATGTCAATGTCGTCGTATATCTCGAACAGCTCATCGTTCCATCGAATGCAATATTCGCCTTGGCCAAAGCGCAAAGGACCATAAATCTTTCGCAGAATTTTTCTCTCGAAAACTCGTAACGTCGACTCATCGGTTGCCGTCGAAGCCTCTGCACCATATAGCAGGACGGGAATTATAAGCGACTTATAGAGTTTAGCTTTTGTTCGTCGAGAGAGGACTTTGCTTCTCAATTGCCTACTCAGTCCGAAGTAGCACCTGTTGGCAAGAGCAATCCTGCGTTGGATTTCCAGGCTGACATTGTTGGTGGTGTTTACGCTGGTTCCAAGATAGACGAAATTATCTACAACTTCAAAGTTATGACTGTCAACAGTGACGTGAGAGCCAAGTCGCGAGTGCGACGACTGTTTGTTTGATGACAGGAGATATTTCGTCTTGCCCTCGTTCACTGTCAGACCCATTTTCTGTGCTTCCTTGTCCCGCCTGGAGAAAGCAGAACTAACGGCGCGGGTGTTGAGGCCGATGATATCAATATCGTCGGCATACGCCAGCAGTTGTACACTCTTATAGAAGATGGTACCTTCTCTATTTAGTTCTGCAGCTACAACTATTTTCTCCAGAAGCAGGTTGAAGAAGTCGCACGATAGGGAGTAGGTAGGGGAACGGCTCGGAGAGGTCCTTCCCGATCCTGACGGAGCCTTTGGTGTTACTCAACGTCAGTTTACACAACCGTATTAGTTTTGCGGGGATACCAAATTCAGACATCGCGGCATAAAGGCAGCTCCTTTTCGTGCTGTCGAAAGCAGCTTTGAAATCGACGAAGAGGTGGTGTGTGTCGATTCTTCTTTCACGGGTCTTTTCCAAGATTTGGCGCATGGTGAATATCTGGTCGGTTGTTGATTTTCCAGGTCTAAAGCCACACTGATAAGGTCCAATCAGTTTGTTGACGGTGGGCTTTAATCTTTCACACAATACGCTCGATAGAACCTTACATGCGATGTTGAGGAGGCTAATCCCACGGTAGTTGGCGCAGTTTGTGGAGTCTCCTTTTTTATGGATTGCATAGCACACTTAAATTCCAATCGTTGGGCATGCTTTCGTCCGGCCATATTTTACAAAGAAGCTGATGCATGCTCCTTATCAGTTCTTCGCCGCCGTGTTTGAATAGCTCGGCCGGCAATCCATCGGCCCCCGCCGCTTTGTTGTTCTTCAGGCGGGTAATTGCTATTCGAACTTCTTCATGGTCGGGCAATGGAACGTCTGCTCCATCGTCATCGATTCGGGAATCGGGTTCGCCTTCTCCTGGCGTTGTGCGTTCACTGCCATTCAGCAGGCTGGAGAAGTATTCCCTCCATAATTTAAGTATGCTCTGGGCATCGGTGACTAGATCACCTTTGGGGGTTCTACAAGAGTATGCTCCGGTCTTGAAACCTTCTGTAAGCCGCCCGACATCGACATTAATAAAAAATGGTCAAATTTAGTATGGCAAAGTTGAACGATGAAATATGGATGCTCCCCAAATACGGCAAGTAATGAAAGATACAGATTGTATCGAGATACTTCCTCGAAAACCAAAGCTTGGAAAAGTTTTCCAATGAAGGGGTGAAAATGGACTCAAACCCTTATTTGGAAAAATTGTTAAAACAAAAGCATTGCTCTAGATAATAATTAAGTCGGAGAATAATTTTCGATCATTGTTAGGACCATTTTCCTTGTCTTATTTAGTCTCCATTTTTTGATTTGGAGACTTTTTGAACCACCAAAGGGATTTCAGAACACATTGCATTTACTCCATCTTTCTCGTAGAGGAAGCTTAACCGTTGCTAAATTAGTGGCAACATTTTTAAAAATCTGGATGCAGAAGAGAAGACTCGACGTTACAGTCAATAACATGAAAACTCCGTCGAGTAGCAATTCGAATATTCTTGCTATTTATAATTATTTAATACACAATGAATATAGATAAAGGAACTATAAACCAGTTGGGTAGGAAGGACGTCGGTTCTGAAATGCGAACAGACTTTGATTTTCCGAATAAAATAAGAGAAGGGGGCAGACATTTTAATAGGGATATTGAAAGATGAACCCTAAATTTGAATGATGTGTTACGTTATGCTTAGAAAAGAGACAGTTATCTCTAGGCTATATTAGATATATGTACTTTCCTCTAATGTGTCCTCTCCTTTCTGAGATAACCATTCAACTGATGAACATAAGGAAATCTTAACCTTGAGCTTAGCCGAGCTGCATTTACGGGTATGTCTTTCCAATGGCTTTACTTCTTCTTCTTGCAATCGCTGGACATTCACCGCAAGATTGTGGTACCTTTGGTTTTCCGCCGAGTAAAGTGAGGTCAGCTATCCTCCCAGAAAGATCCCTTCTTCTGAAGCGCTAGTTTATTGGGGAAAGATCTCTGCTGCGACAATTAGCTTAGGTCTTATTTGCTTAACGTCCACAATATATACATTCACATATACACGTATATAATGTATAATATAATATAAATATATTATATACATATATATATATATGTATATATTTTTAAATCGAAAACGAATTGGAAATATAAGAAAAACAAATTTTCTGGCGCATTTTCTGCATGGTAATTGATATTGTCCACTATTTAAAAGGCAATTTAGAGTGGGCGGCTCATTTTGGTCGCATGTGCGCAATCACTTCACCGATTAATTGAAATGAAATTAAACATTTGCACATTTCACTCTAAATTTAATTGCTGCTATTTGTGGAACTCGACTGGAGGTGCATGCAGAGGCGCATTCGTATACATATATGTATGCATATGTATGCGTATGGTATTTTCGGACAAGCTTCTTTAAGTAGACGTAATTACCGATTACACTGCAGAATGAAGGAAGTTATATTTCAGGCAACATATGGCACACATGTTACTTTATTTTAACAAAGGTATGGCAAAGTAACCTCTTCATCTTCACGAAAGCTTTTAATACAACTTTTCGGAGTTACAGATACCTTTCAGAAAAATCAACATGGTACTAAGGCATAAATTTGTGAAAAGTGTTCACTTGTCTGCAACAAACGAAACGAATTCATAACGGTTTAACAATGTGAAGATCCGATAGATATAAGGTTCATCGCCCGAGAGTCACTATTGCAAGAGAAATTAATTATCGTGGAGTAGTTATTCCTAAATAGTTTCAGCTCAGCCGAATCCGACCTGAAGTTCTGTTTTGACTACGTCTGCAAACAGACATGTTCGCAGATTGCAGAAAAATTGAAAAATACAATATCGATCGGTGATTTAATTTTTGATTTTGGAATCGAAATCGCGTAATGAAACATATGAAAATCGATGGCGAGCATCGAGATCGGTCAAACAAGTTTGAACGTGGCCCTGAAATCGGCTATTACGGAAAATAAATTGACGAAAGCCCACGATCTCGTATTGATACTTTGTGAATATGCTGAGATAGTAGCCAACTCAAAAGACTGAGAGGGTCAAATCCGGCATAAAATATCGGGGATAAAGAGCTGTTCGAGTAACCATGAAACCACCCTATAGCAGTGTTTGATGCTGTCGAAGATTTCAAAAAAATTTTCTGCGTAATTTCGAGACCTTTTACGAAACAGGGCTCACTCGTACAGAGTCCAGGGAACATCGAAGCAACTGCGAAAAAGTCGAGGCTTCTGGATGGAAAATCATTTTCTGTGATGCACAAGGTGCCTGATTACTTGAATAAGTGCCAAAGGTGTCGTGAAGACAATTTTGACGAAAAAAAGACCGGCCATTTAAAAAACAAATAAAAAAATCAAGGTTGCGATACGCTCTCGCGTCTTCGTTACCTCTAACACTTTTAATTTCGCGAGCTTTTGCTTTATTACAACGATGCTGCTGGGCAGAAGGTCTACGTCATCGGAATATCTGAAAGACTATCTGGAATCCAAAAATTCCCAGCGCTGTAATATTTCCACGTTTTAAATATCGAAAATTATAATCGTTTCTGCTACAAACCTCCAACTATGTGAGTGTTTACCAAATCGAAAATAAGTCATTGCAAAGAAAAAAAATTTTGATTTTCAGCACCTTTTTATTCTTAAAAGTTTTATTATAAACATACATTTCTTAAATGTACATATATATGTGTAGTAAAGCATTTATTTGTAATATATAAGCATAATATTTGTACTGATTTCAGATTTTTAAAACCACTGACTGGCACTTCATTAATAATCGTACAAAAATTATATTTATTAGACATGAACTACGCGGTCATGTTAATAGAAAGGAATTCAACGTACACAAACAAAAAATTTAATACAAATTATTGAGTAAGAAATAAAATAGGAATTGAAAAATATGTACTTTTAATTAGAATCGACTAAAATTTCGGCGGATTGTTTCAAGTAGTCTACTAATTCTTTCAGGTGCAATTTGCTACAACGCTTTGCAACATTATGATTTAATTGAAGCGGATCTTGTACAACGATTTGGGCATTCAGTTGTAAGCCCCACTCTTTTGTAGCTGTGTTGTCATTTGTAATATAATTGGTATAACTGTAAGATATATATATATTTAACATCGATATTAACAAAAAAACCTTTCATAATTACCGTTCTGGCATTAAGTTTTCGAAATTTTTAATTTCTATATTTGGACGTCCAAAATAGGGGCAAACGACATGCAAATCGTACTTGAAATTTGCGTAATATTGACAAAATTCTTTAATGTGCTGCTTGCAACATGGTGGACTGACCCCAATCTCTTGCATTCCTAAAGTATTCAACGGTATGTTATTAAAGTTGCCGATCCACGCTGTAACATCGAAATTTTATAGTGTTTAAATGTATTAAAATTATATATAATATATTTATAGTATATAAAAACATATTGGAAAAGTTTGCTTACGTCCAACCAGAACATTGGCTAACATATTCTTCTGCAGCGTCTCAATTGAGGGCAAGCACTTTTTGACTTGTAGATAATAAATGACCATCAGAGCCATGCAATATGTGGTGATATGTTCGTTCAAACGCGTGCGCTCCAACCACTTTTTCATAAAAATACAAAGTCGACGTGCTAAATAAAAATGGAGATTAATGTTAATATAATTACATGCGGCATTTTGTTATATAAAACAACAAACCTAATGGCTGTTGTTGGAAAATATACTCCAGCAACTGCGTGTTGCAATAGCTAAGACTGTTTGAAAATCCAACATCGCATTCAATATTTGTCTTTCTATTAGTCATACGTATTATAGGTACACGTGCCGCACGAATAGCACGAATCTGATCCCAATCGATAGAACTTTTCTTAATGACTTCATAAATGCGATCGTAGTTATTAAGCGTTTCATCGCTGGCAGTTTGCTCGAAAACATTAAATTGTCCACCTAATTTGAATACCGTATAAATGCACATATATAAATTAGATACCCACAAGAGATATACTATAGTAATATATCGTTTTTACCAATATCAACGTAGATATCCAAATCCGAATGGCGCGCTCCAATGCCAGTAATACGCGAACCAAATTTATATAATTTGATACTCTTGCTAGGGACCGCCTTTTTTAACGCTGTTAGCAATGCATTCTCTATGACTTCATATTCTGGAATTTGTTTAATTTTTTCTGCAACTTGCAATTGATCAGCAAAAAATTTCGCAAAATCGCCCATAACCAATGCTCTACCTTCTACATTACAAGCGCAAAATATAAACAAATAAAATATTATAAATAAACAATTCAATCAACTTGTAATCTGAATACGTATTTGTTTTGCATATGTACGATTAGGGTGTCCTCTATTTAACAAGTTTATTTTTTTGGGTAAACGCATTTTAAGTTTCAATTTTTGCGGTAGAAAAGGTTCCAATAAATAATTTAACTTTTCCATACATTTTACACGCGAATTTTTGATCTTTTGACATAATTTTTTATCTCCTAAGCAAATTACCTAATAATGCCATGATATACATATGTACATGTACGTGGGTAACAGATGTTGATTAGAATAATTTTGGCACAGTTTAAATTAAAAATAAAGAGCTAGTGTACGTGGGATACTTGTTTTTAGGGAAAAAATGTAAATTCCCGGGGCGCTTGCAAAACTACAATCAACTTGCGAAATAACGGACTCCCTAATGTAAATTTGTCATACTTTTCGGCAATTTGTTCAGCTTAGTTTCGGCCGCTTTCTTCTGAGCTTTTTTCTTTTCTCTGTTGATTGGATTGGCTTTAATTTCATGCTTCGCCACTAGATGTAGTGCAGCTTTGTCAGCCGTTTTGCCCAAATCCTTTTTGCAAATGTTGCAGTGGTAAATACTCTGTATTGCTGCTAAATCATTACGTTGAACTAACTTAGTTTTCTCCGTAGCCACAATGGGTTCGGGATTTTGATCCAAAAACTTTTGTATACCGAGCACAATATTGTTCAACATATCACATAAGTTTGTGTCAATTTGATTGTACTTTTGGCTGTAAGTCTCTAAAGAATTGAGGAATAGTTGAGACTCCAATGTTAACGGATGTAACTAAATGATGTTATTGCGGATTAATTTGTGTATAATAAATGGTAAATAAATGCTTACATAAGTCGATCCACCTTCCTGTTCCATTTTTAAAGTTAAACTTATTTTTGCAAAAGGTTTGACACTTTTTACATATATGTATATTACAAGAGGAAATCAAATAAAAAACGTTAAAACAAGCTAAAGCCAACGCTATTGTGGGAAGTACAATTCTTTGAATCAAAATATTTTTTTATCTGTTTCTAGCTAATCACAGCTGATTGCTGCATACATGTCAAACAGTTGGCCAATGTTGCATTAAAAATTTTCAGAAAATGTTTGGAATATATCTGCAAGCCACCAACGTGTTAAGTCACCCGTTAACTACCAAACAGCGCTAACAGAAAGTTATGTGGTAGTTTGGATGAGTTTCTTAAGGTAAAAAAATGGTTAAAAAAAGTTCTTTACCGCAACAAAGATTCTTGGTTATGTTAACCAGAACTTAACTAACAGCTAGTTGCGAAAACGGCCCTTAATACCCAATTGACAATTCTAACCGAAACTATTGTGTAAAAAGCTTTATAAGTTGTTATGTATGGGCTGGTTTCCACGCTAAATCTTTCATTGTGCTTGAGTTTCGGTAGCCCTGACTTCTGGGTTTTATCATATGATATATGTATGCTCTCTACTTCTTGGTATTCGCTCTTAATATTTACTTAACACATTTAGTTTGTAATACTTATTAATACTTCTTACAATATTTATAAATATTTTAAAAGAGTTTTCATAAATGCAACCCTATATGAGAACAAATCTTCCACGACTTTTTTTAACTGATATCGATATGCAACGATTTTAAAGACACATCTTTATTTTTTTCTTGAAAAGTGTGTGAATACTTTGTCTAAGAGAAGTATTTTCTGAATTTAAGTAAGAAAAGGTTATTTATTATTCAAGTTTAGTGACTATGGACGCTGAAGTCGAAGGCAGCGTTGAAAATAATGTACAATCTGGCGACGAAGCGGCTTCACCATCTAAAGATGGTGCGGCTGGGCCTTCTCAGGAAAACAATTCAACCCCTAATATAAATGGAAATGCGGGACAAGCAACGCCAGATACAAGCGAAGGCGAATCTCAATGGTACGTAACAAAAAAAAATTATTGATAAGTTAATTTGTGTGAACATATTGGTCGTAAAAATTGCAGTTGTCTTGGGTTGAAGCGGCAAAAATCTGCCGAGTTGACAGTTCTGTCCCGTCCCGGTTAAGTAGACCCGACTGTTATAGAAATGTTGAAGTTAGACTTTACGAAGTATCTTCGTTTATGTTATAATATACATATAATTTAATGCCCACGTATCATTTGTTCGCATAAAACTTTTTTTTTTCATTTGTGACCTTAAAAAACCCTAGCCGGGAATTCAAAAATAAAAATGTATACAACTTTTCATATCCTTAACACACTACCAAAGCATAAGCTGTTAGACAAACTCCCCGATAAAAGTGTAATAGCTTCGGTGAAACTAAAGTTAACTTTTTTCTTTTTATTATTATAATTGTCACACACAAACCCACAAGTATTAGCATGCGTGCAAAATGCTTTTATGTTGCTTGATAACCTATTTAATTTCAATATGTTATATTCAGGACTCCAAACAATCAAAGTGCTGTTGCTGCTAAACCTTTTAGTATGCCGCCATTTGGTGGACCACCCGGATCTTTCCGTGGTGGACGAGGAGGTATTCATATAATGCCTTTTGGTCGCGGTGGTGCTCGAGGGGGTGGCGGTAATTTTGGCGGACGCGGACCGGGAAACTTTGATCCGAATTGGCAGGGACAAAATCAAAATGGCCCACCAAATATGACAAACGGGCCACCACTCGAACTGTGGGTGGAGACTAAGACAGATGATGGCAAATCTTATTTTTATCACGCCATGACACGTGAAACAACATGGACTAGACCAGAAGGTCAAAATATTAAAGTTATGACTCAAGCAGAAATTGAGGAAGTGAATAAAAAACAGCAACCACCTCAGCAGCAAACTCAACAGAATAACGCACAGCTTGCGGATGCAAATGTTAAAGGGCCAGAGCCGGGTGGTCACGCTCAAGGTGGCATGATAGATGCGCAAAAGGAGTTACCCCCCATGTCGGTTGCTCCACCCATGAAAGCACCAGATACATTGACGCAACATCCACCACCAAATATGATGTCACAACCACCACCCACACAACAGACCTTGACGCAGCCACCACCAAATGTAGTACCAAGCGGTGCGCCACCAATGACACAACAGCCTCCACCTGCAATGCACCAACAGCCACCTCCATTCTTTCCACCTGGTATGCATCCACCGAATTTCTCGCAAACTCCATTTGGAATGCCTCCTCCTGGTTATGGTGGTTTTCCTGGTGGACCAGCACCTTGGGGTATGCCCTGGAATCAGCACATGCATCCACCACACGGTCCGCCGGTGCAAGACAAACCGGCAAAAAATTTAATTATAAAACCTGGTGTAATTGATCCTGCTGTAATTGCACGCGCTGCTGAATGGTCCGAACATCGTGCACCTGACGGACGTCCCTATTACTATCATGCCGGTCGCGGCGAGAGCGTTTGGGAGAAACCACAAGCGTTACGCGACATGGAAGCAGCACGAATGGCTGCTCATTCGGGGACAACACCGCAACAGGCAGTGGCGCCCCAAGTCGCACCCACCATGCCACCACACATGATGCCCAATCCTGCACTTATGCACATGACGCCGGCAGCCGGCGGTTATGAACAGGCTATGGCATACAATGCTGCTGCTGCCGCAGCCGCAGCCGCCGCCGCTGCAGCAGCTGCTGCCAATCTTAAACCCATCGAACAAACCAAAGCGGCGCAAGCTGCGGCACTGGAAAAAGAATCCAGGAAGGTGGCAGAGGAAAAACGAAAGAAAGAGGAGGAGCAACAAAAGAAAGTTACGGCAACAGCAGCAAAACCAGTAGATAAATCACGTCCTATTTCAAGTACTCCCATTGCTGGTACACCATGGTGTGTCGTTTGGACAGGTGACGCGAGGGTTTTTTTCTATAATCCTTCCACACGCACATCTGTTTGGGAAAGACCCGACGATTTGATAGACCGTGCCGACGTAGACAAAGCAGTCAACAATCCGCCGGAGCAGTTAAAGGCTGCTGGTAGTGTCGCTGCGGAGAAACAGGTCGAAAAGATTGAGACAGAGAAGAAAAAAGAGGTTGAAATTCCCGAGGAAGAGGAAGAAGAAGAGCAAGAAGATGATGAAGTTATCAAAATACGCACTGAATCTGAATCCAGTGTGGAAGAAGTACCAACGAAGAAGTCCCGATTATGTAAGTAATTAATTAATAAATAAAGATATTTTATTTATTGACATTTATTTTTTAACAGCCGCAAAGCAAACCAGGAAGGCGGATGCCAACGAAGCAGCCGTAGAAGCCGAGGTACGCGCGGCTAAGGAGCGCGCTGTAGTGCCATTGGAGACACGTGTCAAACAGTTCAAAGAAATGTTGCGTGAAAAAGATGTAAGTGAATTAAACCTTTGTCTTTGAATGTGCATGCTTGGTGCTAATCATTCTCAATCGCTAGGTATCAGCATTCAGCACTTGGGAGAAGGAGCTACACAAAATTGTTTTCGATCCACGTTACTTGTTGCTAACCTCCAAAGAGCGCAAACAGGTGTTTGAAAAGTACGTTAAAGATCGCGCCGAAGAGGAACGCAAGGAGAAGCGCAATAAGATGCGTCAAAAGCGCGAAGATTTTCGCAAGCTTATGGAAGATGCAAAGCTGCATGGAAAGTTCGTAGCAAATCAGAATTTATAAAAAATAATTTTTACAAATATTTATTTCCTTGGACACATCGCTTAGGTCCTCATTCAGTGAGTTTTGTCAGCGTTATGGCAAAGATGACCGCTATAAAGCTATCGAAAAGGTGCGCGAACGTGAGAGCCTCTTTAACGAGTATATTGTAGATGTGCGTCGTCAAGAAAAAGAGGAGAAAATACAAAAAAAGGAACAGGTATGTGCGTGTTCCCTTAAATGCATGCGGGCCGAGAATGCGTTTGTTAGCTTAGTTAATTTGGGTTTTGGGCCGCAGCAAACGTACTTCTTATTTAAATATTTAGTAATTCGTATTTTTAAATGATTAATTGAATTTTTCATACGTCTCTATTTGTATATACACTTATTATATTGTTAATGCTTCACAGCAAAGTTTATACTTTTTATTTTTTATAAAAATTTTCTTCACTCTAATCTTGAAATCTCAAAACAAATCAAACAAAAAAATCTACCACTACTACTTCAACGCTTATAAATGTCGGCTAAACTACGCACGAACAACAAATTGTCAACCAACTACAAAAAAACATAGTCAATTGCAACCAATCATGTGATTATAGGTCAGCTGCTTGAAGTGTGTTTAAAGCGAATATTATTTTGCTTTGCCGTGTAAAAGTTGGTTGACTTAGAAAAAAAGCAAAATTGCTAAATATCGTTTTTAGGCAGCAGTATAAACGTAAGGAAAACGCAGCAAATAATATGTAGCAGCGTAACGTGTGACTGATTGATAATTCATGGTCATCCAGCTGCCAACGACCGCATCAAATTGCATTGATCCGCCAGGCAACCATGTCCATCCTACTACTACCACCCATCAACCCAGTGACTTGCCTGTTCGTTAGTACCTTCACGCCTGCTCGGCACGTTTTCCCCAAATTGTTTGTGTCTATCTAGCTCGAGCTCGTGGTGAGTTATTTATATGCAAATATGAAAGCATTAATACAATAAAAAAGTAAATAAATGCAAAAAACAAATCAGATCAACGTTGACTTCATTAAACAAACAGCAAACAAATGCAAATTATTGTATATCAACGATAAAACTTGGTGATTTACCCTTCTGCCACCAGGAACGTCGGCACGTCACATGTTACATATTGAAGCTATTTGGATGCGCACAGACAAATGGTGTATATTGATGGATGGAAAACGCAATGGACACATAGAAGACGTAACGGCATTAGGCAGACGACAAGACATGCCAAACTCCCAACAGCTGGCAGTTTAGTTAATGTTGGCGCTCGAGTCTCCAGTCTCTGGTCTCTGAGTGTGGCAGAGCTTGAACTAGAGCGGGAGTGGGAGTTGAGCGAGAAGAGACAGAAACAGTATGAATAAAAACTCAATCTAAACTTCATACATTTAGAATTTTTGTTACAGCCGCAAGTGCAATAAGCATTTCAAAATTCGATATTTCACATTCGTGCCAGAAGTGCATATTTTGAATATATATATTTAATAGATTTTTTGCTAGTAAATCATAATCTATGGCACGTGACACTTATTACCATTTCAAAAATGTCAAACGAATGTGAAATATTGACTTTTACTGACGGGCTTTACTTGTAAGTTCATAAAGTAAAGCATTCAATACATTATCTATATGTATTCTTATTATATAACACACGTACATGTCATTGTTGTCCGTCCGTCCGTCCGTCGACAAAGTGCCCATACACATTGCTTCTCTAATTTGTGACAATAATATTTTTAATTTTCAGCTCTACACTGTTGGATTCTCATAATTAAGTCATCAATAAATTTCTGTTTCAGCATTCGACGCCATTTAATTATACTACTAATCTTGAAACTTCTCTTGCAGCATAATTAAGTATAATTATTATTTAAGTTATGATTGTCGACTATTAAGTTAGTTAGTAAGCGTCATCTATAAGCCCCTGTTATGTGCCTATAAAATTATGGTGTAAGCTAAAACGAAAGCCAATGCCTGAAATCGTCTAATTCTTCATATTTGTTTTCTCTCTTTGTATCTTCCTGACTGCACTTGCTACATTTATCCAAATGCACATCCCAAAACACACACTACGTACCTCTAACAAATTTTAGATACGCAAAGATTTCATAGAAATGTTGCGCGAACGGTCGGACATGGACCGGCATACACGTTGGCATGACATCAAGAAGAAATTCGATGCCGATACACGTTATCGTGCTGTGGAGAGTTCTACTTATCGCGAGGAATACTTCCAGGACTTTATGCGCATCATGAAAGAAGAGAAGCGTAAACAACGTGAGCTAAAGGATCGTGAGCGAGAGCGTGAGCGTGAGAAGGAACGCGAGCGGGAGCGTGAACGTGACAGGGAACGGGATCGTGAACGTAAGTCAGATCGCAAACGTGGGCGCAACGATCGCAGCCGTAGCCGCAGTCGAGAACGCGACCGTGATCGCAGTGACAAGGACAAAGGTAAAGAGCGTGAGAAGGATAGGGAGCGTGAGAAGGATAAAGAGCGGGAGAAAGACAAAGAAAGGGAGCGAGAAAAGGACAAAGATAAGGAGAAGAATGGCGAACAGAAGAAAAAGCACGATGAGTCGGTAAGTTTCTTACTATTACTTAAACAAAAAATAATAATAATGAATATATGAACGATTTGCCCTTGTCAATGAAGGATGAGGAAGGCGAGCAACATGACGATGAAGGGGGTCACACTAATAGCGAGGATGATGAAGCGGAGCGGCTACAAAAGGAACGTGAAAAGCAATTGCGTGCCGAACAAAGTATACGCGAACGTGAGAAGGAGGTTCAACGCACATTGGCCGGGCATTTGCGCGATCGCGATAAAGAGCGGGAGCACCACAAACGGGATGAAGCTATTGGTCATTTCAATGCGCTGCTGACGGACTTGGTACGTAATCCAGATCTGACATGGAAGGAGGTGAAACGGCAACTACGTAAGGATAGTCGGTGGGAACTAATTGAGACACTGGATCGAGATGATCGTGAGAAGTAAGTTTACTGCACTGAAATCTATACATTTAACTTGTCCTACTAATATGTAACATATTTTTAGGCTTTTCAACGAACACATCGACACACTGATGAAGAGAAAGCGTGAAAAATTCCGTGAAATGCTCGATGAATTGTCAGCGCTGGAGCTGACCAGTTCATGGAAGGATATCAAAAAATCTATCAAAGAAGATCCACGTTATCTGAAATATAACAATTCCGATAAATGTGAACGCGAATTTCGTGATTATATTAAAGACAAAACTCTCGCAGCCAAGACTGCATTGCGTGAGCTTTTACAGGAATGTAAACTAATAACACACAAAAGTAGCGAAGTTGTTAAAGACAACCCGAATCATCTGAAGGAAATACAGGATATACTGAAGAACGATAAACGGTACGCCGATTTAAAATCTGTTGCAATTGCTAATATTTTATATATATATATTAATTTTTTTGTTTTTCATTTCCAGCTATCTAATATTGAACCACATGGAAGAGGAGCGCACCACTATCATTGTGAATTACTTGGAAGAGTTGCACAAACGTGGTCCTCCACCGCCCCCCACGGCTTCTGAATCAACTAGACGCAATAAGTAATTTATCATCCAACATTTTAAGTAAAAACACCAATACCTTGTGGTAAAATAACATTTTTATGCGATGTTATGCTCACAAGAATGCATAATGAAAAAGTTGCATTATAACCTAATGATAAGCATTTTATTACACATACCACTTTAGTTGAAAATAACAAAATAAATTGCATTAATTAGAAGCTAATTTGTGTCAACTAACCGATTCAGTTTAACCTCATTCATTATGTATGTATTAACCTTGTAGTTTCTGCAGTAAATTGTGAAATAAACAAGAATACAATTAGTTTTCATAAAAGCATTACCAATAAAAATTGAAACAAGGAACCACTTCTTAAACAGGCGTGTTTTATTTGACCAGCAAATTAAGCTATTAGCTTGTGATGGTCAAATAAAACACGGCTAATTACATTATTTTTTCTATGCAATATTTATACCCTGAACGGGTTATATTAAGTTTGCCACTAAGTTTGCAACACCCAGAAGAAAGCATCGAAATGTACATATAAATTATTAGCGTGACAAGCTGAGTAGATTTGGTTGTTGTTGTTGTAACGGTTGCCTAATCCCCGTTAGGATGGTAAGGATTAGATTAGTTGTTATCGACGTCATCCAACGGTAGGGCGAGGAAACGTGCTGTTTCGTAGGCTCCCCTAAAGGGAGGAGGGTGTCAGGTGAGTAGGGTTAGCAGGGTATGCAAAGAGGTGGATATTGTTATGCGTAGACTCATTGCACGTTGGACATATGTTCGATATGTCGGGGTTTGTTCTGGATAAGTAGGTGTTTCACCTGCTCCAGACCCAAGCTGCGCAAAAGTCACTCTCGTTTCTCGCGGCAACTCGAGATCTTCGTCTGCCTTGGGTGGTGCTTTGACTCCAAGCAAGCCATTCATTGCCCACAACAACTGGTTCTAGGTTACCGGAATTGATCCGAATTTTATCCGACCAAGTGCTGTTATTTCGGATATCTAACCCCGTTTAGATCGGTAAGTCTTAGTCCACCCATGTCCATCGGACTGACTGCATATTCGCAAACTACCCCCTCAGTTTTTCAGATATTTATTTGAAATTTTTTTAAAGTGTCTTCAAGTGAAAATACTTTTATCAATGTGGCAAGTATATCAAAAGAACAAGTCGAAGATATCCCACTCGTACCAGGAGTGGCAGGAGTAGGAGTGCAGCCCAATCCTCCGGACCAGGAGCTCTACGAAATCAACGACGATCCAGCTAAATGGACAATCGACGAGTTCACGCGTGATCACATTTGTAAGAACGGAGCCAATCAAAACATCCAAAATGATTTTCCCAAGAGTGAGCGCATTTACAAAGATAAAGCGCGACTGTTGTCGAGACATTTATTCGAACGTCAGCTTCTAAATGGTGAAAAAGTTCCGCGAAAGTGGATAATTTATTCCAAAAGTACTGGATGTGGTTTTTGTGGGGCTTGTTTGCTTTTTAATGGCGGGGAGAGTCAGTTCGACAAATAAGAAGGAGGTTTCAATGACTGGAAAAATTCATATAATCGAGTGTCAACTCATGAGAATTCGCCTACTCACAAATTATCTGTTCTGCATATGAAAGAACGAAGCAACGTGTTAGGCCGCATTGACCGCGCATTAACAATGCAATTAGATGAAGAAATAAATTACTGGAAAAACATTCTGAAAAGAGTGGTTTGCCCTTCAGAGGATCAATCCACAATGGAAATTATTTAATGTCCTTAGAGCTTATCGCCGAGTTCGATCCGTTCTTAGCTAAACACATTGCACGTTATGGAAATCCAGGCTCGGGATTTACGAGTTATCTTTCTTCAACAACATGCGAAGAGTTCATTGGACTTATGGGAAATAAAGTTTTGGAAACAATTGTAATGGAAATATTAACAGCAAAATATTTTTCTCTGATCATTGACTCGACACCGGATATATCTCACGTAGACCAGCTCACTTATGTAATCATATACGTCCTGCCTAATGGATCACCTGTAGAACGGTTTCTCAAGTTTATTCCAAACACAGGCCACAAATCACAATAAACGACAGATGCTGTTACTTCAACTTTAACTGAATTGGGAGTTGACTTTTCAAACTGCCGCGGGCAATCATATGACAACGCAGCTAACATGTCAGGCAATTATAACGGCCTGCAGGCTAAAATAAAGGAAATTTCACCCCTTGCTGACTATGTTCCCTGTTCAGCACACTCGCTGAATTTAGTAGGTGAATGTGCAGCTGAAAGCAGCCAAGAGGCTTGTTCGTTCTTTTCCCTACTCCAAGAGTTATACAATTTCTTTGCAGCGACAACTCAGCGTTGGGAACTCCTTCAAACCCATTTCACCGTCAAAAGTCTATCAACGACTCGTTGGTCAGCTCGTGCAGACGCATGCAAAAGTTTACGCGAATCCTGGAATAAAATCCATAAAGCGCTAGTCACCATCGAAAAACTGGAAACTGGAACGTTTTGAAACGGCCCTCATGGCTGTTTTTTGGGGATGTTTACTAGATCGCATTAACGCCACAAGTAAAAAACTTCAGAGTGTGGAAATTGACATTACCATTGTCATAGAACTGTACGAGGCTTTAATACATTTTGTTGGCGAAACAAGAGAGAATTTCGATGATTTCGAAAAAAAGCGAAAAAACTGTCCTTCGTATAGGAATACGAAAAAGATTTTCGACGCAATCGAAAGCATAAGCTGCTTCCTGGCGAGACAAATACAGGTGAAGAGATGCAACAAAAAAATGACCGTGAAAATTTTAGAATAAATACTTTTTTAGTAGCAATTGATACATTGTCAGAAGAACTGAAAAGACGTCGGGATGCTTATAAATTGCTGTACAATAAATTTTACTTTATTACCAACCTGACGAATCTAATCATCTCAGAAGTCGAAGATAAGGCCAAGGCATTGCAAATGATTTATTCTACTGACTTAGAAGACGATTTTACAGAAGAATGTCTATATTTTAGTTCTCACTGCAGCATAAAAAATGAGGAGCGAAAGAGTGCAGTCAGTTTGTTGAAATGGTTACGAACCGAAGGTCTTCAAACCATTTACCCAAACGTGGATATTGCTCTTCGTATGTGTGTGTGTACACCTGCCAGTAACTGTACTGGAGAAAGATCGTTTTCTTGTTCTGCGGAGAGTGAAAAACTATTTACGCACAACAATGACGGAGCAGAGGTAAAACGATCTTGCTGTGCTTAACATAGAAGCTGATTTTTTAAGCAAATTGGATTGCGAAGATTTGATTAATGATTTTGCTGCGCTTAAGTGCAGACGAGTTTTGTAACACATTATACGAGTAAAACATTTATTTTATTAAAAACAAAACCTAAAACCCTTTTTAAATGTTTTATTTAAATGTCCAATCATCCCTGAAATCTCGGAAAATATTATAAACTAGCTTTATCCGCTAGCTTTTAGTTAAACAATTTTCTGAATCAATTAAAAGTGGGAATAAAGTAAATTCATGAATTATGTCTTTAGTCTATAATGATGGGTGCTGGGAAAGGGGCGGCACATGGCATGGGGCCTAGAGCGACTAGGACTGCAAATCCGCCACTGCTACATGCAACATATGCAAGTATGTAAATATGTACACTCAATGCTTCATTCGAAATTTCCGTTCACACGGACAACCAATGGCGAAGCTCACGTTTTGTCAAAGAGTCAAAGTGTCGACGGACCAACGTTACAGCAATACATATGTATATAGTTTTGAGCATAATTTTTATTCCACGCTCAGCTCTGTTCAAGCGAAAATGTTAAAATTTCTCCTGCCGAGCTGGCAGTGGTGAAACTCCTCCATCTCCCAATGCTCAAATTTGTAGAAAAACACACAACAACAACATTTTCATTCATGAACGCAAGAGCACTTTCAACAGACAAACTCGCATCATTCATAAAAACAAACACCATTACTCTACCCGAGCATGCCTTTGCCAACAAGCGTCTTTTTGCGACGATGGCAAAAGCTAAAAATCATAAATTGAACAATTTTTGATATTTGTACGAGAAAGAAAAAGTGACAACGCCGCAAATATAAGTATTCAAATATAATTAGAATAAAATTGACAACATAGTTTATTTGCCGATATTCAAGTCAAGAAATGTTTCAAAGAAAATATTCAATATTCCTCTGATTTATGTGTACAGTGATACCCGGTTAAGTAGTACCCCGCTTAAATGAAAGTCATCCTCTTAAGTGCCTATATCCTGCTGCATCTCACTGTTTGTTTTTTGAAATACATAGAAATTATTGTTTTAAGTACCACTCGCTTAAGTATCCGCACTCGCATATGTGCCATATTATATTTTTATTTTTAACAAACCATAAAAATCTGTATCTTTGATTATGGCGGGATTGACTGTATTTTTACGCGGCTTGCAAAAATCTGCGTCGATATGGATGCACGCTTATACATATATGTACATACATATTTACACAAGTTTGTTGGTAAAGCTGTTATGGAAGGCATACACGCACCAATTATTGTACCAATTTCATCGAATTGTACAACTGATTGTTACGTATATGGGGCAGTTGTATGAGTTGTACCGACTGATTGGATGAAAATCAAATTTTTTTGATATTTTGTCAAGTTGGTTGTGTTAGTTGGATCGTGTTTGGGTTGGTCGTGCGATTTCAAACGATTTCGCCATTTTATTTCGGCTGTCGAAGAGAGCGCGAAATAAAATAATAAGTAAAGCAACAACTTCCGAACTCATGTTTAAGCAACGAGGTGAATATTCAAAATGAAGTTGGCCTCAAAATTGTATTAAAAGTTGTGTCGTAAGTAGCGACAAGGGCAATTTCTAGCCAAACTCAATCAACTAACTAATTGTTGTGTGTATGCCTTCCATAAGAAATAAAATTTTTTATTTGTGTCTCCTTGTGTTTCAACTGCGCATTGAACGTACGCTAGCATAAAACAGCTGTTTTGTTGTTACTTTATATTAATTATTCCGGCATATTCTCATTACCTAACCCAAATAAAATAATATCCAGAAATTGAGATGTCCTGGATAACAAATAATATTCGCAAGGCATTAAACTGCACAACCAATCAGCCATTCCTCCAGAAATGGATAAATATTCCCGCAACAATTACCAGCACACCAACCAGTGCAGTGGGCTTGCGCCATCTTTCGTTCGAGGAAAAGCGTGCCAAAGGTCCCCTCATTCGCCGCTATGGTTATAAGGAGCGTCTACATCAACGTGGTCTGCTCCCTCACTGGGATAATGGACAGAAATTGCCAATGCCAGATTATCGACCGAAAAATGCGTGGTCTGAAAAGCGTGCGCTTTTTGGTCAAAATGATTATATCGACATACTAGGTTCTGATCGTCTACATCCCACGAGAGTATTATATTCAGTACCATCATGGTTGCGTGGTGTATCGGGCAATGAATATCAAGTGCTGCTGCGTAAACGTAAAATGCTATGCAAAACCAAGTATCCCATTGCGCGACCAACAAAGTGGAAACAATTACAGAAGCGTATACTTTATTTGTATCGGTTCCTCAATCGCAAAACCAAGACCAGTTACTCCAAACAATAGTGTATAGCTTATAAAAATGGTGTGGAATAAGGCAATATTATGGGATTTGAAAAATTTTATTAAAAGTTTAAAATATGTTTGAAATAAAATCGAATGATTCAATTAGAAATCGAAATGTATTGTATGTATTTGGCAAAATATTGTGGATATTGTTTAAGTTCCGGTGCTTGAACTGATTTCTGTAGACTCGAAGAAATCGTCTAAACTCCCATCGTCAAAGTCATTGATTGTCAATTAAAGTAGTCAAAGTTTTTGTTTTAAATAATTTTTATTTGTTGTTGTTTCTTGTTTCCGTTCATAATGTTTTACTTCATAATATATAGTATATGTTTTCATTCATAATAATAATTATACTCATAATAACCATATAATAATAGCATAAATCTTAGAGGTTGTTCTTAAATACATTCGTTATACCATTATAAATTTTGTTTTTGAGTACAATAATTAATTTATAGCGTTCACCAAATCTTCACATAAAAAAAGTTGATAACTATGTGTGTAAAAACGAACACCAAATGTTCAAATTAAAATCACTTGTAAAAACAAAAATAAATACAGAAAATATTACACATTTTGAGAACAGAAACGAATTAATAATTAAATTTTTATAAGCGAATCGTTTTTTTATTTTTATTTGACTAAATTTCTATTGTAGTGTGCCTATTATATCAGTTTTATTATAGCTATGCTTGTATGTATGTTAACAAATATGCTTTCTTCTTTTCATGTAAATTTGGAACAGAAAATGGTTTAATTTTCAAGGTTTTTTCTCCAATTGAAATTATATAAACTTTTTCAACATAATTTTTATGGCGGGAACTAGGAACTCCATTATAAAATGAAACGATAAATCATTTATGTACATATATGTACGTGACTACTTGCCCTCGTCTGTCGGAAGCCAATTGATTTGTATCATAAAAAAAATATTTCAATTAACAGTTTTACAGTGCTTTTGCCTGCAAACCACTTCAGGAGTCTTTAGAATCTTGTTACTATTACATTAAGTAGAATTTAATTGTAAAATCTTACCATCTCTGCTAATGATTCGCTTTAAACTGGAATTGAAATACTTTTTACCAATTATTTTAACGAAATTGAAGTTAAATTTTCCTTATTGGGATAAAAAATCATTGTTTTAAATATTTATTATATTGTTTGTTTGCTGTGGTCTATAGTTTTTTACTATATTGGTATATAGTGGTGTCGAGTATATTTGTTTTTTTTTGTGTTTAATTAAATTTTTTGCTTCATACAGTTTTTAGTTATTTTTTTATTCTTTTTTGTTTGTTTGTTTTTTTTAGTAATTTACAGTTAGGCACAAAGTATGATTTCCATTATTATTTTATTTGCTCGCCAGCATTCTTCAACCCATCACCGTTCATTTTTTAACTTTGCTCCAACTTTTTCATTTGCATATTTTTGTTGTATTTTTTTTTTGGTTTTTTATTGATTTAATTAGCAGTATCTGTTTGTAATTATACGTTCTTCCAGTTCTGGCTATAAACGCACACACATACCTATAACATACAAGTCGCGCCAGTTGGCTCACTTGCAAATTGGAAAAATACTATTTATACATACAAGTCCTAATTTCGTTTAGGTTCTAAGTGCTACTATTATTAAATACAAATATGCAAACATACATATTCGGGTTTGTTTGTTGTCGGTGTTTTTGTGTATTTAAGTACTATTTATTTTTTTATGGTAGTTCGATCTACGAAATTAATTATTACTTGGTAATCACTAAACGCTATTGTATTTGTTCTTATTATTGTTGGTGTTGTTTTATTTTACTTTGTGTGTAGTTTTCTACCGACGTTCATGTTCGTCTGTATGTTTGTGTTTTTCTCTAATGTAGTAATTTTGTATTTTGCAAATACAATCAAAGTATTCAGTAATGTGTGCTCACTTATTGATTGCGGTAAATAAAAAAATCTCAATATAATCTCATGTTATATACAAACCATAGCGTGTTCCCAACTTAAAATTATGTCAGATATATGTATATACATATGTATGTTACAATCGAAAAAAAATAAAAATTAAAAACTTCACTGAATTTACTAAATTAATTTTTTTTATAGAAATAGTGATTAATTCTGGTTTTTCAGCTCTTAAACGTTGATTTTTCAGACGATATTTAGTAATTAAAATTAAAAACAAGAAAAAAGTTAACTGCAGTTGTACCGAAGCTGAAATACTCTTCGCAAATAAAAAAAATTCATAAAATAACTTATTTTTGATTGGCTTGAACGATCTTGGGCAATAAGCCGTACCAACTTTCCTCAATATATCTTGTCGAATAAAAAGATGTTCCATACAAGGACTTGATTCGCATGCCAGCTATACGCTATAGTGGTCCGACAATTGGTAAAAAAAGAACTATTGAAATTAGTTCGATATCTAAAAAAGTGAGGGACTAGTTTGCATATATACGGAAAAGCATGGTTAAATTGAGTCAGCTCGTCTTGCTGATCATTTGTAAATATACTTTATAGGATTTCCGACGTTTTCTTTCAGGTGTTACAAACCACGTTAAGAGTTAGTGTTAAGGTACGTTAAGGTATAGTGTTATGTGCTTTGAAATCAAGCAAACCGAAAGTAGTCGATTTAAAAACTAGAAGAGTAACAGCAACAACCACTAAATGAAAAGTGTGGACAGGCAGCTATCAAACTGTAAACTTGTAATATATGGAGTCCCGATTGAATCAAGTAAAAAAACTCATACAATTTTGACAGCCCGAAATTATGCTACTTCACTACGAAATTATTTGATATTGATTTTTGAAGTTCAAACTCAATAAACAATACTCAAGCGCTGCACCAGCAAATGCGTTCGGATCTTTGAGTTTCTTATGAACAGACTACACTAAAACCCATCACTTAGAACTCATAATAAAAAATGTATAACAGTATTCAACTCTGCCACTTTTTAGCAAAATAAAAATAAACCAAATTTGCTTTTAAGTTTTCTATAATTACAAATATATATTATATAAATAAAGGTGTCCGTAAGTAGTAGAGCGTTTTAAGGTGTTACTTCTGCTTGTTTGTTTGTTTACTTTACTTAACTTTCGTTAATTATAATTTATAATTATGTATAAAATGCTAATTATAATTAAATTGTATGTAATTAGAATGACATAGTCTTACAAAAATTGTCTCAGTTTCTCTGTTAAATGTATGTATGTAATCGTTCTCACGTTAAAGTACTAATAACAATAATTAATTTAAATACAAATCAAATGAAATGAAATAAAATATTACGCAAGGAGACATTTAAAATGCCAACCAGCTGATATAAAATGTTAAGCCTACAAAAATAAAACTTAATTTCTTCCAATGAATTTAAAATACATTTGAAAACACCCGCATAACGCAAGGTAATATGTGCGAGTAATGCATTATATGAATTTTTAATATATTTTAGTTTTCAACGAAACAATCAAATTTTTTTTCAATGATAATTTTCAAAATAATATGGCAGCAACACTTGTGTCGCGCCAATTTATAAATAATTACGGTAACATTTATTTTTAATACATTATATAGCAATATCAAATGCCAAACGAAAATTAATTACAATTTCGTATATTTGTATTTTGCAATCCTTTCAATCGTTACCACACGCTGATTTCTGTATGCTGTGCAACACCTTGGCCCATTTTCGAAACTCACGCGCAATTTATGGTACAAACTATATATGCTATATAGCTATAATAAAACGACTGCGTGCCTTGCTCTCATTTTGCGCTTAATAAAACGTTAATATATGATCTATATATATGTATATATATACATATGTATCTCTCAATTTAATACGTTTGTCTAAACTGCAGCTATGTAAGTGTATCTGTTCGTGTTGCCTTCGTGTCGTGGTGTTATGAATTACATAATTTTCGATCCTAGTTTTATTGTTATTGTTTAAATGTATGTATGTATATATATATTGTTTTTTGTTTTCTTTCAAGTGTTTTAAGTTCTAATTTCATCACTTTTATGTAAATTAAATTAATGCTTCTTCTTTAATCAGTTTCCTTTAGCGGCTTCTTTGGCGGCCATAATAAGAGGCGTTAAGCTAGCCAATGGACGTGCTAATTTCAGGAAAGGATGCTGTGTGCATAAGAAAGAAATTAGTTTAATTTTGATCAGAAAAATATATGGACGGTTTTCACTGAACTACCTTCAACAAATCGTGTGCACTCGCACGTCGTTCGACATCGACTTCCAAACACTGATCTAGAAAATCTTGAAATACTGTCGATAGTTTCTCCTTCTCCTTGATTTCTGGCTTGCCATTTGTGGCAATGAGGTACAGGGCTTTCAATGGATTCTCATTCAGATAGGGCGGCTCACCCTCAACCATCTCAATAGCCATAATACCGAGTGACCACAAGTCGACCTGCAAATTAAAATTCAACTTAGTTTTGAAAATGAACAGTTGCAGTTCTTTATATAAATATATGCAAGTAAAAATTGTTTAGCTCTGCCGAAATAAATTCGTTTCGAAATTTCAACTTCTATCGCATACTAATTTACATTTAGTGTGTTTCTTGGTATATTAATACTCACCTTGGGTCCGTATTGTTTGCGCGTCACCACCTCCGGAGCCATCCAGTACGGTGTGCCCACCATTGTTGTGCGTTTCGACTGTTCTGGCGAGATTTGCGCACAGAAACCGAAATCCGTCAGCTTCACCGAGCCGTCCAGGCCCAACAGTATGTTATCACTCTTGATGTCACGATGTATCACCTGATTGGAGTGTAGGAACTCCAAGGCCTGCAACACTTCGCGACAAACTGCCGCTATTTGACCCTCATCCATGCACGTCTCCGTGACGACATCGGTGAGCGAACCACCTGGCAGATATTCCATCACCACCCACAATTCCTCGGACACCAAATAACTGTCCAAATAATTCACCACATTCGGATGCTTATTCTCTCGCATAACAAGTATTTCATTGATGATTAGTTCCTTTTTCGGTTGTTGCGATAAGTTCATCTGCTTAATGGCCACTTCCATACCCGTAGATGACTCGATCGCTGTGTATACCGTGCCCGATGCGCCCTGGCCGATCTTCTCCATCTTGGTGTACTTGCGATTCGGATCACCAACCGAAACGATAGTGCGTAATTTCTCCAATATTTCTTCATCGGACATTTTCTTCTTTTTGGCGGTGCCGGAGCGCGGCTGTGGAGCTGCGGAAGCCGCCGTGCTCGGTGCCACCGCTGATGGTGTCACCAATTGTGCCGGTGTCGTGTTCGCCTGTTGCGGTTGTGGCACTGCTGCTGGTGAGCCCGTCAAACGTTTCGTATTTGGATCGGTAATATAGAGGTCTGCAGACGAGGTGTCGCCACCAACCGGTGTGGCGTATATTTGTACAGCGGCAGATGTTAGTTCACCACCGGAGATTGGTGTGGCCGGTGTTATTGTTGTGGTTGTAATGGTAGTAGGCGTCGGTAAGGGTGGTGGTGGTGGCGTTGACATCGCCACAGATTCGCAGATGGAGGAAGACACCGATGGACAATAAATGGGTGGCAGCAGTGACGCATCGTCATTAAATGATGGAAACGATGAAAAGGAGGAAGCAGAAGAATCGTGATTAGTCGTCGTTGCATTACAATCGATAAATTGCAAATGAGTGCTAGCAGTGGAGTTAGTAGCTGTTGTTGTTCTTGTTGTTGTAGTAGTAGTTGTGTCAACTGTTGCAATGTTAGTAGGACTAGCAGTAGCAGTAGCAGTAATGATAGAAGTAGAACAAGTACCAATGACACCAATAACACTCGTATTGCTATCAAGATTACTGGCAATGGTCGTCGACGTAGTCAACAACGTTGCGGTTATATTACAAATGGATGTCGATGCATGCGTAGCGACAGGCTCAACAGTTTGCTGTGGCAGAGGCGGCGCAGTCGCAACGCACTCGGACGTTGCTGTTGCTGACTTTGCTGCTGCTGCTGCAGGCGAAACAGAAACAAAAACACAAAACGAAAACAAACAAACGAACGAACGGAAGGCGAAACGGAAAAGCAGACGATACGCAACATACAAGTCAGTTATTTCTTATTTTTTTTGGTTAATTTTTGTTATAAGATTGAAATTGGTTAGTACTAAAAGCGTTTGTGCACATAATTTCCTTACAGTGACCGCGAAAATTATGTTTTTACGCGCTACATACTCACACTTTCATACACACACACATATATGTATATTAACCGGCAGAAAAATCCACATTCAAACGTATGATACATTGTATGTATTGCTATGTAATGTATGTATGTATATGTGTTAGTAGTGTTAGCCATACGCAAGCGAGGATGTGCGTGATGCGTTTGCCAATTACACACGTGCCAACAACTGTATATCGTATAATGGAATTAAAAAAAAATACTTTTACACCATCAATGGCTAAGTTAATTTGCTGCCAAAATGTCGTGGTTTCACATTTTCAACTATGCACTTCAAAAACGCACTGCAGTTTGCTGGAACGCGTGCAACTTGCGAAATGTATTGTTTACTACTAACTAAATTATTTACAACAAAGTGGCAAAACAAAAAACCAAAAGCATTTAATGGTAGACTGTAATTACTTTCGTTATTTTTGTTCTTATCCAACGTGGTTGTTGTTGTCGCACTTGTTGCTGCAGCTGCGGCGGCGACGCTTGCGGTTGCCGCAATTGCGTTGTTCGGCGTGCGGTATTGTTGCTGTTGCGGTTGCGCAACATTGTTCTGGTGTTGATGTTGGTGTTGCTGCAGCTGCTGCTGTTGTTGTTGTTGCAGTTGTTGTAGCGGCGTGGTTGGCGTGACCGCACGCAAATGTTCAATGCCCTCCGACACAGACACCGCCCCCTCAATGGGACGCGTATAGATCGATTTCGTGCGTTCGGGTCGCGATGCGATCGGCGGTGGCGCCGGTTGTGGCGCACCCAATATATCATCTTCATTGGCGGACGAATGTTGCGAAGATGAGGAGGCCGTATTTCCACCAAAATTATACGAATGTGATTGACTCAAAGCGCTACTATGTGTCTGATGGTGATTGCCATGTACCGTCGGCCCCACACCACCGATACCACCGCCAATGCTGCCGCCCAATTGACCGATCAAACCAACAGTGTTGGCATTCGCATTCGCATTTGTACCGCCAAGGCTTAGATTGCTGAGATTGACGCCAATCAAATTGCCGCCACTATTCGAAGCGTGTAACTCCGAGTCTGTTGGTGTGCTGCTGGGACTGCTGCTGCTAACGCGGCTTAGCGAGGAGCCTATAATGAGGGTCATACATGAGAGCATGTATTTTATAATATTTGTGTGCAATGAGTTTACCTGAATGCGTCGTAATGGCATTTGTCATGTATTTGGAACTTGGTCGCTGCTTTGTTGTATTGTCAAACCACTTGAGCACATCCAGCACCGCTTGTGGGTTGTTCTTCTGCTCTTGTTTGCTGATGTTTGAATTCATCAGTAGACGCGCCCACGCCTCCGGCATGCCCTGGAAACATAGGAAAACGGGGAAGATTAATAAAAAAAAGAATCGATTAAAAGGAAATGGTAAATTCAAATATTTAACCATAATCAATATTTGCTAAGTGGCTTGAAAATTAATTACATTTACAGCAAAATGTGTGTGCCTGCTAACTAGCCAAACTAAATTCGTGTGCTATGACTTGCTCGTGCGTACAACTTACAGCGCAGTAGCAAAAATAAAGCTTGCGAAGAAAGAAAGGTGGTAAATTCGTAAAAAATAAATAAAATAGATAAACGCAAGTGTCTGCGCCGGCAGCGTTTTTGCGTAAAAGCTTGTTTTGTTTTTTTGTGCCAACGGCTGAATAACAATGAAAATAAATACGACCGGCCAATTCTTACGAAATTTATGAATAACTTTTGTTTAGGGCAATGTGAAAGGGATACGTACGTGATTGGCATATGAATAAGAATAACATTAATTGCATTTTATGTGGCCGATTTATGATGACCGAAAAAACTCGAAAGAATATGAGGACATATCCAAAAATGCATTATTAAACGGATATAGATGTAAATATTATAATTTAAAGAAAAAATTATTTGAAGTTAAGTGATTTGTTTTCCTGTGATTCTCATTTCGTTCAGATATTTTTCAAAATCGCATGCGAAATTTTTGCACTAATTCTAAACAAAAAACATTGAAAATTGAATTTAACACCAGAAAATATTAAATATTTATTCCTTGAAATAAAATATTTGATTGTTATATACAAGGTGTGTTCCAAAATAAACAGGACTTTTTGAATCTGCTATCTTTATCGATTGTCCAGTGAAAATTTCATGACATTTCATCGATTGGAAGTTATTGCGTTTTAAGTGTCAGTATGTTTGTGTTATTGGTGCGAAAATGAGCTTCGAACAAAGAGCCAACATTAAATTTTGTTTTAAAATTGGTAAAACTTTTACCGAAACGTTGACGAAAAATTGATGAAACAAGTTTATTTCGATGATTCCCTATCCCGTAACAGAGTGCACGAGTGGTTTCAACGTTTCCAAAGTGGTCGTGAGGATCACTGGAAATTCCATCAAAACTGTGCGTGAATTCATCAAAAATCAGCCAAAATCATCGTTGAAATTCATGGAAGTGGAATTGAACATCTCCAAAGCATCGATTTATCGCATTTCGACCGAACATTTGGGCTTACGAAAGGTGTTCCGCACAAATTGACTGACGACCAAAAATTGCTCAGAATCCAACATTCGAAGGACGATTATTTGACCAAAAATCACATTTTAACCATTAACCACTCCCCGTATTCACCTGTTATGGCACCGTGCGACTTCTTCCTTGCAAAAGCTGTATTGAAGCAGAAAGAGACTATTTTGAATAAAATAAATTGATTTTGCCGAAAAAACCATTTGTTCTGTTTTTTTTTAAAGTCCTGTTTACTGTGGAACACACCTTGTATAACAAGTTGCACCGAATATAATAGTATTATAATCTTAACGGTTAGACGGAGTCGGACCATTGCCATGTACACAAAATAATTTGTGTGAAAATATGTAATTTAAAGTAGGGTTCAATAGGAAAGCTCCTCTAATAAAATTAATGGATTCCTTAAAGTATTTGATTTTTATAACTAAATTAGGAGAAAATATTTCTTGTTCGATTTTTCAAATTTACTACTAAATTACTAAAAATTCCATAATTTTTAAAATAATAATGCCAGAAACGTAAATTTCGATTGCAAGAAATATAAATTATATGTACATGGTATACCTTTATAATATATCAGCACAAAAACTTTCTTAACATTTTTTTAATGAAATTTTATATGCAACTCTCAAGCCATTTGACCGATTTCAATCAAATTGGACATATAACAGCCCCGTCTTTTTGGTAAAGTTGTAAAATCGGCTCACAATCATACCTCTCATGCCATGCCATTTAAACCCTGAGTTTGTTATGTACTTGATATTAAAATAATGGATAACATTTTGCTAGTTCTCTCTAGCCACGTTGTTTGATAAAAAATTGTATTTTATGAAAATCTTTATGAATCTGAACAATATGATCGGAGATTGTAGCGCTGGAGAATGATCCTTAGACAAAAAAACTCATGCTAAATTTCGTGAAAATATCTTGTACAGAAATGTTTCTATATAACGACTTGAATTTTGGCAGTTACCATATATGCTATAGTAATTCGGCATTCGGCGGTTCCAATAAAAGAGCAGCTTCTTGGAGAGAAAAGAACTTGTCCAAAAACTGAATATAATATATACTTTGTAAGGTCTCCGACGTTTCATTCAGGGCATTACTTCGTGGTAAAATTAATATACTCTGTTCAGGGTTTAAATAAAAAACATGGAATCTAAGCTTAAGGGTTAGAATAATGACAACTTAACAAGAAAAACTGGTATTTTTCGATAAAAAATATGACCTTGAAATGTTGACTTTGAAAATTTGATATAGGCACCGATATAAAATTTATTAAGTTGGTTGAATGTTTTACTACAAACTAACACATTACACCAAACAAAACTTAATTTCACATTTAAAAACACATTTTTGTATATTTTCCAATACTTAAGTGTAAGTTTAATAGATAATGCAAAGTAATGCAAAAGTGACATAACTTTAGGCAATAGCACGTGTGTGTACTAACTTTAAGAGTATAAAAGCTGGCTAGAGTTTTTATAGCATTAAAAAATATAAATATTATATTACTGGCATACATACATACATACGTACATAGATATTACGTACACATGTTAAGCGATTATAGTAGATTTAATAAAAAAAAAACATTAACAGCCAGTAGAAAAAGGAGCAAAGCATTTGACGTTAGGTAATTCTGTGTTTATGTTTGTATACAAATGTACAGATGTTATAGTGACACTATTTTCTAGAGCTTAGTAGAAAAAATATAATTAAAACGAATAATGAAAAAGAAAATACTGTAATAAAAACTCTAACTAGCACAAATCAGCGCGCGTTTGGGGGTGTGAATGCGTTGGATGCGCTACAAGCAGATTTTGACGTTGGCTGCTAAATAAATCCTCAATATGTAGGTATAGCGCTTATTGCTTGGAAGTTATCTTTACACTATCCTTAACGCTTTTTGTCGTACATTTACACTTGCATAGCCGATACTTACTTTTATTGGCAGCTTGTATGTGCATAAGCAAACACGCACGCATATTTTCCAAAAAAAAAGATTGAATTGATAATAAATGTATACAGGAAGAAAGAAAGAAAAGAAGAAAAAGACAACAAATAAAATAATCACCGAAATTACAACTAAATACTGCCTCAAAACTTAATAATATTATAATTTGTTTGTTGTTGCTGTTATAATGTTTGAATAAAGAAATGTTTTTTGGTATACATATATATTTTTTGTTTGTTGCAATTGTATATCTTAATATTCGGTGTAGTTTGCAACTGAAAAGTAGCGCAGACGAAGCAAAAAATGATTGAAAGCGGTGCTAAATATATGTGAAAGTTGTTGTTGCTTAGGCAAATTTTAAAAAATGCCAATTGTAAAGATATGTAAAGATTTCTTTTTCAAAATCTATTTTACTAATTTAAAAAATTGTTGCGTTTACACTTTTGTTTAAGGTCTTCAAAATTTGCAATGCAAAAGAGCATAACAATCGAAATTAAAACATAAGTAGACTGATTTTTTTTTGCATTTTGAAAAATATTTAACTTTTGAAAAGAAAAGTATGTAAACATAGCCTTACTGATACTTAAAAATATGGCTCACAATTTGAAATTAAAGCTTTATTTACTAAGCGAATTGGGCTGTAAGGAAAATTTATGATTTTTCAAATGAATATGTATGTATATGTATATATTTTTTCCCAAATACCAGACGTATTTGGAAATTACATATAGTTATTTACTTTTAAATATACCACTTATCTAAATCATGGTTTCCCTTTCCTCAACTGGAATTTGGCTTGAAGATTTCTTAACGGAACTACTTATAACCAATTTGTTTAATTTTTTTCTACCATCATCTCGAACTCAGTTTACAATCAGCATAAACATATTTTTCCAATTAGCGACTCTACGGCAAGTAACAGAAAACTTCTGAATGCGGGCGACTTGAATATTTCGATGCCTCCTACATGTCGAATATTTTAATACACCTATCGGAAACAAGAGGGAAATCTCGACCAAACAACTAGCAATTACAGAATAAAACTAGAAAATCCGTTAACTTCGGTTGTACTGGTGATGTAATCCCCTTCACAAATACAAAAGTTTAGATACCAGAATTTGCCATATGCAATATGCAATAGTGGTCCGATCTGAATAATCTCATCGGGGATCGTACTGTTGCTTTGGAAAATGATCTATGCCAAATTTCGTTAAGATATCGAGAAATTACCAGCTTATTAGAGATAAAATTTTAGATCGATATATCACTGGTTCGTGCTTATACAGACAGACCGACATGTTTATACATAAGTTTTATAGAGTCTTCGACGTTTCCTTCTTGGTGTTACAAACTTCGTGGCAAATTTAATTTACCCTTTTTCAGGGTACCAACAAATGTATCACCCACACAAAAAAGTTGTTTGGACACATTTTAGAACCACTTCAGGACTACAAACCGGCATCCGTTCCCGCGACCGGTAACCGGAACGGACACAGATTTTTATACGGCCAAGGATTGTCAAATCGGCGTCATTTCTCCAAATTACTTTAGGAATGTTTTCTGCCGCTAAAACTACTGCTATTACAAACAGGCATATAAAATTGATTGCACCTAAGATTCGGTCAAAAAGCTGCCTAGATAAAGTCCTATTTATCAGTACATATTCCTTCTACGACATACTATATACTTGTATTATATTTCCAAAAATTAATTAATTTCCTACAAATCTATTTGCAAATCGAAATGGGTCATATATGGACTAAGTTGCTACTTAATCTAGTTTCCAAATAGTTTTCTTCTTTTAATTATTAATGAAATCAACAAAGTAGAAATAAAGGTAAATATGTACATATATAATCAAGCATAAAATGTGCTTAACCAGTACACAGCATACCAAAAAATAATTATTCTAACATGTTAGTGTTTTTGCTTAGCAAATATTTGCATAGAACTTTGCATTTCGTTTAAGCGAAGATTCGCAGTGGGAAATTTGCTAAATGCATAAAGAAAAATTTGGTGACCGTAGCTGAAGGGCACGCGTGAGTTCTTCTTATACTGCGCGAATAAACCTCAAGCTCTTAATAAAAAAAGGGAAATATACGCAAATAATGGTGATGATCGGTTAGATAATATAAAGACTGCACGCACCAAACAAGTCTTGAAGCTCGGCCGAACACAGAAAAAAAATGTGAGGCGCCAAATACAAATACATATATTGCCCATAGAAAAGTTCCACCAGTTACTTTAGACAAAATGCATTACATCTCACATGCACTTACAGCCGTTTTCTCCGTGTATGCCGTTGTGCGCATTCTGAAGGATGTCGGTGTTTCATAAGCACTTGCAACAATTTTTGTTTTGCCGATACAAAATAAAGACGACACTACCCGAATTCACGCATTATCACGATTTCACTATAACGGAGGAAGTAAACGCTTTTAGAAAGTATGAAGAAAACGACACTGATTCGAGTTTCTAAAACAAACACTGTTATCTGTGTGTTGTTTAACTGGCGACTTTATCAGCAAGAATGTTTGCACTGCTGCACTTGAAAGTGTGAGAGTCATGATTGTGGTGAGTCATTAAGGTGGCACCTATACAGAGAACAAAGCTTGTTTTTCATAGCGCGAAGATTTAGAAAACTAATATTTTTTTATATTTTACTTAATGATTGAATGGCTGTGTTAATTTGCAAAAACAACTATTTGAGTGAGAAAGGCAAAAGTTAAATTTTCAGTTTTCTTGAAGCATGAAACTATGCGCATAAATAAGCAGCAATTTGTACCATAAATATTTATGCATATCCAGCTTTTCAAAATGTGCATAAGCGGCGATTCGTATTGAATGAAATGGACAACTTACCGTAAATTCACCGGTGATTGCATCGAAGCCCACATGCACGGTATGCTCGAAATTCGTGGGATAAGATATATTCGGTTTAGAGTCTGTATGCGAGGGCTTCGAACCTTTTATCTTATTTTTTAATGTCTTTTTCTTGCGATCGGGATCATCTGGCTCTGTGAGAACATAAAATTGAGAATTAGCTGAGAACAAACAAACTAAACACACGCACTTACCTTTGGGCAACGGGCGCATATCGACGGGTGGTCCATCACCAGCACTGCCTACACCAACCCCCGTGTTGATGGCACTACCGCCGACACGATCGCCACCGCGATTGCTGGTCAAACGCACAGGCGGCGCTGGTGGTTTGTCCTCTTCGCTGGACATTTTTTTCCGTTGCTGCAGCGGTTTGGGGAGATGATGATGTTGTTGTTGTTGATGTTTTTCGTTTTGTAGCTCTGCAAATGGATATTGGTATAGCGTATAGTTGCGATTGGTTGGACGAACGATAGCCAACTGAGGCGCGTCGATGACCGGCAAGCGTTCAACTGTGGGCGCTGCAAAACAAAAACGAAATAATGGATAAGAACGGTAATAAATATACATATTGTGTGTAAAAATAAAATAAAATAATATACATATGTACAAATATTTGATTTTGTTTTCTATTTATGTTGTGTGAGATTACTCAACATTTTCGGACTAAATAAGCTTTGCTTCACTCCATTGAAACTTTATTTTGCTTTTATACATACATATGTTCTGCACAGCAATAACCGTCAGTCGATTATTACAGACAGACGCTGATAGCAGGGAACGCGATCGCGTCATGTCATTGAAATTCGAACTTAAGAGCGTTTGTCACACTTTTTTGCAAACAAGGCTATAAAACGAGTGGAATAGAATGTAGCAAGAGAAGACCGTGAGGCAAAGGCGTATGCACTGGCTTTATGATGAGTGGAAACGAAGAAAGGTGACAAAAATACAAATTAAATAATAATAAAAATTATCAACTAAAATCAATCGCATTAGAACTTGAGCGCACAGCACATAAATAACAAAAACATATAGACAAATGTATGTACATATATTCATATGATATTATACAATAATATTTTTTGTTATCTGCTTTCACACGTTGTTTGTCAAGTTTGTTGCTTATTTTTCTTTATCCAACGCTTTTCTAAAACTTATTGTGTGCTGCGGGAAATTGGAACAACTTTGCATTGTCTATTGTTGGTATCAGCAATTGATAAGTAGCCAGACTGCAAATGGAAGAATGGGGCCGGCAGCAGAGCAATGAGAAATACTAGAAAAGCTGAAGGCTAGAGCCAGTAGGAACTGAACAAGTTAACACTATATACATATATATATATATGTTCGTCAAAATTTTACCATTATCGGCACCCCAACAACAGCAAAAACAAATGTAAATTGAACAGGAATGACAGCAGCGACGGCGGCAGCACAAAATGTCAATAACTTTGCTGTCGCAAGACATTCCTCGCCGTTAGTCTTCCGGTTGGCTTTGAAAATCACGGGAAATTCACGACAGCGAAGTGGGCGATGGAATGAATAATATGTATGTACGATGTGTACAACCGACGGTGCATACGTATATCGATACATATAAACGCAAACGTACGCGTGCACAAATGCAACAAATAATCAAAGAAAACGAAAATAAATCTATAAACGCGCGCGCTCAACGCAATGTCAGACAAACAGCGGGGTCTTGATATCGGCGGGTGGCATAGGATAGGCCAGAAGATCAACAGTGGCAACCGCGTAGGTGACAAGAGCGAGTGTCACATAAATTCTTTGAGAAAACTATATTTACTAGAACAAATAATCTGTGCTGTGCGTGCCGAACGTTGGGATGTAGTAGACGTTGAGAGAGCGCGAGCGTAGAGCCAATGCTTTTGCAGTATACGTATGGTTGGTAATTCAGCCGATTTCGTAGGCAAGAAAATCCAAAAACCAAAACCCGCATCATCCTACATGGCTAAAAATACGCGCAAAAAAGCAAAAAAATAGCATAATAAAGAAATAAATATAAATAAAAATAAGTTAGAAATCAAAAAGTAATTGAAAACGGTGGTAGTGCTGGTAGTAGAGACGAAGGGAAATGGCAGTGGTTTTGGAGCGCGGAGGTGGTGAAGGTAATTGTGACAGTGACAGTAGCGTAGAAAAAGAAAACAAATAAAATACAATATGAAAAATAAAAATCACAGCAAAGTAGATGCTGCCTGCCAAATGATGTGCGGCAAAAAGTGCACACACGCACGCTAATATACATATGTATACATATGTGTGTATAGTGCGCCTATGCAAGTAGAGATTGACGTGGGCGTAGTAACATTTAATTGAATGGATAAAATAACATGCGAATAAAAGTAAAATTTCACATTATATAGATAAAACAATCCATTTAATTAGACTTGCTTATGCAATTACACTTATTTGTTCGAGCTAACTTGACTTATCTCTATTTATCAAATAAATAGAAATATACTTGGTGTTATAATGGAATAATGTTCTCAAGTTTGCTATTTTCTTTATACAGTAAATCTTATTAGAAAAAAGTCAATTCATTTAAAATTTATACATCGTGAGCATTTAAACTTGACAAAGCGGTCATTTATCATTTAAGAAACTGCCTGTATTATATAGACTAAAGTCAATCTTTGCTATGGGACAGAAGTTACGGTTCGGTTTTTTCATGCATAAGAACGTTTGAGATTGATTTTTAGAAACAATGACCTAAAATTAAAAAAATGCACTAATGTTTTTACTTAAAAATCCATAATGGAATTATTATAAAATTATTACCACAAACTTCTTCTATTCCGCTCAAATCGGAATATTATGTTATTGTGGACTCTGTGAGTCATCGATTTAGAGATATTTTAGATTCATGTACATTAGCAACTATAACAATTTTGTAATTAGATAAGTATATATTCCGAGAATCTAAACTTAGTGGTCATAAGATAAAATAATTAATGATCAGCTTTTTTGTTCTGATACCTTTTATTGCTGTATTAGAGAAAATTAAAAACAAAAAGTAAACAAGTTAACATCTGCACAACAGCTATAATACCCTTCACAAATACAAAAAATTGCTTACAAGAATTTTATTTTTATTGCTCAGTTCTTTGCCTGATTTAGTAAAGATATGTATCTCATCAAATGAAAAAGTTTTTCATACAATCACTTAATTCCGATGGTTCAGTTTGTATGGAAACAATACGCTATAGTGGTCCGATGTAGACGGTTCCGGGAAAGAACGTGTGCAAAACTTCAGATTGATATCTCAAAAACTGAGGGATTATAGTTCTCGTATATATAGACGAACAGGCGGACATAGCTAAGTCGACTTATACTGATCGTTTAGATATACATATATACATATATTTTACAGGATCTCCGACGTTTAATTCTGAGTATTACACACATCATAGCAAACTTAATATGCCCTGTTCAGGGTATAAAAAATGGTGTGAAAAGAACAAGTAAGGAAAAGCCAAGTTCAGATGTAACTCATTTCATACTCTCGCAACTTGGAAGAATCAAAGCCAGAGGTATACCTTCAGTGTTATAAGGTTTATTAGTTATATGGGGTCTAGGGCAAGTAATAAATTTTAGGCAAAAGATTAACCACTATTAGAAAAACATGCTCTCTCAATTTGGTTAATATAACACATATATATATGTATTTGCAGATATACACGGTATTAAAGCAAAAAAAAATCGAAAATCTTTCTATCAGTCATAAGATGGCAGACCTCTATTCGAGGAAATTTTTTATCTCGATAAAGAAAGATGGAAAATTAAAGAATCAGACGGAAATAAAAATTGTGTTATTGTATGTAGGCGTGGTTTTTGTCTGAATATATACATTAAACCTATTAGGGGTAACACAGGTTCTCTCGTTTTTGCGATTCAATGTACCATTTTACATAAATGGCGTTTTGAAGGCGTTGTAGTGGTCCGATTACGCTTATCCACGAACTCGTCCTCCCTCTTTGCCATGGATATTAATATGCATAAACTTGGGACTTAATAACAAGAGAAGTTGCATTAAATAAATCTATAAATTTAAGTATGCAACTCGCATATGTATAACCCAAAAAAGCAAAAAAATTTCCGAGACAACTGAAAACTCTCGATAAACGCATATCGGATTAACTGCACCCGCACTGCAGCTAAAAAAAAACTGTTGCTTTTGTGGCAACTATGCCTGTCACAGTCATTGATCGTCGCAAAACAAGCGCTGTCTGTCTGTATGTATGCATGAATATATGAAGTGGCGTCTTGCATGGATTTTCAACAGCGCCACTGGCTGCATAACTCTCTACGCTGTCAACACAAACCAAAAAAAGGAAAAACGACTGAAAAAATAGCGGGAAAGGAAGAGAGTACCACAACTATGTCGACTGGTAGGCAAAAAATTAAAAATAAAGTAACTACATCAACGATGGGGAAATTGAAAAGTGTGCTGGCAAAATAATTCAATGGGATAAGAACAAAAAGCAACAGGAATGGCAGAGGCACAGAGCAATGGCATCAGTAGCAACGACTGCGAAAGGGCATGCACATATGGATGTACAATACATGCTTGTGCATTTGCATATCAAACGCAAGAGCGTGTGTGCCTCACATAGCCATATACCGTCGTCCATAATTTCAATTTCAATAAATTTGCCGCAACTTGATAAAAATAAAATCCACTAAATACTAAATTTAAAAGTGGAAGCCAAATCCACTGAAAATAAATGCTACTGCAATATAAAAGCGTTGGAGACAAATAATGTAATAACAAAAATAAAGCGAAAAAACTCCAAAGAATTAAAGAAAACCATTGCAGTCTGCCGCCAAAATGGGCAGTGCCGGCGGCAGGTTGTACAAGCAAAAAAAAACAGGCGTCGCACGCGCGATAAGCAAGAAGTCGCCACTACAGGCTAACAATATATGTATGTATGTGTATGTCTACCAATATGAATATGTAACAAATGAATACAACTGCTAACAGAAGCTGTCATTTTTGTAGGCAAAAAGAGGGCAATGTACCATAAATATAAAATCTATAATCAAATTGCTGAATCAAAATCTGTGGGGTAAAAAGGCTACTGGTGTGAAAAAAATTAAAAAAGATTTAGTTAATATGTATACAAATTGTATAAAATTACAGAAAAAAATCAAAAACTACAAAAATGCACTACAATAAAGCGGAAAAAGAGTCATAAATACTTTCACAATCAAAGTATAAAAAGTTAAAATTTTGGACCGATACAAAACTATTGCATTAGCAGAAATGCGAGAGAAAGAAAGGGGGTATCAGAAACTGGCTGTTCTAAAAACAGAACTCAATATGGGTTCGATGGAACTTAGTAGTTTCAGTTTTATTATATCCCTTATTAGTTTACCTGACTCGAGAAAAAGTAGTTATAAATGTTATAATACATTTCTGAAATCAAATTCGTTAAATGCAACAGGTTTCACGCAACAGGCCATAAACAACTTACTGCAAATATACATATTCACACATACACACTCTTATAACCTTCACCTGATTAAATCAACTACCTTCTTTATCAATGAAAATTCATTATTCAGATATAAGAACGTTTCAACACTGGGAATATAGAAATGCACATGCACATGCTAACATTTTTAACCATACATATGTATTTAGGTAGGGGGTACTTGTTGCCCTCTATAACAACTAACGAATGGGGAAATGACTGAATTCTGCTACCGCTGCAATGGAAATTGTCGATTAAATAGTGACAAAAAGGCAGCACAGCGCAGCGGGTTGAAACATCACTAAAACAGCAGCTCTCTGGCATATCGACGTTTGCAGCAGTTGCGGCAGCGAGTATGATTCATCTTTATCAGTTTGTCGGTCGACGAGACAATCAGCCCCAGCAACGGCAGCAGGCCTGGCGTCAACATTGTGAGTCCGTCCAGCACACAGCTGCTGACTCCGGCTTTGGTTGAGACCGCCGGAGCAAGTGGTTGTGGTTGTGCCACGTTGTCAATGTTTGGCTGAAGTCAATAATAAGTATGAACGTATATATGTATGTAAATGTATGTGTAGGTATGTTTGCATGTAGTACAGAGGGAACTAGATGGAATATAGGCGGTAATTGAAGCTTTACTGCTGAAATGATATATGACAGCTGTGAATTTGAATTTTACGCCACTGCCATATGTAGCACCAACGTATTAACTGGAAGGTGTGAACATGTAATTACGCGAGAACAGTAAGCAAATAAGCAAAATCTGAGCGCAAATATATATTTTACAAACATGCATTAGTACATATAAGAATCGTAAAACCTACATTTACATACTTATATTAGGAAAAGAGAAAATTTAAATAAATTTTTTTTTACAGAACCAAAGCAATATCGGGAAAACAAAACCAATTTTTACAACAATAGATTACTTACAAACCTGAGGAATAAGTCTTGGAAAAACCGCTAATAAAATTTCGGAAATATGAATTTTTTAAGAAATTAAATAAAAAAATAATAATAAAATGAATGGTACATATTGTGAATAGGCCATATAACCGTCTCGTCCTTTGCAAACCCCATAATGATAGGCCAATTCCTTCTTTAGCCATTTTAACAACCTAACATGCATGAAAATATGCACACGTGCATGGAATTCGCAAGAGACAAAAAACCAAGAAGGAAATAGATAACATGCCAGCAAATAACAGTCAAGATGATCCAAGTAACAGGCACAGTTACAAAACAAAAGAGGCAAGAGGCAAACACTTGCCGTATGAATATACAACAGTCCCAGCACCACTTGTGCATTACCTACAGCCTACCAACCAACAACATACACGACACAATCATTGAAGAGCACACACTGAAGTAACACAGCATAGGTTGGAAGAAGTGCATACGGAACAAAGGTGAGCGCAAATAAGTAACCTAAGTATGACGTAGACCCAGGCAAAACAAAACGCTAAAGTATACAAGAAAATTAATACAATATGTGTGTAATGTATAAATATACATCTACATATGCAACTAATTCGCTGACTGGCTATATGAGTCGCTTGCTTGGCTTGTCTAGCTAACCGACTACCGGCATGCTTAACGCATTCAAGCGCAGTGGTATTACCGCATATGCAGATACTAATGCAGTTGCAACATAGGTGCAATATACCGTAGAGATAGGTTGTGGTTACTTCGCTAAGACCAGTACTAAGTAACACTATCAGCCCATTACTATGTGGTTGTTAGCCAAATTGGGACTACCGTTGCTGTTGTGGAAGCCCTCACTATTAGACTCACACTACTTCAAGTAGCGTCTTCAACAAGCAGCGCCCACTTGTATTTTTGGTTAGGTATGCCGCCGCGATTAAGATGCACCTATTTAGACTGTAAGTATATGTAGGGGAAGCGGAGAGTAGTTCTGAAAGTGGCATGGAAATTGTGGAATTAGCGGTTGTGTAACTGCGCGTATGCTAACGTAAGCCGCGTTGATTTTAAAAATAACAAATATGAATTTATATTCTTATTTATATGTAAATATGTAGAGATGTCTATTCGTTTGTTGAGTGTTTCAGCAAAAGTACATTTGCACTGCATTGCATGTATGAAATACAAATAGTATATGTATGTACATAAGTCTGTGATTTCATACTCAAGCGTGCTTTGCGGGCTTTTTCTATTTTAGGTTTACTTACTTCACAAAAAAATGTTTCACTAAATACATATGACATAGTGTATAACATTGACAACAACAAAAATATATGTATATCTATTAACTTAAACAAGAAAAAACTGTTAAGTGCAGTGAAGTTGGAAAACCTTTCATTTATAAAAAAGTACACGGTCAATTCGTAAAAAAATTTTCCTTGCAAGGACTTGATTTTAATCATTCAGTTCGCATGTCAGCACCATATATGATATAGTGAACGGATCTGGATTTTTTTAGATTGCAGCATTGCTTTTGATAAATTTTTTGCCCATTTCAAAAAGATATCTCGTCAAATAATATAGTTTTCCATATACGGTCTTATTTTTAATCGTTTAGTTTGGTAACCAGGCTGCTTGGCAATAAAAAGATATGTGCAAAATTTCTGAACGATATCTCAAAAATTAGGGGCTCCCTAGGCTATATACAATTACCGTGTTAAAACTTTATGTAGCAAGTTAACCGGTGTCCACCACCTTCTTCCTCGTTTGCGTTTACTTTTAAGTCATATTCGGAGGCGGAAATACTACCATTATTAGTTGTTGCTTTAATAATTTTTTGTTTTCATATTTTCTCTTACAATTACACATAGCAATACGGGCATTTCATGCGTAAAAAAATGGAATGATGACGACAAAAGTGTTAGTGGGTTGCTGCCGAGTCGTGGTGTTGCGCTTCTTTAGGTGCCTCCGGAACCGTACGACGGAAATATGAAGACCACAAAAGGAAAACTAACAACTATAACTACTTCTAGTAGTTAAAATTTAACAATAGGCTACACAACCACTAGAATAGCTATAGCTAAAGCACATAAACGAGTGTGACACAAAGCCAACATTGCGCGTCAAAGTGTGTTCAAGTGAGTGAACGGAAACATATGCATAAATACTTAAAAAGACTGTAACACATAAATGACTGGATATGTAATGGTTTAGAATGACCAATTAGCTATGTGACTGACTAAGCGTCAAAAATTTTAAACTGTGCGTTAGGCACTATGTCTTTCAGCCAATAACTTATCAAAGCCTGAGTTAGTACGGTCGGCAGAGGTTTTGTCGGTTTATGCAAACCTGATATTAAATTAAAATTAAATATTATCGCTTATATGTGCCTGTATATTTATAATATATTTATATGCGTAATAATGTTTGATTCAATTTGGTGAGAAGGGCTTATTAACCATCTTATTTAGTAATTAATACTAGCCATTTAGCCACATATTGTGAAAAATAAAAAAAGGGTGGTTGTCAAAATCGTTTATTACGAGTTTTATTTAAACTAAACGGATATTTCCAAATTTAAAAACAAAGGTTTACATAATTATCTTCTAAATCTGAAAATGTTCATATACGTAATCATCATCATTCGCAACTTAACATTTTCACATTTGATATTAGTAGTTATAAATAACTGAATAACTCGTCCTCTACCAAAAATCAAGTCACAATGCGCACACAATTAATTAAAATTTGATGTGCATGTATTAGAGCAAGAACAAATTAATACAAACTAATTCACATTAATAATGCATATAATAGTTTATGGTTGAAAAATCAATTTATCTGCTAGACATGCGTTAGAGCAGTTGTAAATTATTTGCTACTAATAAAGGTGTTATTCGAACAATAGAGTCTCTGTTGAAACACGTCGTGTGCAAGTTTTACGAATTTTATAGAATTTAAATAACTCACCCAATAATTTAAAATACGAGGTTCTTAGAAACACTACCACCTCTTTCCTTTCCCTACGTGCTGTTACCGAGGTTAAACTTCCACATTCCTTTTATGGTTGTCTCCAAAACTTGGAATGCAAGTGTCAGCGTAATTGGTGGACCGCAGCAGCTGGTGACAATTGCGATAAATGTAATTCAGCTTTTTCGTTGTGCTGGTTTAGCTTTTTCTATCTTTACAAGTAATTTTTTTAACAACTCGCAACACCTTTCACGTTTTTAATCAAATTCTTTTCAATTTTCAACCAGTATATCTTTTTTTCTTAACCAACTTTTTGTGGAGCAGGAAATGCGTCCACTTGCCTCTCGGTCGTTTGATTAGTCTTGCCGACTGTTCCTTCTCGCTTTTTCTTTCACTTTAGTTTCATTTCAATTTTCTTAACTCTGCACTTTTGAACATACAATCAAAAAAAATAATGGCCGAGTGCAAGATAAAAAAAAATTAATGAGCGGATGGAGTACTGAAAGGTAATGAAGGAGTGAAAAATCGCATTGACTGACGAAGAACGCGAAAAAATTAAGTATGACGATTCAAACAGTAATTTACGCGACGGTGTTGCAAGCTAATCATTGTAACAATATGAAATGAAAAGTTCACAGCGATTATACACTATAATTCAATAAATGGTTAAAAATAAATTTAAATTTTTAGTTCACTTTTATGGAATTGTCTGCAAGTTAAACTTGGCCATTTCTTGGACTTATTAGACAACACAAACACACCATGGAAAAAAGCTAACTGCACTCTATCGCTGCTATCGTTTCTTGTCTACTGTCACACTCGCCAAAGGTTGCATTCGCGTGGGCGCTTTATGTGAAATATTTTTTCAAAATTCTTTTAATAAACTTTGGTAATGTTTTCGAATTTATTATAAACCTGCGTATATTTTACCAGGAATAAATATTTTACAATAAAAGACAAAAATATGTCAAAAGACTAAAATAAACGGTAATCTGTATTGTAATACAAAGTGCTAATGCTAAAAACTTCACAAGGAAACACTGACATATGCAGTCTAATTGGCATTTCTCTTTGTTTGGAATATTCGCACCGACTGTCAAATAAGATATTTTCTTAATGTTATCCTTTTCTTACATGCTTAATATGATTACTTGCTAAAGAGAGATAGTTGTTCTGATTGGATTACTGCAAGGTTGCATTCCTTCACTGTTTATGTTCACAGCGCTTTGCAAACTGTTCGATAATGCATACTTGATGAAATATTTAATATTGCAATTAATACCTTATTTAATTACAAAAACATTTGTATCAAAAAAAACTAACAGTAACCCCAGTTGTTCTTTTTAAATATGTTTATTTCAGTTTTAGTGTTCATAATCTGTTTAGTTGCAATTATTATTACGTTAATCACTTATTAGCATCGATTGAACATACTGCATCAATTAAAATATCTTTGCATACCGCTTGGCGCTTTTGATAAATCACAGAAATTCGCTTAGTTCAAATTAATAGCGGGATTCTGTAACCAGTCTCTAGTCTCTATTTGAGACATTTTGAGGTAAAGTCTCAATTTGTGACTAGTTACTATTCACTAAACAGTCCCTAACGTTAGTATCAAAATATTGCCTCCGATTTGAGACCTGATAGTTAGCAGGTCACAAAACTAAAAAGAACTCTTTTCTGCCATTTTGAATATACTGAATACAGATCATCAAAGATGTTAATCGATTGTCGTTTTTTTATATTTTGTAAGCAACTCAAACACGAAAAAGTTAAAAATAAATACATTTTACATAAATTTCGTAAATATTATGAAACAAAGTCAACACATATTTTTATTTTTATTGATAACTAGATTACCCGTCCACGCTTCACTGTGGCTGATACATAGATAATAATACTACTGCCATCTATATGATTTCTATTAGTTGGATTATAACTATTAGTTAATGAGATATAGCATTTTTGTGAAGCAACTTGTGTTAGTTTACAAAAAAATGGATCATAAAGCATTTCGTGTGTTAATAAAGCAATACTGTTGAATTTGGGCTCAGGGAAATCCTCCGATAAAAACATATTTGCTTAGCTTAAAGAGGCGAAAGCTCTGTGCAAAGTGGGTGCCTCGCAAGTTCATAATGCAACAAAAACAACGAATAACTGATTCTGAGAAGTGTTTGAGTGCTCTTTAGTCGTAATAAAACCGAATTTTTGCGTCGATGTGTGACAATAGAAACATATGTAGCTCCATCATTTCCCACTGAAGTCCAATCGACAGTCATTCTAGTGGACTGCACATGATGAACCGGTCCTCAGGCGTGGAAAGACGAAAAAGTCGGCTGGTAAGGTTATGACATCAGTCCTTTGGGATGCACGTGGTATAATACATTCTCAACGACTGATTACTGAGCCAGTTATAATCTATTTCACTGCGTATTTGGTTGCAGTTCTTTTTTACAATTCCAAATACTTAGCAATTGTATTATTTTTTAGGAAGAATCTGTTTAAAATTGTACGTATATATTCAAATGATTCCTACAAACATGAATTGTGAACAAATGCTTATTATTTGAAATATAATTTTTGTATTTATGAGTTGTAATAAATTTTGACATAAAGAGATAAAAAGTATCCTATGTCCTTACCCTGGTTCTAAGCTACCTCTCCACCAATCAGCGAAATCGGTTCAGCCGTTCTTGAGTTATAAATGGTGTAACTAACACAACTTTCTTTTATATACTAATGTACATATGTATATAGATTATGTTTTTTGACTATGTTATAGAAAATTAAATATTTGTTATCGACATATTTATTTGCATTCAAGTGTAAAAACATCTCTGAATAATGAAATGTAATAGATTTTGTGACTGTCACTTACAGAATAGCAAAATCGTCTCATGTCTCAAAAATTGTCTCCAACTTAAAGTCTCAAATTTAGAGACTTAAGACTGTATCACAGTACAGAATCGTACGGTAAATATTATATGAAGTTTATTTCACATGCGTACAAATTTATTAACTTGTTTTTTTTTTGTATTACTTAACTGCTTACAGATCAATTGAATCATTCAATTATTATACTGAATGTGACGAAGCTGTTGGGTACATAGCTGAGATTGGTAAATCGGTTAGGCCTTACACATCGGGACATATTTTTTATGGTCTGACCGGAAATTGCCTAAAGTCAGATTTGAATTTCTAATTAGTGAAAACTTGTGGACTTGTGAGGTGGAATAAACTAGTCCTATATTTTGTTCGCTGTGCAATCATAGGCGATGGAAATGTCATTTTTTGCGAAGTGGTTTCTCATGCGAAGTGGTTTCTCATGTTGTAGCGGCAAACATCCCTGAAGTAATTTCGAAGAATGTTGCCGATTGACAATCCGAGTTCCTTCTGATTATTAGACCCGACTGTTCTGGGAACTGTAGCGAAGGAGTGACATTTTGTGGTGCATTGGAGATAGAAAGGCACCTTGCGGAATTTGGTTTCATATGTATGTTATTGTTGTAGGAGCATAAAATAAATCAAGATATTATTATGACATAACGCCGGGTTGACAGTTCCTTTGTGAGATAAAATTCCGCGAGGGTTGCTTGGAACTACCATTATTCAAATAAATGTCCTCTCCCACAGAATGTAGAGCTGTCAGTTTGTTCGGATTTCGTTACAGTGTCCGTCGCTTTAAAGGAACTTAGCAATAGATTGGTGTCATGTAAAAGTTGAGGTTCTCTAGTTCGATCTCTCCTAACATGAATTCAGGAACTCGACGCCGATGCGTTGTGCTGCTTTATGGTATTTTAGCCTTTCATTTGTGATTCTCTCTGCTGAATTATAACCTTTTATATTTACATGATACTCACATGATCATCCTTTTTTAGTTTGATTCCGGTTTAATAAATTATCTTTATATATAAGCAATAACATGATTTGAAAATAGTTGGTTAAGCAGGTAGACAGACTTAATTCTTTATTTCGTCATTGCATAGCTTTTCGAATTAATGAACTTGGACTAGACCTTTTCACGGCCCAGATACCAGATACAGGACCTACTTGTCTATGGCTGTATTGAAACTAATGAAAGCCTCCATACACCAAATAGAAATATTTTCGAGCTTCCGGTTGACTCTACCATATACCGCATCTACATATGTTAAAAATATTAATGAAATTCGAAAAAAATATCTTTAGATTAAAGTCATAGGCGATGGGCAATACCTCACCCAGTCCACATATACCTAATATATGGATTTTCAAACATCCACTTGACTTCATACCTTTTACATCGACCAATCTGTCAGGTTGCATACATAAGTATATCAATTTCAAATTTCCGGTGGGCTATATACCGTACAGCTTCTTCTTAATTGGCGTAGACACCGCTTACGCTATTATAGCCGAGTTAACAACAGCGCGTCAGTCGTTTCTTCTTTTCGCTACGTGGCGCCAATTCGATATTCCAAGCGAAGCCAGGTCATTCTCCACTTGGTCCTTCCAACGGAGTGGAGGTCTTTCTCTTCCTCTGCTTCCCCCGGCGGGTACTGTGTCGAATACTTTCAGGCCTTGAGTGTTTTCGTCCATCCGGACAACATGACCTAGCCAGCGCAGCCGCTGTCTTTCAATTCGCTGAACTATGTCAATGTCGTCGTATATCTCGAACAGCTCATCGTTCCATCGAATGCGATATTCGCCTTGGCAAATGCGCAAAGGACCATAAATCTTTCGCAGAATTTTTCTCTCGAAAACTCGTAACGTCGACTCATCGGTTGCCGTCATCGCCCAAGCCTCTGCACCATATAGCAGGACGGGAATTATGAGCGACTTATAGAGTTTAGCTTTTGTTCGTCGAGAGAGGACTTTGCTTCTCAATTGCCTACTCAGTCCTAAGTAGCACCTGTTGGCAAGAGCAATCCTGCTTTTAATTTCCAGGCTGACATTGTTGGTGGGTTAATACTGGTTCCTAAATAGACGAAATTATCTACAACTTCAAAGTTATGACTGTCAACAGTGACGTGAGAGCCAAGTCGCGAGTGCGACGACTGTTTGTTTGATGACAGGAGATATTTCGTCTTGTCCTCGTTCACCGCCAGACCGATTTCTTTTGCTTCCTTTTCCAGCCTGGAGAAAGCAGAACTAACGGCGCGGGTGTTGAGGCCGATGATATCAATATCATCGGCATACGCCAGCAGCTGTACACTCTTATAGAAGATGGTATCTACCTTCTCTATTTAGTTCTGCAGCTCGAACTATTTTCTCCAAAAGCAGGTTGAAAAAGTCGCGCGATAGGGAATCGCCTTGTCTGAAACCTCGTTTGGTATCGAACGGCTCGGAGAGGTCCTTCCCGATCCTGACGGAGCTTTTCGAGTTACTCAACGTCAGTTTACACAGCCGTATTAGTTTTGCGGGGATACCAAATTCAGACATCGCGGCATAAAGGCAGCTCCTTTTCGTGCTGTCAGAAGCAGCTTTGAAATCGACGAAGAGGTGGTGTGTGTCGATTCTTCTTTCACGGGTCTTTTCCAAGATTTGGCACATGGTGAATATCTGGTCGGTTATTGATTTTCCAGGTCTGAAGCCACACTGATAAGGTCTAATCAGTTTGTTGACGGTGGGCTTTAATCTTTTACACAATACTCTCGATAGAACCTTATATGCGATGTTGGGGAGGCTAATCCCACGGTAGTTGGCGCAGATTGTGGGGTCTCCTTTTTTATGGATTGAGCATAGCACACTTAAATTTCAATCGTTGGGCATGCTTTCGTCCGACCATATTTTACAAAGAAGCTGATGCATGCTCCTTATCAGTTCTTCGCCGCCGTGTTTGAATAGCTCGGCCGGCAATCCGTCGGCCCCTGCCGCTTTGTTGTTCTTCAGGCGGGCAATTGCTATTCGAACTTCTTCATAGTCGGGTAATGGAACGTCTGCTCCATCGTCATCGATTGGGGAATCGGGTTCTCCTTCTCCGATGGTGTTGTGCGTTCACTGCCATTCAGCAGGCTGGAGAAGTGTTCTTTCCATAATTTATGTAGTATGCTCTGGGCATCAGTGACTAGGTCACCTTTGGGGGTTCTACAAGAGTATGCTCCGGTCTTGAAACCTTCTGTAAGCTGCCGCATTTTTTCGAGCCTTACCCCTGTCGGCCAGCTTATCAAGCTCTTCGTACTCACGCATTTCGGACTTCGGACTCTTTCTTTTTCTGTCTACAAATGCGTCTCGCTTCCCTCTTCAACTCTCGGTATCTATCCCATCCAACACGTGTAGTGGTCGATCGTAACGTTGCGAGGTAGGCAGCCTGTTTTCTCTCCGCTGCGACACGGCACTCCTCGTCGTACCAGCTGTTCTTTTGCTCTTTCCGAAAACCAATGGTTTCGGTTGCAGCTGTACGTAAGGAGTTTGAAATGCCGTCCCACAGTTCCCTTATACCGAGTTGTTGACGAGTGCTCTCAGAGAGCAGGAGTGCAAGCCGAGTAGAAAATCGTTCGGCTGTCTGTTGTGATTGCAGCTTCTCGACGTCGAACCTTCCTTGTGTTTGGTGGCGTGCGTTTTTTGCTGCACAGAGGCGGGTGCGAATCTTAGCTGCAACAAGATAGTGGTCCGAGTCGATGTTAGGACCTCGGAGCGCCCGCACATCTAAAACACTGGAGACGTGTCTTCCGTCTATCACAACATGAGCGATCTGGTTGGTAGTTTTTCGATCCATATTTCGGGCCCCGGCGAAGTCAATCAGCCTCAACCCATTTGGGGATGTTTCGTCGTGGAGGCTGAATTTACCGACCGTAGTGCCAAAGATACCTTCTTTGCCCACCCTGGCGTTAAAGTCGCCAAGCACGATTTTGACATCGTGGCAAAGCGCTCATAGGTGTGCTCCAAGCACTCATAAAAGGCATCTTTGGTCACATCGTCCTTCTCTTCCGTCGGGGCGTGGGCGCAAATCGGCGATGTGTTGAAGAACCTCGCTTTGATGCGGATTGTGGCTAGACGTTCATTCACCGCAGTGAATGATAGTACTCAGCGACGGAGTCTCTCTCCCACCACGAATCCTACACCAAACTTGCGCTCCTTTATATGGCCACTGTAGTAAATGTCACAAGACCTACTCGTCTCTGTCCTTGTCCCGTCCATCGCATCTCTTGGCGGTGATGTCAGCCTTTGTTTTTACGAGTACATCAACCAGCTGAGCAGCGGCACCTTCCCAATTAAGGGACCGGACATTCCAGGTGCATGCCCTCAATTCGTAGTCCTTATTTCGTTTGCCATGGTCGTCATCAAAAGGGGGGTCTCTCATCCGAGGCTGGTTATACCTATTCACTGGGGGTGTTTTTTTTACGTGGCGGGTCCCAAACCCAGCGCACAACCCTATGCAGGGGATGTTTCGCCTTCTCACTTTAGCTCGCCTTCAAACGGATGTTCTTAAGCTACCCAGAGGATACTTGGTCAAAGACCGGAAGTAGTGAGCTGCTTGAGCCATGTGTAAAAGAATCGTTTCTGGCCACTCCCAGGTGAATGGCGATCAGAGAACTTTCTTCACTTGCGTGCACTTCTACACATGACTCCATCCTCCAATACCGTACATACCGGTCAAATATTTTGGAAACACCTGAAGGTTCTTCCCCGGGCTTGATCCTTGCAAGTTGGAGAGTATAAAATGTTGGGCTACATCCGAACTTAGCCCTTTCTTACTTGTTTTTAATAAACCCGAAACTATGTGAGCTCAGCCTAAATTGGAAAGTTTATGAAAAACTCAACTCAAGGTATAGATTTATTTTTAACTAGAAACATATATACTTTTATCTTTGCATCATCTCTTACTAAATATCTATTCTTGTACGCTTTTTTTGTTAATTTATATGTCATAGTTCCAAAATCATCGCTCTGAACTAAATTCCATGACATTTTCGTAATAAAATGTTGCAAATTAAAATTTTATCAATAACAAAAACAACAATAATAATATCGCCTACACATTTTAACGGTTCATTTGTAGCACGTTACCCTCATTTGTATAGTTTTTAATGCGCATTTTGCCAAATTCATGCACACACACATACATACACACAGTGCCATTAAGGGGCCATAAAATGTCTCCAAAGAATCCAGAAGAGCTCATTTGATTGCCATTAAAAGCGTTGCGGCAGAGGCTTTTAATATATTTTGGCTTGTATTTGTGCTTATTGGCGTGTTATATTAAGTTGTTGTTGTCGTTGCTATTTGTTATAAATAAATTTATGCATTTATGGTAATTTTGAAATGGCATTTTTGAATTTATGTCTTGTGTGTCTTTCATATGTGTGTGTGTGCATTTAAGTTCTAATACGCGTTTGGGATTACGGCTGAACGCTGCTTGGAGCTACTAACACATATATACATATACATATATATATATACATATATATATATATATGCTTTTTAGAAAAAAGCTAGCAAAGCGGAATCAAACATCTAGGTTGAAATTAAAATTCAAAGTATTATAAAAAATAGAACAATAAAGCCGCTGTGTGTTGAGAGTATACATACATATATACATATATATGAATATGCACATTCAAACATATCTACACATATACATTAACACAAATATATATGTATACACATACATATTTGTACAACCATGACAGCAGCAGCATCCATATGCATACGTCCATATCATAAATGTGTGTGGAATATTTTACCATAAAATCTATAAAGTATTTACCCCGCCACCCCGCAGTCGTAGCTGCATTGCTTCCTCCACCAAGACGGAGTCGAAATGCGGCTGAAAGCAAAGCTACTGACGCTAAGTTGGCCAGGCGGCTTGAGTGGCAGCCACGAAGCCGCAACCCGTTTGTCTACTTACAGCTTACACACGCACATACTGCCACAAACGCAGCGCGCAGCAAGTCAAGACTGCGTCCCACTGAATCGCCGCAGCTTCAATGCGACGGCATTAGCATCGAAATTAACATCGTCTCTTTAACTTTGGTAAGCAAACTGCAAGCTCCAGCTTCTTGGTACTCCGCACAGCCGGTTCTGGCTACATTGCTCCATTGGCGGGTCTGTGACGACGTCTTTAGCCGCAACAGACACAATCAGCTACCAGCTAAATGCCGACAGCCAGCCGCACTAACAACGCGCTCGCTATTCACAGCATAAGTTGATTTGTCTGCTTTAGCGATTATATTTTTTCAAACTTTTCGTTTTTTCCAACTTTTTTCTCACTCTCCTTATTGTTGTGTTTCGCGTTGACCTACTTTTGCACATTTCATTTCTTTTTCATTTCTTCGTCGGTCTTTCTTTTTACGTAGAGCAACAGTTGAACGTGTCTGTGTTAGCCATTCGGGTATAATTGAGTTTGCTTACGTGTATGCGTGCGTTCAAGTTGCCGGTTGTATTCAAGCCGACTCACTTATACTTGTATCTCGAGCAGCTTTTTGGCGCGGACAGTGGGGCGTTGCTGTTAAAAACTATTACTTAAATATTACTGAATTAATTCAAACTTGGTCGATATACCAGGTACCGACTTATACTACATAAAAGGTTTCTCCAATATCGGTCGTTCCCTTCTGACAATGGCTAACCTCCGAAGCTATTTTTTTACGCAAAAGGTTCTCATAAAATGTAAGATTATATATCTTGATTCTGGATCCGGAATCCAAAAAGGCTTTTCTAAAAGTATTTATTCTCATTTTGCTGCGGCTAACCTCCGAAATCATATTTATCAAGAAAAAATTTCTTATTGGTAATTTGAATGCGGTTTGGAAAGCCAAATTATGTCGCCCTCCTTGATTTGAATATTTGGAGCCTGGATTTAGAGTACTTTTCAGGAGGAAGTACAGAGAATCGAATTTGTATTTTGTGGAAATTGTTAAAGTGAGTTTTTGCGAGGCTTGAGAGGTTGTTGCCGAACTTCTGGAAACATTTTCGTATTCCATAAAACAGATATTCTAATATTTATTTTTTTTAGTTAGGAATTTCATTGGATGCAAATTATTTCTTATTTAAACGATTCATTCTTCATAGTAATAAAAATTAACAGAAAAAACGCAATCTACGGGACACAACGGTCAAATTGTTTTTACAGTAAGTAGAGTTACCATATGATAGTTGTACTTTTTTCGATTGGTACAGCTGGGGCTAGCCCCTGCCCTAACTGTTTCTTGATATCTGCTGTATTGTTAAGGTTTCTTAGCTTCCACTGATCCTTGGGAATTCTTAACAGAACTATAGTTCCTCCCATGTTATACAAATACCACAAACATTTGTTCGAAACGTTGTTAATCATAACCGTACACTCCCGGTTGTGATCAACCGAGGCTCATATTTCAAAATAATCAGGTATACTGTGTGGCGAAGACTGCTTTAGACTTAGGAAATGAAATTCTGCAATACTTCAATTGCAATCCTTACAATGTAGTTCACTGCATCGCGGAACCTTTTCCTGATAGTCTCATTTTCGCTCACACGCCTGTGATGGATGTGTGGGTAGGGCGAGGCCGTTGGAGAAGAGGTGCAGTCATATTTTTACGGATGTATCAAAGTTAAGAGGGAGTACGGGAGCTGAGATCTTCTGTCGGGAGCTATCCATTAACTCTAGTTTTACGCTACCAGACCATTGTAATGTTTTTCAAGCGGAGGTGGCAACCATTTAGGTAGAAGTACATGAAGCTTTCTTCAGAGACGTGTGCATTCACTCCGACTGTGCGCTCAAAACTAGTGAAAGTGCATGAATTCGTTGGCAATAACATCAGCGGAGTCGCCGAAAACTGCAAAGCCGATGAGCTAGCTAAGGAGGATGAGCTCGGCAAGGGCTATTCAACAATGAGAGATCTTTCCTACTTGCTGTTAGCAAAGTCAATCTAGATGCAATTTTAGGTGTTTTGACTGCACACTATCCAATAGGCTTCTGTATGGAAGAAGGCGTGGCAAAATCATGTTGTCACTTTCCTGAGACTGAAATATCTCGGTAGGCACACTGTTCGCAAACCTAGAGTCTGGGATTGATATTGACTGCCTTAAAAATTTTGTGGTAAGCTCAAAACGCTTCGTCCATCTATAAAAATCTAATGATCCACTTTTAAGAGTAGATGACTAACACCAAGGACGAACATCTGTCGAAGTGAGATCTAACAATTTAGGATCAACGACCTAAAGTAACTTGTTAACGCCACCGAAAAAAATAGATCTAAACGTAAGGACTAGAGACCTCCAGGTGTCAGATCCGCCAGGACAGACGTAACCTTAAGATTCAAAATATTTTTGGAGTGTTGTTAACTGTAAACTGTAACAGTAGAGTAGCCAGATGGATGAAATGAAATAAACAATATTAAGACATAGATCTCCTGCTCTTGAAAATAATTTGTAAGTGTGTTCAAAGGTTCCAAAACGCCATTTAGACCCACTGTATCCGCAAGTAAACGCTTTATGCTCAAGCAGAAAAAGTAAAACAAAAAAGCATCTTAAACTAAATTGCCAACAGGTTATGCATATAAAGCTTCAGTATATACCCACACACACATATGGTATACATGAGCATACAGTTATGGCGTAAATCACACATCTGTATGCAGCAACAATGCAATCGCAGATCAGAGAAACGATGTTATACGAACAACCAACTTGAATACGAAGTCTATTAAACGTGTATATTTAGTTATATATGGTACTTATATGTATGTATAATATATACAACAACAGCAATAATAGGTAAGCAAGCGAACTGCTCAAAGTCAATGCAGTGAAAAGGGCCATGACAGTGACACTTTAAGGCTAAAGTTGAAGTTTGAGGTTGTAACTATCAAGTTGAGGCATTGCTGCTGGTTGTTGTTGTTATTGTGTTAGTATTGCTATTGATTTTGCTTTTTCGTTTTTCTTTATTTTGAATGCATTGTTGAGCAGCATTTGTTTTTGTTTTAAATGATTGCATAGACGTAAATAATGTTAAGGTGTGCATAAAAGTATTTACTTAGTAAGTGTATGTGTGTGTGTATTTTTGTATGTGAGTTTGCTGGCGGCGACGTTGGCGTTTGTTTTCGTTGTTGATTGCCGAAGTATGCATTTAGTTGAATTGACACAGATAAATATACATATATGCATGCATGTATATACATATGTATGCATGTATACATATGTATGTGTATATGTGGGTGTGTCGCTCGAAGCTAAGAGGCAGCATCAAAGGCAGCTAATTAAATGGACTTTCTGACATGCATACATACATATGCTTTACATATGCACATATTAATGTAAATGTCGACTTTTTCGCTTACAAGTGTTGTGTATTAGCCTGCAGTCTACTTGTAACAGTTTCGGCTAACATTTACGGCCTCTGCTTTTCATGCTTTTTGCCAAAATTTTGTACGCTTGTTACCTGTGGCTTCTATGTATGTAAGCACTGTTGTAGTGGTATGCAAGCGCTACCGTTGCATGCATTGTAAGCTCATTCCCTGCATACAAATAGACATATAGATACATACATACATACTTACATTAATAGCTTATGCACATGATTCGACATTCAAAAGCAATGGTCATGACCATTGGCGATTAACAAGGTCACCACACCAATTCACCAATGTAATGGTAATTTTATGTTTGTTGGTGCTGTGTGTAAATGTTTTGTTGCTTTTTTCGTTAACCGATATTTAAAAATTTAATTGAGCGGAAAAATTAAGGTGATTGCTAGGAGAAAAGATATGTGGACACGTACACACACATACATACGAAGCCACGAAATGTACACTATTAATGCATGAAGGAATGCTTGGCGAACAACTTGCCTTACAACCTATTTTAGTAAGTGATTTTGTGGCTGATTTTAAGGAAAGCATTTAATTTGGGTAAAGCCCAGCTAGAAGGGCTAAGTTGTAATGGTGTCGTTACGAAAAGTACAAAAAGAATGTACGGCTGGTGGAGAGTGCGCAGGCGTCTGCGCTAAAAAGTAATTTACTTCTATTTCTAACGGTATATTAGTAACAAATGACAGCGTTTTGAGGTCTTCATTTGAAATTTGGAAGGGATGTTATTTATATGAGTAGTATTTGTATATTGAGGTTGCAACAGTACTTTTTGGAAAAGAAATTTCATGAATTAATATTATTTGTTATGATCAAAATCAAAAATACTTAGTTGGTGAATATAAAGCTTTATTGGATGGTTTTCCTTAAAAATAATATTTTGAATATGTTAGCATCTACAATAAGTTCTAGACAATTAGGATTAAGTAAATTCATGTAACCAAAAAAAAAAAAACTAAAAGAGAAGAGAAAACGCACCGTAGGGCGGGGAAACGCACAGGGGCGTTTCTTACAACATAAAATGGTACACAACATACAAGGATGATTTTGATCGTTTACTCTCAACTTTATTGTGAAGATTAGCATGAGATCAGAACGCTATTTGTGTTGTTTACAGTAACTTAAAACATTCATCTCGGCCAAAAATTTAAACCGCGAACATTTTTGCGCGATTATTTCTTGCAATATTATTTTCAATAAACCTCCATCAAGGATATTATGGTGAATCCTATCGAGGTGGTAGATCACTCCAAGGCGAATTTTGAAAAGGTCGTCCAATATCAGTTGTTGTTCTATTCTAACTATTGATGCTGTGCGCAAACTAATATTGGAGTTTGGACAACTATAGCCATTCCTGTTGTTTCTGCGAAATGAACAGCATGCACATTTCGGTCACGGTCGTGTCGAGAGAAATGTTAAAAAAACGATAACGGTGCTTAAAACACGTTTATGAAATCATGTCTGGTGATGAATCGTGGATTTATACGTATGAGCCAGAAAGTAAACAACAACAACAGCAAATAGTTGTCTGATTTTTTTGGAAAAACTGAAAATGTCGCAACCATATCATTAGAACACAGCAGAGTGGCAAATTCTGAGTGGTGCATAACCATTTTTTTACTAGTTATCTTTCAAGATATCAGGAAAGCCAACCACCGAAGACGGATCACACTTCGCCACGACAATCGACTGAAACAACTGCATTTTTGAGTACAAAACATCGATTTGTTGCGTAATCCACCGAAAGGTCTTGACTTGGCACCGCATGCCGTATTTTTATTCCCGTACAAAGAGCCTTGAAGGGTCTGAACGGAGTGGAGGTCTTCCTCTTCCCCCGGCGGATATTGCGTCGAATACTTTCAGAGCTGGAGTGTTTTCGTCCATTCGGACGATATGACCTAGGCAGCGTAGCGGCTGTCTTTTGATTCGCTGAACTATGTCAATGTCGTCGTATATCTCATACAGTTCATCATTCCATCGAATGCGACATTCGCCGTGGCCAACGTGCAAAGGATCTTTAATCTTCTGCAGAACCTTCTCTCGAAAACTCCTAACATCGACTCAGATGTTGTCATCGCCCAAGTCTCTGCACCATATAGAAGGACGGGAATAATGAGTGACTTATAGAGTTTTGGTTTTGTTGGTCGAGAGAGGACTGTACTTCTCAATTGCCTACTCAGTTCAAAGTAGCACCTGTTGGCAAGAGCAATCCTGCTTTGGATTTCCAGGCTGACATTGTTGTTGTTGTTAATGCTGGTTCCAAGATAGACGAAATTATCTACGATTTCGCAGTTATGACTGTCAACAGTGACGTTCCCTCTGCGGGTACGGGGGGACCCCCTCAGGGTTCGGGGGGGAAACCGAATATACCCGCGGTAAGGCATGCCTGTCGTAAGAGGCTAGTAAGATCCTGGCCACCAGTCCGGGGCTGTATGGAAGCTCAACTGGTCGTAGCTTCGGCTACAAGACTTTAACCTGGTACCACGGGGAGCAGTAGCCCCTGGAGTTCGCTCCAGTCTGCTCATTGGGTTTGGCCCTTTGTGGAGATTCGTGGTGGCTGTGGTTAAAACCCAAATCGCGGGAAGAACTGACTTTGTCAGTCAAATGTGGAGTTGCATTGCAATCGGGTGCCGGACCCAAAGTACGGCAGAGGTTTCAGATGGGCCTCGGGCCCTACCAAGGTGGTTAGTGTGTCCATGCCACACTGCCAATTGGTACTGAAAATGTTTACCCAGTTTTCAGGGCGCTGATCGACGCATTGTATTGATCCGTTGTGCTTTTGAGCACCGTGGAGTTAAGCTGTCAACAGCAGGATCCCACGTTAAACACAATCAGACGTTGTCAACAGTGACGTGGGAGCCTAGTCGCGAATGCGACGACTGTTTGTTTGATGGCAGGAGATATTTCGTCTTGTCCTCGTACAAATTCAAACATCGCGGCATATTGGCAGATCCTTTTCGTGTTGTCAAAAGCAGCTTAGCGATTGACAAAGTGGTGGTGCGTGTCGATTCTCTTTTCACGGGTCTTTTCCAAGATTTGGCGCATGGTGAATATCTGGTCAGTTGTTGATTTGTCAGACCTAAAGCCACACTGATAATGTCCAATCTGTTTGTTGACGGTGGGCTTTAGTACAGTGCTCGGCGACGGAGTCTCTCCTACCACGTATCCCACACCGAATTTGCTTCCTTTATATGGCCACTGTAGTAGATGCCACAAGAATCTACTCGCCTCAGTCCTTGTCCCGTCCATCGCATTTCTTGGACGGCGGTGATGTCAGCCTTCACTGTAACGAGGGCATCAACTAGCTGGGCAGCGGCACCTTGCACCTGCATTGCAATGTATAATACTGTAGTCAGTTCGATGTGGGCCAAGTTTTGAGAATCTTTCGAGAACTTCTTCTGCAGTGATCAATCTATCTTGAAGCACGTTCGTCCTCAGCCACGTTTTCATGCGGCGAAGTGTCGAAAAAGAACGTTCAGAGCTCGCATTCGTCGCGGAAGTGTGCAAAATATACGAAGAAAACTATGAATTACAGTATACATCGAAGTTCTTCAACGTTTCCAAATCAGTATTCGGTAACTTGATGTCTTTTGACTTTTGCTTCTGCCCCCAATGGCACTGCCAGTGATCAAGTTCACTTTTGAGCTTCAAACGTCTCACGATGTTGTCATTTTCCAAAGGCCTTTGAATCTATCTATCAAGCAGTCAACAAGATTTTCAATTTCTTTGGTTTTCAAAGCACATACTTTTTCTGGTTCGATAGAACATTATATGTTGAAGAGGCTTATCCCAGATGTAGTTAGCGCAGATTTTGGGGTTTCCCTTTTTGTGAATGGGGCAGAGCAGACTTAAATTCCAATCGTCGGACATGCTAATGCATACTCTTTATCAGTTCTTCGCCGCCGTATTTGAATAGCTCGGCCCGCAAATGGTATATACATACATTATATCCAGGACACTAAACTTTAACTGGAACACAGCTGTCGATCGGCAAAAACTACATACAAATCTCGAACCTTCTAAAACGCAAAGATAAAATGACAGCATAACCAATTGCTGAAACTTGAACTTGAAGTGTCTTCAAATGTGTGACTGACAGCCAAGTAAAGAAGGCTTTATGCTGCTGCCAGCCAACGAACGACGTGGGGCTGGATGGAATTTCGGCATAGAAGAATGAAATAGAAAATGTTGACGTGGTAAGGTAATTCTTTACATAGATATCTAACAATAATGTACCCAAAAACGATTTGTGGCGAAAAATGTAAAGCACCGTCTATTGAGTGCTGTTGCCATTTGCTGATTCATGACCATCACGTTGGGGACCCAAATTAAAAGTGTCGGCGTGTTTATGAATTTTAATAATGCTACAACAGCAACAACACCATGCAACAAGTAGCTGCAGTACACAGTAGCATTTGAAGTGTACTAAATATTTACGAGTACGAGCACTAGTAGCCTTGTGGACTTGGCTAACAGAAAAGAGTGTGCTCAGCATGCAAGCGAACATTTGAGGGGAGAAATGAGAGGGGTAAAGCGATAAGAGGGGAAAACGAAAAGGCACAAACTACCATTTGCATGCCGAATAGTAGCCGGACAACAACAATACAGAAAAATAAAACGAGAGAGTGTGCTAGAGAGAAAGAGAGAGAGAGAGAGGTAAAGAAAGACGTGGTCAGTGCCGCTGGGGGGCCACAATGAAGCGCGTGCAATAAAATAGAACAAATTATAAATGCTGTTGCAAGTAAATACGTGTGCTATTTGTGGTATTAAAAATAACTAGCGGCCAAATGGCAGCAGTAGCGCTAAGCTTATTTCGTATGTACGGCGCATGCGCAACTATTGCTGCGCGAAACGTGGTCGGTCTTCGCTTGGTCGTACGTGTGTTTCCACTAATTTTGGCTTTGGCTTTGACTTTGCCTGGCACTGATTGTTGTGCGCTCCTGTGTTGTTGTTGCTTTCGTTGTAGTCGACCGACAATGTCGTCGTTTCAGCGCGATAAAGGCCAAGCGCGCGCAAAAGAAAGTGCAATTGTGACGAAAATCCAGCAACAACACGGCGCTGCTAGACGGAAGGCACAAGAAGTGCGAGAAGGCAAGGAAAAGGGTGGAAGAAAGCGAAAATTTTGCTGACGTGCAGACCACAAAAAGAAAAGAAATGTAAAAAAAAAGAATAAAAACGAAGAATTTTAATGGCAGAATAATGAGGAAGAAGCAGAGAAATAATACGCGCATATATGTATTTAGAAAACAACAAAATTTGTAATAAAAATATTGAATTGTAATGAAAGGCTAAACAAGAAAGCTTTAGAAAATATACGTCTTTGGAAAGATTTATAATTATCTGTGGATTATACTTTGACTACCAGAAGTTATGTTGGGAATATAACGGAATATGTTCAACTTTTCACTATCCGAAAAGTAGAATCAGTGTTCCGAATATAAATTATTCACGTTCTCGGCATAATTTGTTCGAGTACATATCTGTAAAATATATTCATTAGATATGGGATCTAAAAACCTAACTGATAGCTGGCGCTGACTTAGAAATATATCTAAAATTTATTTACAAACAATCAAATAGTAAATTTAGTACCGCGCCAGTTTGCTTAGTCTGGAAATTGGGAATTGTCTTCACCTGATACAAGCTAAAATTACAGAGCGTTCTCAATCTATTATTCAACTTCGTATATAACAACAAGGAACTGCAAACCTGTCCCGAAGAAGGCAAAAATTGATCTATCGGAAGTAGGAAGGAAGGTCAACGTATTCTGGTATTCACAAGGAGCAATCGCCTACCTGGAGAAGAGCTCTGTTATGCCGACTTATTAGATGGATTTGATGCCAAATTGCGGAAACAATGTTCCACTACACTACACTTACAATACACCAACCAACACCTCTGCCGGCACTAGATCCACATTGATATTACATAGTCAAACTGTTATCCCGTCCATCCCATTCTATAGAATCGGTTCCGTACGACTAGCTTTTGTTTCTAAAGATGAAAAGACTACTTGCCGAGGTAGTTTTAACAGGATGGAGACCTTTTTTGCAGACCTCCAGTATCACAATGTACTCCACATAATGTGTGGCTCCATAATACAAGGTAGTCGAAAAAGTCTCTTCGTATTTTGTCAATAGATGTCGTTGTAGTCGTATGTCTCCACCTACCAATCACATTGTGTCATACCATATAGTGTTGGAAAGCTGAGATTTTAAACTTTATTTAACTAAAATAAATAAAAAGAGGGAGTGTAAATAATGAAGAAATTCGCTATATTTTGAAATTTTTGTACAAAAAAGGGAAAAATGCAACGCAGGCCATGAGATTTGTGAAGTTTACGGATGCGATGCTGTATTCGTGTAGCACAACAAGGTTTCACCCGCTTCCGTTCTGGAAATTTCGTTGTAAAAGATACACCTCGCTCTGGTTGACCTATCGTTGAAAAAGTCGATGAAATTATGGAAAATATTGACCAGCACCATCACATAAGCAGCCATGACATTGCTAAGGAGCTTAGCATTCATCATCAAAGGGTTTTGAACCATTTAAGAAAGATTGGCTACAAAAAGAAGCTCGTTGTTTGGGTATCACATGAATTGTCAGTGAAAAATTTAATGGACCGGATTAACATTTGCGATTCTTTGCTGAAACTAAATGAAATCGAACCATTTCTTAAGTGAATGATAACAGCACAATAATGTGCGAAAAAGATCATATTCCAAGCGTGGTGAAGCTCAACAAACGATCGCAAAGCCAGGATTGACGCCTCGAAAGGTAACGCTCAGTGTTTGGTGGGATTGGAAAGGAATCATCCACTATGAGCTGTTCCAGCCTGGTCGAACGATTGATTCTACATTTTACTATCAACAACTGAAGCAATCGAAATAAACGAAATAAACGGCCAAAACTGATCAATAGAAATGGCTTCGTTTTCCATCTGGACAACGCTAGACTACACACATCTCTGAAGACTCTGCGAAAACTGGCAGAGCTTGGCTGGGATGTTTCGATGCATCCACTTCCGCTCTGACCATGCACCATCCGACTATTATTTGTTTCGATCAATGCGCTCCCTTAATGGAGTAAAATTGGCTTCAAAAGAAGCCTGTGAAAATTACTTGTCGCAGGTTTCGCCGAGAAACCAGAAAAGTTTTACACTGATGGAATAATGTCTCTAGCGGACAAATGGCAAAAAGTGTTCGAACAAAATGGCACATATTTGGTTTATTAAAGTTCATTATAAATATAAAAAAAAGTTGTAGTTTGATTAGAAATACGAAAAGACTTTTTCGACTACCCAATAGTTTCTTCTTCTTTATATTAATAGACCTCATGTGTTCTCATACTTCAAAATACTATTTTCAATCCCTAGAGCTGTCATCTCATATGGTACCTTCTAATTAACATACTTACCATATACATATGTATATATAACCTTTGAAGACTTATGTATTATTGAAAAAAACCTTACGTCCAAATAGAGTAAATTTTAGTTCCACCACCGCTCCTTAAAACTTGCAATTGTCTAAGGAGACAAATTACTATAATTTTTACTCAAATTCTTCTTGAAAATAATTGTAAGCGCTACACTTTTACGACGTCTTTCTTTCTTTCACTATTTACTTACTTCGCTTTTCTGTCTTTACGCTTTATGCTTTGCGCTTGCTGATTGTTGCTGTTGTTGATTGTTGTTTTTGCTGTTATTTGTTGTTATTGTTTTTGTATATACTTGAACATACGACGCGCGACCTCATTTCATTCCGTATGGCAAGCAACAGCAACACGATGGCAGCGACGAACAACAATGAGGCAAGCCAACAGCAGTAACAACAAAAACCAATAAACACAGTTACAAGCAAAGCAAGAGCAGCAAAAAGTAGCCAGCGCACACAACAACAAGCCGCCATATATAGAGATCGAAAGAAAAAATCACAGCAACATTCACAACAACAACAACAACGCCAATCGCCACAATGGCCAAGTAGGCATTGTTGTTCTACTTTGAATTTCACTTTTAAAAATGTGCACGCGCAACCGGCCGCACTGCCGCACCGCCACACCTGCCTCGCATGTGATCGCTGTCGGGTAAGGCCCGCCGCCGCCGCTCTCCCCATATTTACTCTCCAGCTTAGTAATGCTATGCGTCGCTCTGCTATGTTGTTGTGCGGCACTTGCTGATGGCGTGTTCTGGTTATTTTATAACTCGATTGCCGTGGCTGTTACGGACGTAGCATTGCTATTGTTATTGCTTTGGTGTAACGCCATCACGTTCAAGTGCACCGTTTGCCGTTGCGCTACACACACTGGGAGCGCCTGTCTGCCTGCCGCACACTCACTCTCTTTTTGCTTGACATCATTACAGCGTGATTGAATGCGCGCGCGCACATACTCCACGATTAGCCGAAGTGCTGGCGAAGACGCGGAGGCAGCACGCAATTTAGGTTAAACTGCCAATTGACTGAATGACTGAATGATGAGTGCGATGGCGACGCGGCGACTTGTTAGCTGCTTTTTGGCTGTCTGGCTAACTGGCTGGCATTACAAAGTGATTACAATTGATTGCCTGCCGTTTGCTTCGGCTCTTTCCACCCCAAAAAAGTCGTATGTTTGAGCGTGCGGCCATCCTGTGAGCAGGAATTGTTCATTGGCGCTCAACAAGTTTGTCGCTTAACTCTTTTGTTTGCCAAGTGCAGTTAGCTGTTGTGCTTACACAATTTTGTAGGTGCTTTTGTATGAGTGTTTACTTATTTTCCGCTGAAAATTTCAACCAAATAATTATATATGAAGAAGTAAAAAGTATTACCCTGAGATTATTATTTATTTCGTCATGCGCCTGCGCTGCCCTTTGCATGGTTCACTTGGATTTTCGGATATCGCTATCAATAAATCACTATTTTATCGCATGAAATATAAATAAAATCAGAAATTGCAATGATCAAATTGCTCTGTAATTTCGCTTGTCATAATTTCGTTTTCGGACAATCAATGCCGCTACATTTTATAAATTGCTGTGAACAAGAGAAATTTTGGTATAATTTCGCATATTTCCATACCCGGACTTTGGTATTTATTTTTTTTTAATTTTTAGAGCACTAAAAATATCAGCTGTTATCAAGGTCTATTAAAGTCATGAACAAAAGATTTGATAAACATGTCGTTGCCTTTTTTGCTTAATTATTATTCGCTGCGTAGATTACATTTGGAACAAGTATCTTCTTTCGTACACATACAAGTAAATGCGGTCCAATAATATTTTCTATATCACGTACAGTATATTCTGGTAAACGTCTCCTGTCAAATTTCAGCCGAATCGGAATCGAGATCGGTAGTTTTGTTTGGACCAGGCCTGGAAGAGAATTTGAAAAAATTAACAAGGTGCAATATGGCTTAGTAATTCTATCCCTGCTTTGGGAATGAAAACTGCGAAATAAGGAGCGCTTAGTTGCTGAATACGTTGGTTCTTCTTCTTTGAGGGAAGTGTCAGAAATGATTCAAACAAGTTTTGTCGTGGCTACACGTTAGGTTTTGAGGGATATCATGGAAGTTAACATGACAAAAACCCGCGATCGAGTATGTGTAAAATGCCAATGCGTGAAATAGCGGAGGTAGTAGACAGCTCAAAAAATAAAGTGGTTCATATCATGCATGAAATATTGAGTAATAGAAAGATGGGTGCCACGTTTATTCACTCTGGGCGGCAAGTTCAACAGTAAGGCCACTTTACCAACCGAGTTTTTGCATCTTATCGTGGCTTTACCGAAGACTACCACTTTACCGAAGAAGTTTCTGCACTAAAGACCAAGATACAGTACAAAAAAGTTCAGAACATGAACCTAAATTCCAAATTGCTGTTCCTTTCTGCTGATTTGACCAGGTCAAACATGAAAAAGTCAACGCGGGGTTGAAATTTTATTCCAATAATGAGGGAGGCTCGCTTTGCAAACCTCCAAAAAATATAACTTTCAAACAGTTTAAAAAAGTTGGAGTATTACAAAGTGAATTGTATTTACATAGAAAGAGACAATGTTTACGAAATATGTATATCGAAATTTTTCCAAATTTTCCTTTTTTTGGACGATAAATTATTAGTAAGATATGACATTTTTGCATTTATAAAAAATTATGCTTGCCGATAGATGTGAGAATATGAAGTATGTGTAAGCTAGCTTTATCATGAGCTGTAGTTCTGTTCTTGATATGAACGATATTCTCCATAAAGTAATAAATATGGCCAATATATAATGGGAGGCACCATTCGAATGCTTTATTTTGAGGACTTTGCTTTTGTTTAATGACTTTCTGATGACTCTGTCTACTATCCATTTAGCGTTGTGCTAATTTGTCAGATTTTGTCCACTTATAGCTAAACACACTGTCTTCCATAGTATCTGGCACGACTTATAATGTCACTCAATGTTTCTTAACACTCATGAATGCAAAATGAAAGCAAGGAAAAGTGGTTTTATAATTGTTTGTAAAGATTTGAACTTTGAGCATTGGGTTCAACATTCTAGCGTCGCAAGTAGTTTTACCATATTTCTGACCATATATTTAAATCACTGCCTGCAAATCTCAGGTTGTTGCATATTTTTGTTGCTGCATTGCTTGCTGCTTAAATTGGTTTTCAGATTTATCCTTTAGCAATATAATATGACAGTTTATATCTGCAGTACCGAGCGAGGAAACAAAGAATAAATAGCGAAATACATTTTCAGAAAAATTGGGATTTGGTATTAATCTTGAAAGATATTGAAGATATATGGTATACATATGCATATGTATCTATATATTAACAATATGTGCCTAGATTGCATCGCTATCAATCGGCACCCCATCGAGCTACTGAGTTAAATGAGAGTCTAAAATCTCCTTAAAAAGCATTATTAACTTCTTTGATCAAATTCTTAGGATATCTTACTTTGAGATGAGAAAATTCAATTTTTTCCCAGATTTGAGCAATAAAGATGTGGCTAATTCATCCACTTATAAACATTACTAAAACTTTACGGCTATATAGAAAAATAGGAAGAAATAAAATCTCTATTAATATTAATATGCATACCATACTATATTCAACAAAGGCTTACTCTAGCCCCCTATTGATGAATATGATTGCATAAATAAGTTAATTGAATTCTTTCTATAACAAGGATAGTCGCAAGTTTAACTCTGACCAATATAAAACTCATAAAATAAAACAAATCTTAAAATCAGTTGCTGTTTATGAATGCATAATTTAGGGGAGGTTTGAAACTTTAAGAACTTTCAGTTGACGATTAGCACCAAACCCCCTTCAGTATCTAAATACCGTAGTAATGCTGGAGTCAATAAACATGTCTACCATATTTAAGACAACAATTTTGTCTTCTTCGTAATTCTACTGCATGTTGTTATAAGTACTCATCTGGTGGATTCATATTCCTATATTCTAAATTTCTTAAATTCATCTAATAATTGAAATATTCGCTCCTTCAGGTTTGACTTAAGTTTACCCATATAAACTCAGTTCTTAACCAGAGTCGTTATTAAACTTTCGAAATGTGACTGCGAGCATGAGATTCTGTTGAATAGTTTTTCATTTACGATGACAGAATTGTCAATTAAAATTATATACAAGGTGCATTCCAAGGTAAACACGACTTTTTGAAGCTAGCGCCACCTGGTGGCGCCATCTATATGTCGACTGGTGTGTTAGAATATGCTAACTTTATCGATTGTCCAGTGAGAATTTCATGACATTTCATCGATTGGGAGTCGGTGCGAAAATGAGATTCGAACAAAGAGTCAACATTAAATTTTGTTTTAAAATTGGTAAAATTTTTACCGAAACGTTTCAATTGATGAAACAAGTTTATGGCGATGATTGCCTATCCCGCAACAGAGTGCACGAGTGGTTTCAACGTTTTCAAAGTGGTCGTGAGTACATAAATCATGTGGGCAACATGTGGGTCAATCAAAATCCGTGATCACCGGAAATTCCATTGAAACTGTGCGTGAATTCATCAAAAATCAGCCGAAATCATCATTGAAATTCATGGAAATTGAATTAAACATCTCCAAAACATCGATTTATCGCATTTTGACCGAACATTTGGGTTTACGAAAGATGTGTGCACGGTTTGTTCCGCACATATTGACTGATGACCAAAAATTGTTCAGAATCCAACATTCGAAGAACGATATTCCCCCCTATTCACCTGATTTCTTCCTTTTCGGAAAAATGCATTTGCCCATGAAAGGAAAGCATTATGCAGACGTATAGGCCATTCAAAAAGACTTGCATCGGCATACTGGCGACCATACCGGCCAACGAACCAAAACACTCGTTCGACATGCTTTTGGACCGTGCAAAAAGCTGTATTGAAGCAGAAGGAGACTATTTTGAATAAAATAAATTGATTTTGCCGAAAAAACCATTTGTTCTGTTTTTTTTATAGTCCTGTTTACTTTGGAACGCACCTTGTAACTCACCAGTTTTATTTTATGAAAAATCGATTAATAGAAATTTTAGAAAAGGTTGAATAGAGATACACGAGATAGAAAACGTTATTATTTCAGTATAGTATAATGTAAGTATAGTAGTGTCACGACACAGGAGTTCTCAAACTTGTAGTAAATGTAAATACATATTTAGTTTTTGACATTACGAAACAATTTTTTTTCTGCCAAAGCCTCTTCTATGTCGAAGTAAAAGTAGATGAATCGTTGACAGTAATCTAAGGGATCTAATTTCGAAGATTAGGTAAGGTAAATAGGCTGATAATTTGGATATAATTCTTGGAGACGCTTGTACGTTGTGATACCCAGAACTACTAAGTATTATAAGGGTTAGAATAAAAGTTTTCGGTAAAACATTACTTTTATTTTCTACAGACCGGATCAAAATTAATGAGAACTGAATTTAATATTCCACACATTGGCTTATTTTACAAAATATTAAAATTTTTCCGAAGTCTATACTTCATTCTAGATTTCCACCGTTAAAAACACTGTCACTCTTTTAATTGTGATTGCAACTGCAACACATTTATTGCCAATTGTGGCATGCCACATTGTAACAAAATTACACTACAAGTCAGACAAATAAACAAACGCGTGTGACAAATCGCGAGAATGTCAGCGATTACGCCTCACTAATAGAAAGTAAAGGTAGTTGCGGCCTTCGCGAAAGCAAATCAAAATGGTAAACATGAACTGTAAACAAATTACTCGCATTTAGAAGCAAATAATGTTAGGAAAGTAATAACACGAACGCAAATAAAAATAGTTAAATATGTAACAAACAATTTACACGCACACAGACACATATAAATATTAAAATTTATTTATTTTTTGTTTAAAAGAAAATACACTGGAAAAAACTCCGTTCGCAATAAGAGCAGAGAAGTCATAAGGAGCGCCAAATTACAACGGTAGCTAATATAAATACAACAACCATAAATATACAAGAACAACAATAGCAATAACAACTCAAAACGAGCAAATTGGTACAACAACAGCAATTATAACGAAAGCAAACTATGTATACAAATAGACATATTGACCATGGCGGCATTATTATGTGCTAGCCGAAGCAAGTGGGGTGCCAGGGGTCGTGCAAAATCGAAACAAAGCAAAAAACAAAAAACCTCGCGAAAAATTGACTTCGAAAAGAAGCTTACACAGCCGAATGACAGCAAAGTCGCAAAAAGACACAATGTGAGGAAAACAACAAAAATAGTGACTACAAAAAATGGTTGTGGCAAAATGGAGAGCAGTCAGCGTTGCTACTTTCACCCAAGGTCATTGTGTTTTAAGCTGCGCAGCAACGGCCACACCAACAATGACAACAGTAGTCACAGCAGTTGATGGCCAGTTGCCGAGGCCACCATTGACGCTACCAGCCGATAGTTGAACGCAACAATCAACAGTCCATATTGTTGTTGGTTTTGCTAATTTACTGCTCGCCCGATTGCCGACTCACCCAATCTTTGCCTAAGCGAATGGTTGACTAACCGACTGACTGATCCGAATGAAATTAGCGAGACAAAAAATCGCAGCTCCAGCTCGTGTTAAGACCACTGTTCAACCGTGCAATATGCAGGCGCTTTGGTTGTCGCTAGTGGTGCTCATTCGCATGCGCCATTGTGATTGACGTCGTGCTGCTTTGACACAAAATTGCCACTGTTCATTGTTTGTGCTGCAATCGCGACTACTGCTGTGACAATGCAGCTATGGATTTGTGGAGCAGCAATTTGCTGTAGGTAATTGAAAATACGGATACTATCAGGCGGATATATGTATGCATTTGTAGATGCTTACTACAGCAGTTAGAAAACAGGAATGTTCGGAATAGGTTTTACACATTTTTTTAAGCCCTACACAGGGTATACGAAGTTTGCTACGAACACTTAGCAAACGTGTAAGACCTTAGAAAATATATAACTATATGGCCAGATTTCACATATGATTTCTTGCGTTTAGGATTGTTGTAATGGATCCATTTGTCACAATCTGATGCGATAACGACTTCCTTCTTTAAATTATTTTTGTTCAGAAAGAAAAAGAAGGCATCAGCTGAAAGCCTTGACAATATGGAATCTTCGCACACTTTCATTTGATTTCAAATTATTTGAATTATCAGCTTACCGAGCCTGACCTATACTTTTTTCTACTCGCTAACATTCGAGGGAGGCATGAAAGGGAAGGAGTGCGGAAGGAGAGTAGCGGTGATCTTATTGTGGCGGAGCTAAAGACTGCACAGAAAGTTTGTGGAGGAGTCGGAAACTATCCATCAATTCTAGGCTTCGAAGAACAGCCTTTTTCAGAGGTGTGACTACTCACCACGATACTAGAGCGACGATACTAGTCTTGATCTCACTATTCTCGCGAGAAGATGTCTCGACTACTTATCTCTGACATCAGGTTACTTAACGATTAGACCATTTTGGAAATAGCGGGATTGCAGAGCACTGCAAGACTGGCAACGTGTAGGAGTTCCATTAGCTTCTTGTGGTTTAGAACGCCCGGTTGAGTCTTAGCCGAGCTCGGCAAGCGCTGGTCAGATAATATCAACTGAGCTATCGCAAAGCTCTTCTGATCCACTATAAGTGGTAGAAAACTTCAATTATCAATAGTTGTAGGTGCACTAATTGGACTGTGTTAGATTCATGCGGTAAGATCGAAAATTTTATCCAGTTGAATAAGGTGTTTGGAAGTGGATGAGATATAATCATTTCAAGACTTGCTCAAGGCAGATTTGTGACAGGTATAAGGCGGTCTAAGTGTGATCCTTTGTCGTCTTTCTGCTACCTCTTCTTATCCTTTACTGGCGTAGACACCGCTTACGTTATTATAGCCGAGTTAACAACAGCGCGCTAGTCGTTTCTTCTTTTCGCAACGTGGCGCCAATTGGAAATGCCAAGCGAAGCCAGGTTCTTCTCCACCTGGTCTTTCCAACTGAGTGGAGGTCTTCCTCTGCTTGCCCCGGCGGGTATTGCGTCGAATGCTTTCACACCAGGAGTGTTTTCGTCCATACGTACGACATGACCTAGCCAGCGCAGCCGCGCTGTCTCTTGATTCGCTGAACTATGTCAATGTCGTCGTATATCTCGTACAGGTCTTTCTGACACCTAACCTAACTAAAAGTAAAGTAAAGGTATTTGATTATTATTCCCTTCAAAAAGGCCCAAGGCAATGTATAAGAATACACTATGCTATAAATAAAAATATGCAAAGTCATGAATACGAAAGTTAGGGTTTAAGTTTCGGTTCACTTCTGAAATATATTATACACGAAAATGTATGCTGTGGATCGAGTGATCTATTCTTCATGCCGTCCTTTAACCCAAATTTAGAAAAAACTTAAAATACTCACTATTCAGCAATGGATATTTAAAGTTATTTTCTTATGATACGAAAACTGGTTCTACAAGTCTGTATATTAGATTATTTCAATTACAAATATTTTCAAAATTCTATTCCTAAATGAGGTTTCGGAAAGAGAAACTTACATTTTCTCGAAAATATTTTGTTAAAAAACGAGAGCTCTACAATCTTTTAAGAGACGGGTCAAATAAAGTTTTTCCTTAATGAGAACCTTCAATATTTTATATAAATTTAACAACCACAACATTTTCAATTATCAAATAATCTTGTAATACTTGAAATCTTAAGTGTAGTCAATGCGTCAGTTTCCTGAGGATATTTTACCCTACATTTGACGCTTCACAATCAACTCAACTCTAACGGAAATGTACTTACGCAGAGTTGCTGTCATAATAATCATGTACTAATCACTTTTTCAAGGCTCATTCGGCAGGCATTTTTATGTTCTATTCAAGTTTACTTTATAATTCATAAATTTCGAAATTTTTTAATGCGTTTTTTGGCAACACAATTGCATAACCTCCCGCTCAGCTCTGATTATTTTCAGCTATAATTACTTAGAGGCAAAGCCACTTAGAATTAAGAACATAGTTTTTGTGGCGATTAAATAAAACTTGATGCAATTTTGTAGCTTCTAACTGCCACATTGAGCGTAATATTCTGTTTTTATTGTTTGTGTTTTTCTGTCAAATTTTTGCTATTAATTCATTTTTCACTCTCTAAACATGGCCTTAAACTGATTTTTTTCGACATGCCTTTGTTCTTCATTAATTGTATATATGTACATATATAAACAAATATATATATACAACAAATTATGCAACATTTTGCAAAGGAGTTACTATTTTGCCGCCGCGTCTAATAAAGAATTAATGTGTTGATTAATTTTTGCCAAGCTCAATTAAATTCATTGACCGAGTGCACATAGAATTGTTTTTGTTAGTTTGGCGGCTTGACGCGCTGACTTGGATTATTAGTGGCTGCGTAGCCAAAATAATTAGCCAAGTGTAAAATCGCATAATGCGCAGTTACAATTAGCCATGTTTTCGAAGTTCTGGGCTGCGAAGGCCGCCATAATAGAGGCGAGATTGCAACACTTCCCAATTTTTAAATAAATTTAACGGTAAATTTTGACTACTTTAGAATTTGTAATATTTTACAATATTTATAATTATTAGTATTTTTTTATACTCTCGCAACAAAGTTGCTAAGGAGAGTATTATGGTTTTGTTCACATAACGGTTGTTTGTAAGTCCTAAAACTAAAAGAGTCAGATATAGGGTTATATACACCAAAGTGATCAGGGTGACGAGTAGAGTTGAAATCCGGATGTCTGTCTGTCCGTCCGTCCGTCCGTGCAAGTTGTAACTTGAGTAAAAATTGAGATATCATGATGAAACTTGGTACAAATATTTCTTGGCTCCATAAGAAGGAAAACCTATAAAATGTCATAACTAAGCCAAAAATAATGATATTAAAGTGAAATTTGGCACAAAGGATCGCATTAGGGAGGGTCATATTTGGACGTAATTTTTTTGGAAAAGTGGGCGTGGCCCCACCCCCTACTAAGTTTTTTGTACAAAACTCGGAAACTACTATAGCTATGTCAACCAAACTCTATAGAGTCGTTTCCTTCAGGCATTTCCATATACAGTTCAAAAATGGAAGAAATCGGATAATAACCACGCCCACCTCCCATACAAAGGTTATGTTGAAAATCAAGAATCGATTCTTAATCGAATTCGACTACTAAAGATCGATTCCGAAAAATCGATTATTTTACGAGAAAACTCGATTCTCGAGTAGAATCGGAATCGATTTTACCATCCCTACTGGCAGCCATCGCGTGCACATATAATAACCTCCGTACAATAACCACCCCAAAAAAATGATTTTTTTCCATGTAATTTATATGGAAAACAGAAAATTTGAAAGAGGCACCTCTTAATATTAATATTAAGAGCTCATCTTTTGAGCGACTTTTTTTTTACACATTTCGAAAGTTTTGAGCCTGTTTTTCAGTTGAAAAAAAAAGGTTGCCTCAAAATGGCACACCCTAATGTATATACAAATGATCAGGCTGATGAGACGTGTGACTTTCTGTCTGTCCGTCCGTGCAAGCTATCACTTGAGTAGAAATCAAGATATCTTAATGAAACCTGGTATACATGTTTCTTGGCACAGAAGTGAGGCGGAGTTCGTTGATGGTTGAAATCGGACCACTGCCACGCCCACGAAACGCCATTAACCGATAACGTATAAAGTACCATAACTAAGAACCCAAATCCATTTGAAATCAAGAATAAATGAACATATCAGGATGAAACTTCGTACGAATAGTGTCTTTAAAGTGTGCAACCTTATGACTAAAAACTGTCCAAATCGAAACAAAACTCTTACAACCCTTGTGTATTGAATATGCGGATCCAGTGATTATAGTTGTCTTTTTGCCGAATATGTGGGTTATTGTGTGAGATATATTTTTGAAATTCAGAGAGAATCCTTTCATGATAGTAGTATGTCTGTGTGTCAAAAATTGTTTGAATCGGGTAAATACTTTTCTTAGCCCTCATGTACATAATATAAAGATTTTGGAACTTCCGGCTGACTTTATAGCGCATATATCATCCAATAAGTGACTTACTTGTATCATAGAATTGAGATAACGTATTTTTCTCTTAAGGTTGCATTTTTTGTGCTTAAATGAATAAATAATGTAAATAAATCGATAACTTTTTTTTTAAAAAAAACGCATAAAATTTGCAAAATCTCTTCGGTTCTTTATTTGAAACGTTAGATTGGTTTATGACATTTACTTTTTGAAGATAATTTCATTTAAATGTTGACCGCGGCTGCGTCTTAGGTGGTCCATTCGGAAAGTCCAATTTTGGGCCCCTTTTTCGAGCATTTCGGCCGGAGTAGCCCGAATTTCTTCGGAAATGTTGTCTTCCAAAGCTGGAATAGGCTTTGAACACTCGTACCCCACAAAAAATAAGTTAAAGAGTATGAAATGTTCTTGAGATGTTATACTCAAAATGGCCATAGAATCGCGAGCTGTTAGCTCACCTTACTTGTTAGAAACTATGTTTTTACATCTTGTAAGAATTCCAGTTTGATAAAATAATTTAGCTATATTTTGGTTGGTTTAAATGTCCAATAAATAAACTGAAAATGTTTTAATTGTTTCACTTGGTCGATTTAAATCACGTACCAAACACATTTCGAACCGAAATTTTGGTAATAAAATTCAGCGATTTGCAAGCGTTGCTCGTTAGTAAGTCTATTCATGATGAAATCAATAAAATCTTTCTCTTTGACACCATGTCTAAATCCCATAAATACTAATGCAAAAATCCTAACCTCAAAAAAATCACCCGATATAAGAAAAAGTAAGGAAGGGGTATAACTAAACATTTTATACTCTATCACTTGGAAAGATCTAAAAAATATGACACTACTTGACAAATCTGGAGGAATAATTTGCGACTGTTGTGCTAAGGGGTATGTGAGGAATTTAAGGTTACCTGATTACGAATTTAAGTTCAAGTTTCCCATCACGTACAGCTATTTACGTAATTCTAGTAAATTGTGGCAGTTTGTCCCCAAACCCCTTGGTTATAACACAAACAATTTTATTTGTTAAGAAATTTTTACTATCCCTTTCGGCTTTAGCAAACCAAAATTAGCACAAAGCAGCCTCTAACTCAAAGTCGCAAAATGACTGTAAACTAGTGTTACTTTCGAATCTCAAAAGTTCGCATTGGGAACTGGGGTTCACATATTCGGTATCTGGGGGCATGAATAGTTTTGGTCCAGCTTGAACAATGTTTGATCACAAGGTGGTCAATGGCACTTTTAGTGCTAAGTTTTATATGGATATATTGATTGGTTCTTGGATTGGATCTTCACGCGGTTCTTGGTTTGTTTACTGAAAAGTAAAAGAATAAGATGGAATTTGAAATTGTTTTATATGGAAAGTAGGCTTGCTTTTTGTCTGATTTCGTTATTTTTCAGAATGTAACACTACAGATACCAAGACAATTTACATACCGATTCGGTATGTGTATAAGGTCCCGATATATGGGTTTTCATCTAAATGTGGCCGGCACCACCCTCCATTCTTAAACTCAAACCAAAGCTCACTGTGTCAAAAAATAACTGAGAATCGAGTTTCGAATTCCAGAGCTTAATAACTCTCCATATAATCTTAGCAGTAGGAAAAGTAGTTCTGTCGCCGAAACATTGACGTTTTGTTTTAATGATCTTCACGAGCCCTGATGTACTTCTAATAAGGCATTAAGCCAGACAATTCTTATTTGCTCCATAAATCGAATGTAAATGAAGCTCAGATGGATGGTTCTCGGGTATAACTTTGGCTTTAAGGAATTCAGTATTAAGTTAATCGGACTTTACAAAATATTAATGGCAGGTTGCTTGCATAAATTTCAGCGGTATTACTATTTCCTTATAAGAGGCAGCGTCAGCGTGTATACAGCGTCAACAATAGGGATGACATAATTTTGACATATCTCGGCGGTCATATTTTTTACTGATTTGTGTCAAATTTTATCAATGTGCTTAGTAAGATTTGCCTTTTCATCATGTTGTCAATAGCGTTTTCTTCCCGGAATTTGATGAAATAATAAAATGCTGCAGTGGTCATCGGTATATTTACTTTCAAAATGAGCGCTGAAATAAAAAAAAATCGACAAACTCTTGTCTGTTTCATTGATCGTTATTCTTGATTGCAATCGTTTAAGCTCTTTAAAAAAAAGTGCTAGAGAGTTGTTGTTTTAAGTACGGATTTCAAGCAAACGACGAAGATTTCATCATCCTGCAAAGATCTACTCATATTATTTACCCTTCTAGATAAAAGGTTCGACGTTAAGGCATTTAAATCAAGCAAAAAATATCGGTGCAAAATCTTGGAAACTTGTTACAAACTATGTTTTTTACAAACATATCTTTATTATATTATTTATATATGAGTCGTGGCAAGCTGTCATGTTATTTTTCTTCAGTATTGTTTGGCATTTCATCACGGAAAGACTTACGCCTGAACAACGTTTACAAATCGTTCAACTTTAATACGAAAATTCACGTTCTATAACGAGTATGTTTCGCGCGCTTCGCTCAACATATAGTCAACATATTCGGGCTACTGAGCGTACTATTCGAAACCCATCTTGAGATCCAGCTTTTATTTTTGGATAATATTTGACCGAATAGGCCACGTCCTTCACGCAGTGAATACAATATAGCAACAGTAGCTGAGAGTGTACACAAAGACCGTGGAACGACTTGAGCATTTTACATCGAAATCTTAAATTGAAAGCACACAAATACAGCTTGTGCAAAAACTGAACTGAACAAAAACCGCTCAACCATCCAAGCGATATCACTTCGGTCTATGGCCTCTTAAAAAGTTCTAAGAAGATCCGACATTTTCGAATGAAATTTTGCTCAGCGGTGAGAACTGTTTCTGGCTCAATGGGTATATGTATATACAAGCAAATTTGCTGCAAATCGCCCAAATGCGACAAAGAGGAACCTGAAGAGATTCAAGGGCTTCCATTTCATCCAGATAAAACAACGGTTTGTTGTGGTTTGTGAACCGGTGACATCATCGGTCCATATTTCTTCAAAAATGATGCCCGTTGTGATTTCGACGACATTTGGTTTCAAAAAGACGGTGCCACTTCCCACACATCGAAACAATCAATGGATTTATTGAGAGAACACTTCGGGAAGAATGTAATTTCACATTTTGCTCGAACGAGTCATCGAAAATTGGACCCAACGGATGTACCAGCTGAGACGTAGTCGCATCCACCATTTGAAAGAGATAATCTTACAAAACTAAATGTCAAAGAATGTTCTTTCGAATGATAATAAATATTTTCCATTAAGCTTGAAGTTTCTTTGTTTTTTCTTTAAAACAGTAGGGAGTCTCGAAATGGATTACTTCTTATAATTATCTTAAAAGTGGGACCATTTGATATTCTTAAATAAAATTTTCTTTAAGTCTAGACAAAATTATTACCTTAACATACCCCCACCGACGAATATTTCAACACAGAGTTGAGTTCTGTTTTATTAGTTGTATATAAATGAAATCTATAGTATGTATTTATAAAGATGCTCTGCTATATAACTAAATGCAGCCATATTTTTTAGAAAATTAATGCGCTCGGTTGAGAATAAATGTTTACAGTTACATCTTTAAATGCCGCTTAAAGACTCTTACAGACTTACCTTTCCCCACAATCGTCTTAATGAGAAAAGAAACACTTAAGTATTTAAGTCTTACAAGGGAAAGTGAACAATTATCGTAATTTAACGAACAGTTTTAATTAATTTAAAAAACACATACAAACAAACGGTTGAATAAAAGCACAACAAAGAAACTTGACGCGAACAAGAATCAAATGGCAGCCATAAAGAAATGCAATACCAAAACACAAAGCTAAGACTCCACGAAATGGAAAAAAATAAAAGCAAATACGAAAGAGCGATCATACAGAGCTGATGAAGATACTTAGATAGAAGAAGAAGAGATTGCAGCTTAAATTGGTGTTGAAGCTCAAGCTGAGGTTCAAGTCGTAGCTACCGTGAATGGGTCGAAAGATGAGGCTTGTCTAATTGTCGGGTGATAAAATTGATTTATTCTATTATTGCTTTTGTTGCTACAGAAAAATTGAAATCACATTTACTCATAATTGGATAAAAAAGCAACAAAGCATAATGGTCCAATATAAATCCGGTGTGAATGAATCATCGTAAACGCTTTAATGCGCTTTTAATGATATAATTAAGGCGGCCAAGTAAAATTTAATTACATGAAGAAACAACAGATATAATAAAGTAGATACTAAAGAAGAAAAATAAAACTGTGTGAAGAACATAGAATGATTGAAATGTGTTTGAGGTGATGGCGTCAGGCGTGAAGTGAGATAAGGAGTCATTTGAGTCATGGGTGAAATGTAGCAATCACATGCAACAGCTGATCATAGAGCGCAGTAATCACAAATTTGATATTCTATCATTGCTGTAGAGTTAGGGGGTTATATACAGTTAGAATTTTCAAAAATTCCAATTTTTTATTTTGTACATGTATATATAAGTATTTAAGAATACAAACAGAAAATTTCATATCGTTCCGGTGAATATTTCCGAAGTTACACGCAAATTTGAAAAGGCGTTTCAGAGTGCTTGGAAGTACAAGGCCAAACTTTGAACGCGTTTTTCTCAAAATAGTGTTTTCAAATTAGGGGACCAACGTTACTCGAAAGCAGCTAAGCCACTTTGTTTCAAATTTTAAGTTTAGCACGAGCCTCTGAAATATATTTTTTTAGTAATTAAACCAAGATTTTTTTCTCACCGATATTTATTGTTTTATAAACAATTTAAGACCGAAATTTTGGTCAAAAATCGATTTTTTTTGTACAAATTTTTGGATCCTTACATTTTAAAGTATTCTAAAAAAAATTCAGAAAATTAGTTTTTTTCGGGTTTCCAACTGTTATATATGTATATATAGGAGTTTATATTAGGAAGCATTTGCCGCTATAGCTAAGCTAAAGTCATTATGAGGACTTCGCAAAGAAAGTACATACCATATAAGTATTTGGCGAGAGAAGGGCAAGAGAAAGAATATAATTGTATTCGAAGAGTCTAAGTTATAGTAAAAACAAGAAAAAACGTTAACTTCGGCTGCACCGAAACCAATATACCCTTCACAGGTGCATTTCTTTTAGTAACTATTTGTTCAGTTTGTATGGTAGCTATATGCTATAGTTAACCAATCTGAACAATTTCTTCGGAGATTACATTGTTGCCTTAGAAAATAATCTATACCAAATTTGGTGAAGATACAGTGTCAAATGTGAAAGTTTTCCATACAAGAACTTGATTCCGATCGTTCAGTTTATATGGCAGCTATATGTTATAGTGATCCGATATCAACAGTTCCGACAAATGAGCAGTTTCTTGAAGAGAAAATGACGTCTGCAAAATTTCAAAAGGATATCTTAACAAGTAAGGAAGGGCTAAGTTCGGGTGTCACCGAACATTTTATACTCTCGCATGATAAAGTGATAATCGAGATTTCATTATACGTCATTTATATATTTTTCAAATACCGTATTTGTGTAAAGTTTTATTCCGCTATCATCATTGGTTCCTAATGTATACAGAGAAGGCATCAGATGGAATTCAAAATAGCGTTATATTGGAAAAAGGCGTGGTTGTGAACCGATTTCACCCATATTTCATACATGTCATCAGGGTGTTAAATATTATATACCGCATTTCATTGAAATCGGTTCAGTAGTTCCTGAGATATGGTTTTTGGTCCATAAGTGGGCGAGGCCACGCCCATTTTCAATTTTTAAAAAAAGCCTGGGTGCAGCTTTCTTCTGCCATTTCTTCCGTAAAATTTAGTGTTTCTGACGTTTTTTGTTAGTCGGTTAACGGACTTTTAGTGATTTTCAACATAACCTTTGTATGGGAGGTGGGCGTGGTTATTATCCGATTTCTTCCATTTTTGAACTGTATATAGAAATGCCTGAAGAAAACGACTCTGTAGAGTTTGGTTGACATAGCTATAGTAGTTTCTGAGATATGTACAAAAAACTTAGTAGGGGGCGGGGCCACGCCCACTTTTCCAAAAAAACTGCGTCCAAATATGCCCCTCCCTAATGCGATTCTTTGTGCCAAATTTCACTTTAATATCTTTATTTATGGCTTAGTTATGACACTTTATAGGTTTTCGGTTTCCGCCATTTTGTGGGCGTGGCAGTAGGCCGATTTTGCCCATCTTCGAACTTAACCTTCTTATGGAGCCAAGGAATACGTGTACCAAGTTTCATCATGATATCTCAATTTTTACTCAAGTTACAGCTTGCACGGAGGGACGGACAGACGGACGGACGGACAGACAGACATCCGGATTTCGACTCTACTCGTCACCCTGATCACTTTGGTATATATAACCCTATATCTGACTCTTTTAGTTTTAGGACTTACAAACAACCGCTATGTGAACAAAACTATAATACTCTCCATAGCAACATTGTTGCGAGAGTATAAAAACTGAGAGACTAGTTCGTATATATACAGACGGACGGACAGACAGACAGACGGACATGGTTAAATTGACTCAGCTCAACATACTGATCATTTATATATATACTTTATAGGGTCTCCGACGCTTCTTTCTGGGTGTTACAAACATCGTGACAAACTTAATATACCCTGTTCAGGGTATAATAATTGTTTTTCACGTTCGGAGAAACAATTATCGAATAAAATCGTTTTCTGAAACGGGTTTTTTATAACCGTTATTTTTTATAACTATTAGACACATTTTTATAAATTTCCATAAATTCTTCTGGTGGAGAGATTTCGAGTGTTGATTTGAACAAAAACTCGACTAGGGTTGGAGATGTATGCATCCAGGAAATGTTTCAACCTGAATTAGACCAGAGGTTTCCATTGTTTCACAATATTTCTCTTAATTTAACGAAGTTTCGACTGTAGCAGAAAGAGACAAGTGAAGGACGAAGATTGACCAACTGTTATTAAATTATTTTTGATGGAACAAAATTATAAGGATTGTTTGAATATGAAAATTTTATTAGTTGATTCGGTGTGATTTAGAATTTAGTATGTGTTTGGAACATACTAATGTGATCAAAATGAAAGGTGAATTTTGTCCATTTCATCTCCTTCAAAGTAATCCCCTCCCGCTGCAATACACCTATGCCAACGAATTTTCCAGTCATCATAGCACTTGGAAAAATTCTTCGTCCTGATGGACATCAGAGCCTTCTCCGATTCAGCTTTTATATCCTCAATTGAGTCAAAATAGTGTCCTCGGAGTGGTCATGTGAATATGCTGAATAGCCTAACTAATGAATATTTTGACGTGAAATTTAGCATAGATGTCACTAACAGTACTACCAACTTACAGAAAAAAAATTTATCGATTCGAAAAACACGCGAAGTATAAATTAAAAATTTACTTTTCAATTTGAAAACAGTAGTATAGTGAATGTAGACTGAATTTACTTTGGGATAACTGGCCAACAAGGATTACTTCATCGATACATGTATATTTGAGCATGCGAAAGCTCTGTGTAAAACTGTTTAAAGAGTAGGTAGGTAGGTAGGAGTGCAGCCCTGTTATCTATCGGGGTCAATTAGCACTTGATGTGCCATTTTGATACACTATTCGTAGAACCTCCTGCTATTCTGCTATTACGTTTCACCTTCTCTCTCAAACCATTTTGAGGTTTCGATGAAACTAGGTATGTCTGATATGCTTTTAGTGGAAATCCATTCAAGGTTTGTTGCTTGATGGGCTCCAAGTGTTTTGTGTCGGATCTGTGCTAGAGCTGGGCATTCGCAGAGAAAGTGGAAAATTGTTTCCTTGTTCCCTGCTACTCCGCAGCCTCGGCAGATGTCGTTGTAGGGCATACCCATTTTGGACGCATGTTCCTCAAATGGCCAGTGCCCTGTTATGGAAGAGTAGAAATGAAACCGAATGAAAATTTAAACAATGTCTAAAGTAATTTAATCGAAATAAAAATATTTTTTCATTTTAAAATAATTTCTTCTAATTTCACTCTGAATTTTAATCGAAAGTCCTCCCGTTGGATAGCACGCTATGAAACTAAGAGCGCAAACAGCGAATTCCGCAAAACCGTAGCCCGAATCAGCTGATACGACCTATCTTAAATATGATAAATATGTAAAAGATCAGCCAACACCGCTTCTACCGGCCGTTTACCGTAGGATACCGTAGATTTCCACCGTATTTGGATTTTTCCCGTAGAAAAGTGTCAGCTGATTGCTCCTCACAACACAGGGTTACCGTCTTGATATACTATAGTAATTATAAAAATTGTCTCCATTATTTTTGAAATTTTCTTAAACTAACTCAAAATCAGTGTCGAGTGCCATTATTTATAAATACATAAACTATTTTTAATAGTTTGATTTCAGTTCTGATATTTTACATTATGAAAAATTGTAATTGAAAACTTACATGTGTACAAAACTATATATGCGTATTGAGCAATGGCAACATTGTTCAAATGAAAACAAAAAAAAAGATGGCTGATTTCTACGTGCTCAACTTTTGACACATTTTGCTCGCTACGGTCGGCAACTGTGGAAGGAAGGGGCGGAATTGGCTGTTTATGCTATAATTCAAAGTGGGGACGAGCACAACAATCCGCAGGCAAAGCTATGAAGTCTATATTTTGAGAAGCTTCCAACGTTGCGCCACAAATTAGGGCAAAAGCAAATGGTTGAACTTCGAATATAGCCCCTAGACCTTTTTCTTATTGTTTGCTATAAAAGAATTTAGCGACATTGAGCTAATAGTAATTATAAAAATCCGATAAAAAAATTTATGTGGTACGAGTTTCAAAGTCACCAGAAAAATAATTTAAAGTCTGACGAATAAGGTTGCTGCTTGTTTTTGGTTTTATTTATGTGAGATGATAGATGCCTTTACCATATCCTTTTTGGACCCGCTCTTCTGTACATTCCAAACGTCAAACAGAATATAATGTATAAATCCGTAACAAATATCCAAGTCATCTGTTATATCTTCAAAACTACGTTTATGTTACTTAGAATATATAGTTTTATAATCTAGCAACATGTTGCTGCAGAGTATAATAGTTTTGTACACCTAACGGTTGTTTGTACAAGGTGCATTCCAAAGTAAACAGGACTTTAAAAAAAGACAGAACAAATAGTTTTCTTGGCAAAATCAATTTATTTTATTCAAAATAGTCTCCTTCTGCTTTAATACAGCTTTTTGCATAGTCCAAAAGCATGCCGAACGAGAGTTTTAGCTCGTTGGACGGTATGGCGGTCAGTATGCCGGTGCAAGCCTTTTGAATGGCCTCTACGTCTGCATAACGCTTTCCTTTCATGGGCAAATGCATTTTTCCGAAAAGAAAGAAGTCGCACGGTGTCATATCAGGTAAATACGGGGAGTGGATAATTGTTAAATGTGATTTTTGGTCAAATAAACCTCTTTAACGATATCATTCGAATGTTGGATTCTGAGCAATTTTTGGTCGTCAGTCAATTTGTGCGGAACAAACCGAGCACACATCTTTTGTAAACCCAAATGTTCGGTCAAAATGCGATAAATCGATGTTTTGGAGATGTTCAATTCCATTTCCATGAATTTCAATGATGATTTCGGCTTATTTTTGATGAATTCACGCACAGTTTCGATGGAATTTCCGGTGATCACGGAATTTGATTGGCCCACATGTTGATCGTCATTTATGTCCTCAAGACCACTTTGAAAACGTTGAAACCACTCGTGCACTCTACTACGGGATAGGCAATCGTCCCCGTAAACTTGTTTCAATTTAAACGTTTCTGTAAAAGTTTTACCAATTTTAAAACAAAATTTAATGTTGACTCTTTGTTCGAAGCTCATATTCGCACTGATAACACAAACATACTAACACTTAAAACGCAATAACTTCACTTCCAATCAATGAAATATCATGAAATTCTCACTGGACAATCGATAAAGATAGCAGATTCTAACGTATCACCTCAAACTAACCTAGATAGATGTAGGGTTTCGTAAATATATACATACATATATGACGAGACGAATTGAATTCCGAGTGAGAACCTGTCTGTCTGTCTGTTCGTTTTCTTACGGAAGTTACATTTGCGATAACTTGATGATACAAGGAGGGTTGGGCGGAATTGGATCATTGCCACTACCACAAAACAAACAAAACTGGCGGAGACACCGCCTACGCGGTTAAAGACGAGTTAACAACAGCGCGCCAGTGATTTCTTTTTTCGCAAAGTGGCGCTAATTGGATATTCCAAGCGAAGCCAGGTCCCTCTCCACCTGGTCTTTCCAACATGACCGCTGTCTCTTAATTAATGTCAATGTCGTCGTATACCTCATGCAGCTCATAATTCCATATAATGCGGTATTCGCCGCGGCCAATGCGCAAAGGACTTTATATCTTCCGCAGAACCTTTTTCTCCACTCGACGTCGACTCATCAGATGTTGTCATCTTTCATGTCTCTGCACCCTATAGCAGGACGGGAATAATGAGTGACTTATAGGGTTTGGTTTTTGTTCGTCGAGAGAGGACTTTACTTCTCAGATGCCTACTCAGTTCAAAGTAGCACCTGTTTGCAAGAGTTTTTCTGAGTTGGATTTCCAGCCTGACATTGTTGTTGTTGTTAATGCTGGTTCCAAGATAGATTAAAGTATCTACGACTTCAAAGATATTACTGTCAACAGTGACATGGGAGCCAAGCCGCGAGTGCGACGACTATTTGTTTGATGACAGGAGATATTTCGTCTTGCCCTCGTTCACCACCAGACCCATCTGCTTCGCTTCCTTATCTAGTCTTAGTTCTTTTCTATATCATCGGCGTACGACAGAAGCTGTACACTCTTATAGAAGATTGTACCTGCTCGATTAAGTTCTGCAGCTCGAATTATTTTTCTCCAGCAGTAAATTGAAGAAGTCGCACGATAGGGAGTCACCTTGTCTGAAACCTCGGCTCGGAGAGGTTCTTCCCGGTCCTGACGGAGCTTTTGGTTTTGCTCAATGTCAGTCTACACAGTTGTATACGTTTTGCGGGGATACCAAATTTAGACATCGCGGGATTAAGACAGCTACTTTTCGTCTGTAGCTGTCAAATGCAGCTTTGAAATCGACGACGAGATGGTGTGTGTCGATTCTCTTTTCACGAGTCTAAAGCCACACTGATAAGGTCCAGTCAGTTTTTTGACGGTGAGCTTTAATCTTTCACCCAATACTCTCGATAGAACCTTATATGCGGTGTTGAGGAGACTTATCCCACAGTAGTTGGCGCAGATTGTAAGGTCTCATTTTTTGTGGATTATGCAGAGCACACTTAAATTCCAATCGTTGGGCATGCTTTTATCCGACCATATTTTACAAAGAAGCTGATGCATGCTCCTTATCAGTTCTTCGCCGCCGTGTTTGAATAGCTTGGCCGGTAATCCATCGGCCAACGCCGCTTTGTTGTTCTTCAGACGGGTGATAGCTATTCGAACTTCTTCATGGTCGGGCAATGGAACGTCTGCTCCATTGTCATCGATTGGGGAATCAGGTGCGCCTTCTCCTGGCATAGTTCCCTTATAACGTTGTACCGATGTTAGGAGCGTACGCACGTCTAAAACACTGGAGATGTATCTTCCGTCTATCACAACATGATCGATCTGGTTGGTGATCAGCGATATGTTGTAGAACTTCACTTTGATGCGGATTGTGGCTAGATGTTCATCCACCGGGGTGAATGACAGTACTCGGCGACGGAGTCTCTCTCCTACCACGAATCCACATCGAATTTGCGCTCCTTTATATGGCCACTGAAGTAAATGCCACAAGGACCTAATCGCCTCAGTCTTTGTCCCGTCCATCGCATTTCTCGGATGGCGGTGATATCAGCCTTCACTCTAACGAGGACATCAACCAGCTGGGCAGCGGCATCTTCCCAATTAACGGAACGGATATTCTAGGTTCATGCCCTTGAATCGTTATCCTTTGTGCGTTTGCCATGATCGTCATCAAAAGGGGGGTTTCTCTTCAGAGGCTGAATTTTACTTTTCATTGGGCACGTTTTTTAGGTGGCGGGTCCCAAGCCCAGCGCACAACCTTGTGGAGGGGATGTTTCGCCTCCTTAGTTTAGCTCGCCGTCAAACGTATGGTCTTTGGCTACCCAGAGGATACTTGGCCTAGGACTGGAAGTCGTGAGCTGCTTGAGCCATATGTAAAATAATCGTTTCTGGCCACTCCTAAGTGAATGGCAATCAGAGAACTTTCCTCACTTTCGTGAACTTCTACACATGACTCGTCTACGGTCGAATAATTTTCAAAAGGTTGGCGTGGTCCTTGGAGAGGGCTTTTAAGACTTATGACATTTGACTTTTCATGCGCATTAATATTTTGGTAAAATAGTATTAAAAATTATTAAATATGAGTTTCCAAATATTTAAAAAAAATTATTCATTTTTGAGACAAGTAAATATGTTTTGTATATATATTTGCAATCTATGTGCATATATAAATGTTTGTATCTAAAAAAGATAATATAAGATTTTTGTATATAATATGTATGTAGTTAAGCTACATGTCATGTGTAGAAGTTCACGCAAGTGAGGAAAGCTCTCTGATCGCCATTCACTTGGGAGTGGCCAGAAACGATTCTTTTACATATGACTCAAGCAGCTCACGACTTCCGGTCTTTGACCAAGTATCCTCTGGGTAGCCTAAAAACATCCGTTCGAAGGCGAGCTAAAGTGAGAAGGCGTGATATCCCCTACATAGGGTTGTGCGCTGGGTTTGGGATCCGCCACGTAAAAAACTATTCCAATGAAAAACTACGAACAGCCTCGGATGAGAAACACCCCTTTTGATGACGACCATGGCAAACGAAATAAGGACTACGATTTGAGGGCATGCACCTGGAATGTCTGGTCCCTTAATTGGGAAGGTGCCGCTGCCCAGCTGGTTGATGTCCTCGTAAAAACAAAGGCTGACATCACCGCCGTCCAAGAAATGCGATGGACGAGACAAGGACAGAAACGAGTAGGTACTTGTGGCATTTACTACAGTGGCCATATAAAGGAGCGCAAGTTTGGTGTGGGATTCGTGGTGGACTCTGTCGCCGAGTACTCCGGTGAATGAACGTCTAGCCACAATCCGCATCAAGGCGAGGTTCTTCAACATATCGCTGATTTGCGCGCACGCCCCGACGGAAGAGAAGGACGATGTGACCAAAGATGCTTTTTATGTGTGCTTGGAGCGCACTTATAAGAGCTGCCCCCGCCACGATGTCAAAATCGTGCTTGGCGACTTTAACGCCAGGGTGGGCAAAGAAGGTATCTTTGGCACTACGGTCGGTAAATTCAGCCTCCACGAGGAAACATCCTCAAATGGGTTGAGGCTGATCGACTTCGCCGGGGCCCGAAATATGGTTATCTGTAGTACTAGATTCCAGCATAAGAAGATTTATTAAGCTACCTGGCTGTCTCCGGATCGAAAAACTACCAACCAGATCGATCATGTTGTGATAGACGGAAGACACGTCTCCCGTGTTTTAGATGTGCGTGCGCTCCGAGGTCCTAATATCGAGTGGGACCACTATCTTGTTGCAGCCAAGATTCGCACCCGCCTCTGTGCAGCAAAAAACGCACGCCACCAAACACAAGGAAGGTTCGACGTCGAGCTGCAATCACAACAGACAGCCGAATGATTTTCTACTCGGCTTGCACTCCTGCTCTCTGAGAGTACTCGTCAACAACTCGGTATAAGGGAACAGTGGGACGGCATTTCAAACTCCTTACGTAAAGCTGCAACCGAAGCCATTGGTTTTCGGAAAGTGCAAAAGAACAGCTGGTACGACGAGGAGTGCCGTCTCGCAGCGGAGAGAAAACAGGCTACCTACCTCGCAACGTTACGATCGACCACTACACGTGCGGGATGGGATAGATACCGAGAGTTGAAGAGGGAAGCGAGACGCATTTGCAGACAGAAAAAGAAAGAGTCCGAAGTCCGAAATGCGTGAGTACGAAGAGCTTCATAAGCTGGCCGACAGGGGTAAGGCTCGAAAATTCTACGAAGAAATGCGGCGGCTTACAGAAAGTTTCAAGACCGGAGCATACACTTGTAGAACCCCCAAAGGTGATCAAGTCACCGATGCCCAGAGCATACTTAAATTATGTAGGGAACACTTCTCCAGCCTGCTGAATGGCAGTGAACGCACAACGCCAGGAGAAGGCGAACCCGATTCCCCAATCGATGACGATGGAGCAGACGTTCCATTGCCCGACCCTGAAGAAGTTCGAATAGCAATTACCCGCCTGAAGAACAACAAAGCGGAGGGAGCCGATGGATTGGATTGATGGTTCAGCGAATTAAAAGACAGCGGCTACGCTGGCTAGGTCATGTTGTCCGAATGGACGAAAACACTCCAGCTCTGAAAGTATTCGACGCTGTACCCGCCGGGGGAAGCAGAGGAAGAGGAAGACCTCCACTCCGTTGGAAGGACCAAGTAGAGAAGGACCTGGTTTCGCTTGGAATATCCAATTGGCGCCACGTTGCGAAAAGAAGAAACGATTGACGCGCTGTTGTTAACTCGGCTATAATCGCGTAAGCGGTGTCTGCGCCAATTAAGAAGAAGAAGTTAAGCTACTAATATAGCTTTGCCTTGGTCACACTCTACCTCAATTTCGCTAAATAATATATTTTTTTCTGCGCACGAAATAAATACCTGCGTCTCAGCACACAAAAATAAAAATACAAACATTAATACATACATACATATATACATGTATGTATGTACGAGCTTGAGCTTTTTGCACGCTGCTCATGTTTTCGCTATTATTCAAGTAAATGGTAAATGAAGTTTTGCCAGCCAACGCTTCGACAGAAATTCTTCGTTTCGACGCTTTTGTTATTTTTGTATTTTTGCTTACTTTCTTTATTGCTTTTTCCTTTTAGCACTTCTACTAGCAGTAGTAATGGTGTGCCCCCACCCACCCGCTTTCATCATCAATTCTTAGACAAGTTAGTGCCAGTGTTTGCATCCGATGTTGTTGTTGTTATTGTTGCAGTTCTGAAGTCGCCATCTACTGTTGCTGGTTTTTTACAGCGTTTGAGCGCTGTTTTCTTGTTGTTGGCGAACGAACGATGAACGGAACTAGGTCAGTGGCACACAAAAATTCAAATACACTCATTCACATGGAATAAAAAGCAACACACACACATACTTGTTTATGTGTATGTATATACACATAAGCATATATATTTATGCATGTGTGTGTATCTTAGCTCTTTCTATTATTATGGATATTTGTATTCTGTTTGCAGTCAGCAACGACAACAAATACAACAACTATGGGTACCACTTTTAAAATAGTTGTTGGCCATTACTACAGCTATTACTATCATTGTTCTTGCTATTACTAACTTTTTTCAACTCGGGCTTATTTTGTTGTAATTTCTCTGCACTTACAAACGTGTTTTGTATTTTTAGTGGAATTTTTCAGCATACCCACATACATGCATACACGTATACATATTGAAAACATAAGTATATACATATATATGTATATATTGCATATATATGTATGTACTTAGATAAAAACTTAGATGTATATAGAATCATAAGAAGTTGTTGTTAGTTGCTGCTACTTTGAACAGATTGCCGAAGTATGAGGAAGAGAGATTGAGAGGAAGTTATGATAGAGAGGTACTTGATCACATTTGTAAAGAAGATCGCTATAAAAATTTTGTTGCTAATCCACAAAAGTGTGCTCAGCATTCCATAGATCATACGAGTATCTACTAGCAACTATGGATCTTTTAAAACATAGACAAAATAAATGACCGTTTTATCCAAGATATTTTCATTGTTCGTGGAATTTATCATTTTCTGGTATTAAATAGACATAAAATATGCCACAAAAAAGTTTGTATAACGTTTTTATAATAATTTATTTTATAATTTTTAAATATTTTTCAAAATTTTAGAAAATATGAAAAGGAAATAAAAAAGTATATTTATTATAATAAATTTATTTAAAATTGTTTATAACAATATAAAATACATATTTGATACTTTTATAGTGAAAATATGAATTATTTTTATTGTTTTACACTGATTCTTAAGAAACATAGAAACAAAGCATTAATGCAGCATAAATTCAACATAACCTGAAATAATATCACCGAAATTATAAGACTAGATGAATGATTAATATGAATTCGCACTGTATTTATTTTTCACAAATTACTAGAGCAATTGGTCCGAAACTCGGCACCTAATATGGTTTTGATGTTTGCTTAGTTTAACAAAAGGTTACCAAAGTCGGATTCCAAGTTCATATATTTTTCATAGAACAGCACTAAGACAATACTTCAAAACGGTCGGGTTTGTGGGGTCTCCCTAATCCTAACCGAAACGAACACGGAACAAACACGGAACAGCATTTTTTTTAATATGATGAATATGGAGATTGGTGCTCCGCTTCAACAAAAACTACAGCAATATGCTGAATGCATGAAATTTTGGAAATTATATTGAATGATTATAGCGTTTATTTTTCGTTTTTGTAGTACGATTTGCCCTTTGCTTCCAAATAGGCCTCAGTTCATCATCTCTTCATTCGAAGAAAATTTCGCCTCAATGAGCAATCTTTTGAGTCAATAAAAAAGCAGACGCCATAATATTCTTGAATAACATAAAGTACACGTTTAGTTTTCACAATAACAAGAGTTGGTTCACTCAAAATGATATAATTCACAAACTAATGATGCGACAGCTGTTAAATTTATACACGCGCCATTTGAAGATTAGGGCTTGCTAAAAATCATATATTTAATTCTGGTTGCGCCATCTATGTACATTGTACATATGCCAACTAGACCTTCAATTTATGAATTGTAGAAAAATTCAGACACGTCCTTTTCTCCCCAAGAAGCTGCTCATTCTTCGGAGCCGTCAATATTGGGTAAAGCTGCCATTTCGACTAATCAGAATCAAGTTCTTTGTTTTGTTTTTGGCTTTTAATTGTCAAGAGTATTCTATGCATTCTATGCAAAGTTTTTTCTTGTTTTTCTTCAAAAATCAATTTCTATACAGAACATTTGGATGACACTTCGACGACAAATATTTTATTTCGACATTCTATTTGCTCTACTTTTAAATTTCTTGCGAAAAAAACTTGGTCTAAAAAGTCCCAAAATGCTTTAAAGAAACAATTAAGTGGCAGCACTAGGGAAATATTTTCATTGCAAATTCTACTTACCATTTCTTCGTTTAACAACTAACTAACTGAGTCTTTTAAGCAAAAAATATTTATATTTCACAAATTTTCAGAAACAGTTTGCAACGCATTTTATATTTAATATAATTTCATTTAATTTAAGACTACACTAAATACGATAAACTATTTACAATTTTTAATATTTATTTTTCTTTAATTTAGCAAAGAACTACTTAAGGGAAGAAGAGGTAAAGGCAGCTAATTGCTTTTGTTCTTGGATAGAGGAATGGTGGGGTACACACATTTAAATAAATAATTGCACAAAAGTGTATAATTAAAAATAAATAATAAATATTTTACATTAATTTAATTTACATAAATTATTTAACTGAGCAACTGCTGCTTGCATTTGTGTGTGTGCGTTTATCGGTTACTTGTCTAGAGTTGCATAGGCTACATACTTACAGTACGATATATGCGTTTCTTATTAAAATTAAGTTACAATTTATAAATTACGCCTAATTAAAATTTAGTAGATACATATAAACTAAAATAAAGCATCATCGATTCAGCAATGTATTTTAATTATTTTTTACACTTTTAATTTGCATAAACTTACCAATAAAAAAATAATAATCTTTAACATACTGCTAAAATTTCAAAGAAAAAAATAAATGTTTAAAAAATTTTATGAAATTTCGTTGAAATAAATATCTTGATTTCAAGAAAAACGCTTAACGCACCGCCAGGGCTGTTAGAGATTGCAACAAATTTTCACAATTTTTTCATAAACAAAATTTTTATTTTCACATAAATAAATTTACTTTTTAAACAAATAAGTATATATTATTATATAATTATACAAAAATTTCACTAAAGTAATTAATTAAATTAATTTCGGCCGTTTATTGCAACTGCATTTACTTCGCTTATTAAACTCACTACTTTATTGCATATTTGTTTGTACATTATTGCTTTAAACTTATTTGTAGACGATTTTTTAATTAAAATATTTTTTCATTACTTGAAAGTTTTTTGTAATGTTTTGTATTGCTAAATTACTTGTATGAAATAATTTTCCACTTTGAGGTACAATTTCTCTGCTCTCTTTACGCCATATGCATGCTATATTTTGCGAAATTCGCTGCATACAGTTCGTTTAAAATTACCGTTATACTATAACAATTATATTTTTACATACTGTTCTTTGAACTTAAATTTAAATAGAAGTTAGAATTTTAAAATTTTACATAATTTTTGTTGTTTTAAGTTTTAGACAAAATTTCCATTTATAAAAAAAAAACATTTTTTTAAACAGTGTTTTGTTTTTTAATTATAACTGTAAGTGCGTAAGGTATAGACAATTTCCACAGCATTGTTTCGTTGGTAGAGCGCACCCTTGCATCAAAACGGAACAACAGTTGCAAAAAGACAATTGGACGCTCCGTTGTTCTTACATTGCTTGTGCTCTCTTTGAGTTTTCGCACGCGACAGTCGCTCATTGACGATGCCCTAATATGCTGGCCTACCGCTATTCACACGCTAACTGTACTTTTTAGTCAAGTTTCCAATGCCATTTCTTTGACGAATTCGGATTTGTGGATTTCTCATTTTAAAAAATAACAGATATATAGTGAAATCATGATTAAAAGCGCTCAACTCAATGCTTGTTCAATGTCCAAGTCAAAATATCTGTTGAACGCTTATATTATGTATTATTATATAATATCAGCTTTGGAGTATATCCGAAAAGAGCTCTAGTTCTAATTAATTTCACTTTTTATTTTCAGAAAAATTAGTTATGAAATACATTATCCATAATTCCACGGAGAAATAATAGAAATTGCTGATAAATCAAACAAAAATCAAATACAAAATCAAATTTAATATAAAGAAGCTTTAAGCTTTCGAAAGAGTTAAAGCTTTCCGAGCTTTGATTCAATTATTTATCCGTTTAGCTCTCATTGAAATTATTGCAATATATGAATTTTAATATAGTACTCAGAGCCAATGAAATCTGTGTCCAAAAAAATTATGAAAGCTTACCTAAATAATTATTTCAAATTCCATTAGTAAAAAATTGTTTCTACTCTATGTTCTTGTAAATTCAAATTTTAACATAAAAAAGCTTTAAGCTTTCAAAAGCTTTAAGCTTGCATGAAAGCTTTCCGAACATTCATTTATTTATTTAAAATTACTTCGCCCGCTAAGCTTTGAATGAAATTATTGCAATGTATGCCTCTTAATATAGTCCTAATAGCCAACTAAATTTGTTTCCAAAACAATGGTGAAAGCTCAAAAGAGTAATTATTGCATACATTCGTTAAATTATTGTTTCCAAATTACGTATTTCGGGCTTTCCAAATTGTGTAAGGAAATGACGAGCTAAATGCCTTAATTTATTAAAAGCATATTCTTAAAAGGCACTAAAACCTACATTGAGTAAAACTAAAGAGATCAAAAGCAACCAACAACAACGAATAACAAATATTGACTGCGTGTCTCGTATTCCAAAATAGCCACTTAAAATATACAATGTTTTCAGAGTAATAGTATTTTCGTTACCAACTAAACTACAAAAGATTGTACTCTCATTCCATGAAATTTAAGTGGTTTTCAAATGTAGTCAAATTAATATACAGAAAATAATCACCACACTCTATATAAGGGCATACACTTAGGAATTCGCAACACGCATTCGCTCATTGAAGGACATTGAATTGAGTAACACTAACAAAGAGGCATTGAGTAGTTGAGTGTAAGCTTTAAGCTCTCACTCAATGACCACTTTCACGCTCAGCGCAGTGATGGCAACACTTCAACGCCTTCAATGAACACTACGCTGCCTCCGAGAGTGTTATTTTGTGGCGGATTTGGTGTAGCTCTAATGTGGCTACTTATCGGAGAAGCTCCGGCGATAGCCACAGAACAGCTAACCACTCTAATAGTAGCTTCGGAGTACTTGCATATATAGAGTATATTCAAATACGCACTCTCAACACAAACGCGTACACGCACACACTTAGGACACTCTCAGACGCAACGATTTTGAAGATTTGGGCTTGAACGCTCGCATATTGGCGTGCATCATGACAACACTGCTCTGTTGTTCGTGATCCTCGCGCGCATCGTGTCAGTCACGCCCAATTCTCTTATGTATCTGTTGATGTTTGAGCAAGTGCGCCTTCTGTCGAAACGCTTTGGCGCAAACATCACAACGGAACGGTTTCTCCCCCGTATGCGTACGCAGGTGGACCTTGATGTTACTCTTATTGAGAAAACCCCGATTACATATACTACACCGATGCACGGGTTTCTCTTTCCCCAGCAGACCAGACAGATCGTTGGCGCTGAAGTTGACGGACGATGGTGAAATAGCATTAAGTTGTTGCGGTCCAAGTCCGCTACTGCTAGACTGTGCATTCGCTTGTTGTTGACTGGATTTCTTTTGGGAGCGCGAAGGTTTCCTTTTCGGCGTACTGGTGGGTGTAATGGTCGTCGTGTGTGGATAATTGCCCAGCATGTCGGGACTGCAGAGACCGTCGGATTTCATTGAAGACATGGAGACTTGGTACGGCTGTGGATTTGTGAGATAGCGCGGATTAATCATCAGATTGTCCGTGGTCGAGACAACGGAACCTGGCGGACTCGAGGTGGATGTTGCTGTCGGCAACTCGTTACAGTATGAGGTAGAACTGGGCGCTTCACTTTTCATTGTGGCTGTATTTGCTTGTTGCGTGTGCTGTTGTTGTTGTGGTGGACCATTTTGTAGGCGATTCTGAAGGAAGGGCATGTAGCCGTGCGTGAGCAAATTCTGTAGCGTGGAGCTCGGATGCACGGGCGAGTGTGGCAAGATAAATTCACTAAGCGTATCCTGTTGCGACACAAGCAGTTTGCCATCTTGCTGTATGCAATTGCCATCGATCCACGCATCCAAGTCCATCCATGAGTCGCGCGTGTCATTACCATCATCCTTATCCAATTGATTGGGCACCGTTGTGTCTGCTATCGCCGAACCAATTATGGCCGCAATGTCATCTATCGAGTTCATATCTACATATTCGGACAAATCTTTGGCGTCGGTATAAATTCGTACACTACTGTGCAACGAATCCGTGCCTTGGTCGCCACCGCCCACCATACCGTTGCCATTGTTGACTATGCCACCGCCAGCACCGCCACCGCCGCCACCACCAATACCAGCCGTGCCACCTACAGACATAACACAACTGTCGGCCATTGAATACAGCTTACTATCTAATTGACTATCAGCGAACAGTTTCACATCGTTTAGGCAGGCGTCCGCGTCCGGACTCAGAACGCTTTCAGGCAAGCATGTAGACGAGGAAACTATGTTGTGATCGGCCGAAGAGCAATGACTGTTGGCACCACCACCGCCACCACCACTCGTCATCGATGGTAATGGTGATGTGCCCGACGTCGCCGCCGCCAGTTGTATGGTCGTCGTGCCATTACCGGTCGTCGACGTGTGATTCGTCTGGTAGGCGCTTTGTATGTAATTGTTGTTACTCTCATCAGGTAGCCTCTGTGCGATCGCATGATAATGATGTCCCGAGATGCCATTTATGGACAAGTGTCCCGTATAGCCGGTAAACGGTGGTAGTGGTTTCAGGTCGGAAAGCGCATTCAGGGAGGATGTATTCAATAGCAGATTATCGAGCACATCTAGCGAATTTTTCTGTTCCGTGTCGCTGGGCAGCGAATCCAGATCGTGCTCCAGCAGTAATTTATGGCCATCGAGCAGATATTGATCTTGGCTGCCGTTCTGTGTGGGACCCCAGCATGGACTCATAAGTAAGCTTTCAACTTCAGATTCACTTGGTCCGTTCATGCTGCAAAACTTCATTGTATTTTACGGTGCATGCGAGTAATTTTTTTTCTTCCAGTTCTTGTGAACGCAAGACGATGAATGAGGAGGACTGGGTGTGAGTATCCAAAAATGTTGGTGTAATTTTAGTAGGACGGGTGCGCTGCTGAATGACTGGGGAGGACCATAAGTCGACGACAATAATATATATTTGGGTGTGTTAATTATCGATTCTCTTTTGGTTAACTGGAAATAGAGAAAAATAAAAAAAATAATAGTAAAACAATATGTTTTCCTTTATGCTTTGTAAGGATTTATACTAAAATACGAAATATTTCACTACTAGGTGCATTTACGACCACATGCGAACTAATTCAATATTTAGACTCATACCAAACCACATCACTCAACACTCTTAAAGAATTACCATTATTTTCTAAGAGGCCCCAGATAGAATTTTCTCAGTGCTCTTTTTCTCTCGCCAATTTGTGTTTTCTATTAAGAATTGTTTTCAACGTTTTAATTATATCCTGAACAGGGTATATTAAGTTTGTCACGAAGTTTGTAACACCCAGAAGGAAGCGTCGGAGACCCTATAAAGTACATATAGTATATAAATGATCAGTATGTTGAGCTGAGTCGATTTAGCCATATATATACGAACTAGTCCCTCAGTTTTAAAGATATCGTTTTGAAATTTTGCAAATGTCATTTTCTATTCAAGAAACTACTCATTTGTCGGAACTGTCGATATCGGACAACTATAACATATAGCTGCCATACAAACTGAACGATCGGAATCAAGTTCTTGTATGGAAAACTTTCACATTTGACAATGTATCTTCACAAAAGTTGGTACAGGTTATTTTCTAAGATAATAATGTTATCTCCGAAGAAATTGTTCAGATCGGTTAACTATAGCATATAGCTACCATACAAACTGAATGATCGGAATCAAGGGCTTGTATGGAAAACTTTCGCATTTGACAATGTATCTTCACGAAATTTGGCATGGATTACTGCTTAAGATAATAATATAATCTACGAAAAAATTGTTCAGATCGGATTCCTATAGCATATAGCTTCCATAAAAACTGAACACATATTTACTAAAAGACATGCACCTGTGAAGGGTATTAGCTTATTGAGTTAACGTTTTTTCTTGTTTCAAAGTTACGTTCGTGATTTCTTGATGATGGTGATATTCTCTGTCTATTCGATAGCCTAGCGGAAGAGACTTTCAATGACTAACTTTATATGAAGGTTGAAAATTATGCTATAATTTATGAAAAAACTCCAGTGAAACGAAGGCATATTTGAAAGCAATACGAATAATTAATTAACTTCTGCAGCAAATAATGGACAATTGTAAGTGTTAGGTGACTTATAACAATCTGGTGCGCTAGATTATTCATTTTATTTTTAAAAGTTTTCTGTTATATTTGAAATTATATTTAAAAAATGAATAACCGAGAAAGGCGTGTAATGTATGTTGCGAAGAAATGTTCAAGGAACTACAACTATAATATAATAGATATCTTCTTAGTGGCTTCTGAGCCGGATTTAAAAAAAAAAAAACAAAAGTAAAAGACTTAAAAAGTACAAAGATTAAAGAGGACTGCGGAAGAGAAGAAACCACCAGTGATATCATAATGTGAGATCTCTGCAAAATACGAAATTTTCACGAAGGCTCAAATATATAACCATATTATCTAGTTATTGAAAGTGCTGTATTAGTCCGGGTAATATGAGATAATCTTGTTTTATAGTGCCAATAGGATCAGGAATATCTCAGTAAAGCTAGAAGACACGTAAACTCATGACTTCCTAATTAAGAATTAGATAAATACATACTATGAAATAGCTCTATATAATGGGTTCTAATTCGGAGCTAACTTTAGGTGATAGAATTTTAAAATCATCAACACTTACTTCTTTTATGGATTCTCTTCAAACGGATAGCTAGCTAAGAGCCTAATAAATTATAAAGTGACCGTTTAAATTGTCTCAACAAAAGTTAAGCGGTTCTTTACAACGACATTTGGATGGAGAAATAAATAGTTAGCTCATATCCGTCACTAAATCTAGCCATGTTAAGGATTTATATCAGAGACTCTTTATGCTATTATAAATACCGACATATTCAAAGTAAGCCTCTTGAAATACCAGTAAAAGCAAAATTCTTACTCTAATCATACATACATATATTTATAAATACATATTTATGTGTATATTACGGCGCTATAAACATTTATTTTTCTATTTGTTCAAACTCTTAATCTCTTTAATGTTTGAAATTTGAAAAAATTTAGCCATTTTCAGATATCTGTAACTACTACACTTGCTAAGAAAACATACTTTATCTTAGAGTTTAGTAGAGCTAAAGATCTTAACTATAAGAATATAAAATGGGTTTTTGTAAACAGTGACGTCAATTATGTGAAAAATCAATTTCAGTAAAAAAAACATTTTCACATGGTAATTATATGTGAAACTAGAATAAAATAGCAACCCCTTAAAGTTGTGCTATTGGACTCATGTTTGGTGAAAAATTTTTACAACAAATGAAATCATTTGAGCAAGTAAAAATTGAAAAACAACACAAAAAAAATTTTAAGCACCCTTTTGTACAAGTATATACAGAAAGATAAATGCATTTCTGCATTGTTTGCAGCGGTATAACAGCGCCAGCAACAGTAACAGTAACACTAACAGCGTGAGCAGCAAAAGTCATTCAAATACCAACAGATGCTACAGCAGCAACAACAAATAACTTCAATGCGGTATTTGGGTCAAAACATTAATATTCTTCAGAATTAGCATACAAATAGCTTAGAAAATCCTCGCTTAATTTATACAAGCATTTGTAGATGGATATAATCATGTATGTGTGTAAATAAATACGTATATATACAAGAAACGTATTGGGATGAAATAAATTAGAAGAACAAAATCTAAAAATAGTAGTGTATATTAAGATTAGCAATTAAGGCAAGAACATAATTTTGTTAATAATTACAGTAACAGCAACAAAGTGAGGTAAATTTTAGATAAAAGAGATTAAAGCATATACAGCAAGAAATATATAAATAGAAAACCAGCCAACACACAAAAGAACAAAAAATAATCGCCCAACGAAAGCAAAGACCGCTACGAAACAACGCTAACGGTAGTTAGAGTAAATTTTAAGCGCTCAGCGGCAACCGGCGTCACGTAGATACACCTTTAGGGCAGATGACTTCAAGCAGGTCCAAAGTTGCTGCTTCAAAGAGAAGCTGGGAAATTATTTCTTTTATTTTTATAATATATTATTTTTTATGTATACAAACATATTACATGTATATATAGGTGTGAGTAAGTTATACATTAAAAGCAAAGAGAAGAGGAATTTGGCCCAGCAAAATTGCTAAGCCACAATTTTATATAAAAATATGTGTATATATGTATATATGTATATGTAAATTCCTGAGTATGTATGCATGTATAACCAATTCCTATGTTGACATACATACATACACACACTTACAAATAAGCGTATACTTTTAAGCTGTTGAATCACCATCAACCATTACCACTAATAATCGGTGGATTAACAATGAACAATACATTGCAGTTTGACAGGTGGATGGATAAGTGTTTGGGAAGATCGGAAAATCAAAAGCGGCTTTAATAAAAGCAAGAAAGCCAAAGCAATGCCAAAAGCATCAAAAACCTCCAAAAACTACACGAAGTCAGAAGAAAGCATGGAAAGAAATGTGAAGAATACTTTAAGCGAAAACGTTATTTGAACAGGTAAAAAACAGTTGAGCATTGTGTACATTTACACGTTTACAGTTATGTACTTTCATGCGTTTAGACCTGTTTTTATGAACTTTTTTTGGGGGTTTGGTAAGCAAAAATATGTTCAAAAAGTAGGTGTGTTTATTCTTGAAGTTGTTTTTGTTTTTTATATTTTTTGTACGTTTAAGTGGACGGATGGGCGTTTGGAAAAAAGGGTGATGTAGGCACAAAATATTCAAAAACTTTAAAAACTATTAACTTACGTATATACAGTATATGAAAGTAATGAAGCGAAAATGTTGAAGTCACATTTAAACAAGAAAGAACGTTAACTTCGACTGCACTGAAGCTAATACACCCTTCACAGGTGCATTTCTTTTAGTAACTTTGTGTTCAATTTGTATGGAAGCTATATGCCATAGTAATCCGATCTGAACAATTTTTTCGGTGATTATGTTATTACCTTAAGCAGGAATCCATGTCAAATTTCGTGAAGATACCACGTCAAAGGCGAAAGTTTTCCATACAAGAACTTGATTCCGATCGTTCAGTTCGCATGGCAGCTATAGTATGACGTTTGCGATATCTTAAAAACTGAGGGACTAGTTCGTATATATACAGACAGACGGACATGGCTAAATCGACTCAGCTCAACATACTGATCATTTATATATATATACTTTATAAGGTCTCCGACACTTCCTTCTGGGTGTTACAAACTTCGTGGCAAACTTAATACACCCTGGTCAGGGTTTAAAAAAGTTATCTTTTCCGCTGCAGTAGCATATTTACTGCTCTTAGAACTATTTTAGTTAGAAATTGCGGTAATCTTCTAAAAATTTTAAGATTTGTAAAATATAAATTGTTTTACATTTTTTAGGTATTAAGAGCACTGATGAATATAGAATCGTTAAGTATAAAAATGAAGTTGATAATATTAATACAGAAATACATTTTGAAAAAAAAAAAAAATGATTAGCTACATTTCTCGTTACATTAGGTTTGCACGAAGTTTGTAACACCCAAAAGGAAACGTCGGAGATCGAACAAGGTACATATATAATTGATCAACGTCTGTCCTTCTATGTGTGCGAACTAAAACTCAGTTTTAAAAGTAAGGATCAAGTTCGGGTGTCACCGAACATTTTATACAACGCATTTAAAGTGATAATCGAGATTTCATTATACGTCATTTACATATTTTTCAAATACCGTATTTGCGTAAAGTTTAATTCCGCTATCATCATTGGTTCCTATTGTAATGTACTATATTATACAGAGAAGGCATCAGATGGAATTCAAAATAGCGTTATATTGGAAGAAGGCGTGGTTGTGAACCGATTGCACCCATATTTCGTACATTTCATCAGGGTGTTAAGAAATATTATATACCGAATTTCATTGAAATCGGTCTAGTACTAGATATGGTTTATTCCATAAGTGGGCGACGCCACATACCCATTTTCAATTTTTAAAAAAGTATATGGATGCAGCTTTCTTCTGCCACTTCTTCCGTAAAATTTAGTGTTTCTGACGTTTTTTGTTAGTCGGTTAACGCACTTTTAGTGATTTTGAACATAACCTTTGTATGGGAGGTGGGCGTGGTTATTATCCGATTTCTTCCATTTTTGAAATTTATATGGAAATGCCTGAAGAAAACGACTCTGTAGAGTTTGGTTGACATAGCTATAGTAGTTTCGAGATATGTACAAAAAACTTATTGGGGGCGGGGCCACGCCCACTTTCCAAAACAATTGCGTCCACAATGCCCTCCCTAATGCGATCCTTTGTACCATTTCATCTAAAATCTTTATTTATGGCTTAATGAAAAATAGGTTTTATTTAGCCATTTTGTGGGCGTGGCAGTAGGCCGATTTTTTTCTTCGAACTTAACCTTCTTATGGAGCCAAGGAATACGTGTACCAAGTTTCATCATGATATCTCAATTTTTACTCAAGTTACAGCTTGCACGGACGGACGGACGGACAGACAGACATCCGGATTTCGACTCTACTCGTCGCCCTGATCACTTTGGTATATAAACCCTATATCTGACTCTTTTAGTTTTAGGACTTACAAACAACCGTTATGTGAACAAAACTATAATACCCTCGTTAGCAACTTTGTTGGGAGAGTATAAAAATATCGACCTGAAACTTTTCATACAACCTTTTCTAACCAGGAAGATGTTCATTTGTCGAAACCGCCGATATCGGAACACATAGCTGCCATGCAAACGAAACGATCAGAGTCAAGTGCTTGTATTGAAAGCTTTTTCATTTGACGAGACTTCTTCAAGAAATCTGTTATAAATATCGGAAAGTATTGACCCGATTTTATATATTTTTGCCAATACCAAATACAAATACTAAAAAAATATGTTCAATAAGGTACCTCACATACCATCTCTAATATAAGTACATATGTATATGTATGTAGTAAAGTTGGCCGGATGTTCAAAAATCCTGATATTAGTGTATGGAGGTTAGGCCAAATTTTCGTTCTTTCCTATCTATTTTAGGCTCAAAGATACACTGTTATGAGTAAAACACTCTCTACTAGTGTCATTGAGATAACCTCATATATTGGCTGACATATGCGGTGTAAAGTCACACGGAAGTTCGAAAACCTTTATATTAGGAATATGGCGGCTTATAGTTGTTGGTGTTGACCCAGTTCCAAAAAAAGGTACTTGCGATGACAACCATAAGTCCTTGGAGATTCATCTAAAATCAATCGGACAAAAAAAATTAGTTTTATAAATAGATAAACTCGATTTTTTTTTCAAAAATTAACAAAATGGCGGCCTCAGAAAATTTTTGTCTAAATTTTTGGGAAAAAATCAACAGTTAATTGGTCTTAAAAAACCGAAATTTTTGAAAAAAAATCTTTCGATCAGACCCGAGGTTGTTATGTATTCTAAAAGCTGTGTAAATTTCATTAAAATCTACTGAGCGGTTTTCGAGTCACCAATGTCACCAATTCAAAAATTGTTGTTTGTCGAATAACTCAAAAATTAATTATCGGATCAGCGTGAAATTTTCAGAGAATGTTTTTAAGATATTACACTTAACGAAAATGTCAAAATTTATTTTTTGAAAATTCTGACTACCCCTAACCCCTTAAGTCATTAGTTGGTCAATACATTTTCGTAGCAATATTCACAATATACAAAAAATTTGTTTAGTTACTCAAATCCAAATGTACGCATAGCATGCCCGTAAAGTATTTTAAAAACTAATTAACACCAAATTCAAAAATGCAGTATAAATAAACAATTTTCAAGAGCATAATTACTAATTTAATTGCAATGCTACTATTTATTTCACAATTTTTATTTGAAGTTTGTGCCCAAAGTCTTTCATTACAAAGATCATTGTCACTGAGGTTTGTGCCTTAAGTCCTTTATAGCCATATTATAACCATAATGGTTTGGGTACCAAGTTCGTGCCTTAAGTCTTTGGTAATGAACTGGAACATTTAATTCCATATGTCAAGTTTGTGGCTTAAGTCTATTGTTTTCACTGAGTATATGTATTTTAATTAATTCTATTTAAGAATTTTACAATAAGTCCTAAAAAATATAGTTCTTTTTTTATTTTCCTGTTAAAAAATTCGGCATGAGCAATTGACTTGGAGCATGGCTGACATAAAGGGCACAGATGCAGAAATAAAGAAGAATGTTCATATGTACAAAAGCAACGAAGTAAGGCACAAACATATATGTACACTTATGCTGAAATGTCTGTGTGAAAGTGCTGATTCCTTAAAGCAATTCCAAGTATGCTGGTTGCATTGAAATTCACAGTCGGTTGCTGCACAAATATGCCAACGCTACAATAACAAAAACAACTTAAGTATGCGCATACGTATGTGCTTGGAAAAACGGTGGAAATAAGGCAAATCGCACAAAAACGCTGCCAGCAGTAATATCATAATAAATTTCGCTTTCAACAAGTTCGCGGACACGGGCAGACCCCGGACGTTCGGACGATTTGCCTTGGCAACATGGAAATCAAGTAAAACCAAAACGCTAGCCGAGAATGAGAATGGGCCACAACGACAACAAAAATAACATAAATAAATCACACAAATGTGAAAATAGCTTTAGCATTTAAATGGCACAGAAGAAGAGGAAGATAAAGAATAACAATAACAACAACTAGCACACATATACATACATATAAACCGCAATTGAGGAACGTGAAAAACACGTTACTGGGAAAATTAGGTAATGTTGCGGCAACATGTTGCGACGCAATAAAAGCGGAGAATTCTCAGCAAAGAGTCTACTAAATGGAGAGCGAGAGTGACGGAATGTTGCTGATTATAGTGAGTGTGCTGCAAGTTAAAGAAATTGTCTGATATTACGAAGTACATAGGTGAAAAGAAGAAAGAAAGGTGAATTCAAAGAGAAAAGTTGTAAGAGAGGCACACAAAAGAAACGCAGAGCGAACTACATTCGAAAGAAGAGCAAAAAATATCAATTCTCCTCAAGAGAGTCAGTTTATTAGAGAATTGAACGCAGAGCCGTTAACGCAGCTTGGCGTTGGCTGTCATTAACACGCTATAACAATAACAACAGCAACGCCAGCCAGCCAGCACAAGCAGAATTGTCTGCCAACAACAGCAACACACAACGGCATACCAGCATTGTAGCAATGGGCTGCCGGCAACAATAAAACATATAGCCAATGTACCGTTATTCAAAAGACCTGCTGACACACTTCCGCAATCGGCAACTGTGTTTAAAGCCGACGAGTGCCGAGCATGAATAAAAACACGAAGTCGAAACTGAAGTCACAGTCAAAAGCAGGTTGGGGCATACAACATGGCTGAGCTCGAGTTGAAGCCAAAGCTGTTGCCTGCTGGCTGGCGCTTTGACTTGGCGGACTCATCTGTAGCTGATGCATGAGCATGGTGAGTTGTTTAGTCTATGTGCGCTAGAGAACAGACTTATTGGTAAATGTGTGCGAGCTTAACTGCATAAGCACGGCATAGTGGCCGCTATACGCGCCGTCATGTTGTTGTAAGTGTACCAAAAATTCATACTATCTCGCTGACTATGCGTATTACGGTTGTTGGACTCTGATTTCGCTCAGTACGATGCTGTTGCTGTGCGCTCTTTTTACTGTGCCGACAGTGCAGAGTGGATCGATTTCGGCAGTGGAATGGTACTTTTTGGAATTAAATAGAATAAAAAACTCAAAAATAATAGTAATTAATAAATTAAGCATAGAATATAAAAGAAATTCGCTCTACATAGAAGAAGAAACAAGTTTTCCATACAAGAACTTGTTTTTGAGCGGCGGGTTTGTATGGTAGCTGTTTCGAAAAATGAGCTATTTTTATTTTTCGATATCTTGACGACAGACGAAGATGACTAAACCAACACAGCTCGTCACACTGATCAGTTATATGTATATAAGTACATATGTTTTATAGGGTCTCCCACGTTTCCTTAAAGGTTTTACAAAGTTTTTGATAAAGTTATTTTTCTGTTCAGGGTGTTCTGGGTATAAAAATGAGTTAGTAAAATGCAAATAAAGGTGAAACAAGTGAGATTTAAAATTCTTTTTCAAGGCATGTTAAGCCTCATCCTTTCATGTAATGGAAAATCTGAAACGTTAGTAACGATTTACATAAGATTAATTTTAAAATAATCGAAATAACACACTGTGCGTAGGAAGAATATATTTTTATTGGCTACTACAAGTACAAGTACAAGTTCTTGTGTAAAGGAACTTATACCGTTGTTGTATGTATGTATGTGTAAGTATGTCTGCTAATATTGTAAAAACTGCCAAAAATTACAACAATATTTAAATCACAACAACATTCCAATAACAAGAACAATAATTACTGTTACTGTCAATCACCATGATTTGATATAAACTACTAAGACTTCGTTTTGCGTTTCACGCCATTTCTGTCTTTACTCATTACTTCGCTGATTGGCATAGATTTTCTGAAAGCTAAAAAGAAATTATTTCGCCATTACGCTTTCGTTTCTTTTCTACGCACGTTTTCTGCTATTGCTTTCGCTCGCATTTCATTTCGTATTTACCGTCTCTTTCCATTTCTTTATGTCTTATAAATATTATTAGCAGTGAATACATCGCATGTGTATAGGTATGTAAGTATGGTATACATATATAATATTTATAAGATCGTATGTATGTATGTACACGTGTATGTATATGGATATATATCAATCCAACTTTTTTCTAACAATCGAAAAAAAATTTTGGCATATACTCTGGCATTCAATTATTGCCATTTTTTGAACAACATGCCCACAATTATTTGAATGATTTTCTTGTCTAAGTTGGATTTAGATTTTGTAGTGAATTGTGGAGTGTCGGAATGTTGACAGATATTAAAATGGTCGTGTGATTGAGATGGACGTAAAGTAAGCAACTGAAATTAGACTTTCTTCATAATTTAAAATTCTTAATTTATTCTTCAAAGTCTAAGTCGTCCCTTTAAAATTAATCCCCCTTGAACCGAATACATTTGTGCGTACGCTTTTCCCAATTCTCGAAACAGTTGTTAAAATCAGTTACCGGAACAATCTTCAACGCGCGTAACGATTCACATATATGTGATGTCTTCAAAAGACTCAAAACGGTTTCTCCGCAGCCGTCCTTAAAGTTTGCTGAATAGCCAGAAGTTACACGGAGCTAAATCATTTAGCGAAAAACTCACGAATAATCAATGCAGTATGTGACGGTGCATTGTCGTGGTGCACTTCAAGAGTCGCATATTTGAGTCTTGTTGACAGGTTGTCTAGTCGAAAGGAATTCGGAGTGCACCACACTTCTATATTCGAAGAAAACTGTTCACATAACCTTGGTTTTTTACCTGGTCTACGGTATTCGGTCGTTCGATCGTATGTTGCCGGGTCGTAAGCATATAAGTAGATCCAAGACCCATCGCTAGTAATACTCTTTCTTGACATCCTGAAAGTCGAAAAGCATTGTTTGACAAACGTTAACGCGACGCTGTTTTTCGAAAAAATTATATTATAGTGATTTTTAAACCAATCGTGCTTTCACATTTCTTAGGAGCAAACGATCTTCTAAAATGGTTTTCACTGATCCTACCGGTATTTTAATGATGCCAGTAAGATCTCTGACTCTGAATCGTCGGTTCTCAAGCACCAATTCCTTTATTTTATTGACTTGTTGATCATTAGTTGATGGTGATGGCTGTCCTGGAAGTTTTTTGTCGCCAACGTGTTCTTAACAACGAAGAATTTGTACCAATCAAAACTCTTTAACTTGCGAATAAATTTTTGAAATCGAAGTACTAGCGCACAAAGCGGCCATACAAAACTAATCGATCAAAATCAAGTTATTGTAAAGAATCATTTGTATTTGAGAAAGGTATTATAGCTTCAGTATAACCGAAGTTAACGCTTTTCCCTACTTTGAAATATTGTTAACCCACTTCAAAAAGAGTATATTTTGGAAAGCGAAACGGAACTACAGAGTTTTTTTATTTCACTTCTGTTAACTCAGCCAGCACAAAAAGTGAATAAAGTGAAGTGAATCATATCAGCGCACTAGGGTAATCAAAGACTTTTATGGCTGATTCACTTACAACTTTTATTTCGTTTTGCATTAGACATTTAGTTTGACAGAGAAGTTCGATTGATGCTTTTGTATGAGTTCCTTCTCATCGAAGTGAAGCAAAGCAAAGAAAAGCAAAATGTTGGACAACTCTCATCTTTTCACGCTTTGCCAAGTAACATTATAATTAGAGAGAAGCATAGAAAACTTAAAGTTCACTATTTTATATTCTTCGTTTTTTGCTTCGTTGTCAAGCAAGGCAAGGAAAGTTATATATGAATGGACCATTAGTCCCGTTGGAGATAAAAACGTAATCACTAGACTATTCCGTAATATTGTTAAATTTATTAAGAATAATTACCATCATTAAAGCACATACAAATTCTGATTCTTAACTATCGAAATCAAAACTTATGAATCTGAGTATGAAACACATAGTTTCACAGTCACACTGTGTTGCGGCTAGTGAAAAAGTAACTTTTCTCCGATTATTTTTTTCAGTGTTTTTAATTATGCAATTTTGTCACAGACATTCCAAGTAAACAAAAAACACATAAAGCTTATTTTTATGTTGGCCCGTTGATTTTTAATTGATTTTAGAAGTCAAATATACAAAATTTTCACGAAAAGAGGGGATTTCAGGCCTGTATTCAAAATGATCTCATTTGATTTTGGTGACAGATATTTTGATTCGGAAAAAAATCTGCCTTCGGACAAGTATCTTCTGTAAAACAAAGGAATGTTGTTTGAGACATTTTCATATGCACCTTTTTTAGAGCGAAAACCCGACTAAAGGTCCATTTTTCCTTTAAATTTCGGTTAGGTAAGCAATATCTAAAAAGTCCCAGAGAGTCCCAGTTCCAGTTTGGTTTTATATAAAATTTCAGAGTTTTTCAACAAATATCGAAAAATCATGAAAATTAGACGTTTATAATTCTTGTTCGGACCACCCTATACTTTATTTAAAAAACTAATCATAGGGTATTTATCAGAAATAAAAGAAGAATTAAAATACATTTTTTTTGTAAATTTTTCGAGCAACTTTTTTTTTTTTACTTTTGTTGAAAATTTGACCCAACAATTTTTTTCGGTGTAAATTTTTTTTCACTCATTCTGTTTGGGATTTCATTCTGACCAATCTGTAGAAGTTTCTCATCGATTCAATTAAAATTACAGTTTAGGCAATATGATTTCCAAAAAATTCCGGTTTCGCAACACTGTGAGTCAATTCAAGTCCACCGTAAACAAATTTTCAAGTAGTTTCAAAGAGATAGAGTGCTTTCCTTCAAAATTCTAATCTACCTGTCTAACGATTCACCTGGCACTCTACATTTTTTAACTAAATTCTGAAACATAATACCTGCTGTCCCGGGGATACATCAACTACATATACATAGCCTGCTTAACTTATTAACCCCTAAAAATGATCTATAATTCATATTTTATGCAGCAAATCTTTTTATGAACAAATAATTACAAAAAAAAATTACTACTACATACGTTTACAATTCAAAGAGATTTATGCGCAACAAATGTAACATTAAAACTATAAAACCTATAGCCACACACATACGTACAAACAAATTTAGTTAGGCATAAAAACAATAAAAATTATTCTGAGCTGCTCCCCACTCAATTGGCATTACAAACGCGACACTATATGACTTTGACAATGGCGTTGCAGCACATACATACAGACTTACATACGTTTACAAAGGATCTCCGTTAGTTTTTGTTCATGCATTTTGTAGTTGTTGTCACCGGCCACCATTCTTATTGTTATTATTTTTTACGTGCATTGTCATTGTACTCTATAAATGTTTATTGTCATATTAAGCCTAGAGAGTGAGAGAATCGAAAATGAGGTCAATTTCATTTGTAACGGCGCATCACATGTGACGCGCGTTGGCGTCTCTCAACCGCAATATTCGAACAGAAAACAAAAAAGTTCATGTATTTGCATGAATGTACGTGGTGTGGTTACAACAAAAGAGTGGAGAACTTTTTGAAAAATTCTGTTTGGTGCGTGGGTTGAACAGGTGCTTTGTGCGTCAGGTCAGTTTGCATGTGCATTGTTTCGAGAAATAATAACAAAATATTAAGCAAAAAATAATATTACAAGCAATATAAAGTAATTAGCTAAAAACAATCTGTGTGCTGGCTAATAGAGTAATATTTTAGACCACCGTTACATTTTTATTGTAGTAATTGACGTGGGACTTTTTTATTTCATTTTTGGCAGATTTTGTGAGTGAATTTGTATAATGACATAAGCTTGATAAAGGCGGACCTGGAGGCATTTTTAAATAAATGAAATATGAAATATTTTAAATTATTGTCCTCTGCACTTACTTTAATTAAAATGATGTACTATATGATAAGATTAAATATTAATAATATTACAAAATACAACAAAATAATAATTAAGGTATTCTCTTTGTCAAATGAAAGTGAAAAAACTTGGAGCCGTCTTTATGTAAGCAATTTGAATAGTACAAAACAAGTAAAAGTGTTAACTTCGACTGCACCTAAGCTATAATACTCTTCACAAAAACAAAAGATTGTTCATATGTATATGCTATAGTGGTTTGCTCTGAACAATTCGGAGATAATACCGCTGTTTTGGACAATATTTCATGCCAGACGTGAAGATACCTCGTCAAATATAAACGTTTTCCAACAGGAAACCGATTTTGTCGTCGTCAATTTTTAGCTATAAACTATAGTGATCCAACAAATGAGCAACTTTTCAGGAACAAGTGAAAATTATCAGAATGATAGGCGGAGGCCTAAATGAACTCATCTGGACACGATGCTCATGTACTCGAAAGTATGTACATACATATTTTATACGGCCTCCGGTGTTTGCTTCTTGGTGTTACAAACTTCTTGGCGAAAGCAAGCTTATCCTATTCAGAGTATAAACATTATCGGTAAGTGGCATGAGATCAAGGTTTCCAATTTTCAAGGGGATAGCCTAGAAAAAATTGATGTTATGATTCTATATATAAAATATTTATATAATATGTACATAAGTATGTATGTATAAAGTTAGCGCTAAAGCGCTAATACATAACATCATTTTGGCCAGTAGAAAAAGAAAGCTGGCTTCCAGATTTTATGAGATTTATTATGTCCAAAATATATTTGGGAGATTCATATCGCTTGAAGAAGATTATGCATTGTTAGTAATCGGGTTGATTGGAGTTTGAACTCACAACACTGATTCAACCGGAGCGATGACAAAGAAAATGAAAGTTAAAGGTTTTCTATTCATTTATACTATAAATCAAATATTTAATTGAAATCAGCAAGTTCATGTTCTGTTTTGCATCTGACTGCATAAGTATGTTGAAGAGCTCAGATAGTGAATATTTTATTTTATATTCAATTATATTGCCTACTGAGGACAATGAAATAGAATTTTTTTATCAAGCTGTTAGCAATAACAAAACAAATTTCAGTATGGAATACATGAGGAATCGAAATAAAAATAATTATTTTTTTCGAAACTAAAATTCAGGAAGTTCAAAAATATACTTCCGCTGGTATATCGTCTTTGTAATGGGAGAATTAAATACTCGTAAAACAATTGCATGTGTGCGTGGAAATATCTCAGCAAGTATGTGTATAAGTTCATAGAAGTAAGTAAATATGTATGTATATACATAAGTCTTTGAGTACTATGGGACTTAGCATACATATACCTACATACGTACATACGTAGTATTTGCATACTATCAGACAAAAGCCAGTAAGCATGTGAATGTCAATATGTGCATTTGTACTTGAAATTGTGTGAGAAGTGGAGTGAAAACGCGAAACCAGGTCGAGTTCAAGAAAAATGCAGCTGAAAATCAAACGCAATGAAAAGCAGCTAAGGATCCGCAAAGCAAAAGTAAACAAAGGCCAGCTTAAGAAAAGCAAGTGAGTTAAAGCTTGTTGTAATAACACAAATACACTTAAGTGGAGAGTATATAGTATTTAACCAAAATCGTGTCACATAAACAGCTACTAGCGCTGATATCAAGGCTGGGAAAATGCTTGATTGTTAAAACTAAGTAAATGTTAACTTTTAGTTGAAATGCACAACAATAAAAATGAAATAAGTTATTGATATGTGGAAAAAGAGATATACTTATAAAAAATGTAGGTATAAAAAACTGTAAAACCCTACCGAGGTTTGTACACACATATGTAATGTACTCTCCCAACAAAGTTGCTAAGGAGATATTATAGTTTTGTTCAAACAGCTACTAGCGCTGATATATATACAAAGGCTGGGAAAGATGCTTGATTACCATTATTGAAACTTGGTACACGTATGTTCCTGCCCATAAGAAGGTTGAGTTCTTATCCAAAAAATGGCGAAAACCGAAAACTTATATGTGTCGTAACAAAGCCATAAATAAAGATATTAAAGTAAAATTTTAACAAAGGTTGAAATTATGCAATTTCTTTGATGCAACAATAAAAATGAAAAACTATAGAGTATATTGATATGTGGAGATTATATTCAAAAACAATAATTAGGAACAGCTTTCCCAAATTGTGTTCTAAGTTAAAAAAACCATATCCCAGGAAATACTAGATTTCAATGGAAATGAAAAGTAGAAAATGTTAATATAACGCTATTATGAATTCCAAAAACTCCAATGATGATAACGGAATAAACCACAACCGACGTTTGTACATATGTGCATTAGAGCGGATTGATTTTTTTCTATAAAATCCCATAGGCGGGAAATTTTCAGCGGATCATACTGAACAACTTTTAATAAGAAAATAGGGTCTGAAACGTGTTTGGAGCCATCGATTTTGAGACATCTGAATGAAAATTAACACAGAGATGCATTTTGAGCTTCCATTGATCATTTGTCGAAATCGGCTAGAATTATTAAGCGTTTTAATTGAAGACATGCAACGAAAAAAATAACTGAATAATCGGTTGTAATTGAAGACAGGCAACGGGAAGGAGCTGATGAAATCGCGTACTTGGAAGGCCAAAATATTAATCAGAAAATTGAAATGTAGCTTTGTTTTATAAAAGCTTGTCATCAAGTTATTAGCTGTTCAGAAGAGCCTTTATAGGATACTTTAACTATTTGTCACCGAATTGCTCGACTACTTATCTTAGAGGTCTTACGTACCCGATTTTTGCCTGACCAATTGCTTAAGTTTTAATAAAATACTTTTTCGAGTGATGGAATAATGTGATTTAGCATATGGCAACCATAATACAAACGGTAGAGATAATCTAAAAGTGTTTTGGGTATGCTTTAAAGTAAATTAGAAAAGTCTCTTGAAGTAATACCCAGGAGAAAAAAATAAAGTATTCGTGTTTGGGGCTCTATAGCCAAATTGTTTTATTTCTAAAATGCTGCAATGTAATTTATACCGGTTTTTTTCAAAAGTATCGACTATCGATAATTGGAAAATGTTATTCCAAAAATTAGTACTCGAAAGCAGTCAAATACGCGCTGCCTTATCAAACCGAATTCGTCGATGAATTCATAACGTTGATTATTCTTAAGTTGTTACTGCCGCCATCCGGTGTTTTCTCTACTTCGCAATGTTCTAAGCAAATACTTGACCCAGACCGAGAGCAAAGAAGTTAGCCACCATATGTACAGCGGGAAGTGCGGAAACGAGAGAGAAGAAGTGAAGTTATTACCGCTACGAGCACAAGTGTAGAAATTAAGGACAGCCATTGGCCAAAATAACCATGACTTGGCCCCAACACAGATGGCATTGAATGGCTTGCGGCGGATGCTGTACGGAATACGAAAACAGATGGCAACAACAACCACTTGAACAACAATAGCAATAGCAATTAGCGAATGTTGCATGTTCGTGCAGCGCACGTGAGAAGATGCAAGCGACAACAGAAAAACCCAAAAAAAAAAATACAAAACAAAAACAATGGCATTAAAGCATGCAATTGCAATAAAAACAAAGTGGCTAAAGAAGAAAACGAACACATGTGACCACATTGAGGCCACACTTAGATGTGTGGCGGCAATAAACTGAAACAACAACAACATTAGCGGTATGTAGCGCTTCTTGCTTCGAAAAACTTGGCAAGGTTGTGCAGCTGTTGCAAGTAGCCAGCAACAAATTGAGGCTAAAGTTGTTTACTTGCAGCAACAGTTATTGGCAGGCAGCGGCGATTGTGGCAGCAATGCTAATTACGCGACACGTACCACATACATACATACTTACATAGTGGTTTGTGTGACCCTGGCGCATGCGCGCACTTGCTTGCCAATGACACACGTGCCACAACAGCGCGGCGACTTGACTGACTATTTTGTATAGCGCCATGCATAAATACACATACACATGTATGTATTTATATACATACATACACTCAAAAATGTATAAAGCTTCATTGGTGTGTGTATGTATGTGCGAATTTTCATTCAATGAATCTCTTTGCGGTTTCTTGTGAAAACTCGGCCAAGTCAATGGAAAACGAAAAGTCTTACGCCAGCAACAACAACAGCAACACAAAAGCTCAATGAATGCAATACCATAGTTGTATGTATGTATTTATACTTGTTTGTGTGTGTGCACTTGCAGAAAAACTTGCTAAAATATGCATTCGCACACACACATACAGTCGCATTTGTTCTTGTACGCCGCATGCAAATGTTTTGTTTTTGCTTTTTTTCTTTTTTTTACTGTTTTTTGTTTACCTTATTCATTTAGCGCGTGTGCTTAGTACTTTATTGCCTTACTTATCTCTTATGTGGGTTATTTATGGCCTCGTCGCCGCTGCTTTGTCGCGTGTCATGAGCCTGCGCATTTTCCGACATGCCATAAGCGTTCAGCGTTTTGAGCATTTGCTATGTGTGCTGATAAGCCGGCTACCACAGGAAAGTAAATGAGGATGTGTGTGTGTATATAAAATACACATTTTTACTGCACTTTCTTACGTCGTTTAAGTAATTAGCTGCCTCTTCTCTAGCAAAATCCAATAACATGTCGAGCCGAATTTACCTTTACCCACAAGTTTCTGTACATTTTTCAAATTTTGCATGCTCTGTTGAATGTCTTTTCCGACTACCGTAACATAGGGAGCTTTAATACAAGTAAACAAAAATCGAATATTGACATCAAGTACTTTTTTGTGTTAAAAAATCATTACCACGCCTTAGAATATGTGCATTATGTTAAAGGTACTGTTAACTCTGTGTCGCCTACCGTTAAGAGTCGTTTGGTTTCCGGAAAAATATTACATCAGTTATCGATAACCAGTAGATGCTTTTCTAAGCAGTAGTTGAACCGTAGTAATAACGTAGATCGGCGATCAAAGATATAAATTAGGTGGTGAACCAGAAAAACTTGTAGAGGGAGATCGTTTGACTTTGAAGTGACTTATCTTCAAAATTGTTAAAACTTTTGAGTTGCATCCAAAAATAAAAAAATCGTTTTATAAGTTTTCATAATATGTGACCTGGTCTACGAAAAGGGGGCTTAGGTGTCAAAAAAAGGAGAACAATTAATGAGATAACGAGAAACTGACGATTATTTTTAAAAGCTTTTCCCAGAAAACTAGCTTTCGCACCTAAGCCCATTTTCGTAGACTAGGTCACATATAATGATATATGTTTTTAAAAATTCAAACCAGAAATAAACTTGTGCAGTGTGCTTAAATTGATATTTTAACACTTTTTAAGGAAAGTTAATACTTTGTATTTACGCTTTCTCTATCTAACATGGTTTGACTTTTATTCATAGAATGCACCACATTTTGTGTAAGTTCAGGAGATTATTTGCCCATATTTTATGAAGACCGGTTTTAACCAGATTGTTGCTATTGACTTTTCACTTTCGTTACTTCGTATTTATATAGGGTCACAGGAGTTTAATGATTGGGAGTTCAGGGAGAATGTGGCAGCAATTTTTTTCCTTTGTTCAACAACCATTCCTTATCCATTAAAGCATAAAAGGTCAAAAAAATTGACCTTCCTCAGATACAAATAAATTAAATTTGGTATCAGATTCCCAAAACTCGTTACCACCGTGGAAAATGCTCTTTGAAATAAAATAAATGTTTCGCAATCTCTCTTTTCGAAAAGCGTGGTTTGTCTTTTGTTGTTTACGCTCCAAAATTAGGTAAAACCAAGAACTTCCGAACAGTTTGAGGATGAACTTTTGCAGAGCCAGTTTCCTCCAGCTTTTTAGCCTTCCGCTACAATCAAGTCTTCCAACTCCACCAGAGTTTTTGAATTTGGCAATAATACACTGAACTATAGTAAGTGTATTTTTTTTGAAAATTTTCCTTATTTCGTGAGTATATTTGCTCTGTTGCCAATATTTTACTAATTGAGCCTGTAAATCTGTAGATGTCTTTTTATTCACCATTTTTTTATCAAAAGCTGCAATCGCAGAAAATAGGACACAATCGCTTACCAAAGATTACATTTTGATCAAGACCCATAAGGTGAAGAAACTCTGAATGGCAATTGGAACTGAAAAGAATATCTTGGTTCATTTTTTGGTTTAGTACTACTCTAAGTTAGCCAGTCTGATTCGGTTAGATCATCTAGTTAAGCGCAGCTACTCTAGTCCCGAAAGTATGCTAAGCATCTGCTTACTTTTTGCTTTGAAATAATAATTTTAGTGTAAATACAAGCCTGTAATATTAATCTGCCATTCTCAACAATTTATACATACAACTTCAGTCTTGAAAAAATTGCAACTACAACAAGAAAAAATTCGCATAATGTTTTTCTAAGTCTGAGCACATTTTTCAAATATATTTATTTCCGATTTTTGCGGAAACAAATGATTCCTATTTGCATTTCAGCTGTTTCAGAAAAATAAACAGCCAGCAAACTATAACAATAATACAAACAACAGCAACAACAACTTAGCACAGTTCAATAAACTCACAAAGTGCGGATAGTATTCCAAATGGTAACCGAAAACAGATTTGAATAGCGACACAGATTTTATGCATGGAACGGCGCGCATCCAGGAGCAGCGCTGAGCACACCATACACCCCTTCAATACATGTATGTATGTATGTATATTGATGTGCTATTTTATATTTGTCCGGCTCATAAAATATGCGAAATACGAATTGTGTGAATGCCATTTTTGCGCGCACATGCAGATCTCACCGCACGTGCACATACATACCAAATATAGTGTTTGCAGTTGTATGTGTAATTGCTGTGGACAATACGAAATTCAAGCAACAACAACTATAAAGCTAGCAAACCGTCATAGTCGGCTTTTTGTTCTTACTTAATTGCGTTTGCCGTTCTCATTCGCAGCTATTACGCTACGATATGCTGTAATTGTTTGTGTTTTTTTGATATATTTTCTATTTTTTCTATTTTTTCTGTTTAATTCATGTCGTCACTCAGAATAGAAATATGCAAATTCGAGGTAAACTCAAACAAGCGTTCATATGCTGGCGCAAATCAGACGATATTCGTTACTTTTATGCCCGAGTACTACAGTGTCTATAAAACTGTGCAGCTTTTGTTAATATAACGGTTGCCTGCAATAATAGGGCACTATTATGAGATATATTGCAATATATAGAAAATCCCGCTATATCCGGATATGTATATATACCGGCCCCTATCCGGAATATAAAAAAATCCGGATTACCAAGTGACATTTCAGAACTATGTCTTATGAAAAAATATTTATAAATTTCTGTTTGTTTATTATAACAAATAATACACATGTTCCAAAAAAAAACTAAACCAATAAAGCATAAAACGAATGTAGTGAATAATAAACATGTGATCCGGATTAGAGAGATATCATGATGAAACGGATAGATTCGGTCCATAAGAATTACAAAGGGACATAATAGAAATTTTGAGTTTTTATCCCTGTCCGGATTACAGTGGAATCCGGATTAGGCCATGTCCGGATTAGCGGGCCTCTACTGTATATAGAAAATAAATATATATACAGATCTGCAACTTTAAAAATCTAAGGCGTGGACTTATGTAAGTGTGACTATCATTATGTCAAATTCCATGACGATTGACGACTGCAAACTGGTGTATATGTTTGTCATTTTATTTTTAAAATCATTTTCAGCCACATTGCTTTAACTAAATTGACTACCAGACAGAAATAGTAACTTTTCTGCTTGCCAAATAAGTTTGAGGAGCTTTTATGCTCGGATCATTTTCATCATTCTTTAAAATCAAATTAGCAATTAATAAATAAAACCGGTCAAAAATACGGTATTTTTGTAGCTGAATTAATGGTTATAAAAACCGTGAGTTTAGTTCTTTAAGTTTGCTTTTGGCTTTTATACATCATTTTCAGTATATTTGGGGTTTAACACGAATATATGACATAAAAGAAATAAATAAAATTTTAATAAGTTTAGACAGTTTTAAGCTGAAATTTTAATTTAAATTTTTTTAATATCTTAATAGTAATTTTATCACGGAGAGTTTTTTATAACGAAAAGGTCAATTCCAATATAAAAATCAGTGTTTTATTATGTTTATTATTTTCAATAGTAGTTCCGTTTCACAATTCAGCGACGACGTCAAATATATTATTTTATTTCTGGCGAAATAATCGATATAAATATTAAATAAAATTTAAAAATAAGGTTCCGTTCACAAATTTATTTAATTTTAGTGTGCAGTTTATGAGTAACTATATAAATTTCAATTCCATCTGCAATCATTACAACTTGACTTGTTTCTTCTTTCTTGTTATATGACTTTGATTAAAAAAAAATACAATATTTTTAGTATGTTATAAAAGTATAAAATATAGTTGAAGCAAAATTTTTCGCAACACCTCCACCTGCCCACCGCTCTCAGGCCTGCGGTTTCGGCCACTATGAGACAAATTTTATATAAAAACATAATTTTTATCTACAAATACAATACCCGTAGTGCCCGTTAACAGTCTGCGTATTCATGCCGCTGACGAGTGCTGCGCGAATTCATCGCCTTTTAGTCATATTTCAGGCTTTTAGTGTCTTTGTTTTGTGATAATTTATTTATTTGCATTTTTCAAATAAGCTTTTGGGTCACTACACTTGGCTATAACTACCAGCTAGCACCACAAATATAGCGACAAATATTATTAGACAGCCAAATAAACGCTAGGCGAGCAGCAGCGGGTCAGCGAACTCTGTTCGGCTGAATTTCGTAAATTTATTTCATTGTTTTGTTACTTTTCAACAAGCGCAGCCGTTGCGACGGCGCGACGTTGCTGAATTTTTCATTTTCTTTGCTGTTTGTTGTTGTTATTTTAAGCAGTTTAGTTTAACTACCATTTGCTTATAGAGTGTGTGTTTAGCTTTTTGCTGCCGCTACCGCTTGAATTTCGTGCACTTGACTGATTTTGCGCGCCTCTGTGGCGCACTCAATCCGCTCATTCGCTGGTTGCTGCTCGCTGCTGTAGACCAGTTGTTGCTCTTTTGAAGCGCTACTAACAAAAGTATTTAATGTTGTTGTTGCACTTTAGTCGGCATACATACAGCTCCAAACACACATATGCTCGAGTACAAATCGCATGCGCTTTTGAACAAAATAAAGCGGCAACAGCTGTAAATTACACCAAAAACTACAACGCGAACATCAAATTAATTAATGTTAGAAAAGTAAATGAAATACTACTCTTTGCTACTTCTTCCAGGCAACTTTAGCATTGTATTTCCCTTCCTTTTGCTCAGTTTATCATTTTTATTTTAATGTCTGTCTGTCTGGCGCTTGTGTTCACTCATTTTGGCGTTGCTAGGTGAATTCTGCTTTGCGCATAATGCTTCTGTGTGTGCTGCTGGGATTGTTATTGTTGGCCTTTATATTTTCAGTTACTAGGCTCGCCACATGAGTAATGGCATGACTAAGCAATTAACTACATCATCTAACGGTGTTTGATTTTTGTAAATATTTCATTTGCATTTTTAATTCTTTTAGGAGATTTCCTAGAATCCTTTGATTCATAAAAAGCCGGTAAACTTCTGAAATTTATGAACTGATATTTTAAATTTTTTTTATTTGAAAAACTTTTAACTTTGCGAAAGTTTACAGAAAAGCTAGAGTTAAAACTTTATAAAATATACCATCTGCTTAGTGTAAGAGTACCATGTCTTGGCTCCATTACAATGATGAAATTTCCGATTTGAATATTTTATTTGAAGTGTCATAATAAAATACCGTTAGTTTAAAAGTTAATGTTGCCATCTGTTTGAAATTATTTCAGTAAAAATATAATGTCATTACTAATGTAAATATAATCAAGATGTGAGAAATCTTCCGAGCATTCGAAAATATTTTTAAACAGGATTGCCACCGATAATGTAGAAGTTGTAATTGGAAAATTAAGAATAGAAAAGCGTATTATTGCGATATATTTATTAAAATGCAGAATTTGAAAATTCTTATGTTTGAAAGTATTTTGTAGAAGGGTTGCCACTTTTTTTAATTTTTATATTTTTATAAATTACGAAAGTGCGAATTTGTATAAAAAATTTAATTGATTTGTTTGACTAATAAAAGGCCGGAACTGGGAATAAGCTTGGATTCTGTTTAGTGGCACTCTGGTAAAAGATACAATATCGTCGTTGCATCTATAATAATAATCGCTATAATAATATGTATATTATATGATGATTTAACTTTATCTGATGAACATTTTTCAACTTTTAACATACTAGCACTTTGTTGGAATGATGAAATTTGATGATTATCCTTTTCAAGTACTAAATATGCTCGAAAACTTTTCTAATATCGGGTCTCGAAACTACAACCCATCGGCAGTTTATGTAATTTGAAAATAAAAAATATTTTGTTAACATTATTTTAGGATGAAACATTTTTTGTTTTTTATATAATATTTGAATTGAGAAAAATATGTATGTATGTATTTATAATGATAAATTTGTTCTATAAAAATTTTTCGACTTAGTTTTTATCTTTCTTATGACATTCATATAACATACTAGTAATGAAAATATTTCAATGAACAGGACACTCTCGTCCCAGTGTAAAAGAAAAAAATGATTTTTCATATTTCAGTAGGTTATACCGTTAAAAATATCATAGTAAAATTTTAAATCGATATCTGAAATAGCAGTGGCGCACGCAGGAAAAAAATTTGGGGAGGGGGTTTTAGGTAAAAAGACAAGGTTTCATTATTTTATTCACAAATTGAAGTCTAATCTTCTTTTATTTTCAGCGTTCACTTGAAGCGACAGATATAGGGATTGTTGCTCCAATCTTTAAAAAACGATGCACTGTTTTGAAAATTTTTGCATCGCAACAATTCAACGCGTCTAAAAAAGTTTTGGATCTCTTTGTTTGAGTTAACCAGTTCCTGAAAATATATTCAAAATTTTAGTTAGAAAATATAATCTGAAGAAAAGATTTTTAACCTTTTCCACATTCTAAATTCAGCGCGATCTTCTACATCAGCGGACCATTGCTTTTCTAAAACACGAACAGTCTCCTACATCTCAATGACGTCAAGATTTATGCATTTATTTGGCAAAATGTTTTCAATTTTGGAAAGCAGCTCTCGATGTTTTAAAAATCGTTCATTGATTTGGTCCAAAAAATTATCTAAAAACGGTATATAAATTGATCATTTCTTCCAGTTCGCCTCATAATTGTCGCGATTAGTAAATTTTCAAATCTAATTCTGCAGGGTTTCAAATTCAAAAATTAGTTTAAACGATTGTTCAGAATCACTTACGCATCACTAATTTCAATACAAATTATTTGAATTCAAATCACAGTCATTTTTTTATGGTTTTGATAATGCAAAAATTGGCTTTAGTACGCACGTACGCACATAATTCATTTGTTCTATTCTCATTCACGCTCTAATCATTAGTGACAAGTGTTGCCGCGAGCTAGAAAAATTAAGTATATGTTGCCAAGCAAAAAAAGTATCAAAAAGTTTTGTTTTAAAAACATTTGAAAAACAAATAATAAGTAAATTGTTTTTTCAGTTTTTTCTGGTTGTTTTTATTAAAAATATAGACATTTTAGGAAAGACACTCAAGTATTTTTTTGCAAATAGCATAATTTTTTTTAATTTAAATTTATTTCACAACAGTTTGCTCATGGAACGAAAACTGAAAATCATAATAAATGAATTTTTCATTATGGATTAAACTCACCCAAAAACCCCCCCATGCGGAATGTTATTTGAAGCAACATCTATCCATTTTAAAACATAAATTTTCAAATTTACTCAGAGGCAAATAATCTAATCAATGAATTAGCATTTTTTTTGGTCTGATCAAAAATTTAATTTTGGTACGTCAATAATAACCAAAACTTGGATAAAAATTAACTTTTATTTACAAAACGCCACCATGTAAAAGTAAATATGTTTTTTTAGTTTTCATTATTCAGCAAAGTTTTTACCAATCATATGGAATAAAGTCACGTTTATCTTGATTTGTACTCTTGAAAGGAAAGTATCTGAAGTAATTTAAAATTGTGTTATATGGAAAGTAGGCGTTGTTTCAGTCCGATTTCAACATAAGAATGTACCGAATTTAGTTAAAATCGGTTGAGCAGGCCCAGAGATATGTGATCTTACATAATAGAGGGCGGTGCAACCCCCATCCTCCAATTTTTACACCGACTCGTATAAAGCCCTCTCATATTATCTGGGGCGTAAAATTTAATGTCTCTGGCGTATTTAGTTATTGATTTATCGCGTTTTGGTAGTTTTTAACAGTACCGTTATATGGGGAGTGGGCAAGGTGATCATCAGATTTCATCCATTTTCACACTGTCGGTAATAGTTCTAGTTCTTACAAGAATTGTTCTCAGCGAACTTGGCTATTGTAACTTTGGTGGTTTAGGAGATATGTTCATTAAGGGGGTATTCTACTCTAGAATTTTGAAAAATTCGATTTTTTTCCTATATTTAAAGTTTAGACCCTTAAGAACTTATCCTCCAAAGGATTTTTAAAAATTAAAATTATCTTAAGAGCTACAGTTATATTAGTGACGCAGTACCTAGCCCGGTTCGGCCGTATCGAATTTTTTAAACGCGTTTTTCTCGAAACTACTTTTTTCCACACGGTACCGGCATTATCTCAAGTTCTATACAACCGGTTTACGTGAAATTAGGTGTCAAAATTTTTGTTTTTAATATTTTAAAAAAATTCAGGAATTTAAAAAAAAAGCGTAGAAAATGATTTTTATTTTCAGGCAGTCGCCATTTTTCAAAACAATTTTTTTTTCATGTTCCCTGAGGTAGGGACTATAACAGCATCCTTACTGATTAAGAATTTCTTTTAATTTTTTTTTTCAGACCACCAGGAGAGTCAGGATCAATGTCACCAGGATGCGCCATTTTTTTTACACCTGTTTCTCCCCCCCTCTAATTATTTTAATTTTTAATATTTTTTTGTATTCTTAAGATATCAATAAAAACACCATAAAAATGGTTACTAAAAATATTAATTGCCTTTTTTTACGACACTTTAAAAATTACCTGAAATTCATGCTTCTAGAGTAGAATACCCCCTTAAAACTGTTAGAGAGCGAACACACTTTTTCAAAATTTATTGCCCACAGATGCCCAATGCTACTGCAAATTACAGTTCTATATCTATTTTATTTTATTTAGGGGTTTTCAATAGGGCACCACAAAAGTAGGCGGATAATGACAGCAAACGACAAAATATTTTTTCGGCTCTTTTGACGTTTCTCTTCAGTAAGGTTTGCTATTTTATTATGGAAAGTCGAGTCGAAATTATTAAAATTTACTATCCAAATTCGCAGTCAGTGGTCTCAATATACATATATCTCGCATATTTATAGGTGATACACAGAACCGTTAGGAGAATGAAACTATTATACTCTGCGGCAACATGTATTAATATTATTTGTTTTCCTCAAAAATGTTACTATGTGCTCTTACAATAAGTATAAATACGAGTATATACTCAAATTTTAAAACAATTGGTTCTGTGGTTCGAATTCCTTTTTCTAATTCTCCAAATATCGCATTTTTCTGGCTATCACAATAGGTCGCTTAAATATTAGATCATTATACCCTGAACAGGGTATATTAAGTTTGTCACGAAGTTTGTAACACCCAAAAGGAAGCGTCGGAGACATTATAAAGTATATATGTATATAAATGATCAGTATTTTGAGCTGAGTCGATTTAGCCATGTCCCTCTGTCTGTCTGTCTGTCCGTCTGTCTGTCTGTATATATACGAACTAGTCCCTCAGTTTTTAAGGTATCGTTTTGAAATTTTGCAAACGTCATTTTCTCTTCAAGAAGCTGCTCATTTGTCGGAACGGTCGATATCGGACCATTATAACATATAACTGCCATACAAATTGAACGATCACTTTGACAATCTATCTTCAGAAAAGTTTGCACGGGTTATTTTCTAAGGCAACAATGTAATCTTCGAAAAAACTGTTCAGGTCGGCTTACTATAGCATATAGCTGTCATACAAACCGAACGATCGGAATCAAGGGCTTGTATGGAAAACTTTCGTATTTGACGTGGTATCTTCACGAAATTTGACATGGATTACTGCTTAAGGTAATAATATAATCTCCGAAAAAATTGTTCAGATCGAATTACTATAGCATATAGCTTCCATACGAACTGAATACATAGTTACTGAAAGAAATGCACTTGTGAAGGGTATATTAGCTTCGGTGCAGCCGAAGTTAACGTTTTTTCTTGTTATGTATTAGTATTGTTTTCAAATTATTTAAAATACGGAATGTTTAGCTGTTTTGGTGTAATAAAATTTTTTTTTAAATATTTTCTTTACAAAAAATCCGATTGAAATATCCGAACAACAAATGCTATTGTTTTCGCGTTGCGAAAATATAAAAATCAGTTATGTTGTCCGCCATAACAGTCAGCTGTGAGTTAGTTTTTAAAGAATTTTTTGGACCGAAATGAGTAAAGATCAGACTTTAAGTATAAATCCTATTTAGTCTTTTGAAACTTAATAGAGCCTTTTCAAATATAAGATTATGTTTTTCTTATCCTAAAATTCCTAAACCTTTTGGATCGAAAGCTTGTAATTCATTGCATTTTCGAATGAAATCAAAGTCTACAGCACCATAAGCATAAGAATAGAGATTAAACACCCAGAAATGAATGTATATAAGTATATATAGACTAAATACCGTAACGTAAGGAAAACAGAATTTTAAAAATTTATTATTAGCCTTTAACCGCCAAATATACTTTTTAATTAGCCATTAAACACTTTTCTAAAGCCATTCTCTTGCAAAGTCGCTAACAATGAGCTACTCCAGTAAAAGAATGCTCTGCCTGACACGCCCATTGAGCAGAAATCACGTACTCAATGGGGCCGACAGGTATTTCGCAATTTTTGGCAAAAACGGAAAAAAGTCAGTTGGCATGAAGTGACGTAATATTGGTCGCTGCTAGAATACAGTTAGGCGAGAATTAACGATGATGCGATGACGCAGCGCTTCATTCAATCTCCAGTCACTCAGTCACGCAGTGCATTGACCCAACGGACTCACATACGTACATACACATTTACAAGTACATTCACTAGCCGCGCATTTACATATTAAGGAGGCGTTAGCAACTAACTACATGTGCCGTTATAGCAAAATCTGTCGATATACATATATATTTGGTATATGTATATATCTGCTGAGCTAAAGTAACTTAAAAGGTGCTACTAATTTGATTTTTGGAAACTTTTGGAATGTATGTGCATATAAGTATTTACAAATATGTGTATATATATGTACATATGTAAAAGCACGTGTTTTCAAAACAGTTAAGTGATCTAATGACTAAAGTCATTCTTATTTGTTTCTAAATGTTTGCCAATTCGGTGTTATTATCGTTTTGGAATTTAATATGGTTTATCATGCATTTATACTTTTATTTACGTATTGCTAACATAATACATTATATAAATTTTAAAAGGGAATATCTCTCGTGAGTCCGTTGGAATGATTTTGGTCGATATTTTGGGTATGAAACGCGTTCTTGTTCGGCTCGTCCCGATAAAGTAGAATTTTTTCTAAAAATAGTATCGTAAAGAGGTCTCTTTGTACATGCTTCATCATGGGAATTCCGATGCCATATTTATGGAGAGCATTATAACTGCCAATGAGAGATGGGTTGATGAGTTTCACATTCAATCATCGGAATGGAGGGGAAAAAACGAGCCGAAACCGAAACAAACACTTCAAAGCCGCTCAAAAATCAAGATGATGCTTATTATTTTTTTTCGATATTCGGGGTTTGGTGATTATGAATTTGTTCCGGAGGGACAGGCGGTCAATAAGGAGTTCTATTTGACCGTATTGAGGCGTTTGCGGAAGAACATCCATTGAAAATAAGGGGAATTGTAGAATAATGCTCCCAAGTTTTGCATGAAAACGCTGAAGGCCATCGCAAAAAGAGCTTATGAAAAAGAGCGTTTCGAGGACTGGAAATCGTTGGCATAAGTTTATTAAATCTGGTGGGGGTCAAGGACAAAGAATTACATTTGATTCATAATCTTGCCTCAACCATCAGCTCAGGAATCCGATAATCAATACTGTTAAAAAGTGATTGAATTTCCGCCACGTGCGAAAAACGTATAACTTTTTCCTGGAAAAATAACAAAAAAAAAAGCATTTTGGCATAACCTCAAAACTTTCTGTTCCGATTATAATATTCATTGCATTATATATTTTGATAAAAAGACAATAGTTGCAGGTAATTTAACTACGCTTGAGGCACTCAATTTATCTCAGAAAAAATTAAAAACTTTTCCTTTCTTCTGCCTAATTCTTCACTATAGATCATATCGCCTTTTATTGCTTCTAACCACAAAATTATCAGCATGAGCAAGTGAAATTAGCTATTCACCAAATTCAGCATCTCTTCAGCAAATAACTTAACAAATTTCATAGTGGTGATCCACGCTTAAACATTCGAAAATTTCTTAATTGAAAATCTAAATAACTTATTTGGGTCATCCGTGGTTTTGCATTCCGTGCAAAATCATTTCGAATGTTGTTGTTGTCATTCAATGACTCATTTTGTTTACACTGAAGTTACACTTGTGACACAAACGAAGCGATCGATGCAATGAAAGTGAAAATCATATAAAGCAACAAAAACCAAATGAAACCGAAAACGGAATATTGGAAATGACAGAGTCTCGAATTTCGCAGAAAACCCCAACGTCATTTTGACAGATTAAAGATTACAGGAAGCAGCATTCAATTAGTGCGCAGGTGCTCTTTTGTGCGATCCGTGAGAAAGGTGTAATGTATAGAAACTTTTTTGGTAAATTCAATAGCGGGGGAGGAAATAAAAAATACACAAACTAAATATTTTGGCATATATACAAACATACATGTGTACTTCTAGTTGTTTATAGTAATGTGTGTGCTAGTATCAAATACAAGTATACGGAAAACATTGTATTTCAAGAGAATATTATCCATTCCCAAGATTCTTTCAGAGATAGTGCAAATCTGTAGTTTAATTATGCACATCTATTGTATACATCTGAATATAAATATATGTATTAATATTATGGAGTTAAGTTACTACCTATTTGAAAATTCCAAACTGATAAAAATAAAAAAAAAAATTCCAAATCATATATTGTGGTATAAAAGAAAATAATTTAACAAAAATTTGTATTTTTAATTTTACCAAATGCGTACCAAACATAAGACATTTAAGAAAATCTTTCAAAACGCACATGGATACATTAATTGGAATCAAGTTGCCATGTATAAGAAATTAGAAAAAAAAACATTTTGAAATGTTTGCAAAATGTAAGACGTTTAAGAAAATATCTAGGAAAGTACTTAAAGAGACTTTAGTTTTAATATATTGGCGCAGAGTTGCCAGAGCTTTATCTCAAGAGCACTTATTAATGGGTGGAAAAAGTGGAATTGAAAACTCGTTGAAAAACTATAAATTTAAAAGAGTGTTTTTTGTTTTATAAAATTCGAGTACAAATAAGTTCTTTATAAAGCAAGTATTTTATGAAATGAATAAAATATGGTATTTTTGCTAATAAAAGTAATAATTCTTACACTTTTTGCTTTGAAGGAATCACAACATTTTCAAATATCCTTTTTATCCTTGTTAGTTGTTGTTTTTGTTATAGTTTTGGTGGGCTTTTTACCGCCGCGCAAATGCTTTGCTGCTGTTCTTATTCAATTATTGGTTATCCCAGCAAATGTATGTGTTTGTATATATGTATGTGTCCTTGGCGTGCAGGCAACACTTTAGATATTGTTTGATTTTTTGGTTTGCAGGAAATTTTCATGATTTGCCAATTTTTCCGTGGAAATAATTTCAATTATGTTTTTTCGCGAAAAACAGGAAGAGAAATACAAAAAGTGAGTGTAGTAGAGAAGATAAAGGTAAAGAAAAGTCAGGAAAAGCACAAAAATAAAATTAAGCAAATGTTGAAAGGTAAATAAGGATAGCTGAATAAGTGAGGTCATGCATGCAAATAGTTTATTGTAAGAAAACTAAAATTAATGAAAGAAATAGAGAGTGGAAAGATCCAAACGATTAAAAAAAGAAATTTATGATAATTTTATTTAAAAATAAAAAATAATAAAAACTTAAACAAAAAAGTGAAATAAATTCAGTATATAAAACCTCGAATAAAGTGAGTATATTTTCTAATGAAACGTTAATCCTAATCAAAATTCAACTACTAAAATAATAAATAAAGGTTCTTTCAGGGCACTCTAAATGAGTAAAAAAAATTTCATGAAAGATTATTTTGATTTTCAATGTTTTTAATGAAAATTATGTTATATTTATCATGATAATTAAAATCCATTATAAAATGATGATACAAACCCTATAAAATTTTAAAATCATTTTAACATTTTTTATATTTTACAAGTAAATATTTGCATTACTGTTTAATTTTACTTTTTTTAATTTTTTATATTAAATATATTTTATATTAAAAAAAATTAAAAAATTTAAATTTTTTTTGGACTTTTTATTTTTTAAGTAAATAATTCAAATATTGTTTAACACATAAAATTTTTTGTATTAAAATTTTCGCAAATATAAAAAACAGCTTTAGAAAATTTGTAGAATAAAATAATACACATTAAGTTAAAAATTTTGAAAATTTTTTAATCATATAAGTTGTGTAAAAGAAATTTTAAACTTGAAAAAATTTTCAAAAAAAATAATAATAAATTAACAAATAAAAAATATGAAAAAGAAGTAAACAACTTCATAAATTAAGAAAAAAATATTTTACATAAAAGAAATGGTTTTGAAATCATATAAGTTTTTTAAAAGAAATTTTAAACAGACTGAACGTTTTTTAATTAAAAAAGTTTTCAAAAAAAATTAAATTAAATAAAATTTTATCTTAAAAATTTCTTTTAACATTTTTTCAACAAAAATTTAGAACATTTTTTTATATAATAAACAATTAATTTAGTTTTTTTAGTAAAATATTAATTTAAAACAATTAAATTAATTAATTAATTTACATTAATTGAATTGATTAATCGTTATAAATTAATATTTGCATTAATTCATTCAAATTAAATTAATTAAATTGATTATTTTTTTTTAATTATTTGAATAATTCATTCAAAATTATTTTTATGTATGTATGAATAACGAGAAATAAAATTTTTAGTTTATTATTTGTTTATTTTTTATATATGTAAATTTAAAAAAATTCTCAAAAAATATGTACATATATATATATACATAGATGTAATAAGAAAAATATAATATTAAAAAACAAATTTTGAAGATTTTGTGGAAAACTTGTATGTAATATGTTTGCGGAAAAAATAAAAAGGGAGGAAGATGCTTTGTAGTCTATGTGTTGAATTTGCAAAGGTTTAGCAAAACTTCGTTTATTTTCAATCATATAAAAAGTGCAAAGTAAATTAGGTGAGCAAAGAAAAAATATTTACTTTTAATAAAAATCTACTATACTCACAAATAATATATGTATGTTTTGTGTATGTGTAGAAAATATACTTGTTAAAAATATAAATACAGCGACAGCAATCACAAAAAAACATTAAGGAGCACACACGCAAAACGATGAAATTTTCGTTAACGCCAAAAACTAACTTTTAGAATGTTTTCTTTTTTTTAATATTTTTACTACTTTCATTAAAAATTATTAAATAGTTATGTATATTACGTTTTGTTCTGTAATATTTATGGGTTTTGTTAGTAGGTGCGAAATTTCGGTACTAGTGTGTCGATATGTTTGTTAGTGTGAGTAGCGAAATAGGAAATGGAAGTAAAAATATTTACAATTCAAAATAAATGACAGCAATTAACGTATTGCTATCATAGCTGTATTGCTATTATTGTTGGACTGGTTGCTTGCAGGCAGTTGGTTGGAGAGCTGGGGTGTAGAGTTTTGGTACGGTTGGATACTTTTGTTTTGTGTTTATATATTTGAGGTATTATCGCCAACACCCGGGATTTGCCAAAAAAAATTGTCGCCGAGATTTTTTGTTTGATTTCGATTTTATTTTGATTGTTTGTTTTCCGAATTTTTGGTGTATGAAAATATTTACAACAGTTTCTATGACAGATACTGTGCTAATTATGGTTTAATTTAATTTTATTGCAAATTTTGAAAATGAAAATATTGTTTTGTTGCTGTTTTATTTAAAATTTTGTTGTATGTTTTTTTTTGAAAAATTTTTTATAAAAAAATTTGTATGTAATTTTTTTATAAATATTTTTTTTATATTTATTTTTTCGCCAATTTCGTATTTTTTGTAATTCCACTCGTTTTGCGTTTGAACTGTTGGCTTTCGGTTTTAAAGTTTTTAAACTTTTTCAAAATTGTATTTCCTGCTTTGCTCTGGTGTTGCTCTATTTTCACTTCTTTCTTCACACGCCGAATATCCCGTTTTACACTGAATTTTGTGTTTTAGTGGTTTTTTTTAAATGTAATTTTTTATATGTAAAACATTTCTGAAATTGCACTTTATTTGCATTTGCATTAATTTTTAATTGTTGCGCTATCTCGAAAACACTTTAACGGCTTCAAGAACTAAAACATATTTCTTCCACTCATAGCATTTCTATAACATCTGCAGTAGGTGGGTGTGTACTTTTAATGCCAAAAATTATTTATTTTTTGCTTTCGAAAATTTTTGCACTTCCTTCTGTCACAAAATATATGAGTATATTGGGTTTCTGTTTTATTTCACTTACAAAATAGGCACTTTTATTTTTGCTTGCTTTCAAAATATTGAATAGACTCTATAAACAGGGTTGCATTCCGAAAATTATTCACTTATTTTCTTTTCAAATTTTTAATTTATCGATTTTTCAATCTATTTAGCATACACTTTTTTCCAGTTTTGATTTCGTTTTTAAATAATTTTTTCAAGTCAAAGTTGTTTGCATTTTTTTTTTAAATTTTCAACACTAAAGAACATTATCTTGCAATTTTTTATTTAATTATCCAAAACTGCTTCGAATTTTTTTAACGTGCGTACATGTGTGTGTACCTTCAATATAACAGTATTCCAGCAAAAATCGGTTTGGTCTTATTTTTTTTTCGAAAAGAATCACATTACTGGCTTATTTACAATTCTTGCGTTTGCTTTAAGTTTTCTCACTTTTTTAATTTTGCAATAACAACACTTGCGAAAAAAGTTCTGGTTTCATATTTTGTCTCACATTTTTTCAAGTTTCAGTAATTGCAAAATTTTTCAAATTCTTCGTTTTCCAAATACGTAACTTTTCAATATTTTATATTGTGCAATAATAATTGTATATTGCGCAATCATCACTTTAATTTTTCGCATTTTTCGTCTTCAATATTATTATTTATTTCTACATCAGAAATAATATTTTTTGTCGGCGTGTTATCCAATCAGTGTACATATGTATGGTCTCTACGCACAGTACGCCCGTAAGCAGAGCAGAGAAATTTCCACAAATCCGAATACGTCAACGGTAGAAAGCCGACTGTGCGCAGGCGCACCAAAAGAAATGCGCACAACGGTACTGCCACAAGAGCAACGAGCGGTGTCAGAGGCACTGGTTAATGCCAAAAACAGCAACAACAATAGCGCACGAAGAGCAACAGCAGCACGAGCGGCAGAAACTGATGTAGAAGTAGAAGCGTCAAAGAATGGTATGACGATGGCGACGATGAGGATGGGAGCGCACACGCGTACAAGCAAGCGCGCTCTTCTTGTTGGTGTTGTTGTCCGCTATTTTTATTTCGTTGGTCTGCACCAACACTGCTGATCATACAAGGAGGCCATGAAGACACCAGCCCAAGCCGCTACTAAAGTGGCAAGGCAACAAACGCTCGGCTAACGTTTTAGCCAACGAACATCATTTGCACGAATGCACAGCATGGCTTAGCCGACACGCTGTTCAGAGTCTTTGGTCCGGCTTGCCATTAGTTGGGCGCAAGAATCACATATTTGCTGTTGTTACAGCCAGCAGCGGAGCGTGGTTCTGCAAATGTTGCGCCAAGCCAGCTGAGCGCGCTATGCAACGTGTTCGAAGCGCGCTCAACGCGCAACATAACTGTATTTGTGTCGACATATGTTTGTGTGCGCGTGTGTGTGGCCGCTGAACTGTTTATTATTGTTACCTTCAATGCGTTCAAAGTCATGGCTAACAAGTTGGCCGGTTATGCGCCGACCGACAGGTGAGAGCGCTGCAGCGAAAGAGAGTGACAGGGAGAAGTTTAGGAGCGGTGAGCATTTGCATTCATTCATTTCTGAGTTTTGCGCTCAGCATTTAACAAATATAACTTCAACTATGTAATTATGTGTTGCCAAGTATTTCATTCTCGTTAGCAACATGTTGCTTGCAATAATTCTACACTCAAATATCAAAGGTCATTTCTCATGCTGGTATCCTAAAAATTTATTAACTATAATTTGAATTTGAAATTTATGTTTAAAATTTTTGACGTAGTACTTAGCAACTTACTTCGTGCCTGTGTGCGTGAGGTGCAACATCTACAAACATATCAACTTCAAGAAGTGTGTGCAATGAGGTTTGTTTCTTAAGTCGTTTGTATTGCTCGTAACACAATTGTTGAAATGACAAGAACAATTGCAGCAAATTATGAGTCTGTGTTAAAATAACATAGAATCTTATATCATTATGATTGAGAAGAACATTTTAGCCCTTCTATCTATATATCAGCATATACTTACATATATTTGAAGTAAAAAATTTGATCAGTTTTAAAGCTATCTGCTTTAAGTTTATTAAATAAGCTATCTGCTTTAAGTTTATTAAAAAAAACATTTTCCTTTTATCTATGACAAATGTTTAATATCGCCTGTAAAATGGGCTCCTTATGAGCTTTGGCATAAGCATGCCAAGCCTTAATCCAATATTCCATACACTTGTAGTGGCTTCAGCGCATTTTGGTTTTCCAGACAAAAAACCCCATATTTCGAAGGTTTAAATATCGAATAATAATTTTTGTTTTAATTTATTTAATTAATTTATTACTTAAATAATTACAGTCTGCCCTAAAGATTTGTACTGATTTCTACTTTTTTTGGAAATTGAACTTTTTTCAGCGCACTATTTCAACAACACGGGTTTTTATTAATTTTATTTTTTTCCTTTTTTTTAAATATTAACGTTTTAATGAGCAACTAATTAAGCAAAATATGGTAAACATATTATTACTTTTTATCGAGCGTTGAAAAAGTCAGCAACAAATTTATGAAATAAAAAAATTATATATATTATTAAATATTATTTCAACTAAATCACATATTATTTTAATAGAACAAATTAATTTACTTACTAATATTTTAATGCTAGTCATAATATTCCTCAAGCATACGCTCATATTGCGCACATAATTAACCCAAATTCAACAAAAGCTGTTTTGCATTGCTAAAAATAACCGAAAATAGTATTTAGGCAAACATGGAAAAAATGTCTGTGAGGCCTACTCACTTGAACCACACAATGGGTGCGCAATAAGCACATATTCATAAATACATATACATACATACATATGTACTTATATATCTACATACTAGAGTGTATGAGATATAACTCTTCAAGAATTGACAAGTTTACATATAGACACCATGTGTCTAGATATGTATCAAAAAATTTAGGCACAAGACCCGCATTTCTTTCAGCGAATTTATGCGTGCGTTTATTATAAAAATATTGCCAACCCAACACAAATACATACAAATGTGTTGTAAACTTGAATATAAAGCGATGTTTCGCTCTTCTACTTTACGACTTTACGGCACGCTCACAAATCATTTCAGTATATGCTCGCCGCATTTATTCTACTCCGTGCACACTCACCGCCGCGATCGGTTAGTCAGCCAAGCCACCAGCCAGCGCTCGTTTGCAACTTGACCTAGAAACATTTTTTCCTGTTATTTCGCCTTGTAAACAAAATAAATTTACAGTTTATGTTGAGGCAGCAAAACTTTTCACGATTTCATGTTGCATGCATGTTGCTAAGCATGTTGCTTGGAGGCCGAAAACAATGCTTGTAGTCTGCTCTTAGATCAATGAATTTTAACTATTTGTAGCCATAAAATTTCATAAATTTTAAAACGAACTATTTCTGCTGAAAATTGTACTAGCAAGTTAAAGAGAGAAAAATAGCTCTAATCTACTATGGAGTGATCTCTTCAAAACTCCACGATTACGGTTATGAAGTGATGATAAAGCGGATATTACGGCCAATTGAAAAATCAAACATAACTCAGTAATTTAAGGAAGTGAATTTCAAGCGACTTATGTGAGCAATTTTTTACTTCAATGCTAATGCATTGCTATCGGGGAAACTGCTATATGAAATTACGAGCACACGGCCCTTCACAAAATAGTATTTGTTCCAGTGATCATTAGTTCTTACCAAATTGCCTACTTTTCCTTTGAGATTTTCAAATTACCTTGGCGATCGCAGGTGTTGTGTAATAGTTTTCTGAACTCCTTTTTCCCCCGCACTTCCATATTCTATTTCAACCATCTAAATCATCACATAAGATATTAAAACTCCTAATTCTAATGATCAGTAATATTAAGAAAATTGCCCAAGGGATCATTAATAAGAAATTGGTTTGACTTTAGTGCCACCTATCCTCTGCTGCCCCGGCGGTACTGCGTCAAATACTTTCAGAGCTGGAGTGTTTTCGTCCATTCGGACAACATGTCTTTTAATTCGCTGAACTATGTCAATGTCGTCGTATATCTCATGCAGCTCATCGTTCCATCGAATGCGATATTCGTCGTGGTCAAGGCGCAAATGACTATAAATCTTACGCAGAACCTTTCTCTCGAAAACTCATAACGTCGACTCATCAGATGTTGTCATCGTCCATGCCTCTGCACCATATAGCAGGACCGGAATAATGAGTGACTTATAGAGTTTTACTTTTGTTGGTCGAGAGAGGACTTTATTTCTCCATTGTCTACTTAGTTCGAAGTAGCACCTGTTGGCAAAAGTTATTCTATCTGACATTGTTAGTGGTGTTGATACTGGTTCCAAGATAGACAAAATTATCTACAATTCGAAGTGATGACTGTCAACAATGGCGTGGGAGCCTAATCGCGAGTAGGACCACTGTTTGTTTGTTCAGGAGATATTTCGTCTTGCTCTCGTTCACTGCCAAACCCATTTGCTTTGACTTCTTATCCAGTTTGGAGAAAGAAAAACTAACCTTCCTTTCCTCCTTCCGATCCTGACGGAGCATTTGGTGTTGCTCAACGTCAGTTTACACAGCCGTATTAGTTTTTTGGAGATACTAAATTTAGACATCGCGGCATAAAGGCAGCTCCTTTTCGTGCTGTCGAAAGCAGCTTTGAAATCGACGAAGATGTGGTGTGTGTCGGTTCTCTTTTCACGGGTCTTTTCCACGATTTGGCTCATGGTGAATGTCTGGTTGTTTGTTGATTTTCCAGGTCTGATAGCCTGAAGCCACACTGACAAGGTCCAATCAGTTTGTTGACGGTGGACCTTAATTTTTCACACAATATTCTCGATAGAACCTTATATGCGATGTTTAGGATTGGGCAGAGCACACCTCAGTTGTTGTTGTTGTTTTAACGGATTCACAGTCCCCGTTAGGATGGTAAGGGTTATCTGTGTTGTCGTCGACGTCATATAACGGGAGGCCCAGGAAACGTGCTGTTTCGACGAGGTCGGACCAAAGGGAAAAGGATGTTAGATGAGTAGGGTTGACAGGGCATGCAAGGAGATGGTCAGTGTCATGCGGAGACTCGTTGCATGCAGGTCGTGAGAATCGTTCCAATCGTTGGGCATACTTTCATCCGACCATATTTTACAAAGAAGCTGATGCATGCTCCTTATCAGTTCTTTGCTGCCGTATTTGAATAGCTCGACTGGCAATCCATCGGTCCCGCCGCTTTATTATTCTTCAGACGGGTAATTGCTATTCGAACTTCTTCATAGTTGGGCAAAGGAACGTCTGCTCCATCGTCATCGATTGAGGAATCGGGTTCGCCTTCTCCTGGCGTTATACTTTCACTGCCATTCAGCAGGCTGGAGAAGTGTTTCCTCCTTAATTTTAGTATGCTCTGAGCATCAGTCACTAGATCACCTCTAGAAGTTCTACTAGAAAATTCTCCGGTCTTGAAACCTTCTGTTAGGCGCCGCATTTTTTCGTAGAATTTTCGAGCATTACCCCTGTCGGCCAGCTTGTCAAGCTCTTCATACTCACTCATTTCTCTCCAAATATGAGCTCTTAATTGTAACGTGAAGGTTCTCCTTAGAGTTTTTTATTTTTATTTTTTATTACAAATGGCGAAACTCAAATCTCGCTTTCAACTACTGGAAATGAATATTTCGTTTCATAAGTTACTTTTTAAAAGACATTAACGGTTGAAGTTTGATTATTTTTGTATTTTTGGGCAAATTCTTTTTCTGATGAATTTTTCAACTCAGTAAATAAAAAAAAAAGACAATTTGAAATTACAAAACTGACAGTTTTGTAGGAAAATCGGTTCTAATGTACATTTGTACATATATCAAACTTATTTTCTCCATAGATCTTAGTTAGCTCTAAATTTAAGTAAATAAATAAATGAATAAATAAAAAAAGCTCTAAATTTATTGATAGCACTTGCACTCCATTTTGTAATATTTTGTAATGGTTTTCAAGTTTGTTTCTTCTTTACTCTTCTTCTAGCTCTATTTATTTTCATTCATTCTACGATATTATCAATTTTTGCTTTTTCTCATTTCTCTTCCTTCATCGTGTTGTCTTACTTATTTTTCGCATTTCATTTTACACGCTGTAACGGTAACGCTGCGAAAATGAAAGCTTCAAGCGCACAAGTGCATACTCGTAGCTTCTTACGAACCCGCTTGGTTCAAACAATATTCGCCTAACATATTGTATATATGTATATATACTTACAACACACATACATACACCGACACAACGATACACGACTGAAGTAAAAGCATTTATTTATGTCTATCGGTGCGTTAATCGTTGGTAATACCTCAAACGTTTTTTCACTTACTTGGTCTACTTCTAGCTCATTTTTGGCATTTATTTAGCCACTTCCTCATTCCGATTCAGGGTTTCAGCGTTTTTGCCGCATTGATAATGAATAGTACACTATTTATGGTGGCAAAAAAAATATTTTACATGCTGTCATACATTTGATTTCACAATAAATAATTTTATTGTCTTGTCTTCAATCGGCGAAGCGAATAAATCAATTTGATACCATCAAGTGGCGAAGTCATCTTAAAATTTAGCTGTAGAGACCAAAAGTCCTCATTATTATTGGCATGGTTTTTAGAATAGCTGAACATACTAAAAATCATTGATTAGTGGTGCACCTGGGGAAATATGAGTCCATAAATGGGTACTTCAGAGGGAATCTAGGAAGAACTAGAATAGTTAGTTATTGATTATCAATATTGAGACATTTGGTCTACGATTTTTGTGAAACCGAAAAAGTTGGTCTCCTCTATCCCATCTTTTAAGACGACAGAGCACCGACATATCAATACAAATCTGCTTAGGCGTTTAGGTTCCATTTCCACCCGTTCAGGGGATAACTGAATGTGAGAGCTGCTAAGTGTTTAATCCTTGATCTTGCAAAGGTGATGCAGTCAAGAATGAAATATTAAAATGTTTCACCTTCGTATTTTCCATACAGCTTCTACAGCTGGTATCCGGCAAAATTATCCACCTTACATCGTGACGAGCAGAAACTACCACCAGAGTTTGGTTTGACTACTTCATGATTCAAAAGGTTCAGTGAAGTCAAAACGTGCGAGGATTACCGAATATTCAGATGCTTATTTAAAAACCAGGATTACCTGAGTCTGATAGCAACTTTCGTGGACTTAAGGGCATGGTTCGTGTGGATCTAAGTGTTGCTGAGCGCGATTCGTTGAACACTACTATGCTCTTCATCACACAAAGGCCCCACAAAACAAAGTGGCCTTGACTGAGAATGGCTCCAGCAGCTAGCAGCAGTAACAGACAATTAATGTCTTTCTTGTTCTCCTCAATATCAAACATACATGAAAGCTTTCTATCTACGAAGAGCCAGAAATAACCGTGGAGGAAGGGAAAAATTCATTCTAATTAGAAAAGAGATCGCCATTATTCGGATGTATCTGCCTCTGCATTGGATTGAGAGCACGGTTACTATGAAACTTACTTTTCCTCTGCCTTTCATGTCTGACCAATTTTTAAGGTTTTTACAGTGGGATGACGCGGTCAGTTTCACAAAATGTAACATACATATATAAAACGCGGTGACATTTATTTCTGGAGTTACCACCTTTTTTCTAGATATTTAAGAATAAGGTTAAAATTATTCATATGATTACCCAGATTCCCCCTAATCGTCTTCCTTTGTAGAATATACCGCTATTCTATCACTGGTCCTCTTTAATGTTCATCAACAAAATTTGGCTAGTGTACACCTCTACTAATTCGAAAGTACCAAAGATATCAAATACTTAAGCCAAACCTCTCAGGTATCACTGACCAGTCGCTCTGCACAGTTGGCCAAAAGTAAGTAGGAAAAGGTTTCTAGTTTTGGAAACAAGTTCCTGTTTTAAAACATTCTCCTCATTTTATGTCTCTCCGGAAGCATTATTTTGCAGTTACTAATCACCAATATTTTTCAACAACTTCCACGGAATAGAAGTAAAGCTTTGACAAATTGTGATTGCCACTGGTTCAAATGTTTGGAACATACGATAACAAAACCGCACCTTCATGCAACGTTCAAATACACACACATCTTCTCTATCTTTATTTCTATGTAATGCACACAGTCTCTAATATTTCAACATATCTAACCTGTTGCTAGCGGGCGCTTTGGCCCATAGGCGGATTTGTTGCACCATTCTACCATTTTGATCGATGACGAATCATCTTCGTTTGGTTCTAGTCAATAGCATTAAGTGCAGCAACTGTAACGGTAGCGTTTGTCAGGCTTACAGCTTGTTACGGTACTTTCCTGTAAGCCTCCAACAAACATACAAACACTCATATACACATATACACATATATCGCATTAAATTGGTGAACTACGATTTGAACTACGAGTCGTTGCACAAAAGTCTCGACGAACAGGTGCACTTTCGGTAGCTTCACTAGTACTTTAACTAACTGTACTTGCTACGTACCATATTTAATTACCCAAAATTTTGTTATGCTTCATCGTTGCATTACTTGCTTGGCAATGAAGAGTTTAGCAGTAGCAGTAAGCTTCTTATGAAATTTGATACGAAAACAAGGCGCGCTTTGTCACGCCCCAATAATGAAAAATGTTAACCTTTCAGTAAAGTTTTAACTTTGTACTTGTGCTTGAATGTGTGAAGTTACTAAATATTATAACGGTTGATTTACGGAATAAAATTTTTCTACCCGTATATTGGCTCAAAAGCGATGTCTAAACTATAAGTGACTATTTCTGGAATGCTTAATGAAAATCAGAAACCGTCAATGATTCGTTAATCCATATACGTATGTATACATACATATGTATATATGTATATATCCTACTGTCTTTACTATGCCCTCTTCCTCATTACTTTTTCATTGGAATTTACCTTAATGGAAGTGCATTGTCGTAGTAATTCATGGAATATAGGATGGACTTCGCACCTGAACACTAGAACAATCAAAAGAGAACTTCCTAAAGTAACTGCCTTCAAACAACAAGAAGGAAAAGCCAATTTTAATCAAGTCAACGATGTGTCTTTGAGAAGATACCACATATGTATGTATATATGCGGAAATATGAAAAAATCAATAATTTTGACTTTAAGTACTTCCTTTTCGTTTTTCACGGTCTTCAAATATTTTTGAAATTTAGTGAACAGCAAACTAATCGAAAAACTTTCTAAAGAAAAGTTGTAGGAAATGAAACTTTGGACAAAAAAAAACCTTTACATTAATTTTATAAATTTCTTTTTTCCAAAAATATAAGCGATTTAGTAAAAATTAAAAAGATAAGAATTTTTTGTATTTAAAACTTGTTTTTTATAACAACTTGTTGCTAAGTTTGTATCACCTCAAACTAGTCGATATAGATATACTTATAAATATAAATGATCAGGATGACGAGACAAGTTGAAATCCAGGTGATTGTCTGTCCGTCCGTCTGTCGTGCAAACTGTAACTTGAGTAAAAATTTAGATATCCTGATAAAACTTGGTGCGCAGGTTCCTTGGCCAAAAAGTAAGGACAAGCTCGTAGATGAGCCACTGCCACGCCCACAAAACGCCATTAACATATCTCGGAATTGGAACAAATTCGTTATAAAAGATTCTTCTAAAGCCTGCTTCCTGCATTTTACATTTAATTAAAATCATTCATTTGAAATATGCCAACTTCTGACAAAAAATTGTTCAAATCGAATCAAAACTGTTCAAGCCCCTAGGTAACGAAAATATGGACCTCAGTGTCTATAGTTGACTTTTGACCGAAAATTTCAGTCAGTTTGTGAGATATTGACTTTATAACGTATATATCGGCAAATACATACATATATGAGTTATTTTAATAATATTGAGAGAGCGTGTTTTTATACTCTCGCAACAAAGTTGCTAAGGAGAGTATTATAGTTTTGTTCACATAACGGTTGTTTGTAAGTCCTAAAACTAAAAGAGTCAGATATAAGGTTATATATACCAAAGTGATCAGGGTGACGAAGAGTTGAAATCCGGATGTTGTCTGTCCGTCCGTCCGTCTGTCCGTCCGTCCGTCCGTGCAAGCTGTAACTTGAGTAAAAATTGAGATATCATGATGATTGGTACACGTATTTCTTGGCTCCATAAGAAGGTTAAGTTCGAAGATGGGCAAAATCGGCCACAAAACGGCGGAAACTTAAAACCTATAAAGTGTCATAACTAAGCCAAAATAAAGATATTAAAGTGAAATTTGGCACAAAGGATCGCTTAGTGGGCGTGGCCCCGCCCCTACTAAGTTTTTTGTACATATCTCGGAAACTACTATAGCTATGTCAACCAAAAGAAGGAAGTTGCATCCAGGCCTTTTTTAAAAATTGAAAGTGGGCGTGGCCTCGCCCACTTATGGACCAAAAACCATATCTCAGGAACTACTCAACCGACTTCAACGAAATTCGGTATATAATATTTTCTTAACACCCTGATGACATGTACGAAATATGGGTGAAATCGGTTCACAACCACGTCTTCTTCCAATATAACGCTATTTTGAATTCCATCTGATGCCTTCTCTGTATACATTAGGAACCAATGATGATAGCGGAATAAATCTTTACACAAATACGGTGTTTGAAAAATATGTAAATGACGTATAATGAAATCTCGATTATCACTTTATCATGCGAGAGTATAAAATGTTCGGTGACACCCGAACTTAGCCCTTCCTTACTTGTTCTAATAATGAATGCCAAAAATGTAAGAAATCGGGTGAAAACTTGTGCTAGACCCCATATAACTAATAAACATTATGAACCTGAAGGTATTTCTCCGACTTTGATGCTTGCAAGTTGCAACGGTATGAAATGTTCGGTTACAGCAGTACTTAGTTCTTCCTTACTAGTTCATTAGTGCAACGATATTGCCGACAACTGCTCTTCCAGAGCATGCTGCATCTTTGGCAGCAACATTACCACAACGGAATCAGAACTCCAAACGCTATTCATATTCTTAGCCACTTGGCTTCCGTTTTCGCTTTTATCGAAGAAAAAATTTAAAGTAATCACAAAACTGTCTGAACATATTTTTTATTACAAAATATTATCTTTCTAACGCCATATTGTAGTTATGGTATTGAAATTCTAAAGCTATCAACTGAAACTGAACTGTTTACTAAACCTAATAGTTATAAATACCTAAGGGGTTACATGTGTATACGGGTTTGAAAAAATCAACTTTTTTTATTGTCTTATTAAATTCTACAACATCTCTAGAATAATTCTAATAATAATCTTTTTCAAGTTGATTCGAGTACTGGTTTCGGAGATACAGCGTTGAGAATTTGTGCGCTCGAGGCTAGCTAGGCTAAGTGTTCCGTCTTTAAACGCGATTTTCTCAAAACTGTGTTTTTGAAGACGGTTGGCAAGATTTCTCGACAACTACTCAACCGATCTACATAAAATTTTACACAGGTCTTTGAGATACAATTTTTAAAGACTTAGATGAGGGATTTCTTTCTTCAGTTACTACTATTTGAAAAAAAATGTCGCGAAATTTTCACTTCTTTGTAAAAATGTCTGCCAAAAATACAATTTTTAGTTTTGTTTTCTTCGTCCAACTTCTAAGTTAAGGTTTTAACTAAAACACGAATTTTTTTCACTTTATATAATTCTGTAAGGAGTTATCCTGTCAACGCTGTCGCATTTTTTTTTTCGAGAGCTCACCAGAAATGGCGTCGCAATGGCCGAGTTTAAAAAAAAAAATTTCCTAAAATCTCAGAATTTCTTTGTTGGTAGTGTATGTTTGTACTTGTAGGAATAAAAAATTCTAATAAAATATTTAATTTTTTATATGAGAAAAAAATTGTTGAAAAAGGCTGTTTTTACGGAAACCTATGTTTTTAATTGCAATCAGATGATCAAAAATTTCAAATTTTCATGTCCTAATTCTTTACTGGCGTAGACACCGCTTACGCGATTATAGCCGACTCATCTGAGGCTGGTTGTTATTTTTCATTGGGTGGGTTTTTTTTTACGTGGCGGGTCCCAAACCCAGCGCACAACCCTGCGGAGGGGATTGACTTTGAGAAATTTACAATTAAACTATTGTTGTAATTATTCCCTATACACTAATTAACTGACTATAGTCCACACATACATATATTATATGAGAATCATTGTGCCTAATTAAATTATAGAAAATGGATTACAGCAACACTGGCTGGTAAAAGCTTTAAAATGAGTTTCATGCCAAACACAAACAGCTTGACAGCGGGCCTTGAATGCACTTACATCGATCTTACGCTTTACAACTCATTCGTAAATATATTTTTGTAATGCCATTACACTCACTTACTTAGTTACAGCACTGTTAATTTACATGTCAACGGAAAATAAAACAAAATCTTTGAAAATCATATTATTTTTTACATTTCTTCATCTAAACATAATTTACACAAAGAAATAGCTTGCATGCATTCATTTAAATATTATTTGCTTCCCCTGTTTTTTGTTGCATTTCTGCATCTCTTCTTAGCTCAAATTCTTTACCACAAAATAAACGACTCTCACTGTGGTCTCACACCAAACAAGCTTTTGCTGAATGATACACGCACTTATGTCTGTACATACATATGTACATATATGTATATATGTGTGTATGTGTGTATTGTGGAAGTTTGATTTACTTAGATAAAAGGTCTGAGCTTGCGGCACATTTTGGTCTATTAAAAAGCCACCAAAGTTGTACAAATATCAATAATTGTTAAATAAAAACCCAACCAGCGGGTAGCTGCCGACCGTTAAATGGATATGAGCGCAATTGAAAGCACCGTTCCGAAGTGCTTTAACCACATAGCAAACAGTTGTAATGATTATACGTATGCAGAAGAAGTGTAAAGGCACTATTTGGATAATTTTTGAAATGTTATGCGTTGCAATGGCCAGGTGTTTCACTCTTCTTCAGATTCAGTGCCAACTTTAAGGCACATTTCGAAAGAAATAAGAAAATTAGTAGTAAAATAAGAAGAATACTATTATACATATCTAACATAAATATTTATACTGCCTATTAGAAAACCGCGAAAATTCTTTATCAATCTATGAGAATCTGATGATTCACCACTTTTAGGCCACAAAGGACAAATGTCAGCCCATGTGAGATTCATGGTTTTTGAATAAACGCTACGACCCAATCTAAATCACGGTTAAACCCCGTTAAATTTATAACCATCTTGTAATATATAATGCTTACTTTTTAAACATTTTAATTCGAATTGGCAACACTTGTCGCAAAAATTTTGACTAAAAAGCTTCGGAAGTTTTTTTTAATAATTTTTACCCTTTCTACTTTTACACAAATCAAACAAATAGTGAGTACTACTTAGTTGAAGATGACAACGAACAGTTAATGAATTAATGTATATGGAAAATTGGATTAGGCATTGGCATATTTCTATTGCCTTAGGTGTCTCTCAGACGGTAGTTAAATTTTTGTTCAGTATTTGGTAATACTTAAATAAATAGCTCTCGAACATCCCATTTCTAAGTGCTTTATTGTATATTTATAATTATTGAAACTGATTTCCCTGTAACTAGTTGTGTTCTAGTCCACATACGAGCCAAAAAAAAAAATGTTGTACTTTCCGAAACACATTCTAATATAATTATGCACCAGTTGACTTATACGAGGGTCGCCTTTTATATTTCGGGATTAGAGAACAAAAACAAATACTAATCATCGAAAATTGATTTATTGTTTTTCAAAATACTCTCCATTAACGTATAAACGTTGACCTCTTAGTTTACCTTTTAGATAAGGGAATAAAAAGAAGTCATTCGGTGCAAAGACAGGGCTATACAATGGAAGACTTATCAAATCAATGTTTTGAGTGCTCAAAAATAGAGTTGCTTTTATCATAATTGAAAGACAGTGACAAACAAATGTTTGTGCATCACTCAGAATTTACTGTTCTGCGTTGTTCAGAAAACCATTTGCTTGGAATTGCTTCGTGCGTGAACAACTTTTGTTGGATTCGGCTCTTCTTGAAACACCCATACAGTCGACTGCTGTTTACGTTCGGCCTCAACAATTCACCACCTGTCACGATGTCACAGACGTGTTTCGAAGCACCGCTATCGTATTTTTTTAACATTTCTCTCGATCAATCGACTTGAAATTTTTTGAGCGATTGTGCCTGTAGTTCTTTAAATCCCACGATAGGTCTTGCAATATCAGTTTGCGCACGGCTTCAATAGATTCCCGAGCAACAATTGTTTTTGTACGACCTTCACGAGATCCATATTGCGATGATTTAAGACCTTGCCTCATTGCCAAAAATTTAATTAATCAATTTGGCCGAAATGAATGTTTGAAGTTACTGTAAGCAACACAAATAGCGCTCGTATGTGAAAATATCTGAATATGTACAGCATCAAAAGTATCGAACTTTACGATAAAGTTGTGAGTGGACAGAGTACAGGTTGTCAAATCCCGAAATAGAAAAGTCAACCTACGTATATGATTGAAGGCTCGTATGTGTGTACATATGTTTATGTTTATGTTAAAGCAAACATATGATTCTACAAGCATTTGATACCACTTAAGGCATTCATTTGCCATTTGACACACGTCGCTTTAACCGGTCACCTCTCAAATTCAAATTCATATTCTTCCTTTCTTTCATTATTTCCATTATTCACTTACAATTTGCTTTTCTTTCTGTTTGTGTGCTCATTTGTTGCGTTGCAGCCGCACTACAAAGGGCTTGTATACGCACGCCAACTCTAAGACACTGCGGCTGTTTGTAGCAAGAGTATGTAAGTGTTTGTGTACCGCCTTATTGATTTGTTTATTGTACTCATTGTTTGCTCGGGTGTTTGATTGCCATTTGACACACATAAATCCAAAGTTAAAGCTGAAAAATCTCTGCATGGACACAATAAAGTGCTCTAACTGTTCTTGTTGTTCACGCTTAACCCTTTGTTGTTGTTACTGATATTGTTAGATTTGTTGTCGTTGTTGGTGGCTTTGTCTTTTGAAATTTGTTTGCATTTCTATGCCTTTTTGGCTTATTTGCGGCTTCCAACTGCATAACGTCAAACGGTTTGTTCTTCTTGCCTCAGTTTTGCGGCACGTAAATATGTATGGACCTGTATTTTAATCGAACAAAATTGAGTTGCTTCGAAAGACTTTTGCTCAAGTTTATGAACAATGAAGCGAGTGTTCCATTGTTTGCACAATTCTCATTCCGCTAAGAAAAGAACTACGCTTATGTTTTTCATATATACGTATATATGTATGTATAGGTATATATACATATATATATATACTATATATGTACTTGAGAGATTCAAACATACTTGCCATGAACCTGAAAGATCTATTGGGGAAGTGTAAGTCGCTTGTTGGAGCACATACAAACACTCAAATAAGCTTTTTTCGCCAGATATTCGCAATAATTTGATTTTCCTTGACAAAGTTTGTGTCTTAAGTCTTTTGTTCTGACACTCATTATGTACATATGTATATCCATCATGGGAAATGTCATTCCTTAATACATTTTTAAACGATTTGATTTTCGATTCATAGAGCAGCTATTGTATAATGAGTGCCGCGAGCAGTGAGGGTCGATGAAACGATAATGGCTAATATCATTTACTCCTTGCCAGTTAGTTGCGATTATAACATTGCATTTTCAGTTACATCAAAGCTGATAACCTAAAAATCAAATAAATTAGACTGATTCATTATTTAATTTACGATAAATATTGTATTTATTATTTATATTTGAAAAATAAAAAAATGGAAAGCAAACCGCACATATAATTCTAAATTACGATATTAAAAACAGAAAAATATCAGTAAGGAATATATGCGAACTATACTAACAGACGGACATGACTAAATCGATTCAGCTCGTTATGTTAATCATTCATGTATATACTTACCTCTTCGAGGTTTTTCTGGGTAGCACAAACTTCGTGGCAAACTTAAAATACCCTGTTCGTGATATAATAATAAACCAATGGCAATTTAAGTGAATATCCCTAACATTATCTTAAGATTTTTAAGTTATAATTTGAAATCGCACTGTGACCACACCCACTTATAGTATTATATTAAAATGTAGCTAATTCTTTCATTTTCTTCTTCTTTACATGCGTAGACATTGCTTATGCAATTATAGCCGAGTCCTTTCTTCTTTTAGCTGTTTCTCACCAATTGAATATATCAAAGTTATGACTTGCAACAATAACGTGGGAACTAAGTCAAGAGTGCGACGACTTTTTGCTTGATGATCCTTGTCCCCTACTATAACCATATGCTTCACTTCCTTAACCAGTCTGGAAAAGCAGAACTAACATCCCGCTAATTAGCGCCAATATCATTCACGTATGGTATTCACGCACCTTGTCAGCTCAACGCGCCGGCCATCCAAAGGCCCTCGCCGTTTTGTTGCTTTCAAGGTAAGTAATTGCCTTTCAAATTTCTTCAAAGTCAGGCAGTTAAACACCTGTTCCATTGTAATCGATTGGCGAATCGGGCTCGACACACCCTGGTGTTACATATTCACTTTTGTTCTCTCTATAAATTTAGTATTCCGTGGACATTAACCGCTAGATCACCGCTTTGGGTCCTACAAGAGTATACTCCGGTCTTGAAACCTACGCTGCCTCTTTTCGTAGAATTTTCAAGCATATCCTCTGTCGGGCATATCTTGCTGAGCATGGGCAAGTTGCGTCCTTTCAAATATTTAGGCTTGCTAAGAGATATCAGTTCAATGGACCTTTTATGTTTCACTCTGGGCCATGGGCTTTCGCAACCCCACAAATACTGGTTACTGACCAACGCTTGCTCAGCTTGCGCGAAACTCATAGATCCAGACAGCCAGACAAGTTTAATATGGAAATAGCTTGATACTACTGCTAGTGAGGTCATGCACTCATTGACTAGTTTGAACTCAGTTTCAGCCAGCTTAAGACCTGTGGAGCAGCTCGATCTGCCTTCCCCTTGAACTTCTCATTTAATACAATATTGAATTTCATCAGATATCGGAATAAAACTTAGCACATATACTGCTTCAAACGCTCTTCTAACAATATTTGAAATCGGATCATACTTTTTAAGCACCCAGGTACCAAATAAAGGAAGCTCTGAACCTATGTAAATTGGTTTTTATTTAAAATATTAGAAAATTATGGGATTTCTTTAAGATATTAAGGAAGTGACCTGCTGCTAAAAATTTATAGAATCGGTTAATGTCCACGATTTTTGAAACTTGTTCCACTAAGTGGAACGTTTTGAATATAAAGATAAGCAAAATTGAAAAATATGGGAATAAGCGTAAAACTGAAAACCCAAAAGACTAACTAGTATGCTCATTAAAATACCTATGCACCACTGAGAAAAAAATTTAAATTAAGCATCAACAACAACAAGAGCGAGCACAATATAAAAGCAGCCAGCAACTGAAGAAGCAACAAGCTGCGCAACAAATCACTAAAGACGGCGAGTAAAAGCAGCAAAAATAATTATAAACACACAGCCAACGAAGAGCCATCCCATTGCCGGTCGTGATTTTTCGACAATTCACCGTTATATGCGCGTAATGCGATGTGATGCGTTACGATTCGATTTGCTGCTGCTCAGTCGCCGCCGCTGCCGCGCCAGCAAGCGCTGCGAACAAAACTTTACAAAACCAAATTCTTATGCCGACAAAGAAGATATACATACATGTAAATATGTAGTGTGTACTCTACCAAAAATAAGAAGAAAGAAATGGTATACTTGTGAGTGTGTTTGTGGCAGTCTGTAAACTTCAGTTGCGGGCTCTGCAAGGCGGACCGTTATGCGCCACAACACTTGATTGCGCAGACTCATTGCTGGGTCGGTCGGCTTGTCGGCTTGGCTGTTGGCTGCTGGGCACTTCTGGCGTGCTTTGCTCGACTGCTGCCAAGTCAATATCAGTGCTCTGCACTGCTGGCGACTGACAGCAGCACCGAAAACTTCAAACAGCGTCGATTGTTCTTGCCTAACTGCTTAATTGCTATTGTTATCGCTGTTGTTGTACTTGTTATTGTTGTTCTTGCTAGTGTTTTTGTTATTGCTGCCGTTGCCTCATTCTTCGACTGCTGCTGCTCCCACCTATTTCACATCCTCTTTTGTTGTAGTTCTTGTTGTTGTTCTCTGCATTGATCTACGTCAACTGCGTGGCATGCCACACACTCTCCACAATTCACGCCACTTTTACATGTAACTGCTTAACCAACCCACATGCAGGCATATACATATACACTAATATCTATGCATATGTACATACATACAAGTACATACATACATATGTAATAGTCAGTAGTTTGCTGTTGTTGTCGAGACCAGTTTGGTTACTGGGGGAATTTCGTTTAATTTCGACTTTCGGTAAGTACACATTCATTTAATGGCTGCATGGCTTCTTTTGTGCTTTGCACCACCTTCGTTTTTTACATCGTGTGACTTTATATGAAATTCATTTGTTGACTGATTTTGTATTCACGTGATTTTTGGGTGATACACACATACATATGTATGTATGCATGTACGTATGTACGTCATTTGAGCAAATTTTATTATTATTAAAACATACATTTTGTGTGGTTTCGCCATCAAGATAAATTTCTTCCAAACCAGCCTTCTATTTTACAATTTGATCTGACAAACAAAAACCTACATATTATATACAATTTCTCAAATATTTTAATAAATTTATGTACCAATATATACAAATCCTTATTATATAAGTACACAAACATGTCAACTCTTAATCCACTTTCACATTCACTTGTTATTTGTCTCGACTGGAAGGCCCTCTTAAGGTTTCTTCGATGCGATTTGGGGCGCCATTCGCTAGATTGTTGAACCGTTTCGACGTCATATTCATAAACCCACGTCTCACTAAGAATAATGATGCGGTTGATGAATACTAGATTCTTTGCAACAGTAATGATGCGGTTGATGAATGGGAATCTTCAGCTACGTTGTCTAGGATCACGTTTGCGAACTCTCTTCGACGTCATTTTAGCACAAGATTCAGGTCTAGGAAATTCTAGCAGAGTCACGCTTCATCTACCAAACCGTAACCAAAACATTTTAAGACGATCCATAAGAAATGTTGAGATCCTCTTCAATATCTCTGAAGCCCTCTGATATTCAAGCACTGTTTCTATTTTGTTTCTGTAGCTAGCATAAAAACCGTCATTCCTCCATCTATTTTTCAACTTATGACATATACATATATTATATATAATATATAGTAAATTATATATTATTTTCATCATATTAATAATACATATATTCATACAACTTTAAGAAATCATAGTAACAGTATTATGCATTAGACTTTGTAATACCAGATGCATTCTAACATAAAAACGAGTCCACTGAAGCCAACTCCAACAGCATACGCGATCCAAACCCACTCGAACTCCTTCAAAGTTAATATTTCGTGTATTTGGTTCGTACTGAGATCTGTAAAATTGAAACGGCCAATGGAGACCATTGTGTAAAATGTTCTACTATACCAATAACCCAACAGGCCCGATTCACGTGAGCGCATGACGAATTCACTCAGCAAATCTTTGTACATGGAATTCTCGCTTATCGGCAAACTGAGTAGTGAGCCCTTCGTGTAGTAAAGACTTTCGGATAAACGAAATAACGGATGTTTAAAGTACATTTGACGCTGTGCGATTATAGGCCAAGATAAGGTGTCTATCAAATAACCATAACGTGTATCCATATTGCGTATATTACCAAGAAACTCATCAGACGTGCACACCACTTTGAAGTTGTGAGCATGCTTCTTCCAAAACTGCTCACCACGATAGAACTTAATCTCAGCTATATCTGGTTCGGCGATCTGTATCTGCAGATTGCGCTCAGCAAGATCGTCAAAACTTTTAATTGGTTTTTTCTGTGGGGGCAGAGTTAACCAGTTCACCATTTTTGTGGAGAAAAAATTATTCAGAGCACCACCGAGAGTAAAAACTAGTATGAAAATAATGCGTCGAGTGGCGGAATTCAAGCGCATATCGGTTGACTGATTTAGCAAACCGCGTAGTAAGTCAAGATGCCAAGGCATTAAAACTAGCAAACAAAATTGACGATTCCAACGAAGAGTTTGGCACTTCAGTTTCAACTGTACAACATAGACCACGCATAAGCACCAGGTTATAGCAAATATACCAATTAATGTCGTAGGAGTGAATATGGATATGAAAAAATAATATGTTTCCATGTGTGGTTCCACCGGCAACATGGTTAGCCACTGAAAAAACTCAACCGGATAGATGTACTCATGTAAGTTTTCCTCCTTTTGCGGTGTTGATAAGCTCGCGCCCAGATCTATCGAGTCATTGCGCGCCGCCTGTCGTATCTCCTCAATAGAGATTACACGCTTTATGCTGGACTCATATTCCTCCGGCACCCATAGCTTAAAATTGTACCGCAAAGCGAACGTCTTTACAAAGTAACCAATGTAACCTTCTAAAATAAGTTTATCACCGATCTCGTACAACATGGTAATCGGCTCTATTTGATCGACCAATACGCGCAGCTTCTTTTTGGCGACATCCGCCAAGCGATTCGGATAGATTGGCGTTGTGGCACGTAGATCACGTGTCTCCACTTGCAAGTCGGGAAATTGATTGAATGAGTGGAAGATGTTTGTCTCAGCGAAATCGCGATGGACGAGTATAACGTGCAAAAATTTCACTTGCATGCAATTACGGAAGAACGTCTCGATATCGGGATGTGTACTCTGCGCCAAATTTTTATTGTGTATAACCAATATGCGTCTAGTGCGTATGTGCTGCAAATCCGCAGAGAATTTCAACACGAAATCTTTATCGTTGAGTTGTCGAAGACATAATATTGCCAATAAGAAGCTATTGCCAGTACCTCGTACGTACGAACGTTCACTCTCGTTCAGCTGCATGAATGGCAAGTCGAAATTTGTCGGTAACTGTTCATCGACGCAATCAGCTGGATGCTTTCTTAGCAGAAAGTAACTAACGAATGCACGCTCGGTTTGTATACGCTCATTGAGCTCGCTGATGCCACGCGAAAAGTTCGCGGTTTCGTTTTGCAAAACCGGAAAGTGCTCGAAATTGTATTGAAAATTTGCATTGATCACTCCCAAACGCCAAGAGCCTACGAAGCACAATACACGTATCAGCTGATAGAACATGTTAAAGCGCTGCTTCAAAGGACTTGAAAGACAGACAGCTAGGTCAATGCTGACCCGCTTTTATATACAACTTTTTGTATGGTGTAGATAGCTTTCACATATCCATTTATATAGCTATATGTATACCTTTACTGCTTATTTACATTGTTTATTTATATAATTATTCCATTTGGCGCAAATTTTTCTAAAGCAAAAAAAATGATTCAGCATTTTTTCCCACCAAGGGGATATGTATGTACATACATACATATTTATGTGGGAAATACAATTTTCTTTCGTAAACAATATAACTCACGTACTCGTATACTTTAGTCCATGTGAGGGTGGTAAGTGCATAAAAACACAAACAATTTAGTCGTCTGAGAAAGAGCTGAAGTCTTCTATATTTGAACATAATAAGAGAGTAGAAACACCTAAACGCAGGTGAAAAAACAGTACTTCATAGTGCTGTACAGTTCCCACTACGATCAGATCAGAGTCTTAAAGGATTATCGCGGACTATCCATTCCAACAGCAGGACAGCGATAATAGCTTGAAGTTCATTAACTATGCTGGACATTAGTTGAGAAATTCCTAACCTCGCTCGCAATGACATGCAACTAGGGTTATAGCTAAGCTAAAATAGTAGTATGGGTGCCTAATCGAGACTAAAATATAATGAAAGTAATTATACCCTGAACAGAGTAAATTAAGTTTGCCGCGAAGTTTGTAACACCCAAAAGGAAGCGTCGGAGACCCTATAATGTATATATATAAATGATCAGTATGTTGAGCTAGTGATTTAGCCATGTCCGTCTGTCCGTCTGTGTGTATATATACGAACTAGTCCCTCAGTTTTTAGGATATCGTTTTAAAGTTTTCTCATTCATTTTCTCTTCAAGAAGCTGCTCATTTGTAGGAACTGCCGATATCTGACCACTATAACATATAGCTACCATACAAACTGAACGTTCTTGTATGGAGAACTTTCACATTTGACTCTAAGATAGTAATGTAATGTACGGAGAAATTTTCAGATCGGCTTACTATAGGGAATAGCTGCTATGCAAACTGAACAATCTAGTGCTGGTATGGAAAACTTTTGCATTTGACAAGATATATTCACGAAATTTGGTACAGATTATTATCTAAAGCAACAATGTAATCTCTGAAAAAATTGTTCAGATCGGTTAACTATAGCATATAGCTTACATACAAACTGAACACATAGTTACTAAACGAAATGCATCTGTGAAGGGTATATTAGCTTCGGTTTCTTGTTTTCTAATTCGCTTGAGCTCATTGAGGCACCCTAATACATAATGTTTATTAGAAATATCGATTGTATGATATCATGAAATCAAATGACTATTATTTGGAAAACTACTCATGTATATATGGTAATTCTGCGGACAAATAAAACTGCACGTGCATTTAGAGAAATGTTTTACAAGCAATTATCTGACCAGATAGCGTACAAGCCATTTCCTCAAGATATTAACTCACACTCCAGCCTTTTGCCAGCAAGGATTTCAATATTTTTAGACGCCCATGAACCACATTAATAGTTTGATGTTTAGTGGGCTTCTCGGTATACTTGCGTACACTTGCCAGTTTCTTCCAGTAGATAAAAAAATATCTCTGCAGATATCAATTTCTTTTAGGTATTGGTGAGTGACACCTCTTATTAACGTACGCACCTGCGCTCACCTGCATCACATAGTTACCGTTATTTACTTGCATCCCGTTTTTGCGCTAATGACCGCCAAAGGGTGACTTAAAATTTTGCAACGTCTTTTTTGCCTATTGCCACGCCCTTTGCGGGCGCTTGGGGGCGATTGATATTTCAGAAAACTAAGAATGCTTTCTTTTACGTAATTCGAAGTTTTAACGCTCAATGGAAGAATAAGGAATGGGCACAGTATAATATTTACCACAGATAACCAAGATATTAGAGATAGAGTTGTTCGACCATTAAGAAAACTAACCACTTCATTTTATTTAAGAGTCTGGATGACGCTCCTAAACAAAGCTGGCGGTATCATTGATAGTAACCCTGCTGTTCAAATTTTACCAAGAAAGTGCTATGAAGGCTAAATTGTATCCAATTTTCATAGATTTTTTAATAAAAATTCTATAAAGCCTTACTTAAAAAGCCGAATATCTCGAGAAGTATTAATGATAGCGATTTTGACCTCGGACCTTTTTTATAGCAAAAAAATTTCCTAAAAATTTGTCATGTACATTTTTTCTATAGCTCCTGTCATTTACGAAATATATACCAAAAAATTCGAAATTTTTGAAAAAATCGGGTTTAGATCCCCGTACTACCTCGCCGGTGTGAGTTAGGACTTTGTTACACTGGGCACTTTTGTAGAGTGAACAATTTAAAAAAAAACTATTGTAGTCTGGAAAATTTTTACAGTCAAAGGTCCAGATGCCATAAAAGCTAAAATTTGATCTGTGAGGAATTTAAAGATAAAACAAACAAGTAAGGAAGGGCTAAGTTCGGGTGTCACCGAACATTTTATACTCTCGCATGATAAAGTGATAATCGAGATTTCATTATATGTCATTTATATATTTTTCAAATACCGTATTTTTGTAAAGTTTTATTCCGCTATCATCATTGGTTCCTAATGTTTATACTCGTATTATTCAGAAGAGGCATCCGATGGAATTCAAAATAGCGTTATATTGGAAGAAGGCGTGGTTGTGAACCGATTTCACCCATATTTCGACAATGTCATCAGGGTGTTAAGAAAATATTATATACCGAATTTCATTGAAATCGGTCTAGTAGTTCCTGAGATATGGTTTTTGGTCCATAAGTGGGCGAGGCCACGCCCATTTTCAATTTTTAAAAAAAGCCTGGGTGCAGCTTCCTTCTGCAATTTCTTCCGTAAAATTTAGTGTTTCTGACGTTTTTTGTTAGTCTGTTAACGCACTTTTAGTGATTTTCAACATAACCTTTGTATGGGAGATGGGCGTGGTTATTATCCGATTTCTTCCATTTTTGAACTGTATATGGAAATGCCTGAAGAAAACGACTGTGTAGAGTTTGGTTGACATAGCTATAGTAGTTTCCGAGATATGTACAAAAAACTTAGTAGGGGCGGGGCCACGCCCACTTTTCCAAAAAAATTGCGTCCAAATATGCCCCTCCCTAATGCGATCCTTTGTGCCAAATTTCACTTTAATATCTTTATTTATGGCTTAGTTATGACACTTTATAGGTTTTCGGTTTCCGCCATTTTGTGGGCGTGGCAGTGGCCGATTTTGCCCATCTTCGAACTTAACCTTCTTATGGAGCCAAGGAATACGTGTACCAAGTTTCATCATGATATCTCAATTTTTACTCAAGTTACAGCTTGCACGGACGGACAGACGGACGGACGGACGGACGGACAGACAGACATCCGGATTTCGATTCTACTCGTCACCCTGATCACTTTGGTATATATAACCCTATATCTGACTATTTTAGTTTTAGGACTTACAAACAACCGTTATGTGAACAAAACTATAATACTCTCCTTAGCAACATTGTTGGAGAGTATAAAAACTCACGATTGTAGTGTATTTTCTATTGAGAATTTTTACAGGCCTTGGTCAAGCTCTTAATGTTAATATTAAGAGCTAAAATTTTCAGGGATTTTTTTAGGGTATTTTCAAGGAAATTTCGTGACGGGACTGAAAAAAATTAATAGTTCCAAAAAAAACACTCTAATATGCATACATATAACTGATAAAGATGACAAGTTGAAATCCAGGTGACTGTTTGTCTAGCTGTTTTTGCGTGAAAGCGGCAACCTGAGTTAAAATTAAGATATACTTGAATTGCTGAAAATTCGTAAACGTATTTTTTGGCACATTAAGAAGTTCGGTATTATAGATGGGCTTTACAAGATCTAAAACCTATAAACTGCCATAACTAAACCGCAAGTAATGGTGGATGGAGTCATGTGTAGAAGTTCCCGCAAATGGGGAAAGTTGTCTGATCGCCATTCACTTGGGAGTGGCCAGAAAAGATTCTTTTACATATGGCTCAAGCAGCTCACGACTTCCGGTCTTTGACCAAGAAGGGGAGCTAAAGCGAGAAGGCGTAACATCCCCTACATAGGGGACTACGATTTGAGGGCATGCACCTGGAATGTCCGGTCCCTTAATTGGGAAGGTGCCGCTACCCAACTGGTTGATGTCCTCGTGAAAATAAGGGCTGACATCACCGCCGTTCAAGTAGGTCCTTGTAGCATTTACTACAGTAGCCATATAAAGAAGCGCAAGTTTGGTGGTTGCGCCGCCGAGTACTATCATTCACTCCACTTCATGGACGAACGTTTTGCCACAATCCACATCAAAGCGAGGTACTTCAACATATCGCTGATTTGTGCCCACGCCCCGACGGAAAAGAAGGACGATGTGACCAAAGATGCCTTCTATGTGCGCTTAGAGCACACCTATGAGAGCTGTCCTCGCCACGATGTCAAAATCGTGCTTGGCGACTTTAACGCCAGGGTGGGCAAAGAAGGTAACTTTGGCGAAACAGTCAGTAAATTGAGCCTCCACGAGGAAAGATCCCCAAATGGGTTGAGGCTGATCGACTTCGCCGGGGACCGAAATATGGTTATCTGTAGTACTAGATTCCAGCACAAGAAAATACATCAAGCTACCTGGCTCGATCATGTTGTGATAAACGGAAGACACGTCTCCAGTGTTTTAGATGTGCGTGCGCTCCGAGGTCCTAACATCGACTCGGACCACTATCTTGTTGCAGCCAAGATTCGCACCCGCCTCTGTGCAGCAAAACACGCACGCCAACAAACACAAGGAAGGTGCGACGTCGAGAAGCTGCAATCACAACACACAGCCGAACGATTTTTTACTCGGCTTGCACTCCTGCTCTCGTCAACAACTCGGTGTAAGGAACGGTAGGACGGGATTTCAAGCCCCTTACGTACAACTGCAAACGAAACCACTGGTTTTCGGAAAATGCAAAAGAACAGCTGGTACGACGAGGAGTGCCGTGTCGCAGCGGAGAGAAAACAGACTGCCTACCTCGCAACGTTACGATCAACCACAACACGTGCGGGATGGGATAGATACCGAGATTTGAAGAGGGAAGCAAGACGTATTTACAGACAGAAAAAGGGAGAGGCCCAAATGCGTGAGTATGAGAAGCTTGACATGCCGGCCGACAAGGGTAATGCTCGAAAATTCTACGAAAAAATTCGGCGACTAACAGAAGGTTTCAAGACCGGAGTATACTCTTGTAGAACCCCCAAAGGTGATCTAGTCACCGATGCCCAGAGCATACTAAATTTAAGGAGGGCACATTTCTACAGCCTGCTGAACGGCGGTGAATTCATAACGCCAAGAGAAGGGGAACCCGATTCGCCAATCGATGACGATGGAGCAGACGTTCCATTGCCCGACCATGAAGATGTTCGAATAGCAATCACCTGTCTGAAAAACAGCAAAGCGACGGGGCCGATAGATTGCCGGACGAGCTATTCAAACACGGCGGCGAAAAACTGATAAGTAGCACGCATCAGCCTCTTTGTAAAATATGGTCGGATGAAAGTATGCCCAACGATTTTAATTTAAGTGTGCTCTACCCTATCCACAAAAAGGGAGACTCCACAATCTGCGCCAACTACCGTGGGATAAGCCTCCTCAACATCGCGTTTAAGGTTCTATCGGGCGTATTGTGTGAAAGATTAAAGCCCACCGTCAACAAACTGATTGGACCTTATCAGTGTGGCTTTAGACCTGGCAAATCAAGAACCGACCAGATATTCACCATGCGCCAAATCTTGGAAAAGACCCGTGAAAGAAGAATCGACACACACCACCTCTTCGTCGATTTCAAAGCTGCCCTTGACAGCACGATAAGGAGCTGCCTTTATGCCGCGATGTTTGAATTTGGTATCTCCGCAAAACTAATACGGCTGTGTAAACTGAAGTTGAGCAACACGAAAAGCTCCGTCAGGATTGGGAAGGACCTCTCCGAGCCGTTCGATACCAAACAAGGCTTCAGACAAGGCGACTCTCTTTCGTGTGACTTCTTCAACCTTAGACTTGTTGTCCGAATGGACGAAAACACTCCTGCTCTGAAAGTATTCGACGCAGTACCCGCCGGGGAAAATGGACCTGGCTTCGCTTGGAATATCGAATTGGCGCCACGTAGCGAAAAGAGGAAACGACTGGCGCGCTGTTGTTAACTCGGCTATAACCGCTTAAGCGGTTTCCACGCCAATAAAGAAGAAGAAGAATCCGCAAGTAAAGATATACATAATTTGGTTGTAAAGATATCTAATTTGGTACAACAAATCACATGGATAGGGGACGGCACTGGGCTAAAACTCTTTAAAAAGTGGGTGTGACTCTGCCTGCTAATACATTTCATATACTATATACAAGTCCATCTCCCAAGCCATTCAAGCTTTACCACCCAAATGTGCAAGGGACAAATACTTTTGACAGTATAAAAATAAGTGAAATCGGAAAGTGTCTCCATATAACGGTTTTGTCGAAAATTACTGAATATTTATTACAACCCATCCTGCTGAGCATTCATCATTCATCATATTCTTACTTGAATACTCAACAACCGATGAAGCTTAGCCGAACCAAATACAAGCGATGTTGGCTAGAGTGCTAAGTTACCGCGAAATGTTGCAGAAACTTAGCTACCGCCGCCGCGCACTATGCGTTGACGCAAAAGCATTACCAAAGCAACAATAACAACCGGTGCAACACAATGACATCCGCGACGACAAAAACAAGAACAATTGAGTTGGGCAACAACAACCGGAAGTAGGTCAGCGGCTGGCGCACACATAAATACCCGTAGTAAAAACTTGTGTGGGCACACACAACGAGATGAAGTTGGAAACCGGATCTCAACTGTTGCTGAGAGCAAAAACCCAAGATACGCTTGGAAAAGATCACCATACACACACACTTTCACACACAACTGAAGCATTTTATAGCTATGTGATATGTTTACGTGCCTACCTAAATAAGTACTGATAGTTTTGTTGTTGCCGTTTGTGGCTACGGCTCTTGAGTGGCGGCGTCAGAAGGGCATGGTTGCTATGTTGTGAAATGCAAATTAACATTGTGCGCGTTACTGCAACTGTTGCATGCAACCACTAGTACACATGGCAGCCAGTTGGTTGTTGCTATTGTTGTAATTACCTTGTTTTTTGTTGCACCTCGATATTTTAGGTTGGAGGCAACTATTGCCATGTCTATAAATAAGAATTAAAATAATGATGGTAATTTGCGAGTGAGGCAACAGAAAAACTAAAATTATTGTTAACATTAAAGGGTGCTACAATAGGTAGCGAACGATATGCAAATAGTACTAACCTGCAATTTAAACTCCTCGGAGATATTGCAAATGCGCTTAGCCCTACTTGGAATATCCGTCGATGTCTGATAAATTCATATTTCGGTTGCGAGGGAGTTAACCATAACCTCAATTTTTTGTGTATTTCATTGGAACTAAAGGTTATTCTAGTATATATAGAACAGAAATAAGTCGACCGAAGACCAATTAACTAAGAATGTTTCTTCTTTAGACTAACTGCAATATAAAGTTTTTAACCTATTAAGGGGCCTATACCAGTGTGACGCGTGAAAAATTAGGCGATTTTCGTGAATTTTTTTAAAAGAAAGTACTAGATTGAATGTTTCGACATTCTATGGACGTAATAAAGCATATTTTAAGCTATATTAAATTTTTTCTTTTTTACAAAATTATTGAAAAATAACGGAGTTATGTGCTGTCTGCGGAAGTGCCGAAAAAAAGTGCCTCAACTGCTGGCAAGATTCCGGTCGATTGAGTAGTTGAATCAAAATGTTTATTAAACTTAAATATATTTTCTATACAATGAATTTCGAAAAACATTAAAAATTAAGAAAATGGCGTAATTTTGAAAAAAAAAATAGTTTTTACGAAAAAATGGTCGTTTTTTTAATGCCAAATTGACAATTTTCAACCAATGAAAAAGATTCTAGTCTATTGTATAGCAAATATATTCAACTATATCCAGTTTGAATTTGAAGTCGATCAGTCAATTACTCGTTGAGTTATAATGTCAGCAAATTTGAAAAATGTCGTTTTGAGAAAAACACGTTTAAAGTTTCACTTATATATGTTTGCACTTCTGAGCGGTCGCTATTTAGAACGCTGCCATTCAAAAACTATTTAAGATACGACCTCGCCGATTTCACAGGATATTTTTGAATATATAAACTATCGAAAAAGCAAAAAAAAAGTGTGAAAGTGTCACTCTGGTATCGCCCCTTAAAGTCACCTCTTTTTCTATTGTTTACACGGGTTTGTTGATTAAGTATTTCGACTATGCTCCGTAATATTAACTATACTTGAAGACCACATGTTTTCGGTTTAGAAGCCGATTAATTCCAACTGTTAATAATTTTCCTATCTCTAATTTATGACGCCAATAATATATTTCGTGGACTAGTTTGCAACATCTTCATGATCTTGAGGAAATAACGGCTTAGGACAGCAGGTTATATTGAGCATTTATGTTCAATGATGTGCAAGATCTCAATTCCTATTATGTTCTATAGGAATATGTAAGCAGTGAGGTAACCAGGGAGTGCTAATTTGGTAAGAGCTGGGCGCTGAAGTTTCTTTTACCTTCCAAAAGTTTCTTTCTTAAAATTAACTTTAGAAAACCAGAAGTAAATACCAAGAAATTTTCCGAGAATTAAATCCTACATAGAGAACTCCTTCTGTCCTGGAAAGCTTATGATCTTTGACACCTATTATAATGTTTATCACCTCTTCGATCGTCTTTGGTTTTATTTTTAATGACACAGTTTCACCTTGTGTCAGTAAATTGTAGTTTCAATTTGTGCTCCTAGTCTATTTTACTATCAGCATAAAAGTCGCCCTCTGGTGGCGCCATCTATATGTGCGTTAGAATCGGCTATTTTTATAGATTGTCCAGTGAGAATTTTATGGCATTTCATCTATTGGAAGTGAAGTTATTGCGTTTTAAGTGTCAGTATGTTTGTGTAATCGGTGCGAAAATGAGCTTCAAACAAAGAGCCAACATTAAATTTTGTTTTAAAATTGGTAAAACTTTTATCGAAACGTTTCAATTGATGAAATAAGTTTACGGCGATGATTGACTATCCCGTAGCAGAGTGCACGAGTGGTTTCAACGTTTTCAAAGTGGTCGTGAAGACATAAATGACGATCAACATGTGGGCCAATCAAAATTTGTGATCACCGGTAATTCCATCGAAACTGTGCGTGAAATCATCAAAAATCAGCCGAAATCATCATTGAAATTCATGAAATTGAATTGAACATCTCCAAAACATCGATTTATTGCATTTTGACCGAACATTTGGGCTCAGGAAAGATGTGTGCACGGTTTGTTCCGCACAAATTGACTGACGACCAAAAATTGCTCAGAATCCAACATTCGAAAGACATCATTAAAGTGGTCAAAAAGGACAAAAACTTACTTTACAATATTGTGACTGGTGACGAAACGTGGTGTTTCCAATATAATCCCGAAACGAAACGCCAGAGTGCTGAATGGAAGGCACCAGACGAGCCGAAACCCAAAAAATCGCGCTTGGAAAAGTCAAAAGTGAAGACAATGCTGATTTGTTTTTATGATTCCAAGGGTATTGTCCACAAATAATTTGTTCCACCTTGGAGTTTTGAAGCGTTTGGTGCGCCGTATTCGTCGTGTTCGGCCCGAATATCGCGAAGATGAAAGTTGGCGTTTGTTGCACGATAATGCGCCGTCTCATCGATCGACGCTTGTGACCGATTATTTGACCAAAAATCAGACGTAGAGGCGATTCAAAAGGCTTGCACCGGCATACTGGCGGCCATACCGACCAACGGGCTAAAACACTCGTTCAACATGCTTTTGGACCGTGCAAAAAGCTACATTGAAGCAGAAGAAGACTATTTTGATTAATATAAATTGATTTTGCCGAAAAAACCTATTGATCTGTTTTTTTTTATAGTCCTGTTTACTTTGGAACGCACCTTGTAAGCACTGTACCACAGATCCTTCAAACATTGTTCTATTATAGTTTTGTGATCTCAATTCAACGATTTATTCTTAGGAAACAACAATGTCCCAAAATCAAACCATTCCGGATGAATAACCCTTTATAAAAGAAGGAAATCGGTGTGGGAGGCGTACGAAGTTGCATTGAAGTTACATTGTCATGGTGCAACATGAAGAAAAATAATAAAACTCCAAACGATGACAATGACATGGGCGCGCTGCCATTGCCGCCACTAAATCACAACCTCCATTGCTGCTGGTGTGAGTGTAGCTTTTTTGCAGTTCAAAATGTTTCCCGCATCCATGTATTTATAAATAGTTTTTGTTGTTGTTCCACTTCCAGTACACATAATCGTAAAGTACACTCGGAGAGAGAAACTGTTTGACAAGCGGAGCGCATTGACAGTGGCTAGACGGCCCTCAGAGCTCTTAGTGTAGTTACAAATTCATACATAAGTATGAAACTCGATTGCTGGGTGCATATGCCTTCACCTCCATTCATCGCAAGTCATCATTGAGTCGTTTGTGCGGTGTTTTCGTTATGAATTCGTTGGGTGTTGGCCGCAAATATTTTATGTTGGTAAAATGTTTCTGAATTGGGTGAACTCAAGATGTTGGCGGTCACAATGGAAGTGTCAGGTAATGATCAGTTTGCTAAGTTGGTATTAATTTTGAATTATTAACTAAGAATTGGATTATTAACTAACAGAAATCACATAACAGTCAGAGAACTTATGCTGAGATGCTAGAGAACGTTGCATTCGTCAGGAAACTTAAAACTCAAGCTGATAGAAAGTTCCCAACAATGTGCTCTTCCACCAACTCCCCCCGCAAGCTTTGATTCATCCTTAAAGAAACTCATCGCCTGTGAGCCGAAAAGCGACAGCCAGGGTAAGCTCAGCTATAAGGTCCAAGTATTTTGTAATGAAATCAAAGTGTGTGAGGATTCCATAGTGCCCTGACTTGCAATCATCTAAGTACCCAGATTTTCTGAGTTTGAGGGTATCGTTCGCAGCCAAGATGTTTAATGCCATAGTTGGAGTGGTTCGGGTGATGCGCCTCCGGGACACGAATTCAGAAATTTTTCTTCAACCATGATAGCTATGTCGTCCGCGTAGGCAATTACCTGGCAGTCGACTCCCTGAAGTTTTTCAAGAAGATCAGTTATAACCTTGATACCGAGAATTGGCGATATAACTCTCCATTGTGGAAATTGGAAGTATTTATGAATGAAGAACTATAAATTTTAAACAAAGGGTTACTATTTATGAATTAACTTTTACCAGTAAGAAAATCAAAAAGAAAGATTTTGATCATAATTTTAAACTTCTTAATTTATTCTTCAAAATCTATGTCGCCCCCCTCAAAGTAACCCTCCTTTCCCCAATACACTTGTGCCAACGCATCTCTCCAATCCTCGAAACAGTTGTTAAAGTAAATTTCAGGAATAGCCTTCAATGTGCGCAGCGGTTCACATTTAATGTCTTTAATTGACTCAAAGCAGTTTCCTCGGAGCGGTGTTTTAAGTTTGTAGAATAGCCAAAAGTCACTCGGAGCTAAGTCAGATGAACACGGTGGTTGCGGCACGATATTGGTTAAAAATTTTGCGAAAAACTCACGAAGAATCCCCACACACACGATAGTCGAAATAATTGCTCTACCTATGGAACCAATCATGCTTTCACTTTTCTTAGGCCCAAATGATCTTTTAAAATGATTTTCACCGATCCTTCTGATATTCCAACTATACCAGTAAGATCTTTGACTGTTAATCGTCGATTCTCAAGCGCAAATTCCTTAATTTGTCTTGATCATCAGTCGCAAATTAAGTTAAAGAACTGTAATTTGACACAGGGGATCGTAGTAACAAAGGACACCTGTAGGCTAAAAATTTTGAAAAAGTAAGTATGGCCCGCTAATTGGCTTAATGTAAATACCTCGTAAACCACTTAAGTTACAAAAAACCAGTTTCGCACAGGATAATTCCATTACGCACCCCTACCGACACTGTAATAATGGATGAAATCGGAAGATAAAAGTACAATAAATCAATAACTAAATACGATGAAGACATAAAATTTTACACTCGATATGGTATGCAAAGGCGTATTACCACCGACTTTTAGGTTGAATCACATATCTCGGTTCCCGTCCGACCGATTTCAACCAATTTGGGTACGTGAGACTCTTCTGCATTATTGTGTAACAGTGCGAAAATGGGTGACATCGGACTGCAGCCACGCCTACTTCCCATGTACCACCATTTTAAACTCCATCAGACTCTTTCCTTACCGGTGTATAAATCAAGGAGCACTTAATTCAACGGGACAAAATTTTTCACGAATAATTGTTTTAGGGTATGCCACCATTTGACTAAAAATTGTCCGAATCCAACACAAACTGTTCAGGCCCCTAGCCTTTTTACCGCAAATATCGGTCAATTTATAAGATATATAATTAAAAATCAGAGATAATCTTTTCGTGAGAAAATATATTGAATCGTCTCAATTCTTCCCTTAGCCCTCATATACCTAACACAACGATTTTCGAACTTCCAGGTGACATTATGCCGCATATATCGCCAACATGTGAATTATCCAAATATATTTTTGGCCGATTGCCCGTGAGTTATCTGAATGAAAATGAAAGAGATGTCTCACTGATAACAGTGTAGGTTTGTGCTTAAATTAGATCAAATTGGGTGAAAACTTGACTTTGCCACCATATAACTAACAGTTAATATCCCGGTGACTTTACTACATATGATTGGTGATGGTATGTGAGGTACATTAATTAATCTCAGGGAACATTTTACTAGTTTGTGGCGTGTTAATTGTATTTAGTAATTTCCCAAGGTTTGATTCTCGAAGTTGCAAGAGTATAACATTTTCAGTTACACCCGAACTAAGCCCTTTTTAGTTGTTCCTTTTAAATTTTGGATCTTGTGGCAGCCCTAGATATTTACTTTATAAAGCCTAACCACTTCCACCTCAGTGGATGTTAGGACCCTCAGGGATAGAAGAGTTCTCCTTCTTGCGAAAAGAATGATGAGCGTTTTTAGATGGATTTATGTTAAGCTCAACATTTAGGCACCATATTTTTACTAAGCTAAGTCCTCTTTGAAAGATGTCACATAATGTGCTCTCAACTTTTCTTCTTGCTTTAGCTTTAGGTAATGTGATATGCCTCTTGTGACGGTAAGAACTGACTGCTCTGTACTTTCTTTTCCTACATACATAATAATAATGATCAGTAAATATGTGCACATACATATAAGTAATACCCTTGTAATATTTTAATTGAGCTCCTGACCTATTTCAGAACTTCAAAATGTATATAATTCATTCATAACTCACAAGTTCCGGGTACATTTGAAGATTTTTATATGTATAAGAGAACTCTGATATAAAATGCACTCCAAATAAAAGTGATGTTGTTTCTGTTTTTTTTTTTTTTTTTGTTATTGAACTTGCGCTTGACATTGCCACAAGATACTTTCGGCCGAAACTATGTCAACGGAGTATCAAATGTGATGGCAAACCGCAGCTATGCCAAAGAGAGAAGCAACAACAGCAGCAGCGGGCGTCAACAGTAGCGGCAATAAGAGTGGTACTAACACAGTAGCTGCCTTCCTCGGCATCTCTGACCGCTGTAACCGTAATTAAAAAAAATCTTAACAAAATACTGGCAATATGTTGTTGCACTATATTGCTGTTGTTGTTGCCAAACATGTTATTACCGGGTTCAATTCCATTTGTTTGCTTAATTTTAATGACTAAAGTACCCGGTAGGGAAATTATCCTAGTTATCCCATTTAAACGGAATGCTTACCCCTGAAGCAAAGTACATCGCGAGATTGCGATTTATTGCCTTAGACCCGCCCCTCTGCGAAGATTTGTAAATGCAATAAAAACGCATAAGTCGGATGAACAGTTTATTGAATATAGAAGATAGGGATATACAGGGTGCGTTCCAAAGTAAACAGGACTTTAAAAAAAAAACAGAACAAATGTTTTTTTGGCAAAATCAATTTATTTTATTTAAAATAGTCTCCTTCTGCTTCAATACAGCTTTTTGCACGGTCCAAAAGCATGTCGAACGAATGTTTTAGCTCGTTGTCCGGTATGACCGCCAGTTTGCCGGTGCAAGCCTCTTGAATGGCCACTGCGTCTGCATAACGCTTTCCTTTCATGGGCAAATGCATTTTTCCGAAAAGTAAGAAGTCGCACGGTGCCATATCAGGTAAATAGGGAGCAATATCCTCCTTCGAATGTTGGATTCTGAGCAATTTTTGGTCGTCAGTCAATTTGTGCGGAACAAACCGTGCACACACCTTTCGTAAGCCCAAATGTTCAGTCAAAATAAATCGATGTTTTGGAGATGTTCAATTCCATTTCCATGAATTTTAATGATGATTTCGGCTGATTTTTGATGAAATCAAGCACAGTTTCGATGGAATTTCCGGTGATCACGGATTTTGATTGGCCCAATTGTTGATCATCATTTATGTCCTCACGACCACTTTGAAAACGTTGAAACCACTCGTGCACTCTGCTACGGGATAGGCAATCATCGCCGTAAACTTGTTTCATCGATTGAAACGTTTCGGTAAAAGTTTTACCAATTTTAAAACAAAATTTAATGTTGGCTATTTGTTTGAAGCTCATTTTCGCACCGATTACACAAACATACTGACACTTAAAACGAAATAACTTCACTTCCAATAGATGAAATGTCATGAAACTCACTGGACAATCGATAAAGATAGCAGATTCTAACGCACCAGTCGACATATAGATGGTCCTGTTTACTTTGGAACGCACCTTGAAGGCACGTTCCAAGATAGTCGTAATCACGTAATCAGAATGGAACTAGAAATACAGTAGGTGGAAAAAGTAAGTTATCCAAAATTCGTTTATCAAGTTTCCCGTTGTTGTTTTTGGGCGCCCTTGTCTCTTCTTCCTGATGACTCGATTTTCTTTGATGTAGCTGGCATTAACATTCCGTTGCCAGGTCGCGCTTTTATTAAATTTTTCAGCAATATAACGCTGCTTTGACCATATTTATGAAAATAAATATGCTTGAACACTCCTCATTCGTTAATTGTTTAAAATTCATCATTTTCAGATTTTTTTTAATGCACCGTAAAAAAATCGCCTTAATATTTCAAAAAATTAAATTGAAAAAAAAAACGGGAACTTTAGTTACCAATTCAATTTTAAAATGTATAAAATAAAGAATTATTGCACCTTTAATGGTTTTTTGTATATTATTTTCAAGTTTTAATATGAAAAACACTAATTACTGCACTTGATAACTTACTTTTTCCACGCGTTGTCACTGAGCATTTCAATAAAAGGCAACAAAAATTTCTTACCACATAAGCGGTTGCAACTAAAATCATCAATTGCGGTACTTTGATAACGGTACCTTCAGAACATATACAAAAAAATTGTATTCAATTAAGCGAAAAAGTATAGAGTGTTTAAAACAGCGCTGGTTGTTTTGATAACTTACTTTTTCTGCCGATATACAGTATACCTGTCTTCTAAGCAGCATTCCTAATAACTTTTTCGAATATGAGCAATTTACACATAACGTTCCCTTTTATTTTAATTGAACAATAATCGTGACACTATTTCAGAATCTAAAATGTATGTAATTCATTCATAACTCATTAATTTTCGGGTACATTTGAATTGCTTTTTATATGTATAAGAGAACTCTGATATAAAATGCACTCCAAATAAAAGTGATGTTGTTTCTGTTTTTTTTTTTTTTGTTATTGAACTTGCGCTTGACATTGTCACAAGATAGTTTCGGCCGAAACTACATATGTCAACGGAGTATCAAATGTGATGGCAAACCGCAGCTATGCCAAAGAGAGAAGCAACAACAGCGGCAGCGGGCGTCAACAGTAGCAGCAATAAGAGTGGTACTAACACAGTAGCTGCCTTTCTCGGCATCTCTGACCGCTGTAACCGCAATTAAAAAAAATCTTACCAAAATACTGGCAATATGTTGTTGCATTATATTGCTGTTGTTGTAGCCACACATGTTATTACCGGGTTCAATTCCATTTGTTTGCTTAATTTTAATGACTAAAGTACCCGGTAGGGAAATTATCCTAAATATCCCATTTAAACGGAGTGCTTACCCCTGAAGCAAAGTACATCGCGAGATTGCGATTTGTTGCCTTAGACCCGCCCCTCTGCGAAGATTTGTAAATGCAATAAAAACGCATAAGTCGGATGAACAGCTTATTGAATATAGAAGATATGGATATACAAGGTGCATTCCAAAGTAAACAGGACTTTAAAAACAATAGAACAAGTGGTTTTTTTCGGCAAAATCAATTTATTTTATTCAAAATAGTCTCCTTCTGCTTCAATACAGCTTTTTGCACGGTTCAAAAGCATGTCGAACTAATGTTTTAGCTCGGTATGGCCGCCAGTATGCCGGTGGAAACCTTTTTAATGGCCTCTACGTCTGCATAACGCTTTCCTTTCATAGGAAAATGCATTTTTCCGAAAAGGAAGAAGTCGCACGGTGCCATATCAGGTGAATAGGGAGCAATATCGTTCTTCGAATGTTGGATTCTGAGCAATTTTTGGTCGTCAGTCAATTTGTGCGGAACAAACCGTGCACACATCTTTCGTAAGCCCAAATGTTCGGTCAAAATGCAATAAATAAATTTCCAGTGATCACGGATGTTGATTGGCTCACATGTTGATCGTCATTTATGTCCTTACGACCACTTTGAAAACGTTGAAACCACTGGTGCACTCTGCTACGGGATAGACAATCATCGCCGTAAACTTGTTTCATCGATTGAAACGTTTCGGTAAAAGTTTCACCAATTTTAAAACAAAATTTAATGTTGGCTCTTTGTTTGAAGCTCATTTTCGCACCGATTACACAAACATACTGACACTTAAAACGCAATAACTTCACTTTCAATAGATGAAATGTCATGAAACTCACTGCACGATCGATAAAGATAGCAGATTCTAACGCACCAGTCGACATATAGATGGTCCTGTTTACTTTGGAACGCACCTTGTAGACACGTTCCAGGATAGTCGTAATCACGTAATCAGAATAGAACTAGAAATACAGTAGGTGGAAAAAGTAAGTTATCCAAAATTCGTTTATCAACTTTCCCGTTGTTGTTTTTGGGCGCCCTTGTCTCTTCTTCCTGATGACTCGATAACATTCCGTTGCCAGGTCGCGCTTTTATTAAATTTTTCAGCAATATAACGCTGCGTGTGACCATATTTATGCAAATTAATTATGCTTGAACACTCCTCATTCGTTAATTGTTTAAAATTCATCATTTTCAGATTTTTTTTTAATGCTTCGTAAAAAAATCGCCTTAATATTTCAAAAAATTAAATTGAAAAAAAAACGGCAACTTTAGTTACCAATTCAATTTCAAAATGTATAAAATAAAGAATTCTTGCACCTTTAATGCTTTTTTGTATATTATTTTCAAGTTTAAATATGAAAATTACTAATTACTGCACTTGATAACTTAATTTTTCCACGCGTTGTCACTGAGCATTTCTATAGAAGGCAACGAAAATTTCTTACCACATAAGCGGTTGCCACTAAAATCATCAATTGCGGTACTTTGATAACGGTACTTTCAGAACATATACAAAAAAATTGTATTCAATTAAGCGAAAAAGTATAGAGTGTTTAAAACAGCGCTGGTTGTTTTGATAACTTACTTTTTCTGCCGATATACAGTATACCTGTCTTCTAAGCAGCATTCCTAATAACTTTTTCGAATATGAGCAATTTACACATAACGTTACCACATTTTATTTCCAATGGAACAATAATCGTGGACACTTTTCTCTACAAGAGTGCCATCTAGCGTATCAAGGAATATTAATTTTATCCGTGGAACTAGATTTTGTTTTATTCTTTTTCCTTCCAGGGTACATTTTCGGTCGAACCACAGATATTAAAACTACCAATTGAGTTACTTTGCGGTTGCATACACACAAACGGTACAAAAACTCAAACATACTCATACAGAAAACGTTTTAAGGATCAGGAATATTGCAGCTGTGGCAGTCATTTTTTGTATGATGACACGCATAAGTATGCCGTAAGGTATTCGTATGTGGCATGCCGCATGCGTACATTTTCTGCGGTTGCAATCGCGAATAACAAACACAGCAAGGCAACACCCGTGCAATGCAATAACGCAGCTACAACAACAATATCTCACCGAGTCGTTTACTATGGAAAAACGAGACAAATACGAATCCCTACAAATAAGTATTACCCTAGTAATGGAGACAAGTATTGTTCTTGTAAAAATTTAAATTGAGATTTTATTAGATTTACGACAACCTAATTGTCTCCGATTTGTTTAATTAATAACTTTTAGAATAAATTTTCATTAAAAAGTCAATGGACCAGCAAAAGTTTGCTTAGTTGGCAGCATTGAATATTCCCTTACGGTGACTTCCACTGGCTCGTTCACATTCTTAGTAAACATGTTTCCATGTACATAGGGGAGTGGTAATAACATCTCAGAGTATGGGAGGGGGTTTATGACTCCGCATACTCTATGTATTGGCTTTACATAAGTAAGTGTCATCTGAATAAGTAGCGTATTAAACTCCTGGAAGTGCACAAACAAGTGCAGTAAAATAAATCATACTCGACCTTGTTAATGAACTCAACAATGCGATTGTGAGAATGTAAGAAAAAGAGACCCAAGAGGAATTAAACACTTCCTTTTCACTCGTCAGTAGCGAAAATTGCACCAATGGTTCTCTAAGTCGACAGTTCTAATTCAACGGCGAAAAAATATAGATACATCAAGTATTTTTTTGCGATAGGATAATTTTTTTTAAAGGGTAAAAAGGATAATAAATGAGAGCAGGCTTTTACTGTTTCAGCAATGGACCCTATAAGAACCGTATGGTTTTCACAAAGTTACTTTTGGACAGTGTTAATAGTGGACAAACCAAAAAGCTTCCACTTCCAGCCAAAAGAGAGTTAAGTAACATTGTAGGGGTCATCACATCACCTTCAGAAAATGGGAAAAATGAATTCGGTGGTATGCAGAGCATGAGCGGAGGATGTTGAGACGCTGGAACATTATTTATGCGAATGCCCACCTTTCAGCCGGATGAGACGAGTCATATTCCACGGACCCCAATGCTACAATCAAAGAGACATTGGGCAGATGGGTTGGAAAAGAATTCGGTTTTTCAGAAGAGCCACTAAGTTGGCGGATAAGGTTTAATTTGATTATTACCCGTGAGGTTCTTCTTCTTCTTAATTGGCTGCAGAACCCGTGAGGTTAGTGGACCTAATAATAGCCAAAAATCGGTCACCAATCATAAGGGTTGACAGGATTAAGACTTTAGAAGACAAAATAGGATGGGTTAATTACCTAAATACTAACTTAATATTTGAAGAAAAGCCTCCTAGAGGTACAGCGACAACTCAAAACCGAAAGGCATTGTTGCAGGAATAGAAGATTCCAGAACCGCGCTCTTTAATCTACTATATCTTCAAACATAAAGCACAAGTTTTCAGGAGGCATCGTAATCAACTCATCACTATTTTATTGATTTAGTGATAAGCAAACAGCTCTTCAGACAGAGATTTAATTCGAAATTGTCGCAGATAGGATCTTATACGAGTCCGATTTTATGAGGACGTTATAAGTTTAAAATAATCAAGAAAAAACGTTAACTTCGGTTGCAGCGAAGCTAAATACCCTTCACAGGTGCATTTCTCCTAGTAACTACATATGTATGGAAGCTTTGTACATATATGCTATAGTAATTCGTTCTGAACAATTTTGGAGATATATTGTTACCTTAAGCAGTAATCCATTCCAAATTTCGTGAAGAAACAGTGTCAAATGTGAAAGTTTTCCATACCAGAACTTGATTCAGATCGTTCAGTTTATATGGCAGCTATATGTTATGGTGGTCCGATATCGGCAGTTCCGACAAATGAGCAGCTTCTTGAAGAGAAAATGACATTAGCAAAATTTCAAAACGATAACTGAGGGACTAGTTCGTATATATACAGACAGACGGACAGACAGACAGAAAGACGGACATGGCTAAATCGACTCAGCTCGACATACTGATCATTTATATATATACTTTATAGGGTTTCCGACCCTTCCTTCTGGGTATTACAAACTTCGTGACAAACTCAATATACCCTATTCAGGGTATAAAAATAGCGAACTATTAGTTAAATAAGTCGCTATTCAATCGGTGGTACCGCAACCATTCCCTTCAGTGCCAGGTAATGTCTTTAAACTTGAATCTGATCTGAAGATTTCACTAGATGATTAGAGCTAAAGATGATATATTAGAAATTTATAGTCGCCACTGCAGACCTAAACCTCGTGTTCGTCCGAAAAAAGTGAGCTTGACCCCGCCCTCAAATAGGCTTAAAATTTACATGACACAAACTGTTAAGCTAATTCAACCAAATTTGCTCAGAACAAATGTGAAAATGGGCGAAATCTGATGATAAGTACGCCCACTCCCTATATAACAGTTATGTTAAGAACTATTGAAAGTGCGACAATTCCCTAAATAAAAACTTTAGTTTATATTAAATTAGGACTTGAGATCCCACGAAAGAGTTGCATAGAAATTGAACTTTTAAATAAAATTTCATATCTCTGGATCGATGTTATCCTAAAGTACGACTATGATAATATTGTACTTTCTTAAATATAGACCTTGTACGTTTTCTAATTATCGATTTACAATAGTACTTTTGATTAATGAGAGGTGGCCGTTATATCTCCGACCATCAAGTATTGGCGCGCCCTTACTCTTAGAACAAAATCCACACGACTTCATTCATGATAAGCAAAATAAGACGAAGGATATTTTGTGGATATACAAAGAGCGTTCCAAAGTAAACAGGACTTTTTGAATCTAGCGCCCCCTGGAGGCACCATCTATTTGTCGACCAGTGCGTTAGAATCTGCTATCTTTATCGATTGTCTAGTGAGAGTTTCATGACATTTCATCTATTGGAAGTGAATTTATTGCGTTTTAAGTGTCAGTATGTTTGTGTTATCGATACGAAAGTGAGCTTTGGAACAAAGTGCCAACATTAAACTTTGTTTTAAAATTGGTAAAACTTTTACCGAAACGTTTCAATTGATGAAATAAGTTTACGGCGATGATTGCCTATCCCGTAGTAGAGTGCACAAGTGGTTTCAACGTTTTCAAAGTGGTCGTGAGGACATAAATGACGATCAACATGTGAGCCAATCAAAATCCGTGATCACCGGAAATTCCATCGAGACTGTGCGTGACTTCATCAAAAATAAGCTGAAATCATCATTGAAATTCATGGAAATGTAATTTAACATCTCCAAAACATCGATTTATCGTATTTTGACCGAACATTTGGGCTTACGAAAGATGTGTGCTCGGTTTGTTCCGCACAAATTGACTGACGACCAAAAATTGCTCAGAATCCAACATTCGAAAGACATCATTAAAGTGGTCAAAAAGGACAAAAACTTACTTTACAATATTGTGACTGGTGACGAAACGTGGTGTTTCCAATATAATCCCGAAACGAAACGCCAGAGTGCTGAATGGAAGGCACCGGACGAGCCGAAACCCAAAAAATCGCGAATGGAAAAATCAAAAGTGAAGACAATGCTGATTTGTTTTTATGATTCCAAGGGTATTGTCCACAAATATTTTGTTCCACCTTGGAGTTTTGAAGCGTTTGGTGCGCCGTATTCGACGTGTTCGGCCCGAATATCGCGAAGATGAAAGTTGGCGTTTGTTGCACGATAATGCATCGATCGACGCTTGTGACCGATTATTTGACCAAAAATCAGACGTAGAGGCCATTCAAAAGGCTTGCACCGGCATACTGGCGGCCATACCCGCCAACGAGCTAAAACACTCATTCGATATGCTTTTGGACCGTGCAAAAAGCTGTATTGAAGCAGAAGAAGACTATTTTGAATAAAATAAATTGATTTTGCCGAAAAAAACCATTTGTTCTGTCTTTTTTTTTTAAGTCATGTTAACTTTGGAATGCACCTTGTAGGAAAATAAATCACGAGTCCATCCCATATACATACCCATGTACATACCATATATTCAAAGAACTCAGTTAATATTATAGTTTGATAGTTGATAGTTGACACATGTAATGCACTGCGAAAACTATTGACGCCAATTAATTCTTTGTAAGTTAAAGAAAACATCAAATCATGCTGACGTTTGATTTTAGAAGTACCGTGAGCAAATAAATTAAGCTAAATACTCATTGTTGATAAATAGTTGTAGTCTAACAAAGCTAAAAAGTAAGGAGCAGCTTATTTTGGGCTCAGCTGAACACTAATTTTTTTAAATATTAATAATTAATTTTTTAATAATTAATGACCTGGAAGTATTTCCTCCTTCTTTATATTCGAGATATCCATTTTAAAATCGATCTATAGCAGTGGTGGATTTTCGGGTTTGAAATTAACAAGACCCAAGATTTCTTTAAGTAATAATATAATGGAATACAGTAGCCCTAATTGAAACAGTTGAATCTACGGACATTAAAGAACAGTTGTGCGTAATCGCGTAAATTATATAGCTTTTTGTGTTGGTTGGTCATACAGGTATATCTGACTACCCCAATGATCTTTGTTAAATTAATCTATCCTAATCTTTTACCACATATTGAATTGAAAATATGTTCGCCATCGCGACGAAGGAAGTATGGATCCCACTTTTAGGGTTAAGATACCGAAAAATTTCTAGGTAAAGATGCAAAAGGATCGACAAAACTCTTCGAGGCTATCTCTTGAGGTGACTAATATTAATTTCAGTCAATTTTTTCGGTTCCCCAAAGCTTTAGCATCCCAGATGTTTCAATCTCAATATACCGAGAGCTGGACAGTCGGATGCAGTCGGACTATGCAGATGTTTCCACATCGACTTAATCCACGCAACTATAGCAATTGGTTCCGTTGAAAAAAAGTACGGTAACTCATCATTCAATATTAAGAAATAGATGAGCTCTGAGAGTGTAGAACAAGGAGCTTTGAAAAAATTTTGTTTAGAATATTACGCGGTATGGATATAAGCTCGACCGGGCCTGGCTAAATTGTTGAGATCATTAAATGCCAAATCCCAGAGTAAAGTAAAGTATCTCAACGAGTTTTAAGGCTATAAAAGTCATAGGGCTGTATTGTTGGCAAAAGTCAAGGAAGCAATAAATTTTTTTTGATTTTATAGACACAAAAATCTTCAGCTAAGGATATGAAATTTGTTCAGCGCACTCATAGAAATCTCCTTCATGAATAATGCTCATAAACTTTTTGGACTACCTTCGTATTCCAGAGGGCAGTCGACCCTTTTTAAATGACCTTTCCTATAATTGATTGCAAGGGTAATTAAGTTCACAAATAGACACACCTAGAAACAGCGACATAAAGGGACAATGTGTCGAACCATGTACTTGTTTTATTAATTGCCGCCAAACAAATGAATTAACTATATAAATAAACGATTTAAAAAACTTATCAAGCATTTTTATGTTTCTGGTTTCTAAAGTTATAACAAAAGTGACAATGCACTGTCATATTTGGGTGCACCATCGCTTCAGGATGTTGTATCGACTGGTACGAGAAGTTTGCTTTATTAGCTCGTGTTTTTTAGGGGTGACGAATGCAAAATTTCAAAACAATTTCGAACACTTTCCGGGTTTACAATCTGATATCGCGAATTTCTCGCATGGCGTCAAGGTACTCATTGAGCGCATACAAACGGAGAATATATTCATTGGTTACTTTCTACTAAGAAAACATCCAGCCGATTGTGTGGACGAAGATTTACCAGTGCACTTTGCACTACCCTTTCTACAGCTGAACGAAAGAAACCATGTGTATGTACGAAGTACTGGCAATAGCGAATTAATGGCAATACTATGCATCAGACAACTCATCGATAAGGATTTCCTGCTGAAATTCGCTAAAAATTTGCAACACATACGTACCAGACGCATATTGGTTATACACAATACCAAACTAGAGGCGAGTACTAAATCGGAAATAGACACGTTTTTAAATTACTGCATGCAATTGAAATTTCTAAATGTCATACTCGTACATCGCGATTTTACAGAGACAAACATCTTTCATTCGCTAAATCAATTCCCTCATTTCAAGTTAGAAACTCGTGATCTTCGCACTAAATCGCCAATATATCCCAATCGCTTGGCGAATGTCGCTAAAAAGAAGTTAAGAGTATTAGCCGATCAAATAGAGCCGATAACCATGTTGTACGAAATCGGCGATTCCCTCATCCTAGAAGGCTACATTGGCTATTTCATAAAAGCTTTCGCCTTTAAATATAATTTTCGTCTGTGGCTACCTACAATGTATGAAGGGACTATTGTGCGAGTTATTTCTATGGAAGAGATACGTCAGGCAACACACAACGGTTCAATCGATGTGGGCGCCAGCTTATCGACACCGCAGAAGGAATCAAACGTACATGAGTACATCTATCCGATTGAGTTTTTTCAGTGGTTAACCATGTTGCCGATGGAACCACAACTGGAAACATATTATTTTTTCAGCTCCATCTTTAGTCCAGCATCTTTAATTAGTATATTTTTATTCTCTTATTGGGTATGCGTTCTTTATCGTGTGCAGTTGAATTTGCGACGTAAAACTTTATATTGGAATCGTGCTTTGTTAGTGTTATTTTTAATACCGTGGAATCTGGACTTACTGCGCGGATTACTAAATCAATCGACGGCCATACGCGTGAATTCCGCTACCCGACGCATAATTTTCATACTAGTTTTTGCGCAGGGTGGTGCTTTGAATATTCTTTTCTCTATAAAAATGGCGAACTGGTTAACTGTGCCGCCACACGAAACACCAATTGAAAGTTTTGACGATGTTGCTGAGCGCAATCTACAAATACAAATTCCAGAACCTGATATCGCTGAGATTAAATTCTATTGTGGTGAAACGTTTTGGAAACAACATAAGCGCCTATTCCATATAGTGAAATCGGTTGATGTGTTTCAGGAGAATATACGCAAGATGGACACACGTTACGGTTATTTGATAAACACTTTGGCTTGGCCGATAATCGAACAACGTCAAAAATATTTTAAACATCCCCTATTTCGTCTATCGAAAAGTCTTTATTATACCAAGGGGTCATTACTCAGTCTGCCGATAAGTGAGAACTCCATGTACAAGGATCTGTTAAGTCTTTTCAGCTTGCGTTCGCGTGAAGCGGGCTTGTTGGATTATTGGTATAAAAGAACATTCTACACAATGGTCTCCATTGGACGTTTCAATCTTACAGATCTTAGTAAGAATTATAGACATGAAGTGCTGACCTTGAAAGAGTTCGAATGGGTTTGGATCACCTATAGTATTGGTATAGGCGTGAGCGTTTTGGCTTTTACTTTCGAATGGATTTGCTACAAGCACTCCTAATGTGAAACCAAATATATTTCTGAAAGAATACACATTTTGTTGCTAATGCTAATGCTAAAAAAAGAAATAAATATTTAACAATACTCTCAATTTTTGAGTAAAATTTCATTTTACTATATGAGCAAAGTTGAAATTTCATATCAAAGTCACTGCCGAGATCCAAAGATAGAAGGACAAGCCCGAAAATAGTTGACATAGTTCAGGTGACGCTCTGGCTATATTTCTTTTAATCCACACCTTAGACGTGTAGATATATTTAAGGACTCATTTTCCATTTCCAGAGCCTGATTTCTATCTATTTCCAATCATTAAAAGGAGTTGGGATTCAAGGAGCTGTTTTAAGGTTTTGTGGCAAATATCTTATAAGTTATGTTGAACGCAACCATCTATAGTGATGAAGCATCATTATCGTGAGCTGCTTCTGTACCTCTAAGCCAGATTTAAGATTTATAGAGAAAGACTCCGAGCCATATGTCAATTGCCCAAAAATAGGTTCGAGTCGATAGGATAGAGAATTGTTAAAAAACACGATAGCGGTGCTTCAACACACTTCTATGACATCTTGTCACGTGGTGAATCGTGGATTTATGCGTTTGAGCCCGAAAGTAAAAAGCAGTCGATTGTATGGGTGTTACCAGATGAGCCGAATCCAACAAAAGTTGTTCCCGTACGCAGCACTTCCAAGCAAATGACTACCTTTCCCTTGGAAAAGGCTGGACTTGTCGCATTCATGCCACTGGAACAGCTCAGAACAGTAAATTCTGAGTGGACCAAAAACATTCAGCCACCGAAGATGGGTCACTCTTCACCAAGGCGATGAGAGCTTTCACACATCGACTGAAACAACTTCATTTTTGAGCACTCAAAGCATTGACTTGATGAGTCATTCACCACATAGTCCTGACTTGGCACCGAATGACTGCTTTTTATTCCCGTACGTAAAAAATAAATTACGAGGTCAAGGTTTTTCGACACTTGAAAAGGCGGTTGATACGTTCAGAAAGTATATATTGGAGATACCTCCATCAGAGTGGAAAAATGGTTCGAATGCATGCAGAAATGTAAATGTCTGAATGAATAACATTTTGAAAAGCAATAAAGCGATTATCTATGATTAGTATTTGTTTTGTTCATTAATCCCCAATTATAGTCTCGAAGAAGCCTGAAAACATATGCCTGCATGATTTCTTCTATAATTTGCTGAACATTAATCAATTTTGGGATTTTAATGCATAAGTTTTGCAACCCAAATGTTAGGCCAAATATCTTTTTCTATAAAAAAAAATTAATTTTTTATTACAGATTTTATAGTTACCCTAAATAATACCTTCTTACTTAAACTACCTGCCCCTGTAAATGTCAAGATAAATTTGTAAGGACTCAACTGACTCTTTGGTGCCAAAGACGTTCGATTTTGACGAATGTTGAACAAACAAATTTGCAACCTTGCGGTTTTCAACAACAACAATAAATCGCACTTTATTTTACAGTCTTCAGAGGAGGCATGGCTGGTAAACACAATATAAGAATAAGTAGCACAAAACGAATATGCGTCTTTTTAGACACACTCATATAAAAATTAGTAATGAATTGACAATTTGTACAGTGTTTGTGACATTGTTGCAAGAACACACGGCACTGCCACAACTGACGCACGCACGCTGCAGCATTGCAACAAATATTTCCCATGTCCGCATTGAGATCTTTCAACGGCTTCCAGTACTCACTGTCAGCGTGAAGGCGAATGTGTACGTGGCGATCGGCGATCGACAGTCGGCAGTTGATAACCCCCGCTGTGGCATGCCGTACTCGCAACCTGCAAAAGCAGGTTACCTACCAAATAGCCGTGGCAACAGTGGCAGTGGTGGTGGTGGTGGTGATTTATGACACTTGTCCAAATTGGCATCGCCAATGTTGTTGTCATTGTTGTATGCCCCTGCTGTTTACTTTCCACCGATCTGTCGATCTGTTGTCCCGTTGGGTATATTTGCAAATTAACAAATCTTTGTGTGCAAAAACCAATGACAAAAGATGGAACTGTTCACAGAACACATACCTTCAAATAATATACACATGCATACATACATATATGCGTATACATATATGTGCAAGTGTGGTAGCTGCTACTGTCGATTTATGGCTGCCACAAACGGAACGAAGTTCAAATATTTTCAAAGAGCCGAAGCGGACACCCGCAGCGCGAGAAGTGTCACATTTATACGGGCGGCTGTTCTGGCTTTGATGTCAATATCAAAATTGGCAACAACAAAAAATAAGATTTGAGAGATTACAGCAAATCTACATAATTACGTATATTCCCGTTTTTCTGCTGTACAGCCTCGCTACGCTTATCTGCGAAATAGTTTCTTAGCGAAAATATATGGCACTGCAAAAATAAAGGTGCAGAATACCAAAGGTTTCATTGGTTGATTGCGTGAAAGTCTTATATAGCATATGGAAAAAAATCGTATGATCCCCCGACGGTCGATTCTATGTAACGAGAATGGTCATAATGTTAATGTTTGACCAAAAATAATCATGAAATGTAGTCAAACCATCTTAGTAGCGTAATGGCTATTTCTGTTTCGAGCATCAAAAGTCGTCTCTATATAATGCGAAGTAATATCCTTTCGCAATTAAAGTTGCTATTGACCTGAGAAGCAAAATTGTGGGAATAATTATCTCCAGGCTTCACAATTAACCGAGGATTGCCTCCATATTCACTTTGGGTATTTACCAATAATACTTGCGACTTTGGGGGGGGGTTCCCGTTCAGCTAATACCAAAAATGGGCAAATGGGGTTGGTGATGCGAATGTATAGCCTTTCCCTCCCAAACGTTAACCTCACCTTCGCGCGGTACCCCCTGTTCACTACGAACGAGGCTTTGACGACCGAGTAAAGGCGGTATAACCTTAGCACCTGCGAGGAGAAAATTCCTACGCCATTGCCTGCCTAGAGGCGAAACCGGCATCCCTGAATCTAGGCTCGGATGCAGAAGGCTAATCACCTACTCATCTTAAACCCTCTGATTTCCAAAACCGAAGTAAATAAAGTTAAGGTTTATTGAGGCCCTATGTTCCTCCTAGGAACTACGGGAAAATATATATATATACTTGCGAATTGCAGATCTCACCAGACCCTAACTTTTTAGATTGAAAGAAAACCTGTATAGTCTACATTGTATTTTCAAGATTTTTCACACTACAAAAACTGAAAGTTTGCCCTCAGAAAATAAATTGAATTAAATTAGACTAGAATTGTTAAAAAACAAAAAAAATTTTTCATTGTTGCCAATTAGACGAACTGGCATTTATCAATCTGCTCAAAAGACATGCTCAAACAAATGCGAACAGTTCATTCTCTATAAAGGACGGACAATTGATATTAGTTCCTGGTTCTTTTGAGACACATTCCATACACATTCAGAACTCTTCCTTTTCTTGCAGGGTTAATTCAAGCATGCACATGTGTAGGTGCAAAGTATGACTACTCCATGTACTCTAAATCTTGCTCCACGTTTATTGCATAAATAAACTTGATTACGGAATAAGCACAATTGCCGCCACCCACTCGACTGCGTTCAACAAAGTTCAAGCAGCTGGGTGTGGATTGCATGCCACAAGTTGGCAGTATCTTGCAACACTCAACTGATAGTAGCAGATTTCACGACTTTCTTGTGTTTTTCTTATGGAGAACACAGTTAAGTTAATATATCAGTGCAGTTAGAAGGGTAATGATAAGTAAGACGCGTAGAAATGCAATCGGCGCAGCTGCTAATGTAGTTCAAAAGGTGGGCGTTGCACTGTATCGGCTTCCAAGCGTTGTTGTTTTGTTTTACTCAAAGTTTTATATATACTTAATATACTATATATACATATTTATTTATTTCTTATGAGTATATTTGTGTCAGCATGATCTTTGCAACAAATTGTTTGAAACACTTAGTCAATTGGAAATAAATAAATTTAATAGCAAGTTCCCTTTTTCGGGAAAAAATATATTTATCTCATCACTCTTCAATTTCCATAATTTATCAAAAAAAAGTTCCCAAGGGGAGTTATTAAACTATCCCTAATAGTTGCTAAGATTGACGCCTGCGAATATTTCAGATAAGAAATGTACTTATGGTACATTGATATACCTTACCTCAAAATTGAAAATGTTCAATAGAGAAATTGCGTAACATTTATATTATATCGAGATCGGACCGAACTCTATACAAATAAATGGTCTCTAATCAGAAATTCGTCCTGCCTTCCTCAGTCCTACTGGGAAAATCCTAAGGCCTAATATTATCTCTGCTAAACCGTATCTTTTAACCTGTGGTATCGACCTCCTTCCTGCAAAGATTTTCCGTGCTCTCTTGTTTTCAAAACAAACATCTGATTAGAGTTTTTTAGTTTTCTACGGCAAATTCTCTACATGAATATAGTTCTAACAAGTCACGTTGGCCGAATTCAATTCAAGAAACGATTTAATTAAATTAACAATGACAACATTCGGTGCTTTATTGACGAAATCAAATCGGCAATACTAAAAAATATGGCACACAATTATAATCTTCAATAGAAAAAATCTCTTCCGAAACTCTTTATCATAAAAATTATATTCAAATACCCCCACAACACGTTGCACACATAAAGACTACTTACTCCACATGGAACTTTGTGAACCAAAAAATAGACTTACCTCGAAATAATTTATAAACCAAAAACAAAAAATTCACTGCATAAGCAACCATATCGAAATAACACTTCTTATAATAAATAGGCTTAGATCTTTCCCTGGCCCACTTACATATAGGCAATATTTGGCTTTATACAGAAGAAAACGATTTTTAAGATGAATACGTTTTTGAAAGCGGCACTTTTTATTATGAAAAAAATTTGATGAAAACCTATGAGACCTTTGTAAATCCTAGCTTTAGCCGGACGACATCACTAGATGTACTGCAGATAAATGTAGACTTTGTACTTAAACCAAGAAATTTGAACAAATTGATAATTTTTTCTGTGCCATTCTCTAAAAAAATATTCTTTTGGATACATAAGTTGTTAGTAATACTCATTAGTATACCAATATTATCTACTATTAGAATACATATATTTACCCACATTGAACTAAAGCTTAATACCGTTAAACGCCTCCAAAAAAATGATGCCAATGCAACTCAAACAAAAACGTCAATAGACTAAAACCCATGCCAACCCCATATGCCAACCAAACCCATTCGAACTCTTTTAGTGTGAGTACCTCGTGCTTTTTCACAATGCTAAGATCCTTCAGAGTGAATCGTCCTAATCTGACCATAAGAAAAAAAGTGATATCATACCAATGGCTTAGTAAACCAGATTCACGTGAACGCAAATAGAAATCACTCAAAAGGTCTTTGTAAATGCAATTCTCGCTAATGGGCAGGCTGAGTAGTGAGCCCTTTGTGTAATAAAGTCGTTCCGACAGGCGAAATAATGGATGTGTGAAATACCGTTGGCGATGCTCAATAATTGGCCAAGCTAGCGACTCCATCACATAACCATAACGTGTATCCATTTTACGCATGTTCGCCTGATATTCATCGATCGTTTTGACGATGTGAAAAGCGTCACTATTTTCTTTCCAAAACTCCTCGCCACGATAAAATTTAACATCCGATATCGCTGGTTCGGCAAGTTGTATTTTCACATTACGTCTCGCGGCTTCACGAAAACTTTCAATAGGCTCTTCGTGTGGTGGCACCGTTAGCCATTTCACCAGATTGGTCGAGAAGAAATTGCCCAACATGCCACCGAGTAAAAAAATTAATATAAATAAAATGCGTCGACTTAAACATTTAGCGCGTATAGCGGTAGATTGACAGAGCAGACCACGTAACAAGTTCAGTTCCCAGGGAATTATAAGCAGTAATATTGCGGTGCGATTCCAGTGTATGCCTCTGTACATCAGTTCCATTTGCACGGCATTAACAAAGCACAACAACCAAATGACGAAGAAAAGTCCAGCTAAAACAGCGGGACGGAAGAATAATATGAAGAACTGATAAGTTTCTAATGGCGGTTCTACCGGCATCATGGTAAGCCATTGAAAGAATTCAATGGGATAAATATAACCATGCACATTCATTTCCTTTTGTGGTGTCAACAAACTGGCGCCCACATCAATTGAACCGTTACGCGCCGCTTGCCGGATCTCCTCGGTGTAAACAGCATGTTCGGTAGTAGAATTATAGTTATCTGGTAACCATAACTGGAAATTATATCTCTCAGCAAACTGTGCTATGAAATGGCCAATATAACCGGCTATATAAAGTGTACCGCGTTTGCTCACGTAAAACATTGTATTCGGCTCAACTTGGTCCGCCAAGATGTTCAACTTTGTCTCCGCAACGTCGGCCAGTCGATTCGGGTAGATGCTTATGCTATTGCGCATATCACGTGTTTCCAATTCGAATTCGGGAAACTGATTGTACGAATGATAGATGTGTGTATTGGCGAAGTCCCGATGTATAAGTATTACATTAAAAAATTTCACTTGCTGGCAGTACTGGAAAAATGTTTCGATTTCCGATAAAGCGTTAGTGGTGAAATTCCTATGGTATATAGCCAAAATGCGTCTTTTGCGTAAGTGTTGCAAGTCTTCAGCGAATTTCAGCAAGTAGTCTTTATCGGTGAGATGCTGCACGCAAATTATCGACAATATCATGCTATTACCAGTACCCCGTACGTAGCCCGAGTAACTCTGGTTCCATTGTAGGGAGGGCAGTGCAAAATTCAACGGTAACTCTTTATCCACACAATGTAGTGGTTGATTTCGAAATAGGAAATAACCGTAAAACCGCTCCTCCATTTGCAGTATTTGTAGTAAATCTCTGAAGCCATGTGTGAAATCGGCAGAGTTCGACTTGGTTGCTTGAAAGTTATCAAAATTAATCTGTATCCTAGCCGCGCATACACCGAAACTCCAACAAATGCACACAACACTGTTGAAAAGTTGACACCACATAACTCTGGAAATACTAGAATAGCTCATTGTTACATTGCGCTGTTGCTTTTATATTTCGAAACTGCATTTCATTGTTTGCTTTGTTCACATTAAATATTGACTTTGGCACCACGTCGCCTGCGTCATGACGTGATGACTTGTAATTTTCAAATAACTAATAACCAGACATCTCTGTTTACATCTACAAATATAATAGAGGCCGTCGGGGTTTATTCCCTTAGCGACCACATTCAAATAAATACGGAAAGTCAACTTAGGATAATATCGGCCTTTGCGTAGCAAAAGCTCTACATATATACGAGTATATTAGTTGTAATCTTGACTTAATCCGACATATTTTACCGGTAATATACATTTCATCGAATGGCCCGAAATACAACCGCCGAAGTGCTGTTAAGACTCAACCTCACTAGCCAACTTATCTGAATTCTTCTTTATGATATGATCGGAGTTTACATTCCATCGTGAATTCCTTAACATAATTTATATCCAGCTTTTAAATATTCTTCTTCTTCTTAATTGGCGTAGACACCACTTGCGCGATTAAAACAAATAAATATTATTTTTAAATATTACTTGTCGATATATTTGAACTGTTTCCTGACTAACTGCTCAAATAAATAATATTCAGCTAATTTAACATGTTTTGAAAAAACATGAAAAAACGTTAACTTTTGCTGCTATGCAATAGCATAATTCCCTTCACAGATGCATACCTTTTAACAAAAAAGTCAACAAAAGGATCTTTGTTTTGATTTTGATCGGTTAGTTTCTATGACAGCTATATGCTTGCAGCATTGCCTTATATAATAGTCTATGTCAAATTTGGTAAAAATAACTTTTTAAATGAAAAAGTTGTTCACACAAGAACTAGATATTGATCGGAATCCGTTTGTATGGGAGCTATTCCGTTAAATGAGCAGTTTCTTGAGAATATAAGAACATGTATCGATATCTCAAAACCAGATGAACTAGTTCACATATATTCGAACAAAAAGGCAGACGAACATAGCTCAATCGACTCAGCTAGTCACGCTGGTCATTTTAAAGTTGACGTGAATATTAATATTACATACATATATTTTATAAGGTCTCCGGCTTTTCCTTCTGCGCAAACTTGCTATACCCTGTCCTGGTAAAAACTGCTGCTTCATTTTTCTCTCTATAATATATCCTTCATAACCCCATTACTATCTTAAATAGATAAATAAGTCGCTAGATTCAAGGCAGACTTAAGTATGCGTCAGTATCTATGAAAAATTCCAGCCGACTAGAGAACTTTTGATATCTAGAGACCATATTGGAGCTTTATATTTTAAATTTTAGTTTGAAGTTGTAAAAATATTTGAGTCAGAGCCTTTTGTTGAAGTCCAATAATAATCAATTATAGTGACCTAAATAAACAGGATAGATAAAAACCGAATGTGTTAGTATCAAGTACTTTGAAAAAAGTCATGTCAAGAAAGATTAGGTTTTCAAAGAAAGTTCAACGAATTAAATTTAGGTAAAAGCATGATAGCCCCTTTATCATCAAGTGGATGTGTTTAGTAACTGGAAAAACAATCGAACTAAAACTAGTCAATAATTAAAAATAAGAAATGAAATTAACCCTACATAACAAATTTTCTTGGATTATAGATGAAATCGAGGCATGCGTACATCCTTTTGAAAGAATTTCTATCTCCTCTTTTAAAATGAGCGAGGAAGGGAGAGATAAAGACCTTAATGGGTTCTTTAATAAGAGAGTGGATAAATAACGTAAAGTCCGTCTAGAATTTAAATATTTTCACAAATTCTCGAGCTTGACATTTAAACGGCTTCAATTAGATAACAATCTGATGGAATTCAATTTTTTGTGAATAATTCACATTTCATTTGTAGCTGCTTTAAAAAAATCCTCTGTGAAGGATTCATCGTCCGTAAATGAGCACAAAGTCATTTATACTATATGCACCCTAAGAGAAAATACCTTACAAACGAGACGACTGACACTTACATTTTTGAAGGAAGAGAAAAACATGCGGCAGCGATAAAGGCACTAATCAAAAAGAACAAGTAGCAGTTGCAACTATTTTCATTTAAATTGTTGGTGAATCTCCATAATCGTCCAAGTGACTCGGTGCCATATGCTGGCAGAGTCATTTTTTCTAACACCACTGTGCGCCCTATAATCATCTATCACTTGATTATGTCGGCCTACATCTAAGTCCTCATCAAGTTCGCCGCTCTCTGCTCTGCTCAGCAGTCAGCGTTTGCAAACAGATGCTTGTGGTGGTTATGAACCGAAGCGCGCCTGTCACTGTCACCAAGTGCGATGCTTCAACTCTTCAGCCAGCACCACAGAATACTCGCAACGCAGCCGGAGATGCCGGGCATTGTTGTAATTTTTGCAGCAGCTCTTTTTTGCTTTGTAAACCGCAATCTTAGCTAGTTTGGCTTGCTTGTAACTGGGTCAGTGGTCGTAATTGGAGCTTTGCTGATAATCACAGAGAGCCACAGGCAGCGACCGCTTGACGGCTGATGAAGATTCTTATTCTACTGATGTTGTACATTGTATGTGTTTAGGTTTTTTTGTATCTCTAAGCGCTATGTGTTTGCCCTGTTTGATCCGGCTGGCGCTCCAAACTTACCCACCTCTTACCTCCCGTTTAAATTTAGCATATTTTGGAATTTTTAATTGTTTTTGCTTTCTTTCTTAGCTTTTATCTTCTTTCATCTCTATGTAACCGACTCTTATTGTTTGCCGCTTTTGACTACTTACCGTAATTATACTTACTCACATTATCATTAGTTGCAAGTAACTCTTAAATTATTCGTAGTAATTGCTTGGTTGTTCTTTTTCGGTAAGTTCAACTCTTTTTTTGCTCGACACATTTTCCCTTTATTTCTACGACTTTATTTTTTGTTCTTCTTATTTGTGTGTCATTAATTTTGCTTTCTTTTCAGTAAGCTCGCGAAAGTTGTGATCTATTGTGGGACAGAACCGGTTATTAGATAAATTTTTCACATTGTCATTTATTTATTTCTTTGCGAATTTTGAATAAGGTCCTCTTACAGACCCTTACTTATTTTACTACCGTTAGAAAAACGACTTCAAAAATCAAATCGCTCAAAGCTTCTTCGTGGCGTCCTTCTTTCTTCTATAACATTAAAACCTGCCGGAATGAAATAGAATCGTGGCTTCTAAAATTCGGTTCAATAAATTGTGTCGTCCGTATAATGTTCGAAATCGAAAGTATATCGTTTTCAAACAGGTCAACAAATCGTTATTTATAATCTTCCTCTGACTCATAAAATATCTCAAATGAGACTTAATAGAAATGAGTTCTTTATAAACTAGTATATTGACATTTATGTTCAGTATACTTTGATAAGACTGTTGCCGGAAAATGTTTAAAAATGTAGGAAATTTATTTCCAAAAGTAATAAGACAATATTGGGGGCCTCCCTTTACAGAAAATAGTGGGAAACGTGCGAGGTGGACATTGACGCAGAAACATGCATCTATTACATCCAAATAGGATTCCATCAAAACCAAATGATCTAGTGAGAGGTGGTGTATTTTCAGCAAAATCAGATACCAAAATCGCCTTCCATCTGCCATACCATTGCTGTGTGTCCCAAGTGGAGCAACTGTGAAGCAGATGAATTAGCCAGAGCAGCTGCCACGTGTAGATATTTAATCCGAATTTCAGTGGAGTCAATGCCTAACGTGCTCAGCCAGCAAACGTGATATGAATGGAATATACACCGCAAATGCCACTATTAAACTTCAAAACAAATGACTAAATAGCAGACTAGAAATACCATATAATGATTATTATAGAAACTGTCAGGAAGTAGAAGAAGAAGAGGCTATAAAACATCTTCCATGCGAATCCAAAGCTTTGTATAGGAAAGGAATCTCAACTATCTGTCGAGGGTTTCTTCACGATGTTGCAGCGGTTGCACAAGTAAAACTTATTATACTAATTAACTTCATCAGAAGCACGAAGTTCAGAGACAAGACAATAGAGTGAAGGGATTTTAGTCCCGATGGTTTCACAATGGGCCTGCTTAAAGTATAGGTGCGTGGTCAGGTAGCCACTCTACCTACCTATCCACAACTGATGGTTAAGTCAACTTTAGCGCTAAGACACATTTCTGCCCTAAAAAATGGAGATAACCCTAACTTTACCAGGATAAACACTACCGACACTTAGAATCGCAACTTTTTGGTTCCACACATCAATATCATTCGTCCAGGCACGATAAATTGGCGACTCGTCTTTAAATGTTTTCTAAATAAAAGGCTTTCCAATGCCGCGATATATTTAGAATTAAGTTGTCGCCCAGAAAAATTGTAAATCCAGAAATGTAGAGTCAAAAAAGTATTTCAATAAATCAACAAATGATGAATTTTCTTGATATTTTTACTAGTGTCTCAAAATGAAGTGTTTGAACCACTGTTCCTATCCGCTAGATCCGGCTAACAAATGCATACGTGCAAACATTTTTGCCTAACAGCGTTTCAGGTACGTGCCACAAATGTAATACCCGCAATATCCTGCTGTCTAACTACCGAATTTCATCGCAAAAATTCCTAGACCTTGCTCAGCAAATCGGTGGCTACCATAAACGAGCGACTATCGAAGAGATCAATTCAAATGTTTTGTTTGTTATTGCTTTTGGTCAAGTCGGTAAATGTACATATGTTTGCAGCAAAAGCTAGAGGCGCAGCAGCGCGCACAACTTCGAGGAGTATTTTACGGTATTATTCTATATATAAACACATGTTAGCCTAAGCCGCTGCTTATGCCACTAAATCGGTAAAACTACGTGGAAACAGCAGGAGGCGCTACGGACCAGTAAGTTCATATGTATGCCAACAAGGGGTATGCGATGATACTGGTTAGTTGCTTACCTAGTTTAGCTAATGTCAATGTTTCTATACATATGTTTGTTGGTATATACACGCAATTCATATTTTCATTTGGTTGCGTTGGTGTGCTCGGCAACGAAATAATGGCAGAAACATTTGTCAAAGCGCCTAATTACAATTTGACAAGACACTTTTCAAGCGTCTCTTATTTCTTTTTCACTTTTCTTCAATTCTTATTACATTTTTGTGGCACTGTTTTTATATAATTATAACTTTTTTTATTGTACTTCTTTACGTGTTGTGCTTTACACTATTATTAGTTTACTTTTTGTGTTTCTATTTTCGGCTATTATATGTGGTTATTGTTGCTTAATTTTTTGCCATTTTGTGTCAAAGTTATAATTTTCTCTGTCAACCAGAATTTTGTGATCTAGAAAATTTTAATGAGTTCGACTTTTTTGGCATTTTTTTGGTATCATAATATTAACAAGTAAGGAAGAGCTAAGTTCGGGTATAACCGAACCTTTAATACTCTTGTAACTTGAAAAAATTAAAGCCAGGGCAGAACCTTTAGGTACATAGGTCCTTTGGATATATAGGGTCTAGGACGAGTTCTCACCCGATTTTATTCATTCCAAACACAAATGTGTACCTTTATAAGAAACACGCTCGTGTGAAAGTCTTCTACAGATCATATTACAACTGTTTATTAGTTATTGCAAAATCTTCATTTTATCATATCGTCATCTTACTGAAGATGATTAGGATCTTTACATTTATCAAAACGTTCAAACTAGTGTATGTTACTTGTTCCAGATCTTTCGACAGTTCAAAAGTACCACAATTTTCGAGAGAGTTTACGTTCACAACATATACAACTTACCCAAGCTTAAAATTAATCCATTTTAGCTCACGTTTATTTGGATGACTTCATCGATCTAGCTACTAAGCCCATTTTAGGCGAAAATATAAAAATATTTTGATATTGTAGACGAACTGCGTCAAATACCGCGCAAAAATGATCACATGATTGCTCTTAGTTTCGAGCCTTAGCTATAATAAACGGTCTAGCGGTTTTTGTGATAGGAAAGAAATTCTATAAACCAGTTTCGAACCAGTGAAATTTCAAAACACCCCTATTAGAAGTTTTCATCAATTTCACCTTTCACTCCCTACATAGATAACGGGAGTCTTGAAAGCAGCAGCAACCTTGGTTAAAAATGGGCGAAAGTAATTTAAGATACTGGTCAGTACATATTTTCGACTTGCTTCTTCCATCCGGCTTCGATAACATTTCTAGACTTACTTCGAAATGGTAAATAACCAGTTATCTGACGTAACTTTGTTCCTTTTGACACGTCTTATCTACGTATTCGTATGACAGATTTGACAGCGTTCAACTTACAAAGTAGGGTACGGTTTCGGTGGAGTACCTTATTGCTGAAAATTGTGGATTTTTACAAAAGATAATAATTTGTATTTTTTATATGAAATTTTCAGCGTTTAAACTATCTCCCAAAACTTAAGCTTCTGCGGCTATAACCTTATTACCCATTTTATTCCCGAAATTGGGACGGTATACTAAAGCCGACTTTCTTTCCCATTTCTGGTATTTTATTTTTCTTTTTGCACAAAGCACGCCTTCAATGTACCCAGCACATGCCTTTCTTACATTCTAGTTCACAAATTTTCTACATAAAAATTTTGATTTTTTAATCGTTGATTATTAAATACGTTAATAGTTTTTGTAATTCGCTAGTAAAATTTAATTAGGTCAATGCTCAGACAGTTTTTCAATCACCTTTTTCGCAATTACTTTTATGCGGTTGATTGCCAATCAAATGTTCAATCAATCAGCTAATCAATCAGTTATTATTTCTCTGCATTTTTATACAAATTTGTTTCCATTTTTATTCATATTTGTTCTACTTCTTCACAAGCTGTTATTTCATTCTTTCTATTCACTTATATGTGAATAAATATATGTTAGTGTGTTTCTTTCTTTTCAAATCAAGTCCATATATGCGATTTACTTACAAGAAATAATGGTTATAATGTGAAAGTAATTGTGTCATTTACCATTTGTCATTTTTCTGATGAGTCAATTGTACGATTCTTTCACTTCTCGTTCGATAGTGTGTAGTATAGCTTTACAACTACTATGTTGGAATATCTCGTAATGGAAGTATTTCATAAAATGGTTAAAATGAATTATAATTACTTGAGATTAATTAAGAGAATGTTACTATGAAAAGTTCATTACTGTTGATAGTTTTCAACATCACTTTTCCAAGCCTCTGAAAATTCAACGAAGTTTATTGAATCTTTAATACTTGTTACTAAATATTCAGATATTTCTAAGATGTTTGTAAGAAATCTACTAAATGGCTTGACGCGAAATATTTGTGGTCTTCATAATAATATTATGTATATATTTAAAATCGAAAGATGATGCAGATAACGTCGCCTTTAAAGCAACGTTATAATAAACAGAGTTGGTATGGAAATAATAATTGTGGGACATAAACTCCGATAGGCGGGCAGTAATACATACTTGCCTTGAACTTATTGGACGTGAGCTGGAGCTTAGTTTAGGAATGCCTTGTTTCGCTAGCGAGTTAATTCATGGCAAGACTAGTGTGTGAACCTGGTCACTGGGGAAGCGCAGGGAGTTGTAAAACTGATGAGAATGCAAGGAAAGGCACTTCCATTTCCCTATTAGCCGAATGGAAGTTGTCGGGGCTCAGCTGTCTTTTTATGGCTAACTAGTAGATGCCTATTTTCGCATTAGCTCAGGAGAAATGACCAACTAAGTTCCAGCGAATACTATTCGGTCTAGAAGGGTCGTCGTCTATAGTTGTGTGGGCTTAATGGAGATTTTGTTCACGGTAGGGTTAAAATCTTCACAGACTCAAACTGTTGAAGTTTTTTTTAAGAAGACCATGGCAAAACTTCCCTTTTGATCGTTCCTGTTCATCAGTTGTACTTATGGCCGACAAATCAGTTAATATATAAGACAAGCCGATTTAGTTAGAAGGACATGCTGGCACACTGGAAGGTGTTGGGTAGGTCCAATTTCGAAACCATCTGACACATAACAGCGTACGTCAATAATATCTGATTATTCGGATTGCAAGGACGAGGACTAAATGGACGCATGATTTCACAAATTGTGTGCTAAAGTGACCAACCTTTCAGTCAATGGAACTCAGTTAAAAATTCCAATGAAAATTATTGCATAAAGTGAAGGAGTAAAACAAATAAATTATGGGTTAGTTTGCTTATTGTTTCAAAAATTATCGAAAACTGTTTGCAATCAATATTTATACAATTGGTTTGAAACAAACGAAAGGTGAAGTTATATTATTTAGATGATGTCATTTTCTATTCAGATCAAACATAAACATTTTCAAGGTCCAAAATGTAACTGAAGCAAAAGGAAGTGCGAGTAGTGTTACAAAATAATGGTGGCACACGTCAAAGGACTAAATCATTGCCATTGTATGAAAATGCAAGGACAAATCAATGTCGTGTAAGGCACGATTGGGAAGTTACGACAACTGAGAAATGTCAATTATATAATATTCTAAAGTTTTGAGAAAGGGTAAGGGTATAAGTATACAAAGGATATATACATGCATGTATACACATATTTTCATGATCCATTTTCCTGTTCAAAACACATATAAGTGGTGTTTACAATGTGCTGATGTTCATAGTTTAAGCTCACAGGTATATAATAATATTTATACAAATATAGTCGTAAACACATAAATATATATGTATATATGTAGGTGTATGGTTTTATGTCGGCGGTAATAGGTGTGACGTTTTCCTATTTGCATTTAACTTAGTGTAAATATTTATATATTAGTGTCCAACCCACAGAGCAAACTCTCAAGCGGCAGGTCAACAAATGCACATCGTGAGGCAAGCAGAAAGAAAGTGAACGAAAGAGAACTGTGTAACGCGTTACTAGCAGAAATTGAAACAGTGTTGCCATTACAATTATGTGAAATAGAAGAATTTATAAAAAAACTATTAAAATAAAATCGAATAACATGGCATCTTCAAAATTAATTTTTAGCTAATATATTCGTATATTTCAATAGGTCATTGGAAAATAGGCGCATACGGAAGCTTCTAGCCGAAGATTTTCTATAAATGTTTCTGTCAAGATTTCCTTTTAATCATTCATCGAACTTCTTGTTATAGCCTCAAAGGGATTTTTGTCATAACACCGAAGTAGATATTTAATTTTTAGTAACTGAAACATCTAGCCGAGGAACGTGTTAAAAAAATGCATACTTGTGTCGGTATCTATACTACTGAGAGACTTAATTCCGTTGGCTCGCATAGACGAGTTCGGGAAGTCCTTAAAAATCAGCGCTAAATATTGAAACACACAATTCTCACGGCTAAATTCGAAAAGCGCCGAGAAAAGGGGGACTCCTGGTCGATACCAAGGTGCTTCTGATTTACTGTTCTAAGCAATTTTATGTATATATCGAACGCAGGTTCCGAGTAATAGTACTGCCTTGTATCATAAAAAATAAATTGAATATTAAATATAAATAAATTTTATTATAGTAACCATTTTGAAAACAGATGGCAACTCTTTCAACAACTAAATCTGTACATTTACTGTTGTTAAATATTTGCCGAACGGTACTCGATGGCTGTCCGCAGTGCACAGTTGGTTGTTTAGGCGATAAATGCCACAATGTTGCAAGCATAAGCCAATGTGCAACAATGCGCCCAGTGTGGGCGTAACAAATGCCAGTAGCTGAACTGGCCGGCCAAAGGTCCGTGCATAACTGTCGTTTTTATGCGAGCAAATTTCACATGTTTACATAGTTGTACTCTTTTCAGCGTGCTCGTGAGCACCTAATGGCAACATCGGTTTGCTTGTGCCCTGCTAATTACCTGTGAATGGCCTTCAAGCAAAAGGAGCTAACTGCGTGTGTTTCCTTTTAAAATCTAAATGTACAAATGCATGTTTGTTGTTATTGTTTTGCATTGTTGAAATCTCGAGCCGCGGGGCGTAAAGGCGTGCACCGTAAGTAGCCACAATTGCAGCAGCAACGACAGCGGCACAACCTCGGTGGTCGCAATAAGTGTACGTGTATGTTGTGACAGCAAAAACAACAACTTTTAACAACTTAATAAATATGTATGTATAGTATATACTTGAACTAATTTTGGCTGCTTCTTATTGCCACACACTGTGCAACAATTCTGATTTTCTATTTTTTACTTTTTTGTTATCTTCCAGCAATGTCTCCTGCCATCTATCAGAAGAATGTTGATGTAAAATGAGGTACGAGTATTATTATCTTACGGATACACTCTAGAGTAAGTAAAAAGAGAGCAACAGCACTACTCGACCAATTTGATAAGTCAATTTTGGCCACATCCTGAATAGAGGAAAAAATGTAGTGCAATATAAATTTCAAGGTTTAAGAAAGGTTTTTCGGATGTCTCCCATTTGAAGAATGAAAATACTTGACATGACTAAGTTCATGATTGCGAAAGGTTATAACTTTTTTAAGGTCTACTGATTAAATTTAATCTTTATTTTGTGACAATGTCACCCCATTTTGGACTTTTAGAACTTTGGCTGAATATTTAGAAAAACTGTTAGTATTTAGATTTCATTTTCAAACCATTGGTGATGTTAAGCTCTATTGAGAGGAAAAAACACATTACAAAATGTTTATGTTCATCCATGTTCTCCCACTCTGATCACGAACTGTAGTCTAAGGTATTCAATTCTGAACTTCCGGACGTCCAATCATCTGCGGATATGAAACCAGGAACATTGCTTTTGAGCCAATCTTGGGTGGTTTTTGACTTATGGGTTTGACCAGAGTCTTGCTGGGAAATCAATTCTCTATTTAAACGAGATTGGCTCTACCACGCCTTCTAAAATATCCTGCTTGTACACTTTTTTCCGGTTTTAACCCCTTTTCCACAAAGCGACCATGTCGAACTCCTCACTTAAAACATTTTTTCATTTTTGGAAGATTTTGTAGTTTTGCTTATTGAAAACTTCTTCAACAGAGAAAAGAATAATTTTTGCCACTGAAAAGGTGGCTTGCAACTGTTGAGTCAAATTCGCTTAAAGCGCATTGTCGAATGTTGGAACGACCAATTCTCTTTCTTTTTTATTAACTGAAGAAGTTGGTATCGAGAATGCGTTGTAACTAGAAGCTCGCATGTCAAATACTTTGTATAAACCGTCTGCATGTTTATGTAAATATTTAATAACAAAAAATACTTCTTTGAAGTTCTTGAAACTTTTGATGTTCATAGAATGTGTACGGAATTAAGAAAACCACAAATGAATAACTGTTTGGTACGACGCGGAGTCAGAATAATACTCCTCAAGTCGCTTTTTCATATCAGAAGGACTTTTTATCATGAATACGTACAATTTTCTTTAACCAATTTCTTCAAAATGCCAAAATTGGTGTTAGTCAAAGTGTTATACCTCACGATCAAATTCTCAGACAGCTGTAAAATGCATAAGCATGTAATTATTTGAAGGTTACGTATAACTAGAAAACATGACATATCAAGTCTGACAGACACGGTATGAACATCTCAGTCAGCTTTTGGCTGATCTTGGAATTATTTGAAAATGGCGATCATACCAAAATTACAACATATTCTTCAGTTATTATTCTTGATTTCACAATTTTGCGGTATTTATTTATAAGATTAGTTAAATGACCCCATTTACATAATGTCTCCAAAAATAGCAATAATGTCTATTATCATAAAACTATCCCTTTAAATGAGTAAACAGTAAACGGTACAAATAAGTAAAAATAGAGAAATAGGCAAAGTCAAGCAACTGTTAAATAAGAGTAACAGAATGGAAGATAAAATGTGGGTTGACATGGACTAAATAAAATAAATTTGCTAAAAAATAATTAATTTAGCGAAGGGGAAATGACAATAGCTTGCGACACATACAAAATGGATCATGCATTTAAAATTAAAAATTAAAGCACTAATATTTTAAATAACAGACTGAGTTTAAAAGAATAAATAAATTATAATTGAGAATTGAAAGAGTTTAGTTTTGATTTTGAAAAACATATTAAAATTAATAAGCAAATAACTAAAATGAACTAAGAAAAATTAAAATAAGAAACAACTTTAATTTCGTTTTCACCGAAGCTGTAATATCATTCATAAAAAACAAAAAAATTCCATAAAATATCTTGATTTTGATTGGCCATTTTGCACGAAAGCTATATGTTATAGTGATCAGATCAGAACTATAAATTCAGAGATATAGTGTTGTGTTTGACAATAATTTGGAGGATGAAGTTATGTGTAGAAGTTCACGCAACTAAAGAAAGTTCTCTGATCGCCATTCACTTGGGACCCGCCATGTAAAATACTATACCAATGAAAAACTACTAACAGCCTCGGATGAGATGATGACGACCATGGCAAACGAAATAAGGACTACGATATTAGAGCATGCACCTGGAATGTCCGGTCCCTTAATTGGGAAGGTGCCGCTGCCCAGCTGGTTGATGTCCTCGTGAAAAAAAGGCTAACATCACCGCCGTCCAAGAAATGCGATGGACGACCGAAGAGAAGGACGATGTGACCAAAGATGCCTTTTATGAGTGCTTGGAGCGCACTTATGAGAGCTGCCCTCGCCACGATGTCAAAGTAGTGCTTGGCGACTTTAACGCCAGGGTGGGCAAAGAAGGTATCTTTGGCACTACGGTCGGTAAATTCAGCCTCCACGAGGAAACATCCCCAAATGGGTTGAGGCTGATCGACTTCGCCGGGGCCCGAAATATGGTTATCTGTAGTACTAGATTCCAGCATAAGAAGATTCATCATGCTACCTGGCTGTCTCCGGATTGAAAAACTACCAACCATATCGATCATGTTGTGATAGACGGAAGACACGTCTCCAGTATTTTAGATGTGCGTGTGCTCCGAGGTCCTAACATCGACTCGGACCACTATCTCATTGCAGCCACGATTTGCACCCGCCTCTGCGCAGCAAAAAACGCACGCCAACAAACACAAGGAAGGTTCGACGTCGAGAAACTGCAATCACAACAGACAGCCGAACGATTTTCTACTCGGCTTGCACTCCTGCTCTCTGAGAACACTCGTCAACAACTCGGTATAAGGGAACTGTGGGATTTTCGGAAAGTGAAAAAGAACAGCTGGTACGACGAAGAGTGCCGTATCGCAGCGGAGAGAAAACAGACTGCCTACTTCGCAACGTTACGATCGACCACAACACGTGCGGGATGGGAAAGATACCGAGAGTTGAAGGGGGAAGCGAGACGCATTTGTAGACAGAAGAAGAAAGAGGCCGAAATGTGTGAGTACGAAGAGCTTGATAGCTGGCCGACAGGGGTAATGCTCGAAAATTCTACGAAAAAATGCGGCGGCTTACAGAAGGTTTCAAGACCAGAGCATACTCTTGTAAAACCCCCAAAGGTGATCTAGTCACCGATGCCTATAGCATACTTAAATTATGGAGGGAACACTTCTCCAGCCTGCTGAATGGCAGTGAACGCACAACGCCAGGAGAAGGCGAACCCGATTCCCCAATCGACGACAATGGAGTAGACGTTCCATTGCCCGACCATGAAGAAGTTCGAATAGCAATAGCCTGAAGAACAACAAAGCGGCGGGGGCCAATGGATTGCCGGCCGAGCTATTCAAACACGACGGCGAAGAACTGATAAGGAGCATGCATCAGCTTCTTTGTAAAATATGGTCGGACGAAAGCATGCCCAACGATTGGAATTTAAGTGTGCTATGCACAATCCATAAAAAAGGTGACCCCACAATCTGCGCCAACTACCGTGGGATAAGCCTCCTCAACATCGCATATAAGGTTCTATCGAGCGTATTGTGTGAAAGATTAAAGCCCACCGTCAACAAGCTGATTGGACCTTATCAGTGCTGCTTCAGACCTAGAAAATCCACAACCGACCAAATATTCACCATGCGCCAAATCTTGGAAAAGACCCGTGAAAGAAGAATCGACACACACCACCTCCTCGTCGATTTCAAAGCTACTTTCGACAGCACGAAAAGGAGCTGCCTTTATGCCGCGATGTCTGAATTTGGTATCCCCTCAAAAATCGGGGGTATCTAATACGGCTGTGTAAGCTGAGAGCAACACCAAAAGCTCCGTCAGAATCGGGAAGGACCTTTCCGAGCAGTTCGATACCAAACGGAGTTTCAGACAAGGCGATTCCCTATCGTGCGACTTCTTCAACCTGCTTCTGGAGAAAATAGTTCGAGCTGCAGAACTAAATAGAGAAGGTACCATCTTCTTTAAGAGTGTACAGTTGCTGGCGTATGCCGATGATATTGATATCATCGGCCTCAACACCCGCGCTGTTAGTTCTGCTCTCTCCAGACTGGACGAGGAAGCAAAGCAAATGGGTCTGGTAGTGAACGAGGGCAAGACGAAATATTTCCTGTCATCAAACAAACAGTCGTCGTACTCGCGACTAGGCACCCACGTCACTGTTAACGGGCATAAGTTCGATGTCGTAGATAATTTCGTCTCTCTTGCCAACAGGTGCTACTTTGGACTGAGTAGGCAATTGAGAAGTAAAGTCCTCTCTCGATGAACAAACACCAAACTCTATAAGTCACTCATTATTCCCGTCCTGCTTTATGATGCAGAGATTGGACGATTTTGAGATCTGATGAGTCGACGTTACGAGTTTTCTAGAGAAAGGTTCTGCGGAAGATTTATGGTCGCTTGCGCGTTGGGCACGGCGAATATCGCATTCCATAGAACGAACCGCGTAAGCGCTTTCTACGCCAGTAAAGAAGAAGAGACGATATAGTGGTCTAATCAGCGTATATGAGACAGACTTAATATATGCCTAATATTAAAAAATATATATATTTTTTGCAAGTTGTTTCAATAAAATAAAATAAAAAAGAGTTTTTAAGATAAAAATAAATTAAATGAAAAATTATATACAAAAAATTACTTACAAATTTCGCAAGTTCTTTTTATGCCGCATTCTACCCATTACCAACTCACTCACTTTGCAAAGGTGATTTGCACATTTTTGCTGCTTTTTGCTTTCAATGTAAAATCTCCAACACTTGCGCACACAACAACCAAACAAGACGCGCTGGAAGAAATGAATTGGCCGAAAACGGTAAAGAAAAAATGCTGGTATCTGATGAAAGAAATTAACGAAAGAAGAAAAGAAGTTTGGTGAATGGCTGGGCGAGGGGAAATGAAAAGCGAATGACAAAAAAACCAACGCCATAGAAGAAGTCGGTCATGAAATCGCAAGTGACCCACTTGTAAGCAAACAACAATTACAACAACAACGACAGCGCCAACAACAGCAAACGCACAACAGCGCCGAGGAGAGCAGAGAAGCAAGCGAAGAAGAAAAGTGCAAATTACATGTAGATGCCAAAGTGGGACCGACGCGTCTGCAACAGATAAGGCCGACAAACCGGACACACAAAGTGGGCAACAGGCTGGCAACCCATACCATACACACATGTACACATCCCGGTGGTTAGGCAGCCTAGCGCACAGTCGGACATTAGGATTGACTTGTAAGCGCGTAAGGCGAAGAGTTGCATAGACGGCGCGCCGCAACAAAATCCACTTAATCGTCCGTGTCTATTCGCACCAAACGACGCCACGCGAAACAAAAGACTTAAGCAACAAACTTGTAAGCTATTATGCGGCAGTAAAAAGCAGTTGGTGTATCGTCTACGCGTGTTGTTGTTGCTGTCGCGCGGCGCGCTGGCCGTTTACGGCATTTGCGGCTTTTTATTTTCACTATTTGTTCTCGTTCAACTTGTTGGTGTTGTTGCGACTGTTATTGTGCGCTAAAGAGGACACCATAATTGACAAAACTAACACAAGCATACACACACACGCTCGTACACACACATACCTACATACTAGGAACCCGCGACCGCAATCGTTAACGTCGTATTTGCCATTTTAGCCAGTTTTTATTGCTGTTGTTGTATTTCATTTATTTTTAACCTGCATAGTTGCTGTTAGCTTGTTTGCTAAGCTAGTCGTCTAGGATAGTTGCCTGTTGCTGCAACAAGTTTCTGGCAAATCTTTGGACAAGCTGCTGTCGCCTTCAATTGGCAGACAAACTGAGTCAACAGCTGTCAATTTGCGAATTTGCTATAAGGAAGTTGAAAATTAGTAAACATAAAAAATAATGCCCCTGATAACGATAGAAATGCGAGCAAAAAATTTAATTTGGTGTTCTTTCTCAGCGATTTTGTTATTGATGAACCAATTTCTTAAAAGATGTGCATAAAAAGAGGGCAAGCAATTGTGTTGCTAAGTTTACGTGCCTGAGACACTTGAAAATGTAATGATTTCCATAATTTCAAAAGCAATATAAAAAATATGAATAACCGTTAACTTTGCGAGTGCACCAAACTATACCCAACAAAAACAAAAAAAGTTTGCATACAACAACTTGATTTTGATCGGTCAGTTGTAATACAATATGTTTAGATATTATGGCTTTGTCTTGGACAATATTCCATCACCAAAATCCGTGAAAATATGTAACTTGTTAAAGAAAAAAATTTTCCACACAAACAATTTATTTTGATTGATTTTGACAATTTATAGGTCAGCTATAGAATATATGTTAGACGTAAGCACAATTTCAGATCAAGATCTCAAAAACTGAGTGACGAGTTTGCGTATATAAAGACAGACAGAGATGGCTAAATAAACTCAGCTAGCCACGCTTATCCTTACTCGTTATTTGCAACCCAAAAACAACAACGACAGTTCCTTTATCACGACAACATCGGCTCCTTCTTTTTTTCTGGCGAAGCAGTAAGTAGGCGAAGGCCGATTTTGCAAGTTAGAGGTTAATCTGAAGAAATCTAGTATATCAGCCTCTCGTTTGACCATCTCTTCCACCATATCCGAAGCTTGAACACCATCAACTTCTCATCCGCTGTGTGTAAGAAAAACGACGACCTCCGCATTTAGCAGAATCAGCGCTTGCCGATAAAGTTCCTCTGGTCTCTCCAGCCTTATGTGGGGGTACTGACAATATTTTACTATCTCCTCAATATCATTAGCTTTTCTTTATCGGCGTAGATACCGCTTACAGTTTACGCGGTTTTAGTCGAGTTTGCAAGCACGAGGCTATTGTTTCCTTTTAATTGGAGGCGGTTTTTCCGTAGCGGGTCCCAAACCCAGCGCACAACCCTGGGGAGGGATGGTTCGTTTTCTCACTTCAGCTGGCCTTCAAACTGATATTTTTTGGCTACCCAGAGGATACTTGGTCTAAAACCGGAAGTTGTGAGCTGGTTGAATCATATAGTATGTAAAATAATCGTTTCTGGCCACTAACAAGTGAATGGCGATCAGAGAACTTTTCTCACTTCACTCCATCCTCCAAGTCATCGGTGTGCACCACAATTTTGGTAGTCAAGCGGCGATCTGCCTTCTGCTTTCTAGATGAGCACGTCGCTGGGTGGCGCTCCCACCAAGATGCACTAACTCGGAGGCGACCCGTACTAGATCTTTAAACTTTCCTCATTTCATAACGGCAGCAACATTCTCACTGCGCTCATCTATCAGGAAAATCATGACAAAAAAGCAATTCTTACAGTATATGTTCAATCAAATTTGATTGTTATAAAAGAATATTACTGTAAACTTTTGCTCTTTCTGTTGGCTTCAAAACTTCTGATCTTTTTGCAAACTTGCTGGCAGAAATTGAAACCAGAACGCTAATTCTTTTTGTAACTTTTAGGCTACCCAAGTCCGTCGGCAAATCTTTTATTCATTTGTCCTGAATTTATGATCTAGAAAAGCTATATCTAACTAGCACTTGACCCAAATAAGACCCACCGTAATCCTGCGATATTACACTTCTTGTCACTATCAATAGAAAAATAGCCAAATATACACCCTGCAGAGAGTTCAGAACTGAACCGAACCCTAATGGAAATGTTAATAAACTGACTAGTCGGCGGGTACGGCACATCACATCACATATTACATATAATTTATTCTGCAATTTTTTATTTATACTTAACTTCGGGCAATTCGATACCGAAAACGTTGCAATAACTTCGTTTGTGCTAGTAATTCATAATCAGTTCCACAAACTTTGCCATTCATCATTCGTTACGTTTACATTTGTTGTAGTCCCACTTGGTACTTTATAGATCGTTAAAATTAATACTACTCTCACAGTTAATAAATACCAACAATTTTACTCTCAACTGAAATGATTTGCAATTAGAGCAACCATCTTAAGTCAATATTATAATTGTAGCTGATTGATACGCATTTTCCTACAGGGTATATAACTTTAAATACCGTGTATGTTAGGAGGACCCTTAAAATTTAATTTAAAAATAGTTCAAAGATATCTCGTAAATATTTTGGTTCCTTTCTAGATGATAAGGTGTGGCACATGAGGAAACAAATTTTAGTAGTATCTGATTTTATGTCTTCATGAGGAAGTAGACTGAAATTTACCGATTTTCAATTTTTGAGTTCTCATCGTGTAATATTGCCTTTGAAACCTAAAAAACAATTTTCAGTGTGATTCGTGGTATATGAAACAAAACAACGGGTCTTAACATAATATACATAAGAGTATCTTTTAACATATATAAGTATGATTTTAGCTTTCCATCAACTTCTCGCAAAAAGCCGATCTTGTAAAATAAAATCTCCAATTTCCACCGTTGCCTGATTTATAAAATGCGTGTTTAAAGTATAACATGCTGAAGCGTTCGGATCTAAATACTTCGATACTACAGATGATGGAACAGGGATTATTTTATTCAGTATTCAATAATTTTAAATTTAAGATACAAATTTTTTTTTATTATTTATTTTGTTTAATCTTCGCAGCTTCCAAGGATTCTTATCTAAACAAATGTGTTTTTCTCTTAAGAATCGCCCTAATACTCACACAGGTCGTTCTCAATTTGACTGTCCACATTTTTTGTAGATTATTGCAACAACAACCAATGCGAACCGATACGCATGTTGCTCTAATAAATTGAAATGCAATCGGCATACAAACATACATACACGCACAAAAAAGACAAGTCTCAAGCTCATATAACAGAATGGGTCGTGCAACAGGTTGTCGAAAGAAAGAAGACCCAAAACACAAACGCAAAAGACGTTGTTGATAAAAGTAGTACATAAATGTTGTTATTCGATTTTATTCGCATGGAACCTGTTACGCATTTAAACGCATTTTTCACTGTTCCATTTTAGAAAGCGCATTGCCAGCGCATCAAAGATACCACGACTGCCGCTGGTCAGCCATATCCCTTATCATGCGATTGATGCGACGGCCGATCGGCGATCGCTTACTTTCCAAACCACCAATGCCAAGCGTGTGCCCGGTGTGTCGGTTCGTCGGGTGCGTTGAGCCTCACGCCCGGTTCGTAAAGTGTACCACCCTTCAGTTGAGCGGACAGATTCAGAACATGTTGTGGCGCTGTCAATGGCTATCAGCGACCGGTCAACGGCAGCCAAACAAAAAGTGTTGCGCCTATTTGGTTTGCCGAAGGATCTGTCTCGGATTCTTGTGGTTACAGTGAAAAATGTAAGTAAATAAAAATGAAAAAAGTTGAATGCATACATACAGTTGAGTGTTGGCGATTAATAGCCGCCCGGAGGCAGTTGCAAGTTCTTGTGTGTGTGCGTACGTGTGTGATGTTAACATGCTGACCCACTTAGCGACAGCTTTGCAATTAAATTTCCATACACATACGCATAAATGTATGAAGCAAACGAAAAACAACAATAAATACATCCACAATAACTGCCAAGAATGTCCATAAAGGCCACGCATAAAAGAAATGAAAAATTATTTTTTCGGTAGTTAAATATATACGCACATATGCGTTACTGCGGCTTAACCCATTGGTGGCATCACATTAACGACGATGCTTTCGGTGGACCTGGCCCAAATCAGTTAAAAGTTCTCCGCTGACAAATGTATTGTAGATAGAGTATGTTAATGAGCAATTTCTAAAAGCCAGTGGAAATTTTGGCCAATAGGACTTGGTAACAGAAACTATTCAGATTATCGTTCTATTCAAAACAGCTGACCAATTTATGTTTCTAATAACGCCCATTTTGAAAACAAATTAACGATTTTGGGTCGAACATGTTTGAAAAACAAGAGTTTTGTGAATTTTTAACCGAGGAGAAGAGAAAAAACGTTAACGGCAAAGGAAAGAATATATTTAAAGATATACATATATTTTTAGTGTTCTGTTCACAACAATTTGTAACGAAACTGTAGCGTTCTCTTGAACAATAACCTTTCAAAAGTTCGTGAAGATATCTTTAAAATATAAAAGTTTCCACACAAATACTTGATTTTGATGAATCTGTTTGTATGGCTGTCATATCCTTTAGTAGAACGACATTGTCGGGAATGTCTATTATCATTCGAGAGAACATTCTTTGATATTTATATTTGAAGACTATATTTTTGAAATGTTTTCCGCGGCTACGTCACAGATGGTCCATTCGTTGAGCCCAATTTTCGATGACTCGTTAGAGAATTTCGACTATTAACTGGCGAATGACATGCGTGTTGCTTTGCTTCAATGCCTGAATCGAAACGGAACTGCTCGCATAGACTTTAGAAATTACATTTCCCCACAGGAAAAAGTCTAACGGTATGATTTCTTATAATCTTGGTGACCAGTAGACTGACACAAAACGTGAAATTATCTGTCATTGACGGTTACGTTTTCACCGGCATCATTCGTGAAGAAATATGTACCGGTGACTCCACCAGCCCACCCACCACACCAACCCGTTGTTTTTCTGGATGAAATGGCAGCTTTTGAATCTCTTCAGGTTACTCTTTGTCCCAAATGCGGCAATTTTTTTGATTTTCATACCCATTGAGCCAAAAATGGGCCTCATTGCTGAACAAAATTTGGCTCGAAAACGTCGGATCTTCTTAGAACTTTTTAAGAACCTATAGAGCGAAGCGAAGACGTTGTCAGAAGGTCGAGTGGCTACAGTTCTTGCGTAAACGGTAGTTTGTACGCTTTAAATTTAAGATTTCAGCGTAAAATGCGCCAAGTCGTTCCATACGTCAGTCCGAGTTGCTGCAAACGGCGCCTAATCGACTCTGCTCGGTTTTCTTTACAGAACGTGAATTTTCGTAATAAATTTAAACGAAAGCCTTTCCATTATGAAATCCCAACCGATACTGTACAAAAATAATATGACAGCTTGACACGGCTCACGCGTGATCTGAAAAATAGCTAATGAAAAAAGTACCTCTATTTGGATCACCGGTTATATACTTTATAGGATTGTTAAAATGTTCTTGCATAAGTTTAAATTTAAAATACTCAAAAATAATATTGATAAAAGCTCAGTCGCCCTCCAAATTTAATATCTATATAAATTAATATGAAGCACCTCATGAACATTTTAAGAATACTTATTTTAATTTAGATATAGATCGAGATAACTAGATCTTATTTGGGTCTATATAATATATTTTATTTCGCGTAACATGATATAGTTTTTACACTTTGTAGAATGGAATAGAGAAGGCCCTTCAAGGGTTTATGCTGGGGCATATTAGTTTACAAGTATAACAAGTGCTAAGCAATGAACTCCTTAGAACGCAAATCCTCGTTTTTTAGAGAGGAGTGGCACTGGTTATTCTTTATCCAATGAATTCGACATAGTAGTTTCTCTTGGTTTGGTGCTCAAATTCTTTATCAAATGCTAGATTAAGAATCCGTTGCATGGGAAGACGTTCTGCCTGAAACCCTGTTCAGATGGTGATCACTTTACTTGGACATTGCGACGCATAATGAAATCTGATAAAGTAAATACTAAAACCTTGTCTAAAACCACCCTCATGAGATCCAATCCAATCCAATATACACTTTAGGACAATATACGCAAAATATATTAAGAAGGCTAATCACTCGGTAGCTGGTTCAAAATAATTATTTACCGATCTTAAGGATTAGCTATTAATTTACTTATTGTTGTATCATATCGCTATCTGAAAAAAAATCCTTCCTATTTATAAACCCAAGCTCATCATTGGGAATGGTACGTCTTACGTGGAATCAGTGGCGTAGCTACAACTTCGGGCGCCCGGGGCCAAGGATGTTCTGCCGCCCCCCTTTATCTACCTACCTACAAGTTTCATGAGGTGGTTCGAACAAAAATGAATTTTTACAAAATATCTTCGATATTAAGTATATAAAATTTCGGAACTAGAAGCCACGCAAATTCTGAAGTTCCAAAATTCTCACATTACGGTTTTTGAGGAAATTGATAGTAAATTTACAAGACATCTTATTAAAAGCCATAGAAAAAACCCATTTCCACAATTTGCAGGAATTTTCGCACGAATTGGAGTTTTTAAATACCATTTTTGAAAATTTGGAGAAATAAAAGTATTTGTTACATTCAATGCATAGGGTAACTGTGAGAGTGACACGTCGCTAGACAAAGCTAGAAAAGTGCATCTTTAAGTTCTATCACTATTTTTAAGAAAGATATAAGCCAAAAGATATAAGACAAATTCAAAGACTGAAGAGTATTCGAGTAAAAATTAATATTTTACATTGTTATTCAGATTATTACATTGTGAGTGTACAACTCTTTATCTAAATAAATTTTGTAAAAAATTTGTGGAAGTATTTTTCTGAATATTAAAAAAACAGCTAAGATCGCTTTGCCGCCCCCCAAGACGTTGCGCCCGGGGCGACGGCCCTCTTCCCTCAAATCTTGTTCCTAAAAGCATTCCAAATTCGTATGACATCATTGTAAAACGATGACAAATACAATTAGCCGAATGAATGTATATAATACGAATCACTGATCACACTCACTGCTTCTTATTGACAGAATCTATTAAAGCGTTGACCCACATTTCTTGCGCGCAACCAATTTCATCTCTCTCTCTCCTTTCTACTCCTCATTGACCACATTGACAATAAACATACATAGTACATAAGGTATTTATTTATTTATTTACGAAATATTATGAAATCAGCTCGTTACCAAAGTACTGCACATATTTACCAAAAAAATCACAAGACACACAGTATGGAAGAAGAAGAAACTCCCACAGTGAACGGTAAATTAAGAATTTCGCTGGTTATTTAGGTATGCGCTGGAGCCAGCAACAAAGAAACTAAGTATGAATACTTTTCCATTTCATTCTAAATTGGTGGGTAAACAGCGGCTGCGGTGAGGCAGTGTCAACACATGAGCAACAACGACGACAACATACAGCGAGTGAAAGGAACCTTTTTTAAGGGGCAGTGTCGGGTAAGAGCAATAAGGCAACAAGAGGCAGTACAGCGTGACCGACGATATTACAAACTAACAGGCGGTTGGGCTTAATAATACCGCTTGAAGAAAGTCGAGAGAGAGGGCTCCAAGGGAACTGAGTTGTTATTAAATATGAGTATATACATATATAGTAGTATATATTATGTATATGTAGATCTGTTGTTAAGCATGTAGGCGGTTTTGTGCGAAGATCAGCTCATCTTCATTACGAAAGGTATTCCCACAGCGAAAATGAAAATTTGGGCCAAAAGAAGAAGAAGCGGCTGTCGGAGACGCCCAACACACCGTGCTGCTAAGTGAAGTGTAGAACAGAAAACAAACAGACAAACAAAGCGGTTATTTAACAAAATCGTAACCACAACACCGCACCAATACAGCAACAACATAACTAAAATACCAACAATACACATAGCCGAAATCTTAATTGGCAACGGCGGAGTAACTGCAATTCTGGGTTGATTTAAATAATAATAAAATTTTACTTTTTATAGCAGAAGTTGCCATTTCATCAGAAAATTAGTAATGTCATGCGCCTTTGGAAAAAAAGATATACATATGTATGTATGTATTTATATGATGAAAGTGTGGTTGTAATTGATAGAAGGGTGAAAGAAAAGCAAAAAAAAATTAAGAAATACTGAAACAATGAGATGCAAACGAAAGGAAAAAGAACTGGCTCGCTGCTGTCACAAACTACCCAATACGGGCCCAATACGGACCACTAGCCTCGATTCAGTTACTTCATGCGGTCCATGATGTCATATGTGACTATAGTTTGCATATCATTATCTGTGTAGGAATACGTGTATGTAACCGTAAGTAAACCGCTGGGCTGAGTGCTAGTTCAGCCCATCAATGACTTCAGCCTTATTGTAGTCAAGCGGTTATTGCAATTCTGTAGAAGTGCAGTGAATAATTTAAGCATAATAACAATGAGTGGAAGATAACCATTTTTAAGATCTAAATTACTATATTAGCCATATGGGGGATAGAATAACATATAGAACTATTTTTTCCCAAAATTCAGCATTTAAAAGTCATTCAAAGTAGTAGAAATTTTTAAATTATTCCCCTATAGACGATGTCTACATCAATTCCATTCCTTTTTGGCACTAACCACATCATGGTTAATCCTTATGTGAGCACCCGGGTACCCGGGTGCCCACCTACACACTTTTCTGCTAGCAATCCGGTGAAATAATTTTTTATCGAACTGAGCTTCCGGATCCTTGCGATTAACTTCAAAAAGCTATTTCAAAAAATGGAAAAAAAGGAAGGAAAATTATGTATGAAATTAGGTAACTCGCGGGGATATTATACTCTTGTAAATGAGATTCAATACAGATAAATGTTATATAACGTGGGATAATAAATAACTAATAACATGAATTCGTAACATAAATTTATTAAAATCTTCATTAATTATTCAGCACAATCAGGACATATTACTTTATATACACGTAAATTTATTTTTCTTCAATGTATATGGGAGTAAGTATGTATTTAGCATAACAAAGTCGTAAAATAAGTTTCCATTGTTATATTTCGGAAACTTCCTTTGAACGGAGCTGTAAGTTCTTTTATTACTCTCTTTCCTTAATTTTTTTTCTCGAACATTGGCAGCGTTTTCAGTATCGCAAATCCACCAAATTTTGATGCCAATTTTTTCGAGTTTCAAAGGAATGTACTGTGTGAATTTTGTGTGCCTACGATAAGTATAATTTTCTATACTTTACTTTACCCAAATCTGCATTGAACATTGTCCATAAATCACGTATAGGAGTAGCTTTATCATTTTCTGTACATACTTGGCATGCGTTGGATAAAGATAAAGAGGATACGAGTTACTCTTCCACATATAGTATTATTGGCGCCAGAGCAAATGAGAATCCCAATGAACAAATACATTTCTTACACAGTAACCGAACTGCAACCTCTATTCGAATTAGGATTTTGCGCGTTATGATCTTTATAGTCGATTAGAGTTTTCTGTTTAGTATAGCGAACAATAAAATCAATTATTTCAACTGAGATTATAGTCCTAAATTTATCTCCTAACAATGTTCCTGTAGATCACAAAGATTTCTGTCTGTTGTGAGAACCAGTTTGTCGAATTTCAGGCGGTTCCTTACACCAGACAGTTCTGTTTTTTGCAATGTGTTCATCGCCATTTTCTATCCCCTATAGTCGATACACTTGCGGCTGTGTCCTCTGCTTCACTCTCTTCTGACTCACTGGTCATCTTCCCCGTACGGTGAAAGTCGTAATATCATTGGACAAAATTTTGCTCACCATCCGAATTGATGAGGTGAAATGATCTTCCATTACGAACTGCCAATTATTATCTCTCATAAATGCTCGAAAAGTCCAGTTATTGTTCGATTAATTAATGTCGATTCTAACGCAAAGCCGCTCTATGCACATCGACGCAGTCGACTTTCCGTGCTTTACACGATATTCCTCATCAACTGTTCACTTCTCACTGATTCACAGTTGCCAAACTGTGTATGTCACTGAAATAAGCCATTCTTCGATACTATACAACTACAAACATTTCGAATACTTGTCGACGTGTAAAGGTGAAAACTGACCATGTCCCACCCGTAGAGCGCGAGATTTCGCTATCACGATTTCTCTTCCAGAAAAGTAAAATGTGCGACAAGAGTCAAACACAGGTAAATTACTTGTTATATTCTCTTAAAAGAATTGTTAAACTGTTTTTTCATAATTTCGTTCGCTTCCAAACTTCGAAAGTGTTTTATTATAGTGATGGGTACCCGGGTACCCTGGGTGCTCATTAACGTGGCTAAAACTGGGTGCTCACATAAGGTTAAGAAAGCACATCTGCTTAACTTCAAAAAATAAAAAAACAAGTAAGGAAGGCAACCGAACATATTATACTCTTGCAACTTACAAGAATCAAAGCCAGGGAAATAGTGTAAAACCTCAATCTGAGGATCGAAATTCAGGCAATTTTGTATATGTATATACGTACATATACTATATATAACTCATTCACTGATAGACACATAAGGTTTGTTAGAAAAACGAAACCCGTTATATGTAGTATATGGTAGTTTGGGTAGTATCGACGAGATTTTATCTATATTTCCCTATACCACATACTATTAACATGTCACATACTAAAAAATTAATCAAAGTCAGCCGGATGTTCGACAATCCTGGTTTTAGTTATATGGGGAGTAAGTCAAGGTTTCTCTCAAATTTGTCTATTTTAGGCACAAAGATGTACGATACGAGTAAAACACGCTCTGTAATTTTCATTGATATAACTCAAATATTGGCCGATATATCCAGCATAAAGTCACCTGGAAGTTCGAAAATCGTTATATTAGGTATATGTGCGCTCAAGGAAGTATTGACCAGATGCAAGCCATTTTTAACATACAAACAAACCATTGTTACTAAGTACTATCCCTGAATTTCAATTATATATCTCACACTTTGACCGATATTTTCAATCAAAAGTCATCTATAGGTACTGGGGTCCAAATATTCGGTACCTAGGAGCTTAAATAGTTTTTGTTGCCTTTAAACAATTTTTGATCATAAGGTGGCATATACTTAAGATATTATTCGTGCAAAGTTTAATCCCGTTATATTAATTGCTTCTTGATTTGTGTACTGGAAAAGTGAACGAATCAAGTGGAAGTGGTCGAGTTGCGCTATACGGGAAATAAACGTGGTTATTGTCCGACTTCGCTGATTTTCACAGTGTGACATAGAAATATGAAAAGAATGCCACATACCAAATTTTTGTCGAAATCGGTCCCTATAAAGCCTTGTCAAACCATCCCGGCAGCAAATTTTTGCGTCTCTGGCGTCTTTAGTTATTGATTTGTCAAGCTTTTAATCGTTTTGAACAGTACCGTAATATGGGGTTTCCTCCGATTTCATCCACTTTCACACCATAGGTAGGAGTTCTTGTAATATTCGTGCTGAACGATTTAGTTGTTGTAGCTTTAGTGGTTCAGGTGATATATACTTTAAACTTGTTAGAGGGCGGCGCCACGCCCACTTTTTCAAAATTTTTTTCTCACAGGTGCTCTGGCTACTACGATGCCCTGTGCCAAATATGAGTTTATATCTTAATTTTGTTCTTAGTTACGGCACTTTATATGTTTTCGGTTAATGGCGATTTGTGGACGTGCCAGTGGTCCGATTACGCCCATCTACTAACTCGAACTTTTTTTCTACTAAGAAACCTGCACCAAGTTTCATCGAGATATCTCAATTTTTATTCAAGGACGGACGGACGGACAGACAGTCAACCGGTTATATATATAACTCTATATCTATCTCGATTAGTTTTAGGTGAAACGTACAACCGTTAGGTAAACAAAACTAAAATACTCTGTAGCAACTGGCTGCAAGAGTAAAAAATGTGTTCTTAATTTGGTAAAAATTGTGAAATTTGGTAAGTGACTGTACAAAATAATGTGCAGTAAACTTTTTACAGCGCGGCATCATGTCCACTTTTCAAAAATGTGTGAATCCCAACTGTAAATTTCCTATATCAAGTCCAAGTTATGGGTTATGCTGGCCATACATCGACCTATAGCTCCTTTGTTTAAGGGAAACTTGATATTCAATTTTGATACTTCATTAAGTCTAATGCGAGTTCAAGATAATGCCGGACAGAAGTAGAGTGGGTCTCCCAGCGGCTCTCTCATGCCTACTTTTCTGAAATGTCTGCATATGTCATCGTTACTAATGTACATTTGGCTCGCATATGATGCCGGTGAGTTGTGACCTGTCACTAGGCCAACAACCGTCCTACAATCTTCTCGTTTAATAAAATATCTGCATTTAGTCAAGTTATCGTTTGCACGGACAGACAGTCACCCGAAATACAACTCGTCTCATATAACTATAGATATCTCTCTATATAGAATATCCATCGCGATTAGTTTCAGGAAATACAAAACAACAGCAACATAGTCTGTGCAACGAGGCAAGGGATGAGACCAATAACAACGGCCAATTTTCTTTCCACTTCCCGTCTCATCATCACCTCCATTTTATGGTACAAACTCGCTGGCAACGTAACGCATTTCTCACATAAAATTAAGTTTCATTTAATTAGCGCGCAAAATATACAAGGCAACAACAAAAACAAATAAACGCTGATCAAGTTCAAATATCCACATGTTTGCAAATGGGTGCGTACTCACACATTTCGCAAACGCGAGAGTGTATGAGAGCTTGTGAGCAAACTCGGCCAAAAGTAGGTCAACGTTGCTGCTCTGACGTTCTTTTTCGAAAAAAAGCAAGAAAATAAAAACAGAAAAAATTCCGCAAATTATAAATTCACAACTGAAATGTAAAATGCAACAACAATAAAAAATACACTCTCATTTAGTAGTCATCACAACAAAAACAACGATTATGCCACAAATCGCCAGCAGAATAATCAAATAACAGAATATACTATAATTATCTATACAAACATACTTACACATCTACACTCCTATAAATTTACATATATGTAAATATATATATATTTTTTGTACAAAACATAACGGTTTAGCAAATAAAATGAGTTGCTAATTTTATTTTATATGCTTTCGCTGTTGCTTTCGTTAGTTTTGCGCCTTCATAATTTGCTACTTAGCACCGGTGGTCCGAGGCTTCGCCACAGACGGAAAACATTATTTCAAGGCAAGAACTAAGTATAACAACTTATTTGGTATGAAAAGTAACTGAATACAGGAATTTTCATTATAATTATCGCTTGTTTATATTGTCTAGAAGATAATTTTGAACACTGTGAATATTCATTAGTGTTTGAGATATGTTTTTCGTTTTTTGCGATGTCGAAATTTGTTGAGCAAAGAATTTGCATTAAATTTTGTTTACGGAATCAATTTTCTGCTGCGGATACGTTTAGGATGGTGCAGAAAGCCTTTGGTGATGAGGCTATGTCTAAAAAAAATGATTACAAGTGGTATAGTGAGTTCCAAGCCGGCCGTGAACGTGTCGAAGACGAAGAGCGTCCATGGCGACCATCAACCTCAACCGACGAAGCTTACATTCAACAAATCAAAGATTTGGTGTTGAAAAACAGTCGATTAACAATTAAAGACCTTGCTGATGAAGTTGGCATATCGAAAGGCTCAGCTAATACTATTTTGAAGGATGTTTTGGGCCTCAAGCGCGTCAAATCTCGACTGGTACCGAAAACATTGAATTTTTTGGAAAAAAGACGTCGCGTTGAAGTGAAACGATGCTTTCCGACTACCAGGGTGTCATGAAACGCATTATAACTGACGATAAGACTTGGATCTATGCTTACGACCCCGAAACAATCGATCAATCGAGCGAATATCGTGCCAAAAGAGAGCCGAGACCAAAAAAATCGCGCCAAAGTCGCTCAAAAATTAAGGTAATGTTGACTGTTTTCTTCGATTATCGTGTGGTTGTGCATTATTAATTCCTTCCAACCGGTCAAACAGTCAACAAGGAATATTATTTGAACGCTATGCGTCGTTTGCGTAACGCTATCGGCCTAAAAAGGCCGGAATTGTGGAAAGACAGTTCTTGGTTTTTACACCACGATAATGCACCATCCCATACTGCCCTCGTAATTGGTGATCATTTCGCCAAAAACTCAAACCATATCGTTCCGCAATTACCGTATTCACCTGATATGGCGTCGTGCGACTTCTGGCTGTTCACCAAGCTCAAAAGACCGCTCCAGGGACAGCGTTTTTATACGATAGAGAAGATTCAAGCCGCAGTGACGACGGAACTGAAGGCCATCCCGGAAAGTGACTAAAACCAGTGTTTCGAAAATTGGAAAATCCGTTGGCATAAGTGCATTGCATCGGGAGGGGATTACTTTGAAGGGGATGAAATTGATTTGGAAGAATAAATAAAGAATTTTCAAAATAAATACAATGTCACCTTATTTTTTGGGCACAGTAGTAAATGTGACTGACAGTACTACCAACCTAAAAAAAAAAATAATTCTCCAAATCCTTCGACGCGCGCAGTTTAAATTCAAATGTCACCTTATTTTTTGGGCACAGTAGTATATCTTTTTATGGAAAAGAATGAAACCGTATTCTAAACATAACTTTCCAAAGGTATATCACAACATATAACGGATTAATTTAGACAGTATCTCCTTTGACGATAGTCCCAATAAAAGAGGAAGGACGTTTGAGCCGAAATTCATGCAACTCTCAATAGATTCCAGAAAATCGAGTGTAAAATAATTATTGATCTAAGAACTATGAAGTACGATACCACCAGTCAGTCAGTGACACCTGGGGGGGGGGGGACGACGACATAAATAAATTAAGAATTTTAAAATTATTAATAAAATCTTACTGTTTTTTGCTCATAGTTATGTAACGTCGTAGTAGAGTCGATTATTACATACTCTTAACATAATAAGGTCTTAATTTATATGAAACTACTATAAATAGATCAAAAACTCTGTTTTATTCCGAGTATCTTTTTTTTCTCAATGAATCAAAAATTAACAATTTCGTGTTCGGCACTGCAACCGATGAGTGGCGCGTAAGAGATTAAAAAACGTTAGCGGACGCTAATGCTTAAGTATGATGACCCCTTTTCATTCCTTTTACTTTTCTTCTAATTCTTTATATTATTCATGTATTTACATATACTTAGTACATGTGTATGTATATATTTTAAGCATGCTTTGTGCGTTATTTATTTGCGGGTTTTGATTCATTTTTATATTGGCCAAGTTAATAATGCATGAAAGTGAATCAGAATACAAACTGAATTTGTACCGTCTTTCTTTCTTTATTTTCTCTTTGTCGTATTTACGTGCATAGTTTGATTTTCTTCCAACACCCCTCTCTCGCCCTAGCATACTTTCGTTAGCTTCCGCTTTTGCTAAATTTACCGCTTTATTTTCAAGTTCTTTTCCTCGACCCTTTTCGCCATTATTTGTTTTTGTGCAGTGTCCAATAAGTGGGATGTCGTGGCACAGAACTTGTTTTTTTTAGTTAGCCGCTTTACTCGCCATATACTTACATATGTATATGTATATTAAACGAAAGCGACATCGCTGACATACATTTTTAATAGCAATCAAGTCTTTTAATGACTTTCGTATACTTGTAGAGCTATGTATGTATGTGTCGTATTAATTATACCATATACATAGGTTACATATAATAAACTTATTTATATAAACAAAATACAAAGCAAAACGTTGATGTGTATTTCGCGTTATCTCCTTCTTCTTCTTCTTCTGTGTGGCAATCGTTTCATTCCCACATACATAGGTACATATAATACTCACTTATATACAAAAGTTGATGTGTATTTCGGTTAGTGTGGCAACTAGGTAGAATTTTAATTTGATATAACTTTTTACCATATATAGCAATATATATGAAGGTTTTAATGGCCAATTCTATATATCGAGAAGTATAATTATCTATAATGGCAACAACTTGACGATGTCATAGTTTACGAGCTTAAAACAAGTAGCTGTGATAATTATATCGTCAATCAAGTTGTTGTTGTTATAGCACCAGACAAATATCCGAAATTATTTGGCGAATGCTGCTGAGTTGTTAGTTCTTATCCCCATACAAGTATAATTAAATTCGGGTCCCTACTGCTGACGGAACGAGTGTTGATTTTACTCCAAACTTTATTAGTTTAGATGGGAATTTATTGATTTTTTTCAGCCAATACAATTGAGTTAAGACCAAAATTTTTTATCCCAGACAAGAAAAAGACTAAAGAACGAGATCAGGCTAGCTGCAATTAGTATATTTTAGATCAAAACTTTTATTCATAACTCTGCATTCTCCACAGTAGTTCAAAATTAAAATGTTCTTAAAGTTTTATCGGAAAGTAATCGATTTTATTTTATTATTATTTAAAATTTCGGGTGTAACCGAACATAACCATTAAAGCCGGGGAAATACCTTCAGAATTTTGAAGGAAGCTTGTCCACTTACATAATTTAACTAAAATATCACCAACATAAACTGTTTAATGACATGTGGGAAGTCGAATATTAGGCATAAAAGGTCTGGTTTGTTTTCACGACCTTTTGATATTAGTGAGGTAGGCTCGAGAATATATCTTGAAGCAATTCTATACATTTATAACTCACATATTGACCGACATATTCGGCATGAGGTTTGTTAGAAAGACGAAAATCATTATACTATATGTGGTATGTGGGAGTTTGGGGAATTTGTGGACCAATTTCACATATTTACGGCATTAAACTAAAGTATATCCTAAATTATATGTTCAGTTAAATTTGCTGAGATAACTTACGTATTGACCGATATATACGTTATAAAACCAACCGGAAGTTTGAAAATCTTATAAGGTTCATGGAAGATAGGGGTAGCATTCGACCATTTTCCCTACTTTTGGCATTACTAACTATTATTAACAGAAACAGATGCTGAGTTTCATTAAGTAGAAATTAGATTAAAATTATGTTTAATGGGAAGTAGACGTGGTAATGTAGGAAGATTACGATAATATTACCTACCAAATTTGATTGAACTCGTTCGTGTAGGATTCAAGATATAGACTTTAACCTAAATGGCTGCTCATCGTCCAAATTTGACATCCGGCTCCTATAAAAACCCTCTAGTACCATCTCGATATGTTCAAAAAGCTAAGCTATCGGGTCTCATATAAGGAAGTCCATTAATTTTCGAGTAGATTGCTTTCTTTAATGTCTATCGCTATACGGCATTAGAAAGACAAGGTTTTTTGCAAAAAAAACTCCTCAGACAGTTGACAATGATGATTGACTCAGTAATGTTTCAGCTTGATTCAAATATGGAGACGGCTTAGAACACCGCTCCGTTGTGTTACCAGAAACTTCTCCATAATAGATCATAACACCCTTACAAATGACAAAGCATTACAAATGACAAGCAGTTTTGGCTGTATGTCCTGGTTCCCAGAAGGTAAGACTGCCGATATGTTTCATTGTCAATCTTGTAAATGCTGATCAATGGAGGAGAAAGTGTCTGGATGTCTCCACCTAACCCTACTCTATACAACTTTGAAACTTGCCTCCTCTTTTTAACCTTACCACATGAATGCCTTTCGAACAAAGTTCAGTAAGAACCCCTACTATTGCGGCAAGATGAACTTTGCTGAGAGCAAGTGATTCAGATAATCTCCTATCTCGTTCTACCCTAGGCCAAAAAGATCTTGCAGTGCAGTGCCGCTGGTGCGGGTGCTTGACCTACGCTTAGTGAGGACATACACTCCTTGACTAGCTTAGAGCGCACAGTTAGCGAGCACAGCTTTTGCCAATCTCTTGTCGGAGTAAATGCTTATCTCCCTGAAAGAGGCTGCACTTCGTAGCAGTACGTCAACCGCATCCTTAATAGCAGCCATTCTGACTCAAAAACTCTCTCTCTTCTCTTCGACGCAGTGATCCAAGTGATACAGTTGAAGGAAGAGGGAATTTAAAATAGAACATTATTGACTTCACTACCGTTTCATATAGCTAAAACATCATCTTACGATAACATTAAGCGAAAACGGTCAAATCACGAGGAACCCGTGCAAATAAGGCAACACAGAATTGACGATCAGAGGGGTTTGATATGTATTTCGTGGGATTGGCAGGGAACCATCTACAATGAGCAGTTCCTCTACCGCCAAACTCTTAAATCGAATCTGTACTGTCAACAATTGTACCGTCTAAGGCAAACCATCGCCCAGAAACAGCCAACTTTGGTCAATGGGAAGGGAATTGTGTTCCGTCGAAACTGAAGCTCCAGAAGCTGCGGAAGGTAGGTTTGGAATTCCTTATGTATCCACCTTTTAGTTCGTACCTGGCACCATGTGATTACTACCTGTCATATTCATGAAATCATCTAACTCCTTCTTCATTAAAAATTTAATTTGTTTTTTGGTACTCATTCACTCAGTGCATTTCCCTCAAAAAAGCAACTAATATAGTTAAATAGTTTCATAAAGATAAACAAATTTTAATTTCAAATTAAAACAAGTAAGGAAGGGCTAAGTTCGGGTGTCACCGAACATTTTACACTCTCGCATGGTAAAGTGATAATCGAGATTTCATAATACGTCATTTACGAAATACCGTATTTTTGTAACAATTGGTTCCTAATGTTTATACTACAGAGAAGGCATCAGATGGAATTCAAAATAGCTTTATATTGGAAGAAGGCGTGGTTGTGAACCGATTTCACCCATATTTCGTACATGTCATCAGGGTGTTAAGAAAATATTATATACCGAATTTCAATAAAATCGGTTTAGTAGCTCCTGAGATATGGTTCTTGGTCCATAAGTGGGCGGCGCCACGCCCATTTTCAATTTAAAAAAAAAGCCTGGGTGCAGCTTCCTTCTGCCACTTCTTCTGTAAAATTTAGTGTTTCTGACGTTTTTTGTTAGTCGGTTAACGCACTTTTAGTGATTTTGAACATAGCCTTTGTATGGGAGGTGGGCGTGGTTATTATCCGATTTCTTCCATTTTTGAACTGTATATGGAAATGCCTGAAGAAAACGACTCTGTAGACTTTGGTTGACATAGCTATAGTAGTTTCCGAGATATGTACAAAAAATTTAGTAGGGGGCGGGACCACGCCCACTTTTCCAAAACAATTGCGTCCAAATATGCCCCTCCCTAATGTGATCCTTTGTGCCAAATTTCACTTAATATCTTTATTTAATTTGTTATGACACTTTATAGGTTTTCGGTTTCCGCCATTTTGTGGGCGTGGCAGTGCATCTTCGAACTTAACCTTCTTATGGAGCCAAGGAATACGTGTACAAGTTTCATCATGATATTTTTATATAGCTTGCAAATCCGGAGTTTCGACTCTAATCAGGTATATATAACAATCTGACTTTTAATTTTAGGACTTACAAACAACCGTTATGTGAACAAAACTATAATACTCTTCTCGTTAGCAACATTGTTGCGAGAGTATAAAAAATTACGTTTGCTTGAAAAGTATTACACTAGTTTACAATCATTTTGCGACTGTGATGTTAAAGAAGGTTTCTTGCTAATTTTGTTTTTCTAAAACCGAAAAATGTAGTAAAAATTTTCTAACAAATTGGATTTTTTGTGTTGTCAAAGGGTGTAGAGGTCAAACCACCACCATTTACTAATATGACAAAAATAGCTGACACCTCAAATACCCCACAGACCTCTTAGCATAACATTCGCTAAATTGCTGAGGATGGTTATTAGAGGTTAAGCCGGATATATCACAATTGTTGTGCAAAAAACTGCACTAACTCTTAACCTCTTTACTTAATGAACTATAATTTGTCAAAATATAAAGCATAATTTTAGGCGCTAGAGAAAATCAGCAAGTGCTAATGAATAAGAATAGAGTAGAATAGCTTCAAAATAGTTAAGTTCAAATGTAAAAAGATGGCAGGTGAAGATGAATCATTATCTTTATTGATTTATTTATACTAGTTGTGTGTCCCATTCTGGAGACTTCACGGTTTAGCCTATTACTGCTGCTGCTTGTATGCTTACTTTTGTGACCGCGTGTAAATATTCAACTGCAATTAACTCACCAATACATGGACATATTCTACACAATACTCAATAGCATGTGTTTTCCGAACGACTCGCTTATCGCAAAAGAGATCGAATATATACATATATATGTATATGTAAGTAAATATTGGCAATTATTGTTGTTATTAGACAAGTATGGGACGGCATATCGATCAGTCGGCAAACTGAGCGCGTTCTGGTATTACGACAGCTCACGACAGTGTTTGTACAGTAAAGAAACGTTTTGTTATTTCTGCATATATACATATATATATGTATATGAGTATATTATTGTTTTGTTTCAAATTGTGTTTTTTGTTTATACTAAATTGAAACTTTAATACCTTCATATATAAATAAATATGTCCAATGAAGGCAATCTTCATGTTGTTGTGTTTGTCTTGCTCTCAATTGTGGGTGGGCAAAGCAACGGTAAGCATTGTTTTTTATAAACTTAAACTTTTATTCCAATAACTGTAACATCTTCTTTATAAATCAATTAATTTAATTAAAGCAACAATAAAGGTTAATTTCGGTTACTAAGCTATAATGCTCCTCCCAATTGAAAAATTTGTCCGTACAAAAAGTGGATTTTGATCGGTCAATTTGTATGATAGCTATTTGCTATAGTGGTACGATCTGAACAATTTAATCAGAGATTGTAACGTTGGTTTGGAGATACTAAACCATATCAGATTTTGTGAAAATACCTTAAACCACCAGAGTAATATTTCAGATTGCTTTTTTCGTGCTGAGTAACTCCTGCGACTCTTCTACTTAACGATTTTGTACTCTCCTAAGTAAGCATCTACAAAATACCTGATGTAATCTTTCTCATTAAATATACAAACATACTTTCTAAGAAACTGAGTCAATATGAAAAGCTATTTCTGTACCCGAAGGGTTTTAAATAGCTGCCGGTGTTCTATACTTACTCATCATTTTAAGCTCTACTTATTGTTCGTAAATATCTAGAAATATCTGATTTCAACTATTTTCATTGGTCTCATTTTCTAAATCGGTAACTCCGAGTATAAAGATAACCCATATAAAGTTTGCATTTGACTGGTGACGGTCAAAGGTCACACGAGCAAAATTTAGAGTTTTCACTGGAGAGTAGAAAAATTAATTCTTACAGTCAGGAACAAAACCCCATGTAACCAAAAGATATATTTATCTTAAAAGTTGATCTTAAATATTTAGTCTCTCTAGAAAAATCTGCGCTTTATGCTCCGAGTAAAGATACATTGGAAACCGAAATTTATGTATACTCGAATGTTATTTTTTTGACTATAATGGCATCTGCATACCGTTTACGGTCAGGCATTCTTAACATAAACCACAATGCCATTTATAAAAATTCAAAAATGGGGAGAGGAAGAGAGAAATGGCAGCAAATGTAATAGTAGGGTGGTCTGAAAACATCAAATGAATTTCTCAGCTGAAAACAAAAGAAGAAGTCTTCACAAGTCCTGAGTCCCACTAAGAGAATCCAAAACGAAAACTCGGAATTTGAGGAATATTTTTCGAAAAAGCCACAATGCTGGCACCACTTATCAGAAAGCTTTCACAATTATACATTTTAATGTACGGAGAACTCAAATTTTAATCGTACTCGGAGCTTTTTCCGGTTATAAAATTTTTTTTTAATTCAACAACAGCGGAAGGTGTTGCCGTAAATATTCAAGGTAATCCAAAGTTTATATTTACAATTCATGCATTTGAAGTTGTTAGAGGTAAATCAGAAACCTGAAAGCTTTAAAGCTATAGGTTAACAAGAGAGTATGCGAAGTAAGCTCAGAAAAATAAACGAAGGAAACAGTGTTCCTTAAATATATGGACCACTGCAGCATTATAAACTTCAATCTCTTCGATAATTGCCGGCAGTGACTTAAAAGCCTTCAGATAAAGCCCGGACATACTATATACATATGTATGTATATGGTATGTATATACTATGAAATAATTCTCAAAAAGCCGTACAGCTCTCTGGAGCGCGCCCGCTTTTAACCAAAAAAAGAAAACTTCAAATAAATGGTTTTTATTTATACATATGTATGTGATCTCCTGTAGCCATAGACTGCAACAACGCCAGAGGTGAATGTAAGGAGCTTCAATATTGCCCTTCTCTATACATATCCAAAATCGATACAAACTCCATACTTTTTTGTGATAAATCGAAGGGTATCGTCTGCTGTCCACGAACGGAGTTTGCCTTTGAGCTACAAAGTCAGGTCTCTGATACAGATACATACGCTGAAAAGGGTAAACTCTTTATATTGCAAATTTCAACATTCATTATTAAACGAAAAAATATATTTTGTAGCATGTTCTGAGTATGCAAAGTTTGCGCCCAGTTCTTGTTCAGAACCACTGATTTATGGAGGTGTGAAAGCCAAGCCAAAGGAATTCCCCTCGATTGCACTGCTTGGATCAAAAGATAATACCGGACAGATAGATTGGTACTGTGGTGGCACTTTGATAAGCAGACGCTTTGTCGTTACGGCAGCGCATTGTTTCCGAATGTAAGTAAGTGTGTATAAAAACTCTCCAAGTTCAAGACAATCAAACGAACAGCTAGCATAAGTCACAGATAACCTTTGTAATTTTGTGAAGAACCAAAAATCATTCGATGAATGTCGAAGTATAAGAAATACTATAAAGGAGTATTAAAAAGAACTAGAAACAAGTAAGAAGTGATTGAGGTACAGCGCGATCGAACATTAAACACCTTCACGTTTGATAGAAGGTAATCATTTCCCATAACCCATTTCCCATGTACCTATTATAATTTGACCTTAACAGTAGTTTTTTCAAATTCAAAAATATTAGTACTTAAGTGAAATAAATGAGAAGTTCGGATGGTTTGCTCTAACAACTTATTAAAAAAAATCGAAACTTCCTCAGTCTCGCTGATGACGGCTCTATAATCGTTGCGGTCACCCGATTCCCACCCAGTCCTATCTGTGGTCCTTCCTCCACAACAAAACTATCAAATCTCTAATTATATATGTAACTATTTCCTCTAAGTAATTCAGTTATTTTTCACACATTTTCGTAACATTCTCTTACAGTGCCAGTAGCCTAAATATCGTACGCTTGGGCGAATTGGATTACAGTACTACGAATGATGCCACACAAACACAAGATTTCAATGTATTACATGCAGTTTTACATCCAAGCTACAATTTGGATCGGTACAATGATATTGCACTGATCGAACTCGACCACGATGCAATACTTAATGAGTATGTCATTCCGGCCTGCTTGCCATCAAAAACTGCTAGGTATAAAAACTTCACAGCTGTTGGTTGGGGTAAAACCGAGAGAGGCATCTCATCGCCACATCTGCTCAAGGTAGCATTGGATTTGTTTACCGGCGACCAATGTACTACATCTGTACCGGTAGAAGAAAATCTCGAAATGGGCCTTAAAGAACGCACTCAAATCTGTGCTGGCAGTTATCAGCATGGTATTGACACATGCAACGGTGACTCTGGTGGACCGCTTTATGTGCAGCATAAAAAATATCCTTGCATGTTGCAAGTAGCCGCCATTACTTCGTTTGGTTATGTGCAATGTGGCACAGCTGGCATCCCTAGTATCAATACGAAGGTGAACTTGTATTTAGACTGGATTGAGAATGTGGTGTGGAATGCGAGCCCATTGTAAAAATAAAGCAAAAACTTAAACAGATCTTTTAGTTTTCTAAAATCCAAGGAAGCACTTTTGAATGAAAAATCTCAAATAGAACAGTAAGGAAAAGCTAAGTTGGGCTTTAACCGAACATTGCACACTCTTCTAACATGCAGGGATTAAAGCCAGGGAAGTACCTTAAGGTACATAACGCTTTTTAGTTATATAGAGTCTAGGGCGCATTTTCATCCGATTTTATTCATTCTAAGCACAAAAATACACCGTCATAAGAAAAACACGCTCTTTCAAATTTGGTTGATCTATGCGGTACAAAGTCGCTCGGAAGTTAGAAAATCTATATATTAGGTATAAAGGGGCTAAGGGAAATATTCATCCAATTAAGCCCATTTTTGACACACAGTGTCAGCTTCACGGCTTTAGCATGTCCAAAATTGACATTTGTAGAAACTGTTTTATATGCTCTGACACAGAAAGACAGCCGTGATACACAATTTTATAGTGGCAAATATCGTCGATGAAGTCATAATTGGTGTAGACTTTCTAGCAAATCAAGGAAAAAATTTACTTGGAAAACAGGATTATGACTTATACAAATATGGAAGTGTTCGGATATGATAACAAATATTAACTGAGACGAGCGATAATAACAATAAGCCAGCAGAGTCCAGCAAAATCAGAAGCAGTTATTTTGGCAGAAATAGAAATAGTCTCCCTATGGGAAAAACAAGTTGTGGATTCTCGAAGCGACAATGGCTATGACAGGACAACATAAACGTGTTCCAGTAAGAGTACTTAATCAGTTGAAGCCACCAGTCAAACTTTCCAGAGGAGCTATATTAGGACAGTGTCAAGAGATTGAGGCCATGATAAACTGTGAAATACGTCTTGAGGAATATTCCATTGACAAAAACGACATATCGAGCAAAATGAATGCATGAACCAAGAAACTAGAAGCAAGCCATCAAAATACGGCTAAACAACTTTTTCTTAGATACCCAACCATTTTCGATAAAGACAGGTGATGCAAGACCAATCTGTAGGTCTTCTCAAGCAAGCTTCTTTAGCAAAAAGTGAAGTTATAAGCCAAACCATACGGGAAATGAGCGAAAGCGGCGTAATTCTAACTTCAGCGAATCCATGGAATTCACCTGTGGTACTTGTAAAAAAAAAACAAGTAAGGAAGGGCTAAGTTCTGGTGTCACCGAACATTTTATACTCTCGCATGATAAAGTGATAATCGAGATTTCATTATACGTCATTTACATATTTTCCAAATACCGTATTTTTGTAAAGTTTTATTCCGCTATCATCATTGGTTCCTAATGTATATACTCGTATTATACAGAAAAGGCATCAGATGGAATTCAAAATAGCGTTATATTGGAAGAAGGCGTGGTTGAGAACCGATTTCACCCATATTTCGTGCATGTCATCAGGGTGTTAAGAAAATATTATATGCCGAATTTCATTGAAATCGGTCGAGTAGTTCCTGAGATATGGTTTTTGGTCCATAAGTGGGCGAGGCCAAAAAAAGCCTGGGTGCAGCTTCCTTCTGCAATTTCTTCCGTAAAATTTAGTGTTTCTGACGTTTTTTGTTAGTCGGTTAACGCACTTTTAGTGATTTTCAACATAATCTTTGTATGGGAGGTGGGTGTGGTTATTATCCGATTTCTTCCATTTTTGAACTGCATATGGAAATGCCTGAAGAAAACGACTCTGTAGAGTTTGTATAAAGAGAGATATGTACAAAAAACTTAGTAGGGGGCGGGGCCACGCCCACTTTTCCAAAAAAATTACGTCCAAATATGCCCCTCCCTAATGCGATCCTTTGTGCCAAATTTCACTTTAATATCATTATTTATGGCTTAGTTATGACACTTTATAGGTTTTCGGTTTCCGCCATTTTGTGGGCGTGGCAGTGGGCCGATTTTGCCCATCTTCGAACTTAACCTTCTTATGGAGCCAAGGAATACGTGTACCAAGTTTCATCATGATATCTCAATTTTTACTCTAGTTACAGCTTGCACGGACGGACGGACAGACTGACGGACAGACAGACAAACATCCGGATTTGAACTCTACGCGTCACAATGATCACTTTGGTATATATAACCCTATATCTGACTCTTTTAGTTTTAGGACTTACAAACAACCGTTATGTGAACAAAACTATAATACTCTCCTTAGCAACATTGTTGCGAGAGTATAAAGATGGCAGCATGAGGTTTTGTGTGGACTATAGAAGGTGATGTAACGAAGAAAGACAGTTATCCACTACCTATAATTGATGGCACGTTGGACTTGTTATTAGGCACAAATTGGTTCTCAACATTTGATTTGAAAAGTGGCTATTGGCAAGTGGAGGTAAATAAAGAAGACAAAAAGAGACAGTTTTTAGCGTAGAAGCCGGGCCATGACAATTTATCGTAATGCCCTTTAGATTATGTAACGCTCCTGTTACCTTTGAGAGACTTATGGATCAGGTTTTAAAAGAATTTCACTGGAATACCTGTTTGGTCGTCGAGAATCGTGTAGGATAAAAATTGCGATGAACTTGGAAATGGTTTTTCAATGAATAGCTAGTGCTGGTCTAAAGCCCTGAGAAAGTGTTCCCTTTTCAAAAAGGAAGTAAGCCACTTTGGATACAACAGAGGGCATTTGTGGAATAAGGAACAGGAAGTGGCTTTCCAAACGCTGAAAAATCGGCCAATGTTAGCCTACCACAGGATCGGCCCCAGGATCAGCGTTTATTTTGATTACGGGATATAGTCGGTATGCAGAATCCAATGTGTTTTAACGTGGGTATCTGCCTAAGGAGGCACAAATCTACGGTGTTTTCTATTACTAGAAACACACAGATCAAAACAGTGCGTTGATCAGCGCCCCAAAGCGTAAGTATGTGCACCCACACCACACTCTAGAAGAAGTAAGGCATGAGTGACGCCACACACACATACACTTTGGTTCCAATTGGTAGGGTGAAAACCAAAGGAACACCCTTTCCACCTTGGTCGGGTTCGAGGCCCATCTAAAACCTCTGCCGTACTCTGGGTCCGGCACCCGGCCGCAGTGCGACTCCACATTGGACTAATGTCCTTCCTGCATTTAGGTTTAAACCACAGCCACCACGAATCTCCCCAAAGAGCCAAACCCAATGAGCAGACTGAAGTGAACTTCAGGGGCGGCTGCTCCCCGTGGTACCATGTTTTAGTCTTTGGTGTGACCTGTATCCCAAGCTTGCGCTTAAGCTACTGCCAGTCGAGCCCCCAAGAATTCCAAGGAATTCTTAAGAACCCGACTGTATGATTTTTGTTGTCGCTTGAAACTCTAGTATTTGTTATATAGTCGGTATGCAGTAGGTGACGCATTAAAGTCGGACAATAAGCTAGCCAGAGAGCAAATATTATGTCAGGACAGTAGGCACGATGGACCGTCGTTGCTGTAGTGTGGAATACAGACATTTCTCAAACGCTGAGGCTAAAGAGAACATTTTAGATGCCCGATTAATGACAGCAACTTTATACTGGAATCCAGAGAACTACGAAAATTACAGTAAGAAGATCCAAAATGGAAATGTGTTATACATACATGGAGTGGAGATGAAAAAACGTCCAACTAAAGAAGAAATATCTGCAGAAAGCCCAGTTGCAAAGGCATATTGGACACAATGGAAGAATTTAAAGTGCCTGCTTCGCATATGGGACAGCGAAGATGGACAAACTTTCCAAAATCGAATGATTGTTCCCAATGTAAGAATTCACGAGGTTCTCAACGAACTGCACAACAGTCCAAATGGAGGACACATGGAAATAACTAAAACCCTGGAAAAATTAAAACAAAGATTTTATTGAGTTGGGTTTCGGCAATCAGTTACGGAATGTATTTCCAATTTTGCTGGTTGCATTGCAGTCAAAGGGCCGAGGTCCTGGACTCTTGACCAGATGAAGCAGTACAATTCGAGTGCGCCGTTTGAGCGAATTGCCATGGACCTAGCTGGTCCTTTCCTTACCAATTAGGAAACATAAATACATATATGTTTTGTTAGTCATGGACTATTTCACCTACAAGTATAATAGATGTGGTGTTCCAATAGAATTACATTCTAGAAGAAATTTTGAAGGAGCTCTAAGGAAAGAGATGTGCCAGAAACTGTTCATAAAATTTATGGAAAGCAGGATTAATTAAATCCAAACTGAATATGTATACTATAAGTTCATGTGCCAAGCAGTAACCTTTTTATTTGTGTTGAGTTGGTTGGTTGGTTCGTATGATGTTAACTAATTTATATTTTGCTGTGCCAAATGGAAAGTAAAATTTTACCATTTTAAATGAAATCCTTTGATAACAGTTTATATTAACTAAAAATTGAATCCTTTAAATACATTTTTCTTTTCTGAAAAGTGAAAATTCAAACACCCAAAATTTTAGAATTGTTTTCAATTAAGAATTTATTTTAGAGATCATATTATAGATTTCATATTTATTATATTTTTTCTAGTTTCCTAAAAAATAAAAATAAAGAAGACGACATGAAATATTTGTCCATCGATTGGCGCACAGCCTTACTGGCAGAGATAAAGAGATGTTCAACTCCTCTCTCACTGGAAATGAGAGAACAATTGATAAACGTCAAAACCTCCTGAACTTTGACAGTTGATCGAGTTCTGGAGGTTTTGACGTTTAGCAATTGGAAACGAGCGATGGCCACATTGAAATCTTACCAAACAAGTAAGGAAGGGCTAAGTTCGGGTGTCACCGAACATTTTATACTCTCGCATGAAAAGTGATAATCGAAATTTCATTATCCGTCATTTACATATTTTTCAAAAACCGTATTTGTGTAAAGTTTTATTCCGCTATCATCATTGGTTCCTAATGTGTATATTATACAGAGAAGGCATCAGATGGAATTCAAAATAGCGTTATATTGGAAAAAGGCGTGGTTGTGAACCGATTTCACCCATATTTCATACATGTCATCAGGGTGTTAAGAAAATATTACATGCCGAATTTCATTGAAATCGGTCGAGTAGTTCCCGAGATATGGTTTTTGGTCCATAAGTGGGCGACGCCACGCCCATTTTCAATTTTTAAAAAAAGTTTGGATGCAGCTTCCTTCTGCCATTTTTCTCGTAAAATTTAGTGTTTCTGACGTTTTTTGTTTGTCGGTTAACGCACTTTTAGTGATTTTCAACATAACCTTTGTATGGGAGGTGGGCGTGGTTATTATCCGATTTCTTCCATTTTTGAACTTTATATGGAAATGCCTGAAGGAAACAACTCCATAGAGTTTGGTTGACATAGCTATGTTAGTTTCCGAGATATGTACAAAAAACTTAGTAGGGGGCGGGGCCACGCCCACTTTTTCAAAAACATTATGTCCGAATATCTTCTTCTTAATTGGCGTAGACACCGCTTACGCGATTATAGCCGAGTTAACAACAGCGCGCCAGTCGTTTCTTCTTTTCGCTACGTGGCGCCAATTGGATATTCCAAGCGAAGCCAGGTCCTTCTCCACTTGGTCCTTCCAACGGAGTGGAGGTCTTCCTCTTCCTCTGCTTCCCCCGGCGGGTACTGCGTCGAATACTTTCAGAGCTGGAGTGTTTTCATCCATCCGGACAACATGACCTAGCCAGCATAGCCGCTGTCTTTTAATTCGCTGAACTATGTCAATGTCGTCATATATCTCGTACAGCTCATCGTTCCATCGAATGCGATATTCGCCGTGGCCAACGCGCAAAGAACCATAAATCTCTCGCAGAATTTTTCTCTCGAAAACTCGTAACGTCGACTCATCGGTTGCTGTCATCGCCCAAGCCTCTGCACCATATAGCATGACGGGAAATATGAGCGACTTATAGAGTTTAGCTTTTGTTCGTCGAGAGAGGACTTTACTTTTCAATTGCCTACTCAGTCCGAAGTAGCACCTTTGGCAAGATCAATCCTGCGTTGGATTTCCAGGCTGACATTATTGGTGGTGTTAATGCTGGTTCCTAAATAGACGAAATTATCTACAACTTCAAAGTTATGACTATCAACAGTGACGTGAGAGCCAAGTCGCGAGTGCGACGACTGTTTGTTTGATGACAGGAGATATTTCGTTTTGCCCTCGTTCACTACCAGACCCATTTTCTGTGCTTCCTTGTCCAGTCTAGAGAAATCAGAGCTAACGGCGCGGATGTTGAGGCCGATGATATCAATATCGTCGGCATACGCCAGCAGCTGTACACTCTTATAGAAGATGGTACCTTCTCTGTTTAGTTCTGCAGCTCGAACTATTTTCTCCAGGAGCAGGTTGAAGAAGTCGCACGATAGGGAGTCGCCTTGTCTGAAACCTCGTTTGGTATCGAACGGCTCGGAGAGGTCCTTCCCGATCCTTACGGAGCTTTTCGTGTTGCTCAACGTCAGTTTACACAGCCGTATTAGTTTTGCTGGGATACCAAATTCAGACATCGCGGCATAAAGGCAGCTCCTTTTCGTGCTGTCGAAAGCAGCTTTGAAATCGACGAGGAGGTGGTGTGTGTCGATTCTCCTTTCACGGGTCTTTTCCAAGATTTGACGCATGGTGAATATCTGGTCGGTTGTTGATTTTCCAGGTCTGGAGCCACACTGATAAGGTCCAATCAGTTTGTTGACGGTGGGCTTTAATCTTTCACACAATACGCTCGATAGAACCTTATATGCGATGTTGAGGAGGCTAATCCCACGGTAGTTGGCGCAGATTGTGGGGTCTCCTTTTTTATGGATTGGGCATAGCACACTTAAATTCCAATCGTTGGGCATGCTTTCGTCCGACCATATTTTACAAAGAAGCTGATGCATGCTCCCTATTAGTTCTTCGCCGCCGTGTTTGAATAGCTCGGCCGGTAGTCCGTCGGCCCCTGCCGCTTTGTTGTTCTTGAGGCGGGCAATTGCTATTCGAACTTCTTCATGGTCGGGTAATGGAACGTCTGCTCCATCGTCATCGATTGGGGAATCGGGTTCTCCTTCTCCTGGTGTTGTGCGTTCACTGCCATTCAGCAGGCTGGAGAAGTGTTCCCCCCATAATTTAACTATGCTCTGGGCATCAGTGACTAGATCACCTTTGGGGGTTCTACAAGAGTATGCTCCGGTCTTGAAACTTTCTGTAAGCCGCCGCATTTTTTCGTAGAATTTTCGAGCATGTCGGCCAGCTTATCAAGCTCTTCGTACTCACGCATTTCGGCCTCTTTCTTCTTCTATCTGCAAATGCGTCTCGCTTCCCTCTTCAACTCTCGGTATCTATCCCATCCCGCACGTGTAGTGGTCATCGTAACGTTGCGAGGTAGGCAGCTTGTTTTCTCTCCGCTGCGACACGGCACTCCTCGTCGTACCAGCTGTTCTTTTACTCTTTCCGAAAACCAATGGTTTCGGTTGCAGCTGTACGTAAGGAATTTGAAATGCCGTCCCACAGTTCCCTTATACCGAGTTGTTGACTAGTGCTCTCAGAGAGCAGGAGTGCAAGCCGAGTAGAAAATCATTCGGCTGTCTGTTGTGATTGCAGCTTCTCGACGTCGAACTTTCCTTGTGTTTGTTGGCGTGCGTTTTTTGCTGCACAGCGGCGAGAGCGAATCTTAGCTGCAACAAGATAGTGATCCGAGTCGATGTTAGGACCTCGGAGCGCACGCACATCTAAAACACTGGAGACGTGTCTTCCATCTATCACAACATGATCGATCTGGTTGGTAGTTTTTCGATCCGGAGACAGCCAGGTAGCTTGATGAATCTTCTTATGCTGGAATCTAGTACTACAGATAACCATATTTCGGGCCCCGGCGAAGTCAATCAGCCTCAACCCATTTGGGGATGTTTCGTCGTGGAGGCTGAATTTACCGACCGTAGTGCCAAATATACCTTCTTTGCCCACCCTGGCGTTAAAGTCGCCAAGCACGATTTTGACATCGTGGCGGGGGCAGCTCTCATAAGCGCGCTCCAAGCGCTCATAGAAGGCATCTTTGGTCACATCGTCCTTCTCTTCCGTCGTTCGTTATGTCCGAATATGCCCCTCCCTAATGCGATCCTTTGCGTCAAATTTCACTTTAATATCTTTATTTATGACTTAGTTTTGACACTTTATAGGTTTTCGGTTTCCGCCATTTTGTGGGCGTGGCAGTGGGCCGATTTTGCCCATCTTCGAACTTAATCTTCTTATTGAACCAAGGAATACGTGTACCAAGTTTCATCATGATATCTCAATTTTTACTCAAGTTACAGCTTGCGGACGGACGGACGGACGGACGGACAGACAGACATCCGGATTTCAACTCTACTCGTCACCCTGATCACTTTGGAATATATAACCCTATATCTGACTCTTTTAGTTTTAGGACTTACAAACAACCGTTATGTGAACAAAACTATTATACTCTCCTTAGCAACTTTGTTGCGAGAGTGTAAAAAATATGTAAACGGAGGGATTTGTTGCATCGTTCAATACCACTTATAAAATATTTAAAACAATGAAAATGAAATAAATTTGTGAAATTTAAAGGTATTTGGTGAAATGTTTTGTAATTTAAAGCATCATAGTAATATTTTCAATGGAAAATGATTAAAAACATTTAATGATTGAGAGCTAACAAGCTTAAATTCTTTTATTGGGTATTGAAAGGTCAAAAGTCAGTTGTTCTAATATTCTTTAAAAAGATTTAAATAGTTTCTCCATTATATACATATATAGTAATATTTATTCGTACTAAATGTTGGGTGTTTTAATTTAAATGCCCAAAAATTATTATTTTCATCAATCAGGTCATAATGGAAAATGTTATAAAAAAACGCTTATTTTGAAGCGCTCTCACACTGGAATAAGTTGGACATCCCTTTATTCCTGCTTACTGGCACACCTAAATAAAAATAAAAATCTTAATCAAATCTTGTACTATTGGAACTGGGCATTATTTGGTATTTTGTGGATGTTGTTTGCAATCATTGCCACTCTCTAGTGATGAGTTACGAAGTATTTTTATAATTCTTCAAAGCTACTTTTATCTAACTAGTTGATAAACAAACTTCGCAAATACATAGGCACTATCATTGTTACCCGCAGTATATACATACACTTATTTTTTTTTGGAATTATGAGAATATGTAAACATTTATTATAAAAAATGGGTACAACCTAGACAAATGTATAAAAAACTGGCAACACTTTGACCGTCTACCGTGTACAGTCAACTTTGCTGTAAACATTGGTACATTTTTCGTGAAGAAATTCTCGGTAAATCGCTAAAGTTAGTGAAAAATTGTAAAAGTATAAGTATGTGAGAATTGTGTTGAGACATTTTGCTAATGCGATTTATACCTCTCAATGCTTGGTGCAAATATTTGTGTTTTAAGCTTAAGCAATTAAATTCTGGAAAATTTCGCAGTTTTTTACTACGTAGACAAAGTGCTTGCAACCTCATTCTGGTCCGCACTACACCACAAGTACAACAACTGTGCTATACGAAAAGCTAAAAGAATAACTCAACGAGAACCACGAAAACGTTCAACCGAAATTATAAAGCAATAGTTGAGACAATATAAAACCGCAGAAAATACATAAAATATTCAAGTCATGGACGAATCAAACATGCAGGATAAGGAACGTTTTGCCAGTCGGGAAAATCATTGTGAAATTGAAAGACGTCGAAGAAACAAAATGACGGCTTATATCACTGAACTTTCCGATATGGTACCCACCTGCAGTGCTCTAGCCCGTAAACCTGACAAACTGACTATACTCCGTATGGCTGTTGCACATATGAAAGCTTTACGTGGCACAGGGAATACAAGCAGTGATGGCACTTACAAACCTTCTTTTCTTACTGATCAAGAGTTGAAGCATTTAATATTAGAAGCAGCTGATGGATTTCTATTTGTGGTGTCTTGTGATTCTGGTCGTGTTATTTATGTTTCAGATTCTGTTACTCCAGTATTGAACTACACTCAAAGTGATTGGTATGGCACAAGCTTATATGAACACATTCATCCTGACGATCGCGAGAAGATACGTGAACAGTTATCCACACAAGAGTCACAAAATACTGGTCGTATACTCGATCTTAAAACAGGTACAGTGAAAAAGGAAGGACACCAATCGTCTATGCGTCTTAGCATGGGTGCACGTCGTGGTTTTATATGTCGTATGCGAGTTGGCAATGTAAATCCAGATACAATGGTTGCTGGTCATTTAAATCGCTTGAAGCAAAGGAACTCACTCGGTCCTTCTCGCGACGGCACCAACTACGCTGTAGTGCACTGTACGGGATACATAAAGAACTGGCCACCAACTGATATGTTTCCTAGTGTACATATGGAACGTCCAGTAGATGACGAAATGCATTCTTCACATTGCTGCCTAGTAGCAATCGGGCGCTTGCAGGTGACATCAACTGCATCCAATGATATGACAAACTCTAATAATCTGTCAGAATTTATAACGCGTCATGCAATGGATGGGAAATATACTTTTGTCGACCAACGTGTTATGAATGTTCTGGGTTATACCCCAACAGATTTACTTGGGAAAATTTGCTACGATTTCTGCCACACTGAAGATCAAATGAATGTAAAAGACAGCTTTGACCAAGTACTCAAGCAAAAGGGGAATTTTTCGTTAATGTATCGCGCACGTGCTAAAAGCGGTGAATACGTTTGGTTGCGAACACATGTTAATGCTTTTCTTAACCCCTACACAGAAGAAGTAGAATATATTGTGTGCACAAATAGTTCAGCCAAAACACTACATTCGAACACGGGACATGATGCTAATACCCCTGATCAATCGACTGCTGAACATGTCTACGTAGCACCCGTTGTGGACTACACTTTACAAGCTCGTCGAGATGTCACACCATCGGCAGGCACTGCGGATGGTATGTATGCCACTCATGGAATGATCGGGTCACACATACCCCCACAAAGTGGAATGACTGGGCAGCAAAGCAATAATGTTCCACGCCCTGGCTCAGCACAAAACGCCGTAGCTTACAATTATGATGCTACACACTCGCCACTAAGTGGCTATCCACCCAATGCGAGTGGCCCATCACCAAATACAGCACATATGGCAAAAATACCGAAGGCTAACAGTTCTCCGACTCCTGCGGCGCCAACCTGGACGACTCTTCGTCAACAACAAGCTGTATCTGAGGGTTATCAATACAATCAAACGAGTCCGGCACGCTCACCGAGTGGTCCAACATATACTCAATTAAGTGCCGGTAATACCCGACAAGGTAGCTATCACACCGGAAACAACACGCAAGGTGCTGCTCCGCCACCTGCAAATGCTTCTGGTATGTGGGGCGACTGGCAAAATCCCGCTCAACCACAACATCCGCATGGACCTCATGCAGCTCCACACACCGGTCATGTATCTCACGTCGTTCATGGAGCACATGTGCAAGCCGGTCAACCACAAGGTCAGGAGTTCTCCGACATGCTGCAGATGCTAGACCAAAGTGGCACAACTACGTTCGAAGACCTCAACATCAATATGTTCAACACACAATTTGAATAAGTAGTGCCTAATATAAATGCGAAAAAGGATACAAAATAGTAAAGCATTTGTGTAGGCTTGTAACATACATACATATGTACGGATAAAGCAATATGTCATATGAAAAATATGTAGAAAGTATTAGCAAAGTAAATTTTAGAACTATATTAATATTTAGAAGTTACTTTTTTGTGGCAATTTTGTAAAAACTCATTTATATTAATGATTTAAATCATATAGAGTGTCGAACCATAGCACAATATTATTGCCGATAAAGCACGTTTCAAAATAATACTAGAAATCGTCACGACACTGCATTTTTTACAACTCTATTCATTGACTTGAACACTCGAATAGCGCTGTTAACGTCAAATATTATATTTTGTCATTGCAACGTCATATAAAGTAAATAACATCATTAAGAAAGAAGTACATTAGCTAGAACGTACAAATTTTCAACTATAAAATAACAAATTGCTTATTTGAAATTGTATTTGGGAATATAGTATCAGTTTATTAATTCAACAAATAATTACAAGGGGATGGGAAAGTTCACCTTAACAGTAACTTATAACCGATAATAGTACCACAATTTTTATTTTCACTATGTTTTAAACAAGAATAAACTTATAAACGAGTATGCGCTGACTTTAAAGTTTGTGGCTGCATCAATGTCATTACTTACTGTTATTTTATTCTTTACCAAAATTTGTATTGGAGGTACATATAAATATGTATATGATACGTACTCATATATAAGTTTTGCATGAGTATTAAGGCCAAACAATAACACTCGAAAATCTAAAAGGTGCTTAAACAGCAACATTTGATACAATTGCACGGAAATGACCACCAACTGTTTATACTTGAAATTTATTATTATTTGCTTAAAATTCGCATTTAGATATTTAGATTTATACATAAGAGAATATATATGTATGTATTAATTTTTTATACGGTACAGAAGAAAAGAGCATACATGCATTGTACTGCATGCAAAAGAATTGTGAAACTATAAAAAATTGCATAAGTTTAAAAAAATAATGTTAGTTTATTTTATATTTATATACCATCGCAGGATACACTTTCGAAGACTAAATGCTTCTATAACATTCAAATAATCACGGGTATAAATTAAATATGAAATATTACATTTTATTGTCTGACAGTGTACTTTTATTTCAATAAAGTTTATCCCTTTGATAAATCTCACTAATACAAATATACATATATTATTTGTTTAAAAATTAGTTAAATTCAACTATGCGAATATTTCGGCTAACTCGAATGTACAGAGCCTTTCGAAGGTGCTGAAATAAGTAATTGAAGGAAACCAAGTTAGTTGGTTAAGGTAGTAGTCTGGTAACTTGGGTTCAAGGAATCGAAAAATTTTTCTTTGCTTAATTTGAAAGTACAATGTCTTGAGAATATACTGTGAAAATTTCAGACAGAAATTCGAAGTATTTCGGGAGTTATAACGAGTTTCCTAGAGCGCCTCGGAGTCGTCTCTTTCGAAGTTGTTGAATTTTAAACTCGTTTTTCTCAAAACATTGTTTTTCTGGTCGGCCCGGGTCCTAACTTTTTTTCTACTGAACCGATTGCTTTCAAATTTTAACAGGTTCCTCTACACACTTATAGTTCTCGTCGGAACTAACGAGAATTTTTTCAAACCTAACTTTTTATTTTACAACCCTTTCTTTGCTAAAATAAAAGAACTTTTTTTCAAAGTCCGCCATTTTATTATTTACCCTTTAAATTTAACTTCAATAGTTCCCACCAGAATGACATGTCTATAGATTAAGAATAAACAAGAATATTTGATTTCAGATAACATCAAGAGTCAAAATCACCCGGGCCACCTACGTTCATTTTTTTTTTTGAGGTTCCAACTTCGAGTGACAATAATAATACTAATAAAGTATTAAATTTTTTCAAATACATTTTTTTTTATATATTCAATATGTAAATAAAAACAATCTAAATATTCAAGATAATTCATTTTTATTTTTCTATAAAAAACCACCCTCTAAAGAAGTCATTAAAATAGGCATAAGTTACCAGACTACTACCTTAAAAGATTTGAAATGTGGGCTGAGAACCAATATGTCAAACGTATTATCTCTGAAAATGGAACTGAAGACCTTAAATAACTAAAAAAAATTTTTAAAGTTTTGGTTTCTATCATACATAATACAATTGTCAAACAATTGAAGCATAATTTGCTAGAACTATGATAGATTTACTCGAATTTGAAACCGAAGGAACGTCGTATCACTGCATATTATATACATATTCTTTCGGTCATTAGATATTTTTACATTAAATAAACCAAAGATTTTCTCTTATATACAAATCAATATTTACTTTATTTTAGAAAATTAAACTTCCTAGTTGACACATTACAGTACCATTTTTGGCAACTAATTTTTAATCGTCGGCCTTTTCTGGTGGCGGTCCACACGGCTGCAACATACGCTCCATCAAATTAAATCGAATGCGCGCTTTAGACTCATTTTCAGCAATTGCAAAATAATTCAGCATATCGTAATGTCCCATATAACTAGCAAGGGAATCGCGATGTTGATTAGTTAGCCATTCAAATTTTGTTGTATCCGCATGTCCGGTACCGATATACTTGCTCTGCAAATGCTCTAATTGGCTGTGTATATTATATCTTTCACCCATTTTAGAAAATGTATATTCCAATAAAACTAGGTAGTTAAATTAAAAATGAAATCAATTTATTATGAAAAGCACAGAGAAAATGTTGTGTATGTTCTAGGGATGTGCAAAACAGTTCCGATAAAATGTTTTATAAGTTTACGTCGATATCCTTAGCTGCAAGCTTTAAATTGCATTGAAGTTAATTTTTAAAAGATATTAGAATTATTATATTAATTGAAGAATCCGACTATTGTGATAGTTGTGTGTTGGCAATAAATTACTTCAGTGGTTTGGGGGTAGTTCATTTCTAAAAAATCATTTCTTTTAAAATATAATATGTAAAAACAAGGTCATATATTTTTTGGCGCGTATAGAGTTTTAAAATGTTTAAGCTCTTTACCGGCCTTAAAACTCTTTATTTGCTGGTTCCTACAAAATTAGTCTTTCGCAACAACCAGTTTTATTTTACAAGACAAAAAATAATTACTTGTGTTGCTGTGGAAACGATGCATTATTAACATTACGACCGGAATAAAATCGTTGCTGGTATACAGACCATTCACTTATGGAAGTGTCATCACTTCACAGCTGTTCATATTAAACCGATTAACAAAATAAAATATATCGATAAAATGCGGCGTTTTGCAGAATCCAACGTATTCATTCGAAGAAAAATATTATACATGAAAAAGTTTGCAATTATAGGCAAAGAAAATACATGTTTGATGTTAAAATAAACGTTACTACATGCGTAACTATTTTGTATAACCAGGAATTATTTCGATATGTGTGGAAGAACTTGCTTGTAAATGCTTACAACCATTACACATATGTATCTATAAGGCATATTAAACTAATTTATTTTAACATTTTTCTAGAACATTGGAACCGAAGGATGTATTGTGCGCTTGTAGATATAAGTCAACAAAATTAGTTAATACTACAAACGAAGAAAAAACCGAAAGAAATGTTGCACCAAAAATTGATGAACAAAACTCTAATACCATTCTTGAGAGTACATTACTTACTCCAGAGTGGCGGTCTGAGTTTAACTGCGGTCGAACCTATCAACCCTCATATAACATGACACCTACTGATATTACACCTGTAATAGTATCTACTGATCATTTCTGCGACGATGGTAATAATGAAGAATTCAATACCCAATCTCAAGTTATTGTGCCTATGATGTGGGGCATGATACCATTTTGGCATAAAGGTGACTATCGCCGACATGGTTTATCAACCAATAATTGTCGGTTAGAGCATATGCTGGAATCAAAATTATATCGTGGCCCATTTCGAAGAGGTCAGCGATGCGTGGTTCTATGCGAAGGCTTTTATGAATGGCAGACCACAAAATCAGCTAAACCCTCAGAACGAGCAGCACATTTATTATATATGCCACAAGCGGAAGGTGTAAAAATGTATAACAAATCCACATGGACTGCTGATAATGTCAATCTATTGAAAATGGCTGGTCTTTTCGATATATGGGAAGATGAGAATGGTGACAAGATATATAGTTATAGTATAATAACATTTGAATCTTCAAAAATAATGTCTTGGCTACATCATCGCATGCCTGCCATACTAGAAACCGAGCAACAAGTGAATGTAAAGAATTTGCTTGAACTTGTATACACTACTAAACTCGTCTATTTTTCAGGATTGGCTTGACTTTAAACGGGTAACAGACGATGAGGCCTTAGCTACTTTGCGTCCTGCCACTAAATTGGATTGGTATCGTGTATCTAGTTACGTCAACAATTCGCGAAATAAATCAGAGCAATGCAATAAGCCCATAGAGTTGATACAGAAAAATGATTCTTCTAAAGATTGCAATAACACAGGTAAATCCTTATTAAATTGGTTGAATGTGCGAAAACGTCGAGAGGAGCAAGCAAAACAATTAAGTGAGGATGAGAGTACCAACGATTGTGGAGGTGGGAGCGGTGGAGGAAGTACGGCGAGTGAAAGCGATGCTGAAAACCCGCCAAAGCGACCGCGTTTTCGCGATTATAAAAAAGCTGTTAGGGAAGCAGCTCTGCTCAACACTGTCCCATCGACAGATAGTGCAAGTGAAAAGCAGCAAACTTGCGACGAAAGCTAATTCAATGAAGTCGTTATTATATTTTGCTATATTAGCTATCTTTGAATTTCTACATAAACAATGTAAATTACCATTAAAAGTAATAGTTTTCAACATCCGCTAATTTCATTTAAAGGTGTGTTTGTTAACCAATTTAAAAAAAGAAAAATAAAGGAAAGGTTTTTCGCTCATTATATGACTTTTTTTTTATAAAAGGTATTAGGCTAAAGCGTACTTACAATGTACCGGTTGGGCCTGTAAAATATGTTTTTTGGCGCGTAATGAATTTTAAAATATTTGAAATTTTAATCTGATAAAGTTATGTGTTAAATGATATTCTTACTGGCTTTATCTTAAAAATTTATTTCACTTTTGAAGTTTTTAAATATAAATTAATAGAGCAAAATTTAAATTAAATTTTATTAAACTTTTAAAGTGGGTTCTAAATCGATTTCTCTCGATATCAAATAAATGTTCATGGTTACGATTCCAATTGGAATACGCACAATTTTTTTATGACCATTAATTCACTTTTATGAAAAAACTTAAATATACTGATAATTAAAGATTTATTATTTCATTTATACTGGCAAGTTAAACTTTATTCGGTTAAGTTTTGTCCTTAAACTTAAAAACATAATTTGATGCAATAAGGTAGAGCTAAAACATACATTGAGATTCAACCCTGTAAAAAGGTAGAAGAAGGAGACCGAAAATCAAAGAGAAAAACATAAAAGTCTGAAAAATTATCTCCTGTCGCGAAATAAATTGTTTTTCCTTCTATTCTAAATTTTTGTTAAAGTGAATTTTATTTATTTATTTATTCGACAGATTGAGTGTAATAGAAATTAATATATGAAGATAATACCAAAATAAAGTAATTGAAAATCAAAACTTTCGCTATCTGAAATTACATACATACTTATATGCGGGAAGAGTGAAGAATGGGAATTTTTCCAATTGTCATCGTTTGCATTGCTATTGGTTGTTAGATTGAAAGCTAACTATATTAGTGCATTGATGTTGCATCCAACCGTAAATCATATGCACATATACATATATATTAATTCTAAGATGCATTATATTTCTGAGGATTGTGAAAGACACAAATTTATAGTGAATATGTATATTTGCAACTATGAGTTGGCTCAAGAATAGGTTTACTATAGACCAATAAATGCCGATGGGTCATAAGATGTGCAACTTAATACTGTGATCCAATTTATTAAAACGCAGTAAAAAGAAAAGCAAAACGTTATTGTGACTAGATATTTTAATGTGTTTTACTGACATTGTAATATCAACAATTCAAAAGGTTAATTGCGTGGAAGGTTAAATTGGCAATTCATGCTTTATGAAACATATTTCTTCGAAACAATTATTATATGGTCTTGCTGCACTTTCATTTCCACCCACTATGAGGTAGAACTTAAAAGAAAAAAGGTTATTTATTAATAAGAATGAAAAAAAAAATGATTGGATGACTGTTTAAGTGTTACATAGACGGTTTCCTAAATTTTGCAAGACTTTAAACATAATCGTGTTGTAATTGTGGCATTAAGTAGTTTTTATAATAATATAATTTTTTATTAAGCCAGGTCTAAATTATCTCAAAGTACATTTAAAATAATTAAAATCACCTTAATTATTTGTTGAAGTGGCAAAGAATATAAGAATGTTTTAGAGGAATAAACCAAGATGAATATTAACCATTAATGTATATTTAGGATACAAAAAGACAAAATGACATAAACGTTTGAAGAAAACTTTAAAAGTAAAAATCTACAATAAAACGATTCTACAGTCATAAGCTTTAATGTTTGAAAAAGAAGTATTTTATTCAGCTTTTTGAAGCTGGCAACATTGCATTGGCCGATGAAGAATACACGATGTTTAACGATTTAACTAAACGAGTGAACGGGCAACGGGCTGAATATTTTCCTTTTTTTCTTACTTCCCTTGGTGAGGAGTTAAAAATAAAATTTTCGCAATGGAATATATTGCTGAAGTGAAAACAAGAATATCATAATTAAAAGAAAATTCTTTTTGAAAACAAAGAACTTTGCGATTCTTTTGTTAGATTTGAGTTTTCCTCAAACACAAAACAGAATACATAAAAAAATAAAGGAATTTAAGTGAAGGTAAAGCAAGCGTAATGAATCGTTTTTGGTACAAATTTTAATCGTTTCTGTTCGAGTGAAATACAAAAGACGAAAAGAATAAAATAAGAATAGAACTACAAATTTGCAAAATATCTAAGGGAATTTCGTTGGTCTAATTGGAATGCAATAAGAGGAAAGGTATCTACAGAGAAAGATATAAAAAAAATGAAAAAACAAGAAAAAGTGGATTGAAGGTTCATTTGTTTAGGGAAAGAAAAAAATAGTGATTCCACTGTTATATTCAAGGAAAATAATAGCTAAAAAGATCAGAATCAGGAAATGCTTTGTGAAAAACGATTTATCAATATTAAAGAAGTTATACAACTCTTTACATTTATAGACAATGAGAATGTTTTTTACAAAGTAAAATTTAAATTCATTGTTTGCAAAATAATACATTCTGCCGGTATAATCAAACAATTACCGTGGATATGTTATATAATTCGTTGCTGTATCCCATCGCGGTGTCTAATGATGCATTCCTTCCCCAATTTTGATTTCATTTCCAAAACATGAACTAATATATTATATGTGTTTCTCTATACCCAGTTGCTGCATTATTACAACAAACGACAATTACAATAAAAAAAATAAAGATACTACTACTATTTCGTCAAATAACCAATTGAGTTATTGGCCATTGCCTATCATTCGGTGCAGCAACGTCCTGCTGAAAGAGAAGCTAAATAATCATACCAGCGAAAGTAAAAAATAAGTGGTTCTTTATTAATAAAATTGTAAAAAGATCTTCGTATAAACGTTATAATTCTTTGTTCAACGCTAGCCTCCATTAAAAACACATAGTACTTGGTGGCCTATAGTTTTATAAAAAAAAGTTATAAGTGCAAACGCTGTGGCGTTCAAGAAATATCTATATTGGGATATTCTGCCGATATAAATAAAAACTAAATACGAGAATTCGCATTTACGAAGAACGTTAAGTTGTGCGAAAAGAAGACTTATTTGATGTACATTTTCGACTACAATTCTTATTCTACTTTGTATCGGCGGTAGCTACAAATTAAAGGAACGGGTAAACACACAAAAGGATTATAGTAAATAGAAACGTGTTAAAAACACGCAGCGGCAGCGTCGTAAAGCGTCAAAACAACGGAGGCAACATAGACTTTGGTATACTTCGACTTGTGAATAATGAGCCGCCATGAAGGTAAAGTTTTATGAACTGCGAAAATGAATTTTAATAAAAAAATATTAACACTAAATTACTTTAAATTGTAAATAGGAGTCAGTTGTGATTCTTGTCTCAAAAGCAACTTTAATGGTCGCCGCTACAAATGCTTGATATGCTATGATTATGATTTATGTGCTGATTGCTATGAAGATGGCGTTACATCTACCCGTCATTTGGTCGATCATCCAATGCAATGTATTCTTACGCGTTCCGATATAGAATTGTTTTTCGGTGGCGAGATGCTCAACTCAGAGCAACCACAAAGTTTCACATGCCCCTATTGTAAAAAAATGGGTTTTAGCGATGCTACGTTACTGGAGCACGTTTCGGCCGAGCATACGGAGACCAGCCTTGAGGTGGTGTGTCCAGTATGTGCCGGACTACCGGGAGGCGAACCGAATCTAGTCACAGACGACTTTGCCGGTCATCTAACATTGGAGCATCGAACGGGACCACGGGAACTAATTTCATTTCTAATATCCTTTTTGAATAATACCAAGTTTAAACATAAGACACCATATAAGCTATATTCATACATAGGTTTTTTCTGTTTCTGTTTCTTGTTTTTAATATATCAAATGGGTTTCCTTAATATGTATCTTTGAAATATACGATGAGCCATCAGCAATTCGGCATGGTGGTGGCGTACGTCGCATTCCTGGTCGTACTCTTGGAGGTCCTCGTGCACGTCGTTCTAATATGCACTTTAGTTCATCGAGCGGATTATCTGCCCTTTCTCCATCCGGAAGAGAATCAGTAGATCCTATTGCCGAACTACTTTCACAGTTATCGGGCGTGAGAAGAGGTGGACCACAAACGTCTCAGCTGCAACAATTGCAAATGCAAATACAATTGGAACGACAACAAGTGACGGTATCTAATTTTGTGTTTCTTATGTTTATATACAAGTACATATGGTTTAGAACATTATTTAAATGAACCTGTCTACATACATACATACATATGTGTGTATATTCATGCTGCAGTAGAAAATTGCGCAGTTGTACAATTTTCACAGGAGTCAACGCGGTGCACATACATCCGAAAGAATGACGAAATTATTTGTTTATGTTTTTAATTTCATTGAAATGTTTTTGTTTTTTTTTTTGTTTGCGCCATCTTTTTATATACTAATTAATGTCATTTCTTTGTTCGTTTTTGTTTAGGCAACTCGCCAACAGTTGGAGCGTTTGCCCCGACGGGCTCATCCGATGGTCTCTTCATCGAATTCGAATGCAACCATGCCAGAGGTGATAAGCAGCGGTCCGATATTAAGCGGCAGTGGTTCTGGTGGCAGTGGTGGCAGTGGCGCAAGCGGTTCTGGTAGTCTCAATGGTGGTGGCGGCAGTTCATGTCGCACCAACGAATGGACTGTTAATCCATCACTAGCAGCTCAGCAACAATCGCAGTCAGGTCTGACAGGCAACGCCGGAATCAACAACAGAGAAGTAGGTTTTATATTAACATTACATCCGACAACCGAATATGTATTTCTAATTTGTTGTTCTGATCTTTCCGAATAGAGTGGAGGCGGAAGTGGTAATGTAAATGGGAGTAGTGGCAGCAATGCTAACAATATACTCGGCATGTCAATTGCTGGCGGTGCAGTGGGTACGGGTGTTAATAGCGCAAGCAATGGGGCTGACGTTCAATCACAGTTTTTGCTAACAAAATTCATGCAGCCAACATTGAGTGATACAGAATGGGCTGAAATGGAAAGAGAACGATCTGATCGGTATGTATGTAGAAAAGTGTTTTTTATACAAACTTATCATTTGTTAGGAATTGAATTATACATATTTAAACAGATTTCATATCAAAAGCGTTATGGTTTTCTCTTTGAACGCATAAATAGCTACCAATGCAAGCAAAAACTAATTTGTAAATATAAAACATATTATTTATTTAAAAAAATCCGGAATTGACAGCTGCTGGAAAGTACCCGATTATTAATGTCTTTTTTAGTTTTATTTATTATATTTTTTTAAGTTATTTATTTATTTATTAATATTTTTTTTATATACAAAACTTTCAAATAGTTGTGTTAAATGTCGGAGAACCAATATAGAAATACACATAAGTATTTTTTCAAATTAGAGTCGTCTATAAGTGAAATATCAATGTTCGCGATAATTTTCCGTCAAGTATTCTATTGAAAGTACAATTCTTGATGCCGAGTTCGGCGCGTTTAGATTAAAATACTTAACTAATAATTTACCTTCTTTCTCTTCAATGTAGATCACAATTTGTACAAGCGCTTGTATTGTCGACTCTTTCCTATGACTCACTCGACACCATTGCAATTGGTGGTGGCGAGACGGAGCGCGATAATCGTGGCGAATCGCAGGAAACCAATAGTGATAATGTAAATAACGAGAAAGTCTCAGCAGCGAACACAAAAAGTGATGCTAATGCGAGGGAATCGTTGATGAACAACAACACCGATGCCTCCGCACAAACTACAAACACCAGTGGTAGCAGTAGCGTTAGCGCCGGAACTATGCCTGGTAGCGGCCGCCAGCAGGTACATCAGCAGCAACAGACCACTCCGGAGGATATTGCCGACGAGTACAAACAACTGCAGCAGCAACAACAGCAGGCACAGCAGCAAACCTACGCATCAAAAAAGAAGTCAACGAGTAACAGCGGTGTGAGTGGCGGCGCTGGGGGAACTGGAGGTAAACCAACAGCTGACAGAGGCATTGAACGGCGGGGCCGTCCACCACCTCCACCAGTTGGTGGTGGCGCAGCAGCTGCTGGATCACAGCCCCAACAACAACATTCTAGGTAGTGCTATCGTCCTCATCAGCCATGACATGAACATAAACAGCAAATACTAATAAAACTGCAACATAAACAGAAACAAAAGAAACATCAATTAGGAAAACCGCAGCAAAAGTACATCTACAATCACAACAACAGCAATTCCACATTTAGCACATGAACACTGGAGACGAACGATGCCGTCGACAAATGAAAAAACACAATGCTATAAACACAAGTGGGGGCAGTTAAAACCAAAATAAAAGTGCTTTGAAACCGTATGCAACGTGGCTAAAAGCTAAAGGATGATATGATGGACACATATAGAAGCAGCAGATGCAACAAGCAGAGTAAAACATTATAAATATGGTTTATTAAATATATTATAATTATTAAAATTTATATAATTATAAAAAGAAAAAACAAAAACAAAGAGAAGGCAACCCAACCAACACACCTATTGTAATGAAATGAACTAATTATAATTTTAAAGAAATTGAATATTTAAAATTAAAGGAAACACTATTAAAATATAAATAACCAAATTATCTGTAGCATGACCAATTTGAATATACACTACACGTTTAAATGAATGTATGGAGACAAAGTATGTTTATGTAAAATGAACGCGCGCAATTATGTAGGTCAAAGGAAGCGTGAGGTGTGTAAAGAGTAGAGTTCAAATTGGTTATTGTGGTTCAATTGTATGCAAAATGCTACGATTTTGATATAAAACATTTTAGTGTGAAATTTCGGAAGGTTTTTAGCGCGTGAATAGGTTTTCAATTATTCTCTATTTATGCAACCTGCGTTCATGTACATACGACCTATTGCAATATCAATATAATTACATATATTTATTTCGATAACAGTTAGATATTTGTTTTTCGCACAGCTTATTTTGTCATGTGCAAAAATAGTTCGATCTTAAATACGAGAAATATGCCTTCTTCCATTCACCCTTGTTCTAACGACTTTTCATGTGATTTCTCAATTATAAATTATTAGCTAGTAGGGTTAATTTTGTTTATAGATCCATATAAGTGTAATTGAAATACTTTTTATTGGGAGAAATACATATGTCACGTGGTTTTAAAAATCATGCAAATGTCTGTATTGAATTTGGCGCGATCGTAAATATATAGCACATCATCAACCAGCATTATTTCTTGTTATTCTGTTTTTAGATCTGTTAATTGGTAATAAATTTTGGTAATTTGTCAAAGCTTAGGTATTGTTATTAAGGCAACAGATGAGCTAGATGTCTGCTTAAAGTCATCTTCGGTTAATGCTTCAAAAACGTATTTTTGTTAAAAACGTCAGAAATTACTATACGCATACTCGTTAGTGGAAACAAAAAACTTACGGCAGGCGTAAATATGGATGCCAAAATTTCGAAAAGTTAAAAATGATTGTTTTTTGTTTTTATTTTTTTATTCGACGAAACTAAAATTTATTTATATACTATATGTATACGTGGCGAATGCGTAAAAACAACGGGTTTATATAAATTGTATAATTTCAAAGCGTAAAAGATAAAATATTCAATGTCTATAGAAAGTAGATATCATAAGCAAAATATTGAATTGCGGGGATTGGTTAGCGCAACTAATACGCATCTAATGTTTAAATGAGTCCCTACGAAACTGGTAATGAGTTCTTGAATTTGTGAATGAAACGTTTCAAATGATGATATGATTGTATTGTAAGAATATTTAATAAATTTAAAAGTATTACAAGGTTATTTTAATTTCTTGTGCCTGCATAAATCAGTTTTTAAGCAAGTAAGAAAATGAAAAATCGCCAATTTTATTATTTTTAAAAATATTCTTCCCTTAAAATAGTTTTTCGAACACTGAAAGCCAATTGTTTGTTGAAAAAGGCTGTTTGTGAGCCTTACTTTTACCCGGGTATATTAAGTTTGTCAAATTATTTGTAACACGCAGAAGGAAATGTGGGAGACCCAATAAAGTAAATATATAAAAGATCAGCGTGACGAGCTGAGTTGATTTAGCCATGTCCGTCTGTCTGTATATACGCGAAGTAGTCTCTTGGTTTTTGCACACGTCCCTTGCAAAAGCTGCTCATCTGGCGGAATCGGCGGTATTAGACCACTATATCATATAGCTTTTCACGAAAATTGGCACGGCTTATTTGCCAAGGCAACGGTACAATATATGAAGAAAGTAAAACTGACTGATCAAAATCAAGATACAAATTTTTTTACTCTTTTATGCTATAATTAAATGTACCTGTGAAAGATCTTATAGCTTCGCTGCAACCGAAGTTGACGCTTTTCTTATTTATATTAAATGCAAACATCTACAATTACTGACAAATAAATGTTTGTTTACCATTCTTTCAAGTTTAAGCAAAACTCTGTTTTTTTAGCCTGGTCCTTATTAAAACCTTCCAAATGCTTTTTAGGGCTATCCACGTCTTTTTGTCAACTCTAAGTAAAAAATCAGATAAAACAAAGTTAAAACTTTTTCCATCTTTATATATCAACATATACATATTAATATTTTAATTCTTCTCTAATTTTATATATGTATTTTTCAATAAACATAACTCACTTGTCACGTTAAAAGCGCAAAATAGTAAAAAGTAGTGTCAACAAATTTTTAACGGAAATTTCGTACTATATTTATTTATTTGTATATTCAATACGCTTCATTTAAAAGGAAATAATATAGGGAGGGATAACTCAAGATGTTATTTTTGCAGCAATGATCAAGAACAGATAGTTCTCATTGTGTGATTTTGTTATTAATATATTCTAATAACTTAAATTATTATTGATTGTGTTTAGACTGGGCATAGTGGCCAAATCCTCCATATTGACGACAGCCTGATGCAAGCAAAAGTACTCCTCAACAGCGTGTTTAATAAAACGTTCATCTGAAAATTCCGTTATGTATGTAGCTCTACCAGTGTTTTTCGACAGAAATTTCAATTCATACACAATTGATATCCAAACTCACCTGGGTATTGATTTTCCAAAACTATTGAATGCGCCAAACGTTTTGCCAGTTTTTTAAATAAAAACCGGTTGGATATGAGACCAGCACGCATTGGTTTCATTAAATGTTTCACCATCCATGGCGAGATACGACGAATGCAACTGCATATGAGCACTTCGTTTAGTTCAATCGATGGACTGCACGTCGCGAATTCGTCATCGCTATCGTCACCAAAAATTTTTTGAAATTTCCATTTAATGAGATCATGCCACCGAAAATCTTCTTCAAGTAATCGACTCAATGACTCCGATAAACGACGCCGTTGCATATACAATTCACAAGGCCATAAACTGTGCCGCATATTTGAAACTGGTCGTTCAGTATGACATGGTAAGGATACGTGTTGCTGCGGCGAACTATCCACGTTAATTGGCGATGCTTCATTATCCGAAGGAGAATTTATAGTTTGCTGATGTTCATTAGAATTTTGTTTTAAATCGTGACCTAACGTTGCACTTTTAATCTCTTCCAATACACTGCGTACTTGTGGATCATCCACTTCTGAATTCGAATTGAGACCCAGTAATTCCTCTAACTCTGACTTTTCCTCGCTAAATAGTTGGTCTAATTCCTTAGCGATTTCGTCATCTTGTTCTAGTCCAATGCTATCAGCATTTAATTGCATTGTCGGCGTGCAATTGTTTGTTATAGAACATATACTCATTTCAGTCACCTCCTTAAGCTTTGTCGGACTTGTATCATGTGTCATTTTTGAATTGTCTCTAGTCAATTTTAATTTTGAGCCTTCGCCCAAACTCTTCTGATTTTGCTCACGGCCGCTAATGTCAAGTGATATTTTATTATAGCTGCTCTGAGTTGAGCGATGGTTTTTTGAAAGTTTAAGTGGCGTGCGTCGCGATGTTTTTGGTCTGCACATCTTATGTGTGGCAGCCACTTTAGCTACAGTTTCTTGATTGAGACGATTTTGAAACATTTCGATTTTTTGTTCCAACGATAAACCAGAAGGGGTACTACAAATATTGTTCGGAGCTTCTGTTGTTGAACTTTTAGGATCATAATCAAATAAAAACATGCTTTCGTCCGTTTGTGTCGCTTTTGCCTTACGACTGCATAATAGCCAACTGTCTTCATTTGCATCAATAAATTTTGTTAATTTACCCTCCAAACGATTTTCTTGTGTATTGCGGCGAACTTCAGCTATCTAAAAAGTTAGTTGCGTATATTGATTTAATACAATTTGTCCGCTGATGAACTTACAATCTTTAGCATAGTGCGTTGATAGCGGCGTGCATGCATACAAGACTTTAATGCCCTATCCTCCAGCATACGACAACACTCCTGCAAGGCCGCCTTCTCAATCGGAAGCTCAGAGTTAGAAACCGCATCATACTTTTCAGTTATGTTTGCGCGCCAAGCATGTATATTTTCTATCAGTTGCTTCTCCAAATAATTACAGTAATGCTTACGAACCTTATTAAATTAAGTTTTTAAAAGTGTTAATATGCATATCCTTTTTAAGTATAAAATATAAATATACCATATCTGTCAGACGGATAAATAGTTCGGAGTTGGTGTTCTCGTCGTCATTGCTGTGTCCTTCAGCTTCATTATCATCATAAATGTCTTCTTCCCTGTCGAATCCAATATTATGATTATTGTTCAAATGATTAGCGTTGTAAGATTCCGTACAATTCATTTTAATATTATATTCTAAAATTTTATGCTTCTTTGTTCCATTTGCTTACTTTCCACGTTCGTATCGAATTTATTTTGACAACGAGTAGAAGAGACATAAAAAGGAACTACGATTAAGGAAGTGCGCACACTTCATACATTTGTACATATAAGTACATATGTACATACATCCAAACAAATCATTGGACTTTACTGAATTTTATTTATTTTTTTATTTAATGCAATATATTATGAACCACAATGCTTGTATCAGCCATTTCACGTAGGGGAAGAATTTTTCCTGGTTTACAAAAGAAGAAATTACATTTTACCCAAAACTATTTGCGCTATGTTTAAGAGTTCATATGGGTATTGTTGTTGTATTTACAAGCACATTTCAATATTGAATATCACCCTACTAAGAAATTTGAGAGGTATTATGTGTACGAAGTAATTAAAGGTAAGGAGCTCATAGGCATGGTCTTGCATCAAATTCCTTTAGATTTTACAGTAGAGGAAGACTTCATTAATACATTTCATAAATAACAACAATAATATTTGTATTTACTTTTTTTATTTAAATATTGTTAAGTATATTTCGTTTTAGTATCGCACATTTTTTATTTAAGTTGAAAAAGAAACAACGAAACGATTTATATGATTTTTACAGTTTTTTTTTTTTATAAATATACATAGGTATATGTGTTCCTAAATTATTAGTTAAAAATGAAATAAATATTTATAATATTTAATTCGCACGTATACATACAATTTAATACACAAATGAGTAACTGTAGCAACCAATTATTAACGTTTATTTTTTAGCAAGTACAATCTACCATAGATAAATATTTTAATCGCTTTTATTTATGTGTCCTATGAAATCCGCTAAAAAATGTGGATGTTAGTATGTACTCTTTTGAGGATTTGTTTTACGTAATTATTAATATTCTCGTTTTACGAAATCTTTAGCATTATTCATTCCATTACAATAATTGCTCTGCCGATGCACTTAAAATCTATTTTATACAATATTAATAAATGTATTTGCAATTAGTAACTTCGATAATACATTGTAAAGTATGTCAACGCTACCAACATCATTACTATCACTATTTTTTTAATCCTCAATTACATATGTATATTTATTCAAAATTTGTTGCATTTATCAAGCTTTTCGTTTACCCAACTTCATAAGAGAATTTAATCGACGTTCTTATATAAGTATATGTACCTTTTTAAATTTATTAAATGGTTTATTATAACCGAAAATTAAATAATTTAAAATGAACAATGTTTGTTGATACTGTGAATGCATGCATATTTCAAGTTTGTTCTAATGTGTATATTTTCACTTCTTCAACAACATCTTTTATTTTATTTTTTTCTGCATACAATTTCTCACAAGTTATTTATTAAATCTATTTTCATCACTACATACATATAAAAAGATCAGCTAGCATTTACTAATGCTTGTTACTCCGTTCTAAGGTTGACTTAAGTTTCTTAACATCTTATACATTCCATAGAGATGCTGACATGTAGAGTTATTATCGCAAGTATGTATAATTTGTTTAAGGTGTGTATAATAATAATATTTTTTTTTAGCAATCATAGCTACGTCTTTTGCTATAACTCAGACACCTATTTATTATAAAAAGCCATACAATAGGAATTTGAAATCTGCACAGACGAAAAGTTTAGTCTAAATCGACAACGCTATCATCAAATCCAAACACGTTGCCCTGTTGTTGCTGGTTTCCAGTTTGACTGCCGGTATTAGTGTTTGTTGGTTGTGGATCATTATTGTCGCTACTATGAGGTTCAACATTTAAGACATCACTTTCCATAACTGTGACGTCTGATTGTGGTACTTCTGTCATACTGTGGTCCATCACACCAACATCGGTGTTTGTCAAAACAACGTCATTTATATTTTCTTCATCGCTTAAAGATTTACGACAGATTGGACATGTACCATGTAGGTCCAACCACGGTACAATGCAATTTTCGTGATATATGTGCAAGCATGGCAGCCTTCGTACTATTTCATTTAAGCGAAAATCTTCCCAGCACACCGAGCACTGTGTTTTGCGTTCTACATCTTCGGAGGTTACATGGACTTTGGGAATTTCATCTATTTTCTCTTTTGGCAAAGGTGGTGGACCGGATGTTTCCATTTGATTAAGTAGTTGAGTAACAATGGTATCAATACCTTCACGACCCCAGGCATAGTCTCCAGGATTTCCCATAAAAAACATTGGTGTAGCTCCAAAGTAACCATCTTCACCTCCGGAGAGAGATTGTAAAACATCAAGAAGCACAGTGTCTAAACTTCCGAGATTGGGTGGATGTACTCGACCTCCCCCAGGACCACCGCTTGCTCCGCTATTATTCCCTGAACTGCTAGCCCCTCCTCCACTTCCCAAAAGCATGCTACTGCGTCTGTTCGCCGGCCCAATTGCAATTTCTATGGGTCCGTTGCGGGACATTAAAAGTGTTTCTATTTCCCCCCGTATTGCATCTAAATCAACCATACGATTTAAGCTAAGTGCATCAGAACTACTATTGCTGGGTCCGTCAGCTAAGCTTGATGCACTGCTGCTGCCACTAGCAGTATTCGGTACTGATGGTAGCTCTTCCACAAATCCACCGGAGCAATGAGGGCAGGTGAAATCTGTATTTGGAATGTTTACTTCCATACTACACACATGGCAATAGAATCGTGTCGGCAGTGGCGCACGTTCATCAATCACAGCTTCGGCCATTCTGGTTTCGTTTGAAGTTTCAGCCAATCCAATTGAAGTAGGTAAGGTGTTTTCTTCAGAGCCGCCTGCAGTATTGCCCGTTGGTATGGAATATGAAGGTGATTTTTTGTTGTTACTAATTTTTACTTATTTAATTTAAATTTTTGAAAATCGAATTATTTGTTTCCCTCTCAATTAAACTATTTATTGGGACCTTGCTTATTTTCTTACGGTATTGAATTCGGTGTGCTCACTTTTAAGTTCCACTAACTTCAAGACAATTTGACAATCAGACAACCGTTGTCCAATTAGTCGAACAATTTTGTTGTTTTTGTGTGTTGAAATTTACCGATTTTTCCTCTTTTCCATACTAAATCTTGATTTATAAATTGTTTAAAATATTACATATGAGGTTTCACGTAATGCAATTGTAGTATTTTTTTGATGCGCAACTTGTAACGATTGATAGATATTTTTAATTTAAGACTTTTATGTTATAAAGCTGAATGAAAGTTCTGCTAAAATAATCCCATTGAGTTCCACTTAGGAAGTGTTCGTAAAGTGTATAATGTCAAAAGCCACTGCTTACTGACCGTTTATCGAAACTCTTTTTAAGAAACTTAACATATTGCATATTTTTCAAATATTTAATCAAAATTTACCAAGCTCTTATTTCTATTTATAATCTAGTCGACCCGTTTTACAATTAATTTAATAAAATCGCTTAAAACATATTTTTTTTTGTTGAATCTGGCACCTCCTTTTAACCTCACTTTATTTTGACGAGTTGAGGCTGTCAGATAGAAACAAAAAGTCATCTTGGTGTTTAGCTCAGTTTAGCTGGTTTTGTGTTGGTCATTGAGAAATATTTCATTCTTCTCCTTGGAATATAATTTAATTTTTATTTATTTGGATTAACTTGAGAAAATACAGCTGCAAAATGTCTATTATGGCTTATAACGGTGGGTGTCTCGTCGCTATGCGCGGGAAGAATTGTGTAGCCATTGCAACTGATCATCGGTTTGGTATACAAGCTCAAACTATTAGCACAGACTTTGAGAAAGTTTTCCAAGTCAATCCCCGTACATTCCTGGGACTTGTTGGTTTGCAGACAGATATACTAACTGTGCATGATCGTATTATGTTTCGCAAAAAATTATATGAAGATCGAGAAAATCGGGAGATGACACCGGAACCTTTTTCTGCTATGATATCTAATTTTTTATACGAGCATCGATTCGGACCATACTTCATTGAACCAGTAATCGCCGGCTTACATCCCAAAACTTTGGAGCCATTTATATGTAACATGGATCTTATTGGATGTCCAAATAAGCCGGATGACTTCGTAGTTGCAGGTACTTGTTCGGAACAACTGTATGGTATGTGTGAAACCTTATGGAAGGAAGATCTAGAGCCGGCAGAATTATCAGAAGTGATATCTCAGGCTATAGTTAGCGCATTTGATCGTGACGCTATTAGCGGCTGGGGTGCGACTGTTTATATTATTGAAAAGGATAAAATTACTAAAAAACAAATCAAAACACGTATGGATTAGAAATATGTTTACCTTTTTATGAAATAAAATGTTTTATGAAATTAAAACAAAAAATAATATCTTTTTAAATATGTATATGTTACATTTTGCATCGATTTGTAAATGTAGATGACAACGGTTTGTTAAATTTCTCCAATTTATGAGTCAAATGGGCTATGCGTTTTCAATAACATTTTATAAATATTGCTTTCTGGAGATGTATATAAAACATACAAAAGTGATTTATCACATATAAATATGTAAATAGCAAAAAACTGTCTCCAAATTTAGAAATATAGCCAAGTTGGCGACCATCTTTGTTCGTCGACTAAATTTAATTAATGCTGTAAATAGATGTCAATTTAAATCATTATAAAATTTATTAGCAATTGGTTTATATTATTTTTTAACACAATATATCTTATAATTTATATATGTATGGATTAGTCATCTTTCCATTGTACACTTTTTATCGCCATTGCCAGGGCAGCTTCTTTTGTCTTTGCCCCACCTATAAATCCTGTTGAGTGTACAAAAATTAAGTCTGGTATATTCGCTGTCGTTGAAAGCTCTTCATCTCGTAAACCTCGCCAAGGTTGTGGTAAAAATTTTCGCCCCAAAAAACTGCTAGGGGAGACAGGAACGCCAGCAACTCGCCAACTTTGTTCCTTTTCCGAAAAAATTACTAGTTTAGGAATACCCACAACGTTATATTCTTTCTCGAGATCAGATAAATGTGCTTTCCAAGGACAGAAACGTTCCAATATCAAAATTTCACCAGTCTTATAAATAGATTTAGCTTGTTCTAATGCTTCCCGAACATATTCTCGTGCCTTTATCCAAGAGCCGGCCATATCTAAAACATTTTCTACAAACTCTTTTCCAACCAATTCTAGAGCAAGTTCAAAGCGTTTTTGTTCAATTACACATCCCTGTTCGTCTTCCCAAGAGGGATTTAATCTGTGCACGCGTGAAGCGAGGTGTGTTGATATTTTATACAGTGGTTCACCCACATTTTCGTACATTGGAATTCCGTTATCAATAGCGTCCATCTCGCTAATAAAATTACGATATATTTGAATAAAACTCAACTTTAAATTTTCCGGGGATAGTGGAGACTTTTCATATTCTCTTAATATACATTCTATTACCCGTTCGCCATAATGAGCATAAATAAGACCAGCACTACTCAGCCTGTAAAGAAGTATTGTTTTTTTGTTTTGAGTTGTAGGATTAGGAAACTTGCCGCAAAGAATTACCTAATCTTGAACTCGTTCCCAAGTTCCGGTCGCAGGGAACTAAGTGTTTCCGTAAAGCTTCTTTGATGATGATCATACCATTTTTGTTGATGATTGAATTCGGCTCCTACATCAACTATTATATCACATTTGTCACGCAACAATTGTTCGTCTCGGCTCCTAAAAATGCTAGCGTTCTTGTATTCAGGCAGTTGTTTAAGCATAAAACATGCTAACACTTCATCGCAATGAAATGTTCCACTGTGAGTGCCAATTACAGGAACTTCGTTACGAGGGCGCTTAGGTGATTTACAATCAGAGCTCATTCTAAACAAAATGCCTAATGGAGTTCTTTGGATACGATGCTGAAAAACTGTATAATATAACGTATATACGTTGATTTTGTTATTTAAGAATTCGTTTTTAAACTGTGTTTACCTTGATTCCAAGCGCGTTTTGTTGCAAAGGTAATCAACTGGCACGTGAAATGGTTTGCTGTCATTTTAGTCAAATAAGAGTTGCCCTTTCTTATCGCGTATTTCCGAAAATATTGTAGCTAAATTCGGAATTTGTAATATCTTACATTTCTCAAATTTTCTGTATCAATCCATCAATTAAAGGGATGTCCAATACTCGCGATTTTGGTAAAATTATAACGCGAATGCAATATTAATGTTCGATTTTCCTAAACCTGGTTTTATACAGTACGATCAAACGTACATGTACATTTGTCGGTATGGCCACTTTTAACAATTGCAGGTAATAAAAATTTCCTATAAGAAGGTGAGGTAACTCTAAATGCAAAGTTGCCGGGAGTGAAGCTACAAAAGATTCTTATGTTAACAGAGTATAATTAAAACATATGTTGGGAATCTGGAACGTAAATGATGTGTTGCCATTAATGAGACAATTAAGCATTAATGCTGAATGTTTATACAATTTTAAGTGACGGAAGGATTTAATCAAAAGAGGGAAACAGAGTATTTTTGAAAGCAAACATATATTTCAAGAAAGAACGAATTTCGGAATTTGTAGAAAGAATTTTTTATTCTGTCGAATTTGATTTGATTACATAGAGTAGACTTCAGCGGCAGATACGCTCAGGATGAAAAGAAAACGCATATTTCAGTCGACGGATGAACGAAAAAGTACAAAATCTTGTGAAAAAGATATTTTTATTGACAGAAGAATTTGGACTAAGGCAGAGACCAGAGCATTTTTGAATGCGTATATTTCTAGAAAGGATGAATTTCGGAATGTACGGCAAAAAAAATTTGCTATGCAGAATGTTTTGTCTGATTTAAAGAGTCAAGGTGTTTTGGTAAGTTTTGACTAAATATTTATTTGAAAATAGCTATCAGATATTTTGTAACAGTTCTATATGTATTTATTTTTTTCCATTGAAGTACCAGACTACAACGGTGGATATGCTCTCAACAAAACTTAGAAACTTGGTTAAAGCATACAGGCAAAGTACTGGCAGCATCAAACGAAAGTTTGCTGTTCCCTGTATAGCTCCGTTTATGGATTTGATGGATGAAATATTTTCCAATAATGCACGTGTATCCAAGACCCGCTCCATTATGTCTGGACAACCGCCTAACAATACCATCTCATTAAATGAAATGGATCAAACAAATTTCCATCTGGGAGCAGAATCGGAAGAAACCCATTTCCGAGAAAAGCAAATTTTTAGTAACAGGAGAATATGGACCAGCGAAGAGATCGAAGCATTTTTAAATGCCTATATTTCCAGGAAGGAGGAATTTCGAAATAAACGTAAAAAGAAGTTTGCAATGCAGAATGTGCTACATGACTTGGAAATACAAGGTGTTTTGGTAAGTTTTAAATGTACATTGAACCATTTTTCTATTTTATTGCAGGGACTTTATTGACTATTTGTTCTTATTGCAGAGCCAGCCTACAACGGTAAAAACACTCTCAACGAAGTTGAAAAATTTGATCAGAGCTTACAAGTATGGTATCGACAATAACAGTCGGACAAATTCTTCTTGTGAAACTCCGTACGCAGCTTGGATGAAAGAAATTTTTGCAGATGATCCAAATATCTCCATAAACATCCCCTGCAATTTGTATGAGCAATCAACGAGTAATACGCCCACAATAACCGAAGAGCAGTTATTATCCAACTGGGGTACAAATGTAGAAATAGACTATCAAAAATTCTCGCGACAGTCCGCTATCTGCAATCGGGATAAATACGGAAACGGGCAAGGGAAGATAACTTCCCCAAAACAATTGGTCACATGTTCTACACCATTACCACAACAACATCGGCCAGCGATGAAGTCAATAGATAAACTACCCGAAAAAACGCAAAGGTTTAATGACAGGAGAATTTGGACTAAGAGGGAGACCAGAGCATTTCTGAAGACATATATTTCGAGAAAGAGAGAATTCAGAAAAGTAAGAAAAAAGAAGTTTGTTATGCAGAATGTACTACAAGACTTGCAAAGAAAAGGCGTTTTGGTATGTTTGAAATATTTACTTGCATCGACCTCGTTGAAATTTACATAATTTTTTATTGGGTTCCATTGCAGAGTCAGAATACAACGGTAGATATGCTCTCAACAAAATTGAAAAACTTGGGGAGAGCATACAAGCAAGCCATCGAAAATAGCAGACGAACGAATACTCCCGTGATAGCTCCGTTTGGGAGTTTGATGGAAGAAATTTATAAAGATTACTCAATCACTTGCAATAATCACACAATATCCAAGAAACATCAAAATATTGTAAAAAAATCACAAACAGCTGACAAGAGAATATGGACTAACGAAGAGACCGAGGCATTTTTACATGCCTACATTTCAAGAAAGGAGGAATTTCGGAATGTGCGTAAAAAGAAATTTGCTATGCAGAATGTTTTGTCTGATTTGGAAAGCCAAGGTGTTTTGGTAAGTTTATTTATTTGAAAACAGGTATCAGATCCCCTTAATAGAATTGTACCTATTACTGCCATTACAGAGCCAGACCACAACAGTGGACATGCTCTCAACAAAATTTAGAAACTTGGTTAAAGCATACAGGATAAGTATTGGCAATACTAAACGAAAGGCTGCCGTTCCCTGTATAGCTCCGTTTACGGATTTGATGGATGAAATATTTTCGAATAATGCTCGTATATCCAAAGCCCACTCCGTTATGTGTGGGCAATCGCCGAACAATACGACCTCATTAAATAAAATTAGCCAAACTTATTTCCGTCTGGCGGCAGGATCAGAAGAGAAACATTGCCAAGATATGCAAATATTTAGTGACAAGCGATTTTGGACTATTGGTGAGACCGAGGCATTCTTATGTGCATATATTTCTAGAAAGGATGAGTTTCTGCATGTTCGTAAAAAGAAGTTTGCAATGCAGAATGTGTTACTTGACTTGGAGAGCCAAGGAGTTTTGGTAATTTTTAAATATGTATACTATTTACATCCAAATAGTTATATACTACCCTAAACTTAATTTGGTATTTGATTTTATTACAGAGACAACCTACAACTGTACATATGCTCCAAACAAAATTGAAAAATTTAGCCAGAACTTACAAGCAAAGCGTCGAGAATAAAGTGCGTGACAGTGATAGTTGTAGTGGGCCATGTGCTGATTTGATGGAGGAAGTATTTGGAGGGAATCAAATTGCCACCAACGAACACATTATTTACTTGTATGGTCAACCATTGAGCAATACATCCATAGTAGATGAGGAGGAGTCATAGGTCAATTGTTTTATATACTCCGTGAAAACAACAACAACATATACAAGACATATAATATTAGAAAAAGAAAAAATAATTAGCTGAAGAACTAGACAAAGTAACGCCACGCTTGAATTATATGTACTTGATGGTTGTTGTTATGTAGTAATTATATCATGTAAGGTTTCAACGTGGTATTTTCCTCATTTACCGTTAAAAATTAAAATTTGGATAATTTTTTTTATTCCCTTTGTAATTCCGAAAATTTTAATTAAAAATAATTTTTAAACTTTTAGTCCTAAATATCGTATTTAAAATTAAAAAAAAATTAATCCCAAATATGGTACTAAAATTAATTGGATTAAAACTTTATTTTTAATTTGAATCCAAACTACTGAATTGAAAAATATTAAGTAATATAATTAGTAATTAAAAAAATATTCCAATTTTTGAATAATTAATTAATTTCTAATTCCAATGTTAGGAATTTTTTATTTAAAAATTAAATTTTTAATCCCGATATTGGGGATATTTTTTTTTAATTTTAAATTTTCTCTTTTTAATCCCAACGCAAACCCGATTCAAAATCCCAATACGAACATCGGAATTAAGAATTGAAATTTGAATTTTGAATCCAATTCTATCCAATCTAATTTTTAGTCAAAAATATTTGAATTAAAAAATTCGCAAAGCTAATTTTAGAAAGCGTCAAATATTTCATTTTTCATAATATATGAAAATTTCACCGAAATTAGGTTACCTAACTAATAGTACTTATGTTTTTATGATTAAGGTGAATACTCTTGATAATATGTACTTTCAATTTAAGTTTTTGGTGTAAACTTCTTTTTTGTTTACATTTAAGTTTTTATTGCCAATTTACCTGATTGTTCTGTGAAAATTGATCTTGATACAGAGTTTTATAAGCGGACAGCTAATTTAACACCAATGAAAATGTACCGCTCAAATTTTGCTAAATTTTCTGCTATTGCTATTAAATTTCTGTGCACAACTTTATATATTATTTTTGTTATTTTATGGTTAGAGATGGAGCGCATGCTTGTGTAAAGATGAGCAAACGTTCAACTGTTGTTTGTTGACACTGCTGATTAACGTATTTGAACTAATTTAAAATCATAGCATCCGATGACGGCATTATAAACTGGCAAGCAGGCGCACTTGATGGAGCGCCTTTATTTTACACAAAAACTGAAATATAAGCCCGATGGTAGGCATATAACATTTATCTGTACATAAAAATAACAAACAAACAAAATGTGTAAAAAATCAGTATATACCCACTTGTGTATTCATAGTATTGTATAATGGAAAAATATTTATGAATATAAAAATAATTTCTAAAAGCACCCGAAATCGGTTAACTGACTCTTTTGTTATTTAGTATGCTTATAAAACGAAAATGGCGTGGACGTTTCATTGGTGGTAAAATAGAAGATTTGCAAGTGTCTTAAATTGTAGTTAAAACGGGAACTAGTTCGCAATGGCAGAGCCTAGGTTAAGACGAAACCTGAGTCGTCACATTCCGTCAATGTAAGTTATCTGAAAATGCGAGAGTGAGCCAAAATACACATAAATACATATGTATGTATGTATGTAATAGCGTGAGTTTAAATAGTAATTTGCAAATATTTACGAAAAAAGAGAGTAGTTAAAACAATTATCGGATTACTGAGTCTTGTGAATAATTAACACTTTTTAATTTGGTTGCAAATCTCTTGTGTGTTTTATTGTTCCTATAAAGCAAATTAATTAATTGAATAAGTTTGTAATATTTAGGCAAGTGTCGAACTGCAATATTAATTGTCAAAACAATTAATGTCAGATTATTGTCTCAGTTTTAGAATATTATATAATAATGGCGTTAATATAACTGCTTTGCTAATTCCATAGCAAATAATCAAGAAGTAACGGCAACGAATCAAAGGCAGAGATTTAGTTAAAAAACTGTGAGTATGGCTTAACATAAATTTAAAACTGAAACGCCTTTATTCGACATTTGCTCGTTAAGGGGGGAGCCTGCTTTAGAAGCTTCAGGAAATAGATTTTTTTTGCTTAAACCTCTATAAAAATTATCTAGGAATATATAAAGTTATAGCAGAGAATGTACATATATAACAGAGAACGTTTATCACGTTTATCACGTTCTCTGTAGACGTTCTCTGTTATTACATTGAAATCATTGAAACCGTATCGAAAATTAAGTTTTCGATGCAGATGAACTTACTTGCCGACTCGATAAAATACATTCCGTGGCTAATAGATGGCACTAATTTCGAAATCATTGAAACCGCAAAATCGAAAATATTTGTCGAAATCTATCCGTTGATCAGTGAACTGCGTAAATTGACAAAAATGGAGCATTTGTAAGTGTTTATGTATAAAAATACCCGAGAACGCATTAAAATTTAATTTAATGATTAAATTATGTTGTGTGTGTTGTGTTATAAATGTGTAATTTAGAGAGAAGAAACAAAAACACACCAACAAATTCAAATCACTCATATCGTATATGTGAGAATCATGACTACTGTCGGGATACTTAGCACAAACGCATCGTATTTGCATCTTGTGGTCGCATACCTACAAACGAAAAACATATATGCATATATAGAATACTGAGTGAAAAGTTAATTTTGAAAAAGCCTAATCACCATATTATTCAGACTTGAAAATCCTTTACGGTTAAAATACAGATATTTATCTCTTGACGGTGCCATTATCTTTACGTGAATGCCATCAACTGCCATTGCCACACCAGGAATTTTTGATTTTCCAAAAAAAAAATGTTTTTGCTTCTAATCCCTTGCTGGCGGAACATAGCTTGTACACAAGAATGTTGATAATGTTCTAATACAACACACAATGTCGATTGGGCCATATTTATATTGAAGTCCTTTTCAATACAATGTTGATAACTGCCTGTGGCTAAACAACGTAGACATGCAGCAAGTTTTATTTTTGGAGAAAGATAACCTTGTCTTTTGTCATTTCCAAATTCATTTTCGCATTCCCACAAAACGTATATAAATCCCCTTTTGTTGATCCGAAAATTTTTGACGAAACTGCGTATGTACACATGTCAATAAAATGTTGTTGTTTTTAGCTTAAATAGTTCAACTCCCTTATAATCCTCCATTTCCATTTCCAACGAATGTTTACACTATTTTCATCATCACTATCACTTAAATATAATGCAATTATATCCATTTTAAATATTTGTAAAAACGAACCAAAAAGCTAAGACAATTTATTTCATTTCTCAAACTTGTCAAATTTGTTGATAACGCAGTTTACTTAAGGTATGGTAAAGCAGGTTATCGACGGTATCAATGATCGCATGAACATTTTCGATCGAAAATTCAACAATTAGACCCATTATCTTTGCATTAAATTATCTTCTATTTAAACTAAAAAAACTAAGAAAAGTTAAGTTTGAAATAATTTTTAAACAACATAAAATAAATTTTTTTTGGTCAAAAACCCCCTTTTTCAATTTAGGCAGAATATCAAAGATTTCGTATACAAAAAAATTGTCGGATGATGTTTAAATATATAACTATAAACCCTAGAAAATTTTTTTGAAGCCTCCAAAGCAGGCAGGCTGGATGATGGAGTCATGTGTAGAAGTTCACGCAAGTGAGGAAAGTTCTCTGATTGCCATTCACTTGGGAGTGGCCAGAAACGATTCTTTTACATATGGCTCAAGCAACTTACGACTTCCGGTCTTTGATCAAGTATCCGCTGGGTAGCCTAAGAACATCCGTTTGAAGGCGAGCTAAAGTGAGAAGGCGAAAACATCCCCTACATAGGGTTGTGCGCTGGGTTTGGGACACGCCACGTAAAAAAAACACCCCCAATGAAAATTAGCAATCAGCCTCGAATGAGAGACCCCCCTTTTGATGACGACCATGGCGACAAAATAGGGACTTCGAATTGAGGGCATGCACCTGGAATGTCCGGTCCCTTAATTGGGAAGGTGCCGCTGCCCAGCTGGTTGATGTCCTCGTGAAAATAAAGGTTGATATCACCGCCGTCCAAGAAATGCGATGGACGGGACAAGGACCGAAACTAGTAAATCCTTGTGGCATTTACTACTGTGGCCATATAAAGGAGCGAAAGTTTGGTGTGGGATTCGTAGTGTGAGAGAGACTCCGTCGCCGAGTACTATCATTCATTCCGGTGAATGAACGTCTACGTCTACGCCCCGACGGAAAAGAAGGACGACGTGACCAAAGATTCCTTCTATGAGCGCAAGGAGCGTATGATAGCTGCCCCCGCTACGATGTCAAAATCGTGCTTGGCGACTTTAACGCCAGGGTGGGCAAAGAAGGTATCTTTGGCACTACGGTCGGTAAATTCAGCCTCCACGACGAAACATCCCCAAATGGGTTGAGGCTGATCGACTTCGCCGGAGCAGATCGATCATGTTGTGATAGACGGAAGACACGTTTACAGTGTTCTAGACGTGCGTATGCTTCGAGGTCCTTACATCGACTCGGTTGCAGCCAAGATTCGCACCCGCCTCTGTGCAGCAAAAAGCGCACGTCAACAAACACAAGGAAGGTTCGACGTCGAGAAGCTGCAATCACAACAGACAGCCGAACGATTTTCTACTCGGCTTGCACTCCTGCTCTCTGAGAGCACTCGTCAACAACTCGGTATAAGGGAACTGTGGGAGGGCATTTCAAACTCCTTACGTACAGCTGCTACCGAAACCATTGGTTTTCGTAAAATGTAAAACAACAGCTGGTACGACGAGAAGTGCCGTGTCGCAGCGGAGAGAAAACAGGCTGCCTACATTGCAACGTTACGATCGACCACAACACGTGCGGGATGGGATAGATACCGAGAGTTGAAAGAGGGAAGCGAGACGCATTTGCAGACAGAAAAAGAAAGAGGCTGAAATGCGTGAGTATGAAGAGCTTGATAAGCTGGCCGACAGGGGTAATGCTCGAAAATTCTACGAAAAAATGCGGCGGCTTGCAAAAGGTTTCAAGACCGGAGCATACTCTTGTAGAACCCTCAAAGGTGATCTAGTGACCGATGCCCAGAGCATACTAAAGTTAAGGAGGGAACACTTCTCCAGCCTGCTGAATGGAAGTGAATGCATAACGCCAGGAGAAGGCGAACCCGATTCCCCAATCGATGGCGATGGAGCAGACGTTCCATTGCCCGACCATGACGGCGAAAAACTGATAAGTAGCATGCATCAGCTTCTTTGTAAAATATGGTCGGACGAAAGCATGTCCAACGACTGGAATTAAAGTGTGCTCTGCCGAATCCACAAAAAGGGAGACCCCATAATCTGCGCCAACTACCGTGGGATAAGCCTCCTCAACATCGCGTATAAGGTTCTATCGAGCGTATTGTGTGAAAGATTAAAGCCCACCGTCAACAAACTGATTGGACCTTATCAGTGTTGCTTTAGACCTGGCAAATCAACAACCGACCAGATATTCACCATGCGCCAAATCTTGGAAAAGACCCATGAAAGGAGAATCGACAAACACCAGCTCTTCATCGATTTCAAAGCTGCTTTTGACTAAACTGACGTTGAGCAACACCAAAAGCTTCGTCGGGATCGGGAAGAACCTCTCCGAGCCGTTCGATACCAAACGAGGTTTCAGACAAGGCGACTCTTTTAAAAGAGTGTATAGTTGCTGGCGTATCTCGATGATATTGATATCATCGGCCTCAACACCCGCGCCGTTAGTTCTACTTTCTCCAGACTGGACAAGAAAGCAAAGCAAATGGGTCTGGATGTGAACGAGGGCAAGACGAAATATCTCCTATTAGTAGACAATTGAAAAGTAAAGTCCTCTCTCGACGTACAAAAGCGAAACGCTATAAGTCGCTCATAATTCCCGTCCTGCTATATGGTGCAGAGGCTTCGACGATGACAACAACTGATGAGTCGACGTTGAGAGTTTTCGAAAGAAAGGTTCGGCCACAGATTTATGGTCCTTTGCGCATTGGCCACGGCGAATATCGCATTCGATGGAACGATGAGCTATACGAGATATACGACGACATTAACATAGTTCAGCGAATTAAAAGACAGTGTATACGCTGGCTTGGTCATGTTGTCCGGATGGACGAAAACACTCCAGCTCTGAAAGTATTCGACGCAGTACCCGCCGGGGGAAGCAGAGGAAGAGGAAGCCCTCCACTCCGTTGGGAGGACCAAGTGGAGAAGGACCTGGCTTCGCTTGGAATATCCGATTGGCGCCACGTAGCGAAAAGAAGAAACGACTGGCGCGCTGTTGTTAACTCGGCTATAATCGCGTAAGCGGTGTCTACGCCAATAAAGAAGAAGAAAGCAGGTTCCGCCCTTAAAAATAAAAGTAAAGAAACCTTTAAAGAAAGCGGTATTTTACTACCGAAAAAGTGTTAGTTTTGCGTATCGAAAACATCAAAAATATTTATTACTGAAGAGAGAAATTGTGGCAATACTTACGCGATATTTTCTTTACAAAGTTTGATCGGTTCAAATCCTGCTCCGCTTCGGCTAAATTGGCCGGTTGTTGTGGGAATGAGCAGTCAGAGTATAATAGTTTTATGCACCTAATTTATTGTAATAATTAAAAAAACTCAGACACGCAGTAAAGATGGCGAGCATAAAAATATCTTGGGTTTGAATCACACCGACGAAACCTCGTTAATCGAAAAAGTGTTGAAAAGGCATTTGTGCTTTTAAGTAAGTGTAAGTGTTGTCATTATCTAATAGATTTATTCTATATATTTCGCAATTAATTACAGCTACGAAAGTCAAACTGCAAATAATTATAGTGAAAAACAGTTGGAATGGTTATCAACCTCCTATATAATGGTTATGTTCGAAACTACTACAAGAGCCATAATTGCGAACTCTTTAAATAAAAACACATTTGTTATAAAATGCTTGCTCGATTTGAACCGAAATAAAATATGTAAATACTAAACTCTACTTTACTACTTCTCATAGAGCGCCAATTCGATTTTCCCCAGTTTCCTTCACTTTTGAGATTATAACTGAACCCTTAATGAAGGTATGAAAACAAAGTTTAATGCAATGTGTGCTCCTCCAATGCGACAGCTCTGGTCGAAAAGTGGTCACAATTGATCTTATTAACCTAATATACTGATTTTGAATTCTCCGGTTGAGACGTTGCGGTATTTGCAAGGAATGTTACAAAAAGCTAAAATTGCCTATTTGCATTCTTCCAACAGTATTCGTCTAATTAATTTAAGTTATGGGATTTATAGAACCTTCGTTTTTTATTGCATTCAAAGCAACAACGACATATTGTTTATACAAAACTAAAAGGCTAAAATATTCGCACGATCTTCAATTGCATACGCGATAGAGCGATACATTCAGTTAATATCACACATTAAGGTAGATCGTATAATCTTGAAGTCAAAATTGAAATTGAGAAGAAAACTCTGAAAATGTTGTGTTCCAATACAATCTTGAAAGTCTTATTACAGAAAAGCTTTATAAAAACAACATTAAGTTACAAGAAAACGTTGACATCAACGCCTCGCAAATTATTAACCAGTATTGAAATAAAAGTTTAAAGTAATGGAAATCCACACGCTTTAGTAAGTACCTTTAAGCTAGTAATATAGAAAAATACAAGTAACAAAGTAAAAGTACAGATTTATAGCATGGGCTATAAATTCCAAAAAAGTCCCACATGCAAGCGTGTGTATGTGTACATATGTATATCCGGTATGAATGTAATCGATTAAGTAGTTTCTCATACATTAAACATATCTGTAATAAAAATCAAAGCGTCGAAAGGTACCGATCCGCGATTAATTTGTTGCATCAACATGTACACACATTATATATGTATGTGTATGTGTGTAAGAAAAGACGTCAAATTTGATAATAGTTCCTGAGATATAGCATAGGCGGGTGCCAAGGAACACGTGTACCAAGTCTGATCCCGAAATCTAATTTTTACTGAAAGTATGGTAAAAGGCAGTCACCCGTAACTCGATTCGTCTCGTCATCTTGATCATTTATATCTACATATTGTATAACCCTATATCTAGCTTGATTGATTTTAGGCTTTACAAACAACCGTTAGGTGAACGAAACCATTATAGGTACTCCGTAGCAACATGATGAGAGAGTATAGATATTGAAATACTTTATTGAAATTGTACATACCTACTTATTTCAAAATATATGTACCATACGATGAAAAATATTCCAACCCAAATAAATGATAGACAGCATAACTGTGCCAGCCGACAATATGTAGTACTCTTCCACACATTCGTTATTCGGCTCATCGTTTGCAGTTCAGTTCGGATGATTGACTACGGAGTGAATTGTTGGACCCAGGTGTCATCTATTGCCACGTATCGACGGAAAAAATCGAGTTTATTACGATTAATTATTTAGTTACATTGTAATTGTTATGCTTGCTCGATTGCGAGTGTACACACACATATGTATGTATGTATGTACGTAGCGTTCGCATACCTAAATTTTTATAAACGATATTCCAAAACCCTTCCTTTGATATCTCTAAAGTATCAGCCATGTCAATTCCATTTTTCGGCAATTCAAAGTAATTTTGTGAATTTGTTTGAGATTTTCGTTCACTAACTTCTTATGATTGATTTGCCTAGTGCAGAGTCCAAATAACACTTATCACGCTACCGTTTTTATAACCCGAACGGGGTATATTAAGGTTGTCACGAAGTCTGTAATACGCAGAAGAAAATGTCGGATACCCTATAAAATATATACTATACATAAATGATTAGTGTTTGCGGGGATACCAAGTTCATACATAGCGGCAGAGAAGCAGTATCTATTCGTGCTGTCGATGGCGGTTTTTACGTCAAAAAAGAAGAAGAGTTTTTGAGATATCGACTTGAAATTTTGCACACGTTCTTATTACTATAGCATATAGCTGCCATACAATCTGACTGATCAAAATCAAGTTCTTGTATGGAATATTTTGTATTTGTGACGGATGGTGCATGGATGGTGCAACCAAAGTTAAGGCTGCTCTTTAAAGAAATAGTGTTTCATTAACATACGATATCTCTTTTTATTACTTTTTCATATCATAACGGACCAACTGACAAACTAATACAAAGTATATTAAAAGTTACAATTATTAATACGCCTCGTGTTTCCGAATCATATCATACATATATATACTTATATAAAACTATTAATGTAGATGTTGTCGAATATTCTTGTTGCTATAAAAGACAAGCAGATTCAACAAATAGTAAATATTTAAACAAATGTTTCTCGAATACACATATACAATGTAGTACACTGACCGGAGAGATTACATTGTACGTTTTGTGCAAATAAATATCTATTTCGAAACCCCCCATTACATTACCTATAACAGTTAATCTTACATATTTGCCTAGCACTTGCATTTGGAGTATCGCAGCAGCCACATTTACTTACAGCGGTTTGAATGTCAACGTCAGTAGCCCTGATCTGCAAGATCAATATCAACAATCCAATAAGATTTTGCTGATTACTATGATAGATCAGTGGCAAAAGTGTGTGTATTTTGAAATCAATGAGAGTACTTCTTCAAGAAATACTCAATATGTATACTCAATGGGTTTGCTCGTAGTATGTAGTTACATATGTACGTCGAAGTACGCATCGGAGTGCGTAATTGCATCATAAGTGGCAGTATCTGCACTTAATGCCGTCATTATTTGTTTAGTACAAGAGATTAATTCCAAGTAAAAAATAAAAATAAATAAATTCGTTTTATATAAAAGTAGAATGCAAAAGCCCACAACCGGATATGTAATACAATGCAACCGTTAAATGATACAGTGGTGAAGTGGGTAAAAATGTACGGAAATTAAATGAAACTAATTGAAAAGTATTTAATATGAGCGAAAACTATAGCCGATCCCATCACAATTAAATTCCACTTGGGAAATCACAGAATGGACATGAATATACATATGTACGTGACGGAGCACAAACATACAAACTTACATACCATATATGTATATTTGCAATTGTGTTCTTTATTTTTCTCAAGTGCAAAAGTGTTAATAAGAAAAAGAAGAAAAAAAATGGTGGAATGATTTACAATATTAAAAGTGTGTTTAAGTGGATTATTTTTGCATATTCTAATAATTTATGACACTTCAAACTCTTAATGAAATCTACGGCATGATTTTGCACAACCGTCTCCTGGTTTCAGGTACAATTGTGTTCATAATAATAGCAGCGCTCACTGAGTATTGAGCAAAGATTAATGGATTTTGATAAATAAATACAGATTAATTTTGATTCAACTTGTTTTCAAATGCTACGATGTAAACAAATATTTTCAAATTATACGATTATGTTCTTTTGTTAAAATGAATAGATTTCAAAAGTGTAATTGGAATGTGTGTTCATAAAAGAAGCTGAAAATAGGTGTGAAACAACAAAAGAACCAATTGATCGATTAAAGATAGTATAGAACAATAATTAAACTAATATCTATTTATATTCATTAAAATCTCCTGTTATATTTCGATTCATATGTCTTCTTCCTCTAGACAATAAACCCATATTTCGATAAATAAGCAAGTGCGTAAATTTATTTTATAAAGTTCTATATTATTCTCTCTCGATTTGAAATTTTGTATACGTCCGTTTCTCCCCAATTATTGCTTGTTTGTCGGTATTGTCGATATCCAACTATAATGGTTTAGCGCTGACTTACAAACTGACCGATCAAATTCAAGTTCTTGTATAAATTATTTTTTATTTGACAGGACATATTCAAGAAATTCGTAAGGATTATTTTTATGCTCTCGCAACAAAGTTGCTAAGGAGAGTATTATAGTTTTGTTCACATAACGATTGTTTGTAAGTCCTAAAACTGAAAGAGTCAGATATAGGGTTATATGTACCAAAGTGATCAGGAAGAGAATCGAGAGAAAAATTCTGCGAAAGATTTACGGTCCTTTGCGCATTGCCCACGGCGAATATCGCATTCGATGGAACGATGAGCTGTACGAGATATACGACGACATTGACATAGTTCAGCGAATTAAAAGACAGCGGCTACGCTGGCTAGGTCATGTTGACCGGATGGATGAAAACACTCCAGGTCTGAAAGTATTCGAAGCAATACCCGCCGGGGGAAGCAGAGGAAGAGGAAGACCTCCACTCCGTTGGAAGGACCAAGTGGAGAAGAATCTGGCTTCGCTTGGAATATCCAATTGGCGCCACGTAGCGAAAAGAAGAAACGACTGGCGCGCTATTGTTAACTCGGCTATAATCGCGTAAGCGGTGTCTACGCCAATTAAGAAGAAGAAGAAGAATATCAGGGTGACGAGTAGAGTTGAAATCTGGAGTCCGTCCGTTTGTCCGTCCGTCCGTGCAAGCTGTAACTTGAGTAAAAATTGAGATATCACGATGAAACTTGGTACACATATTTCTTGGCTCCATAAGAAGGTTAAGTTCGAAGATGGGCTAAATCGGCCCACTGCCACGCCCACAAAATGGCGAAAACCGAAAACCTATAAAGTGTCATAACTAAGCCATAAATAAAGATATTAAAGTGAATTTTGGCACAAAGGATCGCATTAGGGAGGGGCAGATTTGGACGTAATTTTTTTGGAAAAGTGGACGTGGCCCCGCCCCCTACTAAGTTTTTTGTACATGTCTCGGAAACTACTATAGCTATGTCAACCTTTCGTCAACCGTCGTTTCCTTCAAGCATTTCCATATAAAGTTCAAAAATGGACGAAATCGGATAATAACTACGCCCACCTCCCATACAAAGGTTATGTTGAAAATCACTAAAAGTGCATTAACCGACTAACAAAAAACGTCAGAAACAATTTTACGGAAGAAATGGCAGAAGGAAGCTGCACCCAGGCTTTTTTTAAAAATTGAAAATGGGCGTGGCGTCGCCCAATTATGGACCAAAAACCATATCTCAGGAACTACTATACCGATTTCAATGAAATTCAGTATATAATATTTTCTTAACACTCTGATGACATGTACGAAATATGGGCGAAATCAGTTAACAACCACGTCTTCTTCCAATATAACGCTATTTTGAATTCCATCTGATGCCTTCTCTCTATAATATATATGTATGTACATTAGAAACCAATGATGATAGCGGAATAAAACTTTACACAAATACGGTATTTGAAAAATATGTAAATGACGGATAATGAAATTTCGATTATCACTTTTCATGCGAGAGTATAAAATGTTCGGTGACACCCGAACTTAGCCCTTCCTTACTTGCTCAATTTTATTTATTATTTTTCCACAATCTCCAAACATAATGCTCAGATCGAACCCCTTAAACATATAGCTACCATTGAAATTGACCGATCCAAATTAAGATAGCAATCTTTATAAAATAATTTTTTTACCCTGAACAGGGTATATTAAGTTTGTCACGAAGTTTGTAACACCCAGAAGGAAGTATAAGTATAAAGTAAATATATAAATGATCAGTACATTGAGCAGAGTCGATTTAGCCATGTCCGTCTGTCCGTCCGTCTGTCTGTATATATACTTACTAGCGCCTCAGTTTTTCAGTTATCGTTTTGAAATTTTGTAAACGTCGTTTTCTCTTCACGAAGCTGCTCATTTGTCCGAACTGCCGATATCGGATCACTATAACATATAGCTGCCATACAAACTAACCATCGGAATCAAATTCTTGTAGTTTCACTTTCAGAATGATCTTCACGAAATTTGCAAGACAACAATGTAATCTCCGAAGAAATTGTTCAGATCACTGTGCCATATAGCTGCTATACAAACCGAACGATCGGAATCAAATGCTTGCATGGGAAACTTCCTCATTTGACGATATATCTTCGCGAAATTTGGTATGAGTTATAGAGTATAGAAATAATGTAATATCAGAAGAAATTGCTCAGATCGGATTACTATAGCATATAGCTGCTATACAAACCGAACGATCGGAATCAAGGACTTGTATGGAAAACTTTCGCATTTGACATGGTATCTTCACGAAATGGCATGGATTACTGCTTAAGGTAACAATATAATCTCCAAACAAATTGTTCAGAACGAATTACTATAGCATATAGCTTCCATACAAACTAAACACATAGTTACTAAGAGAAATGCAACTGTGAAGGGTATTTAGCTTCGGTGCAACCGAAGTTAACGTGTTTTCTTGTTTTCCTTATCAAATAACCTTAATTCGACTTGAAGATTACTTAAAAATATAGAAACCTGGTTACAGTAAATTAAAAATCGGCCGGTTACGTTTTAAAATTTAGTTATGCATATATGTAGTTGCTATGAGAAATATACCTGTGAAGGTATTTATGACTCGGTGCAATCGCAGTTAACTTTTTTGTTTGGTTTTTGTACAATCTTGCATATTTCCTTTATTATTTCAGCTTTTTATTAAATCTATAGTTCCCTCGGTGTATGGATTGGAATAATACATTATGTGTTACTTTATATTCTGAAAGCAGATCTGCACAATTGTCTGCAGCTAGAATCCATGTGCAGTAATTTTTGACAAGCAGATGATTACTGAAGGAAAACAATTCAGAGATACGTTAAAATTAGATGAAAAAGAATTCAATTAATAGGAAAGAAGATGTAAATCGGGTAACGGTTAGGGTTCAAACCGGAATTAATACCATTTTTTACCATTATATTAAATTAAATATTAAATCACTTTTACAAAAGATTCATTACAAGAACTTTATTCGTTCAGTTCGTATGGCAGTTATATGCTATAGTGATTCGGTCTGAACAATATCTTCCGATCGTTCAGCTTATATCAGTGGCGTAGCTATGTACATATACGCTACAGTGGTTTGGTGTTGGCGGTTTCGACAAATGAGAAGCTTTTTGAGGACAAAAGTACGTATGCAAACTTCAGGCCGACATCTCAAAAACTGAGGGAGATGGCTAAATCAACTCAACTCATCACGCTGATTATTTATATGTATATATATTTTGTAGTGTCTCTGACGTTTTCTTCTAGTGGCAAACTTAATATTACCCTCTTCAGGGTATAAATATAATTTTAGATGCAATTTCTATTGGAAACATATCAATTTTTACCATAGCACCATATCAATTCGCACTGTCATTAATATAAACAGAACTGTAGACACATCTATACCTAAGTATATTGTTGCGAATTCTTATTGAGCTTTGCTAGTGTTGCGAATAGTGGTGTCTGTGACAAAAAACCGGTTAGTTGTTGAAAACTTCCTTCACTACCAAAGTTCCTGATTCGTTTCTTCTAAGTGTCGCAACAATTACAGACATGCAAATACACACTTCAACTCACATAAATACCATAAATAACTTTGATTGCGTACACACACATACATACATGCATACATACACACTTTTACATTTCCCAGACAATTATATTAACAAAATTTCGCATGCGAGTGTGAAATGTGTTGAAATCGGTGCGAGCAACGGAAGTTTTACAATTTATAAACAACAATCAAAACCAAAATTCCCCATATTTCAGCGAATAAAAGTAGTAATGAATACTTAGAAAGGGTGAAAATGAGATGCCAAATGAAAAAGGCGATTACAAAGTGGCAATGAAAATACACAATACATACTTACATGCATACCTACTTAAGTACATGTTAATGCATCAGCATATATTGAGTGCAATTAAAACGCTTAGTCCCAACCAACATAGAGATTGCTAATGTCATGTACTTATGGTATAATGCTGGTAGTAGTAAGCCGAATGATTTATTTACCTATTTTGATTTGTTGCGCCGTGTTTTAAATTTTCTTTGCGCCACTCACTACTTGATTTGTTTTATGATCAGTATTAACACAATGGCTTTCAACCAAAATGCGCAAGAGCTGAAAGATTCGCTGTGAGGCAACTAGCGTCATGTGAGCATGCCTAAGCGTGGCTTAAACAAATTCAAAAGTTTCGTAGCCAAAGCCGAATGAAATGGTTTGCATAAAACCAATCGAAAACCTGAAGAGAGAAGTGGACATATGTACATGTAAATATGTTATGTTTGAGTATGACGGTAACGTAGGCTCTTATCAGAGACGAGTGAGTTAAGTGCGGGACAACTAAGCGGTTAGTTGTGAAAGCAATCCCCACACGCACTGAAATTAAAGTTTACGGAAAAGGTTTTTTCAAATAGAACTGTGCCCATTATAGGTTGAGTTTGAAGAGAGCATTAACCATAAATCTATATCCAGAGCATTGGGGAAATAACTGTCTCAAAGTATACCAAAAAGGGTTAATGAACGGAGAATTTGTGATCACTTAAGAAAAACAAAAGAACGAGACAGATGAGCGAAGTTTACTTATAAGTTCGTTGAAGAAGTTTAAAAATAAGAGCAAAATAGTGAATAAATAAAAGTTGCAGAAGGCAAAAAAATAATAATAAAATGTCTACGTTTACGTTTGAAATCGTATGTTTTCTGTACCGATTTCAGATGTTAGATGAACTCAATTATAACCAATTTCGTTATCAAAAATTCAGTGAACTGTTTTTGATCAGCTTTGAAAAATACTTGAAAGCATCGTAAATTATTTTAGTATTGTTTACATCCAGTTCTCCCAGTGAAATGACTTGCGTCAAATTACGATCTAATTTCTCCAGAACTATCGCTAACTTTGAACTACGGAAAATATTTAATCAGCTTTTTTAATATAGGATTTGTAGCTTCAAGAAACAAAACTCTCTGGATAGGGATTACATCACCTGGAATTCGTCATAGTGGTGGGCACAATAGTAGGTCGCGGTGCAAAACTCGATTAAATTCTACACTCTTATATATGTATACATATATAGAAAATCCTTTCATAAGGCAGTGAAGTAATAAAAGACCAGAAAATCGGGGACGAAAATATGTAATAAGGGGGGAGAAGATGATAAAAAGGAGATTACGATGAAGCTATACTTTTACATATTAAGGCTTAAGGTCGTATAATATATGTATATACAGATATCTCGGCACCGAGTTATTCAATGTTTGCTCTGAAGATGGAATAAGATAAACAAAATTTTTAATATTATTAACTTTAGAAATATGTTTTGTAAACTATCTTGTCAAACAAAAAGGCTTTCCATGCAAGAACTTTGTTTTGATCGTTCAGTTTGTTTGACAGCTATGTACATAAGTACATATGTATATGTCATTCTTATGTCATCAAATCAAAAAGCATTTGATACCGATCGTTCAGTCTGTTCGAAATCGTGTGCAAAATATCTGATCGATATCTCATAAACAAAAATACTAGTATAGACTTAACTCGCTTTGCTGATCATTTGTATATGGATATTATAGGGTCTCCGACGTTTCCTCCTGCGTGTTACAAACCTCATGACAATAGTCCAGCGTAACTAGCAAAAAGCCGGGCCTAAACGGTGACAACACCATTAAATATGTAACAGTATTGCACACTCAAAACAAATGTACAACTGTACAGACAGACGAAACGAGACGCAACAATGAAAGCGAGCTCTGTAATGTGTTTTGCGGAACTTCAAAACTCGAATTAGTGTTGCTCAGAACGTGGAGGCGCTAACATGAAACAAACGTAGCGGTACCTTATAGCAGTTTAGCTTAAAATCGAAATTTGTTAAGCGGAAAACTCGCTCGGTTCGTGCAGCATAATATAACGATCGGTGCAAAAAAAATTAAGATTAAAGACAACAATTATAAAAAGAGAAATTGTATACAAATTTGTTTACCTAATTTTGAATTATATTTATCTAATTGTTTAATTAATTGTGTGTGACAACCTGCCTTGTTTATTGCTATTGTTATGTGCTCAATTTCTATCGCTAATTTATTTTATTATGGATTAATAAAAAAACTGTGACACAAAAAATGCACAATTTGTCAAGACGTTGCTCATTATATTGTTATCGCCTAATTAATCGTGCATAATTTGCATAAATATTTTAGTAGCCAAAAATGTTTTTTTGTCAATAGATTCAGACCTGCTTTGGTGCGTTGACAATAAAAAAGTTATCATAATTTAATACTAAACAACTGAAAAAATTATAAAAAAACATATTTAGTGTTTCATTATAGTCCAAATGGTGTTAAAAAATATTGATATAGCAAATAACATGAAATAAAAATGCATATTACCTCTCAGTGGTACAGCAAAATTATGCGACCTTTTGGTTTCAAACACAAATAAACTGAATGGATTTGTTAACAGTTTGCTGAGCATTTCACTTTGTGAATAATAATAAAATAATAAAATTAATTATAACAAAAATATATACATATAATAATAATATTTAGTTTTATTTAGAATATTTTTATGGCGAACTTTTGTGTGCCGCAACGCTCTTTCAATCTAAAAATTCATTTGTAGGTTATGGGTTGCCAATGTAAGGAATGTTAATGTGCAGTTATTATGCTAAGACACTATTTGGAAACGTTTACAGCAGACCAGCTGCTATGAACGCAAATGTATGCTCAAAAACACACAACACCAAAGCCAAAGAAATACACTGTAAAATTTTAATGTTCATACCAATTATGAACGGCAAATTACAACAATTTGATATGCATACATAAGCGTTTTTAATACTTTTGTATATATTTAAAATTACATATATTAGATCAGTGTTGGCCTAACTTTCATAGAATTCCTTTGGGAAATTAACTTTCAGTTTTTTTCTGAAATTCAGTGATTTTTTCGAGTAGTTGTCTAAGTGATTACAGCATAGGCATACATAAATATGATATAATAATAAATTAATCCCACTAATATGTTTAAGAAATTCAATATTTAGTTGTTAGCAAAATAGTTTTAAACACAATATTGAGCAGAAAAACCTACATGGCGGATGAGTAACATTTCGAATTAGCAATTTATTAATTATGATAAATAGTGTAAAGTAGCTCTTGTAGAAGCTTAAAATAATGCTTGAATTTAGTTTAAAAACAATAATGAATTTTGCGTCTTAAAAATGGAAAGTGTTGTACTATACAAAAATCTTTTGAAAAACTTAAATTTGGTTTTTATGTTATATTTATATTATGATAATTATAGTTTGTGCGTGTTTCAAAGCTTTTTAAAATGTAGTTCGTGATTAGAGTAAAAGCTGCTAATTAAAATGATTTGAATACTACTTGTGTTCCGGTATGAAATGAGCCTTGTTGTAAATATGAAGTTCTAATTTTGAATGAGAAAGTAAAATAAAAAACTATTCAAAGCATCGATCATTTTGATCTTTCTGACAATTTGTGGATATCATACCAATAGAAGTGTTCGTCTTTTGAAGCAAACCAATCCGAAACCCAATTTTCGAATTCCGTTGGAATCGAAGTGCTGCTCGGGCAATTCGTGCCGCATCGATGAAAACAAATGATAATCGGAAGAAACCAATTTTGCTTTGTGTGCAGGTGCATTTTCGGGTAATAAAATTACATTACCGTGACCCATTCTGGTCGTTTTTCGATCAATGCATGTTTCAAAGTGAACATTTGTGGTCTGTAGCGATTAGTATTAACAGTTTCACAAAGTTTTAAAAGCTCATGATATATCACACCCTTCTGATCCCACAAAACACAGAGCATTGCCTTCTTACCGAATGGATTTATTTTTGCAGTCGATGTTGATGGTTGTTCCGGATTAAACAATGTTTTGTTGTGCAACATTCAACATGGCTGCCTTTTGCTTTTGACTCAAACTAGCATCTTCATCCAATACTGCAAGCAGTTCAGCGGTTTCAAACTTTCGGGTCTTCCACGCTCTTCATTTTTAACATAAAAATCATTATCTCTGAACTGTTGAAAATATCTTTTCTTCTGATAGAGCATTATCACCACATGCCTCGACAAGCATTCGATGCGACTCTGCAGCACTTTTCTTCAAATGGAAACAAAAAATGCTTTCCGCAAATCAACACTTTTCGGTACAAATTTTGACATTTTCAACACAATGGAAAATTATGATGTTGTTTGTTTAAAACTGGAAGGTTATTGAATTTGGTTGACAGATGTCATGCCAAGGGAACAGAAAAAAAATTCACATCAAATGTTCCCCACTAACCATTGCTATCTTAACGCTCACTTCATACCGGTGCACCTGGTAAATGTATAGTTTATTTCTATAATAGTAAATCGGTTTGAAGGGCATATGCATACAAAAATATCTGCTGTAAAAAAATATGTCCATGAGCATACAGTAAGCTTAATGTAAGCAATTAAAACCTCGAAATTAATGAAACTTGTTTTCGAATGAGGAAACTTCTTCGCATCACTTAACATATTGTGTGGTTTCGTTGCTTTTTATTTACTTTTTGTTTTATTTTTTGCTGCTGTTAACCACATTTCAAAGTTCAGCCTGATTTCTTACAAGTTCGTGATAAAATCCGGTAGTTCTTTCAACTTGCTGAAGATGCTTTGAGCACACAACGTTTTCTCTTCAACGTTTACACACACACAGAAGCAAATAGAATCGAGATTTGTATGTTACTAGAAATAATGGTAGAAACATATAAAGTCATCTAAATGACAGAGGTAAATAAAATTGAAAATAAATGCATGTCTTTCATGAAGCGTTTTGCTATGCTTTTCTTCTGGTGTGTGTAATTTTAGTTTAATTTCTATTGCTTATTTTTATTTAAGACGATCTTTAAGCATTTTCTTTTGTTTCCAAGCACCTTAGTAAAGCTAATTGAGATTTTTCTCTTACAGCGGTCATCGTATTCAACTTGAACCCTTTTAATTGCTAACACACACCTACTAACACATATGTACATATATGAAAATTTATTTATATCTAGACATAAATGCCATTAAAGTTGTTGCAAAGTTATCATATTACATAAAAGTTGTGATGCGCTCGTGTACGCTATCTAATATTTATGTCGTCCGTGACTTTATTATATTCATAAAACATATACAAACAAACAAACATTAACCTGTAGGTGGTAGATGGTCTGTCAAACAAAAAACTAAAGACGAAAGCTGCGCTTAAGTTCATATGAGAGAAATATGAAAAAAGTTAATTTCAAATGTAAAAAAAAAAAAAACAACAAAAACGTGACATCTTTTTCTGCTCACTTTAGCGCAGTTTTGTAATTAATGGCTTTTATTATGCAAATTTACACATTATTTGGCTTCAGTGTGACCAGCAACAGCAGCGATTTCTATACAGCCATTACGATAATTGGGCGCCTCTTTGTTGAAGACAATTAAATTTGCACGTTTTATGCACAAATTCCAATAAAAAGCAAAACACGCCCACACAAATACTATATACATACATAAATATGTATATGCATATGCAAACAGTGAGTGAAGGTGAAACGTAAATAATAAAACAAATTGCAAAAAATAAAAAATAAAATAAATTACCGTTAATCAGTAAAACTAATCGCGAAAAAAACTGTGATACATAATTTTTGAACAATAACAACATTGTGTCATACAGTGCAAAAAAGAACGAACAAGCTTTGTAATATACATAGGTACTTACATATGTACATATAGACATGCCGACGAATCTAAGCGCATACTTACAATAAAAGAAGAATATGCTAAATATATAGAAAAAACGTGCATTCCACAAACACAAACACTATGACGGCTATGGACAAAACAACGGAAGTTAACAACGGGTAAATTCCATTTACAGAAAACGTACACAATTGTTTGTATATACATACATATGTACTTATACAATATATACCTACATATACTAAGATACGTATGTATTTAATTTCCACTGTGACAGGTTTTATGTTTGGCAATACATCAATCGATGTTCTGAAGCCAGTAATTCTGAATGAAAATTTAATTAAAGGCGACTTGCGGGGATTTTAATTGGTACTTTCCAAAGTCAGTAAAAAATAGCTAATTGATTCCATTTAATTAAGAGATGGTGGCTAAACGGTTCTATTGGAAAAATATTTTTCCAAAAAAGCGAAATTTTATTACTCGATCGCTTTGTTGTTTTTCAAAGCATTCTCCTGTAAGACCTAAGTATGTATAGTAAGACCTAAGTATGTATAGTATATACGTTTGAACCAATTTTTGAAGCACTTTTGTCACTCTGATTGAGGTATCTGCAAAACATGCGTTCTGAACGCATCAACCGCCTCTTCAGGTGTTCAAAAATCGTTGTCCTCTTAATTTAACTTTCACGTACGGAAATAAAAATAAGTCATTCGGTCCCAAGTCAGGACCATACGGCGGATAAATTATCAAATTGATGTTTCGAGTACTCGAAAATGGCGTTATCTCAGTTGATGTGTGAGAGTTTGCATGGTCGTGGCGAAGGGTGATTCGCCTTCGGCGGTTGGTTTTCCTAATTTCATGAAAGACAACTTTTAAACAGATGGCTGTGTATTAGGGTGTGTCATCCTGAGGCAACCTCGAGAATCGATTTTCAGTAGTCGAAGTCGATTAAGAATCGATTCTTGACATTCGAAAAATCGATTATTTTACGTGAAAACTCGATTTTCCCGTAGAATCGGAATCGAGTTTACCATCCCTACTGGCAGCCATCGCGTGCACATAGCTATAATAACCTCCGCACAATAACCACCACAAAAAAATGATTTTTTTTCCATGTAATTTATATGGAAAACAGAAAATTTGAAATAGGCACCTCTTAATATTAATATTAAGAGCTCATCTTTTGAGTGACTTTCTTTTTGACATTTTCGAAAGTTTTTAAGCCTCATTTTCAACGTATGAAAAAAAAGCTGCCTCAGAATGACACACCCTATTGTGTATCAAATGCTTAGAATTAACTGTTCTCATTTTACAAGATATATTCACGAAATTTACATATATAGTTGTTTCAAAAAAAAAAGAAGTAACCATTTGCTGGAAGTGCTTCGTGCGTGAAAAACTTTTGTTGGATGAGGCTCATATTGAAATACCCATACAGTCGACTGCTGTTTTAAAGCACCGTTACCATTTGTTTTTTGCATTTCACCAGATAAATCAACACGAGCCTTTTTTTGAGCGATCGATATACTATTTATAGTCAAATGTCCATGTAATATTGAATGTCTGCTGGTCCTACTAATGCCTATAGTTGCCTATATCTCACAATAGGTCACATGACGATCTGGCAATATTAATTTGTGCACAACATAAATAGTATCTGAAACAAAAACTGATTTTGGACGATCTTCACGAAATCCGTTTTGGGGTGATCTACGGCCTCGATTGAAGTTACCAAAACTGAATTAAGTTCATCGATGCACTGATGTTGAGTTAATCTACGTCGAAAATAATCGCTCGAAAATGTTCGCCGTCTAATTCCATTGTTTGGTCGAGATGAATATTTTAAGTTACTATAAGCCATATTAATAGCGCTTGTATGTCAAAACGTTCTGAGTATGTATGTATATATTCAAAAATTTCAAACTTTACGATAAAGTTGTGAGTTGTCAGATTGCAACACTCGGGATGTCATCTCATGAAATATAAAAGGCAACCTAAGTATGTACCAAATAGATCAAATTCTTTATATCATCCGCTTGTTTTCGCGTATTCAATTTTCAGAGATAGGTTTTGTTCTCGTATTGGCCTAAACATATAGATATATGTATGTATAATTGTTCCTGTTTTTTGTGCATAAACACATATGGCATATTGTATACGCTTTATTTCGATCAACTTTTCCCACTGATCTGAAGTCAGATCAGAAGTTCGCTTATCAAGGAATCCTGTATAGAACAGTTAGCAGTTCTTTTCTCGTCTCTGAATTTAAATTTAATACCCCGGTTCACTTATCAAGGCAGTTTAGACTCTTATTTTTAAAATTTTTTATATCAAATTTTGAACTTAAAAAGCATTCTATCACAAATGACATGATTTTAATTCTCATTCTGCACATTTGATTTATCTGATTCACTTTTCGAAATTAAAAAGTCTATATTGCTTTCTCTCAAGTAAATAAAATTGTAACAATTGATTATAACGTATTTAATCTTAGCTGTTGAAATTTTAATTTCTATATCTGAGCAGTTTTAGATTTCGATGCCTAAAAAACTCTCCTGCCTTCCATGCAGGTCTGTCGACGCGCCTCAGTCTAGGCTAGTTTAAGCCAATGAAAATTTTTGCGATATCGTTTTGCCCTCTCGCACTTACCTACATACATATAAATTTCGATGAGCAATGGATTTTGTTTTGTGCTCAATTATGTTTTGTGGAAGAAAATATTCAGCCAGTAAATTCATAGTAATCTGTGAAGACAATGGTCGATTTAAACAAACGCAGTTTTCTTCAGGACAACAACCAGCTGGGCAGCGGCGTCTTCCTAATTAAGGGAACGGACATTCTGTCATCGGAGGCTGTTGTGTCCTTTCGATTGGCGCTCAGAGAACTCTCTTCACTTGCGCGGACTTCTACAAAAGGCTTCATCCTCTTGAATAGAAAAGGTACAATCTTCTCCGTGATGACACCGATATCATTGTCCATAACAACCGCGCCGTTAGTTCTTCTCAAAGAAGTGAAGCAAAAGGGTCTGGCACTGAACGAGGGCAAGACTAAATATCTGCCATCATCAAACAAACAGTCGTCGTCAAACACGCGACTTGCCTCCCACGTCACTGTTGACAGTCATAACTTCGAAGTCGTAGATAATTTTGTCTATCTTAGAACTAGTATTAACTGCAACAACAATGTCAGCCTGTGGAAGATTTGTAGTCCTTTGCGCATTGGCCACGGCGAATACCGCATTCGATGGATCGATGAGCTGTATGCTGTGTTATAGATAGCGAATTAAAAGACAGCAGCTACGTTGGCTAGGTGTGAAAGTATTCGATGCAGTACCCGCCGGGGGAAGCCGAGGAAAAGGAGACCTCCACTCCGTTGAAAAGACCAGGTTGAGAAGGACTTGGCTACTCTTGGAATCTCCAATTCGCGCCAAACAGTGAAAAGGGAGAACGACTTACGCGCTGTTGTAAACTCGACTATAACCGCGTAAGCGGTGTCTGCGACAATAAAGAAGAAGAGTTTTGTTTAGAATGATAACTGAGAAGATTTCCAGATATTATTGAGGATTCCAAATGCTTGTTTTATTTTTCCGATGCGGTTACTTAGATCCTGAGTGGAACCTCATGAATCGGGTATCGTACAGCCAAATATACAAAGGATTCAATATCTTTTATATAAAATAATTGCAGGCTGTATTGGAGAAACATTTCCCAATTGCTGCCAAGTTGACAGGATCTAATTTGATAAAAATTCGCAAATGTTCCGTTGCATAGCCCCGAATGTATTTCGCACAACGTGTCCGCTTCGTTGGCATAAGAATGACTGACGTGGGAACGGAATTCGAAAAGAATTATTTAAAAACATGTGATCTTAGATGTTCTCTAAAAATTAAACGATACTGTTTTAGTTCAAATAGTTATTATTGAAAGTCATCATTTATTCCATTTATTTATTCTGTTTATTCATTTTTATAAATATCTGACAAATCTTTGCTGTACGGTTATAGCGATATCTTAGTAACTATAGTTTTTAGAAAGTAAGGATTTTCTTGAAATTTTTCGCCTTTGTATACTTAGCATCGTCCTTAGATAAGGAGAAACTCCTTTAACATGTTTTTGAGAGGTTGCTTTTTGAAATGAAGAGATGGCGAAAGCTGAAACATTTTTGAAGAAGCAGTATTCGACTTTTGCATGAAAAAAATTGATGTTTTTAATGATAAATCAAAATTAAGCAAAATTGAAAGGAATACTAGAAATTTTTTAAACCAAAATATTTGCTCCTTATTATAATTATCTTTTAATTTACTGAATTTTACTAAATCTTAGTTCAACATAATTTTCCGCATTTTTTGAGATTAATTACTAGATGAGCATAGAATTGAAGTATGAATAAATGTACCCGGTTTGTCCGGAAAGTAATAGGACTGAGCGGCTGGTCAGTTGTCTTCGAACATTTGGAGAGTCAGAACGAACATTTTCAGCTTACACCACGCACAGAAACAGAGTGGTGTAAGCTGAAAATGCAGCGTTTGTTAGAGCAGAGGTACGCGATTAAATTCTGTGTGAAACTCGGTAAATCTGCGACAGTGACGTTTGATATGATCAAGCAGGCCTACCCAGATATTGCTTTAGCAAGAAGTGGTGTGTTTGTGGGACCAGTCCTTTTTGGAGGGCTGGAAAGAGGTCGCTGATGAAGACCGTGCTGGGAGACCTGCGACTTTGACAAACACCGACAATGTGTCACGTGTACGCAAAGTTTTGAACTCAGACCGTCGACTAAGTATTCGTTTAATTAACCAGGTGTTAAATTTATCTGTGGTTCATGACATTGTGACGGAGGACTTGAACATGTGCAAGGTGTACCAAAAGTGCTCACTGACGACCAGAAATTGTGAACAGCTACATAACCAAGGCCGGCATCTAAACGCTTCCGCAGCCGCTCTACAGCCCAGATGTGGCTCTCGGACTTTTTTGTTTCCTTCCCTGAAAAGGCCGACGAAAGGCAAGCATTTTGAGATGCCAGAGGGGATCCAAACGGCATACACCTCGGATCTCAAAGCTAGTTCGGAGAATACCTTTCGTGATGCCTTCAATGCTTGGAAATCGCGCTGGCAGCGCTGCATCGACGCAGAAGGAGCCTATTTTGAACTTTTTTAAAGAACTGTAACAATTGGTTCAATGACTTTTTTTAAATCGACTTAGTCCTATTACTTTCCGGACAAACATTGTAAAAAAATTACGTAAATTGGTTTTGCGATAAAGAATTTGTAGGCTTAGAAATAGATCGCGCACGTGTCGTTCCTCAACCAAGTTAAAAATAATTAAAATAACTCTTTAACATGTGTTTCTATAAGGCTAATTATTACCAAATACATACATATACATATTTATGTGTTAGAAATTATGAATATTTTACAGTGAGGTCTGCATCGTTAACTCCGTGATTAGGAATACTTGTTACACTTTTGCAACATGTTGCTACAGAGAATACATATATTGTTGTGTTCACCTAACGGTTGAACGTATCACCTAAAACTAATCAAGATAGATTTGGGTAAGATATATGTATGTATGTATATAAATGATCAGGATGACGAGACGAGTTGAAATCCAAGCGACGCAGGTAGGAGCATTTGGTCTCAAAAACCGGACAAAATTATTTAAAGTGATTTTATGAATGAAAATGAATAAAAATTTGTGTACTGGAAAGTGAAAGAATAAAAAGGAATTTTAAATTGTGTTACATTGGAAGTAGTAGTGATTGTAGTCCGATGTCGCTCATTTTCACACTGACATAGAAATATTAAAAGAATATTACAGATGGAGAAAATGTCTAAGCTTATATGTTAAGTAGAAACCTTTTAGTTTAGTAAAACAAAGAATTTATAGCTCGACCTCCCCCGACACTATAACAAAATCAAAAAACAATTTTTTAGTTTTTTTGATGATTCATTGTTTTCCCGAAAAAAATAATACATTAACTAAATTAATCTATACATTATTAATATTAAATGCATACCATGTTGTCCAGAATGCTTAAAAAAAACCTCTTGCAATTTCGAGAACAATAGAGAGTATCGTGAATAAGGACGTGCGCTTTGAACGAAGTCTAGGTTCCGACTACTTGTGTGGCAATATAGCGGGCTGAAGGTCAATAATTTAATCGGTTTATTGTAGTACGGTTACTTAGGTACTAAAAAAATCAATTTTGAGTAGCATCGCTGGAGTTTGTAATTCTCACTTTTGTCCGGTTTTTGAAGGAAGACGCTTCTATGTGCGACGGTCTGTCTGTCCGTTCGTGCAAGCTGTAACTTGAGTAAAAATTGAGTTATCTTGTTGAAATTTGGTAAGAGAGTTCTTTGACAATAAAAAGTTCGAATTCGCCGAGGACAAATATTATAAAAACTCCCACCGACAATGATAATAAACATTCCCCATTAAATTTGAAGTTTTTGTGTTTTTTCTTTAAAAAAGTACGGAACCTCGAAATGGGTCACCCTTTATAATTCTTGACTTAGTGTTCGGTGCCGTCTGAACATGGGCGCTTTCTTATTTTTTTGCAATCAACTTTCCTGCTGGAGATCAATAAGTTCACCTACGTAACTGTAACTTAAATTTTAGTTAACATTTTATTAAAAAAGATAATGCTTACTGATATAAGCTCGGCGGCTTTATTTATTAGAATGCATAAATTGAGAGTTGACAGTATTAAAAGTAATATAATAATTCCAACGGTATAATTTATGTACATTTATTTGATTTAACAATTCTGCAACTTTTACTATTCGTACCGTTATTTATATGCAAGTTTTGCATTGCTTTTTTAAACAGTAATACAATTGTAATCCATTTACATATTTGATTATTTTACTAAATTTCTCAAATGGAAATTCAAATGCAAATTTTGTTTACATACATACGAGTACATATGTATATACCTAGGAATCTACAAACTTATATTTAAAACGAACATTGCTTGTTATAAATTAAACATTAGAACTTATATATTGTTTGTGGGTAATATTAAAACAATTTTTAGCTAAATTAAGATTTTGAAAATATTTAATAATTTTTATAATTATTTACCTTTTAATTTCAGAGCTGCTAATAACCGGCCGTATTTCATACAAAATGGCAACAGGAATTTGTCCTCAGACATTGCCGGTGAACATCGAGAGATTAGTACTTTTCGCAGCGCCTTACCACAATTTTTAGCTGTAAGCGCTAAGAATATATTACTTTTTGGTAAATAGCAAGCAATGTAATTTATAAGAAAATAGTTTATTTTAATTTTTGGATTTTAAACAGATATTCAAATTTTTTTCTTATACAAGTACTGATGTGTTCAGAGATGCATACTGACTAGAAAAGAAAAAAAAATAAATCAGAATTTTTGGCGAAAAGATAAATTTTCAAGCAGGGTTGCAGCAAATAATGCAATAAAAACACATTTATTTAAAAATTTGAATTAATGTTATTTTATTTTGTTACCCCGAAATTCTTAATTAAAAATAATTTTAAAATTTCTTATCCCAAATGTCGGGTTAAATATAAAATTAAATTTTCAATTCCAAAAAACGGATTAAAAATAAAATTTTAATCCTAAATATTGGATTGAAAAAATGTGGACAAAATGTCCAATTATGTATTTGAAATTAGATTATTTCTGCGTTATCAACATATCGTCACCTGAAATGCAAAATAACGTAACAACATTTTCGGAAATTTACAGTGGCATGAATGAAACACGAAATAAAATGGAACATGCGTAAAAAAAACTTTTAATATTGGTTAAAACTGGTTTATATATCTGAGCGCAGAACCTGAAAATGTTGGACATACATATGTAATATTATTTATGCAATTTGAAGTAGTGAATCTTAATCAATAAGACACTCAATTTCGACGTTTTTGATGATAAGTTATTTTGCATTTCAGGTGACGATATGTAGTTTAACACTTTTTGTCTTATTTACATTTAATTATGGTTTCTCAGTCAGAAAAATCTTTCTTTTAATTCCTTTTCATTCCAGCTTATGATATGAAAAATAATGTTTTTATTTGTTTTAATCTGCTATTGGGATTAAAAATTAAATTTCCAATTTTAAATTCTGAATTTAGGATTAAATTAAAAATCAAATTAAAATACTTGATTACAAACATTTTAATTAAAAAATTCGCTACCTTGTTTTTAAATAAATGTTTACGTAAACATTACTCATCGTTTAATTGGTTAATATTATTTTGAAAGCTTCTATTTGAACGTTCATTTCACCAGTACTGATAATTGATGTTTTTTGATTTATTAATAACAAAATATTCTGAACACCTTAGTATTATACATAAACATTTTATTTCTAATATGAAATATGTACATTTATTATCGATACAATTTTTTCCCCAACAGTATATGGTATGACGCTTGGTTTTCCCACCATTGTGATACCGGCCATACAGGGTGGTGATGGACGTGAACCCAGTGATATAGTGTTAAATAGAGATGAGATATCTTGGTTCAGTAAGTAGTGCAAATTGAAGTTAATTTCTGTATACATACTCGTACATATTTGCATTATTATCAAGAATGAATTCAGGTCCAACTAGACAGTCGAATATCTTTTAATTATACAAGTAAGGGGCAGATTTCGGTCCGAAATATGCCAGTTTAATACTAGTTCGAAACTGTTAAAAAATAATGAATAGTAATTAATTATGAACCAAAGCCAATATCTCAAAGTTCTAAATTTTTGAGTTACTCTATATTTTCCCAGCAGTGAAATATACATACGTAAAATCGATTGAAACAATTGCTGTTATTTGTTAACTAAGTTTATATTAGGTTGTCAAAAAAGTCTTGCGGTATTTTCGCTAGTTGGCGCTGAAAGCGCGTAGTTCTAGTTTTATTCGTCGCATCGGGTCATGCTATACCATTTTGGAAAGCTCATTTCACGCGCTAACACGTGTTTGATTGATTGTTGTTTCTTTTGAGTCGTGAGTTATAGCGTCGCAAACATGGAGCAAAATAAAGAGAAAATACGGCATATTTTACAGTACTACTACGATAAAGGCAAAAATGCATCTCAAGCCGCCAATAAAATTTGTGCAGTTTATGGACCCGATACAGTTTCCATTTCCACCGCACAACGACGGTTTCAACGTTTTCGTTCTGGTGTAGAGGTGGTCGAAGATGCGCCACGCTCCGGAAGGCCTGTCGTCGAAAATTGCGATAAAATCGCTGAATTGGTCGAAAGAGACCGGCATAGTAGCAGCCATAGAATCGGTCAAGAGCTGGGCATGAGTCATCAAAAATTCATTTCAATTTCAATAAAAAAAAAAATTCAATAAAAATACCGCAAGACTTTTTTGACAACCTAATATTAAATCATTGATGTCAAATAACATAACTAATTATTTAGCTATAAGAGGTTTATAATTGGTACAACTCTGGCATTTTTTGATTAGTACAAGTTCAATGCAGTAATTCGAGTTATAAACTTTTTTGACTGTTTTGACTTCATTAAAGATAAACAAAAAAAAAACACTTTTTCAAGAAAAAATAACAACATGCCACCATTGGAGTTGTTATTCGCTTTGTTGGTACTTGTTTAAAGCTTCCTTTGAGACTATCTACGGCACTAAACTAACTTTTAGAGTAAGAATTTGAGAAAATTTTAAAAAATAAGGTTTAAGTACGAACGGGATCGAAAGTTAAAACATTCAGACATTGTAAGAGCTTATGAAGTATTTAAAGAATGTCGACATTATGTGATGCCGGATTGTCTTGTATTAACGGTAACATACTTAGTTCCTTATTATTCGAGTTGTTCACTTTACATAAAGTCGAACGAACAGACATAATTCGATAAACGGGCCTTTTCTGTAGAAGGTAGCTTCAAACTAAATGACTACAATTACGGTCCGATATTGTGGGCACAACAGAAGGTGCCAAGTGGGCTTCTGTTCTAATCAGCAAGATCATATTAATGCTATTCGTAGCACCAATAGTAAGTCTTACTGTGTTAGGTTATGCAAGCAGACTCTCAGTAGATAACTCGGTGATTATCATCTGAGTACCCAGCAATATTGGAATAGAAGAAAATGAAAAGGCGGACAAGCTGGAAACACATTTTCCCTAAGCTGCTCCAAGCCATTCAGCACATTCAAGGGTTGTTTGAAACGATGGACCCCAGAGGAACACCTCAAGCCTTGGAACTCTAGCAACAAAGCGCATACCACAAAGTTACTTTGGGGTAGTGTTAATGATGGATAGGACAAAAAGCTTATACTTCTGGGCCAAGGTAAACTTTACTATTTTAGGGAACATCACAAGGCACTTACCTTTAAGATTCCACCTTCCGAAATTTTGAAAAGCGGTTTCGGCAAAATGCAGAGCAAGCGCGGAGATGATGAGACGCTGGAACCTTATCTAAGCGGACACCCAGCCTTCAGTGACGGATATATTCCATGGCTCCCAGATAGAGCTGCTGCATAAGGCTTAACTTGGTTAACACATGGGAGCACAATGGCCTTAATAATAGCTTAAATGCGACTACCCGCGATCTGACGCTCATCTGCCTCGCTTTTCAAACAGCTAATCAACGAATACATTCATCATAATACATATTTACCGTAGGGTCGCAGATTCTTATACCAAGGAGTTTTATGCGCTAGTTTTCTTTTTTGCTACTTTCTTGTAATGTGGTATTTTTTTAGACAAATAGTAATAATAAACTACTAAAAGTCGTTAAGTGATAAAACTCGTTTATATTAAATATATGTATGTATAAAGTTATTCGTAATCTCAATGGGCTACATGAGACGAGAGCGGCGAAAGTTTACAGTTAAGATAAATAGTGTTGGACATTTTTATTTATTTTTTTACAAACAATAAAATTCCATAGTTTTTGAATTTAGAGTGGTTTCAATAGTTTACCATTATGCAAATAAGTATGTACGATATGTATGTATACATATATACCACTCTATAAAAATTATAAATTTTTCAGGTTCAATAAATTTAATATGCGTGCCTTTGGGTTGCCTCTTTTCGGGCGTTCTCTCTCAACCGATTGGAAAGCGTCGCGCCATGCAGGTAAACAACAAAAAGTTGTGTATTTTACATTCAAAACTAATTGTTGTATATAATTTTTAGCTGGTTAATTTACCGATTTTGGCTTCATGGCTACTCTTTCACTTTTCGACACGAACTGAGCATTTGTATGCGGCGCTCTGTTTGAGCGGTTTGGGTGGCGGTCTTATGGAAGCGCCGGTAACTTAATACACATACATATATCTCTATTATTAATTTTATTATCATCGCGCTTTTTTTATACACATGCATGCAGGTATTGACTTATGTTGCCGAAATCACCGAACCCAAATATCGTGGTATACTCTCGGCGCTCGGTTCCACATGTGTCATCACCGGCGTTTTCATACAATTCATTTTGGGCTCTTTATTGGATTGGCGCACGATAGCCGCTTTGAGTTCAGCATTTCCGATTATTTGTATAATAGCGCTATGCTTTGTGCCCGAAAGTCCGACGTGGTTGATACGTGAGCATCGTTTTCGTGAGGCTGTAAAATCATTGCAATGGTTACGCGGTTGGGTGCCCGAATATATGATCGAAGCTGAGTTTAATCGACTCTATGAAGAATTGATTACACAGCCGGCTTTAGAAGAAGCGACCGACAATCATGGTGAAAAGCCATCCAAGTGGGCCAGTCGCTTTAGAATGTTTCGCAAACGTTCCTTTCTGGCACCGTTTATATTGGTCACATTCACATTCTTTACCGGACATTTTTCTGGCAAAACACCGCTGCAGACATACGCGGTGCAGGTACAATCATATAGTACATATTACGTTTAAAAAAATGTATTCCTATTGAACCACCCATTTTTGCAGATTTTCCACACACTGAAAGCGCCAATCAATAAATACCACGCCACTATTTTGTTGGGAGTGGCCGAGATGATCGCAACAATATTATGTGTCTTCCTAATCCACTTCACCGGCAAGCGTCCATTGGTTATGATATCTACCATCGGTGTTGGGATTTGCATGTTTGGTACCGCTACCTATGCACATTATGTCAAAGTGGTACCTGGTTTTGCAGTGAACAATGTAGTCATTAATGCTTCCAATATAGTGCCAAGCGAGAATTTAATAACTCAAGCCAATATTAGTAAAATTTTTGAGGACGAGATATCAGTTTTGGAACCAGATAGTTTGATGCATGACAAATTGTTGGAAACAACAACATTACAAGCAATCTTAGATGATGGCGGCATAGAGACGACAACACTTGTAGCCATCAATGGTACAATGGAGGCATTGAACCCTTTGAATCGCTCTAAACGGGAAGAGCAAGAGCTTTTCCTTGATGATTATAATGATCCTTTAACTTTTGTGCAATTACCTGGGTTGGATTATCTAGATGCAAATAATGGTAGCGATAACGTAACATCGTTTCTAAACCTTTTTGACTCTGAGGAGCAGGCAGAAACCACAAAAGTGTCAAAAAACTTAGAGGAAGAATTGACTACCACTTTAGCGTCAATTGTCCTTGACGAGCGCATTACAAAGTCACCATCTGAAGCAGAAATAACTAAGGAGGTTTTGTTACCAGTACCAACACAAACCACCAACAATTTGGTTTGGCTTCCATTAATCTTATTATTAGGCAGCGCTTTCTTCGCACATATCGGCATACGTATGATACCTTGGATACTTATCGGTGAGGTATTTCCGGCTCCAGTGCGCAGTACTGCTTCCGGCCTTGTCAGTGGCTTAGGTTATATTTTCGGGTTTTTGGCTAATAAACTTTTTCTACAAATGCTGTCTGCGTTTACTTTGCCGGGCACATTCTGGCTCTATTCGGCAGTAGCTTTGTTTGGCGCATTGGTGTTATATTTTACACTACCCGAAACCGAGGGACGCACTTTACACGTAAGTAGAGTTGTTTTCACCAAAATTTTCAAAATTCATAATTAACAATTTTTGCTTTTAGGAAATTGAGGCGCATTTTTCCAAAAAATCGAAAACTAATTTGTTGAAAAAGTCATGCCGTCAAGATTTGAATAAGACAGTCATACAGTTGGATAATCTTCACAATTTACAAATCCCTATAAGCGCACAAACTGAAGCGAAGATAATTCAATTACAACAAAGTGATTTTGTGCCTCAGCGACTGCATGTTGCAGGCGAGACCAATCTTGCGTTTGAGGAGAACAATACAACGCACTTATAACGGTTGGAAAATAGTTCTGTATATAATAGGATAAAATTTGTACATATGTATAGATGTTCTGTCTACTTGCAATTTTTCAAGTGCACTACTTTGTGGATTTAAAAAGTATTATTATTTGTATAAATATGTAAATTTGTGGATACCATGAATATGTTGTATATATGTAAGTACCGATTTAGAGGTACATATGTATGTACATACGTACATGAATGCACAAGCTTTTAATCTGAAGAAAGTTTTAAGAAAAGATATAATAAATGCAATTACAAATATGAAATATGTACTGTATGTTTATATGAAATAATCTCCATATGAGACACCAAACCTACGTGATGGCTAAGGTATCTCGGAAAATTTAGTGCACAGCTTTGTTTATTCCATGAAATGCTGGCTGCGATGGATTTTAGCATTATATAATAAATAAAGCTTCACTTATTTCCTCTATGGAAAGAAATGTCAAATTAAAATACGGAACTGGAAGTACAGGAGCACATTCGTATCTCTTAACTATATAATTTCAACCTTTATTTTGTTGTTCGAATTTGTTAAGATTTTGCTGCACAGTAAGTTTATTTAAAACGGGTATCTATCTAGCACTTATTCTAACTAATCTAACTTTTTGAAGGTAGTACCAAGCTCTAGGGCTTGTAACTGTGGCATTCGATTCCATTTTCAAATCATTGGAAGTTTTAAAAGAATTTTCCTTAGCGTAACGTAGGAATTTTTAGTTCCTATTCCTTCTTTTAGTTTCGGGGGTTTTCACGTTGTGAAGGACGTTAGTCCATTCATTATCATGGACATTGGACTTGATATTTGGTATTTCACTAATACTTTTCCTTCTCTAGTCTAGTTTTACCATTCTAAAGGGTTGCAACGCACTTCGCGGCCCTTATTTTACTTTCCAAGCTTTCCAATTACAGGCTCAAGATTATTATATATAATTATTTATCATTAATTAATCGGTTAAACTCAAAATGTTTTTGACATGTTTTTGTTCGAAATTTTACTTTTTTAAAAAAATTTTGAGTTAGTGTCCCTAACACATTCCAACTCAAACGCTGTTAACTTGAGCAAAATAGCATTTACGACGACATCATAGAAATAATTAACGGAAATCGAATTAAAAACAAAGTACTGTTTTAAAGTATCGTTACATAGTGTCTGGTGATTAAAACATATGTTAGTGAAAAGATCTTTTGGCTTGAGAAATGTACCAATGGGGTTGTCCCTATTATTTCTGCCATTACGTGCAACTTAAATTTATTTTATCTCTATAGTTAAAGTCCGGCAGCATTAGATGACAGCACAGCTGATTTCATTTATGTAAATATTAGTCGGTACGTAAAAATGTCGCTGACGCAAAAATTAAATGTTCTTTTCAAAAGAAAATCAATCAAATATGGTGTGCCGTTTTTAATTTTAATGGTTGGAGGTTCCTTTGGACTAGAGCAATTCGCCCGTCTCAGGTAAGGATGTATTGATTACAGCATAACCAATGTATATACATATGCTGACATCTTTTGGTGCTTGTCAGGTATCAGTTCTCTCGTAAGCAGCCGGTAAATCCAGAAGATATGGAGAAATATGGTGTAACAATGAAAAAACCTGAAGAAGTGACATTGGACAAAGAATATGAAAGAATTAAAAGCTTGAATATTGACGAATGGGAGAACAAACGTGGCCCTAGACCCTGGGAAGAGACACAATAGTCGGTGTAAAAAATGTGGCTAGAAGAGTGCAAAAACTATTTCTGTTAACGTTCTACTATTCATAGCTTTTAAGTCATTTGTTTTAGTGTATACTGAGTTTGTAAATAAACTACTATTTATTATAAACAATATATACATTTTCTTATTGTGAACAGTAAAGTGAGAAGAGTTACACGTGAAAAAAATGGCATCCGTTATGTTGGCAATGCCATCAAGTGTATGAAGCATTTTGACATTTCAACGAAAAATTCTCAGCTGCTTAAAAATATACAATCCGTGAGAAGAAATCGCTTTCACCAACAAAACAACATTCATAAACTCAAAATTTAAACAATTTTTACTCCCAGGTTTTACTAAAAAATATCAAAATAACTTCTCAAAGTGAAATGACGCCCAAACTAAAATTCGCCGAAGGTACGTATTAATTGAAGTGTATATGCTGTTGTTCCGTGTTAAAAAAGTTGTTTATTATTCATTTTTATTATAAACGAATACCTATGTAGGCGAAAAAGTATTATGCTTCCATGGACCACTTATTTACGAAGCCAAAGCCCTTAAAAGTACAATTACTAAAGATAAGCAAATAAAGTACTACATTCACTATGCCGGATGGAACAAAAAGTATGTATTTATGACTATTCCAAACTCTCAAACTAATATAGATTTTTCCAAACCTAGTTGGGATGAATGGGTGCCAGAGAACCGTGTGCTAAAGTACAATGAAGCAAATGTTCAACGCCAAAAAGAGGTATATAAACAACATTCGAATGCAGCTGGAAAAAATAAAAAGAGTAAGTTCGTACATATTTATATACATATATTGAATTACTACTAGATCTTTGTGCTTACATAGGTACACCAAAGGGTAAAAAAGGCGAAGGAGCTGGTGCCACCTCAAAAGACGGTACTGCTAGTGGCAGCAGTGAATCGCGCGCTTCCACTCCATCAAAAGATTTAAACACAACCCCCTTGGCAGCACCATCAACTTCGGGAAGAGGTAATCGCTCGAAACCAACAACTAGTACACCGGTCGCTAAAGATAGTGATGTCAGCGCAAAGGATGATTCTACCGCCGCTGCTGCAAGTAATAAAGACGAAACAACCAAAGATGAGCCTCCCAAAAAGAAGCGTGGAGGATCAACTTCAAACGCAAGTGACAAATCTAATGGTAGCGGAGCGGGTACAAGTAGTAATGCAATAACAACGCCTGCGGCTACTGGCACAAGCATTGGAAGTGCAGGCTCATCACATCAAAATCGTTTGGACTCGTGTGTGGAAAATGAAGAATCATTCCTTTCCAAAGTGGAGGTTAAAATAAAAATACCAGACGAGCTTAAGCAATGCCTCGCCGATGATTGGGATGCTATTACACGCCAGCACAAACTGCTCGACATTCCTGCAAAGATTACAGTTCAGGATATTGTCGATCAATATATTGCCTTTAAGAAAACATCAAAATCGACGAACGCTTCCAAGGAAGTAGCAATTAACGATGTGCTAAATGGTGTTGTTGAATATTTTAATGTTATGATAGGTTCACAGTTGCTCTATAAATTTGAACGGCCCCAATATGCGGAAATATTGCAACAACATCCCGAAACACCACTTTCCAAGCTTTATGGGGGATTTCATCTGCTACGTCTATTCGTTAAACTTGGATCAATGCTTGGATTCTCCGCATTAGATGAAAAATCAATGCAGATGCTATTAGTGCATCTTCACGACTTTCTCAAATTCCTTGTGAAGAATAGTGCCACTTATTTCAGCATGACTAATTTTGTCAATGTTAGTCCAGAGTACCATCGAAATACTCAATGATTTTAAATCTGCTGCGGATTTGGGAGTTGTGCCAATGGATATGTCACTTTTATAAAATAAACTGTTGCTTGGATTCGTCAGTTAACAAAAGGATTTCATCATATATGTTCTTAATTCGCATATTCGTAGCACTTCATATTTTATTTTAATGCACGACCAGCATACCCATACAACTTCGTAGAGGGTCCCCTTGTAGTGATATGAGCCTTTAATAAATAATTTCTTTAACCTATTGCCAGATGTAGATTTGATGTATGTATTTAAAATTGGAATTTACATTATAATTAATATCTGAATATTACTTTTGTATGAGTTCTTAAATTAGAATAAATATTTTCTAAATCTTAAAAATCATTGTTTTATTACAATTCCTATGTGATTGAAAGTAGACAGAAATTTAAAAATGTTTTTTTTTTTTTATTTTATCATTTGTTTACTTTTAAGTTAACTAAAAGAATTCAGCGAGGAAAAGAAACTCACTTTACATTAGTTTCAACGTAATTATTTTCTATATCTTTGTCGTCATCCTCTTCATCACTGCTGCTACTGCTCGTTGGGTAGAATTCACTAAAATCTTTTGGTTTATTATGTGCAGCTTGCTCCTTTTCCAGGTATTCATTTTGCACCCGTACAATCTCTTCACTGGTCTTACATTCAGCATAACTATTTAGCAGTGATTCATTCAGTTCAATGAAAGAATGACCCCATGAAAACTTGCCCATATACCATTGCGCTTCATCCACGTAGCCACAAATATAGAGCGTCGCTGCAATTGCTTCAACGCAACTCAATTTGCAGGGTTTTCCATAGTTAATGGGATTAGCTGCTACAAGATATGGCAGCAAGCGTGGATGTGGGCTACGCATGCGATTGAAGGGTGTCTCTTCAAGTTTAGCCCATGAACAATCCACCACTGCTACACCTGCCGCTCCAACTATATCTTTATCAAGTGGGCTGACACAATTTACACCAACCGGTGTAAGAACAAGACCTGGAAATTTTTGACCCAAACGTAAATTTTCAATAAGACCTAGTCGTGCCAATTTTCGTCCAGAGCATTTCTTTGGATCACAATGATTCAGATCCCACATAGCAATTGGGAAGTCTGGTGGATGTCCCATACCATCGATACCAGCATCCGAGGATGAGGAACTGCTATCACTATCATCGCTAGCAAGATCGCAGGCACGTTGCGCTAATTGACGTTCGCAATTGCGATTGGTTTTCACATTGCGATATTGTCCGTGTGCGCTTCCTCCACGTTTTCCTTTGCCGCGGTTACGGGCACTCATTTCACAAAGTATATTTTAATATTCGACGATACAAATAACTAAAAACAGAAAATCAAAAATTAAATGGTAATCAAAGCACTACTTGTGGTTTTGTTTACATTTTCTGACATTACTATGACATATGTTTTTAGGTTTGTTCACAGACTCTAGAGTTGAAAAATAAAATACAAAGAAACATTTCAAGTTGCATAATATATTTAAATGTGTAATTAATTTTAAAATTATATGCAGTGAATTTACAAGAGCAGAAGAAGAATGTTAATTGTTACCATTGCGTATACGGAATATCAAATTAACACATACATACATATACATACTTATTGAGATAAAAGAAAGCAGAAAAAAAATCAAACTGATATTTTAATATACTCTTTAATAAAAATTTCTTATTATATATAAATTATATTTAATTTTATTATAGTTAAATATTATCAGAAATTTTGATTGTTAATTTTAGACCTACATATACATACATACTTCAGAGAATAATAAAAATTTACAAAAATACCGATATTCTTTTTTCAAAATTTAAAACACTTATTATTTTAATTTTATAAAAATGCCATAGATTTGTCAGTATACATCTTTTCTCTTGGTTTTTACTTAGGCGTACATATGTATATCTTATTTATAAATTATGTAGGTGGCAGAATATGCGTGTACCTCGCCATTTAGTAATATACATATATAATACTATGTATGCTAAAATTATATGTCTATGCATTTCCTATTTACCAAATCTAAGTAAATATTTATAGTAAGAAACGAATACATGTCTCTAGTTCCCTTGCCAACGAAATATAAAATGAAAACAGGCAAAAAATAAAGTTACGGTTAAATGTCAAGAAGAATTTGCGAAATTTTAGCTATCAGTTAACGTAAAGTCAATAAAACATCTATTTCTAATTTCAATGCTAAATTTTCAATTGATTAAGTTCAAATGCGTAAACTCAATGTAAGCGAATTTAAGCAAAACAAGTGCAATAATTTACATAGCTGCTGTGTCAGCGGACCACATTTACATATGTATGTACATATGTACAGGGTTTGTCCGGAAAGTAATAGGACTGAGTCGATTTAAAAAAATTTATTGAACTAATCGTTACAATTCTTTAAAAACTTTAAAAATAGGCTCCTGCTGCGTCGATGCCAGCACGATTTCCAAGCATTGAAGGCGTCACGGAAGGCATTCTCCGGAGTAGCATTGAGAGCCGAAGTGCATGCTGCTTGGATTCCCTTTCAGCCTTTGGCCTTTTCAGGCAAGGAAACAAAATAAGTCCGAAGGCCACATCTGGGCTGTAGGGCAGCTGCGGAAGCGTTGGGATGCCGGCCTTGGTGAGGTAACTGTTCACAAGAAAGGCGATGTGAGCCGGGGCGTTTTCGTTGTGCAACTTCCAATCGGCTGCAATACTTGAAATTATAAAAACTTTATATTTTCGAAATTGTAAAAATTTTGATATTTTGACGTGATAATTTCAGATAGAAAATTTGAGTCTGTTTTCAAAATAAAGAGAAAAAATATATGTATATTAAAACAAGTAAGAAAGGGCTAAGGTCGGGTGCAACGGAACATTTTATACTCTTGCAACTTGAAAGAATCAAAGCCAGGGAAATACTTTAAGATGTGAAACCAATCATAAAGAGTAAAGCGTATTTATTTACTGAGTTATCGCGCTTTTAATAGTCTTTAACAGTACCGTTATATGGGGAGTGAGCGAGGTTATCCTCCGATTTCATCCACACTATGGGTAGAAGTTCTTATAAGATATGTACTCGGCAAATTTGGTTGCTGTAGCTTAGATGGTTTAGAAGATGTGTACATTAAACTTGTTACGAGGGCGGGGCCACTTTTTCAAAAAATTTTGCCCACAGATGCCCCTTTTTACTGCGATCCCCTGTACCAAATTTTAGTTTTATATCTTAATTTAGTGCTTAGTTGTGGTACTTTATATGTTTTCGGTTATTGGCGATTTGTGGGCGTGGCAGTGGTCCGATTACGCCCATCTACGAACTCGATATTTTTTTTTGTGCTAATGAATCTACATCTAGTTTCATCAAGATATCTCAATTTTTACAACCGTTAGGTGAACAATATACTCTGTACTCATAGCAACTGGTTGCAAGAGTATAACAAAAAAGGGTAGTTTGTTTGGGACATAAAAATTCTAGTTTAGATCAAGTTTCTTTTAATTTTTTTTTTATAAAAAACCAAACACTTGGTTATTTTAATATTTCATTTAAATTTGGATGTTATGTATATCTTTTTGTTAATTATAATTTTGTCATATAACTTTTTAGACTTCGTAGTTTTGCGGAAGTCGAGATAAGCCGTTATATCCCTTAAATATGGAACTACTCCCTTCTTCTTCCTCTTCCCGACCTCAGATCGACAGTAAATTATTTATCCTTTTCATTTTGTTATTCTATCTTTCGTTTCCAATGGTTTTGATCTTGTTGTGATTTTTTTTTGCTATCAAAAATTACCCAACCTGATCTAATATGTGTGGGGATGTTTTGCGAGTTTACCAACAATTTGACATTTCTTTTACATATCAATAGGGTGGTTAGTGCGAAACGAAATCTAAAAGCAATAATAATAATTTTCATTTCAAAAATAATTATTTTGTTTTAATCACTAATTAAAAATAATAAACTACTAATACGTAATTACATACATTATATATACTTATGAACGTAAGTATTTAGTTATTTAGCTCCTCTTTCTAAGTTCACAAAAACATTTTTTTATTTATTTTTCTTCTTCTACGTGTTATAACATTGTCTGCTAGAGTCCACTAAAGGACAAACCAACTTAACAAAGGAGTTCACCTTGACCGCTGCTTTTGGACATATAGGCAAAAGTAGTTCAAAGTTAGATTTCCTTTTTGCAACGACAACATTCGTTTGCTTGAGAGATTTACAAACGTAAAACTTCAATAAATGCATGCATATACTACTAGTATATGTATGTTAGTATGTATGAAAAAAGCAATGTTCAATAAATTATTGTTTCATGACAAAGATCGTGTGTAATAACAATAACCCAGTAATTCATAAGGAGCATGCTGTTCATAATTACAAGAAAATCGTTTGTGGGAGTTATAATTTTGTAAATCATGCCTTTAAGAGAAAGAAAATCTTACTTATATGAGTGATGGTATTTCATTTGGTATAAAATAGAGTTGCTAATCTCTTATAATCATACCTTTTGTTTATTGCGTACATGTGTAAGTATTTGTCATGAGATTTTGTAGTTATTCATTTATTAGGATATATTTCCATGTAGTAACATCCTGAAGAAAACGTCGGAGACCCTATAAATTATATACATATGTACATATGTATGTATGTATACATTAAATGATCAATGTGTCTTGTCTGCCTGTATATACGCGAACTAGTCCCTCAATTTTGAGATATCGATATGAAATTTCACACACGAGCGTTTCTCTCGAAGTGGCTGCTCATTTGTCGGAATCGCCAATATCGAAAAATATAGCAGATAGCTGCAATGCAAACTGACTGATCTAAATTAAGCTCTTGTATGGAAAAATTTTTTATTTGAATATTATAGCTTTTGGGCATCCAAAGTTAACGTTTTTTCTTGTTTTAGAGTAAAGCGAACACATAGAATTGGGAAGGAGTCTAAAAGAATGAATATGAAATTAAGTTCTGCTTAGATTCTCCCTTCATTTGATCAATGTATCCTACTCGTATATGGTTTCTCTTATATTCCATAAAGCTAAAGTCCTTATGTTTAGTATATGCCTTAAGGGAGAAGATTTTTCTCACCTTTGTGAAGTATTCCTAAAAATTTTCAGGTACGTTAACCCATTAGTAAGTCAAAGAAGCAGACGATACTCAAAATAGCGATTGGAATCCAATTTTAATTTTGGTTTAATAATTCTTCACATGAATAACAGGCAACCAAATTACATAAGATGGGTTGAGTGGTTTATTATATATTAGATTTTATGCAAAAATGGCCCAATACCATTACACACATATTATTTTTTCCTCATTAGACAATATACAACCATATTTTTCGATTATTTTCTTTGAAAGGTTTTCTAAACCACTTATATTGTGTTAACGTCTTTTCAGAATTTGTTATAGTTTAATTGGTTGCACCGTTAAATATCACGCATGTGGCCATGACTACGAAGCCTTGTTCTGGAGGCAGTCAATTTCTAGCTTCTCAACCCAAGTATAAAAAAAGCACTCAATATGATGCAAACAATCTTTAGTTGAAGGAAAAAATTACTTCGAATAAGGCAACGGCTACTAACATTCTTTCAAAAAATTAAATGTATGTATATCCTGCGGTGTGTTTGTTGGGTTCTTATAATGAGCTCCGTCATATTTCATCAATGCTTAAGCTAGTCGTTGCCACCGTCACTATGTGTTATTGCCGGCTTCATTCCCGTTTTCCGCCACTCTGCTCCAATATAGTCATACACTTAACAACAACAAAAAATACACAAGTTGTACACTATTTAATTATTTTTAGATAGACTTGATGTTTTTTCATTATAGAAACATATGTACATATGTGTATATATGTATGTGTACACGTGTGTTGTACAATATTGACTCGCAAAGTTTGTAGAGTAAGTAGTTGTTGAAATTATCAACGAGGCAACAACTTTATGGTCTTTAATGCCTCGTAATTGGCCAAGCATTTTGGGCTAGCGTCAATTTTCACCATTTATGGAAGTGATTTTCTCGACTAGTATTGCTTTTTCAAATTATTTTTCATATTTTCCTAGAACAAGTGTTCTTACTTTGTTTGCTTTTGTTCCATTTGTGGATTTGTGCTCACATGTGAAAGAGTGCTGATCAATAATCTTTATTTGAAATTATGATAAACGTAAATAATCCTATGGCAAGCGCCAAGGTTGAGAAATCTCGCGAGCAAATTAATGCAAACAAAAATTATTTTTGAAAACGAAATATGTATTGGATATCAATGAATGTGAGTGTGCAGTGGCAGAATAGAGAAATATTTCTGTTTATAATTGGCAAAAGTCAATGTTAAAATATATATATTCGTGTATATTTATATAGATAATCGTATAATGTTTTTAAAGTGTTGGCGATTTCGGATATTTTCGACTTTTTAAATCTTTTCAAATATGTAGTTACATTAATTTTTAAAAAAGCTTATACATATGTATAAATATCATATAAATCAACATTAATTATCTTATATATAAAAATGAAACGCCTTTTTTGTATATCCGCGCTTTATGCCCGAACCACAGCACGGAAAGACGTGAACATTTGCACGGGTATTCCTTTAGTCCTGGAGTAGGTCCTAACGACGGATTTTTTGGCAAAATCACCCTCGATTTCGCAATTTATGTCTATATTTATAACTCAAGAACGGCTGAACTGATTTGACTGAAAATTGGTGATGAGGTAGCTTGGAACCTCGGGACGAGCGTAGGCTCCTTTCTATCGTTCTATGTTAAAAGTCACAACAATTCATAAATAAAAGAAATTATATTTCAAAACATAAGCAAGTGTTCAATATTCATATTAGCATCATTTGAAAATTTTTTTACCTCGAAAATACAAAATAACATCACACAGCTACTGGCAGGGTACAGTATTTTTTATTTACATACACATATACTATGTACTATATATGAATTATACTGATAGTTGTAACTGAACAAGAAAAATTTTAATCATGATTTGGGATGAGTGCATAATAGCTGACAAATATTCCTGAAGCAATCCAAATTTTAAAGGAACGATCAAGTCTGTGTTTTCTTACGAGAAGTGTCTGGCTTTTAGTCGTCGATTTTGCAATTATATTCGATGAATGTTAAGGGGGTATTCTACTCTAGAATTTTGAAAAATTCGATTTTTTTTCATATATTTAAAGTTTAGACCCTTAAGAACATATCCTCTAAAGGATTTTTAAAAATTAAAATTATTTTAAGAGCTAAAGTTACTTTAGTGACGCAGTACCTAGCCCGGTTCGGCCGTATCGAATTTTTTAAACGCGTTTTTCTCGAAACTACTTTTTTCCACACGGTACCGGCATTATCTCAAGTTCTATACAACCGATTTACTTGAAATTTTGTGTGAACCTTCTTTATATAATCCTTTATCGTTCCTATAAGCATCGTGTCAAAATTTTTGTTTTTAATATTTAAAAAAAAATTCAGGAATTTCAAAAAAAAGCGTAAAAAATGATTTTTATTTTCAGGCAGTCGCCATTTTTCAAAAAAAAAAATTTTTTCGTGTTCCCTGAGGTAGGGACTATAACAGCATCCTTACTGATTAAGAATTTCTTTTGATTTTTTTTTCAGACCACCAGGAGAGTCAGTATCAATGTCACCAGGATGCGCCATTTTTTTTACACCTGTCTCTCCCCCCCTTCTAATGATTTTAGTTTTTAATATTGTTTTGTAAAATTTCTTTTCTGTATTCTTAAGATATCAATAAAACCACCATAAAAAAATGGATAATAAAAATATTAATTGCCTTTTTTTACGATACTTTAAAAATTACTGCTCCTAGAGTAGAATACCCCTTTAAACAAACATTACCACATGATTAGATATATGGTAGGGCGTTAGACGCGCCCTCTTCTGCTCTACTCCAGCACTGTTATTCGCTATAGCAAGAAGAATATAAGTATGTATATGGGGGTAATATGCGATGCTGTTGCAGAGACTGTGAAGATGTTGTTCTTCTTCTTTATTGTCGTAGACACCGCTTACGCGATTATAGCCGAGTTAACAGCAGCGCGCCAGTTGTTTCTTCTTTTTGCTACGTGGCGCCAATTGGATATTTCAAGCGAGGTCAGGTCCTTCTCCACCTGGTCCTTCCAACGGGGTGAAGGTCTCCTTTTCCTCGGCTTCCCCCGGCAGGTACTGCATCGAATACTTTAAGAGCTGGAGTGTTTTCGTCCATTCGGACGACATGACTAGCCAACGTAACCGCCGTGTTTTAATTCGCTATCTATAATATATCATACAGCTCTTCGTTCCATCGAATGCGGTACTCGACGTGGCCAACGCGCAAAGGACCATAAATCGTACGCAGAACTTTTCTCTCGAAAACTTGCAACGTTGACTCATCAGTTTTTGTCATCGTCCAAGCCTCTGCACCATATAGCAGGACGGGAATTATGAGTGACTTATAGAGTTTTGTTCATCGAGAGAGGACTTTGCTTCTCAATTGCCTACTCAGTCCGAAGTAGCACCTGTTGGCAAGAGTTATTCTGCGTTGGATTTCCAGGCTGACATTGTTGGTGGTGTTTACACTGGTTACAAGGTAGACGAAATTATCTACAACTTCAAAGTTATGACTGTCAACAGTAACGTGAGAGCCAAGTTGCGAGTGCAACGACTGTTTGTTTGATGATAGGAGATATTTCGTCTTACCCTCGTTCACTGCCAGACCCGTTTGTCCAGTCTGGAGGAGCATAATTTCAGTATGCTCTTGGCATCGGTCACTAGATCAACTTTTGGGGTTCTACAAGAGTATGCTCCGGTCTTGAAATCTTCTGTTAGCCGCCGCATTTTTTCGTAGATTTTTCCAGAAATACCTCTGTCGGCCAGCTTATCAAGCTCTTCGTACTCACGCATTTCGGTCTCTTTCTTCTTCTGTCTACAAATGCGTCTCGCTTCCCTCTTCAACTCTCGGTATCTATCCCATCCCGCACGTGTAGTAGTCGATCGTAACGTTGCGAGGTAGGCAGCCTGTTTTCTCTGCGCTGCGACACAGCACTCCTCGTCGTACCAGTTGTTCTTTTGGCGCTTTCCGGAAACCAATGGTTTCGGTAGCAGCTGTACGTAAGGAGTTTGAGATGCCGTCCCACAGTTCCCTTATACCGAGTTGTTGACGAGTGCTCTCAGAGAGCAGGAGTGCAAGTCGAGTAGAAAATCGTTCTGCTGTCTGTTGTGCTTGCAGCTTCTCGACGTCGAACTTTCCTTGTGTTTGTTGACGTTCGTTTTTTGCTGCACAGAGGTGGGTGCGTATCTTGGCCGCAACAAGGTAGTGGTCCGAGTCGATGTTAGGACCTCGGAGTACACGCACATCTAAAACACTGGAGACGTGTCTTCCGTCTATCACAACATGATCGATCTGGTTGGTGGTTTTTCGATCCAGAGACAGTCAGGTGGCTTGATGAATTTTCTTATGCTGGAATCTAGTACAACAGATAACCATATTTCGGGCCCAGGCGAAGTCGATCAGCCTCAACCCATTTGGGGTTGTTTTTTTCGTGGAGGCTGAATTTACCGACCGTAGTGCCAAAGATACCTTCTTTGCCCACCCTGACGTTAAAGTCGCCAAACACGATTGTGATATCGTGGCGTAGGTGCATTCCAAGCGCTCATAGAAGGCATCTTTGGTCACATCGTCCATCTCTTCCGTCGGGGCGTGGGCGCAGATCAGCGATTTGTTGAAGAACCTCGCTTTGATGCGGATTGTGGCTAGACGTTCACTCATCGGATTGAATGATAGTACTCGGCGACGGAGTCTCTCTCCCACCACGAATCCAACACCAAATTTGCACTCCTTTATATGGCCACTGTAGTAAATGCCACATGGACCTTCTCGCTTCAGGCCTTGTCCCGTCTTGGACGGCAGTGATGTCAGCCTTCACTCTAACGAGGACATCAACCAGCTGGGCAGCGGCACCTTCCCAATAAAACGGTGCATGCCCTAAAATCGAAGTTGCTTGCGTGGTCAAACAGTCTCCCAGCCACCAAAGTGGTTGGAATCGGGTGAATTTTGATAATGACATAGTTCCAATATTTTTTAAGAGAATCTATATGGACGAAATTTTTCTCAAGCTTAATAGAAAACGTTGCTTGTAGTCAGGATAGTACTGGTGATAAAGTCAAAATTGTAGCTTTACGGCTTTACTATTCATATTACCTTCACGATAAGAAATTGGTAGTATCTAGCATTAAAGTATCAGAATAATAACTATATAACCTGGGTTCAGAATCACGGTCCTCTTAATTACTCGTATTGAATTTTAAGGTGACCGTGTGTAACCAGTGCGCCATTTCACGATTTGTGCTTTTTTAAGGGGACTCTTCTTTTTCAAAAAAGGACCATTTCCATAAAGGATCAGTGAAATATCCATTTTGACTGAAAATAAACATTCTGAGAGGCCTCTTGTTTGAAGTGTAAGCTGCTAGAGAATAAAGGAAATCTTTTAGCCGTAAAACTGTTCGATGTTTATGCCAGAACTCTGCCCAAACCAATAATACAATTCATTAATTTTTGTATTTGTAAATATTAAATAATGAATTCACTCGATATCAAATATCTACGTAATAAAATGAAAAAAAAAATATATGTTTACGATGTTGTATGTACATGTAGTCTTAAATTTCAATTCCTTACACTGGCTACTTTTTTGGCCTTTTTACACATTTTAAACAATTTTTGTTTTTGTAATTGTTAGATCATTAAATTTTCGAATAAATTTGACTAATATTCTGTAGCTTCAATTTATCGTATAAAAATAAAATCTAATATAGAGCATAGTTCAGAATAAAATGATAAAACTAATCTGCTTTCGCAGTGAAGGGGTTATATGCAGTTAGAAGGCCGAAAAAAGCGAATTTTCCAGCATTTTTCTGAGAAAGCGTTCAAAGTTATTGATCCAAAAATGTGTACACATATTACATATGGTATCTTTTAACTGCAGACATAGTATTAGTAAAAATATTAATTTGGAAAAGAACTACAGCTGATCTCCGGGAGCTGCTCTCAAAAAACGCATATTTGCTGTAACCACTATGTCTCTGAACCAAATCCTTTGAAATTAAAAAACCTAACAGATTTCGTTAAAGTAATATTAAATCTAGTAATTCATCGAAGGAATAAGCAAAATAAAATTTTTTGTCAAAATGGCGGTTCCTAAAAAAAATCGATTTTTGACCAAAATTTCGGACTTAATTTGTTTATAAAAAATATTTATCGATGAGAAAAAATATTCGTTTAATTATTAAAAAATATATTCAAGAAGCTCGTGCTAAAAATTGTGACTGAACGGTTTAGCCATTTTAGTAATGTTTGGTACCGATTTTAAAAACTCCATACTGAGAATCGATTTTTTGAAAATTGAAATGAGATTGAGATATCTTAATCAAATTATTCTCAATATGAATTTATTTTGTATCAAAAAATAACGTCCATTTGTCTAAGAATTTGCTAGAAGAAAAGGAATCTAAGGAATTAAAAGAAAACAAAAAATATGTGAACACGCTATAACATTCATAGAAAATTCCAGTTTAAGCTTTTTTTAATATCATTCGAAGCTCGCATGACAAATAGTTGATCAGATAATTATCGATCTTACATTAAGTCTTATCTATTTAAATACAATAAGATAATTGTCAGAACCAAAAACAATATCATAAGTAAAATTTTTGGAATGAATAACTGTAAAAAAGAGAAGATTCTTGCATTACAAAAAGAGATGGTTTCAACGACCAAAAGCAAATGGAACAATGTGCATGTGGTAGATTTTAAAATATCGGCATGACTGCGGAAAGGAGTCAAGATTTTTATTTATTTATTTATTTATTTACAAGAGTAATAATTATAAATAATTATTCCACTTAACAACTAAAGCACTGGCTGCCAAGTCAACATTATAATTTCATATAAGAGGCGATATACCATACAAAGAATAAATAATAAAAGAACTGTGATGTTTTGGTTTATGTAACTGGGCTTGAATTTATAATCGATCAAGCACTGTCAACTCTACATTGTTAAACATATTTTGGAAATATTTTTTGCATCTACAACAAGAATTCGAGCAACGAGGAAGAATGTATTATGTGTTCTAAAGTTACGTAGGTTGCTATATATATTTCTGGCCTAATAATGTAAATAGGCATGTTTATCAACGAAAATGATTTTTTTTTGGTTTTTTTTTATTTTTTTTTTTTTTGTCGATTGCTGTTTTGTTTCGGGCTCATACGCATAGATCCATGATTCGTCACCTGTGACGATCTTATAAACGTCTTTTGAAGCACCGTGATCGTATTTTTTCAGCATTTCTTTACACCAATCCACATGAGCCCCGAGAACAAACCTTTTTTACGGCCAGGTGTTCATGCAATATCGAATGTATGCTGGTGGGGGAAATGCATAGGCATCCCTCTTCGTCTTTGAGCGAGCGTCGGCCACGATTGAATTCGTTGTACCAGTTTTTCACAGTGCTATAGAATGGTGCTTCATAGCCATACAAAGATTTTAGTTCATCGATGCACTCTTGTCGTGATAATCCACGTCGAAAGTTGTGAAAAATGATCGCACGAAAATGTTCACGAGTTAATTCCATTTTTTGGCCGAGATGAATTTTTTAATTCCCTGTAAATAAAACAATTCACGATTAAATGACAAAACGTTCTGAGTGATGTTATGCTAAAAAATGTCAAACTTTCCAATGGAAATGTCAGATTGCACCTGGCAACACTTAGTGTTGCCCTAGGCCAGAATATATATAGCAGCCCTCGTATAATTAACAAGTAAGAAAGGGCTAAGTTCGGGTGTAACCGAATATTTTATACTCTTGTAACTTGCAGGAATCAAAGCCAGGGAAATACCTTACGATGTAAAACGACAAACGGATCGAAATCTAAGCAATTTTGTATCTACTTATACTATATATAAATCATACACTGACCAACATATTAGGCATAAGGTTTGTGGAAAAAAAACCAAAATGATTATACTTGGTCATTATACAAAATCAGCCGGCTATTTGAAAATCCTGGTAGTAGTTATATGGAGGCTAGGTCAAGTTTTCGCCCAATTGTATCCATTTTAGGCACAATGATATACTGTTATCAGCAAAACACGCTTACTCATTTTCATTGAGATAACTTAAATATTGCTCGATATATGTATCCAGCATAAAGTCACCAGGAAGTTCGAAAATCTTTGTATTAGGTATATGGAGGTTCAGGGAAGTATTGGCCCGATTCCACACATTTTGGATACACAGAATTAACACAGCAGGAAAAGGATTCTGTCTAAATTTCTATATCTCATATCTCACACATTGGCAGATATTTTCGAACAAAAGTCAACTATATGTACTGGGGTCCACATATTCGGTACCTAGGGTCGTGAACAGTTTTGGTTGGATTTGAACAATTTTTTGTCATAAAGGCATTATTCGCATAAAGGTTGATCCCATTATATTAATTGCTACTTGATTTGTGTACTGGAAACTGAACGAATCAAGTGGAATTTAAAATTGTGGCACGTGGGAAGTAGACGTGGCTTTTGACCGATTCATTAATTTTCACAGAGTGACATAGGAATATGAAAAAATACCATACCAAATTTTGTCGAAATGGTTTTCACCAAAAAGTGGGCGGTGCCACGCCCATCGTCCAATTTTTTCGGTTACTGGAAAGTGGTTCGATTACGCCCATCTACGAACTCGAATATTTTTTTGTACCAAGTTTCACCAAGATATCGCAATTTTTACTCAAGTTACAGCTTGTACGGACGGATGGACGAATGGACGGACGGACGGACAGACAGACAGTCAACCGGATTTCAACTTTTCTCGCCACCCATATCATTTACATATATATATATATCTATCTCGCTTGGTATTAGGTGATACGTACAACAGTTAGGTGAACAAAACTATAATACTTTGTAGCAACTGGTTGCTAGAGTATAAAAATTATTTGCAATTAAATAGCACTATTTTTCTGCCAGATCTTAAGTCCCACTTTTAAATGTTATAATTACATAAAAAATATTCTACATATATATAATAGTTTATTTAAAATTTTAACAATTTTTTTGATTTTTGCAAGTTTCAAATTATTCAAAAACTTATTATTTTTTGAATTTCAACATACTTATGTATTAATAAATAGAAATACAACAAATGTCGACAAATAAATACGTGCAGCTTTCGCAATCTACAAAATAAAAAAATAAAAACAAAAAGACTAATAATAAGAGACAATGCCTAAAAATACCGGGCTAATGCAGGCGAGCGAGATATTTTTCGTTTCTTACGCTAGAATGGAAATATGTGAAAATACTATACATACATATCAATGATCAGAAATAACAAAATTAGAAAAAAATATTAAATGAGAGAAAAGTAGGGAAATTTTCTGAAAACATATCTTTCACCGGAGAGGCCTGAAAATGTCAGACCGTGCAAATGCACCAATACACACGCATATAGTACATATACACTGGCAAAGGTAACCAATACAACGATAAGAGCCACTACAGCGAAACGAATGAGGATGCCCGGTAAACTGACACGGCGAATGAATTGGTGAGTGGGTTGAAAAAATGACGAAAGTCGATTTTTCGGGTGGAAAATAAATTTCAACTTTACGAAAATTCATAAACAAACAGGTACAGGAAATATATACATACATACATATACATATGTACATATGTATGTACGTTATGGTTGTGTATATATTGGAGTACAAAATATATTATAAAATTTTAATTTAACAATAAATTAGTATATCATACATACATACATATGTATATTTGTATATATGTATGTACATATGTACATATTTATGTATGTGTATCAAAATTTGTTAAAATTTTTTCGACATGTTTGTTTTGAAACTTTAGTTACTTATAGAGAGCAATTGCGGAAAAATGCCAAGGACCACATGACGCTGCATAGTTGCAGTTGCAAACGTATGTACAATATGCATATGTACATATGTATGTACATACATGCCGACATATTTACTTTTATGTATTTATTTACTTGAGTTAATCGGCACAGCATTGCGATGCCTCCTTTTCCGCCCACTTGGCGCGCATTTAAGCATCGCAAGGCTGTCCTTTCCTCCCGCTTGCATTTATCAGGCCCAGCGAGTGCATGTGCGTACGTATGTACTTATATGTATGTATGTGCAAATGCATATGTATTTATGTACTATATATCCAATATGCATATCAAGCATATAAAATTTATATAAAAAAGCGCTCGCATTTTATACTTACTTATAGCTAGCATAAAACAAAAATAAAATTTCTTATAAAAATAAAAATTAAAGACAACAACAACACGACGTGCGCAGCCAGAGCGTTTCGTTGATACTATAGCATGGTTGTTGCTGAAGCTTGTCAATATGTGCATTTAAGAATATATTTACGTACACATGTATGTATGTATGCACGTGTGCACATATGTATGTATGTATGTTTGTGCGTTTTTTGGTTTCTTTCGCTGATCGTGCAAATGTTTCGGTGCGCCGGCTGCGGCCTCCGTTGCTGTGGCTCCGGCATTGGTTTGGTGCCACCAAAAGCGTTCAAATTAAAAGCAACAACAGCAACACCGACAGCAAATACCGCCACAGCCTTGCGCGCAATGTACACTCACACACATGCAAACACACACATGCGCCACATACCGCACTCAACGATCGAGTTTACGCACACAATCGCATTTTGTACAAAACCAATACCAATGCAATTGGGCCGTCGCGGTGGCAGCAACATTTCGTTTCGAACAGATTCAAGCAGAACAGCTAAAGTGTTTTCACAAAATTTTCAGTTGAACATCACAATCCGTTCAAGTCGCGGATAACTCCGATAATATTATATTGTAAGTACTGACCAACTGACTAACTGTTGATTGTCACTCTGACTCAGTGTGCTGTGTTCTAAAAACTCTAAGTAAAGTAAATTACAAAGAAAAGCAGTATAATATAACCGATAAACTGTTATTTTCATTGAAATTACTAACTAAACGAGCCCCAGTTGTGTGTCGTGTGTAGTGTTGGTGATAAAAGTGGGTTAAAAATTGCATATTTTGAACACGAAAACCGTGGAACCAGCGTTCTTTCGGGGCACTTTTTTGTATGAAAGTGTCTTCATTTTTATGAAAAAAATATTTTTAAATATAATATTTAACAGAAATGTGTATTTAAGCTAACAAACAGCGTTTATTAGTATGTGAATTTTAAAAAATAATTTTACTGTTAATATAGAAGACTCGAATGATGAAAACTCTATACGCAGTGTTATGTAATATTTTTTTTTTATAGAATGTAGGAGACTTTCTTGAATTCAGTTATGAAATTAAGGATGGTATTAAAGTTATAAGGTAGTTTTTCTACACTTTAAAGAAAAAGTATCGATATTTTTAAACAAAAAGTATAGAATAACTATTTTTTTATTTTATAAAAAATAGAAAAGAGTAGACGTATGTACATACATTACATCTATTTATTTAAAATGTTTACCGAAAGGTTCTTTTTTAATATTTTATCTTTTTTAATATTATATGTATATTAAGATATTTATGGAAAAAACGTTTACATTTTTTTTTTGAAATGTGTGTAGAAATATATAAATGAAATATTGAAATTGTATATATTTTGGTATATTTTTTGTTTAAATATCTTCAAATTAAAACCCTTTATTTTTTTTTAATAATATATTTTAACGCATTGTCAAAGAAATATTCAGTAGAGTAACCGCTATGCAAACAATTGCCATATAAAAGCAGTATAAGTATGTACGTACATATGTGTGTTAGTGGTATCCACAAAGTTCAACATACGACTAGCATAACTGAAGCAGCAGAAAACCACAAAAAGCGTTTAGAATTGCAAATGCTTGCAAAATAAAAAATTAGGAAAACTATGATGAAGACCAAAAAAAAATAGATATATATGTATATGTATATGTATATATGTATATATATAAACAATAGTTATAAAAAATTATTAATAAGTTAAATAAATAGTTGCCTCTTAGGACATCATTAGAATAAGCATATGCAATGAAGAATTTTTTATTTTTCAAATACTAATTATTTCAAAAACATACGAATTTCCAAAGAAATTTTATCGTTAGCTAACAAAAGCTATAAATAATCATAGATAAAATACTTCCGAAGCACCCACTCAATTTTGAAAGCTTCAAACGCATAATCACATATGTATGTACATACATATGCATGTGTATATGTATATTTCGAATCGAAATGCTATGTCAAATTCACATTAACGGCTCTCGTCTTATTAGCACACTGTGGCAATAAGAGAGTGGCCTGGACATTCCTAAGCATTGCATCAATTTGACTGCCATACATACATACATACATCTTTAATTTGTTTACCTAAAAATCTAAGCACCACATGGCTTGCATCTATGTAATTCGATCCTAACTGTGGCATTCAGCCAATGGCCAACGACTATTCGCTCTGGCATTTAGCACTGTTCTATATTTGATTTTGCTTCCCCGAAAGCTGTGCGAGGATCGCAAGCACATCGGTATTTATGCATGTGTGGGCACCTAAAAAGAACTAGACAAGGAAAAGCTTTCGAATTACACCAAAAACAAACAACAGAAACGCTTTCCGCCAATACAACCATACAGCAGCATTAAGTGATCGTTTTGTTGTTGTGTTTTGGTGATTTAGCAATATTCTGACATTAAACAGCTGCCTGCTGGCGTTGGCGGTACTAACGGTTGAATACTATATATGTCTTCAACACATACAGTGTATGTACATATGTGTGTGTATATTTGTATTTTTCTAAATGTGCCTATGAACGCACATACTAGTGCAGATACAAATACCGTTGTTTATGAGCATCAAGCTCCTAGAAATATGTACGTATATTCGGCGTTCTGAAATTTTGGATATTTTGTTGAAAACCTCCGAGCATTTTCGAGCATTTATTTTTAGCACAATTTTAAATTTGGCATTAAGAAAGCAACTCTGCTTGAAGTGTTCAGATCAACTTAAAATTTATTTTTGCTAATAGAGAGGTACTTCCTTGATTGTGTTAAGTCGTTTACGTCAAAATTTTGCGCTTTTATGATAAAATTAGTATTTAATAACTCATTTTGACTATGCTTCTTACATAGACTATTCTAAACTCATATATGAATAAAAAATATTTAAAAAGCAAATTTTTGATACAAAATGTTTAATATAAAATACATATACATATGTATGTATGTATGTACATACTATATACAAATGGGACCTCTGATGGAAATTCTTTGTAATTTGATATAGTATATGCTGTTTTACTACATAATTAATTAAATTAATAATTAAAATAATTGAAGAAAATTCAACCTCTGGCAGTACAGCGTATTTTGAAAATATTTTCAATTAAGTTTTCATACAAATATTCATTTTAATTCAACTTTATATTTGATTCAAACTTCTTACTGTGTAATATATTTTCTCGATCTTTGCGATCGCGTTTGTCATACTTTTTGAATATTTAATAACATGCCTTATTTTATATAAGGGTTACCGTTGTCATATTGCTTTGTTGATATTCACTTTTTTGCAATGACTACTACTTAATATCTCACATGTTTAAGAAATTTGTATATTCGGAGATTCACAAATCAAAATTCGTATATTTTATTTCTCTTAAATCAAGCATTTTCTAACACAGAATGCATCTTATATGTGTAGTATATGCGTTATGAAAAGCTTTTCATTTGGATCACCCTGTTGGCAACTGTTTGTATTACAACAGCTATATTTTTTTTTTTAATTCTTTACGAAAAATGAAGTTCACTCAGCAAACACTAAGCGTCTAAATCGGCTTAAGCGCCTAATTGTATGCTACATACGAGTATATAGTACACATATTGCACAGTAAAAATATGTATTCAACAGAAGTCTATGAATGAAAAGAGAATACAGTATACATTTACATACATACAAATATATTGTATATATGTACATATGTGCATCTACATACATATCAATATTTGTATATTTATACATACATATGTATATAAATTTGTTATAAGAAATACAATATTTCCAAGTAAGCATTCTGCACTCGAAACTCTGTGGCTGAAACTCAAATGCTTCCAAATAATTGGTAAGAGAGAATATGTGCCATTTTCATAAATAAATCTATATAAGTAATATTATACGTTACATTAAAAGAGTTATTTTTATGAATATACACTTGAATCAGCATTTCTGAAATGTTTACAGTTGAAGTCACCTTGCTGACCAAGTGTAACTGATGATCCGTGTGCGTATATTTACATACATATGTACATATGTACATGCTTATGTCTATGCGTAATAAAACAAAAATGAATTAACACATCGTTAATGTAAATATGTGAGTAACATGAAAGTTTTAAGTTCCAAATTATTTTACACAAAAGCTCTTTTAAAAGCTCTTATGGCAAAAAAAGCACCCAAAGCGGTTGATAACTTTAATTTTCGCCATGAAATTTGATATATGTACATATGTAGATATAGATAGGTAAACGATAATAAGTCAGACATTTGAATAAAATTTCAGTGTTTTGAACAAGTATTTAATTTAAAATTGATTTATTTTAAATTTCAAATAAATAGTCACCTAATAGTTCAATTCGTTTTCATAACAAATCAACCTAAAATAGCTCTTTATCAAAAAAGGTTAATAGTATTTTTCATACATACATATGTATGTACAAGTATGTACATAAATACCAACAAAAAACATACACACATATGTACGAAAAACGCTTATGACCCGATTTGCTGATTTCAAGAAATCCACTTCAAATGCAAAATATTAAATATAATTATGCAAATATGTATCCACATATATTGTGGATATTCGTTGAGCCGCTGCAGTGTAAACAAACCGTAACAGCTGACCAGGAAAGCGCTTAAATGTGTGCGTGAGTGTGTAGCGGCCGGGTCATCGTTACAAGCCGCCTTCGCTGACAGCGCTCAATCTGAGTCAGGCTTTTGGAATGCCTCATACTTTATAATGTCAATGGAAATGCTCGTATATCACATACGATAAATAAAATATGTGCCCATGCATGCTTATGTATGTATATACATATTTATACTTATATCCATGTATACAAGTACTTCGTATGCACCTGTGTATGTTTGTATGCTTGCAGTATGCATGAAATTCATTTTTCGTTACGTATTTTGCATACAACTCATTTTCTCAGATATAAAACCGAATGCGTTCTACGACAAAAACACAATTACATACATACTTGTATATATAATGTTTGACGCATTCATATGACTTTCTACTTTTATTTTTATTTCGAGCGTAAAGCAAAATTCGTCCATAAATCAGTGAATAGCACCAATGACCAAGATTTATTTATTTTGCTACAGCGTCGTCGTCACTCGTCATGCGTCACTCCATATTTTGCCTTTTATTATAATAATGTATATTGTGTGAGTGTGCTTAGCTCTATATCCGTATGCTTGGATCGACAGAGTGATTAAAGAAAACCTTACGGTTTAACCCACATCTCCAAAGTGTGCCCTGCAAGAGTTAGCGGTATACATACTTACATACATATATGTAGTAGTGCAGATTGGCAGACATGCCAGCAGACTAGGATCGCCGAATAATGACTATTGTAGAAGCTGTCAGGATGTAGAAGAAGCGGAGACTATAAAAAATCGTCTATGCGAACGCAAAGCTTTGTATAGAAAATTATCGCAGCTATCGGTCAAGGGTTTCTTGACGATATTTCGAGGGTTGCACGGATAAAACTTTTCGTACTGTTCAACTTCATCAGGTAGCACGTGGTGGTTCATATAAGACAATAGAGTGAGCGGTTTTTAGTCTTGGTACAAAAGTTTTCACAATGAGCCTCCTAAAGGCCTAGATGCGACGTCAGACAGCCGTTCTACCTACTTACTTAACAATAATAATAAATTACTGAGTTTGATCGGTCTCTCACAAAAGAAACGAATTAAATAATTTAAATAAATTGTAAACAAAAACATTAAGCATATTTCACAACATTGTAGTGAACTATTTATCAGTCAAAAGCCCTGTAAAAGATAATGAAAAATCTTTCCTAATACCTATTTCTATAATTCTTTTTTCTTATACGGAGAAAATATTTCTTTCATTCAGTATCAATTGTTTGCTTTTGCAAAAAACTTCGACCGGACCGAACTTTCCTAAATTCGATTTTAGCATAAAAACTCCCTGTTTTTTTAAGATGTGACTGCTTGATCGTCATTTATTCGTTCACGTGCAATAAATGCAAAAAGCATACATATTTAATGATCGCTTTTCGGCGATGGTATTTGACAGTACCTATTTTTTGCAAGCCAGAAATTTAAAAGAAAATTTGAATTTAGATTTTTTGTTTTTGCAATGCCATCTTTACCATAACAATTTGTATAGTCTAGGCGATTGAGATTTTCAAAATAATTTTCGTTAATATTTTCTAACATTTTGAGGCTTCCACACCTACCACACAGCTGTGCTCTCAAATGCTTTATTTATTATTTATGCTAAAATGCTGTGCTTAATTACAGACTTAAATGTATATTGAGTAAATCGCTTAACTTTTCATTTCACATGGGCCAATTTCAGTTTCTTCGAGTAAACAGAGCAAACACAAAACCCAGCCACCATGGATGCCATCAAGAAGAAGATGCAAGCGATGAAAATCGACAAGGACGGAGCATTGGAACGTGCTCTTGTCTGCGAACAGCAAGCACGCGATGCCAATACTCGCGCCGAGAAGGTTTGTAATTACCCATATACACTCACACTTATATACTACCATATACATATGTAAATACATATGCTCATTTGTATCAGCAAATTACAGCTGTTCGATAAGCTAACCAACAATCAGCAAAACAGTTATAATCATTCAAACGGTTTAATTGTACAGCGTGCATTTTTAATTTCTTCATTCAATTGCTGAAAATTCGGATTATTTTCTCGTCAAATACAAATGTTTGCTGTTTGTACGTTGGAATTGTTTATTGCAAATTTTTTCTTTTTTCTTTTTCTGTTTTTAATATGAAAACTTAATTAGTGGCGGTTTCACACACGTGTCTGCTGCGTCCACAATGCATAAAGATTAAATATCTCCGCATGAATAATGAATTAAATAAGATTGATCGGTACCGTTATAATGTAGTGTAAAATAAATTTCTCAAATAATCGCAATTCACTAAACATGAAATTTTAAACTATTTAATATGATTCTCCTAATCATACGAAAAAATGGCATAACAGAAAAAAATAATAAAAATAAACAAACAAAAAGTAAACAACTAAAAAGTTATTAAAAAAATTAAAAACTAATATATGTATATATGTATGTATATGTTTAATAAGAAAAAAAATTATTTGGGGTACTCACAACCCGTCGTAAAGCATCGTAAAATCGTAGAATTATAAATTTGTACACTTGTTTAAAAAAATTGTTGTTGGATTTCATACAAAAATGCGTTTACACATTTACAATTCTCAATGCTATGTTTTCGAATGGTTATAACTTATAACCTTATGAGACTTGTGAAACCCCTAATTATAAAAATGATTAATATATTTTTTTATTTATTATGCTTGTGTAGGCCGAGGAAGAGGCACGTCAATTGCAAAAGAAAATCCAGACTGTTGAAAACGAATTGGATCAGACACAAGAAGCCCTCACACTTGTCACAGGCAAACTGGAAGAGAAGAACAAGGCTCTACAGAATGTAAGTTTCTCGTTTTCAAGCTACTAGTTATAAGTAGAGATATGAAAGTTATTAAAAAAAGTCAATTAATTAGAGTATTTTATATTAGCGTTATATATTCAGAGTGTTTAGCAAAAATTAAAAAAAAAATTAAGGAACTGATTGCAAGCTCGCATTACAAATCTCAAGTGTTTAATAACAAATGCAAGTAAATTTCTTGAGAAATTTAGGAAGATAGTTTTTGCAAGTTTTTTGACCATCTAATTGGTTTTTGGTCGAACCCGCAAGGTAGTGCCTTTCACCAAACTTCAAGGTATGGCAACTCCTGAATTAAAAGTAACTTACACGGTTTTCAAAGTTGACAGCCGCTTGAAAATTTGCTACTTGTTTCATATATTTTTCTTTAAGCAAAAGTGTAGGTGAAGTTATTAAAATTCCATTCGACTGTATACAAAAACATTCCTTTATTTCCAAATCTTTACATGTGAATGCTTGAATTTTATATTATTTTCACAAAACATTATCTCCCCTTGAATAATTATTACTATATACATATAACTTGTTCAATGTAAATCTTCCAGCCTTCAGCATTTTTATTTCTACCAACATCCGTTTGAGAATTTTAGTATTGTAGTAGTGAGAATATGTAGTATTGTATTTTCATATTTACTATTTGAAAAGAGTTTTTTATAGTATAGTATAGTATAGTAGTGTTTTCTCAGGATTTTTTCAATATTAATGCCATATACTTTAAGATTTTAAGGTAGAAATACGTACATACATATATTATTCTATGTTATATATACTATTTGAATATTTCCATAATTTACTTTTCATACCTATTAAACATAGGTATCTATATATCGTCACCTGAAATGCAAAATAACGTTCCATCAAAAAATTCGAAATTGAATGTCTTATAGATTACGCTTCACTACTTCAAATTACGTACATAATATTACATATGTTCAACATTTTCTGGTTCTCCGATCAAATATAAACTAGTTTTAACCAATATTAAAATTTTGTTTCACTCATGTTCCATTTTATTTCGTGTTTCATTCATGCCACTGTAAATTTCCGAAAATGTTGTTACGTTATTTTGCATTTCAGGTGACGATATGTAGATCCATAAGAAATACTCAAATACTCAATAAAATGAGGGAAAAATTACATGAAAATATATATTCACAAAATGTGTACTATATTATTCCATGATCTCCAAAGTACTGAAATAGGAGTGTTAAAAACTATATGTGCATTTTGTTTATTTAAAATAAAAGAGTGCCTTCGGTACAGCTTTTGCATTTATAAATATAAAATTTTAGAGCCATTAGCCTTTACAAGGGATTATTATCAATTATCGAACGGACACGTTGATGCCTGTCTGCTAAAACGAAGAAAGATTACTGTAATGGCACCTGTCAATATGCCAAACTTTAAAAAAGCACAAGTCTCGCACACATTATTCATTCAAAACGATTAGCATGATAAATGTGTGTATTTACAAAGAATGCGCCACTGTTATAAGAACAAACCAGCAACGGCAATAAATTAACATAGCAGCGCTAACATAACATTCGCTGACAATGAATACCGTGCATATTTCAAATTGGCTAAAGTCCGTTGTCTGGCAGCGACGTTGTGGCTCGCGTTGCCAACTGCACAAACGGCTCTTTGCTTAGTTTCCGTTGATCTATTTTTAAAACCAAAGTCTCTTCGGTAATTTGTAGAAAATTCGGAAAATTTACACACATACACAAATGAGATTCTGTACACAACATATGTACATATGAATATGTGTAAAGGTGTATATGGTATTATGCAAATTAAAAAAGAGTACCGCCCATTTCCAAATACGGCGGAAAGAGTTTAAACTAATGGGGTTTTGAGTGATTTCAAAATATCGAATAACGCTACTCAGAGAGTAGAGCACAGAATTTTGTTGTTGGTTTTTTCTTTCAATAAGCGCATGCGTTTCTTGAGATACTCAATGCAAGTTGTTTATTTATTTTATAGTTTGCAAAAATTTACCAGATCGAAAATTTAGAAAAAAATAAATAGGTACATACATACGTATGTATAATGGAAAATATTGAAATATAATAAACTTTAAAACTGGAGTATATTTAATATTAACATACGACTACTTTCATTATAATCTACGCTGGAATTAAAATTTCTTTTGAGATGAGTAAATTTTTGCATTAACAATTTTTAAATTTGCGACGCACATGTTTTCTGAAGAGGAAGTATAATACACACATACATATGTACATACATATGTATGTATATGTATGAATCTATGTACATAGATATGTGTATTCGCAGTTTTCACGTAATATGTGCGCACATACATACATTTTCTCTAACGGCCTTTAAGATGTTAACAAACTTAATTGTTATCTAATATATACATACATATGTATCTCCGCACACACAAAATCACGCGTAAATATGTATTACATGTGTGCAATTGTATAACCAAATTCAACTTTTCAACCTTTTTCTGGCTTGCTAAAAATTAATGGGTTTATGCCTGTAGCTTGTATAGAAAATTATAAAGCGTAGAAAACATTTTGAAATGTTGTTAATTAAAAGAAAAAAGAAACATTTTTCAAAACAAAAATATAAAATGACTACATACCGGCGCGCCTGTACAAACAAATTTAATTGCGATACGTACATTCATATGCATGGTGAGTAATGCATAAGCACAACAACAAACTGACTTATGGAACGCTATAGGAAAAACTACCCATATGTATATGTACATACATATAACACACACTGTTCGCTGAATAAGCACACACTGTTATTTGAAATACATATATACACATACGTACATATACATATATGTATGCAAGTACATATAGAGCGATATAAAAAAAATTCCATATGAAAATACTCGCCTGATGACACAGAGCAATGAATTGGCGTTGACTCTCTTCGTCGGCGACCTCGACTGAGAGAAAGTGGAGCACATATACAAGTGCCCAAGCACATGGCTAAAATATATGTACGTACATACATACATATGTGCTCGTCCTCTCCCACATATCCATTGGTTAGCTATAGGGCGGGCGTGCGCACCGTTAATTTTACTGTACGATCACAGTGGGGTCGATGGGTTGATGGTCGACGGTCACGAATTGTAGTGTGCTGCAGCCGGCTAGTCAAGCGGATAATTCGTAAGAGACGACAAAGAGAGTGGGAGCGAGTTATTAGAAAGTTTAGCTAACATTTTTACAATTATTACATATGGATGTACATATGTATGTACATACTAGCTATACACATTTGCCAACTCTTCCTCAACACATATTTATTAGATCACTGGGAGTGTAACGTTCGCAACCGGCTAGTCATAGTAGGGGGTGGTGTTTCGTGTGAGTCAAGCATTTTGCTCATATCGCTTAAATAGCAGGAGTGTTTGCAGAGAGTGCCGACAGTAGAGCATACGGCGACGATCATATGGAGCAGGAGTAGTAATTAGGTACATACGTACATATATGACGGTCAAACTTATGTACAATATATACATATGTATATACGTACAGGCATATGCAACAGATATATTACGTGCCACAACTAGCGCGCATAGCGGCAACCACGGGAACGGCAATAGAGCAGAAGCTGAAGCAACAGCCAACAGCTATGGTTAGAAGAAGCAACAGCAGAAATTAAATCATCGTAGAAGTGAGGCCAACAATATCGCATAATTAAATTGAAGAGTGTTTTGAGTAGTTAAACAAATATTTGTGGCAGAGTTTTAAAAGGAGCAGCTTTTAAATAAAAACAATAATTACACACATGTAATAATGTATAATGTATAACTCTATTTTTATTTAATGTGAGTTAAATAAAATTTTAGAGTTGAACTGAACAAAAAAAAAATTGGCGTATTTGCAAAAGAAAAAAAAATTAAGAAAAAAAAGCAAATACATTCCAATGAAAATTCTGTAACTGAGTGATTGGAGCACGGCGATATCCCTAAACATTGCAAATATTAGCGCAAACTCAAATACAACCGGAAACCTAAATAAGTTTGTACGTGTGTAATTAAATAATTTTACGCGTTATATACGCATACAAATATACTTACGAAATTAAGTATTACCAAATCACGCAAACTCTACGTAAACGGGTGTGATATGAACGTCAGTATCATAGATAATACATACTTATGTCAATACATATGTATCTAGATATATATATACATATATGTAAGTAAATAGTGGTGCGATTATGCGTGCTTTTGGTGCATACGTGTATATATGTACATATGTACATACATACATAAATACATATGCATATAAACAGTAAACATCAGTTGTAATTGAAACTCAAAAATAGTGAAATTATATGTATGTACATATGTATGAAATATGTGTATACACAGCAAAAGAAACATCAACATGATTAGACAAAAAATGTTTTGATGAAAAGTAACTAAGCCCATATTCATCAGCAAATAATAGAAAAGTCAATGCAGCAGATGTGAGATAAAGAGAAAGTGCATGCACGCATGAACTTAGAAATGGAAAATATACATAAATCAATATAAATAAATAATAGAATAGCAAAACATTCAGAGATGCTCAATAGATTTCTGAAATAAACAAGATAAACCAGCAACAGCAAACGAGCACACGGTTTTAGAGCGAATCAAATGTAAACTCAAGTGATAACAGCACAAACTCTATTCAAACAAAATAAAAACATTTCGAAGTGGAACATTTGTTGTACACACAAGCCGTTATCAGCCGTTGATATTTCGAGTTTTGCCAGTGCACTATATAAAACCGTGTACCGCATAAATTAAGCTGCAAGCTAGTTTTCAAGAACCATATTTGTAGTTTCCCATTTGCAAGAACAGGTGCAGTAGTTAAACCCTATAAACTAAAATAACATAAAAAAATTACTCTTAAACGTTAGTGCAAATCACTTATGAACTCAAATTGAATTGTCCGCCTGAGATTTTTGTGCGCAAATCGAAATACTCTAGCAACGAGCAAACTCATTATGGTTCAAGGAACACTGTGCGAACATAAAACAAATACAAACGCATGGCAAACAGTGAGCTATAGTAAAAAACCGCAAACGAAAAATCACCTTAAAGCAAAAGGTGGAGGTGGTGGTAGTATCGATAAGTCAAATATACAAATTAAAAATACATTGAACAAAAATTCGCTAGCAAAACCGAAATCGCAAACTACTACATTGCTTTTGAGAGTGGCAGCGAATAATCAAAAAATCTCAAGGACGAAAACGTCAACAACTCAAAAACCGAATTTGGCACAACCAAATAATGCCGCAGTGAAGCAGAAAACAGCACCCACTGTTGACAAAACAAAAACAGCGATAGCTGCAGTTGGCAACATACCAACTCAGCAGCAACAACAAACACTGCGTAATCGACAGCAGCAGCAGCAGCAACAGCAACACGTTCAGCGGCAGCAATCGCCCTTATTGTATGTTCGTCGTCGGCGAGTAAATCACGAAATCAGACAAATTAAACGTGCTCACCGCCACCTATTGACAAGTGGCGGGTGCGACTGGCAGCACCGCCAAGCGACCGATAGTAGTGGCACTGGTGTGGCAACCGTACGCAAGCAAGACGTCAAGTGTCAAACGAAGGCGAATAACAACTGTAGTCATTCGAACAGCTGTCGCTGTACAGCGACAAAGAAGAAACAGCAAAAGTGTCATCCATCGCAACAACAAAAGCAACAGAAGAGAAAATTGCAAATTTTAGTGAAAAATGCCCACAGTGGCGGAGGAGCAGGTAGTAATAGCAGTGGTAAATCAAAGCAGGAGAAAGGTAAACAACAAATTGGCATTGAACGTGTTGGTACTGTGAAATCGAAAGAGACCTATGCAGAATCTGTTATCTCTTCGCGTTGGGATTCAATCGAAGAACAATTAAATTATCTGGATAAATTACTGTATTTCTGTGAGGACGAGGAAGATGCCTGTTGTGCATGGAATTGTAATATAAACAAAGCTTACGATTGCTGTAGTGAAAGAGCAAAATCAGAGGAAATTTATTACGAAGGGGACGTCGACGACGACTACGAAAGTGACTGGAGTACTGATTGGAGCCAATCAGATATGTCAACTACAGATAAGAGTGTAGATGATGCAGACATGCAATCCACAACAAGTGGTGCAGGATCTGCATCCACAACTACGTCACCTGTTGTCCCTACCTCACATAGACGACGCGGTCATCAGCATCATCCCCGTTTTTCGGGCACACGCCGTCCAAATATTCCAAATGTTCAGGAAATACTTGCTGCATTATATCGAGGTGATTCACAAAGTGTTCTCACCAACTTACGTCAAGCCAGTCAGGCAGTACAAGAAGACATCACATTGTCCGTTGGTGGCGGAAGCGATGTAGAAACAGTATCTTCCACAATGGGAGATTCACAATATACAGATGAACCAGATGAAGACTTGGAATTACAGCTTTCAAAATCATCAATGCTTAACTTGCCTCTAACCGACTCAGTAACCACGTCGATGGGCAGCAACAGTCCAACTCCCACGGATGAAAGCAGTATGGTTGATGAAGGCGTGGTAAGCGCACAAACGCCCACTAGCAATATTGAAGCTGAGAGTGTGACTCCGAAATCACAAAAAATCAAATCTAAACGTGATAAAAGTGAAAAACTTGATCGTTCAGAAAAAAAGAAAAGGGCAAAGAAGGATAAAAGTAAACGTGCATCAGTTTGTTCCGATGCAGATGGTAATATAGTTAGTTCAGGTGAAGTGCTCACCGCGGCAGATGAAGGTATTGCCATCGATGATGAGGATGTACAAGCAGCTGAGTGGGCGAAGTTACGTTGTACCAGTGAAGCCGCGGAAATTGTTGCAGAGCGTGAGGCGCGTCGAAATAAAGGTCGTTGCGCCGACTATCCTGGACTTGCATTTGGTCGTTCCATATTCAGCTCTGATACCATGATGAAGTTCAATATCATACGTAACGAATTGCATAACATCATGAAAACGCAGCTTAAACGGGTAATTAGAATCATGCGACTCCGTAAGGTAGTCAAGTGTGAAATAATTTGAATTGCATTTAATAATTAATCAAAACTCTTTCTCAAGTTTTGCGTACCTGCAAACATGTGCAAATATTTTGATAGGGGCATATAGAGGAAAAAGTATTCGAAATCAGTATACCTAATGTTATCCCAAAGGCATTCAGAATTTAAATTTCAAAAGACCGGTATGCCGTATTTTATTTCCAATACTGTTATTAGAACTTTCTTTGAGACAATTTTCGATAGTCATTCAAAAAATTGTTATTCATTTCCGGTAAAAACTTTAACTAAAGGGACTTCAGTAGTGTTATAAATAATATTTTTTAATTCGTTTATTCCTCAAAGCTCTAAAAATAATCGATTGTGATAAAACATTTTTGATAATGCTTTTTTGTGATTATTTTTGCGCTTATAGAATAATACAGAATTTTATTCGACTTTCGCTTCGTCATTTTGCTAATTATTTGCATATTTCATTAATATTTGTACACATAATGCAATTATTGTGTAGATTTATTTATATCTATTGATGTATATGGTGCATACGATGTTCGCAAGTATATACATATGCTGTATATATATGTATTCACACGATTCGTAAGATCTACAAACATAACTAATATTTGAATTACGGTGAACATTTTTTTGTAATTTTCTGTACTTCGTCTTTTATAGATAATGACCCAGTTCAATGTATTATACGCTTCTGTTTTCGTATGTTAAACTGCGAATTTCTTTCTCCACACTTGCTCATATACATAAGTATATGCGAGACGACGACCTTCTTGGCAGGCGTCGTTATACGTTGCTGAGCTCATTCTTCTTTCAGCAGATTGCTACAAATTAAATTGCTGAACAAAATTAGGCGGCGACAAATTTGTTTGTTAAATGTACTCTCAAGTTTTAAAGAATTTATATTCATCAAATGACTGTAATTACTACGTGTGCGAGGGAAAACTAGCTACATTTGTCAAAAAGTCATATATTTAATTTTAAAAAGCTCCTAAGGATTATTTTAATGTTATCAACTGTTAGTGCGGGTATTTATTACAATTTTGGATTTGCATCCACCTAATGCACAAAAGTAACCCCACAGCTATCAGATGAACATTAATTCACGTAAACTATTTTTATGGAATAAGGTTCTTACTCAATTGCCATTTGTTCTGTGCACTGACATTCAAAACTCGTTAATGTTTCATATGGTCGTTAGCACCTTTTATGGTAACGAATTGATTGAATCAACAACTGGTGATGTATGACTGTATATTCAATATTCCTGGCAATATGAGATTTTGCACGCTTTGTAACAAGTGACCTGATAGATTTTGACCAAAAATGATTTGTAGTCTACGATTATTTTCACAAATGTAGTAGTTGTTGAAATGAACTTAATTCTGATCTAAACAATAGTGTAATTGTGCTTTCATAATTGTTATTAAATACTTTGAGCAATATACATAATTCTCACGTTTCTCGCTCTCTCGACATTTATGGAATCAACGACCTTACAACTGGCAGACAGTCGTCACACCGTTGTAATCCGAATTTGGCAAACGTGGAAATGTTTGAAAATAGCAAAATATGTTTTACTCTTAATTTCTTTTCATTGATATGGCATGCGTACTAAATAATAATTATTATTTAATTATCACACACAGTAAGTGCGCGCCTACGTCACTTGCTATAAATGGAAAACTTACGCGCGAATTTATATTCCCTTTTACTGAAATATAGTGCCTATACTTACTTATAAGTATGAATGTATATAAAAATACTTGAATATTCGGTAATATATTTATGTATATTGTGTTATCATAAGTCTGTACCTGATATAATTTGTCATAAATTCGTTAATTGGTTGCTTAATTAATTAACATTTTATTTCAAAAATGGCAATTATATTTTTGCTCTAACCGGTCACAGTCAAAGAGTATACATATTTAAAATAATTACAACTTTTTGTCAATTTCGTCAGGTTCTTCATTTATACTAAAACACACTTCATATATAGTAAAATTTTTAATTTTGCCCTTTTAAACAAGTTTTTCATCTCGAATATTTGTTAAAAATATATAGTCTGGCAACAATGGTGTTAAGAGAGCGAGTTTTGCTATTGGAATTTGCTTTTCTTCTACTCTATTTGAGTTTTCTTTTGCTTTCTGCAAAATTATAAGCATTTTAATTAAATGTACATATGGTTTTTATTTAAGATCTATTATAACATTTTTTGGCAGACGCAAACAAATACTATGCTTTTAGTGCTGACAATTTAACTACTTTGTGAAGTGTTTTAACTGTGTTTATTTATATGTAAGCATCTCTTTCGCACAACCATGTGGAATACAAGTGCTTTACTAAATACGGTGCTAGCTGGCCTTGTTCAATGTCGTTTTGAGTCATTCACAAATTAAGGCGAGGCTTGTGAGAGAGGTATTCTCTTTGGTTGTTCATTTTCCAGTAGTAGCAACAACAATAATATACGAATGTCAACGTAATCTTTGGCTGGTCGTCGTCGGTGTCTCCGCTTCCAAAGAATTCGAAAATTTTGACCGATTTCATTTTGCGATACGAATTCACTCAGTGCTGAGCTCATAAATTTACGCTGCGGCTTTTAAAATCGAGACGTGGTAGTTTGTGCTAGAAATTAACAAAGTTAGTAGTGGCTGTTTTGTGAGCGATACCATTGTTGGGTTTATTCGTAAAGTGTAAAGAAAAGTGCGTGTATAGTATTAAATTTAACAAGTTAAGCAACCTTTGTGAGGAAAAAAGTGCTTAACGTTGAAAGAAAGGTAGAAGGAGGAAGCAAAGTAGGAATAGCAGCAGAAAAACCGGTGGTTCCAAATTGTTGGTGTAGTGTGTTTCGTTTCGTTGCGTTCCGCATTCATAACTTCTCTTTATTTTTCGCTATTCTTCGTGTCATATTTTTTTTATTGTCTTAGCCCTTGCCACCGCCGTGTTCATTTTCTAAAAGTCCAAAAATATTTTTTTATAACGTTTGGTGCTGCGAAAAAAGTACGAAAACTAATAAATTGTAAAATTCAAAATCTAATTAAGTTGTTTTTCGCCGGATAATATTTAATTTAAATTACACAAGAGTCAAAAAACGAAAGTTCGTTTATCTTTTTTCCAGTTCGAAGTAATACTTGTGTGGCGTTTGTGTTCGTGGTAACCATCAGTAAAAGTGCGAAGCAAAGTCGAAAAGTATTTTACCCACAACGATCGAGCCGAAATTGTGTGCTTTCATTGAAAAAAAAAATTGTGCAACAGTAGTGTTGTTGACCATCCTTTACCCCACCTTTAAAAAAAACAGTTAAATATGACGACCAGCATTCCACAAGGCACCCTCTTGGATGTGCTAAAAAAGAAAATGCGCCAGACCAAAGAAGAAATGGAAAAATATAAAGATGAATGTGAGGAATATCACAAGCGTTTACAACTTGAGGTGGTTCGACGAGAAGAAGTAAGTTCCACTCCGATCATTGTTAAGGGTTGTAAAGGGGCGAGGGTCGTGTACGCGTATGCACTGTAGCTTAGGCACAGGTGTCGTTATCACGTAGCTGGAATAATTATAAATTATCCATGAACATCAATATTGGTTTCTCATTGAGGTTTGAGATTTGGACTGTGAATAGTTTTTTGCGAGTTCTATAATCTAGATGAACGTATTTATTTTTAACTTGTGATTCTATTTTACTAAATTTATATTGATTTCGATGTGACGATTCCATAAACTTTTGTTTTAATTGCTTATATGTGCGACAAGGATGACGCATCCTACTTTGCACGACTGCCATGGTGAAACGTCAAATATATTGTGTCAATATTGCCATATCTGCAAATTTGCCATACATATTGTATTTAGAGAACTGTTCCTTGCATCAGCATTTTCCAAACTACTATTTTCGGTGATTATTAATTGCTTTTTAACAATTGAAATTAATTGATAGATTTAAGTAATTAGTGTAGGTGTCTTTAGTTTATTAGCTAAGTTGTGTGTCTTAATCGTTATAATTATACTGATTAAAACTTTGTATGTCTACAAACATACAAATGCATTTATTACCCTGAAAAAGCAGTTTTCAATAATATTTTGAGGCTTAAACTGAGTGCAAATATTGCTTATAATGGTTGTCTTGTTTGTCCTTAAGTTTTATTTAGCTATTCTCAATCTTTTACATTAACAGTTATTGGCACCATCAACAGCTTAAAATATTAACTCTCGGCTGCTAAATTAATGGTTTAAGAATATATTTGATAAACATACATCTTGCGGGCACCTGTTTGCCATTCAGCGTATAGGCAATTAATATGTTACTGTTACGCCAATTAAATTTAACTTTAGCCGTCTTCACTCTTCCGAATTTAAATAATTATAGTCAGTTTTGTTAAAATTTGAGTTAAAATTCCGTGAAAAATATCAGGAATTAAGTTCCGCTTGAAATAATGGCATTCTTTGGGTATTTAGTGGTACTGGTCAAAGTAGTTATTGTTATATATTTGTGCAGTTGATTTAGTTGCTTTTTCTATTTTTTTCAATCCATCATTGGATTTATGTGGCAGACAAGTAAATAAGTAAAATATGGGTTATACATACTATTTTCATTTGTGAAAATATTTTGAATATGTTAGCTCAAAAACACTTAAGTTTTTTAAATTTCAACTAAACGTCACTTGAAATGAATTTTTAATTCCGTATTATGGTATTTGAGTCTATTCATACTCGTACACACAAAACTATTCGTATATTTGTGTACGTAACCTAGCTATCGCTACTGAACTGGGATGAATGATTGTAATTCAAAATCGCTATAATGTGACTGCAGTGGGAATCGACCTCTATTATTTAGTATCATCTGGGGGTCGACTTTCTGTTGTGATAATTCATGTTCTGCATGGTTGGGAATATCTATTCATTAGGTCGTTTCAATTTTTGAGTGATTTCCTCAACTGGAAATTAAATTCTGTAGTTTTGTGCTCCATTTCAATGTTGGAAAAATAGTATAGTACATCTCATTCAAATATATTCTGTTAGCAATTTCTGGGTGTAAACAGACAAATACAAATAAGATAATATTGTATATGTATGCTATCAATGTTGCTATTATTGTGTGTCTGTTTATGTAATTGTTATTGGGTTGAAGGTCTACATAGATAGTATGGGTTGTCATACCCTACTGATGTCATACAAAATAGCTACATATTTCATTTAAAATATTTAAAAAAATTTGTTTTCGATTACATTTTAGGCAAAGTTTAATTATCTTTATATGATATGAAATTAGTTAAATATTGTAAATGGTGACCTTCACGTTTCATGTGTTATTTTCAATTACTAATGCAATTATAGATATTTTTGCTATGCTAAATATGTATGTATGATTGTGGTCGATCGTGTTTTTTTTAATCGTAAAGCAGGGATTTTGGTAAAAAAATGCAATATAGTTTCCTAAAGAAGTACTATCTTTAGAAGATTTAAAATAAGCATAAATGCTATGTACATACGTACGTGCAATCAACAGTGACATTTTTCTAATGAATTTGTGCTTCGCATTATTTATCATTAGCACTCTAAGCATTTGTTTGACGCGAACACACCTCAATAGCATTACAACGAACATATAGTTAATGTAATGTGTGAGTTATATTTCGTTTACATTGCATACATACATACATATATAAATATATATGTATATGTTAATATATGGAAGTATATTATTGTATGTTGCTACTGACAACGCCATGTGACCAATTTTCATATCATTAACTACAAATACCGGCTAAATTTATTAACAAATGTTATGACGAGAAATATGTACTCTTCGCAACAATGCAATGACCTAGACGATTTGTTGCCGCATTCATCTTTACTCGTTTTACTAATTATAATTCTAACTTGTTTTATACGAGTAATTCATACTTTGTAGCAACGCTATACCGGCAAATTTATAAATGTTTTCTGTATTTACATACATGTATGTGTAATAAATACTGGTCAGCAGGTTATAGTATAGAATTGCAAAGAAGAAAAGAAATTTGAATGACATTTTGACCGCTTTGAAAGTTTTACACATGTATGTATGTACATATATGTATGCTGTAGCACTCCAGTGATTCGGTTACTACATTCACCATCCGTTCACTCCGAATGAGGTTAATTTCTCAATTCGGTTATAAGATTTTATTATACTCAATTGTTGTGTTTCATTCGATGTCAGAAAGCAAGAGACAAAGTTGTCTAGAATTTTTAAATACTTTTTAGCAATTTGTCCAATTCAATGACCGTTCGAATATCGTTTAAAGTAGTTGAGAAACGTGTAAGATACACTGTTATGCTTATTGTTCTTATTGTTGCCTGAGTTTTTTATGCAAATGGTATTTTTTTTTTATCAATTTTCTTAAAGCTCTTTCTCTCTTTACACTCCCGTATTCGTGGACTTTTTGTTCATCTTGTTGATTTTGTTAGTTTGGCATATTTGCTTCTATGTATGAATGTTCGTACATATGTATGCATATATGTATGTATGTATACAAGAATTTGAGTGCTTAACAGGCGATGACGTAAGCTTACCTTCATTCAAATTCATATCACAACTTGTGCACGGAGCTTCTTGTTCTGTGGTTTCTTTTCCTGTAAATTTATATGATTTGTACAGCCTTAGGTGCATAATTTCTTTAAAATATTTACTCTTCCCTACTGTTGGTTTCGAAAGCAGCAAGTGTGACTACCTAATCTAGCTTATATAGATTATTTTCTCCCTCACTTTTGTTATTTGGATATCCCCAGTCAACATTATTACTTTGTTGCAGCATGTTTCAACATTGCTTGCCTAACTTGTTCAGTAAATTTGGTGGTGGTTTCGCAGCGTTTCTCCCTCTGGTATTGCGTGCTGTTGGTGCTGGCCAATGAGCGCTACCACATTGAGCTTGAGTTCGCTTACTTGTTCAACGGAAATGTCAGCAATTTTAAATATTTGGAAGTAAATCATTTAAACGTAATATTAGCATTGAAAATATATTTATTCAAATATTTCTGTAAATCTGTTCCGAATTACCATTTCAAGATATATGTATACTCTTCTTTCATACACATAATTACAAATTGTTTCGTCAATTCTGTTGTTGAGTACAAAATTCTATTAATGTACAAGGAGGGCATGTGAATAGATATCGAATTTATAGTCTCTTTCAGTGGTAATAATCATGTCATTTGTCTCGTGCCCAATGATGTCATTCAACTTGAATTTATTGTGTTGTTACTTTCACGGCGCACAGTAAAACGATCATCTTGACGCCAACTTCATTGTATAGATAAGGTTTTAAAGGTCATTTAAGGGGATTACTTATATAAATAATTCATAATTAAATTCATAATTAAAAAAAAAAAAAATAAATAAATTGTTTGGCCAGTGCCCTACATATTTTTATCGGATATACGTTCCTATATCCAAATCGTTGCCTTTACGCTGGCAAAAATCGCTGCTAGTAAACTTGAAATCATTTTGAAGAAGGTCTGAGGAGAGGATTCAAAATATTTGCACATATTTGAAGACGCAACGTGTAGTTCCCTTTATTTTTACAGCTCACCAAACTTAAATCGGATCCAATGGAGTTTACTGGGTGCTGCAATAAAACTATTTAAATAAAAAGAGAGCTTACCCACAAGCAGTTATAGGGTTTCAACTTAAAAGTTAGAAGTTTTATATTGTTGTATGCTAAAAAGTAGGCAATTAGAGAGTTGAATAACGCCTTCGTTAAGTAGGCACACTATTTAATCTTTCTGAGAAACCAATAGTTCATGGAATATAGTTTTAAGCAAATTTCAAAAAGTATTTGAGTATTTCTTATAAATAAAGTTGAACTCCCCTAACTCGAATCACCACAATTCACAAAAAATCGAGTTAGAGAGACTTCGAGATATGGAAGGAAATTTGTATAAAATTTGACTTCTATTGCCAATTCATGAGTTCGAGTTATGGAAGTTCAACTGTATATACATACTTAATATATGTATAAGCACTAGTATAGTCGAGTTTATTTTCAATATTACATAAGTAAGATTTTTGTTTTGGAACGAAAATTCTATTGCCTATGTGTGGTATTTAATTTGAATTACAGGCCGAATCAGAAGTAGCTGCATTGAATCGTCGCATTCAATTGCTCGAAGAAGACTTGGAACGTTCAGAGGAACGTTTGGGATCAGCCACAGCCAAGCTTTCGGAAGCTTCTCAAGCTGCCGATGAGAGCGAACGGTTAGTATACCTTTGATTGCGAACTGCAACAGAGGATTTTAATTACTATAGATTAACTAAATTTAATATACACTTAGTAATATATGTATGGTAAATATAATTTGTACTTTATTTTTCATACGAGTGATATACTAGTACAAAAAATTTATGCAGATATATACAATAATTATAACAATTACAAATTCCAATATACAGGATACGAAAAGCTCTTGAAAATCGTACAAATTTGGAAGATGACAGAGTAGCTATTTTGGAAACTCAATTAGTCCAAGCAAAATTAATTGCCGAAGAGGCCGATAAAAAATATGAAGAGGTATATTTTTCAGCAAACAACTCGAAAGAGTTACTTTTAGATAGGGTCTTAGGGTTATTAGGCTTACTTTTATTTTGAGTATTCTTGAAAAGGTTTAGGGAATTTTCTCTCCAGTTTTTTTTTTATTCTATTTGTGGGTAATGCTCTCTACGACGTGTATTTTTTAATAGTTATAAGTTTTATGTAATCCATTTATGTATACGTAAGCACATACATATGTATGTGGATTTTAACGTGTTTTCTAGTGTGGTACATAATGTATAATGAAAACCTATTGTATAAATACTTTTTAAGATATGCACATTAGGTTAAGCTCAAGCATTGTATAATATGTTCTATTGATGTTTTTAAAAACTAATTCAAATATTTCTTTAAGATGTGAATTATTGTTATTATTTTCATTTTAAAATTGATTTTATTTCCACACAAAAAAGTAATGTGAATTTGTAAGAATTCTAAGATTAAAAAGATTAAAGGAAATGTTTGAATTAATTAGAACATATAATTTTCTAATACTTATTATAGTCGTTTGAAAAGGCATTTATCTAACTCAATGAATAATTTTTTTTATTTATTTCCTACAATATTTATATAAACTCAATATGTGATCTTGGTAAAACACAACCTCAACGAAAATGGTTCGCTACTCAACTATATTATCTATATTCCTAAATTGCACGAAATAAAATCAAAACACGACTATTCCTTCTGTATAAATGTGTGCAAACAAATATAATACAAATATATATATATAAACAACGTATACCACCACCGCAACGTATGCGCCTTCCATATGTTTTTATGTTGACACCAATTTTAAAACATTTCCTGTATCTGTGTAACTACAACACCAACAACCACATGGCCGACGCACTGATGGAAACACCTGAATGCTGTGCTTGTGCTAAAATGCATCATCGCCGTCTTTTTACAACATACCGTTGCTTGAACGGTCTCCTATGGGCATTGAAATCGATATAACATCAACTTCTTTATAACAATCTTGGATAACATGCAGCGCTCGCAAGATTCTTGAGAACCGCGCCCTTGCCGATGAAGAACGCATGGACGCCCTTGAGAATCAATTGAAGGAAGCTCGTTTCCTTGCTGAGGAGGCTGACAAGAAATACGATGAGGTGCAATATGATAAACCAATCATTGAGTTATTAGCTAAGCTTAGTTGTTCTATCGCTGAGTCGTCTTCATTTTTAAGAAACACCATACCCACTCTCACTACCAACAATGATATCAACAGCATCACCACTGCAAATGCAATTAATAATGTTACTAACACTAGCGATAATGTAAATGTAGTAATAGGCACTGATACTGACACTGACGCTGACTCTAAAACGGACGTGAAAACGAATACAGTCGAAGACTCTACTGACGCTGCTGACGCTGCTAATGTTGATAAAAATATCAACACAGCGGCACCAACACCCTCGCAAGTAACTTGATTTTGCAATTGTCAACATGCGAATAAACTCGAAAAAATAAGAGTAACAATGCCAATTTCTTGCAATAGCATATGCATTAGTTGAGAGTTGATTGATATAAATGATGACTAGTAGAGAAGTAAAAAAAAAATGACCAGATAAATAGGTAATGACCAAATCAAATACATATGTAAATATGTATGTGCTAAACGCTGCCCAACAGTTGTTAGCTGCAATCTGATGTTACTACACGCAAAGTAAAGGATCTCTTCTTGGTTGTTGCTTTGTGTGTGTGTACACAAGAAATGTTGGCAACGCTTGCATGCACTATTTGCATGAACGGAACCGGAACCGGAACACAGTAACTGATACGGATATATAGGAATTGAAACTAAAGATAACAATAATTATTGTATAATAATTTTATATGTACTTTAATTAACTAAAACATATTGAAATTGTTTTTTAAACTAATGAAACTTGTGCTGCTACTATGTTGTATATTCACTTAAAAAAAAGTTAAGAAAACTAAATATGTAAAATGTATAAAAAATAAATATAACTATTATGTGCACTAACTTGAAATAAGCAAAGTTAATGAGTGAAGGAGCGATGAAAGTGCTGACTTCTACTCGAGAAAAGTTTTTAAGTAATGTAAGGTTGCCTTTGCTATATACAAATTAAAAAGTAACGATCAAAAGCGGAAGAAACTTCCATAAAAACTCTTCCTAAATTTATATATTTACACATATATACATACATGCGTACGATTTAAATTTAGATTTTTGAGATATTTACTAAATTTTTGCAGAAACATGAAATCTAAGACCTTAAAAATCTTAAATAAAAAATTGTAGAAAAAAAACGCATAGACTCAAAGTATATTGCGGTTCAAAGTGGTGCCTAAATTTGCCTTTTACTATACATAAAAAAAAAAATCCATTATGCTTGAGTTATACTTCAAATATTATACACGCGCGATAAAGATATTTTAAATTAAATTAATTATTGCAAATTTTGGTCTTACCATTTTTTATTAATATATAACTTTATGATTTACTTATTGGTTATCTGGTGAAATTTTATATCTCAAACTAAAAAAATACATTTTATAATTTGCATATTCTCCTGCACATGCACTCCTTTTTTTTATAAAATGTTACTTTTTACTTTTGTAACAAATAACTGAGCAATACTTAAAAATATGACAAATAGTCTCTAAAAAATGTACATATCTAAATATGTAATTACTACAATTCAGAGATTTATTTTGGCCAGTTGTTTAAACAATTATATTTGCAAATGTATATTTACATAAATTATCTACAAAATGTCAAATACTATATCAATTGATCTTGTATTTTATATTAGACATTTAAATTTTATATAACTCAGCACATACAATTATTTAATTCTGTTTAAATTCATATGAATATAAATAAAAATGAAAGTTTAATTGATTCAAAGCAAAATAATGGAGACAATAGCACGTCGTTTTTAATGAAATGGGAGCAATGGGAGCATTTTTCTTCGTTGTTAGGCAATGGTTTTTGTACATTTCAAAGTATTCGATTTTTATAAAAATATTTATTATCGAAGGATTTCTTTATTTGCAATATTTTTTTAGTTCAGACTATAGAAAACTGTAAAACTTATACAAATTCATATGTACATACATATATACTCAGTTTGAAAACGGAATATCGAAGAAAACTGATATGGTAACTTATAATTGATCAGCGGCATGCGATAAGATTACATTCTGTAGTTAGATTAGCAACAACATGACACAATTTTTTTTGTCGCAACTTAATAGTGAACTGCAAAATAATTTTTTATTTAGGTCTCAATTGGTCATTTTTTGATCTTTGGTGTATCAGATTTAAATCATTTTTTGAGCAAATTGTATGTTAAATTTAAACTTTTCTAAGAAAGTATTTTAGAGGAACATAAAACGGCACAGGGTGCCTCTGAAGTACATTTTTTCGCTCAGTACATATTATATTTGCCTAACACAAAATTATACGATAAAAATACATATGTATATTGACGTATTATTTTTTTTGCCTTCATATGACAAATTTCTTTGAAATGACTACGTTTATCTTTCGTCATATTTCACTTCCCCCTTTTGCGTATGTTTTCGCCAACGCTGTTGAGGGTTAGACTTATAATACTTTCTTGTGTTGAAATTTCTTCAAATTGCCGGTGATTTCATCGCACCCTTTGAAATGATGAATCATGTGTTTGAACTGAAGTTTGGTTGGTATGGTTTGGTACTAAACCCGATTGTGATTCAACTGATTGCCATCTTACCTCAAGCTAGAGACGAAGAGCTATTTGTGAACACAATTTTACTATGTGACATGTAGTCATATAAGGCAATCGTTATAAATCAAAAGTTTGATGCAAAGCTATTTGTTCAAGATCAAGAACCCTTTCTTCGTACTCACACGGTTGGCCTCTTGACATGTTACAACCTACTGTGATCACATGCGAGCCGAATGGGCATAAATGTTGATACATGCAGAAAGTAGAGAAGTTGGCATGAGAGAGACCAGCACTGCGTACCTAGGAATTATGGCGAATACTTAACTAAACTGAGCCTACATCTGGCATTAAGGACCTGTAGGTCTATGAATGGCGTGATTGCCGGCCAGTATAACCTAATCTATTTGTTCATTTTAAAAAGCAAAGTTATACAGGTATGTATTAACATAGCCAAAGAAATGATAAAACAAATACTTATATTAATATGCATATTTGTGGAGGTACTAGATGCGTACGCACTTCGCTTCTCTTAAATTCTTACAACTTCGTTTAGGTTTGGTATTTTGATATTGTATTATAGTTAAAGAATAGGGATAATAATGTTAATGGCAAAGTTTTGATTTTGCTAATATAATGACAAAACTGAATTGAGCTATATATGTACATACTATGTCCTTTGCAATAAGTAAAAACTGACGCTCTCCTGACTTGCTTTAATATTTGGAAATAACCTGCAGAAATAAAAACTAATTAGATTATTCTTTCCATGCATGATAAAAGTCTGACATACTTTGAATTTTTTTTACATCGTTTCAATATCCCAAAATTTTCAGTTTCACAAAAACAATTTTTAAAGTCGGTCTGAGAAACCGAGATAGGTAAAATTTGTAAAAAAAAAATTAAAATACCTTCAATCTATATAATTGCAAAGGTTTTAATACAATTTAAGCATATTTCGCCTGATAATTAAAAAATTTCTTATGACGACAGCAAAGTAATTTGTGGATAGCTAGATCCAATATAACTATATAACTGTGCCAGTGTTTAGAGATTAGACAGATTCTAGAGTATGAAGATTATTGAAAAACAACCTTTAAATACAAACCAATGTAAGGGAAATTGTACAAAAACCATAAATATTTTTTTATTATACTCAACGAAGAAATGCAATCCAGCGCTCACCAATCTATTTAAATATAGGTTTAAAAATTAGGGTACACAAAGTAAGCGCACAAGTTTTATTTACATCATTCGTGTATATATAGTTTTTTTTTATTTTTATTTCTTTTATGAACAAATGTAAATGTGTATGACAAAAGTTGTTGTAGGTTATCATAGTGTGAGTTGATAAAAAACATTAAGTACGAACAAAAAATTAATTATAATATTCTTGATTAAGTTTATTATTTGCATAATTAATGCCTCTCTAATGTTCTGTGTAAAAGAGTGCAAACAATTTATAAATTGAAGTGAAGTACTTATTGAGTTTTACTTGTCAACTCAGAATATGCATACTTACATATAGTAATACTAATATATCAAATCAAACTTTACATTTTAAAACAAAAGCGATGTTCTCGACTTAATAAGGACTGGATTTTGTGTTATCTGTACTTGCCTGCCTATTCATCTGTGTTCTTGCTGTTTGCTCGCCATTTCCTACGCAAAAATGCTCTTGATAAAAACTTAAATAAAGATTCTATGTACTGATAACTGTATATCTTTTGTATCTCAATTTTCCCGTATTTCCAACTATAATGTTTTACTATACAATATTTAATGTAAAACTTAATATGACAACAACTACAACACAACAACAACACGAACGCGTTAAATATCCAAAGGTTGCCCGTAAATTGGCCATGGTTGAAGCTGATTTGGAACGTGCTGAGGAACGTGCCGAGCAAGGAGAAAAGTACGTTTACTACACGAATGAATAACGCCAATTTTGCTCCACTGTCCCTAAAGCAGTTGGGCGCACTAACACAGTTGTTGTTGCTTTTGTTTATGCCCTAAATAAGACAATAAATGCAATATGCATAAAAAATATTATGGAAAAATGATAATTTTTAAAAATCAGTTTTAAGTATTCAGTTTGAATTTGTTATGGTTTTTTTTAATACCCACGCAGAATCTGTTCTGCTCGACTAACTCACAAAAACGCAAGAAACCTAACCAAAAATTATTATTTTTTACTTTTTTTTTAATTTTTATTTCCGTTTTGATGTTAATACATAAATCTAATTATTTTTGCCTGAATGCGAGATTAGCTAGCTAGTTAGAGCAAAATTTTAAATGAATTGGAAAATGTGAATAATCAACAAAAATGTGCCAAATTTGTATTGCATGCGCCTATTTACTTGTATAGTAAAGTTAAAAAAATGTTACAGTCATTCAAATTCATATTCAAAAATTAGTAGTAGTAAACATTTGCAGGCGTGCACATCGAACATTTTCACATTTCTCACATTCATAAAAATGAAAAAAAACAAAATTTGCACCTAAAATATCAACTAATTGAATTTTTTACTTTTTGTATGTATTATTGCCGCTATATGCTAACCAAATGATAACAAAAAAAAACGAAACGAATAAATGTTGTCACAAACATTAACACTATTCGCTCGCTCGCCTTGCCGCTGCCTTTGGCACTGACACAAACGCCCATAATTGTCCTGTTAAATGTCCTCTGTACATTACACTATGTGTTCGCTCCGCGCTGACAATTAAAAAATTGGAACCAACTAATAACAAAGGTTGCCAGAAAGTTAGTCCTCATGGAACAGGATTTGGAACGTTCCGAGGAAAAAGTTGAACTTAGCGAAAGGTTTGTGCCGCTTTTAATGTGTTTTATATTTATATTTTATGTGTGCGTTTTGATATTATATACTAATAACTATTTATTACAAAACAAGAAGAAGAAGAAAAGTAGAAAAATTTAAGCCAATTTGAATAATTATGAAATTTACTTAAAAAACAGCATAACTTGTTAATTAAAAAAATATAGCAATCAATACAATCGAAATATTATAATAGCCAATTTGTTGTGCATAACTCAAATAATTATGCGCCTATTGATCAAGAGTAACGAATTTTTGTTTATTATCTTGCCTAATTCCAATTTTCAATTTCACACTTTTCGATGAAAACAATTTTGAATATACATACATACATGCATGATCATGCTGATCATTCAGTCATTACTGACGTTTTGAGCTGCTACGGTGTTTTCGTATAACTTTTCTTCGCTACAGGAACAACAACTCAGTATGTACACAAAAAAGCATTGGACTCAATAGTTTTTCCTTTTATATCAAATGATATTTCGCTTCTGAAAGCACATGTGTAATAGCAATTCCTACCGCAAATGGCAAGCAACTTGAGCTGGCACATCTATTGAAATAATCTCATTGCTATGCAGTGATTTTTTAACATATTTCTTCGTTCAAATTTTTTGTTGTTTTTTGTGCCATGATTTCTCCTTATTGTTATTTTGGCGAAACGGTGAAACGCCAACTGAATATTTGGAGATCGAAGAGGTGCACAAATGTGTGTACCAACATACATATATATCAGTCTTTCATGTACTTTCAATATTTACCTATGCAGACACATTCACGCGCTGTGTATTAATAATAATGAGCATCTGGCGCTGATTCGCCGGTTCCTACAGAGTTGCCAGTCATTTAATCGGAATTACTACATATTTTCGTCTACATTTTGTTTTATTTTTTTGGCGCTGGCAGATTTGAAAGTGACTGCCAAACAAACAAATCTTGTTCGCAAAATGGATAACTGATTTTCAAGTGTCACTTGGATTTTTAAATTTTCATACACAATTCATCAATATATTATAAACTGTGTACAATTTTTACTCTTTGGGCTTTCAAAAAAATATCACAAACAAACATTCATATTATTCCTAATTTCTTTTGAGTTATTGGCTAATTTATTCTGCCGTTTTTTGCGCTATCGCTAGGAATTTGATTTGTTGACACCATTTTTTAGTGTCATTTGAAGCACTCGTTGATGTTGGTCGCAAGCAAAAACTGTCGTTGTCGGCAACAAATTTTGCATTTCATACTTTTCGCGGCTGTGATTTTGTACCCAAATAATTTAACACAGAAATTCGCATAATAAGTGAGTTCGTGTGTTTTTTCTCCAAAAATTGGCTTAAACTTTTCTGCGAATATACATACATACATGGCATTTCTCTTATTGATTATTTAAAAATTACTTGTTTAACAGCAAAATTGTGGAGCTTGAGGAAGAACTCCGCGTTGTTGGCAACAACTTGAAATCCCTGGAAGTATCAGAGGAAAAGGTCAGTATGCATAATTTTTCGTATATTTATAAAATTTTATTTCTTTTAAGTTCCATTTCTTTATATTTCACTTAATTTCATTATATAAGAGTTAATTTTTATATGAGGTATTATTCTGAAAGTCTATTATTCCACACAAAATTATACATATTTCAATTAACTAAAATTTAAACTTATAGAATTTCGTTAACTTAAGGTAATCATGTGCTAAATTATTGTTGCGCTGCTGAAATAATAGCATATTCTATATTTATAAAAAAATTTTTTTCTACTTAAACTGATAGAATTAATTTCGTTAAGTTCTTATTTGTCTCAACGATCATAATTCCGTAATTCTTAATGAATAGATAATAACAATTGTTTAAAAAATATTTCCACACAACTTTCAGAATTGTACTAAATATTCCCTTAAAATAGAGAAATATTTATATCTTTATTATTACTTTTTTATTTTATTTGATTAAATTATTGTTTTATTTTTTCTTTTATTTTACTAAGTATAAGAGTTTTACACTAAGTATTGAAACTATTTACAAATTGTATTACAACCGAATTTTCTAATTTAAAATATTCATAAATTTTTTATAAATAACTCCATTATTCCCCTGGTTTAACGCTAATTATTCTAAAAACTTAACTTCGTCGACTTCGCTGTTTAACCACATAAAGGCCAATCAACGTGAGGAAGAATACAAGAACCAAATCAAGACCTTGAACACCCGTCTAAAGGAGGTACTATAAACAGTAGCAATTTCAATTGCAGTTTTTGCGAATTCAATAAAAAATGGACCCATTCAAAAAAACAAAATTTAGCGGAAACAATGTAAACTGTGAAACAGCGTTAATTTTTTTATCAATCCAAAAGAAGGATTAAGCATTGTTTTGCGATACTTTCTTTAAATGATGTGAAGTTTTATAATAGGCTCGGTGATTATTAAAAATATCATATATTAGAAGGAAACCTTTATAATTTCACGACGTAGCTTGTTGTTGCTGTTGCAATTCTACTCGTCTTGAACAGCCTCTACATTCAACATTTGATTTTTTTAACATGGGGACCACACTGTCACGTTGGCTCCTCTGCTCGCTCTGCGTTTAATTTTGTTAAACATATTATTGTCTTACATACATACATGTTATGCATACATATATATATGTATTTATATCTTCGATTTATTGTTACATATATTAAAAGAAAAAAGAAATAGTGATTAGCCTCTAACATTAAATCAAGCTCCTGCTCAAAACATAAATATTATATATAATTTAGTTTGCAATGCATATAAAATATCTACCGATTTATTGTTCTTATTGGTTGTAATTACTACAAACTGTTTTATCATCAATAATTTAATTAATTTTCAGTTTATTTGTAATTAAAAAACTTATGATTAACCTGTTAATTCAAATATTTATTTTTTTCTTTATTTTCATGTGTTACCCGCTCTGCTTGCTTGCTTGTTGTTGATTTGTACTTTTTGTTGTTGTAATACTTAATCATGATTATTGCTGCATTCCACGCCAAAACAAAAACACTGCATATTTATGTGTTGACGGACTGAATTATATATTCGCCGGCAACAATTAATGCAACAACAAATGTATAAAAAATAAAACGCCGACAACAACAATATTACCACAACCGCTATCACCACTGCTGCAAACTAATACTAAATAAAATTAATAAAAACGCCACATCTAAACGTTTCTTGCACGTAAACGTTTTTATTGTTTTTGCATATTCTACTTTTGTTCTATAACATTTAATGCGCTCAAATGTCAACGAAAAAATAATATAATAAAATAACACTACTGTCAAACGCTCACTTAATAACCAACATGCACCTACTAAAATGACAACATATTTATTTGTTTTTTTGTCTACTTCGTTAAAATGCAAAAAAAAAAAAAAACACAAATAAATAAATCAAAAATACCGAACGCAATATTTGACCAATATTATTGTTGACTACTGGCGGCGGCATTTTTTATTAAAATATCTACGTATTGTGTTTGCTAACCCGCTGTTCCCCTTGACCATACATAAAAATGTGTCATAAATTGTAGGCCACGCAAAAAGAGGAAACTTTCGAGAGTCAAATCAGACTTTTGGATCATCAGTTGAGAGAGGTATTAATGCGTTTTATTGAATACTTAAATTACTTGCCAGTATTTTTCTTTTTTATTGCCAAATAACAGGCTATTAAATTTAGTATTATTTCATATCCTTTCTTAAGTAGCTTCCAAATGGTGTATGGGTATAAATACTTAATAATGTGTGGGTGTGATGTAACAAACTATTAATTTTTATGATAGTACACAGTTTCAGAGATATCGAAAATTAAATTTAAGCTTAGAGAACTGTGGGGCTTTCTGGATCGTTAAATAATTTTTATTTTTATTTGTGCAGTACGTCTACACTTTTTTATTACCAAAGTCAAAGAGCGCCATATAAATTACTGTTTTAAATAGGACTTCAGATACTTAAAAAGGTTAAAAAAAGTTTATAAGCTTCACCCAAAATAATAATTCCATAATTAAATTAAACTTGTGTTAAAAAAAAAGTATTTGTTACTTCCATATTTTTTTAAAGTTGAAGTTCCTTTTTTAGACACCACATATCCGCGTTCGCCTCTTGATTTATGTGAATATGAGTTTTAAAAAACTAAAAAATTTGTAAATGGTTAGTATTTATATTCTTTCCTTGTCTAAAAAATTACTTTCCAATGCTACTTTAATTCGAGCTTCCCCATTTTGTACTACTTGTTGTTATTGTTATTATGCGCCCTCATTGCTTGAAACGCGTGAATATCACACGCATAAATATTTTATGCAATCAGAAAAGTATACGATATTATTATATACATATACATATATATTAATGTATAAATGTATAATATCGAATTGCACAAATTGTTATTCTCAATTTTAATTAATGTACATAAAAAATATAGGATCCAATGTAAATTCTTGTAATACATATATACATATAACCTGAGCTTATTTTTCTATTTTTTGTGCTAATACACATACATACTATATTTACATAATATTTTTTTTTTAGTTTCTTTGCCATTAAAGTAATTTATAGAGTATAGTAGTAAAAGAAAAGTATAACAGTAATTAGATAGCGAATCTATATGTACCCAAACAACAACAGCGATCACCACACAACAGAAAAATATATCATGGCAAGTAATAAATTAAATATTAAACAATTCAACAATCGATTTAGGAAAAACCAAAGAGAAGCTAAAATAAAATATGCCACAAGATAAACTAAACATTCGGCAGTGATAGCTTAAATACTCTCTTTTGCATTTCCACACAACCCCAGAACTCACCACAAAAAAAATTTATTATGATTAAAGTTTGTTTTGTTTATTTTATTTATTTAATTTTTGTTTTGTTTTGTAAAACAGCATTTAAATGTCCAGTCTAATTTAAATGTAGTGTACACTTGCATAAAATTGAAAACAACTTTTTGTGCATTGATTGACAATGGCTGCGAAATATTGCAAAAAAGTTTAAACAAGAATAAATAAAAGCAGCAAATATTTCTAACATCACTGTTTGTAGCGACCTCCTTGAGTTGAGGCATTGCACGTCACAGTGTAGTGCAAAATACATATTTGCGTGCCGCCTTTATTATGATTTCCATAAAAATTTTTGTTTGTATGATGTTTCCACTATATTATTTCTTGTTAGCAGTATTTACATTAATTCTTACTTCGTTCCACCTTTACATTTGTGGTTTTAACTTGTAATAAATTGCATAAGTTTTGCATTTTTATATAACTTATTTCCCGTTACTTTTAATCGAAACTCAAAAATTGAAAAGAAATATATGCATTCAAGCACATATTTAAGTTATTAGAGCAGCGTTTGAAAAAAATCAGTTCGGTAGATATTTTGTATTATTTGTGCACCAGGTAAAAGGAAAGTATTACAAAATTAAATAAAAGTGATATATTTTTCTTTTGTGTTTGTGTGCGTCGCCGTTGCATCATCACGTTGTTGTTTGCTGCGTTCCTTCGTTCATGTTTAGGCTCGTGAAGCGCAAAAAGAAAGCGAAAAGGAGATTTTTCAAATGAAAATTAATTTAGAAACTGTAAGTTGTACTTGCCCCAGTGTGTGTAGCTATTTTATACGCATAAAGCCACACACAAGAAGTTTATTTCCATCGTAGATGCTGCTGCTGGCGAAAACAGAAGCAAAAGAATGTAGCAACTGTAGTTGGCAATTTAACCAAAAAAAAAAAAAATAAATTAAATAAAATTGTAGTCCTTTGCTGATAACTTTGTAGTCTAAAACAAAATAAATTGGACAACGTATGAGGTTATTAAAAGCTTTAAAGTTGGTACTACTAGATCGTATGCCCGCCTATATATTTTCCAATAAAAGTTACATATATAATAAGTTGTATTTTAGTAAAGAAACCTGAGTAAGTTAAACACACCTTTTGAAGCAAGCGTTATAACCATAATCATAATAGTGTGATTAAAAAAGAAAAGATAGTAAAAAATAACTGTGAAGTACGAGTATTACTGACCATACTATTTTACAATTAACATTATTATTTTATTTACGAGAATTAACAAGCTATTTACTATTATTATAACAAAAAAATAATATTATTAATAATAATAACAAAGAATGAAATATCGTATGATTTGTTAGCCAGTAATTTTAAATGTAATCAATAGTAACCAAAAAATGAAAAAGACGAGTATATTGCACAGAAAACAATTTCGATAAAACATATTAACGCTGGTTTTGGTAGTATTTGTGAAGCTTTTATCCCCTGAAGTGAACTGATAAATTCTAAAATGTTGCAGTGACTAGTTGAAAATGAAATAATATTCACTTGTACTTAAATGTACACCCGCGGCCAAGCGTAACTTACCATTAAGAAATTTCTAGCGAAAACGTGTTCTATCACTCATTGTAACGGTACTTGTTGCGGTAATGGAATTTTTCCGTTAAGTTTTAACGAAGTGATCTCTGACTTACACAAATATAAAATATTAAAAAAAAATAAGTTCTGTCAAAAAAGTAAAAGTAAACCAGAACTAAAAAAAATGTTAAAAAGTGTTTGGGAGGAGGAAATTTCAAGCAGTGTTTTGGAGAAACTTGTTGGGTCAATGCTTGCTCGTATCGAAGCTGTAATATCCGCTAGAGGTGGACCGACGCCATATTAGATTTCCCGTTATTCTTTTTGAATATGTTGTAATTCCATTTTCAATTGAAACAAAAAATGTTGATAAGTTATTACAAGAATTAGTAATAATGAAATCAAAGACTTGTGTGCAAATAAAAAAAAGTTGTCTCAATTTAATTTTACAAATGGGCCAGATTAAAGTCAACAGTTAACCAAATATATTCGAGCCATCGATATATTCCCCGCATTCTATTAAATCCATAAAAAAGTTACCCAAAGAACGAAAAAAATTGAAAATAGTGAAAAAATATCAAGTGGTAAGTTACGCTTGGCCGCGGGTGTATAAGTGAATTAATTTTTGGCATTATTTGAGCTCCAAAATAATTTTTGGTAAAAATTGCAAAAAAGTAGTTTTTAAATATCATACAAAAATTGAAAAAAAAAAATCTGTTACTGCACATTTTTGCGTAGTCCATCTTTTATTGATTTTCAAAAAATATTTCTCACACCATCAACTTATTTGAACAAAAACTAAGAAATTTTTATTTACATTTTCCTCACAAACACAAATTTCTACTCGCCAATCAAATTGAACATTGACTTTCAATCGCTACACTCAGGCTGAAGCTCGTGCTGAATTCGCTGAACGTTCCGTTCAAAAATTGCAGAAGGAAGTCGACAGGCTCGAAGGTATGTCCATTAAAGACTTTTTCCGTTTAATTTTAAGTATTTAAAGTATACATTTTATAAAAGCAGAATTACATATATTTTTAGTAGTATTGTTAGTAAACATACAATAATTACAAGTAGTAGTACAACAATAATTATAATTTTTGCTGTAGTAAAATATATTTTGTATATAAATTTGTTTCTTTCATAAATTTCGTAATTTTGGAGAAAATCTTTGAAGTTCATATTAATTATTTAAGTTTTATTTGATAGTCAGCAGCTAGGTCACACAGCACATTATACAGTTAGCAACATTTTCACATCTGTGTTATCCTTTTGTTAGTGTTTTTCAATGTTAAAAAACAAAAATTTTTTATTTAAATATTTAATTAGTGTAATGTTTGAATTTAATTTTTTTGTTATTTAAATTACCATTTGTGAAGTATAGTTACTTAAAATTATATGTATTGTTTACCTATATGTATTTTTATTCACATTTTTATTTGTTATATGTTAGTATAATTGATTTTTATATCTTTTATTAATTATTTGAACCAACGTTATTTTATTTTTGTTGGAGTTGTGCAACTGTGCGCTGCGAAATCGATAACTAAGTCATTTGTTGCACATCTCTTTTCGATTATATTTTCAATTTATTAAAATTTGATTTTTTTCATTTTATATGCTTTCCTGCTCGCTCGTCAACCTGCTCCGCCTACTGCCTACTGTTTAAATTATGAAAATATGCTACTAAAACTAAATTATTATCGTTAAAACATAATTATTTATTTGTTTTTTTTTTTAATTTTATTTATATCGTGTTTTATTAATGTTGTTAAATGTTATGTAATTCCTTAAAAAATCTACCTTTATTTTTGTGCTTTTATATTTTTGATGTAAATCTATTTAAAATAATCGTATGCTAAAAACCATACACTATATAAACGCGTTCTAATACCGCTTTAAATTAAACTAAATCGGTTCAGATGATCTGGTAAACGAACGCAGTAAGAACAAACTGCTGCAGGAAGAGATGGAAGCCACTCTGCATGATATTCAAAATATGTGAATATCATAAGCCACATCAACGCCACTGCCACTCCCACTCGCTCTCCATTGTGGCCTCCTCCTTGACATGTATACATGCAAACATACTTACTGGTTTAGTATGATAAATCAATGAAACAGCTGCATAAAATAACCGCAACAAAAACAACTATTGTAATAAAAAACAGCAACTCGATGAAGTTTACAATAGTATGCAAGAATACATATATACATACACAACTACATACATATATAGTGCCTTTGCTGTCGTATACGGTGGCTAAAAGGGCCTCCTGAAAACGAGCCGGCGGAGTGGGCATCCTTCCATAATATTAAAGTAATTAAATAATTATAATTATTAAAAAAAAGAAAAAAGCAAGGTTTTGTTGCAAAACGAATAGTGCAGCGTTACATAAACTAGAGCCACAACAGCAATATTAAAATATTTAAAAATCGCATTTTTTTTATTTTTTTCTTTTTGTTTTTTTTTTTTGGTCGCGATATAATTCCATTAATTTCCATTTACAAAGTTTGTATGCAAAATCAATTTTTCTTGCTAATTATTGTATAATTCTACTAAGAAAGTTGTAAATTATTTAAGCTCGAGTCTAAATTATATTATTGTATTTCGTACATTCCAATTATTGTGTGAAAAAATTCCGTTTTACGTATACAAAAATGTATTTTTAACTTTTCCGCTTCAAAAGAGTGCTAAAAATTTAACGGCATAGTATAGTTGATAAAAGTAAACGAGAAATGTTAAAATCTATCCCTATAAAAATCGATGCAAAGTACTTTGTATTATTTGACCTTAACTTATTAATTGTTTTGGCAATATTTTATTTGTTTTGTTTTTTATAAAATACTTTAAATTTGCGCTTTTATATTTAATTTGTAAATTTTACTTTTGTTTTTTATTTTTTTGAAATCGCCATTATGCGCCTGTTGCTAAGGAACAATTTAAATATTTCAATTAAAACATATATACTACATACATGCAAATAATATTATAACAAATGCATTATTTGTTGTATGCGAAGACATTAATTTATAATTTTATTTTAATTTAAACTTTTATAATTCTGTGCGCTCGTCTGTATTTTTCTGTTTAATGTTTAAAGCAAGACAAACAACTACTACTTCTATGTATTAATAATTATTTACTTGATTATTTTAAAGTAAAATACATTTTGCAAAAAAGACAAAACTGAAAATGTTTATAATTTTATGTGTAATATTGCTAACATTTAAGTATTTCTCCCACTGCCCTACTTCTCCTTCCTATTATTTCCCTTGAACTTCACATCCCACGATCCACATGTAGACATCCAATTAGAAGAACAATATAAATAGAGACAAATTGTAAAAAGCAAGCCTACAAATTGTTACAAAAAAGCAACTCTTCGCTCGAGTTATTTACACGAGTTCAATCAAAATAAGAAGGCAATTATTTATATTTTTCCATGAAATACATTTACATATGATTCAGCTGCAATTTGCACAAATAAAGTATTTTTCCAAAAATAAACTGAGCATTTTAAATGAGCATCCCCCGTACGTATAACTGTTATTGTTAAAATGTGTTCTGGAGTGAATGTACTATTAATTCGACGTGTTGTGCTGTTGTGCTATTGTAGTCCCGCCCAATTTGGGAGACGTCGATTTAAAAACATTTACATGTTTACAGTTAGGTCGTCAACACTTTTGCAGGAAATGTTCGAATTATGCATGCTTTTAGGGTTAATATAATGATTTTAAATTTCTTTTTATTTTTTATTTTATTCATCTTGCCTCACCAACGCCGTTATGTTTACTTTACTGCTAATCGTTAACTTAACCACAACAAAACAAAACCCGTACAACCAAAACCAATCTACCAACCAACCCAACAACCATTCCAACGCACAAACGTATAATTAACCTACCAACGTCTTTGCGCTACGTCGTCTGCTAAACTAGATGAGATGATCATAGAAAAGGAGCACTACGCCTTGATCGGCGACAGTCTCGATTTGGCATTCGTTGATTTGATGGGTATGGAACCATTCTACACCGACCGTAATCCCAAACCGCCAACACCAAAAATACCTACACCAACGCCTGAAGAAATCGCCGCTGCCGAGGAGGCGGCTGCTGCAGCTGAAGCTGCTGCTAAAGCTGCGGCTGAAGCGGCCGAGCGTGGTGAGGCAGTTGAAAGTGTTGCTGAAGGTGCACCGGCAGCTGGTGAGGGTGCAGCTGTGGCAGCTGAAGTGGTACCTGAACCAGCTAAGGAACCCACACCACCGCCACCACCTCCACCACCATTTGAATATGCCATCGATTTGCCACCGGAGGGTGCTGAAGTGCCATACGTTAAGAACTTTGATCCCAATGCAATTCCACCACCAGCAGAGGAAGCACCAGCGGAGGGCGCCCCAGCAGCTGAAGGTGCTCCAACTGCGGAGGGTGCTGCACCTGCGGAAGGGGCCCCAGCTCCAGCGGCTGAGGGAGCACCACCATCCGAAGGAGCACCTGCACCAGCACCAGTTGCCGAAGCTGCACCACCAGCCGAAGGAGCACCGACAGCTGAAGTTGCACCTGCCCCGGCTGCTGACGGTGTCCCTGCTCCAACAGCAGAAGCTCCGGCCGCTGAAGCACCACCACCACCACCTGCGGAAGCAGCACCAGCTCCCCCAGCTGATGCCCCACCAGCATAATTGGATACTTAAACTAAAGGATCGTCAAATGAACTACGATGAAATTAAATACTGTGATTAACTGCGATTTTCCACAATAAAAAAATTAAAAAGAACAATTTTTTTTCTACAAGTGAAATAAGATCTCGGATTTGCAACCTGCTCGACGATTTGTGATATGCTGCCTGAACTGAGCTCCTGCTCTTCTGTGTCTTAACGTCTCGTCCCTCTTTTGCTTGACTAATAAAACAATTTCCATTAACAAACCAGACAAAAATCTTCCACCTTACAACTTCAAGACATTCTTCGCACTTTTTTTACACCCTCATCAATATTTAATTGGCTCTACTATAAGCTTTTCTATTTTATTTGTTAATTTCTAATTAAATTGCACATTATTATATTTTCAATCTTTTCACTGCTCGCATGTTCTTGCTACTATCTTCTCGCATTTTTGCTCATCAAATGATCATGCTATCGCAAATAAAAAAAAAAAAACAAAAAACATTCTGAACGCGCTAATACTGTTCCGAAAAAATCAAGATGATTTAATTGTTGAGAAGGAGCGTTATTGTCTCATCGGCGACAGTCTTGATTTGGCGTTCATGGATTTGATACCAGGACTTGAACCATTCTGGACACCACGTAATCCCAAACCGCCAACACCTAAACTGCCAACGCCGACACCCGAAGAAATTGCCGCGGCCGAAGCTGCCAAAGCTGAGGCAGAAGCAGCAGCGGCTGCAGAAGCGGCGGCAGCGGAAGCAGGAGCCAACGCACCCGAAGGTGAAGAGGGTGCAGTAAGAAGAGCTTCTGGTGCGCCTCCAGCTGAGGGTGCACCAGCAGAAGCCGAACCAGTTAAAGAACCAACACCACCACCGCCACCACCACCGCCGTTTGAGTACTCCATCGATTTGCCACCAGAAGGTGCTGAAGTGCCATTCGTTAAGAATTACGAGCCACCACCACCAGGCGCAGAACCATCCGAGGGTGAAGCTGCTCCTCCAACTGAGGGTGCTGCACCAGCGGAAGGTGCTCCACCAGCACCAGAAGGTGGTGCACCTTCTGCGGAAAGTGCACCAGCTGCACCTGCAGAAGGTGCACCGCCAGCAGCAGCTGCACCACCACCAGCCGAAGGTGCACCAGCAGATGCTGCCGCTCCTGCACCAACTGCCGAAGCGGCTGCGGCACCACCTGCTGAGGGTGCACAACCCACGGAAGCTGCACCTGCTGCAGAGACAGCTCCCGCTGTAGAGGCAGCACCTGCTGCAGAAGTAGCACCCGCTTCAGAGGCGGCTCCCGCTGCAGAAGCTGCGCCAGCCCCAGAAGCAGCTCCAGCGCCGCCAGCAGATGCTGCGCCACCCGCAGAGGCTGCGCCAGAACCTGCGCCCACCGCTTAATTTTTAATCATAAAAAAACTAAAAAACCCAAATTAACCCATAAGCACCTGGTGTGCAGGGCGCGAACCTCTTCTTTGGGCGTGACGATGTCATAGGCGTTAAACACAGCCGCTACAAAAAGCTGCCAGTTTTAGTTGTTTGCATGAAAGCGTTTAGTTTAGAGGATCCATAATTATTTACACACATACAATTCTTTGAATACCTACCTATTTAAATTAAAACTATGCATTTGTTATGTTTTTTTCCTAATTTATTAATAATAAAAAATTAAAAAAAAACGAAACTCTTTTGAGCCAATGTTAGGTATTGCATTGCTATGAACGGAGTGTTTTTGTCTTTGCTTCTTTCATATTTAATGCTAACAACGATTTGCCAAGCTTGATTCAATTATATTTTTGTTTCGAGAAAACGCTATTTACATAACATAAGAGCAATCACCGCAAAATGACGCGGCAGCCGCACTAACAACTCAACATGCCGCTAAGCCAATATGCAAATGAAGCTGCTTTTGAACATTGCGCCGTCTAATGAAGCACGAAAGGTAAACTTTATTTCAATTTTTAGTTGATTGTGCATTTTTATTTGTTTATTGTTTTTATATATATACGTTTTTTTGAACTGGGAAAAAAATTGTTTATTTATTATTTTTTAAATAAATTGATTTTATTTATATGAAGAATGTTGTTTATTTACAAATAATTATTTAAAATAAACTTTTAAAAGAATTTTTAAATATTTTGATAACAACTGTTAAGTTACATTGCGAATATTTACATTCATAATATTTGTGGTGTTGCCGGACTATTTCTTAATGGTTAAATATGATAGAGAGTTTTTGCAAACAAGTCGCGTTTACTATTAAAAATCTTCTCAACATTCATATTTAATGCGCGAAATATATTAATTATTTTTTATCACATTCAAATTTCACTTACTAATTTTTATGGCACTCAAACATAATTTTTGGAGTTGTTTGAAATTAATATGAAAATTATATTTCGAATTAAGTCAGAAACTGAATTAAAAATGCTTCTGTATTAAAAATATTTCAATTTTCGAACTTAACCACAATTTCGCATGCGAAGTGTTCTTCAAAAAATGAAATAGGCCTTTTTATAGCCTTTAAACATAATATTTTGTATCGAAAATTGTACATAGTCTGCAAAACAAAAAAAATGTTAGATAATCTTTTCAATATAATTAAAATATGAATATTAATTTATATTTTGTTTCTGTATGTATATGTCTTATTTAAGTTACTTTATTGTTTAAAACGTATACGTCATTTAATTATATCCTTAATTTTATGTATTATTAGATTACATATTTATGTTTTTTTTTTTGTATGTGTTCGATCTCTTAAATATCATTTACATTTTATTTTAATTATTTTACACATTTCTTTTAATCTAATCAACCTTATTAGACGACCTTGTCTTGGAGAAGGAACGCTACAAGGATATTGGAGACGATCTCGATACCGCCTTCGTCGAGCTCATCCTCAAGGAACAATAAACGCCTTACAACAGTTATTGCCACGACAAAACCCCAAACAACAACTACAAACAGCAGTAGTCCTAAACGAAAAGCAATTCAATTTTCTTTATGTGTTTATAGAATATATATTTAGTTTGGTCAATGCAGCGGCGACGACTTGTGTATCAATATTCGTCTCTCGCTTACCACAAAGCGTTGATTTGTATTTCATATTTTAGACACTTTTAAACTGTAGTTGTTGCCCTTGGGTAGTTGTAAAGCTCAATGAGATGATGTTAACCAAGAAAGCAAAAATATTAAATTGTGTATTTGTATTGATTTAGTTTTATTATTTGCATATTTTTCATTTCACTATACCACTAGAAACTCGTATAAACATTTATGTAAAACCTATGCACGCTCTTGTAAAAAAAGTTAAAAATAAACAAGCAATAAATATTGATTTCTCGAGCATATAAATGTTGAAAAAAAGTATTTTATTTTCATATTAATAAATTATAATTCAACTGCAATATTTTGTGGTAAACAATGATAGCAGATACGACAAAAATCCGTTATTATTTCGTTAATTTTATTTTCATCACTGACAAATATTCTTTATCTCTTACATGCCTTGCCCCTGGAAAAAAAAACACAGCCGAAGTCAGCAAAGGCCTGGAAAAGTACAAAACCATTGCACAAGAGTTGGAATATGCCGAACTGAACAACTACTAAACATTTGCGCTATTACAATAGCTGTTTTTCAGCATAAAAAATATAAATACAAATTGAGTATAAGCGAAATCAACAGAAATTCATACACTCATTCAAATAATATATTATACATACTACAGTACCAGTGAACTGGAAAATGTAACGCCGATCAATAAAACAATTCTCAAGCAAAAGAAAAGAAACTGTAAAACTGCAACAAGGATGACATTCCAACTATGTATAAACACATTCCATATTACGGAAGAAATACAAAAACCAAAACAAAAAAAAAACAATATTAAATACAAATTAATTTAACATATAAACTGCCTTCTTGCTAATTAAGTAGTGAAACCATGCTTTGGTATCAAACGATTTTTTATAATAAAGCAATTTATGCAAATTTATTTTAAGCAATGTGTAAAATGAAGCCTTCATATTAAAAAAAAGAAAATGTCAAATTTTTCCCAAATATTTTTCGCTACTAACATTGTTGCTTGTGTATGTGTGCCGGAGCCTTTCAATAAGTCGAAAGAAGAATTCCCTTTTGCATAATCTTCAATTCAAAATCCAAATAACCTTCAATAATTACACACACAAACGTATATATATTTTTTATTATACTTTTAAGCTTTACTACATATTAAATTACATACATATAAACCAGGGCTCTTAAAATTATTCGAACACCATGAACACCGATTATTCGAATATCCGATTTGTAACCTTTCGTAGGAATATTATTATTTGAAAAATACCATATCCGGTTATTCCGCTTAGTCGAATACTAAGAGCTCTAATACAAACCAACAAAAATGTGTAATCTTGTTCTACTAGGAGGCATTTGCCTGGAGATTTTAATTCGAGTGTAATTTTTCTATAATAAAATCAAACACAATATTTTGCATAATAGTTCAAAAACGGCGATGTCAAGTACACACATTTAAGCAAAAATACATTTAAATAAAATAAATAGCACATATACATATGTACATGAGTATGGATGTATGTAAGTGGTGCGCTTTTCTAAATTGCATAAATAAAGCGAAAACTATAGAAATGATTGTGTACTAGTGTGAAAAACAAAAATACGAAGTGTGGAAATGATGTTTTAATAAGGCATAATATATTTGAAAATATACATGTATTTATAAAAAAAATGTTTGATTAACAATAATAAAATAAAACAGTCGAATAGTTTTCGCAAGGCATTTGATGAATTCATGTGTTTTCTTTATTGAAAAGTATCAACAAAGCGACTAAAATCTAGACCGGGACTAATGGAAAGTGGTTATACATACATACATACATATGTACAGGCAGCTCCTGCTGGTTTTGCGCAATCCGAACCCGGGTATCGGGTCAAGGAATATCAACTCGGCATCAGTCCTCAAATTTATTTGGTGAATGTTTTGTGCCGTTATAACTACAATTTTTAAGCTGTTTTAACCTGGTCCGGATTATAAAACCAAACAGTTACGAAACATCTGGATTCGCGGAAATGATACTTTTTGTAAAGCAAATTTTCCTTTTACCTTCAAAACAACACCTACCTGGTAAGAGAATGGAAACAACTGTGGTTGGCAACACAACTTTTGCCCACAGTACACCCTCGCCTAACGAGGAGAATATCGCGTCCGCATATTGAAAAATACACTACAAAAGTATTAGGCGATAAAATTCCATTGAAAAAGCCATCAAAACGAAAAAAAAAATCGTTTCGTTTCTATAAAATGCATTAGAATTGAATCCATACGGTTTGTTCTTAGTGTTAAAAGACAGTCTTTCGGACAAAGAGTTTGTGAGATTTACATAGCATTTTGATAAAAAAAGTCGATAAAACGGAATTTCATGCAATAACAAATCACTATTTTTTTTTATTAAATAATGCTACTGATTCCCAGAATGAAATGTCGGAGATCCTATAAAATGTGTATATAAATGATCTGTAAGTCGAACATAGTCGATTTAGCCTTATCCGTGTGTTTCAATCTATCAATTTTTATACTCTTGCAACATGTTCTTCTTCTTTAGTGGCGTAGACACCGCTTACGCGATTATAGCCGAGTTAACAACAGCGCGCCAGTCGTTTCATCTTTTCGCCACGTGGCGCCAATTGGAAAAGCCAGCCCTGAAAGTATTCGACTCAACACCAGCCGGGGGAAGCAGAGGAAAAGGAAGACCTCCACTCCTTGCAACCTGTTCTATAGAGTATTATAGTTTTGTTCACCTAACGGTTGCACGTATTACCCACAAATAAAACTGATCGAGATAGACATAAGGTTATATATATATAAATGATCATGATGCCGAAAAAAGTTGAAATCCGGGTGACAGTCTGTCTGCCATCCGTCCGTGTATCTTGATGGAACGATGTGCGCAGGTTCCTTAGTAAAAAAAAAATGACGAGTTCGTAGATGGGCGTAATCGGACCAATACCACGCCCACAAATCGCCATTAACCGAAAAAAGTGCCATAACTAAGCACTTAATTAATGTATAAGACTGCAATTTAGCTCGGGGGAGCGCAGTAGCAAGGGGCAACAGTGGATAAAAAACTGTGACCCCGCCCTCTAATATGTTTAATGTGCATACTTATCTCCTAAACCACTGAAGCTACAACAACCAAATTTGCTAAGCTTGAATATTATAAAAGCTCCTACCGACAGTGTGAAAATTGGAGAAATCGGAAGATAATCTCGCTCACTCCCCATATAACTGTAGCGTTCGAAACTGCTAAAAGCGCAATAAATCAATAAATAATTACGCCAGAGACATTAAATTGTACCTCCGAGATGGCACGAGATGACATGAGACGGGCGTGGCACCGCCCACTTTATGGAGAAATCCCATATCTCAGTACCCAACTTAAATTTAGTACGAAGCATTCTTTTTACATTCTTATGTCACAGTGTAAAAATGAGCGAAATCTGGCTACACCCACGCCTACTTATCATGCAACACAGAGTTAAATTCCACTTGATTTCTTCACTTTCCATTACATAAATCAAGATGTAATTAATATAACGGAATAAAATTTTGCAGTAATAATTCCCTTAAAGTATGCCACCTTATGACCAAATATTATTTAAATCCAACCAAAACTGTTCAAGACCCTAGGTACCGAATATATATGATATATATGATATATCTCCTATATAACCATTACCAAGATTTTCGAACATCCGGCGGATTTTCTGTAATGACTACGTATAATGATTTTGGTTTTTTTTAACAAATCTTATGCCGAATATATAGGTCAGTGTATAAGTTATATATAGTGTGTATATACATATAAAAAATTGCTTAGATTCCGAACTATTGGTTGATGTTTACATCGTAAGGTATTTTTCTCGCTCCCTTTTAGTGTTCCAAAACAATTATTTTTTCAAAAATGGGGTAATATTTTCGTTAGCCTTACTTTGACCCTGTATATACGATAGATGCTTCAATTTTCAATTTCTGATTTTTGGAAAATCAAATGTTTATCTCAATTTGTTTACATAAAGTATATCGTATATTGCTCTTGTCGAATAACGTTCTGGTCAGTGTTACTCGCCAGAAGGCAAATAGTTACAAATACTATATATACAAGTGGGCGTGTGCGTGGGTGTTAGGGTCATAAAAACGATTTGTATTTATCAAATAATGTTTAAGTTAGATACATATATATATTTTTGTACTCCTGCACGTCTTGCCGGGTAACCCACACACAACTGTTGATTTTGATTGGGTGTAGTGAGAGCACTTACTCCTTCGCTAGCGTCTACTTTCGTAACAAGTAAATAGCTATCGGAAGTGATGTTAGTTCTTCGTGTTGAACATTTTTTATAGGAAATTTTTCAGAGAGTTATTTAAAAAACGAAATTTATGAAAACAAAATCGCTAACAACTGTCCAATTAGAACACTATTTTGGATTTTTCAGATATTCTGATGGTCTTATGAAATCATCTTTATCATTTTCTCTCAGGGTCATTTACTATTTCATAGTTATTTAATAGTTATTTTATTTAGTTCCTCTGCACTTTTTATTCACACATTAAAATTTTCATATCGAAATGAGCGCTAGTAAGACTTTTAAAGTTACTGGTTGACTTTTTTGCCATAAAGTTCTTCTTTAACTAGTGGCCTGACTACTACTCGGAACATCGTGAATACTATCTGTGGTTGAAAAGAAGTTTAATAATAATTACATTCCTTTTTAACATGGATCATTTTCTAAATCGAACTGATACTTAGGCGTCAATGTATTTCTTAACTTAATCTTTTCTTAGCTCGAAACACTCGACTCAGCTAAGCTCCAACTTACCTTTTTCCAGAGATCTACAAATTAATTGGTCTTTTCTTATTTTAACACAATTCATGAGCATTTTAAAAATATTTGTTTCTTCCAAATAAGTTTACTGATATCAACCGCATGTTCTCTAAAGAATACCCGTAATCAGCGTAGTAGTTACAATGTGGCCACCTTGCAGTAGTATGTGCTCGAATTTGGTTATACTAGTTGCCGAATTTCCTAGTAGTTTCCCATTATTAACAATTTGCTTTCGTTTAATAGCAAAGCCTATCGAATTTCTGCCCATTTTCGTTTTCTATGACATTAAAATTAGCAGAGAATTTGTACTAAATTAATTACTTCAGAAAATAAATTAAAATAAGGAAATCAAAAGACTCAAAATGCAATTCTTGCAAGAGCTTACAAAGGTCCACAAGCAAAAGGTAGCTTCAAATTAAAAATACATTTCATAAATGCAAAAATATTTTTAAATAGCACTATTTGAAAATTAAAAATATTTTTTTACTAATGGCTGAGTATATGACAATGTATGGATACGAACAGCAAAATACTATGTAAAATATTTAAGTCTGCCAACAGCGACCACTTTTTGTTTCAAAATTAAACAAAATAAATGCGTAAATATAAATATATATGTACATAGGTATACTTTCAAGTATATAAGTATACATACATTTCAAATGGCAGCGAAATGGCGAAAGCTTTGATCGCCGGCCAACAAATACGAAATATTGGTGAATGTTGCGGGTAATTCAGCTATTTTTATAAACGAAATGGCAAAACATGCGAGGCAACCGAAGGAAATATACAATAATATAATTTGAGTGAGGAAAATGCGAGGTGGTGAGTAAAATTAATATAAAAATACGAAAGAAAGCAATATGTTGAGGTAAATAAAAAAGTGTTTTGTACATTCTCATATTTTTGCATTTAGCTATTTTCCAAATAAGCAATAAAATGGACCAAATGCAAGCAATATTTTACAGCTGACACTAGAAATTTTAGCTCATTAAATAGTCAAAATGCAATTCCAATGCAGCGTTTATTAAAATCGACGTTTATACGACTTACGAAAGATAAGACTTACAATTTTCAATAACTCAATCTATAACTTCATTTTGCGAACTACAAATTATAATTTACCCTCCTTCGATAGTTTATAACACTGATAATTATAGGGCCTCGAAATTTCTTCATTTTGATAGCATTTAGCCCGGTTAGGTGGTCCTGGTAGACATATAATTTTTGACATGAAAATTCTTAGGTGTTTCTTATGCAGTTTGATAGCCTGAAGTTAAATATGAAAACAGAATTTTTCTATCACCCACAGATATTCTGTAACCTGCGGCTTTAGATTTTACAATACATAAAATTTCATTATACGAGTATTGCATCATTTCATATTTTCATACGATTAGGGATTTATCCGGTTTAGACCCGTTCTGCCTGCTTATTTGAAGTAGACAGCGCATTTTACGATCATTTTATTTTACAGATTTTATTAGTAGACTAACGGTGTCCGAATCGGTTACGGTTGTTTAGATAGCAAAACGTTGAGTTCACATTCTTTTACGTTTTTGAAATTACTGTGTTTAAGATTTTTAGGTACAATGCCTAGGCAGTGCGTAAATAGTGCCAACAGCTTTTGTATGTGTGCGGAGAACTAACTTTTAAATCGCAAAAAAGTAATTTTACTCCGCTTGTGCTAAAAGCTTTCGAACTGTATATGGGTGTTAAAGTTGGGGAGCAAGTCAATCAGCGTGGGATCCCCTCATATCTGTTGTAAAACTTGTGTAACATTGTTAACAGCTTGGTTATCAGGTTCAAATCGTAAAATGCCCTTTGCAATGCCAATGGTTTGGAGAGAACCTAAAGACCAAGTTATAAACTGCCATTTTTGCTTCACGAATATTAAAGGTATTGGACCGAGGTCTAAACATACGGTTAAGTACTGTAATTTACCATCAACTTTAAGACCTGTCAAACACAGTGCACAACTTCCTATACCAAAAGCACTTGAATCTTGGAGTCTCGATGAAGAACTAGAATCGTCTAGCTCTTCAAGTGATGTTACAGAAACCGCAAAGGAAATGCCAACCGATCCTTTATTTGATTTACCAGGATGTTCAACAATGCCGCATCTAATTTCACAGAGTGAACTTAATGACTTAGGTCGTGATCTAGGCCTTTCAAAATCGCAGTCCGAACTTTTAGCATCCAGACTAAGAGGTTGGAACCTTCTCCAAAGTGATGTAAATATTATTTTTTACAGAAAAAGGCAGAAAGACCCCACAAATTGCTTTCTTCAAGAAGGGGATCTAGTATACTGTTCAGAAATTAACCTTTTGTTTGACGTACTAGGGCAGAAACATGATCCACGTGATTGGCGCCTATTCATAGATCCCTCTAAACTTAGTTTAAAGGCGGTATTGCTTTATAAGGTAGCAAATATTCATCTGTGCACATGCGGTTCATATGAAGGAATCATATGAGAAGGCACTCACTCCGGGACAAAAAAACGTTACCAGTGAGCATCTATTTGATCCCAAAAAGGTATTATTACCAATCAATGAAGCAAAAATTAAGGAGGGCATATTTGTGGGTCCGCAAACAAGAGAACTAATGAAAGATAAAACATTTGAGGAAATGCTTAATGAAACTGAAATACGAAGCTGGAGTGCTTTTAAAAGCGTTTTTAAAAATTTTCTTGGAAATGTGAAAGCTGACAATTACAAATATCTTGTGACTGAACTACTTCTTCTTCTTCTTAATTGGCGTAGACACCGCTTACGCGATTATAGCCGAGTTAACAACAGCGCGCCAGTCGTTTCTTCTTTTTCGCTGCGTGGCGCCAATTGATATTCCAAGCGAAGCCAGGTCCTTCTCCACTTGGTCCTTCCAACGGAGTGGAGGTCTTCCTCTTCCTCTGCTTCCCCCGGCGGGTACTGCGTCGAATACTTTCAGAGCTGGAGTGTTTTCATCCATACGGAGGACATGACGTAAACAGCGTAGCCGCTGTCTTTCAATTCGCTGAACTATGTCAATGTCGTCGTATATCTCATACAGCTCATCGTTCCATCGAATGCGATATTCGCCGTGGCCAACGCGCAAAGGACCATAAGTCTTTCGCAGAACTTTTCTCTCGAAAACTCGTAACGTCGACTCATCAGTAGTTGTCATCGTCCAAGCCTATGCACCATATAGCAGGACGGGAATTATGAGTGACTTATAGAGTTTGGTTTTTGTTCATCGAGAGAGGACTTTGCTTCTCAATTGCCTACTCAGTCCGAAGTAGCACCTGTTGGCAAGAGTTATCCTGCGTTGGATTTCCAGGCTGACATTGTTGGTGGTGTTTACACTGGTTCAAAGATAGACGAAACTATCTACAATTTCAAAGTTATGACTGTCAACAGTGACGTGAGAGTCAAGTCTCGAGTGCGACGACTGTTTGTTTGATGACAGGAGATATTTCGTTTTGCCCTCGTTCACTACCAGACCTATTTTCTGTGCTTCCTTGTTCAGCCTAGAGAAAGCAGAACTAACGGCGCGGGTGTTGAGGCCGATGATATCAATATCGTCGGCATACGCCAGCAGCTGTACACTCTTATAGAAGATGGTACCTTCTCTGTTTAGTTCTGCAGCTCGAACTATTTTCTCCAGGAGCAGGTTGAAGAAGTCGCACGATAGGGAGTCGCCTTGTCTGAAACCTCGTTTGGTATCGGACGGCTCGGAGAGGTCCTTCCCGATCCTGACGGAGCTTTTCGTGCTGTTCAACGTCAGTTTACACAGCCGTATTAGTTTTGCGGGGATACCAAATTCAGACATCGCGGCATAAAGGCAGCTCCTTTTCGTGCTGTCGAAAGCAGCTTTGAAATCGACGAAAAGGTGGTGTGTGTCGATTCTCCTTTCACGGGTCTTTTCCAAGATTTGGCGCATGGTGAATATCTGGTCGGTTGTTGATTTTCCAGGTCTGAAGCCACACCGATAAGGTCCAATCAGTTTGTTGACGGTGGGCTTTAATCTTTCAACAATACGCTCGATAGAAACTTATACGCGATGTTTAGGAGACTTATCCCACGATAGTTGGCGCAGATTGTGGGGTCTCCTTTTTTATGGATTGGGCATAGCACACTTAAATTCCAATCGTTGGGCATGCTCTCGTCCGACCATATTTTACAAAGAAGCTGATGCATGCTCCCTATTAGTTCTTAGACGCCGTGTTTGAATAGCTCGGCCGGTAGTCCGTCGGCCCCTGCCGCTTTGTTGTTCTTGAGGCGGGCAATTGCTATTCGAACTTCTTCATGGTCGGGTAATGGAACATCTGCTCCATCGTCATCGATTGGGGAATCGGGTTCTCCTTCTCCTGGTGTTGTGCGTTCACTGCCATTCAGCAGGCTGGAGAAGTGTTCCCTCCATAATTTAACTATGCTCTGGGCATCAGTAACTAGATCACCTTTGGGGGTTCTACAAGAGTATGCTCCGGTCTTGAAACCTTCTGTAAGCCGCAGCATTTTTTCGTAGAATTTTCAAGCATTACCTCTGTCGGCCAGCTTATCAAGCTCTTCGTACTCACGCATTTCGGCCTCTTTCTTCTTCTGTCTGCAAATGCGTCTCGCTTCCCTCTTCAACTCTCGGTATCTATCCCATCCCGCACGTGTAGTGGTCGATCGTAACGTTGCGAGGTAGGCAGCCTGTTTTCTCTCCGCTGCGACACGGCACTCCTCGTCGTACCAGCTGTTCTTTTGCTCTTTCCGAAAACCAATGGTTTCGGTTGCAGCTGTACGTAAGGAATTTGAAATGCCGTCCCACAGTTCCCTTATACCGAGTTGTTGACTAGTGCTCTCAGAGAGCAGGAGTGCAAGCCGAGTAGAAAATCGTTCGGCTGTCTGTTGTGATTGCAGCTTCTCGACGTCGAACCTTCCTTGTGTTTGTTGGCGTGCGTTTTTTGCTGCACAGAGGCGAGTGCGAATCTTAGCTGCAACAAGATAGTGGTCCGAGTCGATGTTAGGACCCCGGAGCGCACGCACATCTAAAACACTGGAGACGTGTCTTCCATCCATCACAACATGATCGATCTGGTTGGTGGGTTTTCGATCCGGAGACAGCCAGGTAGCTTGATGAATTTTCTTATGCTGGAATCTAGTACTACAGATAACCATATTTCGGGCCCCGGCGAAGTCAATCAGCCTCAACCCATTTGGGGATGTTTCGTCGTGGAGGCTGAATTTACCGACCGTAGTGCCAAATATACCTTCTTTGCCCACCCTGGCGTTAAAGTCGCCAAGCACGATTTTGACATCGTGGCGGGGGCAGCTCTCATAAGCGCGCTCCAAGCGCTCATAGAAGGCATCTTTGGTCACATCGTCCTTCTCTTCCGTCGGGGCGTGGGCGCAAACCAGCGATATGTTGAAGAACCTCGCTTTGATGCGGATTGTGGTTAGACGTTCATTCACCGGAGTGGATGATAGTACTCGGCAACGGAGTCTCTCTCCCACCACGAATCCAACACCAAACTTGCGCTCCTTTATATGGCCACTGTAGTAAATGTCACAAGGACCTACTCGTCTCTGTCCTTGTCCCGTCCATCGCATTTGCCTTTATCTTTGCGAGGACATCAACCAGCTGGGCAGCGGCACCTTCCCAATTAAGGGTCCGGACATTCCAGGTGCATGCCCTCAAATCGTAGTCCTTATTCCGTTTGCCATGGTCGTCATCAAAAGGGGGGTCTCTCATCCGAGGCTGTTTAAACTTTTTCATTGGTATTGTTTTTTACGTGGCGGGTCCCAAGCCCAGCGCACAACCCTATGTAGGGAATGTTTCGCCTTCTCACATTAGCTCGCCTTCGAACGGATGTTCTTAGGCTACCCAGAGGATACTTGGTCAAAGACCGGAAGTAGTGAGCTGCTTGAGCCATGTGTAAAAGACTGAACTACTTACTGTCCATAAAAAAATGGGTTGCAATATGTCAATTAAAATTCAGTTTCTGGACTCCCATCTGGATTTTTTCCCCGAAAATTTAGGGGCGTAAGTGACGAACATGCAGAACGGCTCCACCAAGATTTCTGCTATGGAGAAACGGTACCAAAGTAAGTGGAGTGCCAGTTTGCTTGCCTATTACTTCTGGACATTGTTAAAGGATACTCTAAAAACAAAATATCGCCGAAAAACATCGACAGTAACATTTTAAAGTACTCTTTGGTTAATAAAATAATGTAACAATAATATATCTGTCGCTGTTTTTTTTAACAAAAATCCTCATAGCAAAAAAACTATAGGTGATAGAAGAAATCTGTAGCTATTTTCTGCATTTGTGGCAATTTTTACATAATAAACACTTTGTTCTGTTCATGTCATAAAAACAAGTGGATTTTTGTTTACCAGGGTAATTGATTGATGGGTGATTCTTGCTTGACTCTAAAGTTATGCCGTATCTCAAAAATTATAACACCAAAACCGGCAAAGGAGTATGTTTAAATCTGCAGCATATATGTATGTAAGTGTATGTCGTCACCTGAAATGCAAAATAACGTATCATCAAAAAATTCAAAATTGAGTTTTTTACTGATTACGATTCACCACATCATATTACATATGTGTCGCAAATTTTAAGCTTTTGCGATCAAAAATACCCAAGCTACTATATTAAAAATTCAAAAAAACGTATCATCAAGTGCTTGATTTCGTTAAACAAAATAACGTATCATCACTAAAGTATGTAAATATAGCAGAGTGTTTTTTTGTTTTATATAGAAGTTAGCCTTCATTTATTGTTTATGTTTATTTTTAGTGATTAAGTTCAATGTGCTTTGGTAAGTTTAGGCTACATCGTTGATCGAACGTGGACGACTATATACATATATGTGCATATGTAGTCCTTTGTGAGGCCATAGAAAAGAATAACTCCTGTGTTCGAACTTATAAATTATCAAAACGCTTCCCGCCAGTTCGGTGGGATGTCTGAAGGTATGCGCCCCCAAGTGATTAAGTCCTGACCTCCCTAACTCAAGACAGCCAAGAAGGAAGTGTTGAGTTGTTTCCACCTAATCTTTTTCCATACAGCTTCTGCAGATGGCGTCTGGTAAGACTCTTCTTGCTAGCTCATGGCACTCGATGCTATTGATAGCGAGGTTAGGTCTTCGATCAGCTCTGAATTCTCTCATTGTTAATGAGTTCAAGGCTGGAATCGCCGCTCTGCTATCTGAGTCGATGGTCACTCCTCTGAAGCAGGGTGCACTCTGGAGTAGTAAATCTACTGCTACCTTAATGGCTCCAATCTCGGCCTGGAAGACACTGTAATACTTAGGAAGTTGGAGAAACTGGAGTTGATAGAGAGTTCCTGACAGTAGACCCCTCCACCTTTGACCCATCCATGAAGAAGCTCACTGTAACTTTTCTCCAACGGCTTCTTCCCTCCCACAACTCCCTCGGAATATGGGTAGAGAAGGAGCCGCCAGAGTTCGTTTTAGCGACTCCATGATCCAAGTAATCAGACCCGTGCTTTTTTAGGAATTCAGCAGCCTATTCTATTGCAAAGTTTAACAATAACTAAGAAGAAATGGCAACATCTGCAAGACCTAGAAGCTTTAATTCCAGTAGACTGTTATTACTTTTATGATAATATACCTTTTGAATAATTAGTTATTTAATAAGTAATAATTAAACATTATCCACATTTTTTAGCTTGAAATATTAAAATTTTTTCTGGTACTTATGTACAAATTAATAATAAAAATAACATGAAATATAAAAAACTTGCAACTGTTTTTATTTAAAATTAAAAAAAAGTATTAATATTCAAATTTTTAATTTTTATACAAATTTAGATTGATCATACGTTATTTTGTTTCGAAATGAAAATTCAAAATAACGTAAGACACCTACTATAAAATTTGCTTAATTTTTTCATTATTTTTTTCTAAAATATACTTATAGGTTCATGTTAATTCAGATTTGAAAATTTTGTTTCAATATCTCAAGTGGTTTTCTTTTTATTCGGTTTTTTGCTTCTCCTGTAAACCTACGAAAAGTGATGTTACGTTATTTTGCATTTCAGGTGACGATGTGTAGCTATAAAATGTTTTTGTTTGTATATTTTCAGTAGTAATTCTTCAAAAAAAATCTGAAGAAGAAAGTATTTTTCTTTTTTGGCGTTCGAAATGCACCTTATGCTGATCTTTTGCAAGTAGGAAACGCCCAACTAGTACCACTTAGCGGCAATAATCTCCAAAGCTACTAGAGATCTATGATTCTAAGGCAAACATATTTAAAGCTCTTCTTACTTAGACTTTATGGTCACATGATATGCACTTACTTTCTCAGGTTTCAAGCGCTTTTATTGTATAAATAAGACTACATGAACCAATGACAATAGTCGAGAGATTTTAATTCGGCGATACTCTTTCATATGCCATCGTAATCGTGAATTATCAAAATGTAGAATGTCAAAATGCATCTATGTATTAAATTTCATGTGGATATCTTAAAACTGAAGAAGAAATTGTTATAATCCCTAAAAAATAAACTTCACTTAAAACATGGCTGGCTCAAAACCGGTTTTAGACCCCTATTCTCTTATGCAAAGTTGTTCAGAATGAACCGTAAACATTTCACGCATACACAATTTTCCCAATTTTTGGGCTTTGGGATTTGTAAATGAACGCTTTTGCTTTTAAGTAGATGAATGCTTCTAAAACTTAGGGTTTATTCGTTAATGATTTTTTTAGTTGTAAGAGTAGAAATACCCCAAATAAACTGGGAAATCCTTTGTTCTAATTATGTATACACGGCTGTTTTGGAAACGGCACTGAGATATGAATTTCTTTCTGCAATTCATTGGAACTATATTAATTAAGGCTTTTTATGAGTTTTTTGCTTTAACGGCACTTGACCCACTTTCAAGGAAATATTCGATTTTTGAATAATTTTTCCAATTATTTTGACACGAAATGCCATCAAAGTACATATCATAGTTTTTATGCGCTAACTTTATGTACATAAAACAAATGTTCCTACATTCCTAAATATTTTGTATATTTTTTCTTTTGCATCATGTACATCTTATAGAGCTGCTAAAACATAGTATCAACGGACTAAGCGAGTTCTGCTTGTATGGAAAATTCAGTGTGGCAATTTTCATCTTTCCAAGCATACACTAACATTTGGCCATCTTAATACATACATAGAGATATGCATATGTATTACATATGTATATGAGTGTCTTTCAATTACTGTATGAATTTGTGTCTAATGGAAGAGATCGCACACATTCGTACATACATACATACCATATACACACTTGAGATCCTAAAGAGTTGATGGCAAAGGCGAGCATCGTGTGAGGCTACGCTATGGACCCGATCATATACTAAGTATCATATGTACATGTCGGGAAATATTTATGTGAAGTTTTAAAAACGTACATGTATGTATGTACCTACGTATGTATATATGTATATGCAATGGAAACCTACATACAGGTGTCTATGCGTGCGCAGTCATACAAGCATTTCCGATCTGGCAAGGAAATTTTTTTGCTGTATGACTGAGGTAATTTTCAAAATGTAACGGGAAATTTTTGAATTTGTTTTGCATTCTACAAAGCGAGAACGCATTGAGTACGCACTTAGCTACTAGAGAGCGCTACACTTCTTCATTTCGAAATTGTATTTTAAAGGGTTTTCAGAAAAGTGGGGAAATTTTAAAATGAGTTGTGTTGAAAGCTGTGTGGAACAGACAAATACACTGAAGACCGCAATATGTACACATATACATCAACACATATACATATGCATGTTTGTATGTATAAGTGCAAGTAGTCTTCTTAAAATGTAGATTCCTCATTTATTGCGATAGTATGTGTGTTTTCTCGTTCAATTTAGCCATACAGCCGCCCAGTCGGTAAACGTTTGGGGGCTTTCTGCTTTGGGAAAGTTCGTCTTGCATCAGTGTTCTCGGGGTTTTGACAGCGTATAGTGTGTTTGGAACGCTAAGGTTGGTTAGTGGTGCTGCGAGCGTTTTTAAGGATTTATTAAAAAAATATATATATTTTTCAAAAATGCAGCAATTAAGAAAAATATTAAAAAATTATGCTTACAAGATATATTTAAAATATTATAAAATAATTAAAAAAAAACTGAAGTTATTTAAAACTGACAAAATATCAGTGGTACCTCCAGCACTTGTAGTGCAAATTATATTAGTGACTGAAAATATTTTTGGCTCAACGCCTAAAAAAATTAAAATTGAAAAGTTCTAAGCGCGTATGTGTGTGTGTGCTGGTGTAGAAATGAAAATTATGAAGTGCAAACATATTTATATACATAGATACAGCAGCTGAGCACTAGTCATGACAATCTATAATTAATTTCAATTCCTTTCAGGCGAAACAAGTCTATTTGCTAACTTACATACCTGCAGAAATAGCCGAAAGTTATGCAGTAACCTAAAGATATTTCAAACATTCATTATGCAACGCGCTGCGGTTGCGAAGAAGTTCAGTTTTTCATAACAAAAATATACGCATTTTATTTGGATGCTGTTGAAAATTCGCTTATAAGGAATTTTGTAACCGAATCGCTTGGCCTATGTGCCCAACTTATACACATACAAGCACAAGTATTCGCTATGTTGTAGTAATTTTATAAAATTTTATTTCATGCACCATATATACATACAAACATACGTATACATATATATGTATGTGTGAGTATTTTGAAAATTGCTATAAAAGTTGTAAAATCGGTATTTTGAAAAGTTTCTGCACAAACACACACACGTACACACAATCAGTACACGCATATATATATATATATACTACCGTTAAGTGAGAAAAGCAGACAAACCCCCATACACCCATAAATACATATACACTCACACATATACATTTGGGCTTTTAGGCATTTTTGCGTGGGCTAATGATATAGCAAAACACCTGCATACCGTTATTTTTTGGCATTTCTTCATATTATACAAATATATTATATACAATTTGTGTTCGAATTGTCAAAAACATTTATTTTTAAGCTCAAGCATCACTTATACATCGCCAGACATTGATACATATTACCACCTACATGAAAATATTTATTTTTTCTACACCAAAACTTATGTATGCATAGCTGTGCATAGCGCTTCATCGCTGAGAGAGCTGCTGTGTTTTTCCGATAAAGTATTAAGTTGGTAGCTGATCACCTCGTCAAAGCTTTTGCAGCTTTCACATACCACTGTTTCGGCATTTATCCTTGAGTCTGTCGGCCGTACGTTCGTCACGTCACCTTTCGTCGTTTTACGATTGAAAGTATGCAATTTCTTCGTATCTTTTTTACGCCCACAAAGCATTTCAAATTTTTATTTTAAAATCTTGTATCTACATATGCACATACATATGTACATATATACTATATATAAAAAAATTCGGATCTTAAAAATAGACAGACGATAAATGAGATCATTGTTAGTGGTACACAACGGGAACAGCAGCAAAATACTTATATTTTTTGAAATGCAATAAAAATCATCATAAATGTTGCTCTTCAAAAAAGCTTTGAGCAGGTACTGAAGTTTATTAAACTTAAACTTGGCAATGAATGAAAAGTGAGAAAAGTTTAGATAACTAATTTCCTACTTTGCTTGAGTTCCTTAAAGGCGATATTAATAAGATACCGGATTTTCATACATTAGACATATGTATTTATGTGCATAAAACATGAAAACTGGCTTAAGTCGTCTTAAGTTTCTTTGGAAAATTTTATTTTATTGAGAGCAATTTATTCGAGACTCGATCTTGTGTTTAGACTTAAGTCACTCCTCAGAATAGCGCTTTAAAGTATTAAAAAATATATTTGAATTATATGTCCATATATTAGCTAAATATCAAAATAACTACCACAGCTGAACTCAATTTAAGCTATTTTTACCTTAAGACACTATTATATCTGCTGAAAGCAATAGTTCAGAGCATTTACCGTTATAAAAGCAAATTTAAATTGCGATTGACTTGATTAAACAATGAAATACTAATTTTTGTTGCAAATTAATTTTGGTCATCAATGTTTGCATAATTCCAAATAAATTATATATTTTTTTATATGTATTTTATATAATATATACATATATATTTACATATAGCTAAACAAGGCCTCTGTAAAAAAATAATAATTATGCACCGATACAATTTTTTTTTGCTCATTTGAACACAGAAATACAAAAACCCTGACGATCAAACAAACAACTGCACCAAAAAAAATATAAAAACGAAAGTCTTCCAGAAATATGTTCGTGACGCGAAAAGTAGTATTGAAAAATCCACATTCTAGAATTTCAAGCGCATTCGCATAAACAAACAGCAAGTTAATGCTATAAAAACAAAATTTTCCAACCGCCCACGCGCTAATTACAACAACAAATTCACACATACCTATAGACTCTGGTTGGTGTTTCCATAAAAGTTTATTTTTAAAATCCAATTTCTTTGCCCGAAAGAAAATGCGTTCGAAAGTTTACGCCCGCTGAGTCGTTTGATCGCAAGACATTATGTGGGTGTTATCGTGAGGCCAGAAATTTCATACGATATATAGTTTAGCATATTTAGCATAAATCTATATATGTTTGCTTAAGATATAATTAATAAATAAGACAGATACATTAATATATTTGTACGCTAAGCAGCTGCAAAAATACTTCGGTTCTTACAAGTGTTGCTACTTTAATTTAAATGATGAATAACGGATGTTTAGAGAGTAGCGGAAGAATAAGTAGAAACTACATGCACACATACTATATAGTATGTTGGAGCGTTTAGAAACTTTTTAAGAATTATTTATTTTGATTTGAATTGATATCAAATTATTGGCAAACTAATAAACAATAATTAAATTCCTGTTACTGATAAATTATAAAAGCTTACTTTTAAAGTTTTGGTGTTTTACTTGATTTAGATAGACGACCTTACGAGTTAGCTACCTTGGAGGAATAAGTAATATTTACATTTTCCTCCTATAGATCGATTATTAATATAAAAAAATCACAATTCTATTCTCGATTTATTAAAAAGCAGATTTGGTCAGTCGCCCATTTCTGGTGCTTACTTCATTTAGTCCTAATCTGGTGGTAGCTACAAGTTTTATGTCACCTTCTAAGGTTTAATTGTTAGACTTTATAAACAATAGAGAAAATAAATTCTTTTTTTTTAATATATTGAGAGCTGCTGGCCAGTTAGAGCCTATAAAATGCGACGAACCCTCAAATCATCATTATAATTATTTTTCTCCGTATTTTCCTAAATCTTTGTTTTTTTTCACCATCTCTCTTCTCGCATCTTTTTGAGGTATCGTTCCTTTTATCTTATATGTGTTGTGAGTCCTTAAACTTTACCAATGTTGATCAAAGTAATGATCTTCTGAGTTTAAACTCTACCATAGGTATTATGACAAGTTGAGTCAAAATAAATAATGAAAATATTTTTGTGTTTTGATTTATAAGTTCTTTTATATTAAATATTTAGGCTGGATACTAATAAAAAGCATAAGAATTAATATATATACAGTTAGCCATATCTTAAAAATCGTGCAACGGACAAGCGTTGTTTTATTAAATAAAATATATATTTGAAATCGCATGAACTAATCAGTCGTTTCTTTTTGTATATTTGCAGTGTTATTCTTCATTTATTTTTTCCCTCCTCTTAAGTAAAACAAAAAAACACAGTCACCATGGACGCCATCAAGAAGAAGATGCAGGCGATGAAGCTTGAGAAGGATAACGCCATTGATAAGGCCGATACCTGTGAATCTCAAGCTAAGGATGCCAATGCCCGCGCCGACAAATTGCAAGAAGAATTGCGCGATTTGGAGAAGAAATTGGTACAAGTTGATGTTGATTTGGTAACATCCAAGGAACAATTGGACAAGGCCAACCGCGAATTGGAAGAGAAGGAGAAACAATTGACCACCACCGAATCTGAGGTAGCCACTTTGAATCGTAAAGTGCAACAGATTGAAGAAGATTTGGAAAAATCTGAAGAACGCTCCACCAGCGCCCAACAAAAATTGCTGGAAGCCACACAAGCCGCTGACGAGAACAACCGGTTAGTTAAAGCAATACAAGTAACGACGTGAAACTATATTTTCTAATAAAAAATAAAATTACACACCCGTAGTATGTGCAAAGTATTGGAGAACCGTTCACAGCAGGATGAGGAACGTATGGATCAATTGACCAACCAATTGAAGGAAGCCCGTATGTTGGCTGAAGATGCTGATACCAAATCCGATGAAGTATCACGTAAGCTGGCCTTCGTTGAAGACGAGCTGGAAGTGGCTGAAGATCGTGTCAGGTCCGGTGAAGCCAAGATCATGGAACTTGAGGAAGAATTGAAGGTAATAACAATTAATAGAATATGCTAGGCATATACATACATATATTAACCAACTGAATCTCCTTTTTGTCTTCTTTATGATATAGGTCGTCGGTAACTCGTTGAAATCCTTGGAAGTGTCCGAGGAGAAGGCCAACCAACGCGTTGAGGAGTTCAAACGCGAGATGAAGACTCTGTCTGTGAAATTGAAGGAAGCCGAACAGCGCGCCGAACATGCTGAGAAGCAAGTGAAGCGTCTGCAGAAGGAGGTCGACAGGCTAGAAGGTATGTTTCGCTACAATTTGTACAATATATATAGATATATAATGCCTTTTTTGAAAGAAAGTAAAGGGTTTTTTTGAAAATGCTTTGGGCTTTTTTATATTCAAGAAATATTGAATAGCTTAACGAATTGCTTAGCTTCAACTAATTAACTGACAAGTTTGTTGGTTATACACTTTTTGCAAAAATTGCTTAAGCTTCAAATATAAATTTTTGTATATATGAATTTATGAAAAGTTGGTGACACTATTTTGTATATATTGAACACCGCGCTGGTGCAGTGTTCCATATAAAATTTGAACATTTTTTTTATTTTTTATATTTTATATTAATATTTTTTTCTAATTAAGTTATTTGTAATTGTTTTACAATATTTTTGATTTTTGACTTTTTTGTTGTTCATACTGTAAACTGCCATTAATGCTTCGTATTTAATATGTGTAAAAAATTAAAATGCTTTTTGCAGACCGTCTCTTCCATGAGAAAGAAAAATACAAAGCAATCTGCGATGATTTGGATTCAACATTTGCCGAACTTACCGGATATTAAATATCAAATATCACAAAAATATATTTTTTCGTATATCATTCAGTTAAAAAAAAAAACGACTACATTCAAATATACAAACAACTTCAATTGTAGTTTTCGAAATGTTTGCCTAACCAAAAAACCAAACGCAATTTCCGACATAAAAATATGTACTTTTCCGAATTACACAAACAAACAAACATTGATGCCACTAAATTTGTGGCTTTTGGCCACCTTCAAACATACACTGCAAAAAATATGTTACCACACATTTACAAATCATCACAGAAACAATTTTCGGCCCATTCACCATGTTACTTTTACCTTTTAATCAAAAGAGAAAGACAAAAACTGCCACTTCCCCACTCACTCCAAATACACTGTAAATATTCGCCCACCCCACTAGTCATTTATTTTTTTTTTTGGTAATGCCACGTTCGTCAGCTGCGCTTTTAATATCCGCTAACCAACAACTGCTGAGTAAAAATCTTAATTACTGTGTACATAACAACAGCAAAAATAAATGCGAGAGTGCCGTTCTAGTGATGCTCTATTCTGTAAAATAATGTATAAAAGGTGATATGATAAGTTGAATGCATAATTTTTAATTGTTTACACCCGTATGTATATTTTTTATGTTGAGTTTTGTAGTCAATCGAGATCACATGTTTGTACTTACATATTTATATGTGCTTTCTATTATGTCAGATTCAATGACCAAAACGTCAGATAAATTGACAACAGTCTGTTTCAATTGCGGTGAAATTTCACAACAGTTTGATTGACAAGCAGAAAATGCATCTTTCTCATTAGGTTGTCAATTTCTGTGGAAAATCGTTGTCAAAAATTGCTGTAAGAGTGAAAGGTCAAACTTTCTTTTATTGAGTTGACTATGGCCGTCATTGGATTTGATATCATGAAAACCGTACATTATGCACCATGTTTAATATACATACATATATATACATACTTACCATCATGAGGTACTATAGGTTTCATGTTTTCGGCATATTTTGTATTTGAAAATAATTGATTTCATTTGGTAAATGAAAATAAGTTTTATTGAAAGTTTTCAGTTCACTTTTGACACATATAATTGACATCAAACAGATTGGAGAAGAGTTCTTGAATTTTGAAGCTTAGGAAACTATTTTTATAGCGTACCTCTCAGATCACTTCAGAATGTTCTAACATTTCCGCGTTAGATTACTAATATATTTTAATTTTAGTTTTATAAAATGAGAAAATAGAATTGTGTATAAAGAAGTTTCATTAATGAAAATGAACACCCGCAAGTTGTTTTATTTTCTGAGATTTAGATCTGTCATTTTTCTTAAATGGCGGATAATGCAAACATTTTTGATTCATTTTCGAGTAAGCGACTAGAATTTTCGTTGCATTGTGCTCATAATTTTGGCATCAAATAACTGAAAAAAACTAATATGAAATGAAGTTCTTGGAGATTGTGAAATTAAGTATTTTTGTGATTTTTGCTCGAAATTAGGTATTTTCGAGAATAATGTGAATGTATGTGGTATAAGAAGACAAATAGTTCTCTCAGTTGTAGTGAAGATTAATCAGGTGTAATTTCTTTATGTTTCCCATTATGATGCCGTCAAAAACAGAAGAAAAACCAGTATTAAAATTTTTGTAACGAGTTAGACATTTGTTTCCACTAGGCCCATTTTATTGTATAAAATTCGATTTTGTTTAAAATTTGTTGCGTTCTTCAGCACACTTTTGCTTGCATTTATATTTCGTTTTTATTTGTTTTACAACTCTGCACAGTGTATTTATTTGTACAAAAACAATAATAAATACTTAACTAATTTTGTATTAATTTCATCTCCCCTTCTATTTATTTAGACGAATTGGGCGTCAACAAGGACAGATACAAGTCGCTCGCCGACGAGATGGACTCCACATTCGCCGAATTGGCTGGTTATTAAAGTGTCCATTAAGTGAAGACGACAATGCTTTTCTAAGGAAAAAGTTCGCTTGTAGGGTTTTCGCTTTTGGAGTCAAACATCCATGTGCAACAACAATCACAACAACAAATTGTAACCTGTAAATTTAATATAATTGTATAAATGTTAAAAACACCAACAACATAATGAAGAAAAACTAAAATTTATAAAAAAATTATTAACGACAACAACAGCAACAACAACACCTTTAATTGCTTTTTCATTTTTCTAGTAAACAAAAAATGCAACAATGCAATACAAAAGTAAATGGAGCATACGCGCTTTGAAATCATATTTTCTTAAATAAATTAAACAAAAACAAAAAAAAATATAAAACCCTTTTTACAAAATTTCCTAATTTAACGAAAAAATATATAAAAACCCACACAAACACACATTTGGAGTGTCGTTTCGAGCAAATAGATATATCAATTAAATCAAGTTTTGATTATAAAATAGCTACAACAACAACAAAACCAACAATATCAACTGTCTTATCACAACTTTTAATGCAAAATTTAGTTTCACATTTCGGTTCAATTAAAGTTTATCTAGTTTTTTGTTACTCGCTTATTTACATAACACTTAAAAAGCATACACATACATATATGTAGAGAGAAGAGAATATTGTTCGACTTTGATCAGGAATATTACACTGGGAGAGCAAATGATAAATTTAATATAAAATATATTTATTAATAAAAAACCAAAAACAACAAAAAACATTTAAAACATACACAAAGAGTTGAAAATCTCTATTTTTGGTGCATTCGTGTGATTCCATGCCTGGTTGGAGAATTTGTTTTCAATGCAAATTTGACTTTTAAGATACATAAATACAGGCAATGATCGATGAAATAGTCAAAGTTTTGATTTTGGACAAAATGGCGGCTTTCCAACACAAAAAAAAAAAATGTTTGCACGAAAATTCACGCCTTAAAGTGACTTAAAAAATCGAAATTTTTATCAGAAACTTTATTCCTTCGATCATTACCTGACAAAAGTATCTAAGAAGGTCCTGTGAAAGTTTCAAGTTAATCGACTAATAAACTTTTCAGTTCTGAAAATTCCTAACAACGTTTACCATCTCACCTAAATCTGGTCACCAAGTGGGCAGATAGAAATGAACTAGACATAATTCCGAACTAGGCTATCAGACCACTGCTCGTCTTTCAAGCGGAAGTGGCTGCCTTCTTATACATACATTGTACGTAGATGTACTGTTCCGAAGTGCAGCTTCTTTCAGAGAAGTTAGCATTCACTCGGATAGCCGAGTAGCTATACCCTCTTTTAGCTCGCTGACTGTCCCAGCGCAAGCGCAGGCTAGGCAGTTTTCCGATATCCTCTCAAGAACTTGTGCGACTGCGAGATCTTTCTGGCCCAAAATCAACCATAAGAGGGTCTCCGAACTATTTGCTCTTATCAAAGTCAATCTAAGCGCAATTATAGGTGTTCTGACTGGAAACTGTCTAATAGGTTCACATACGGTATTGGACGCTTTTTGCCAGAGCTGTATTGAGGCTGAAGGCAAAGGTGAATCTTCCTGTCACTTGAAATAATTCAGTACACACACCTTCTTCTTAACTGATTTAGCAAATTTATGGCAACCTCATAAAACTACTTCATCATAAAATTATAACTGTATATTGATACATTGAATACACAGTTACATTTTTTAAGAATTTTTTTTTTTATATTTTTGAGCTATTCGAGATCTTGGGTGGCGCCAAATAAAGGGTATTACACAGCTACAGTAATTCCAGCCTATAAAATTTCCAGAAAATCCAAATTTTTCGCCATTTTTGGCTTGCCAAAATTCGATTTTTGATTAGATCAAAAAATTGGTAGGAGAACTATATAGTGACGGAAACAGAGCAGTGGTTAACCGAAAATCGCTAATATAAATAAAATAAAAATTTAATTTAGCGGTCACTTAACTGTTGGAAATTAGCCGTTATGCGGTTATTGTCATATAGTTTTACGGACGCGAGTTCGTTTTTGTTTTTCTCAGCACCTTTAACTCGTCACCAATTAGTCGAAAAAAGATTTAAAAGGTGGCCTTAAACAATTTGTGAGGGGAATTTTGGGAAAAGCCCACATTGTATAAAAAGTTAAATTATGATTCACTCAATGTTGAGTGGTTAATTTAACATATACTGTATACATACGTTAATATATACATATATACATATATATATATATATATATATATATATATATATATGTATTATCATAAGACTAGTCAAGTATTAAGTGATACGCAGACATTTGTTTCCCATCCACATTTAGAGTGTGGAGTGGAGACAACTAAGTGGAAAGTCATTTCCCTCAAACATGGAGGTCAAGCTGGAAACAAACGCCTACAAGGTGTGTTCCAAAGTAAACAGGACTTAAAAAAAATACAGAACAAATGGTTTTTTCGGTAAAATCAATTTATTTTATTCAAAATAGTCTCCTTCTGCTTCAATACAGCTTTTTGCACGGTCCAAAAGCATGCCGAACGAGAGTTTTAGCTCGTTGGCCGGTATGGCGGTCAGTATGCCGGTGCAAGCCTTTTGAATGGCTTCTACGTCTGCATAACGCTTTCGTTTCATGAGCAAATGCATTTTTCCGAAAAGGAAGAAGTCGCACGGTGCCACATCAGGTGAATACGGGGAGTTGTTCATGGCTAAAATGCGATTTTTGGTCAAATAAATAAATAAAATAAATTTGGTGTTGCTCTCATCGGAAGAAGCAATTTTTGGTCATCAGTCATGTTTGGAGATGTTCAATTCAATTTCCATGAATTTCAATGATGATTTCCGGTGATCACGGATTTTGATTGGCCCACATATTGATCGTCATTTATGTCCTCACGACCACTTTGAAAACGTTAAAACCACTCGGGCACTCTGCTACTGAATAGGCAATCATCGCCATAAACTTGTTTCATCAATTGAAACGTTTCGGTAAAAGTTTTACCAATTTTAAAACAAAATTTGATGTTGGCTCTTTGTTCGAAGCTCATTTTCGCACCGATAACACCAACATACTGACACTTAAAACGCAATAATTTCACTTCCAATCCATGAAATGTCATGAAATTCTCACAGGACAATCGATAAAGTTAGCAGATTCTAACGCACCAGCGCCACCAGGGGGCGCTAGATTCAAAAAGTCCTATTTACCTTGTATATTGAAAGCCTCAAAGCTTCATACCATCGAATCGGTATCAAAATGTTGGAGAGTCATTACAACGAAACATGAGGTGAGAATATTTGGTAAAATAATTCCATATTTTCGTTCAAAAAAAACCTTCTGTCATTGGTGGGTCATAGGCCTTTCAGCCGACGTTGTAAATATGTGAAATAGTTTACTAGAATATCTGATTTAATAATTTTTTTTACAATTTCATTAATAACCATTCAGATACGGAAATTTAGTAAGTTTTTAAAGGTTCTGTGTATCCTTTTTCATAGTGTACAGGCACCGTTTAAGTCTATGAAATACTCGTACACCACATTAAAAGCAAATAACTACAAAATGTCTTATTTTTTATCATTAGTGACTTTGTGGTACCTGCTAGGGTGAGCTCGATAAAGTAATGCTGAAGTATATTTGTTAGAGATCACGAATTATATGTAAACACCAATTGTCAACACAAAAGTTTTTCGCTGTAAACCAGTGTAGTTGACACCATGAAGATACATCAAATTTCGTGTCAACTAATTCGAAAACATATACATAAATTTATCAATAACACCAATAGCCAAGGTGAAGGGGTTTGCAAAAACCCAACCACCAAGCACATATACAAACCTACAAACGTTGATATTAAATGGTAAAAGCAAAACGGAAAGTGGGATGGTTGTATTATGAAATCAAAATAAAAAGCAGAATAAATTACACTAGCGGGTAGCCAAGTAGTCTCAGCGGCAGGTAGGACATAACAATTAAAAATTTTACATAAAAGTAAAGAAATTATATGCATGTATGTATGTATATGTGTAAATGCAAAATATAAAGTGTAAAAATAAACATGTATGTATGCATATATTGTTAGTTTAATTTTAGCGCCGTCTTACCGCTGCACATGCTTCTCTCTGTTGGCTATAATAACGAAATATGTAAAAGAAATTAATTTAAATGTCATCCATGTTGTCGAACGTTAAACGACAGTGGTCGTTGACACATTGAACGATGAGCGTCGATTTGCAAATTAACTAAAAAAGAAATAGTAAAATTAACTGTTGCTGTTTCCAATATATTTTACCAGATTATTACATTTGAGCTGGGAAAACACGGTTTATTTACATAGGCATTTTAGAGGAAGTCATTTAAACAAAATTCGATTTCTTATAATAGTTATTGTAATATCGGGAGTGATATTTTCAATATTCCAAAATATTTATGTACGATATGTCAATCATATACTTTTGTCAACTGCCCCGGTCAACTTTTTTTACAATCATCCAATATCACTAGTCGATACTCATTTGAACGTTCATCCACATCGAGAAGTTTTATTGCCGATAGGTAATTGATCAAGTCACTCAGGAATTGTTTACTTTGTCCGGTGCAGAGTCCAGAAAATATCCATTAAGAACCATTTCCATAATATCTGGTTAGCAGTCATCTGTCAGTTAAGTTCCAGTTAACTTAACCAAGACTCCTTCTTTCGGTAAATAACTTTTTTTTTAATCAGAGTTAACTGACAGTTGCTTGCTAATCAGACAATGAGAAAATGGCCCTAAGTCACGTTTTAGTACGAACTGTGAAAAAATCTCCGCTTCGTTGTTCTTTGCACTTCGCGCCACACTAACACTCCTTGAAGAAATGAAGCATTGCTTTTTTTTGCCTATTCTTTATTTTGATATATTCGATCAGGATATAATTATAACCAAAAATATATAAACGTAGATCTAATCGAGTATAATCTTTTGATTAGTTATGCCGTTTGCCTAACAAAATGATCTACTCTTTTGCATACAAGAGGAACATAAATTTTAATCTCATTTCCAAAAACTTCACTACTTTGTGCGACAATCATTTCAAGTCACATACATATACATATGTATTATGTTTGCATGCACTTATATACGAGCACCTGGACACCGCCTGAAAAACCAACCATGTATTTGACATGGTTATACGTTAACCGACTTGGCTCCAGCGACCACAAGGCATTAGTGACATGTTAATTATTTTTTGCAAATGTCGCAATCCATTACCATTAACTCATTCCTGTTTCATGCCTAGTCATGGGTAAAGCTTCAAGATTGGTATAAGCATTTACCGTTATATGTCATACATTCACTATGTCATACAACAGCAAAGCTGCCAAGTGGTTTTGTGCTCACAATTATGTTAATGAGTTAATGATGTTGCTTCGCAAACGAATTACTTTCTTTTCATTAAAATAATGTGATTACTTTGGTATTTTAACTATCATATATTAGATATTAAAAACAAAACTTTTAATGAACATATTACATACATATACCAATGCATTCGATATGAATATGCTCTCTTTTCTTTTGAGATGGAATTTCAATAATTGCTTTGAACTTGAAAAGTAATCCCCTAATGAAAGTAAATTGTTTGTGTTTAAAAAATTTATTGAAATTAATGAAGAGATTACTTTTTTTTACAAGAAACAAACTTTCGAACAGCAAAACCATTGTTCAGAGTAGGCATGAATGAATTGGAAAATTAGGTCAAATGACCCCTGTATTTGAGACTGCTAAAAACAGTCCTTTGTGAAGCTAGAAACATACAGTTTAGTCTCATGTATCGACAAAACTATTTTCAGTTACCGTTAGTTCACCTAGATGTACGAAGGTATGATAAAAAACGCCATGAGCTCACAAAGGAGAAAGAGTCTAGAAGGAAGTATTAATATAATTCTACCTTTTTCCAAGCAATTTAATAACCGGCACCCGGTAAAATTTTTCATCTTATCTTCGCATTTGCTGAGGGTGAAGATTTTATTAGACATCAAATGGCTTACCTTGCAACAAAAGCAGTTTCCAACTGCGTAAACACTAGTAGTTAGAGCACATGTGATACCATCTCTTACTTGACCCCTTTCTACTGATTGTGTGACTGAGGTGAGACAATCTCCAGCGATAAACAATCCTGAGCGCACGGTCAGTTAACTTAAGAGTAGAAACTCTTAACCCCTATCTTAACGGAGTGCATACTAAACATGTTTAAGTTTTTCTCTAATTCATTAATAGTTGCATTTTTATTTCCATCAATGAGGTTGGGAAGTTTGCTTTATTCTGCTAAATTATTTAGTTCTTCCACCTTTTTCCCCTCAATTATTCCATGATGAATAGTTGACATTATTCAACACCACCAATAATGTCAGCCTGGAAATCAAACGCAGAATAACTCTTGCCAACAGCTGCTACTTCGGACTGAGTAGGCAATTAAGAAGTAAAGTCCTCTCTTGACGAACAAACACCAAACTCTATAAGTCACTCATTATTCCCGTCCTGCTATATGGTGCAGAGGCATGGACGATGACAACATCTGATGAGTTGACGTTGCGAGTTTTCGAGAGAAAGGTTCTGCCAAAGATTTATGGTTCCTGGCGCGTTGGCCACGGCGAATATCGCATTCGATGGAACGCTGAGCTGTATGAGATACTTATATGACGACATTGGCATAGTTCAGCGAATTAAAAGACAGCAGCTACGCTGACTAGGTCATGCCGTCCGAATGGACGAAAACACTCCAGCTCTGAAAGTATTCGACGCAGTACCCGCCGAGCAGAGGAAGAGGAAGATCTCCACTCCGTTGGTGGAGAAGGACTTGGCTTCGCTTGGAATCTCCAATTGGCGCCACGTAGCGAAAAGAAGAAACGACTGATGCGCTGTTGTTAACTCGGCTATTCAAATATTGTTTTACTATACAATAAATTGATCTCAATTTAGCCTAAGTCGGCAAACCGACTTAATAATTAATGTACATTCCCATATCCTATTTGAGGTGAAATCACTCTCCCTCGATAAAACTTTTGAATAAGTCTTAATTCAATATTTATTTGAAGAATAACCTCTCTCAGTATTTCCCAAAAAGGTTTATGGCAATAATCGTGTTTGTTCTTCAATTAACTAAGCTTTGAATTCGATATTTGGATAACGATGGTTTCATTAAAGGCCTCGGCCTTCATGTTATGTCCTAATGGACTCAGAGAGAGCCAAATCTAGTTAATAAATTTGCCATCGATAACTTGGTTTTGTTCTTTTATTATGTATTTGATATTAATTTTTTAAACAATTGAAATTTTCAGTTCGCATTAGTTAAGAGGGTCTTTTCTGACGACTTGGCCTCTTCAACTTCATTTTCAACAGTTTTGAATGCGAAGCTTCATCAAGATCATTATGGCTCCGATGACTAAGTTTATTCCTAATTTTTAATAATAGTGATAAAAAGATCAGATTTCTTGTATTCAAATACATTTTATATTATTAATCAATTGGAATTCGTCTCTGACTACAAAAGAGTTGATACGACGTGCCTACATACTTGTATGTGTACATAAGTATGTACAAAGTAAATATAATTTTAAATGTATTCGAGTTTACTTTGAGTGTTCGTTGTGCGCGTCGTGTGAGCAATGAGTAAATGGAGAAAGTTTAAAAGTATTCGGCTGATGTCTTAATGCGCATGCGTGCAGTTTAAATAGTTTAGGAGTGGGCCAGCAACAACAGCAACATGAACAAACCTTGATGAGTGTCAACTGCTAGTGGCTAAAGCCCAGCTCTGAGGCTGAGCGCTCACAGCGCCGGACAAACCCACGTCAATATGTACATATGTATGTATGCGTATGTCAATGATTGTGCTTCTTTAAGTTAACTGCCGGAGTTGAAGACCAATGGATTTTCATAAGCATGAAGGTGTAGCTCGTGGCTCACATCTCTACGTGCAGTGAAGACAATCAAATTATTTTTGAAAATTCGATTTCAGTTGAACTTTTAAACGAGTGGCGAACGGACGCGCCGATCTTTTAAGCCGCCCGCGGTGCCGAAAATTTATTGAGTGCTTTATTTAACAAAAATTTGTGATTTATAAGTGAAGCTAATAAATTATACGAAAAAAAACATATTTACAGTGTCTCATTTGAACCGCTTTTGTCAATAAATTAAGTAAATGATTTTTTCAACTAAATAAACGATAAACATCAAAATGAAAACGAAAGTTAAATGCGTGCGAAGACTGAGTGACAATGAATTCTTAAGATCCACCAACATGGCTAGTCATACGAATGATGATTGTGCTATTGTGACGAATATTAAACGCTTTCGTTTACAATCAATCGCTAAATGGTTGGTTGTGGTAGTCGTTGTGAACTTGGTCAATTTGGCATTATGTAATGCAACCACAACTGATGTGAAAATATCACCTTCAATTAAGTATTCGAATGATTCATTGAGCGGTTTGGCAAGCACCGGGGTGTCATTGGGCAATGCTTCGCCATTGGTGTGGTCGGAATTCCTCGAAGATTATGTATTGAGGTAATCTTTAGTAAATAAATTAAAAAGAAAAGTAAAAATCTATAATAAGTTAATCAGCCACTCAATTTAGTCAATGCGCTGTGGTAGTATGTAGGCAAGTTGTTAATAATTGACTAAATTAAGAAGAAATATTGCCTTATTTCTTTCAATTCGAAAATTGATACATACATACATACATATATTTAAAAGATTTGAAAAGAGAAAATAAATTCTCAATGCTACGAAAAAAGACGGAAACCAAGTTTATGGAAACCAAATTACGTTAACGAAAACACAAACAGGATTGATTAAACTCACATAATAAATATCAATGGTTTTATCACAAAAAAGCGTTTAAAACGTTTGAGGTAATGGAGTATTTAAATATTAAGCCGAATGTTGGCCAGAATATGAAGCATAAGAATATAAGAACTTTTTTTTTGACAAATACATATATATTATAATCGTTATTATTTTATTATATGTATTTTATTAGAATGTACGCTTTTTGTTAAATATGAACATTTTTGCTTGAATTTCGATTTATTTCACATTTCAAACGTGATTCAATTACAGAAGCTTATGTCGATACGGAACGTGCTTCCTCTTACGAAAGAAGTGTTTGTTTCCATAATGTCAAAATTAATTGTTTTTTATTTTTGTCATGAACGCATTTTCATTGCATAAAATATTTTTGTCTTAAATCATAAAAACAAAACAATACCAGAAAACAATTGATTATGACATTGACAAATTGTGGTTTTTGCGCTATAGACACAACGTCTTATAAGGAAACATGTTTCAAAGCTTTTAATTATATGTATATATGAACCAATTTTCGGATTAGAAAAATAATCCCACTTTTTTCGGAAATTGTATGCTTTGCAAAAATCCACGATGTAAAATATTATATCCTAAATGTTTCAAAAGTTAAGATATTTGTAATGAATTTATATGGGAAACTTTGATTGCTTACAGACATACAGTGGACGAAATGATCAATCTGTCACGGATTATTTAATAACCTCAAAACTAATTGAATAATATCCGTCCTGTGTTTTCCTTTGAATAGTTAAATTCGATTAACCTCGAAATATTTTTTTTAACTAATTAATTTTTTGGTTTTTAAATAAATTATATATTTTTTTGAAATAATCACCCTCACGACAATACAAAAAATGATTCGATGTCCGAAGTATCGGAACGACAGTTGCATGAAAGATCATTTTCAGCTGAAAGTAACAGTTTCGCCCCTTCGATTATTTAATATTCCTTTTTGCAAATTTTGACGATATTTTAATTATGAAGAAAGTGTGAAAAAGCCAACATTTTGTACAAAAGGTCTTCCATTGTAGTCGTCCTAGAATTTTTTCGAGTGTGATGCTGCCAGAAGTAACTAAAACTTTTGTGCACGCCTCTAAGACCTTCTTTGATATCATCCCAACTGAAAGTGATAGATTTTCTATTATGTTTGCTCCATTAAAATTTGATGGACAGTTGAAGGCATCCAGAATCATGGATGTGTGCTGGCGAATATTTCTGCAGTTTTCCATGCGTAAGTGTGAAAAAGGAGGATGGAGTCATGTGTAGAACTGCACACATGTGGGGAAAGTTCTCTGATTGCCATTCACTTGGGAGTGGGCAGAAACGATTCTTTTACATATTACTCAAGCAGCAACGACTTCCGGTCTTTGATCAAGTATCCTGGGTAGCCTAAGAACATCCGTTTGAAGGCGAGTTAAAATGAGAAGGCGAAACATCCCCTCCGGTTGTGCGCTGTGTTTGGGACCAGTCACGTAAAAAACGCACCCAATGAAAAATGACAACCAGCCTCGGATGAGAGGCCCCCATTTGATGACGCTCATGGCAAACGACTTAAGGATTACGATTTGAGGGCATGCATCTGGAATGTCCGGCCGCTTAATTGGGAAGGTGCCGCTGCCCAGCTGGTTGATGTCCCCGTTAGAGTAAAGACGGACATCACTGCCGTCCAAGAAATTTGATGGACGGGACAAGGACTGAAGCGAGTAGGTCCTTGTGGCATTTACTACAGGAGCGCAAATTTGGTGTGGAGTTTGTGATGGGAGAGAGACTCCGTTTGCCGAGTATTGTCATTCACCACGGTGGATGAACGTCTGGTCACAATCCGCATCAAAGCGAAGTTCTTCAATATATCGCTGATTTGCGCCCACGCCCCGACGGAAGAGAAGGACGATGTGACCAAAGATGCCTTCTATGAGTGCTTGGAGTGCACCCGCCATGATATCAAAATCGTGTTTGCCGACTTTAACGCCAGGGTGGGCAAAGAAGGTATCGTTGGCACTACGGTCGGTAAATTCAGCCTCCACGATGAAACATCCCCAAATGGATCATGTTGTGATAGACGGAAGGCACGTCTCCAGTATTTTAGATGTGCGTTCTCTCCGAGGTCCTAACATCGACTCGAACCACTACCTTGTAGCAGCCAAGATTTGCACCTGCCTCTGTGCAGCAAAAAACGCACGTCAGCAAACACATGGAAAGTTTGACGTCGAGAAGCTGCAATCACAACAGACAGCCGAACGATTTTCTACTGGATTTGCATTCCTGCTCTATGAGATTTGCATTCCTGCTCCTTACGTACAGCTGCTTCCGAAACCATTGGCCTTCGGAAAATGCCAAAGATCAGCTGGAACGACGAGGAGTGCCGTGAGAGAAAACAAACTGCCTACCTCACAACGTTACGATCGATTACAACACGTGCGGGATAGGATAGATACCGAGAGTTGAAGAGGGAAGCGAGACGCATTTGCAGACAGAAAAAGAAAGAGGCCGAAATGCGTGAGTATGAAGAGTTTGACAAGCTGGCCGACAGGAGTAATGCTCGAAAATTTTACGAAAAGATACGGCGACTAACAGAAGATTTCAAGACCGGAGCATACTCTTGTAAAACCCCCAAAGGTGATCTAGTGACCGATGCCCAGAGCATACTAAAATTATGTAGGGAACCCTTCTCCAGCCTGCTGAATGGCAGTGAAAGTATAACGCCAGGAGAAGGCGAATCCGATTCCCCATCGATGACGATGGAGCAGACGTTCCATTGCCCGACCATGAAAAAGTTCGAATAGCAATTACCCGTCTAAAGAACAACAAAGCGGCGGGGGCCGATAGATTGCCGGCCGAGCTATTCAAACACGGCGGCGAAGAACTGATAAGAAGCATGCATCAGCTTTCTTTGTAAAATATGGTCGGACGAAAGCATGCCCAACGATTGGAATTTAAGTGTGCTCTGCCCAATCCACAAAAAAGAAGACCCCACAATCTGCGCCAACTACCGTGGGACAAGCCTCCTCAACATCGCGTATAAGGTTCTATCGAGCGTATAGTGTGAAAGATTAAAGCCCACCGTCATCAAACTGATTGGACCTTATCAGTGTTGCTTTAGACCCGGCAAATCAACAACCGACCAGATATTCACCATGCGCCAAATCTTGGAAAGGACCCGTGAAAAGAGAATCGACACACACCACCTGTTCGTCGATTTCAAAGCTGCTTTCGACAGCACGAAAAGGAGCTGCCTTTAGGCCGCGATGTCTGAATTTGGTATCCACGCAAATCTAATACGGCTGTGTAAACTGACGTTGAGCAACACCAAAAGCTCCGTCAGTTTCGCGAAAGACCTCCCCGAGCCGTTCGATACTAAACGAGCTTTCAGGCAAGGCGACTCCCTATCATGCGACTTGTTCAATTTGCTGCTGGAGAAAATAATTCGAGCTGCAGAACTTAATCGGTCAGGTACAATCTTCTATAAGAGTGTACTGTTGCTGACGTACGCCGATGATATTGATATTATTGTCCTCCACAACCGCGCAGTTAGTTCTGCTTTCTCCAGAATGGATAAAGAAGCGAAGCAAATGGGTCTGCTAGTGAACGAGGGAAAAACGAAATATTTCCTGTCATCAAACAAACAGTCGTCGCACTCGCGACTAGGCTTCCACGTCACTGTTGACATTCGCAACTTCGAAGTCGTAGATAAGTTCGTTTATCTTGGAACCAGTATTAACAGTAACAAGAATGTCAGACTCGAAATCAACGCAGAATAACTCTTGCCAACAGCTGCTACTTCGGACTGAGTAAGCAATTGAGAAAGTCCTCTCTCGACTAACAAATCAGACTCTATATGCCACTTACTATTCCCGTCCTGCTATATGGTGCAGAGGTTGAACGATGACAACATCTGATGAGTCGGCCTTAGGAATTCTCGAGAGAAAGGTTCTGCGAAAGATTTCTGGTCTTTTGCGCATTGGCCACGGCGAATATTGCATTCGATAGAACGATGAGCTGTATGAGATATAGGACGACATTGGCATAGTTCAGCGAATTAAAAGACAGCGGCTACGCTGGCTAGATCATGTTGTCCGGATGGACGAAAACACTCCAGCTCTGAAAGTATTCGACGCAGTACCCGCCGGAGGAGGCAGAGGAAGAGAAGACCTCCATTCCGTTGGAAAGACCAGGTGGAGAAGGACCTGGCTTCGCTTGGAATCTCCAATTGGCGTCACCTTCCAAAAAGAAGAAACGTGTGGAGCGCTGTTGTTAACTCGGCTATAATCGCGTAAGTGGTATCTACGTCAGTAAAGAAGAAGAATCCCATACGAACTCTATCTCCATTAGTTTTAATTTCAATTACAATTTCCTGGTGCTTTTTTGTCAGAACGTAAAACTGAGATATGCTATAAATGTGCTTGCTCCCGGTGTGATATTTATAACTTCGAAGAAAATTCAAGAGCACAATTCCCCCCTTAACGAATAAAAAGAGACACTTGGGACAATGGAAATTCTACAATTGACAAATGATAGACCTTTACACGTAAGCTACGAGCCCAATACATTAATAATGGGAATCAGACTTTAATGGCGGACGACGTGTTCCGAATGGATGCAGACTCAATTTTCATACGATATCCTCTACTGTATTTTCTAAGTTACATTATTTTACACAAAATTAATAATATAAAAATTCCCCATTCCTTGAATAACATTTTTTCTTTTTATTTAACATTTACAGCCAATCTAGTCCAAGTGCGCGGACATCAAAAGATCTACCATTCATTCCAAGCCAAAATGATATGTCTATGATGAATCCAAATATGCCAAACGGAGGACCTGGTCCACTTTCTTACCACTCTTCGGTCTACAAACGACCAAATGTTTACATAACAAAACGAATCGGCGAAGCAGTGGAGTTGGAACCACACATGCGACCACCAGTTCATGTAGTGAATCCACAATTTCGTCCTATGACAAATCAAATGATACAACAGCAACAACTACAGGAACAACAACAGCGTCAACAACCAGGATTTTTCCAACAACTGTTCGGCTTAGGTGGAGGCGGCAGCAGTCAGTCTCAATCACCACCAACACAACCACCACCGCCGGTGCGACCGGTACCCGTACAACAGCACCACATACAATCGGTCCAACACAACGGAGCGCAGCCACCATTTCGGGCAGTAACAGAAAATGATCTATACCTATTGGGCGCGATAGAGAAACTCGTTTACCGCGTGGATTACTTGGAGAGTCGCATACGACGAGCCGAACAATTAATTTACTACTTGATGGCGGGAAATAATCAGAAAGAAGGTGACTAACACCCTGTTTTGTAAATTTACTTGGAACTAATATTTTTTGAAATTTCAGTGCGTGATCCGTGCCCCACAAATTTTACACGTATCAGTGATAACTGTTATTACATCAATAGCAACCAGCAGGTGAACTGGAAGACCGCCAACTCAGCGTGTAAGGCGCTGAATTCACACCTTGCGGAGTTTGAAAGTGGTTCAGAGAATGAAGAAATCATGGCTCACCTACTCAATCAGCCGCAGCATCGTGGGCGAGACTACTGGTTGGGTGGTTTGAATCCCGGTTTGCTTTGGATTTGGTCTAATTCGGCGAAACCGGTCAATCCAAACATGAATCTCACATCCATTGCCATGTCACATGCAAATAATACAGAGAGCAATACAATCGATGTGGATGGCGATGACAAGGATAAAAAGAATAAGGATGAAGATGACCCTTCCCTCAATGAAGCCATCCTAAACAATACCGTGGAGATTGAGGGTCAAGGGCGTTGCTTGCGTCTATCTTACAATCCCACAAAACACATTTATAATTACTATGGACAGGAGTGTACTTCGAGGCATTACTATATTTGTGAAGCGGAAGACAAAACACTGGATAATAAAATTAAGAAGATCAGCAGAGAACTAAAGTTATTTGAGTGATCACGCAAACGAATCAACTTTCTTGTTTATGAAGGCTGAAAATTATTCTTGTGATTTTGAGCCATTGCCGCCTTAAGATCTGAACGCATGTCGAAAATAACTGCAATTCGATTAGCAAAATTGGATTATGACATGCTGTATTTTGGGCTTAGGGTGGTATAAATTATGTCATAGTATTTTCGAAGATATTGAAGTTCAGCACATCTTTATTGTTTTTAATTTTTAATTTATTTTAAAATTTAATAAATCATGTTAATTTATACTAATTTATATATAATCGATATACAAATATATTGATATTTGTAAAAATATCACTGAATTACTCTATGAGCTTCTTTTTAATTTTCTTTTATACTTATACTTTTAGAAAAGAGGGTATTGATAAAAATGGTTGGGGACATCATAGGGTAGTTACCCCTGAGGTCTTACCATCAGTAAGTAAAGCGACAGAATGCAGACCTTTTTGGGGCGGATGATAAAAAATGTTAAAGCATAACCTTGGCGAAATCCCAAAATCCTTTGGTCAATAGGTTGCGACGTAATATTTTCCACGGCACTCGATGTTTCAATATTAAAGAAATTGCACAGTAGGAATGGAAAGAAGTAAGAAATTTTATCAAATCCAGCGGCTTATTATGTGGGGTTCCGGTGGGCCTCACTTGAAATCATATTGTAATCAACCATCCAAAAAAAGCTTTCGGTTCTGTGAAAGGGATAATTGCCAAATAATAGAAGAAGTAACAAGTAACAACAAAAATATGTTTTCAATTACCGCTATCATCCATTCCTAAAAACGTAAGAAGATTATGATCACCAACAAAAATTCGGGCGTAACAATTTACAAAAAGGCGAGATTTCATATAATACTTGGTAATGTGAATATCCCTGTACAATCTCAGCTGATAGCAAAAGGTTGCCAGAATCTAGAAATAGTAAAATAGTTCTGCCTAAAAGTTTACTTAGATACGGCAATATTTTGAAACATACAAGCAAACACACAAAGTACCGCCAGACAGATAAAGTAACAATTTGTTTAGAAAATAACATAAACATTAATTAAGAATTAATACTAGCGTTTATACAAAATGACTTCTATAATAAAACTTCATACAATATCCGGGGCTATGGATGAAACGCCACCATGTTATATATTGCAAATTGACGAAGTGCGAATACTGCTTGATTGCGGTTGGGATGAAAAATTCGATCCCAACCTTATAAAGGAATTAAAAAGGTAAGCAATAAGTGAAAAATATAGTAATAAATAATTTATTTTTAAAAATTGACAGGCATGTGCACACTATCGACGCTGTGCTACTATCGCATCCTGACGTTTATCACTTGGGTGCGTTGCCCTACCTGGTCGGCAAACTTGGCATGAATTGCCCGATCTATGCAACAATACCTGTTTATAAAATGGGACAAATGTTTATGTACGATTTATATATGTCGCATTATAATATGTACGATTTTGATTTATTTTCACTTGACGACGTCGACGCCGCATTCGATAAAATCATTCAACTTAAGTACAATCAAACAGTTTCGCTTAAAGGTTAGTTATACCTTACATATATGTAGAAACAAACATTTATTACTATTTATGTTTCGTTTAGGTAAAGGCTATGGTATTACTGTAACGCCACTTCCCGCAGGGCATATGATAGGTGGCACTATCTGGAAAATCCTTAAAGTGGGTGAAGAAGACATTGTATATGCCACAGATTTCAATCATAAAAAAGAGCGTCACCTAAATGGTTGTGAACTGGAGCGCCTCCAGCGGCCTTCACTACTTATAACAGACGCTTTTAACGCACAATATCAGCAGGCACGTCGTCGTGCACGCGATGAAAAACTTATGACAAATATTCTACAAACGGTGCGCAACAATGGCAATGTTTTGATTGCGGTGGATACAGCAGGGCGTGTGCTGGAGTTGGCGCATATGCTTGATCAACTGTGGAAAAATAAAGAATCTGGCCTGATGGCCTACTCATTGGCTATGTTGAATAACGTCAGTTACAATGTAATTGAATTTGCAAAATCCCAAATTGAATGGATGAGCGACAAGCTGATGAAATCCTTTGAGGGTGCGCGAAATAATCCCTTTCAATTCCGTCACATGCAACTGTGCCATAATTTAGCTGAGCTGGCAAAGATGTCCAGCCCAAAAGTTGTGCTGGCCAGCACACCCGATTTGGAAAGTGGCTTCACACGCGAATTATTCGTGCAATGGGCGGCAAACCCTTTGAACAGTATAATAATTACATCCAGGTAATAAGTTTACTTTAACAAATTTGCATACCAAATTGAAAAATATAAATTTTTCGTTTAGGACATCGCAAGGTACATTAGCAATGGACTTGGTAGAGAATGCTTCACCGGGCAGAAAACTGGAACTGGATGTACGTCGACGTGTAGAACTGGAGGGTGCTGAGTTGGAAGAATACCTGCGCACACAAGGTGAAAAGCTAAACCGTTTGATTGTTAAGCAGGATGTAGAAGAAGAAAGCAGCTCGGATTCGGATGATGACATCGAAATGAGCGTTATTACCGGCAAGCATGACATAGTTGTGCGGCCGGAAGGCCGTCATCACACTGGTTTCTTCAAATCGAACAAAAAGCACTATGCCATGTTTCCCTTCCATGAAGAAAAGATCAAGTGTGACGAATATGGTGAAATTATCAATTTAGACGATTACCGCATTTCGGAATTGGGGTTTGAAACTGCGATCGATGAAAATAAGGAAAATATCAAAAAAGAAGAACCGAAAGAGAGTAAAACGAACACAAATGGTAATAAGCATTTCAAATATAGTATTATGCAAAACCAAACTTAACAAAATATCCGTCAAATAGATGTTCAGTTGTTGGAGAAACCCACCAAATGCACCAGTCAGCGGAAAACAATCGAAATTAATGCACAAATTCAGCGAATCGACTTTGAAGGACGTTCGGATGGTGAATCGATGCTTAAGATATTGTCACAATTGCGTCCCAGACGTGTCATTGTAGTACACGGCTCAGAGGAGGCCACCAGTGTTGTTGCCAAACACTGCCAACAAAATATTGGAGCAAGAGTTTTTACGCCACAAAAGGGTGAAGTAAGTTTTTTTTTATTTTCTCTTCTATCTAAATTTTAAAAATATTATTGTTTTTAAACACAACAGACCATTGATGCCACAACCGAGTCGCATATCTACCAGGTGCGTTTGACGGAAGGTCTTGTGGCGCAGCTGCAATTCCAAAAGGGTAAAGATGCCGAGGTGGCCTGGGTGGATGCTCGTATTGGAGTGCGTACGCAGGCTATAGATTCGAGAGCAACGGACGACGGCGACATGGAAGTCGAGGTATCGGAGGATAAGACGCTCACACTTGAAACGCTCGAAACCGACGACATACCTGTGCACAACGCTGTGTTAATTAACGAACTTAAACTATCAGACTTCAAGCAAGTGCTGATGCGCAACAATATCAGTTCGGAGTTTTCCGGAGGTGTATTATGGTGTGCAAATGGCACGCTGGCTCTGCGGCGCATGGATGCGGGTAAAGTGACTATGGAGGGTTGTGTATCAGAGGAGTACTATAAAATTAGGGAACTGCTTTATGAGCAATACGCCATTGTATAGTTATTTATAATATGGTTACGTATAAAAATATTAAATTTTGTATTAAATGAGTAAAAAAAAAAAACAAATTAATAAATTGGCATTAAATCGTTTATTTAGACATAAATTGCATCATAGGATCATCTGTGCGCTGCCGCTTACGTTGCCACTCGTCGATTTCTTCTTCCGTCGGTGCCTTAACGTCGTATTTGCTGTTGTAGCCGCGTTTACGTTCATCCTTGTGCTCGTCTTCATCTTCCGACTTGGCGTGTATATCACGCAAAGCGGCTTCCAACTGCGCCTTCTCCTTTGCACGTAGTGCTTTTTCCTTTGCTTTTTCTTTTTTCTCCTTTCGCTTTTGGTTCTTAGACTTTCGTTTCTTTTCACGCTTCTTCATTTTTTTCTTCACTTTTTTATTTTCTAACTGCGTCTTCTTGGTCTCTTCTTCGTCTTCTGAAGAAGATGATGAGGAAGACGAAGATGATGACGATGACGAGGAGGAGGATGAAGAAGATGCCGATTCTGCTGGGTTCTCTTTTTCTTCTCTTGCCTCTTCTGTAGTTATTGCAGTATCTGGTACGCTAGTGCCCGGGGCGGGATTTAGCAGATCAGCGAGCGCTTCTGGATCCTTCATGCCTATGCAGTAAGAGTTCTGTGGAAATCCATATGTAAATAATTATTTTTTTAAACATAAATAGTATAATACCTTAATAAATGACTTGCAACACTTGTAGCCCCAACGTCCACCATTCCAATAACTGCCCCAAACAGTTGTATGATTATTAATCATGACATCCTCTTCGTAAATACTACGAGCCTTTGGCTTTTCTATGCCTTTAATAACTTTTCCACTTCGTGAGTATTCAATATATTCTTCTGATTGAGCAAGAAGCAGCGACTTCGGAGGCGCTTTTAGATGCTCCTCGCCGCCATATTTCTCCACTATGTCGTCTTTAGTCTATAAATATAGTAGAAAAGTGAAAATGTAGAACAAAATTTAAATATTTTAGTGAGCATTGCACTTACACTAGATTTGAACTGTTCTTTTTTCTTGTCGTACTCCTTTTGCAGGAGTTCTAACTTTGTGGGCTCAGCAAGCAAATGGACATCCACACCTTTGCCATGGGCTTCCCAAGCGAACAGTTGAGCTGTAGCATGTTTTGTAGTGTCACCTGAAAAACGTACAAAATTTTCCCCAGCAAACTCCACTCTGTAAAAAGTAAATGAAGTTGAGCTAGTATATATTTAAAGTAAAATAATCATTTACTCTTCTGGTGCCTGGTGTGGGTTTGGATTATCACGCATAGAACGTGTTTTAGGATCATAATAAGCTGAATTCGGATCCAAATTTCTAAGATATTTTGCCGTGTCCTCGCGTATACGCAGATTACGCACGGTAATACGTTGTTTTGAGTCCACTTTTGTGCCAGGCATGTCTACCTCGTCTACATATTTGTCCTCGTTGTCATTATCATCCGAAAACTCTGCATCAGGATCTATAATATACATATAAAATAAAAATATAACTAAATTGCTGATGATAAAATTTTACCGAATAACTTACTTTTTTTTAACTTCTCTGCCTTTAGTTGTCTTTTCGCTTCCTCGACTTTTTCATATTCCTCAATAATTTCTTTATGATTGGCGGGATCATATGAGCTCCAACGATCACGTTTTTCATCATAATTAACTGCTGTATCTTGCACCACATGCTCATCATGCACTACAATCGACTCAGCATATCTGGCTAACACTTTGCGTGGTCGCTCCAAACAATCCTTTTTCTTATGCGTCATCGCACCACAATTTTCACATGCACCTTTTCGGAATTTCGTCACTAATTTAGTGGTATCTAAACCTTTTGGTGCACGTTTTTCCAGCTGACCCTGCTCATCCTCTCTTTGTGGCCGTTGATGTTTCAATGTTGGACCTTGTGCATTATAATACCAAGGTGCATTGGAAATGTATTGTGGTATATGTGGATTGATATCTCGACCCTCCTCATCTACAGCAGCTGGTGCAGTACCCGCTTTACGAGCCTCTTCCAACTCTTTGGCTTTACGCCAATCTTCACGGGATTTCTTTTTTGGTTCCTCACTGTCAACATCCTCTTCTTTATTGTGGATAAGCTGCGAGACTGGTGCTCGCACAACACCAGAACTCATTTTTACGAGATTTCCTTGCAAATTACACTAATATTATTTCCTTTTTGCTACAACGCAACTTTTTCTATGCAGAGCAAAATAAAAACATCTGTTTATGTCAATAATTTCTAGCAATCAATGTAATAATCGATAATTGGTGTTATCGGGTGTCGTAAAATCGATGTTTGTCGTTTTCACTCTTATTCCAGTTTTACAATACCAAATAAAATATTTTAAAGTAAAAGGTAGCTTCTTCGATGTTAATACATTAGCAAATTTCATTTATTTTTTTATTTACTTTATTTGTTGTGTATATAGTATGTCTCACTGTAACCTATAAATGTTTTATCGTTAGTCACATAAGTTGACTTATTATATTTTAGTCTAGACCTGACTAATTCTGCACACATGAAATATAACATATTTTATAAAGTCAAAATTAACGTCTACAAATTTTAGTTGGAAATCAAAAATTCATATTTTTGTACTAGGATTAATTGAAATGCAATTTTTGAGATCATTAACATATCTTATGTTAAAAATTAGTTTATTTACTAAAATTCCATCAGTTAAATTTTATATCGGCAGATAAAGAGAACAATAAATTAATAGCACTGGTTATAGGCAAAACTTCAATTGATAAGATTTTCGCTAAAGAGAAACAATGAGATAAATTGAAAAAGGCGTATCATCTATTTTCTACTTCATAGTTGCCACCTTCTAGCTCACTTTTGAATTTGGAGTATCAGTTTTATCTCCATGATGTGATAAGATTAGTGACGTGAAACCCGAAAAGATATTAAGCATGTGTTGAGTGGAGTACAATGAGTATGCTCAAGTTTAAAATGATGCTAATTACCTAATTAAGAAGTTATAACGAAATAACTCATATTTGATTGCTCAATTAGAAGAGAGCTATGATAACATATGTATAACATCTTGATGTAGATGATTTTCGTACATTAGAAAAATATTTGCTGTACTTTCAGGTTTCAAAAAATAATTTATGATAATCCCGGAATTTTTGGAATACTTTTGTAAAAATTCCGAAGTTCTAGGGATTGAGAAAGAATTCATAAAACCTTTTATGAGAATCTCGAAATTTTCGGGAATGGAGAAAGGCTTTTTTTCGTTTTACCTGAGTAATATTACTCACATTTTATGAAAATCGCGAAATTTTCGGGACTGAAAAAAGTTGTTTACGTTCAAATGTACATATGTATATATGTACATATACTATTTTAAACTTTTTATGAAAATCCCGCAATTTTCGGGATCGGAAAATCTTGTTCACATATACACATACATTGTATGCATATACCTTCAAATCTGCACATGTGCACAACCACTATCTCGCGCACACAGCTCTTCTACAACCGCCACCTGCTAGCCAAGAAAATGAGATTTGAGCAGCGATAGAAGAGCAACCAGCCAACAGCGCCTCTATAACAACATAGAAGAAAGCAACGTATTAGTTGAGTGGAAAACGTGAGCGTGTTTGGAACGTGTCAGTCTAACTAGTGGCTAACTAAGCATTGCATAAAAGTTCTAAATTTATAGAAAATTATTTGGTGATTTTTCTGTCGGCAAAATTAGCCGTGAATTAACGTAAAAAACAAAAATAATAATTACAGTGAATACGTATAGGTAAATTTGGGTTGAGAAAGCTAGTTAGAAGTTATTGATTATAAGCGTCATGAGCGTAAAGAAGCGGTGCACTGTATGTACATAACGCGCGGTTAAAGTGTATCTATACGAACTTTCGACAGTGGATTTGTATCGGAAAATTTGCATCTACAAAAAATAAGTGTGCGCAAAGATAAAATAGCTAAGAATTGAAAAATAAGCAAGAAAGTAAAATTTTTGGAAAACAAAAGCAAATATTTAATACTAAAAAATTAATTGAATTGCGTAAAATTATTTTCATTTTTTTATCTATTGTAAAATATCAAAAGTGTATCGGAAAAAGTCGACTCAAACAGCATCTTTTACATTTGCAGGATAATTGAAAGCCGTTTGTAGAAAACTCGCACGTCCAAAAAGGTGAGTCTGCACTTTTGCTTTTTTAATTAACTTAATGAGTTCGGGTTCATTAAAAGCACCGAATTTGTACATAAAAAGTGAGTATTTTATGGCGACAATGCGGCTTCAACAACAAGTGCCGCTTTCTGCGTAAGCTTCCAATACCTTTGAACCAACTGCCAATGAAAGCAGTGTGCGGTGTTTTTGCTTGTGTTTCGTTGTGGCACGCCTTTTTTCTGCAATATCAGATGTTGCACCGTTAGATGATGCCTTTTCGGCAGGCAGACGCGCAATCAATAAAATATGCGACATTGCCAATGGCACTGTTTGCTGCGTTCGTGTTAATGCCTCCAACAGCAACACCAACAACATTTACAACTACAACTACAAATCTAACACTAAATATAGTAGTATGCCGCATATGGTGCACATTCTTCGAACGGTTGACCCCAAAAGCGGTAAGACGAGCTTGTGACTTGAAGTTGTCCAAACGCATTTTCCTTGGCAGGAGCGCACTCCACCGCTTTCGTGTGTGTATGCGCCATACAAACGCAGTGCCACCCTTTTGCACGCAACGCAACACTTTGCGCGTGTGTGTGTGCATGGGTTTCATATTGTATGTGCTTCATGTGGCAGCAGTAAGCTTGTTGTTGCTGAATCTCGCCGCAAGACGCCAGTATCGATTTAACAAGCATCAGTGGGAAAAGTGAAGGCTGGTTAACACTTATTTTACTCGAACGCGAGACACTTGAGAGTATATAGTATTAATACTAAAAATAGAAGGTACATACATACATATGTATGTATGTGAGTTCACGCGCATATCTGGTATAATTAAGTTCAAGCGGGAGGAGTGAATTCGTTTAAATACTTACATATGTACATATGTGCATTTAATTTAGATGCGTGTAACTACACGCATGTGAAAACTCAGCGGTGCAGAATCGGTTGCAATTGATTTTTCACTCAGCCAAATTCATTTGGCATTCTCTTAAAAAGCTCAAAGTTGAAAGCTGCCTAAGGAGATGGAAAAAATTAAATTTTAAATGTATATATAAAATAAAAATTTTATCGTTGACATTAGGGGAATATAACAGCAATAATAATGCAGTTATATAATACATAAAACATACGATCTTATCATATAAAAAAAATTATTTACTTCCAAAACTGTTAAACAAAACAAAATAATATATTATAAATTAAATAAAAATACATAAAGAAAAAGTAAAAAAAGTGAAAAATTTGAATTATGTTCGGCTTTTACCGACTATTCTAACGATGGCGTAGTTTATTAAAATATATTTTGTATATACATGTATGTAGTATATATAATATTTCAACGTGAATTTCCGAAAGATAAACAAGAAGAAAGCAATATTGATAAAACTTGTTTTTTTTTCAAGAATTTGTTATTTACATTTAAATAATTTTCTATTACTTAACTCCAAATAGCTGTCACTCAAAAAATACATTTTCATCGTTGAAATCTTATAAAAAATATTTTTGAATCAAAAAAAAAAAAAAACAAAACGGCTGATTTTGACATTAAGAAGTAAAATCGTTTTGAATTGTTTTTGTTTTTGGGATTTTGAAATGTCCTTGCGTATTTCTAATCAAACTTCAACTTATTTTTCTTTATATTTATAATAATAAATAAATAATCAAATATGTAACATTTTGGTTTATAACTTTTCGCAATTTTTCCGCTAGAGACATTATTCCATCAGTGTAAATCTTTCATCAGTGTGAATCGAAATTTCGAAATTTCCAGAACGGAAGCGAGCGAACCATTGTTGTTCTACACGAATTGATACACTATATGGAATGCCACAATGTGATTGGTAGCACTGGAGATATACGACTGCAACGATATCTATTGACAAAATACGAAAATACTTTTTCGACTACAGAATATATTTGATAATAAAGGACTATTTTACTAATGATTTAATTTTTTAGATTAAATTAAAAATTTAATATTCGTGTCTTTTACAACGCAGTGCCATATATGTGCACGTATGAATATTATATGAACTAATGAGGGTCCTTGTGAAAAATCTCAAATTTCCAGAGTTACATTCAAAACACTTTTCATTGACGTCTCCTTTCTCAAGACTTTCTTCACCAAGTTGTATCAACTTTGGTTCATAGCAGCCTTATGTTACTGATTTTGATATTTGACTTTGGTAATGAAAATTTGTCTGGAATGATCTACAAATTAACAGTTAATAGGTGAAAAAATCGTGTTGCACCTCGCCTATTTCCTGTATATTTTAATTTTGGATCGAGACACCTTTGACTTTACAATAAGAGCTGAAGAAGCGACAAGTTTGCAGCAAGTCATAAACGCCTTAAACGAAACGAACTGTCAAACTCTCGTAGTAACTGCAAGCAAAGGTTTCCTTGAGTGTGTTTCGGAATTTCAGCTAACGTGTACGTATCTATATAATTTTGGAATAAGCTGATAGACCTGATTTGAAGTAGTGTAAATTTCAGCAAACATCTAAATATATATATTTCTCTGTATATTCTTCACAATTCGTGAGTGTTCTGTCCCGCCCGCAATTAAGTGTTCTTTTTTTGTTTTGTAAAGGATTTCTTCGAATAAAACGGAAAATTAAAATTTACGACAAATTTGGGAAACTTCTGCAACAACTTTTTAGAGGTGATTTTAGTTAATTTATCTATGTACACATGCAAATAAGTTTTAGTTATAACTGCTTCCAAAGCTTTTTCGACGCTCTGTTTAATTGCGATTAGGTTTCTATGATTTTCTGCAAACGTTTTAAATACTTTAGTGAGCAATTTGTTCATTTAAATATAAAATGCAAAGCGTACAACAAATCGTTTCGCAAAATACATATAAACGTGCGTTCATAAATTTATAAATGTTTATAAAACACTTAAAACTGTTTGCATTTCGTTTTGCTTTTTTTTCTGATGGACTAGTTGTAGTATATACGAACACCATGAAATAAAAAGCCGGTGAAAATACTCGTACTTTCATGTGGTAACCGGCTGCAAAAGTGTATTCGCTTCTCTGACATTTGTTCTATTTTCGTATTTGTTGATAAATTTGAATCGAACGACAGTAAATGCAAAAACTTGTTGTACAAATATATATAATATATTGAAAGATTTTCAGGAATTAGTAGCATGCCTGATGATTTTGATATTATATTAAGTGGAATGCGCAACTGAAAACAGAATTTTGGAATATAATTTTTTTTTGAGGTCCCGTTATTATTTTAGGAACATCAAGTTACTAGGGCGCCCTGAAAAAAATTTAGAAAGAGTGTATCGTTAACGTAAAATTAGTTATTTGAATATAATGTGATGTAAACAAGTTTTAGATGTCCTTGACAATATATTGTTTCTTCTTCGAGAATACTTTTACTAAAAAACACTTTCAGAATTTATTATAAAAAAAGAAGAACACCTAGATAATTGACAAATAGTATTTATTAGTTAAGGATCTGAACTGCGTTTTTCCGATTAAGTAGGAGGCTTTAAGTGCTTATAAAATTTTTTACGATTTTATTGTACATCACATTTCTAATCAAAAACTATTTAAAATAGAAGTGTATCATATGGTTCTAACGGTATTGGATTGAAAAAGGTGATTTTTGGGAACTCTTTATTAAAACTACTGCATTAAATATTTTAAAACTTTGTGGATGGTCACCTTTTCCGTGGCTAAAAAAACGAATAGTAATTCGGAAAGTATTATATAGGCAATATCACGAAGAAAATATGTAATTTAATGGATGAAAAAATTGTCGAATTTTGCCCAATAATATGGTGATTCTTGGGCCGACAAAATGACATTTTTTATACAGACGAAAAACTGAGGCAAACGCAAAAAATAAAACAGAAGATAAATCAAAGTGATCAGATGATACGTTTTTTTTTAGATAAAACGCAGTCAATTTAAAAATTTTAGTTTTGTAAATAAAGCGTTTAAAACATAAAATTCTTGACTAGACTGATTAATTGATGGCCACTCTTTAGAGAGATGTAACTAAAGAAATATTTGAAATATTCATATATATATATTTTCATAAGTTATTTGTAAAGGTATGTACTATCGAAAGTTGTAAAAAAAATAAAATTCATACAAAGTGTGCCCTTAAGTCATTGGTTTTAAGTACTTATGAAGTCCACAAGCTTCTAAAGTGCAATATACAACATACGTTCAATATACATACATACACTACTCGCCTAATTATTTATAAATAAATAAATAACCAACTACCATATTTATTTACCAATGATATCGCACCAACACTTGGCAATGTGTTCACCTAATTTTTTTTATCCAATAAGTTTATTTACTTTTTGTCACCACTGTGTGTAGAAATATGTAGGTATATGACTTTAACATCGACATTGTGTAAGGTGTTTTTGGGGGCATGACAATTATAAATACATACCTACGTTATATTATATTTAATAAGAAAGTGTCGCTTACTATATGAATATATATGTACATACATATGTATACATAATGGGTGGTCCAAAAAAAAATTCTACCGCACAATTAGGCATTATAAGCTAAATATATATTTAATTATATACATAGGTATATGTATGTACATAAGTACTCGCATACATACACACATACATATATATATATACATTCCCACTAAACTTTTCGTATGCCTTCTGAATGCATACTTTTCCGCTGTGAATCGATCTTTTTGAGAAGTCACGCAAAAGTACTTATACAAAAGAAATGCGACTTGTATTTCGACTATTTATGTATATAAAATAATATATTCTTATTACATACATATGTACATGTCTGCATTTGTAGGTACGCTATAAGTTTCGAAATTCGTGCTGCTATACTTTGTTTTACTGCGTCTGTTTTGCTGCATAATATTTTGACATTTCAAAATAAAAATGAGCCTGATTTATGATAGTCCCTTTCACAGCTTTTCTTTAAGAATAATAAATTATAATAACTTACTATATATAGGGTAGATTACTACTGTACTTCATTGTATTTTCACTGTGAATTTTGGCACTTACCTGCTAATTATAACAGTAATTTGTGCGAAGGGCTTTCGCTTCTGTTCGCATGTATTGCATAATTTGCATTATTAAATTCCTATATTTAGCGATTCGAAGTACTTCGGTGCTTTTACAAGGGGTGGTTGTTGCAATAATTGCAGTGTGTATAACCATAAGCTAGCAAGTATCAAACTTTGGAGACTTTGGTGGAATTACCAAAATATACAGCAGTATTCAAATTGCATTTCAATAGTTTGCATTGATTGAAGCTTAAAAATAAATGTACTTTTAATTATTTAGGGAACTCGAAACTTGTCATAACGTAAAATCATAAATTTTTACATTTATTTAAAAAAATGTTTTTGGATTACATACAAAAATCAGTTTACACAATTACATTTCGGTTCGTTATAGCATATAACTTTATGAGACTATATAAAACCGCTAATTACGAGTATATTAATCTGAAACCAAAAATTACTTTTCTGTATCTGGATATCTTATGAGCATAACATTCTCCAGATCTGCCCCCAGCAACGATTTCCTGTTCTCAGATCTCAAAAGAAACTGCGGCCTATTTTGAAAAAAGGACAAATCGTACTACAAAAATGGTTTGGTTAAGTTGAATAAAAAACAACGAATTTTGCCAAAAAATGTGTTTTACTATGGTAGGCCGGGAACTTTTTAATAATCTGTGGTCTGTTCTATTTACCACTTTCCAAGTTTATCCATACCAAGACAGCTATTATTATTATATTTTCTCTTAGATTTTGATCGTTCAGTGAAAAACCAAATGGCGAATCCTCTGATAATAATTAATTCATCTCATTTTGACAGGCAGTCCATTTTAGGTTACTTCAATAAAAATGGATCCAAAGTGTATCCAATAAATAATTAGGGTAAGCAAATATACATGGGTTTTGGTCTGACATATTTTATAGCCATTGCAAATAATTTTCTGCGTGTGTTTGTTGTTGTGCCGGTGCACCAAGAGGAAATATATGCAATTCTTGCCCTATTCTATTATGAATGATGAAACACATAGTTTTGTAGGAAATTTACTGCTCTATAAAAATGGTCTACTATGATATTTCGATTAAGTTAAGCGTTTACGAGATATTCATCGTCAAACATCAATGCATATTAGGGTGGATCAAAAAAAAAAATTTTTTTTTTTCGTTTGGTACTCTGAAAAATAGCTTCCTAGACACCTCTAAGAAAGCCTCTCCAAAAATCTATTCATAATAATTTTTTTTCATTGAGTTATAAAATTAATAAGAAATAAAGAATTTTTCCAAAAATAGTCAAATTTCAACCGTTAATATCTTTTAAACGGTTGGGTTTACGAAAAAATCATAAGAGACCATATTTTAGAGCATTCAATTTCCTACAAAACCTAATTAACAAGATATTTTTTCAAGTAGTTGGAAGCGAGATTTAAATTTTTCTATCTGATAATAAGAAAAAATAGAAAACCGTTAGGCGGAGGACCTTCCCGTTACAATTAAAAACTCATATTTGGAGAGGCTTTCTTAAAGGTGTCTAGGAACCTATTTTTGCGAGTACCAATTGAAAAAAAAAAAATTTTTTTTTTGAATCACCCTAATATATACATATATATATACTTATATATGCCATTTATTATTAAAAAACCAAATTAATTATTTTGATTATTACCTTTAACTTTATTTCTATAAATCAACTCATAATTAATGGGTACATAACTGCAGGTAGGAATATTCGCGAATACAAACATATTTATTGTTGTTACACTTTATTGTTTATTTATTTTACGTAGTCTACATACATATATGCGTAAGCAGTTGTTGCATTTCCCATGGCATTTATCCATTAAGGTGAAGGTCTACGTGGCAGTCCACATTAACACACCTGCTTTTATATGGCTTCCGTTAATCTATAAGTATTTGTAGCTTATGGTGCTTAGCATCTAGATACGAGCCTATAAAAGGTTGGTTCTAAAGCAACAAAATAAAACTCTTCCATCAATTATTACCTTTTATGATTTTTTTCGGGAGTCAAAAAACATTTTATGATAATACCGAAAATTTCATAATTCAAAAAAAAGTTTGTAAAAATGGCGAAATTTTCGTTAAGCAGAGGTGTTGATTTACGTTTATCTGAGTAATATTAAATAGTTTTTGTGAGAATCCCAAAATTTTCGGGAACGAAAAAAATTGGTTTACGTTCAAATGGACACCATTTAGGTAGAAGAACTTTCGATAAGTGTTTGAGTTTAAACCGTTAATTGTGTTCTAGGTTAATGAAAATAAGGTTTTTTCTTTAAAAGTTAATACTATATTTTTCTTCAAAATAATGAGAATTTTTTATTAAAACATAATTTGCTTCAAAATAGTGAAATTCTTTATACTCGTAGTATCTAGGTTTGACAGCTGCCAAAACAGGAGGAATATTTCACATATTTTGCTAGTTTGGTATGATGTCAAAATTTAAATTTATTTTAGTTTGCTTCCAAATAACAGTAATTCAAAATAATTATAAAATGCAGCAATTCTGTTGAAACATTTTTTTCTATACTAAAAGTCTGTAACAGGGATCAATTCAAAAAGACTTACATACATACATACTTCTAACTTTTAAACTATAATAAGATTAATTAAACGTAAATAGGACAAAAGGTGTTTTTTAAATAAACTTTCAAAAAGTAACCAAAATGGTAAAACATTAAGTTGAGATATTATTTAAAATTCTAAAACTAAATTTTTTAATTATAAATTTTTTTTTTTCAAGTCGGTATATATCTAAAAAATTTTAATATTTTATTGTTGATACCATTTTTGGGATTTAAAATTTATTTTTTTTACAATTATTTTAAATTTAGATTTTTGGGATTACAAAAAAATCAAATGTTAATTCACTTTGCAACCCTGCACAATGGTAGCTTTTGGGTTATAAAAATTTTTAATTTTTTAATAAAAACCCCCATATTAACAACTTTTATTTTAAAATTTTGTATTTCCTTAAAATAAATTGTTTAGTGTATCCACTAGGGTGCTTCAAAAAAAAATTGAATTTTTTTTCAACTCTTACCCCCTCAAATGTTATTGATTGACAAAATAAAAATCCTCCCTCAAACCAGGCGCTGTAGCTTAACTCTAAGGGGTCGCCTTTTTTTAGGTTCCCATTCATTTAACATAGGAATACTCGTTTTTTCATTCAAACTAAAATTACACCAATTAAGTTTTGTTTCTCAAAAATAACCATCACATATTCAGAAAGTTGACTTTTAAAGCTTTAAAAACAAGCAACATAAACGACAAAGTTTGATTATCTCAATTAGCTGATTAAACGTAGTGATTTGAAATTTGGAATATTTTCAATAAAAATAAAAAAAGTTTCTGAGAATTATAATTTTGTCGCGGGAATTGAAAAGCCAACTTTCTGAATGGTTATTTTTGAGAAACGAAAATTAATTGGTGAAAATTTAGTTTGAATGAAAAAACGAAAATTCCTATGTTAAATGAATGGGAACCTAGAAAACAAAATAGCGACCCCTTAGGGTTTAGGCTACAGCGCCTGGCTTGAGGGTGGATTTTTGTTTTGCCAATCACTAACAATTAAGGGTGTAAGAGTTGAAAAAAAATTACAAAAATTTTTTTTGAAGCACCCTAGTATCCACAGTATAAGAAATATTAGAAAAAAAGAAAGTATGTAAACAATTCAGTACATGCTGAAATGAACCTATCAGAGCAGATCGTTGAATTTAGAATATCGTTAATTGAATTTTGCTTTCTTTAAAATTTTGATGCAATAAATGATTAGACTTACTATTTAACACTTGCCTATGCATATTCATGAATGTACATGCATAACAATAAAGAAAAAGAAAGAAAGCTCCGTTGCAGCGGAGAAAAAAATTGATTAGACACTGCACACCATATTCACTCATCATCACACACTGAGTATAATAAAAAATCTCATAAAATGAGAGTAAAAATATACAAAAATAAAAAACAACAACCTTACATTAATGAGCCGCTAACGGCACCCTACCAAGTGCCAACAACAAAAAGCTGCAGTCAGACGGTTTTATTATGAGATTAATGAAAATTGCTTGGAAAAGTATACAACTTTTAGAATTAGAAGTGAAGGTAAGACTTGTATATTTAAGAGAATAAAGAGCGCATTGAAAGCGATAAATGATGAATTAGATGTATTTTAATCGATTCGATCAGGGTTGATCATACATACATACACTTGTACGAGTAGTCGTAGTTCTAAATGCTGTGAAAAACGTGAAAGTCTTTGATCTACTAGAACTTCTGAAGAAAGTTCACGGCTATTGTTCTGTCAGAAAGAATCATATAATAAAATCAGGTTCATACAATTTGTTTGTTGATGTTTATATGTAAACTTTGCTCTATTCGTTTTATTGCTTCCAAGTTGTTTCACTCGATAAATAAAGTTGTTAATTAAGCTTATAAACTCTAATTGCCGCAATGGGCTCGTTGAAATTTAGTGACTTTTACAACGAAGGTGGATGTATGTGATGTGATTTTTTGTATTTTGATATGATTTCTTAAAAAAAAAAACACACTAATAGTTAAGAATATCCAAATCTGTTTTATCGATACAATAAAGTGTTGAATATAATATCATTCAAATGGCCTCCACGACTTGGAATCGACAAATTGTGGTCTGCAGCAACACTTGCTTGAACGACAGCATTGTTTTCATTACTTCGAGCGGTTCTTTGTCTTATTGGCACTTGAACATTATGTAAAGGTGGACGATTATTACGATTGCACAAAAAGTTGCAATTTGAGAACGATTATTTTGGCAATAAAATCGTATAATTTCTAAACGTTGTTCTTGTGTATATCTTTCCATGATGAAATTGCAAAAAAATACATATTAAAAATGGACGAAACGGCACTTAGAAATAACACATCCCCATTGGAAAACCCGGTATTTATTTCTTTGTAACAATGTAGAAAGTTTTGTTTTTATAAGGAAAAAACGTGTTTCAGACAGCTTTCCAATTTAGTCAATTGGCCAATTGTTTTCACATATTAGCTGGATGATAATTAATAACTGACTGAATTAAGCAACTAATTGAAGGGTATTTTATTCGTTATAATATATGTTCCAAAACGAGTAATAACTGTAATATATGGTTCATTTTCAAATGAACATGTTATACTAAAGGCTAAGGGTTATAAAACTATAGAAAAGTGCTTAGTTTTAAGACCGTTATATAAAAACGTTACATACACTGTTTACTAAAAAGTAGGTAAGATTTTCCTAGTAGTTTGTAAAATATAGTTTTTTTGAAATCAATTAGACATGTAAGACATGCCATTTGCTTAAAAATCTGAATGTATAGTAGTCACTAAACACTGGATCTGTGTAAATGCAAAATGAAGAACTTACTATTTTATCAAAATATTCGGTCCTTTGATTCAATAGAGGATCCCAAATAATGTTCATATTATTTTTTATAAGAGAATGATATGTATTTTGGTAGAATTATGAATCGTACCCAAATTTGATGAGTCAAGAAAAATCTGGTCAGGTTTAGTACTTCGGTCGATAAGTAACAAGTAAGAAGACTGAATCCGGGTGCAGTAGAATGTAAGCTATTTTCGACATATGTAATTAATGAAATTAAAGGCGTGGAAATATTTCCAGGTGTCAGCAAAACTTTATACTTAAAGGTATTTCATATAAACTGAATATTCGTTATTAGACGAAGTTTTGAATCGAATCGATTGAAAAGAACCACGACGACGGAAATGTGATGGTGAAGGAAATATATATTTACACTGATTTCCTAAATTTTTAATACTAAACTACACTATGTTTCGCTATAATGTAAGCAATAGGTTGAGGTTTTTAGACGCAGATTGTTACAGATTATTACTAGCATATTTATTCAGATGTTTTATAAATGCTGGATTTATTTTCATTCTCAAACTGGTGCAATTTAAGTCACCTACACTAGTAAAAATTGGACTACTTCCGGAATTTGAAAATTTATAATGTTTAGTACATGCATATTCCTAACTGTAATATGACTCTATGTTTCTATCTGCATAACTGTCCTAAGTTATACATATTTATATATTTATTTATAGATATATATTTATATATTTTAATTTATTTATAAAATATTACCTAAAGCCCTACAAACATACATTATAGCTAGAACTTTCATTGTTAAAACACCAAACCACCAAAATCACTAACAACACTTACCCACAAACGAACAGTTAAAATAAAAGAAGAAACATGACAAGGAAAATTAGAATCAAGTACAAATTTCAGTGTTATGCGCATGAATTTAGAATCAACAACTTGCACACGCCAACGAAATTGGAACAGAAAAGCTACAGCGAGACGGACATGCAGATACCACATACATACAGACTTACCTATGCATGAGTCTACCTCTGCGCATACCGGCATATGTACATGGATGTATAACCGTGCCAACAGATCGCCGCATGAATGGATAAACAACCAGATGTACACACCTACATATAGTATATACATACATCTATACAAACAAACAAATGAGTGGATGAAGAGCCAAACAGCGGACATGCGGTCGCTTCCACTGACAAGCGGTTGGCGAGTAGCTGGCAGAGCCCCCACTTGGGAATGGGGTGAATTGGTGCTGATGCAAAAGCCTGCCAACAATATAGTAACTAAATTTGTAATACATAATGTTATAAAATAGCGCACTCTTCGTATAATAACAAAAGCAAAAAACGCGTGTGCTGTGGTGACGACAATAATAAAATACGAGCAACGGCGGTGTGGCGTCTACCATACTGCGCATTGTTGTTGGAGTAGCCACCTACAGCACTCAGCATTGCATTGTTCTTGATTACAGTTGCTGATGGAACTTAGCCCAGCAATGGTAGCAACACAATATTAAATACTTCAATCCCGTACCCACGGGACTGTTGAACTTTTTCTTGAAAATCACACGTTTGGTTTTATCTGACGTTTGATCGCTTCGGTGGTGGCCTTAGTAAAATATATATTTTTTTAATTCATTATTAGTTTTGGAAACCCGTTCGTAGAATGCTTCATTTGTCCGACATCATCAAGGCGCAGACTACTTATAGAGCAAACACCTTAGTTGAGACTCAGAAAATTGTATATTCGATTGATATATTTATCAGAAGTTAGACTTAATGAGTTTCTAATATGCATAAAAAGCCAGAAACTCCGGTAGCTTGATTGGGAGGTTGTTATGTATGCTCCTTATAATATCATATTTATTATATAAAAACACGCTCAAAATGGCAAGAAGTTATTGAACAAAAATGTGTATATTCTTCCTAAATCCGATCATTCAAACTATTCCAAATAAAATTATCAATTTAATGCCAAAATAATGGACTTCGCTTTGCTAGACTTTTTATGTATGGCATGAGAGAGACGCTTGGACACCTCCTCTGCTTCTTTCCGGCCTTATCTAGAATTCGGCTTGAATATAAAGCTTCTTAGTTGAAGGTACTAGTTGAATCATCAGAATTAGATATTAAGTCTCTATTAAACTTCTCAAGAAGGGTGCCGTCCGGTATGACATAAACTTGTGCTCGTATTAAACTGAGTCTGGCATTGATAGAGACCCACCTGAAGGTCTATGTATGGCATAACAACTAGCCAGTATAACCTAAATATTGGTACTCACCGAAGTAAGACCCTTTGGGAATAAACAAAATTCTACTTGCCTTTGCAGCCTTATTTTCTTCTTCTTCTGATTCGTTTTAAAATTTTAAGTGGATAAATGGTCATTCTGAATGCTCATGAATCGGTCAAAAGAATAATTTTTTCTCAAACGAAATTGGATTTTCAAGAACTGTCAGAATTTGACAAAGCGCTGCCTGTAAAGTGTTTCAGTTGTTTCCTACTTTACAGACCCTCTTTTATGTGATCTTGTTTTAGAGGAGATATACATTTGTTTTCAATCTATTCTCGCACATTAATATTTGAAATTTTTATTTGTTTAGATTATACCGAAAAACATCGGGATCGCAACCGCTTTACGGGGTTCGACACCATGATAGACATCTATGTCACATGCATATGGTATATATAAATACATATCTACATATGTGAACCTATTCAATTGCTGATGAAATGTGGAATAATGGCACAGCATTTGTTGTGTTCGTCTGTCCATTTCGGACACCCTGCCCTCAATGATTGCTAATGACACTTGCTCAATGAAATAAATTGCTAGGCAGAGGTGCTGTAAATTTACAAAATGAATACAAATCTTTAAAACGTGCAGAAATGTGTGAAGAATCCATTCCCCCGAAGAAAAGCACTAACGACAACATTCACACCTGCATATATTATGTGTGTGTAGTGTATTCAGTGGCAAAAGTGTTGCTGATGATGAGTCTGATGAAGGTCTCTCTTTTGTTTGTGTCAACGTAGTCGATTCCGCTGCTTGTTTGATTGCCGCTGAATTGTGGGTTGAAACCCCGATCTTTTGGACGCCCATATTTATGTAAACATTATCAAATACACGAATAAATTTTTAAGGGAAAAAAGTTTATATAAAAACTCTCAAAATTGTCAAAGGCTCAAAATTGGTAGAGCTCTCAATTCGTATGAGAACACACCATAAATCGGTAAATAAGTTCTAGCAAATAACCGTCATATCATAAGCACTCATATTACTATATAATTTGGAGTCGACAACATTTGTTCAGTGACCGCTTTGGGGTGTCAGTAATACATGAACATTAATTAGAGATTATTAAATTATGGTCTGGCACTCTAACATATCCGCACACAAATAATCATAGTCCCTTCTTCCCTGATGTCGTTCGCACGAACAAATTGCTCCGACCACACAATAATTGGAGCGATTCGGAGCAATTTTGAATAAGTTCAGCTTGGTGGATTAACGTGATAATTGGTAGTTAACCTTTCTACACTTTCCATTCGAAAATTGAATTTGTTTTACAGATTAACTGTTTATGCCGTTGAAAGTAAAACACATAAAAATTGTGGGTGCGTTTTAATGAAGGCCACTGACCATTTGGTGTTGGAAATACAGGGATTGTGCTTCAATTTAATTCTATAATCAGCTTGCGGTACCATGAAGTACTAAAATAATTTTTTCATACAAAATATCCATGTATTTTATTATGTGGCATTTACATGTTTCTCAGCGTAACTCCGTATTACCGGATCGGAGTTATCAAATTTATAATTTTTGTGGTATGAGTTCATCTGAAACTGAACCAAAATCTGTATTATTTTTGCAATAAGGCGTTGTAAAGAAGTGAAATTATGATTTATGTAGATCTAATACTAGATCTGAGATCCAATACGGCAATTTTGGACATGTCTCTCAGCCCGAATATGTAAATGGGATCTAATGGTATTCGTGTTACAATGAGATACTGCTATCATTTACTAAATGGGGCTAGTTAGTCAAAAGACTAATTCCTCATTGCCAGTTAAAAGTGATGGTTTCGTTAAAGCCTTTTAGAAGTCTGCGCCAATCTGTGGAATTGCTTCGAAGTAAAAAATTAAATCAATTTATTCTATGCACGAAAATTATCTGAAAGAGATCTTCTTCTTCTTCTTTACTGGCGTAGACACCGCTCATAGCCGAGTTAACAACAGCGCGCCAGCCGTTTCTTCTTTTCGCTACGTGGCGGCAATTGGATATTCCAAGCGAAGCCAGGTCCTTCTCCACTTGGCCCTTCCGACGGAGTGGAGGTCTTCCTCTTTCTCTGCTTTCCCCGGCGGGTACTGGTCGAATACTTTCAGCAGCTGTTGACAAGTGTTTTCGTCCATCCGGACAACATGACCTGTTGCGTAGCCGCTGTCTTTACTAATTCGCTGAACTATGCCAAACTATCTCAATCTCGTACAGCTCATCGCTCCATCGAATGCGATATTCGCCGTGGTCAATGCGTGTTTGTTTGATGACAGGAGATATTTCGTCATATAGCATAGTATATTTATATAAAAAACCGTGATTTTATATTATGGTTTTTAACTGTTTATTATATCAACTGTTTTGCGTTTTGGTTATCATACCATATTTGACCTTATCTGCTTAGTTGTCCCCTATTTGCCTAGGAATCTTAAACTTCCAGTCAGCACGAACCAGTGCGTCCGTGAAAAATCTCAATTTAGTTCTTTTCTCAGCCAAAACCGGAGTGTACAGGTTGTTATACATGGAATAGACGATCAATAAATAATGGTTCGTTGCTAGGAAAAAATCTACACTATTTAGTAGTTATTTGGAATGAGACAACTTGATATTTATCTCGAAACATTCAATAATATTACAGTACTTCTCATAAACATCAGAAATAAGTCGCCAGTTATTGAAATACACTGAAACTCCCAACTATCACTCTTCCGAACCAAAATTTGTTTTTTGGTTGCAATTCTCCCAACAGGGTTGCAATAAAAAATCGGCAACGCTTAATTACGCTACTTTGAAGCGTTTCATTACGCCGCTGAAGGCAACCAGCGCCAACGTGAAAGTGGTTAACAATAACGGTAATCTATTTACTTTTCTTCTAAGCTCTTTTCCACTTTTATAACTGTAATTCTTTATATTTATTTCCATGCTCAACAGACTAAAAAGAATAATAATACTAATAATGATGTAAATACTATAGGTACATGTATAGGTACATATATATGTAAGTGCAAATATGAGTAAATGTGTTCACATATGTATGTATGTATATAATCGCTTGAATGCATTGGTAACAAAGTGGCCTAAGAAACAAGTTAAGTTGTATAATGTCTAACAACCACCACTCAATAGGCAATTTGAACTTCTTAACTTTAAACTGCAACGGTAAAGCGGTGAAACGGTTAAGGGCCGGGCAATAAGGCGAGTAACCCGTCATGGCCATAACTTCGTGATTGCTTTCTACTATGTTGCTACAAAGTGGTGGCTTGGTTGACTACATATGAGGGGCGCCCGCTATTCTAATGCGAATGTAGGCAAACATTTGGTAGCAGCACACACACACATACACGCATGCTGTCTTAAGTATTCTAAGGGTTCGTTGGCCTTTTAAAAGTTTTCCACAACAAGCATAATTTTCGCCAACTTCAGTTATACTAGATTCATATACATATACACTACAACTTCCACAATGCTGACTGTGGTTGTTGGCGCTGTTGCCACTATGAGCTTAATGCTTCACTTTATTGTTGTTGGTTTTTTGCTGATATGCTTTTGTGTTATGCTTACATATTTATATAGAAACATACATATTTACTCAGAGCGTAAGTAAAATTGTCTCGAGCATACAATTTTTTAGTGCCATCAGCATCGATTTAGTCATGTGATTACGTCATAAGTAGATGAAGTAGTGCAGTCATGTACATATGTATGTATGTATGTATGTATATATATAAATGCATATGTTTCGGAGTTTGCCACATAATAATTTGGTTTTTGGCTCGATGTCGGGTATTCCGACAAATGAGCAACTTCTTGGGGAGCAAAAAAAGCGTATAAAATTTCAGATCGATATCTCAAAAGCTGAGTTCAGAACTGGGACTAGTTCGGGCTTACAGTACATCACGTGACCTTCTGAGTGCTACAAACTTTTTGGCAAACTTAAAACGGTAGCAAAACAATTAAGGTATCATTGCTTGTATCAAACGCAAGGCAGTTGAGTCAACTGTGATTTTCATAGACATACTAAGTTTTTAAGGGGTTACATGGGTTTCTGCGAGCAAAAAACAACCTTTTTCAACAATTTTTTTTTCATATAAAAAATGGAATATTTTATTAGAATTTTCTGTTGCTACAAACGTCATTGCCACGCCATTGCCGTTGACCCCTCGGAAAAAACATGCGCCCAAGCTGGCAGGATAACTCCTTACAGGATCATCTAAAGTGAAAAAATACGTGTTTTAGTAAAAACCTTAACTTAGAACTTAATGATGAAAAAAATGAAAAAATGAAAATTTCAGTGAAAATTTCGACGATTTCCTTCATCCAAGTCTTTATGAATTGTATCTCAAATACATGAATTTAAGAATTTAATAAAAACCGATATTTTTCAACCCGTAAACCCATGTAAGACCTTAACACATTTATGCGTCACGCTTAATAGTATACAAACATACTATATGTATATTGGTAGTCGAAAAAATCTTTTCGTATCTTGTCAATAGATGTCGTTGCAGTCATATATCTCCAGTGCTACCAATAATCACATTGTGTCATACCATATAGCATTGGAAATGTGAGATTTTAAGCTTCATTTAACCAAAAAGAAAATTAAATGCGGACAAGTTGAAAAAAAGTTATAGCTTTTCAAAAATGAGTGAAAATAACGAAGAAATTCGCTATATTTTGAAATTTTTGTATAAAAAATGGAAGAATGCCACGCAAGCCATAAATGAAATTTGTGAAGTTTACGGAGACGATGCTGCATCAGTTCGTGTAGCAGAACAATGCTTCGCTCGCTTTCGTTCTTGAAATTTCGATGTGAAAAATGCACCTTAATCTGACAAAATCGATGAAATTATGAAAAAGATTGACCCGGACCGTCATATAAGCAGCCAATGGTAACAGAAGACGAAAAGTGGATCAAATACGACAATAATATGCGAAAAATATCATGTCCAAGTGTGGTAAAGCCCAACAAATGGTGACAAAGCCAGGATTGACGCCTCGAAAGGTTTTGTTTAGTGTTTGATGGGATTGGAAAGGAATCATCCACTATGAGCTGCTCCATCCTGGTCGAACGATTGATTTCACAGTTTACTGTCAACAACTGATGAGATTGCAGCAAGCAATCGAAAAAACGGCCAGAACTGATCAACAGAAAGGGCTTCGTCTTCCATCAGGACAACACTAGACTACACACATCTTTGATGACCCGTCAAAAATTGGGAGACCTTGGCTGGGAAGTTTTGTTGCCTCCATCCTATAGCCCTGACCTAGCACCATCGGACTACCATTTGTTTCGGTCAATGCAGAACTCCTTTAATGGAGCAAAGTTGGCTTCAAGAGAAGCCTGTGAAAATTACTTGTCGCAGTTTTTCGCCGAGAAAGCTGAAAAGTTTTACACTCATGGAATAATATCACTAGCGGAAAAATGGCAAAAAGTGGTTGGCCACAATCGTACATACATATAGTATTTGGTTCATTAAAGTTTATTATAAATATAAAAAAACTAAGTTGACGTTTGATTAGAAATACGAAAAGACTTTTTCGCCTACGCAGCATATTTTTTGTTTTTCAAAAATTTTAATTGGGTAATATTTATCCCGGTCTTAATGGAATCCAATGTTGATAACACACCCAGGAAATTTTTATTTCTGCCGCGCGTATTTCGCAAATAAAATTAACAAAATTATATAATTTTAACCTATGTACAATATATAAAAACATAAATGTATCATATGTGCGTACCATACTTGTATGTATGTATATTGTGTATATGATTAAATATGAAAGAATATTATTGCTTTCTACAAACACATAAATACCATTAAACGTAGATTTACATTTACATATATGAGTAAATATGAGTCGTTGTACTCGTACGACTGCCAAATGCAGAATTGCAAAATTGCATTACAATAATAAAAACAATGCAATTACGTAGTCTACTTTTTTATAGACTGTTATATACATAAATATGTATACATAGTACAGCTAGTGTCTGTCTGCTCGCAGCGTCGTTCAGATGTGACATAACTAGCACATTTAGTGCCTCCGACTACGCCCACCCATCGGCGGCTTTGGCGGAGATTATATCATGCTCGGCGCTGGATGACAGCAGCTAGTGCATTCAGAAATGTGAAACACACACAGACACAAGTGTATATCACATGCATCAGATATAGCAGATGTAAACTATATGCGTCAGCAATGCAGCAATTCAAAGCTTCGTTGCTTTTTGTGGGATTTTCCTTACAGTTCTAGGCAATGCACAACAACAAAGTATCTGAGCTTAAAACGCAATAAAAACAAGTATTTTTTATTCCAAGGAGATGGAGGGGCTGTGTTTCAGTTTTAGTAAAGAGAGTAATGAATAAAGAATGTGGAGACAATTATTAGGCCTACTATATACGATATAATCGCTGGTATAGAAGTGAACGCAATATGATAGGACTCACGGATGCTAATGCGGAACTAATTTCAAAATGACCTCTAGGGCGCGGATTTCAAGAACTATGAAAATTTGTATAGAACACGCGATTTTGAGAAAACTTTTGGTGAACAATTTGCATTTTGTTCTTTATGAGAGGGAAATACCTTTACTTACAAATTTGAGTAAGAAAATTTGTATAATGCAATTTTGTGCTTAACTCAATTGTGTAATAGGGTATCTGGTTCAGCGCCGATCCGTCAGAAATCTTGGCCATGCCACAAATAGTAGTTGCATCCGTCTTCTGAAAGTCATTACTATCTGCCTTCCTCTTCTCTCCACGGACTGTGTGGACATATTAGTAATCGTGCAAATTCAAAAACCCAAAGAGACTGACTTTTTTACATTCTTGTTAAATTCGATTGCATAACCCTTAAATTAAGCCGAATGAAAGCTTTTCTAATTAAAATCTGTTCATTTTTCTATCAAATTTCGATTAAAAATATATGTTTTACTATACATAACTATACGAGTATACTCGAAGGCATTTACTCGTTAACTATTTGATAATTGTTTGGTAATCCGAAGTTTATGGTGTGTTCATACATTAAAATGCTTCAACGACAATAAGATAAAGTAAATCTATTTTTAATGAGAAACAGAAAGCAATACCTTTCTAAAGCCAAAATGAGATACTTTTAGAAAAGCTAGATTTCTAGAATTTTAGATTTGGTAGCGGTTTCGCAGTTTTTATGCCCAGCGCCATGAACTTCGTATTTCAAGTAAGTAATATCGAGTTCTGATCCGAGGTATTATATCGATTCGACTTGACTCCAGCGGCATCATTTTGCTTGCATTAATTCTGAAATCGTTGTAAATATTTATTATCTTTGATATATTTACTTCAATAGTTGGCTTCTATTATATAGAAGCTATATAATTCTATAAAGGATTCTATTGGCTACCTTTTGTCGAGCACAAATAGGGTTATATAAATAGAGTTATAATAATATTGTTTAATTTTTATAAAAAAATGTTAAATTTAATTTTATCTGTCACCAGAGAGCATAAAAACAACAATTTTTATTGGCCAGTAATCTTTAAATATATATAATTATTCAATAAATTTGATTGAAAGCGTTAAATGTACTCGGTCACGCAAGTTGATCTTTTAGACTGCCGGCCGGCAAAATACGCATCCTACATAAATACATACTATGTATTTAATAATATATGTATATGTATATCTATATAACATACGTATGTTGGTTTGGCACACCTGTCTTCAAATGCCTGCTTTATGTTCTATATATTGTATGTACATATACATATATATGTATATCTCATATATATATGGTAAATGTATAGTCACGAAGGCGCTATATAAAAACTCGTATAATTAAAATTGAAGCATGCTATATGTATGTATGTATTTACAAATATACGCTTGTACTCACTTAATTAAAATATATATACGAACCTTAAGCTATATATTGTATGTATATTAACTCGAATAAGTTCATTAACAATAACATTGTATCGCTTGCATTCAGGTGCGAGTAGGTAGATACATGAGCATTTCGCTTTGTCAGCGTGTTTAGTAAATGATAAGCCATTAAATCTGGCGATTTATGAGCAATTGATTAAATAAAGAAGTCAAAACAATTTGTTGAGCTAATTTGTACTATAATGAGGAGATTGTATTTCTTGTGAATGAGTCTCTTTTTAATCGAATTCATTTAATATTCTATATAGTATTGTGTATATTTTTTTCATCTCATGGGATGCAACAATTTCGATGACTATAAGCATTCTATACAATGTAGAATAACACTTTTATTTGTGTTACTAAAATGCTTGAAAAATGCAGATCTCTTTTACTCTCTGCGATATACATATGTTTGTACCTATGTATGTATTTGTCACATATCACTTGTTTTAACAAATGAAAATTGGGTTTAGATTTGGATGTAATGACTGTCTTTAATTTTAAAAGTATTTCTGTTTTTGCTGTTTTATTTGATTCATTTTCAACCGAAACTCCTTGTCATCACTAATCGTTGGAGATTCATCTCAAATCAATTGCCCGATCGAAATTTTTAGTTAACAAAATGGCGGAATCAGGATTTTTTCCTGATTTTCGGGGAAAGGTCAAAAATTAATTGTTTATAAAAATTCGAAATTAAAAAAAGAATGAAACAAGACTGTATAAATTTCATTACAGAAATATACAGTCATATTGCGACTGATATCTGTACGTTGTGGGAAATTTTTGATATAACATTGTTTTGAGAAAAAGCGACTGAAAAAAATTTTACTTAATTCGAACGTTCCAGATATTTCGCCCTATATTAAGAACCCCTCGCTTTGCTTGATGAGTCATATTGCGACTATTATTTAAAAATTGTATCTTAAACTGACCCACAATTTTTGAGAGTAAAAGAAAGGCATCATAAGTAAAACCAAGTAATTTATTTATTCAATTTATTATGGTATTACCGAAGGTAACGGTTCTAACGTCCTAACCTTTCATTCAACCAAAGAAAGAAACTCCCACAATATGTAATCCCATCAACTGTTTGAATAAACGTGTACTATATTCAATTGTATTTGCCTCCTCTTGATCTTATACACATATGTACCTTATAATTAATATAACTTTTTCTTCAAATTTGTTTGTTACAAAATAATTTGTTAAATTATGAATTAAAAAAATATACTATATATACATATGTATATGGACAAAAAGTTGTAAGACTTTGTTCATAATTTTAAAATTCTTAATTTATTCTTCTAAATCTACGTTGTCCCCCTCAAAGTGATCCCCCTTGGCCTCAGTTGTTGAAGTAAATTTCTGGAATAGCCTTCAATGCGCGTAGCTATTTACGTTTAATGTCCTCAATTAACTCAAAACGATTTCCCCGGAGCGGTCATTAGAGTCTGCTGAATAGCCAGAAGTCACACGAAACTAAATCAGGTGAATAGGGTGGTTGCGGCACGATATTGGTTGAAAATTTGGCGAAAAATTCAGGAAGAATCAAAGCAATATGCGACCGTGTGTTATCGTGGTGCAAAAACAAAGAGTGGTCAGCCCATAATTCCGGTCTCTTTTTACGAATAGCTTCGTGCAAATGACGCACAACAGTCAAAGAGTATTCCTCGTTGACAGTTTGGTCGGTCGGAAGGAATTCGGAGTATACCACACCTCTATAATCGAAGTAAACTGTCATCTTAAACTTGAGTTTTGACCTGCTTTGATGTGGTTTTTTCGACGTTGACTCACATTTATCACAATATTCGGCCGATTTATCATGTGTTTCCGGATGGTAAGCATAGATCCTACTCATCGCCAGTAATAATACGTTTCATGACATCCTTGCTGTTAGAAAGCATTGTTTCACCGACATTATCATGATGTTGTTTTTCAAAAAAATTGAGTGATTTTAGAACCAATCGTGCTTTCACTTTTTTTAGGCACAAATGATCTCTCAAAATGGTTTTCGCTCATCCTTCCGAGACCCCAACGATGCCGGGAAGATATCTGACTGTTCTTTTATTGACGTTTGATCATCAGTTGATGTCGATGGCCGTCTGGACGTGGTTCGTCGGCAACGTCTTCTTGACACTCTTTCAATAAGTTTTCCAATTAAAAATACTTGCTCGCGACAAACAATTATCTCCGACTGCATTTTCCAACATTCTAAACGTTTCGGCACCAGAAGTTTGATTTTGTACACAAAATTTCATGGAACTTTTTGTGGCAGAAAGACAAGCGTACACTAATGATTATTTTGATATGATATGACAAATTTCACTGATAGTCATACCAATCTAGAAAATATTTCGAAGAATGATTCTTGAAATTTTAAATTAAAAAATCTTACTATTTCTTGCCCACAGTAGTATGAAAAAAGTTACTAATACAATTAAATTTGTGAACTTAGGTAAGCATAACATTTCGAAATAGCTACTATGTGGTCGAAATACAAACACCTCCAACATAATTAAATGTGGTCTTAAGAATAATGTTTCCTGTCCGCCTTTCCCTGCCAGATACTAAAAAAATGCTTTAAACTTAACTAGAACGGAAATATTATTGAAATCGTGTATACAATCATGTATACATACATACATATGTATGTATGAAGTGTTATGGAGTTCTATTGCATTAATATGCATGGAAAATTCATTGGGGTCAGCGGCACACAAACGGTTGCGCACTGCACTCTTTTGCTACTTCTGTCGAACAACATTTACCTGTGTGTTAACACGTTCGAAGGCAATTAAGAAATCAAATAATTCCAAAAATATACAGACATAAACGAAACTGTCAACATTTTGCCGCAACTTGGCAATAATGTTCGATTATTTTGCATACATAAACTTGAATGAGTATGCAGCCCATGGAAGTATTATTTTTTTAGTGCTTGAACTGTAGAAATATTTGAGTAGATAATAATAGTGTTTGCTTAACAAAGCGAGTGCTTTAGACTAACTTAAACCAGGAATTATTAAAAAGTATTTAGTTCTAACTTAAGTTTTGGTACCCGAATTAGTTTTAAATTAGTAAGGAAAAACTGGAACGATAGAGAAGCCCTCCGTCCAAAAGTTGTTTGATATCATGACGATATGCTTGTAACAGCTAAATATAACTATACATAACGCAGTTCTCACAGTTTATAATATGCTACATAAAACAAGGTTTTCCAATACGAGTGATATGCTTTCTTAAAAAAAAACGTTAATTGTTATGGAAATTCAATTTAATGCGAAATAGAACCGATACAATTAAGTTCTGAATATAACATCATTCAAATGGCCTCCACGACTTCTTTTGCAGGAACAAATTCGATGAACCCAATTTTCGAGTACTTTTTCCACTAAATCAAGTCGTATGTCATGAATAGCACGTTTAATATTGACATATAAATTTTGAAGATAGTCTGTTTTATTGCTAAAGACACTTGTGGCCACGCAATGACTTCAAGTAATCTCTCAAGAAGTAGTCGAATTGTAATAAATCACAACTTCTTGGAGGCCATTCAATGTTACGATTTCTTGAAATAATCGAAACTTTTCTCGCAATAATTCGGTTGTTGAAAGTGCTGTGTGTCTCGTAGCCCCATCTTGGTGGAACCAGATTTTGTCAAGATCAACTTCTTTCAATTGTGGCCACAAAAAGTTGCTTATCATGATCTATACAGCTCTCCATTTTAACGGTTTCACTTCGAAAGAAGTACGGACCGATGGTTCCACCAGACCAAAAACCATACCAAGCGTGAATGTAATGGTTGTTCCAGAATCGACAGTTTTGTCTATTAACCGCGCCACTCAGATGAAAGTGAGCTTTATCGGAGAAGATGATTTTCTTAAAAAAATTGTTATAGTTTGCAAGTATGCAAAAAAAATGTACGCTCGAAGTTTTCAACAATTCGACGAATAGCGAGCACAGGTGAACGATTATTACGATTACTTTGCTAATAAATAATTTGTAAACTTTGTTCTTGCGTATATCTTTCCATGATGAAATTGCAAACATTACAGAATACAATGAAAAATATATATGTATGTATAATGTATATACACTCGTGGCCACGCAAAGCTTAGCATTCAAAATTTTCAAGCGTTGTGCTTTTGCGGTATAAAAATTTTTTATTTAGAAATAAGTTAATGACATGTTATTTAACAAAAATATTAAAAATTAAACACAAAACACATTTAACAATGGCCAAAATCATTTGAAAGTTAGTGAGCTTTGCAAAATGATCTCGAAATGTAAGAAACTGACATGCGATGAAAAAATTATATTTTTATTTCTTTAATTTCATTTACACTATATTCGAAATTAATGTTTTATATTCTTTTTTTAATTAAAACACGAAGTTTAGTCGCGGTATTACTTAAAAACTATAAAATCGGCCACTTTTGCGTAAGTACAGAAAACCTAGTTTGTGTTTACTCATTAAACGTAATAAAATAAAAACTGTAATTATAATTAGATAATATAATGTAGTTTACTTATGCTTACTAAAAACATAAAAAACGCCAAATTGAAAAAAATTCCGAACGAAAAATACCGAAAAAAAATGTATGAAAGTATAGTGGTAAGGTTTGTGTGACCACGAGTGTACATACAGTTGCGGTCAAATTCTTAGTAGTGCTAGGCATTCATTTAGTATATGTGATCATACTTTTTTATGACAACTTTTTTGTTTGGATGCATTTCAAAATCAGTTAGCTTCAGATGTTGACATGAAAACATGCAACAACTTGTTTCGCTTGGCTTGTTGGTTTTGTTACAATTGCGGGACTTTTTATCTGCAAAGCGTTTTCGGTCAGTCAAAATCTTAGTAGTGCGTGAAAGAAGAGTTTGAAAAACTAAAATTATCTGAAATTTTTTGTGAAAATTTTAAAATAACGGTGAAATTCATGTTAATTAAAGTTTTTGGTTTTAATGACAAAAAATTTCTTTTATTCATGTCGAAATATCGAAAAATAAGAATTATACGTCTGAGAAACGTGCCCTGATTAAAAAATTGTTTTCTGAAAGCCAAACTGGTGTCGAAGTCCAAAATATTCTTAGTTGTTCACCCACAATGGTACGTAATGCTATATAATAAAAAACGTGAGAGCAAGCCAGAAATGTCAGTAAGAGAAGTCAATTCCATTGTCAGATACCCAAGCCTGAAACATGTGTTGAACAAAGACTTTGATTCGCTAAAGGAAATTTTAATTGGTCTTCGACAAAAGGGCGGAACATTTTATGGTCGGATGAATCGAAGATTGTTAAGTATGGCGAAGATTGTACCGAATACCAGCCGAAATATGCAACGAAAACGGTAAGACATAGAGATGCGAGTATCACGACTGATGATCCATATGTCGAAATACTCCAGAAAACCATGCTGCCGTATGTCAGTGAAGAAATTCCGCTTGTTTGGACGTTCCAGCAGGACAACGATCCCAAGCACACAAGCAAAGTTGCTGAAAGGTGATTTGAGGAAGCGAATGACAAGGTAATGCAATGGCCGTCACAGTCAACTGACATCAATCTTATCGAAATTTTGTGGACTGATGTCAAGGAGACAGTAGCCCGATGTAAGTCGACATGGATGACGCAACTATGGGAGGCTGTGAAGAACGCATGGTAGTCTATTTCCATCGAAAGATGCCAAAAACTCGTTGACTCAATGCCACGACGCTGTGCTGCAATACCAAAAAATAAAGGTTACACAACTAAATTCTAATTTCAAAAAAGACAATATGCAATTTGAAAAAAAGTAAACAAAAATTTTTGCTGCATTTTTGTCGAAATTTCGGGCTTAATTTGCTACACTACAAAGTTTTTGACCGCCGAAATTCCTGATAATTTTTTTTCATATATTTATAATTTATTGAAATTAGTTAAACATTGAATTTTTTTTGTCATTTGTTTTACTTACTGTTAGGGCTTTTATGGTACATTTTTTTTAACCGATATTTTATATTTTTTTAACAGTTCCTCTTCTACGGCACACTACTAAGAATTTGACCGCGGCTGTACATAAGTATGTATATCATATTATCGGTGCATAAGGGGTTAGGCAAATCTATAGTCCTCAAAAAGGCCAAATTTTGGCAATTGAGACTAGCAAAACTCCGTAACAGTTTAAAACCCCAAAAGTTTGGAACTCAAAAACTCAAGTTTCGATTCTCTAGTTTTTACTGTACCAACTTCATACAGTTCATACCACATATCGAAAAAGCTGGCGTTCTAAAAAAATTTCTTGCAGTGTCTACATTATAGCGCTTATATGGAACGAGCAGCGGTACTCATCTATACATACTACATATGTACATATATACTATAGTTCTTATTTATAAATAAAGTCGATTGCCACAAATGTCAGCCATTTAGATTTAATATGTGCTTTGCACAACTAGCTGCGAAGAGCACGGTCAGTGGTTACGGCAGTATGCCTGTAGCTTAGCGCGATTTATGGCGTGCTACAGGCACACTTCATTCACCGAGCGAAGTGGAGAGGTGCGCATAAAGCGAAAAATGGAAACAATGGTTTTTTACACCATTTCCATACTCGCACACACATAGAATCAAGTTGGTAACAAACACACAGGAAGTGCTGGAAGTTGAGTGTTTGGTTGCTGTTGAAAATCATTTAATCGCCAACACTTTGGCGGCAACACCATTTCACGACAGCGACTCTATTAGCAAGCCAGTACGTTATTCTTTTTATGAATGACTGTTAAAAATTTAAATATACTATACATACATACATACATATGTGTATAACAGTTTATATTATTATATTTTGGTTGATTCTGATCGCTAGGGGAACACCGCAGGGTGGAGTTCTCTCTCCTCTTCTATGGATCCTAGTCGTTAACGAATTGCTCAAAAAACTAGAGGATCGCGACTGTCGGGTGATTGCCTACGCAGACGATGTAGCACTTATGGTCAAAGGAAAGTTCCTTAGCACCGAGTACGAGTTGATGCAGAGATATCTCAGCGTTGTAACAAATTGGGCGGTCGGAAGTGGACTCGCCATTAACTCAAATAAAACAGAAATGGTTTTATTCAGCAGAAAATATAAGATCCCGGCGGCACCGTTGCCGCAAGTGGGAGGTATTCGCCTGAAACTGGCGGATACTTTGAAATATTTAGGGCTCATCCTGAATAAGAAGCTTTCATATCAGCCGAATATCGAGGAGAGAGCAAAAAAGGCATCTATTGCTCTATACTGCTGTAGAGGAGCTATTGGCAAAAGATGTTGCCTCTCACCGAAAGTGGTCCTCTGGCTCTATGACACCATAGTCAAGCCCATCTTGTTTTGTGGTGTCTTTATGTGGTGGAGGGCTTTAGGAAAGACCACACTTGCAAAGAAACTCGAAAGCGTTAATCAGCATGTGCGGTGCATTAAGATCCACCCCAAACCGTTAATGCAATTTTGAACATACCGCCGGTGGACATTGCCGGAAAGTGCACAGCCGCGAAGGTGGCTATCAGACTCAGAGAATCTGGATTCTTAAAGGAACGCGTATCTGGACATTCGGACATCCTCACAAGCTTTTGCCCATATACCGACGAGGGAGATATGAGTCGGAAGAAGCCGTTGAAGGAGAGGGGAAGCAAGCTTCTTCACGGATGGGTCAAAGCTTGGGGGAAGGTTGGTGGAGGGGTCTACTGTAGGGAGCTCTCTATCAACTTCTGTTTCAGACTTCCCGACTACTGCAGTGTATTCCAGGCTGAGGTTGCAGCCATCAAGGTAGCAGCAGATTTGCAAAGCTGATGAGTTAGCAACGAAGGGCACCCTAGAATCATTATCTGTAGAATGGAAACGGGTCGGTGCTCCTGTATCCGCTTGTGTTCTACTATTGGATAGATGGGCCACGCGGATGCTTGTCCAACGCTTGGCCAGCATCGGTACTTGTGCGGTCGCAAAGGCCTTTTGGCCCAGGATAGATCGCAGGAGATGTAGTAATTTCTTTGCTCTCAGTAAGGCTAACCTCTCATTAGTGGTGGGACTCTTAACAGGCCTCTGCCCTATTGGCATACATGAGGTAAGAATGGGAATCTTACCGGATGCCGACTGTAGAAGCTGTTTGGAAGAACATGCGGTAGAAACAAGTCAGCACTTCCTTCTTGACTGTCCCGCGTTTGGGAGGTCAAGACTTAGACACTTGGGGGCGCATACCTTCGGACATCCCACCGAATTTGCGGGTGTTGAAGTTAAGCGCCTTTGTAATTATGTATTGGTTACAAAGCGCTTCTCCAATCTGTAACACAGGAGTTCTTTTTCAATGGCCCGATTCATTCATCGTTTGTTAGACAGAACTCCATCGTACTTGAAATAGTTTGAGTATTAAAATAGTCCATCGTACATAAAAATGTATATACATACATACATGTATTCCATCTTGGATCTAAGTTCAGCTTAAGGGAGAGGGTATTTTCGTAGCTCGAGTAAAGGGCATTCGCGATAATATGATGGTACAACATGTCTTTCTAGCGCGCCAAAGCGATCAATTATCATTATCATTCAACGAACCCATCCATATTGTACGGGTGATAAAGAATTATTCGATTCTAGCTACACCATACCACGCGGTTATTGACTAATGTAGAGTATCCTCATTGATACGTTTGTTCGTATGCTTACAAACCCCTTTTTGCTTAAGTAACCCTCTGGCGATCTTTTCTTCTCTAGAGATATCCACGTTGGTTAGTGAAACTATCCATAATTCAAGTTCATTGCCTCTTGTACTTTTGCCAAATATGTATGTATGTATGCAAATTATGTACACAAACAACAAATACATACATACATACATTGGTTAGTATACATTAGGCGCACGACGATCGGATAATTTTTCGCGGTATTTAAGGAAAAATAAAACGTTTTTTATTCATAACTATATAGTATAACTACTTTTTGAAATTAATCTTACCACACAGAAACAAACCATTAAAAACTACACAGGAAACAAGTTTGTTTCGATGTTTACATACAAAATAGTTGTCACTTTAAAGGCTTCGACCAATTAATATGACACCTCACAAATATGAAAGCAATTAACATATGATCTTATTAGGTTAAATGCAATAAAAGGTAAAATGTTTAATCGAAAAAGTAGCAGGCATACATATTTGCTGGCCGACACGCTTCCGCTTAGCTTTGAGATTTGCGGTTGAACACGCTCCAACATACAAGGGTTGGAGATAAGTTTGTGTGGTATGAAGCTACCACTTTATTTGTTACCGTTCGTTCGATGAAACATATTCAGTAAAGCTTCTTTAAAGCCTGAACACATCTGGGCTATAACACATAGTCTATAATATATTAAATACCAAAGGTTCGTTAAAGCAATTCATTCACGGTTTCCACCATCCAAAGGTCCAAGTTATATTTTTATGCTACTGGTTGAGACTCGAAAATTATTTAAGAACTAGCTGACCCGGCAGCCGCTGTCCTGCCTTAAATTATGTGTTTTGAAATGAAAAGAAAGTTGAATTTATATTGTGTTGAAAATCATTTATTTTCGATTTTTCCAAATTTTTTCAATGTAACGAAGCTTGATAAACAATATTTTTTTGTTTCTGTTTCGGTGCGTAAATGTACAGAGAAGATGGTTTTCCAACTCGTGAGCACGAGTATGTCTGCACGCCACATATATCCGGCCGTGTGAAAAACATAGCATTTCCAAATTTATGCCACACACTTCTAGCGACTATCCTTGTGTCCTATTGATTCTCATCTCAAATGCAATTTTCACTGGAAACGGAATGCGTTGGAACTGATATGGAAAATTGTAGAACTCTTTGAAAACTGAAAAGGTTTGAACTGAAATGGCAAATCGTTGGAGCTCAGAGGAATTCGTAGAGTCAAGCATTCTGCCCCATTCTATAAGATAGCTACTACGTTACAATCAGTCGGGTTGCATTACACAGTTTCGGTGCTTGAAGATTGCGAAACATAATAACGACAGATCCAACTTTGAGACGTAAATAATGCGGTGTCATACCAAGCCTCTCCAAAGCACTTAGAAATTCCACTTGATAATTTGCGGCTTCGTCTCATTGTCAAGACGATAGATCGATTTGTATGAGCGCAAGTCTCCCGCAATTTGACTTCAAATCTTCCAGTTTAAGTCAATAACATCGGTATTTTTGGCACCTAAAATTGTGCGTGCACTCAAGAAATCGTAGTTACGATAATTTGGCCAATGTCCGAATATTCTTTATGAGTTCATCTTTCATGAATTGATAAACGGCAGATGGAATTGATATTAAACCACCGGAAGTATCAACCAGAATTGACACATTTCCAATTCTTAGCGAATACGATGTAAAATGTCTTCGACAATGTAATTTTTGTTCGTATACCATAATTGAAGCGGATTTGAAGGTTGATATGTCGAAATGATCTTCCCGAAAAGTGTGCGAACTTCATTTGCACCGCATCGTACATATTTTGCTGGCTTAAAGTTGAAATGCGTATATTATCCAATAGGAACTGAAGGTCGTTTTTCCGGTGGATTGTGTAAATTCATCGAAATGCATTATTTGAGAACACACCTGGATGTCAATCTACTGGTTGGCCTTCCTTTCTGCGTAATTTTGTTGCTGGCGGTGTTTCCACTGGCTGCACTATATTCTCTGGGTTGAAGTACACTCTTTGGCCATTCTCCAAATTAAGTGCGAGACGCACAACAGTCGGAAAACGTTCATGAATTGCAAAAGTAAATATCCTACAAAGCGCTTTATTGCAGTTCGACCGTATCGTTCAAGACCAATAGCCGCCATGTTGCATCCTTTGGTGACTTACTTGCAAACATATTTGATCGATTTCACCAAACTACAATATCAAACATTGACATGAGATTTGAATGTGAATTAGACAACAGTGGCGAATATAGTATGATCCATATGTTGTCAACTTCGATATTCACTACTCTGAGTTGTATGGTCGTCTGATGAGCTACGACGATAGAGTGGATATCCATCATTTCCAGTTTACGATTCCGAAAGAAGAGCAAGTGGATGGTGTTTCGTGCATTTATTGTTAGACATACAAACCGAAGTGGGATTGTGGTGTCCGCAAGGTCCATGAACCATATTGGTTTTCATCACTTCGTTTAATACTGGATCTTTCTCTGCATCAGGAATTTCCGCAGAAATGATTTCATCAATTTGTTCTGGTAGAACCACTATCCACCATCCAAAGAAGAACATCGTAACTGTTGTTTGAAAAGTCGTGCTGTGACAATCGCTTACTGATTGACCCCGATCCATAATTCCACACGTACATATGTCATCGCATCCTGGGAGTACTCGTTCATATGCCTTGGCGTTGATGGCAAAAAGAACACCGACCGATATTAGCGGGACCTCTTCGTGGCTTCGTAACAAATTTCAATCTGTAATTGATCACTTCGTTTGAAACACACATAAAGTTTTCACTGAATAATTTTCAAAATTTTTTTTTTAAATAGCCGGAATAAAAGAGCAAGAGACCGAAATTGAACGATTCAAATAATTTACAAATCAAAATATTGAAAAACAAAAGAAAAAGAATTGTATGAAAAAAGTCAATTTTTGGAAATTTCCAATTTTTCGACTTTTTCTTATGAAAAGTTTTTTTATTCTTCTCGAGCCTTCTAACAAACAGATCCACAGCATATGAAAATACAAAATTTCATGGGAAGATTGGTTTTCCGGCAACTTCTCAGTTGCTTAGCACATAACGGTTGTTAACAAACAAACATTCATTTTTACTTACACACAAATGTACATATGTATGTATATACAAAATAAAACGTTTGTATGGGAAAAAGAAAAGGACTGTTTTTAGGCGTTTTCCGGCAACTTACGTAATTTTTTGTACATAAGAACCTTCTCCTAATAATAACAAATACAATAAAAACATAATTAGTGAAATCGGTCCAGCCATTCACGCGTGATGCCGTGACAACGGAAAACGGGTTTCATTTTTATTTATGTACATATGTATATAGATTAAATAATTTGGAGACTTCGAAGTACTAATAAAAAATTATTTGTTCAAAAAATAATTTTCTGGCGAAAAGAAAAAGTACTTTCAGGTTAAAATAGTAAATGTGAACAGAGCATTCTCCTCCGATCGTTCATGATGTCTCGAAGTAATGTATTCTTTATTTCAAAATTACGGCATGAAAACTATCATAGAATCTACTATAGTATCTTGTCTGATACTCGAAGTGAAATAGTATGATACCCTTATTCACTATACATATGCAAACAATTCTAGTCGGTTAACTCTGTTCTTACGAAATGCGGCGTTAGATAATTTATCATTTATTGCCATAACAAGTTTTATTTTTACTTAATGAATACTTAAGCTACTCGTACCATTTCTCAGCCAATCCTATTCAATCAGAATTTGTTGTGGTCTTTTGAACCACAAAATCGATTTTTAGGGTTGATTGCATATCTGGACTCGCCGCAAACTGCCAAAACTGCAGTGCTACGCTGTCTTTTTACCCATCCTTCAAGAAAACTGCGTCATTGCTCCTTCAAAGGAGATAATGGCTTATATCAGTGACTGCACGTGTCGGCATCTGGGCAAAGTGTCGCGTGTTGTCAGCGTGGCTCTCGGCCGGCTGCCAACTTCAGTGTAACGTGTAGATAGTCATGCCGTATTGCAAGGGTGTTTTCACTTCGAAAGTGTGGTCATAATGGACGGCGCATATAACAGCTCGCCAAGAGAGTGCGGAAACACATTAAGCTTGTTCAGATTTTTATGTCCTTGCAATGAGTCATACACACCCCAAAAACTGGCACGTTGCTCCTTGCAATGCAGACGCATCAGCATATATGTATACTATACATACTTACATACTTATGTATGTATGCACACACATTTACATATATGCAAGTAGATCCCCAACTCTTTGGCAGTGACGCCATCAGCTGATGATTATGTTCTGTCTAGGCTGGCGCTAGACATCTCCGGTGGTTGATTTGTTACTAGTAAAAACGTTTATATACTCGCATGTATAAATGGGCGTAGACCTGCTTGGCACTCTATATTTACACATATTTACATATAATATGGTATAAGTGAGTGTTGTGACTCACCTGCGCCGCTGACCTGACCTCTGTGTAGCGACGCGTCTTGCAACGTAGCGAACCGCAGGCTTATTACACATACATACATGTATACGAGGTGCCCTTAGGCGTACTTAACTTAACAGTAAAAGTTTTGCGGTTAAATTGCATATATGCATACATATGTACATATGCATATATACATATCTAAACTCACATATAAGTACATAGGTGCAAGCATATTGGGTAATTTTGTACCCAAGAGACCTGTGAGTTGTTGCAATGTTTGCCTTGTTATAATGTAAGCGATTCTCAGTGTTTTATTAACACTTTTACTATCGTACAATGTATAATATTTAGTCAATGCAAATATTTATTTTTTGAATGCATACATATGTATCTACAATGTGGATGGCAAATGGACATACAAACATACATATTTATTTACTTATTCTGTTTTTGTTTATAAACACTTTTATTTAACGCTAATCAGCACACATGGTGATAACGGTTATCTTTATGCTCATTTCCTCATAAGTACATTTAAGTGTTTTGCTAATTATAACTGTAAAATAATTATTATTTTAGTACAAACATAAAAAGTATTTATGTGTCCTATCACGCTAGACCACAAGCGTCAAGCCCAAACCAAACGATCCAAATCGATATTTTGGGAAGCTTTTTGCAGAACAAAGGTTTTCTGCGTTTTTTTATAAAAGTGGGCGTGATCCCGTCCTCTAATAGGCTTAATGAGCATATTCACAAACCACTTCAGCTATTTCAACTTGAGAGGATCTGGTTCCAACAATTTTTTAATTACTGTGATGGGTGAAATTAGATAACCACGCCCACTATAAAATAGTTCGACAATAGGCATGGCACCACCCATCTTTGGGTGAAAACCTACTTACATATATCTCAGGAACTAATTGACCAATTTCAACCAAATTGTGTGCTTAACATTAATTGGCTTTTTTGTGTTATATTGTGGAAATGCGTGAAATCTGAATACAACCACGCCTGCTTCCAATATATAAAAATTTTTACATCCGAGTGATTATTTCACTTTACAGTATATAAAATGAGAACCAAAGGCGTTATCGAAATCAACTTTTTAGAAAAAGTGTATTCAGGGCATGCGATCTCACGTCCTTAAATAGTCAAAATTGGACTATAACTTTTAAAGTAACCAGATACCGAATATCTGAGCAACAGTGCCTGACGTTTTACCGAAAATATCGGTCAATCTGTAAGGTACCGTAATGAAAGCCATGTTTTTCGGAAAATAATATCGTGTCGTTAAAAATGGATAATATCGGTTCAATGCTTTCCTTATCCTCATATATGAACCTAATAGAAAGATCAACTTCCTTTATACCGTATATAACTAACTCAAGATTTAAATTTGCCATTTGATTGTAAAGAATTATACATAAGTATATACTTAGAATAGGCAGAAAAAATCTGCATGTTAATCGGATCATTTGTCTTCGAGTTATCACGGTAGCAAATTGGAAAAATGTTGTATAGAGAAAAACGTGTTTAAAAATAAAATGGTGGAGAGGATTGAACCGTAGTGGCCACCCTTTAAATAGCTGTAATTCAAAAACTTTCGAGATATTGTTTTATTTTTTTCAACATTTCACACAAGGTGTGCCCTTCAAATATCCAATTTTACACAAACATATTCCCGCAGATGCGGCTTGAATCATTATCATCGTTCCTACCCAGTGAAACATCGACAGATCAGGCGAGATGATAAACTCTTTCACAACCCTGGTAATGTTGATAAAAATTAAAAAAAAAAAACAATCCTTAAAAGTTATATGTACATCAGCGTCACTCCTCCATCAAATGGAATTAAACTTCTCAGAAATGACGAAGAACGCGTTATCGGAACTGAAAATAGTGACCGCTATCTGAATTATAGTAGTACTGCATGCTGATTCAAAATATGAGAGTTAGGAAATGTCGTTTACTTCTTTGTTTACTCAGATTTTCAATTTGTTAGTTTTATCGGTTAAACAAATAAAGATAATCACAATATAATTATTCGAATTGTTGACGGATTTTATAAGACTATTTTTCACGCGGAATTACACTGAAAGAAAGAAGAAATTACACTGTAAGAAACGAAAAGCTTTTTAAATTTTAATGGGAACAGAGAACTACGACAACGACTATATCGTCACCTGAAATGCAAAATAACGTATCATCAAAAAATTCGAAATTGAATGTCTAATTGATTACGCTTCACTACTTCAAATTACATACATAATATTACTTATGGTCAACATTTTCTGGTTCTCCGATCAAATATAAACTAGTTTTAATCAATATTAAAATTTTCTTTCACTCATGTTCCATTTTATTTCGTGTTTCATTCATGCCACTGTAAATTTCCGAAAATGTTGTTACGTTATTTTGCATTTCAGGTGACGATATGTATGTATGTACTACATACATACATAAGTATGTATTAAAATTTGCAATATATACATATACACATATAAGATATCGGTAATCGCAAACATTTCGCATTGCCGAAAATAAAAACAGCTTTACGTAGATTACTTATGTTCGTACATAATTTATAACATACTTATGTACTATCTTTAAAAACTTATATGTAACTACATAGATGCGATAAGTAATCTGCTTTTAATTAGTAGATTTTTTTTTGGGTGACATTTCACATTTGAATGATGTATACAATTCTAATACCGATAAGACAAAGCTATTAATTTTTCATGCATTCGCATGTACATAAGTATGTAAGTACATACATATGTATGTATTATTTTTTATTTATTTATGCTCTTGCAACATGTTGCTACAGAGTATAATAGTTTTGTTCATCTAACGGTTATATGTATCTCCTAAAATTAATCGAGATAGATATAGGGTTATACATACATATATAATTTATAAGAATGACGAGATGAGTTGTAATCCGTATGACTGTTTGTCTGTCCGTCCGTCCATCCGTACAAGCTGTAACTTGAGTAAAAATTTATATTTCGTGTCCGGCCCTCTAATAAGTTTAAGCCCTCTTAAACCACTTAAGCTAGAACAACCAAATTCGCTTAGCGCAAATACTATAAGAACTCCAACCGAGATTCATTCACTTTCTCAGATAACGTTACTGTTAAAAACTACTAAGCTAAAAGCGCGATAAATCAATAACTGAATACGCAAGAGGCATTTAATTTTACCCCCGAGATGGTATGAGAGAGCTTTAAAGGAGCCGTGGTCAAAACTGAACAATAGGCGTGGCACCCCTCACTTTTAGGTGAAATCACAAATCTTGAGACCCGCCCGACCGTTTTCAACCAGATATAAAAGGTGCCTTTTCTGTGACAATTTATGTTTTATTGTGAAAATGGGCGAAATCGGACTACAGCCACGTCTACATATATAACACAATTTCATCTAATTCTTTCCTTTCGAGTGTACAAATCAAAAAGCAATTAATAATAGGGAATAAACGAGTTCTGTGTTAGAGTATGCCACCTTATGGATATAGAAGATATTAGTCAATGTGTCAGATTTATAATTGAAATTCAGAAAGCATTCTTTCCTGATAGTAGTATGACTGTGTACTAGAAATGGTTTGAATCGGATCAATACTTCCTTTAGCCCCCGAACTTCCGGGAGACACTATACCGTATATATCGGCCAATATGTGAGTTATCTTAATACAATAAGATTGAGAGAGCGTGTTTTTTATATTTGTGCTTAGAATATAAAATCGGGTGAACTAACAGGCCTTATGTACCTGAAGGTACTTCCCAGGCTTTAATCTTTTCAAGTTGCATGTGTATGAAATGCTCAATTATACCTTCCTTCTTTTATATACATATGTATATGTATTAAAAAATTTATATTTTCAATACAGATTGATACTTAGTTAAGAGAAATCAACTATTTACAAATTACTTCACAACTGGGATCATAGGTCCAACTAATGTACCGACTGTTAATTGTTATTTCCAATAGTAGTAAAACAATCCAGTGATAACATAAGTATAACTTCTCGAAGATAATTACAGGTCTGAGAGAAATATTTGACAGCTCCTTCAGGTTTTCCATAATTATTTCCTATATGGTACATTTCGTGCCGAATTTCAAAGTGTTTCAAACCAGCCTCAGATAGAATAATGCGTAGATCCTTATGAAACAAATTTAGTAGTTTCAAGAAATTACCCTTAAGACAGATACATTTTTGTTTCACAAAATCTGAGTATATATAATCAGCCTAGCTTTTGGGGTGTGTTCCACTCTACACCCGTCTTAATCATTAGTAATTCAAGGTTTGGACTTTGTCAACATATGGTATGATGATGTTTTTATAGAGCCCATAGTATAGATTTTTCTACCCTTTCCTAATATGTACCATCATATAGCGTCTATATATTTTAAAACTCTTTGTCCCGAGATATTATAAAATTATATGCACTTAGAACTCAATTGAATTTTTCTTTTGAATTTCAGATAAATTTCCAAAAACATGGCGACAAGTCCAAAACCCGTCAAGAAGGTGCCCATCCACCTTCAGGTAAGTCTTTGAATATGCCAAAAGCCTTTCTAAACTTAATCACATTTTCAATATTTCAACGAACCAGAGCTCCCAGAACCGCGTCTATATCAAGAATGGACACATCGTCAACCACGACAAGTCATTTAAGGCCGATATTTACATTGAGGATGGCATAATTAAGTAATTATTCATTTGAAATTAAGAAGCTGTTAGAAAATATCTTAATTATAATTATTAATAATTATTAATTCTTTCCCATGCTAGATTTGTTGGATCCGCATCCGATATCGTTGTGCCCGGCGGCGTACGCATTGTGGATGCTGCAAACAAATTGGTGCTGCCCGGTGGCATTGATCCACACACTCACATGCAGCTGAAATTCGGCGGTTGCGTCGCTGTAGACGATTTCTATCATGGCACCAAAGCGGCCGTAGCTGGCGGCACCACCACTATCAGTGAGTATCAATGTTATGAACTTTGGCACCGCTAAAAATTGTGAGTTCCGAAAACTTTTCATATAACTAACGATTTTCACTTCACAGTCGATTTCGTGCTGCCCGACAAGGGTGAATCGCTCGTTGAAGCCTACGACAAATGGCGTGCTTGGGCTGATCCCAAGGTCTGCTGTGATTATGCGCTCCATGTGGGCATCACTTGGTGGTCGAAATCTGTGTCTGAAGAAATGAAAATCATGTGCGAAGAGCTGGGCGTCAATTCTTTCAAAATGTTCATGGCTTACAAGGGTCTGTATCAGTTGAATGATTCGGAGCTTTTGGAGGCTTTCGAGCGCATACGAGCGTTAAATGGTGTTGCACAGGTATTTTTAATGGGTTATCCTGTGGGAGTTGCACTAAATTTGTATGCTTTTGAATGAAAGGTGCATGCTGAGAATGGCGATATTATTGCTAAGAATGTGCAGAAATTACTGGCTGCTGGCGTTACTGGTCCAGAGGGTCATGAGCTCTCGCGGCAGGAAGAAGTAGAGGCTGAGGCAGTCAACCGAGCCTGTATACTGGCACATCAGGTATTTTAAAATTTTGAGTTGTGTACCGAAGTATCACATATACACGTGTACAGACATAAATTAAGTAAAATATTTTTAAAATTGGTTAGCGCACTGTATTATTTTTTGTTAAACATATTTTAATTTAATTTATCCAAATTGTGTCAAAACGTAACGTAACATAACCTTACATATACGAACAAATATTTTGCATTCTATTAAAATAATGTTAGCGCAAGAAAAGACTTAATCAAAATTCTCTCAAAATTTATTTGCACAAAATATTTTCATAAACAATACACTTTTTAACTAAAATTATAAGCAAGCAAGAGCTAAGTTTGATTGGAACCGTGAATACTACTTAGAGCCAAAAATAGTAAGACTTTCTTCTTAATTTGAAAATTCTTAATTTATTCTTCAAAATCTATGTCGTCCTTCTCAGAGTAATCCCCATAGGCCCCAATACACTTGTGCCAACGCTTTTTCCAATTCTCGAAACAGTTGTTAAAGTCAATTTCCGGAATAGCTTTCAATGTTCGTAGTGATTCACTTTTAATATCTTCAATTCACTCAAAACGGTTTCCTCGGAGTGGTCGTTAGAGTGTGTCGAATAGCCAGAAGTCACACGAAACGGCGCGGATACTCACAAATACGAGTACTCACGAAGAATCAAAGCATTATGCGACGGTGCATTATCGTAGTGCAAAAACAGAGAGTTGTCGACACATATTTTAGGCCCCTTTTTACGAAAGCAAATGACGCATAACACTCAAAAAGTATTTCTCTGTCAACAAGGCCGGTCGGAAGGAATTCGGAGTGCCCCACACCTCGATAATCGAAAAAAACTGTCAACAAAACCTTGATTTTTGACTTGCTTTGACATGGTTCTTTCGCCTTCGACTCATCTTTGCCACGATATTCGGCCGATTGACCGATCTGTTTCCGAGTCGTAAGCATAGATCCAAGGCTCATTGCTCGTAATAAAACGTTTCGTGTAGTCGAAAAGCATTGTTTCACAGACGTTTTTTGAGAAAATTTAGTGATTTTGGAACCAATCGTGGTTTAACTTTTCTTTGGCCCAAATAGTCTTTCAAAATGGTTTTCACTGATCCTTTCGATATTGCAGCGATGGAAGTAAGATCTCTGACTGTTAATCGTCGATTCGCACGCACCAATTCCCTTATGTTATTGACGTGTCGATCATCAGTTGTTGTTGATGGCCGCTCTGGACGTGGTTTGTCGTCAAAGAGTTATCTGTCCTCTTTGAATAACTTATAACAATCAAAAGTACTTGGTCGCGACAAACTATTATCACTGAAGGCCTTTGGCCATTTGGCACAAATTTCACTGACAGTCATACCCACCTAGCAAAAATATTTTGAAGAATAAGTTTTCGCGCGAAATTTAAATTAAAAAGTCTTACTACGCCACAGTAGTATTTCATCTAGCTACAGAGTAAGGTTATTATATGTGAGAATTTCACTTCAGTTAATCGGTTTTCATCAGAATACAGAAATAAAATATTTAACTTAACCTCAACCAACATCACGGGGTTTATATCACGATTAATCTTAGCAAGGGGTAATACAGTAACATGATAGCACATAACGCATTATTTGGCTTTAGGAAGCTAAATTTCGGTCAAATCGTAAAAACCTGAACCTTCTCATTAGATATTACTTGTAACTGGTCACTTAAAATGGTTCGAAACGATGAGTTCATGACGTCTTGAACGCAAAGAAAGAGTTCTTGTTTAAGTTTCACAGTTTGTTTAGATTATAGACGAGTAAAATTTTTGCCAGAGCTGGTTTTAATAATTTATTTTCTGATTTGCCGTCTTAATACTCGGATGATTTAGAACGAAGAATTATTAAAATTTCAAAACAATTTGTATTTGCTAGAGCGAAGAAAACACTAGAGAGATTTAAGAAGATTTGCCGTTAAAAATCTTTTGGAAAAAGTTTACCATTACTCTAAAAATGTTATTAAATTAAATAAATGATAAAATTTAATATTCAAATATAATTAATAAATTGCTAAAACAAATAATTTATTTCAGTACGGGCACCAAGAAAATTATTTTGGAAAGAGTTGCCACCAGTTTGAAAATTTGTTTTGAAATGAAATTGACAAAAATCAATATTGGAATATTAGCGCAAAAAGCAAATTTATTTGAGAAGTTTTTAGTGTTTAAAGAAATGGTGAGGTCAGTAGTATTTATTTATTCATAGGTTGTTGTAGCGGCAAAAAACATTCTCAAATACGCAATTGATTGATATTCTCAAGAATACATATTTAAATTGTTATTATTATTAGAAAAATAATACTTTATTAAGTATTTTCCGTTGTAAAGCATTATTATAACTTTTTAGCATGGTGTCGATGATGTAAAAAATCAGTTCCACTCACACTTAGCGCTTCCTTTACTCTGCGTTGATAGTTTCTAAGCACAATATGCACACTCGCATTTACATATATGTAAAAAGTTGTTTATTTTTATTTATTTTTTTTTTTTAATTTTTAAATTTTAAAATTGAAATTTTTTCTTTTTTTAATTTCATTTTGTACATATGTATACATTAATAAATGTACATAAATATATACCACCAAATACCCAATGCCCTTTCAACACACCTCACAAACTCACCAACTCAATGGTTCCTTGCCACGCTACTCCCTCCACTCCAACCACCACACCCACAAAACACACGAATTACCACCGAAAAAGGTCGATTGTCCGTTATACGTAGTGCATGTAATGAGTAAATCGGCGGGCATTGAGGTGGCGCGTGCGCGCAGACGCTACAAAAATACCGTCATCTATGGCGAAACCTTGGCTGCGGCGCTCGGCACCGATGGCACCAACTACTGGCACGAATGTTTCCAACATGCAGCGGGTCACGTGCTCAGTCCACCACTACGTCCCGATCCAACGACGCCCGCCTTTATGATGAACCTATTGGCGAAGTAAGTTTCACGAAGGGTGAACCTGAAGCAGGTTAATTGCTTCACACATAACATTCGGCTAATATACTTATGTATGTATCGGGTGATTTTTTAAGAGCTTGATAACTTTTTTTAAAAAAAAAACGCATAAAATTTGCAAAATCTCATCGGTTCTTTAATTGCTTCATGACATAACATTCGGCTTCGGAATATACCATTATGTATGTATATAGCCCGATACCAAAGCTGGATGTACTAATGTTCGACTTGACGTAGCCCCACAAAAAATAGTCTAAAGGCGTTAAATCGCATGATTTGGTGGCCAACTTACGGGTCCATTTCTTGAGATGTTTTCTCCGAATTGGCCATAGAATCGCGAGCTGTGTGGCATGTAGCGCCATCTCGTTGAAACCACATGTCAACCAAGTGCCCTTCTTCCATTTTTGGCAACAAAAAGTTTGTTAGCATCGAACGATAGCGATCGCCATTCACCGTAACGTTGCGTCCAACAGCATCTTTGAAAAATACGGTCCAATGATTCCACCAGCGTACATAGTGCATTTTTCGGGATGCATGGGCAGTTCTTGAACGGCTTCTGGTTGCTCTTCACCCCAAATGCGGCAATTTTGCTTATTTACGTAGCCATTCAACCAGAAATGAGCCTCATCGCTGAACAAAAAAACACATTTCGAACCGAACACTGATTTTGGTAATAAAATTCAATGATTTGCAAGCGTTGCTCGTTAGTAAGTCTATTCATGATGAAATGTCAAAGCATACTGGGCATGAAAATCCTAACCTCAAAAAAATCACCCGATATATGCATACTTATGTACTAATGTTCGAGGAAATAATTTGGCATTGGATTGTTTAACTGGAATTTTAGTGTTGCTCGCAAATGCACCAACTAATTTCTACATTGCATGTAGTCATTACATATGTACATACATACACACATAATCTAACCCATTTGTCATGCCGATGGATAAAGTCACATGCATACATAATATACATACATACATATGTACACATAAACACTTTTGTAAAACGGTTTAATGTTCTCATTGCCTAATTAACTTTAATTACACAAATACCGTTATCCTCGTATGTGTATTTACTATTTGTTGTAATTTTGCTAATTACTTTGTTTGTTTGTCTTCTTTTTACTGTTTTTTGTCTATTTCGTGTACTATTTCTCACACTCATACCAACTCACACACACACATGCTTACAACCCGTTAATATTAACACATTAATGTTAATAAATCGCATTTGAATGTTGGATAACGGATCAGATGAAGACACCGCTCTATGTGACTCGCATCACTTCGAAATCGTCGGCTGAAATTATTGGTCGCGCCCGTCGCAGCGGCTACGTTGTGTTCGGCGAAACTTTGGCCGGTTCAATTGGGCGCTCAATGAATGGCGTTCGTCAGCAGGAGCGTTTGTATTACATAACAAGTCCACCAATACGCGAATCGGCCGAAACGCCAAGGCAATTGATGAAATCGCTGGCGTAGTAAGTATCTCAGCACAAAACATACATACATACACACAGGGAGGCGGATGCAAGAGTAAATGACTCAGAGTAGATAATTTTCTTATTCGTGGTTTTCGGGTATAATTATATTCATAAGTACTTAATAGATGTGTCATCTGCACAAATCGAAATGTCTGCTGTCGAATCGTCAATTTCGGTAGAAGTGATGAAAATGATTTTAAATAATTATTTAGTGGGAAGAAATTGTACACCCAAACAAAATTAATTTGTAAATACATGTTACGTCTCATTACATTTTCAACCCGGAAGGGGAGTAATAAGTTCGCTATGAAGATTGTAACACCCAGAAGGATACGTCGGAGACCGCATAAAGTATATGTACATACATACATATGTATGTACTTATATACATATAAATGTTCAGCATGACGAGCTGCGTCGATTTAGTCATGTGCGTATGTCTGTCTGTGTATAAGCAAACTAGCTCCTCTGTTTTTGAGATATACATACATAAGTAGATCTGAAATCATCAGGTGTCGAAAAATGGTGACCTATTAGTATATCTTTTTCTTACGGTAATTCGGTGCCATGTTAGGAGTATACGGTGGATGACTCATCAAATTGATGTTTTGAGTGCGCAAAAATGCAATTGTTTCAGTCGATGTTTGAAAGCTCGCATTATCGTGGTGAAGAGTGATCCGATTTTGGCGGAATTTCTTGAAAGACAACTGGCAAGCAAATGACTGAAAACATACACAGATTTTGTTGTTCTGCATTGCTCTAGCGGTATGGTTGCAATATGTCAAGTTGTTTCAAAAAAAGCCACTCTTTGCTAGGAAGTATTTCGTGCGCAAACAACTTTTGTTGGATGCGGCTCATCTTGAATCACACTTACAGTCCACTGTACTTTACTTTCGGGCTCATAGTGCAAATCCACGATTCTATCGCATTTGGTAAACATTTTCCTCGACTAATCGACAAGAGCCTTGTTTTGATCGATCGACAAATTGTATGGGATCCAAGGTGAACCAAATATTTTACATCCCACTAATGTCCATAGTTGTCTTAATCACACTGTAGGTCACATAACGAACTTGCAATATCAGTTTGAGCACAGCATCAATAGGTCCGGAACTACAACTTATTTTTGCGATCTTCCCTAAAATACGACTCGATAATTCACTACACGATCGATAAACCCGTGTCCTTGATGGAGCTTCATGGTGCAAAAATTTAATTAATTTACGCCGAAATTCAATTCCATTTTTTGATCGAAAAAGAATATTTAAAGTAACTGTAAAAACACAAATAGCGCTAGTATACCAAATCAAATATGTCAAACTCTATGATAAAATTATGAGTTTCCAGATTGCAACAATCGTGTTTCCAAATCGCGAAATATAAAAGGCAGTCTACGTATGTGCAGTAATAAAATCGAACCGTACTATCGGATGTTTTGTTAAGTGCTCAACTTCATAATTTACTATATACAAGTATAACTTCTAACCAACTTTTGTGATTCTAAATGCATTTAGGCCTGCTGTAAGAACGACTGGTAGTTCAGGATTTTTTAAATATAAGTTATTGATAATTCTTTTCGATTCCAGTAGAGTATTAAAGCTGTGAACATTATTTAAACTCACTGAAGATCGGCTGATTTGATATCATACTATTAGTCCCTGTTTTTCTTATAATCTCTCGAGGAATTATGCCCCACCTCATGCATAGCACTAATAATAAAACTTAAGACACTGAACGCAGACAACATTAATCCACCATGTCTCTATGTTTTCTCAGCGTGCGCGAGGGTAAGGCTAAACCTCTGAACGCTATTCCCTCCCATTTAACGGCTTTCTGTGTTTATTAACTAAATAACAATGAGTGACAAAGAGAATATTATCTGTCAAATTAAAATGCATTTTCCAATTCTGCTCAACAGCGATGATCTGCAGACAACCGGCAGCGACAATTGCACCTTCAACAAGGAGCACAAGGAGTTAGGCAAAGGCAACTTCACCAAAATACCGAACGGTGTCAACGGCGTCGAGGATCGCATGTCTGTTGTTTGGGAGAAAGGTGTGCATGCTGGCCTATTGGATCCCTGCCGCTTCGTTGCCGTCACCAGCACCAATGCCGCCAAAATATTCAATCTTTATCCACAAAAAGGACGCATCGCCGTGGGCTCGGATGCTGACATTGTCATTTGGAATCCAAATGCTACACGCACCATTTCCAAGGAGACGCATCATCATGCATGCGATTTCAACATTTTCGAGGGCATGGTATGCCATGGTGTGCCCGAAATGGTTTTGGTGCGCGGACGCATTTGCGTCGAAGACGGCAGCGTACGCGTCGCCGAAGGTTATGGGCGTTTCGTTAATACACCAACACGTCCGCCATATCTCTACGATGTGTTGGAGGGTAAGATTGCAGCCAACGAAGAGCACAATGGCGAAGAGCATGAAGAGCAATTGAATAACGGTTTGAAGAAATTGGATTTGGGCGCTTTGGAAATCGAAATACCGTATCAGGAGCCCATCTCACGCACATTGCTCTCCATGCCGGGTGCTGGCGGTTCCGTAGCCAGTACACCATCGGGCCGTGGACGCGTCGAAGGTACACGTAACATGCAAGAATCAACGTTTTCCGTTAGCGGTAAGCAATCAGGCTTAGTTAATTCAAATGGTGAATGATTTGTGTTGAGAGCTGTATTTATTATTCGTTTACATCTTTTTTTCTATCTCCTTACAGAGGAGCTGGATAAATCTGGCAATCGCTCGTGTATTCGTGTCAGGAATCCACCAGGCGGCAAGTCTTCGGGTTTCTGGTAAATCAATGCAACCATGCGCAGTCATCACACACCGGCACCAAATCGCACAATTCGATACATCCATACATACAGACATACTTACAAACATAGTTAAGTAACTGTAAGAGATTTGCGAAATGGCTAAATGCCTACATACATACTTATATACAGATATGTATGTATATATTGTTTTTGTTTGTAAGCAGAATGTGGTTTATTGCAACAACATAACACACACACACACATACTTACACATATAAAAATCGCAAAAGACGTGTTCCCAAAATTACATCAATCAAAAGTGTGAATGGAGAAGCTACCAAACCAAATCTACCAAATCTTTGTACTACGCATAAAACATGAACGAATAGCAAATGAAGTTTATAAATATCTAAATTTAATTATACAACAGTTAATTCATATAATCATGCATACCTACATACATATGCAAATGTAAATGTATGCGCTATGTATGTGGACTTGTACAAGTATATATGTAACCGCATCAGCGTAAACTAAATAGTGAATATTATTAAATATAATTGTAATATCTGCTTATTGTGCAATCATATTTCATGTGTTAGCTTAAATTTATAATTATTGTTTTTGTTTTTTTTTCAACTATAATATATTTATATATTTGTTTTTGTACCTTTAACATACATACATACATATATAAATTGTGATTAAACACACAAGTGAATTTAAAATTAATTTTGCCTTTACACGCCTTTCTTCATTAAACGCACGAGCCAAAACCACCCGTCTCCTCCCCATCGTGAGTAGCTATGTACATACATACAGAGAACGGGTCTTGGCGACGCGTGTCCCCCACATATTTTCCTAAGTGACTTATAAACATAAATATGTAGATGCACTTTTCTCCTTCCGTTGGACACATTTACAAGCAAATATACTTACAAAATGAGGAAGCGATTATTTGTAGATCGTTCACTTGCATGATTAGCGTAAATTTGTAAGACGATTTCTACCTAATTTTTATTCATATTGAAATAATAATAATAATTATAATATAAAATACAAATTAACATTTAATAAAACATCAACGTTGTATGCTAAAATTCATTGTTGTTTTTTCTCTAAACAGGAAACGCCATACAAGGTGAGTAAATAGAAAGAGTATAGATACTGATTGTTGCATTGAAGTAGTGCAAAGATCCATGGTCCTCAATAATTGTTTGCTTCGTATCATAATAAAGTGGTTTGAACCCGTAAATTAGAAGTATTTAGAAGTATCAAAAGCTGATACAGAACTGGTTTCAGTGAGAAATGTTGATCGCGTCGACGTTTCCACGCATTCAAGGATGAGATCTTTCACGAAACATCAAAAAGACTATCGTTGTGGTCTAAAGCTTTTTATACTCTCGCAACAATGTTGCTAAGGAGAGTATTATAGTTTTGTTCACATAACGGTTGTTTGTAAGTCCTAAAACTAAAAGAGTCAGATATAGGGTTATATATACCAAAGTGATCAGGGTGACGAGTAGAGTCGAAATCCGGATGTCTGTCTGTCCGTCCGTTCGTCTGTCCGTCCGCCCGTGCAAGCTGTAACTTGAGTAAAAATTGAGATATCATGATGAAACTTGGTACACGTATTCCTTGGCTCCATAAGAAGGTTAAGTTCGAAGATGGGCAAAATCGGCCATTTGCCACGCCCACAAAATGGCGGAAACCGAAAACCTATAAAGTGTCATAACTAAGCCATAAATAAAGATATTAAAGTGAAATTTGGCACAAGGGATCGCATTAGGGAGGGGCATATTTGGACGTAATTTTTTTGGAAAAGTGGGCGTGGCCCCGCCCCCTACTAAGTTTTTTGCACGTATCTCGGAATTCCATACACAGTTCAAAAATGGAAGAAATCGGATAATAACCTCGCCCACCTCCCATACAAAGGTTATGTTGAAAATCACTAAAAGTGCGTTAACGGACTAACAAAAAACGTCAGAAACACTAAATTTTACAGAAGAAATTGCAGAAGGAAGCTGCACCCAGGCTTTTTTTAAAAATTGAAAATGGGCGTGACCTCGCCCACTTGTGGACCAAAAACCATATCTCAGGAACTACTAGACCGATTTCAATGAAATTCGGTATATAATATTTTCTTAACACCCTGATGACATGTACGAAATATGGGTGAACTCGGTTCACAACCACGCCTTCTTCCAATATAACGCTATTTTGAATTCCATCTGATGCCTTTTCTGTATAATACGAGTATATACATTAGGAACCAATGATGATAACGGAATAAAACTTTACAAAAATACGGTATTTGAAAAATATGTAAATGACGTATAATGAAATCTCGATTATCACTTTATCATGCGAGAGTATAAAATGTTCGGTGACACCCGAACTTAGTCCTTCCTTACTTGTTTATATTGCAGTTTTGGCATTGGAGTGCAGACGTGATCATGGTATACATTACTGCACAGTTATTGCTATGCACGCCGATCTTGATGGTTTAGAAAAAAAAATACTACATTTTTTTGCGTATTTAGAATGATGGGATTAAGGTCCAATATACAACGAGTTGTTTGATAAATTGTTGCTATTTTAAAAGAAATTTCATAATGGCACTCTCATAGAAACCCTCGGCTGTATTGTCCAAAAACTGGAATATTGAATTTACCATGCTTCTCTTAAGCCAACAAAATTATAGTCAAGAATATACTTTGTAGGTAGTAATCATTTGAGGTCAGGTTAGGGCAACAAAGTAGATGCATTAGGACTTTCTAACCAAGCTTCCGGAGCATCGGGCGAGTCACTATCGATTTGTGTGGTCTGACGTTGCCGTAGTCTTATTTCAGATTGACAGAGTCTGGTGAGCAACTTATAATAAATGATTCCTTTCTAAATCCCACCAAACACATAGCAAAATCTTCTTCTTCTTCTTCTTCTTCTTCTTCTTTACTGGTATAGACACCGCTTACGCGGTTATAGCCGAGTTAACAACAATTTCGTGCCGCCTAATTCGCTGAACTGTGTCAATGTCGTCGTATATCTCATACAGCTGATCGTTTCATCGAATGCGACTCATAAGATGTTGTCATCCTCTATGCCTTTAGAGTTTGGTTTTTGTTCGTCGAGAGAGAACTTTACTTTTCAATTGCCTGCTCAGTCCGAAGTAGCACCTGTCGGCAAGAGTTATTCTGCATTGGATTTCGAGGCAGACATTGTTGTTGGTGTTAATACTGGTCCCAAGATAGACTAAATTATCTATGACTGACAATAGTGGCGTGAGGCCTAGTCGCGAGCCCGACGAATGTTTGTTTAATGGCAGGAGATATTTCTTGGACTCGTTCACTACCAGATCCGTTTACTTCGCTCCTTATCATATTATGCAGAAAGCAGAACAAACGACGCGGTTGTTGAGGCCAAAGGTATCAATATCATCGGCCTTCTATAGAATATAGTGCCTTCTCTAATTAGTGCTGCAGCTCGAATTATTTTCTCCAAGAGTAGACTGAGGAAGTCGCATGAAAGAGAGTCTTCTTGTCTGAAACCTCGTTTACACAGACATCGCGGCATAAAGGCAGCTCTTTTTCGTGCTGTCAAAAGCAGTTTTCAACCTTAATGCGTTTTCCCTGGATGTCATCAAAAGAGGGTTTCTTTTCAGAAGCTGTTGTTTTTGATCTAAAAACGGAAGTCGTGAGCTGCTTGAGCCATATGTAAAATAATCGTTTCAAGCCACTTCCAAGTGAAGCCAGGTCCTTCTCCATCTGTTCCTTCCAACGGAGTGGAGGTCTTCCTCTTTCTCTACTTCCCTCGGCGGATACTGCGTCGAATACTTTCAGAGCTGGAGTGTTTTCGTCATTTCGGACAACTTGACCTAGCCACCATAAATCTTTCGCAAAACTAGCGACTCATCAGTTGATGTCAAATCTTTATAGTGTTTGGCTTTTGTTCATCGAAAACTTTTCTCTCGAAAACTGTTCAACGTGCTGGTTCCCAAATATACGAAACTATCTACAACTTCAAAGTTGTGACTGTCAACAGTGACCCCCTTGGGTTCGGGGGGGAACCCGTGGTAAGGCATGCCTATCGTAAGAGACGACTAATATCCTGGCCACCAGTCCAGAGCCGTATGGATGCTCAACTGGTAGTAGCTTCGGCTACGAGGTCTGACCGGAGACTTAATTCTGGTACCCGAACAAGGTGGTTAGTGTGTCCATGCCACACTACCAATTGGTACTGAAAATGCTTAGCATTCTCAGGGCGCTGATCAACGCATTGTTTTGATCCGTTGGGCTTTTAAGCGCCGTGAAGCAAGGCTGTCATCAGCAGGTACCGACGTAAAACACACCGGATGTTGTCAACAGTGACGTGAGAGCCAAGTCGCGAGTGCGACGACTGTTTGTTTGATGACTGGAGATATTTCGTCTTGTCCTCGTTCACTGCCAAAACCTATATTTCAGGGTATAAAAAATGCTAAAGAAAAATGATAAAATTGAATACGACCAATGATCTCAAAAGCCTCACAATAGTTTTGCGATATCATCGTATATGTAATCCCGATACGTATTGTATAATTCAGTTCGATTATTCCATTCCGAACAAAAATTAGTTGAACTATGGTATACATATGTACATGCTTTGTATGATAAGCAAAGGGGTTTGTTATGAAAACTTGGCGTCACATAAATGTGGCTAGTAACCAAGGAAACCAAGAAGGACAGTAAACAAACGATCTGAGTGACCGGTACATTTTCACATATTGTTTTATAGGTACACATTAGAGCTTGGAAAGGTCACGATTGAAATAATATTTTTTTTTAATAAACCAACTATTAATCTTAATATTACAAAATATATAGCACTAGGCAAAATAAATTGTGTTAATAATGCTGCATCAAGGCATAATCTTAAGGGAAGGTCATATAACGCGAACCATCTACAATTTGGTAAAAATTATTTTGATTGTGTCTATCAAGAGACTCAATAAAACATTTTCTGTGTTATTTGGGGCCGTAGATAAAAGACAAACGCTACGATGATGTGATCGAGTGCATGGTAAGTTTCGGTGAGGCGGCCAACACCAGAGCGGGTCTCTCTACGCTGGGCTACTGCTACTATCACGCGCAGAAATATGAAGAGGCCGCGACTTGCTATGAACAATTGTGCACGCTGGTGCCTAAGGAAGCGAAATATAAGTAAGTGCAATAGTACTTCAATTGGTCCAGGACCTGCTAATGAACTTCCAAAATCAATTTCAGATTTTACTATGCACAATCGCTTTACCAGGCGGGTATTTTCGGGGATGCACTGCGCGCCTTAAAGCAAATCAGCGAACACGAAGGACTGCGGGAATCCTGCCTACAACTACAGAGCGCCATACTCTACTCCAGTGAGGACTTTGCGGGCGCGCAGAGTGTTTTGAATCAACGTGCCGCCGGCAATGCGGAAACACTCAACGATGAAGGCTGTCTACTTTTTCATGCCGACCAATTTGAGAAGGCGGTGCAGCGTTTCTCGAACGCTTTGAAGGTGGGCGGTTTTAATCCGCTGGTGGCATACAATTTGGCATTATCGCATTTTCACAAGAAGGAAAAGACACAGGCCGTGGAATATACTAGTGAGTACAGAACGGCAAGTGCGGGGAAAATTGGAATTAAAACTAAATTGCTTGTTTTATCGTTTTGCCTCTTATTTTGCACTTTCGCACTGAAAGCGGAGATTGTGGACCGCGGCATACGCAACCATCCGGAGTTGGGCATTGGCGCGCAAATCGATACCGACGGCAGTGCGCGCAGTGTCGGCAATCCAATTACGATGGCCATGTCGGGCATAACACAGGCGTTGAACTTGAAAGCGGCTATCGAGTATCAGGATGGCAATTGTACGTATTCAATTACAGCTGTGTTAGTGTTGTTGTTCATATTCTCTATTTTTTGTGTAATTTCTTAGTGGATGCTGCACACGATTCGCTGTTGGATTTGCCGCCACGCTCCGAGAGTGAATTAGATCCGGTTACATTGCATAATATGGCATTGACCGATCCGAAAGGTCCGGTAGCCGGTTTGCGCAAATTGGCGTTTCTTTTGCAGCTTGGACCACCAGCCTGTCCGAAGGAGACTTTTGCAAATATCTTATTGATTTGTTGTAAACATGAAATGTACGAAATGGCCGCCGATATATTGGCGGAGCATACGGATCTAACCTATAAATATCTGTCACAGGTATTTAAAACGGTAGCAATATTCAATATTCAATGAAAAAGTGTGGCTTCACTGACTATAATTAGATTTAATCGATAATTGGACAAATTAGTACTTCGACGCAGTTTGAATTGCTCTAAAAATTGTATGCATTTATGGAGCTTTATGGCTTCTAAACTATTAAAGGTTTTAGCAATCATGTCAGATATAAGCACAATAGAACACAGTTATTAGAAAATAATCAAAATTCGATACCTGATTCAAGGACAGCAATCAGTGCATGGTTGGAGAGATATTGTTAGAGAGATGGAGATAATCATTCGTTCAATGACGTATTCAGTGCTGCTATAGACAAAAAGAGACTTATAACACCCATTAATATATCGTATATTTTTGGTGACTTTTCGATTAAAAAACGATTCCTAGAACTTGATAACTGTTCTTGTAACCTCGACCACATAACAAGATTTGTTCTATCTCAATTATTAAACGCTGAACACTATTAATACTCGTAAAGAAGAAGCTGTGAAACGAGTTAGAATTTTCTTATAATGTCAATAATGTCTTTAATTTTGAGATCTATTGTTTGTCCAAACATCTAGAAGATGTTTAAGTGGCTAATTATATAATTATATTTAGACGCAATAAAAAGTTCAGAGAAAATTATTTTGTAATGTTGGAGTCCGATTCCAGGTGTTTTTGTTGGCAAATATCGTTTTGAAAATCTCTCCTTTTACTTTCCTTTTCTCTTGTATGAAACCAGTATCTCTATGAGCTGCTCGACGCCTTGATAACTGCACAAACCTCTTCGGAATTGGCAGAGAAAAAATTAGGAGTCCTAGCCTCGAGCTTAGCGGGCAAGCTACGCAGTCTGGCTGCCAAAGTGCAAGAGATGCGCGGCACCACCGATCAGCTGGCGCTACGCAGTGCCCTGCAAGACTATGAGAACGCTTTGGAACTGTGAGTAATTTACATTTATTATTTTTATAAAAATGAAATGAAATATATCATATTTACCACAACACAGTTACATGCCGGTTGTGTTGGCACGCGCATGGATTTACTGGCGTGATGACGACTTTGTCGGCGCCGAGCGTGAGTTCCGCGCCAGTGCTGAATTCTGTTCGGAGAACTCCGTTTGGCGTCTCAATGCCGGTCACGTGCTCTTCATGCAGGGCGACAAGTACAAAGAGTCCGCAGCATTCTATGAGCCGATCGTGCGACAGCACAATGACGACGTAAGAGCAAACATTTATAGTTTAGGTATTAAGTGTTGTTACTTTAATATGCCATTCTCATGCAGATAATGTCAGTTCCCGCGGCGGTTTTAGCAAATCTCTGCGTCTCATACATAATGACCTTTCAAAATGAAGAAGCCGAGGAGCTGATGCGCAAAGTGGAGAAAGCCGAAGAGTTGAAGGGCAACATGGGCAAGCAGTATCATCATTTGTGCATAGTTAATCTAGTTGTGGGCACCCTGTATTGTGCAAAATCCAATTATGAATTCGGTTTGTCGCGCATTGCGCACGCTTTGGATGGCGGCAATGGTGCTCGTCTCTATGCAGACACTTGGCTGCATGTGAAGCGTTGTGTGTTGGGTCTACTCACAGGTATGGCGAAACAGAATATTATTCTGCCATATCCGGCGGTGCAGGAGGTGCTGAATTTCTTGAAATCTTGTGAAGGTGAGGTTTTTATAATAACGCTTGAGTGGCTTTTGTATATTTTAAGCATACCACAGCCTCAAGGTTCTAAGAGGTTACGTCAGTCTGAGAGCCCTGGAAAAAGTTCTAACCCTAACAATATAATCTGAGAATTTTTATTAGACTTAATTAAACCTGTATCTGAGTATATAAAAATTTGAATATTAACATTTTGATATAATTTGAATAATAATTGCATCTTTTTATGATCCAGACGTATTGTTTAAAAAAGACTAAGCCCACTCCTTAATTTAAGCTAGCACTAGCGGTTAAAATTGTTTTATTATTATCTTTTAATGACTAATATTTCAGTTTACGGCCTCTTCACACCCGCCAACATCTATACCGCCACTGACGAAGTGCCTGCTGAACCCTTAACCATCGGCTTGGAAGCAAGAAAGCTGCGTCTACTGTTGATTAAACTGAGCGAATATGAACAGTGAATTAAAATTTATAAATTATAAAGTTGTTTCGTATGTATTTACTTCTACAAGAACGTTTATTTATTTGTATATATGTATGTTCTCATATAATATATATGTATATGTATAATTAAACGATTACATTACAAAATATATCAACTTAATAGATCGGTAAAAATATTGTATTTAAATATTAGTCGTGATGAGTATAATTATAAAATGTTTTTTTTTTTTTTTTGTTTTATAAAATATTTTGTTTATGATTATTTGCATTTTGGCCATGAAAATTTACATCGCAAAACATTTTATTAATTATTTTTGTTTAGGTATGACTTTTGCCAATATTTTTAATTTAGGGTTATTTTGTTCGTATTAATTTTATGATTAATGTGTGAGCATTTACTAAAAAAACTAATTATTGCATTTTTTTAACTTATTCACTTATTTGTGAATAATCTTATATGAACTGCTTGCTCGCGTTTAAATCGTTTTACTCCAGCACTGCCGATGAGGCCATTTCGCTGACACCACAGGTATTATCGCCGCGGTAGACGCGATAGTAGCCTTGTTCGCCCCATTTGGGTCCCCATGAATTCTTCACAATCCAGTAGGGCAATGTTTTCTTGAACATAGGATAGTCCGAGACACCATAGCCGACAATAAGTACGCCATGGTCGAGATTCTTTTTAGAACACAATGCCTTCCAGGGGTGAGAGACACCGCCGCGATAGAACTGCATAGCATTGGCGTTAATACCTACAATAGAGAGTAGTTTTAATTAAAATGAAAACAAAAATACAAAATATTGTGCACACTTTTTAAGCTAATCAGTGTTGGTATAAAAGTGTCACGGCTTTCTTTTCAATCAATGAGAAATCAAAAATCGTTAATTTAAAGGCGGCATTCCTTGAGTGAAATTTTTTAAAATTTAATTATTAATTTTTTTATAGTTTATACCTTAAAAAAAAAAACACACTAACGTTTTAAAAGAACATTTCAAAGATATTTTGTGGTTTTCAAAGTGTAACCCCTTAGTCCAGTTTATTTTTGTTTTTTCTCGAAACAGCATTTTTCGAATTTGCTGCAATGATTAGTCGACTGATGATCAAATGATCCTTTCAATGACCTAGCATTTTTTTGGTTTGATCAATAATGAATATCGTGAACGCTATACGTAGGTTGGTTGGCATCCCGGAATTTGGCAACAGTAGTGTTGCAATATGGAAAATCACAATTTTATCATAAAGCTTGACATTTTTAATGGTATGAACACTCAGAACGTTTTGACATACGAGCACTATTTGTGTTGTTTACAGTCACTTAATATATTCTTCTCGACAAAAAATGGAATTAAGCCGACAACTTTTTTGCTCGATTTTGTTTTACAACTTTCGACGAGGATTAATTCATCAAGAGGGCATAGATGAACTTAATTAAATTTAAGACGATGAAAAGGAAGGAGTCGCACGGTGCCATATCAGGTGAATACGTGGAGTGGTTAATGGTTAAAATGTGATTTTTGGTCAAATAAACCACTTTAATAATGTCGTTCGAATGTTGGATTCTGAGCAATTTTTGGTCGTCAGTCAATTTGTGCGGAACTAACCGTGCACACACCTTTCGTAAGCCCAAATGTTCGGTCAAAATGCGATAAATCGATGTTTTGGAGATGTTCAATTCCATTTTCATGAATTTCAATGATGATTTCGGCTGATTTTTGATGAATTCACGCACAGTTTCGATGGAATTTTTGGTGATCATGGATTTTGATTGGCCCACATGTTGATCGTCATTTATGTTCTCACGACCACTTTGAAAACGTTGAAACCACTCGTGCACTCTGCTACGGGATAGGCAATCATCGCCATAAACTTGTTTCAATTGAAACGTTTCGGTAAAAGTTTTACTAATTTTAAAACAAAATTTAATCTTTGTTCGAAGCTCATTTTCACATCGATAACACATACATACTGACACTTTAAACGCAATAACTTCACTTCCAATCAATGAAATGTAATGAAATTATCACTGGACAATCGGTAAAGATAGCAGATTCTAACGCATCAATCGGCACATACATAGATGGCGCCATCAGGGGGCGCTAGATTCAAAAAGTCCTGTATACTTTGGAACATACCGTGTATGACATCGTGACAGGTCACGAATTATGGATTTACGCATATGTCTGGGGTGAGATGAGCCACTTCCAAGCAAATAGTTGCCCGTTTTTTTGGAAACACTCGACATATCGCAACCATACCACTGAAACAACGCAGAACAATAAAATCTGAGTGGTACACAATCATTTGTTGCCAGTTGTCTTTCAAGAAATCAGGAAAACCAACCGGTGAAAAAGGATCACTCTTCACCATGAAAATGCTAGCTCTCACACATCGACTGAAATTGTTGAGCACTAAAACATCGATTTGATGCGCTTGCTACTCTAAGTCTCCTCTGTAATCGGGAATTGTCCGCGTGTTGTGACCAAATACTATATGCATTCTCCCGAATTGTTGCGTTAATATTTATTTTGCTGCCAACTGTATAGTATCCAACCCACATCGGAGTTATGGAATGCACTATACCTCGTTAAAACGGATATAACACAGCGCCGTTCTTACGAGTATACTGATCAAATTCATACAGAGCACTGATTAATTATAATAACGGTAATATAATACTTAACACTCCATCTACTCACCAATTGAAATGGGTCCATTGGCAATCAGCCATTGTGCGATGGCGGTCTCATTCTTTGGCAAATCAACACCACCCTTGACCTTGACATGTACTTTTGACTTGCTGAATTTACACTGGTCTTTGCGTCCCTCATACGGGTAATCGGATTCCAATTCCAAGCCACCAATATGCTCTATCGCTCTGCAATTTAAAGAATATAATATATAAATATATATGTATGTATGTATGCTATTACAAAGTGAAGAGTGAAGACATTTGCAGTAACAAGCACACTTACTCGTAGGCATTGTCCATCAAACCCCCATTGCAGGCCGAATCACTTGTGTCGCAATCAAGCAACTCCTGCTCAGAGTATTCCTCCAATTTGCCCGTCTTCACTGCATGCAAGCCCTCGACATTGCCCGTCACACTGAAGGCCCAACACGAACCGCACATACCCTGATTCTTCACCTTCGAAATGACACCCTTCTCTCGCCAATCAAATTCCTTTGGCAACTCAATATTGGGAATCACAGCTGGCGCATTCTTGCTTGGCTTATCCTCGGAGCGTTGCCACAGGCCAGTACGTTGTTTGTATTCCGTGCTAGTTAAGTCAGCGAATTCTGTAATGCCATACTTGGCGCTACCTGTGAGTGTAGAGAACAGCAGACGGTTGGGAATGTGAATAAAGAAGCAAGAGTAAACACAAAAAAGGAGGATATTAAGTATTTGATAGCGCACGTTCCAAGCCACGGAAGTGAAACTTTTGCCTAGACTTGGACGAGTTGCACATACAAATGTAGATATATATATGTATATAGCAAGTATATTTGTAGTTTCTCGCTTACCCATCTCATTACGATTCAATTCTTTGATAATTTCCAAGTTCTGTTTGAAAATACGCAAACGCATTTGATGCTCCATTGCGGTGTGATAGCGGCGATTGTATTTAATTTGGAATTTGCTAAATAAATGCTCGGTTTTGTCCAAACTGTGGTGATTGCGTTTCTTGTGTGTCTTCTTTTCCAGCTGCTCTACCGAGCGACTGTGGCGCCGTTTCACCAATTCCTTATTGGGGCAGTCAAAGGTCACCTCATAGCCATTGGGCAACCATGGTTGTGCCCAAATCTTGACGGTGCAGCGTTCCTTCTCATCATTCTCATTGAAGAGCTCTACATCGATTTTCGTCAATGTGCCCGAAACCACCTGTGTGGTGGCCGAATAGACCTTTGAAATCCTGCAAATTAACATAGATTTTTCTTTAGAATGTGGGAGTTATATGGAAGTGAATATGGAGAATCACCTGTAATTGGGACCATCGCCGGCAGCAAGTTTGTCAAGTGACGCCTGCAGACGTTGCTCGGCATCCTTTTTGTCCAATGTCTTAGCACCACCAACTAGATTAGAGCTACGTTTGGCACGAGCATGCACCTGAAATTAAACAAATTGAAAAGTAAAAATATTTTAGTAGTTAATTGAATATTAAACAGTTATTGTAGATGTTTCAATTATTGCTTAATTTGTTAAAACTTAGGGAAATCTTTTTTCAACATTTTGTTTTTTTTTTTTGCATTTTCTGTTCCCTTATACGCTTAGAATTAATGTAGAAACCCACTTTACTATTGAAAGGTTTCGAAAAAGACCCAAAAATAATAATACCGCTCGACGTTCGGAGCGCTCGGAGTGCACACCTGGCACAGTACACACCAGTACCTCAAACTTTAAACGCGTTTTCCTCAAACACACTTTTTTGAACTGGCGGACATGATTCCGGTCGAACTACTGAACCGATTTGCTTAATTTGATTTAAAATTTTTAATGTTCACAAAACGCCTGGCCGTCGTTCCTACATAATGTTTTATAATTTATTGACAATGTTATGACAAAATTTATGTAAAAAAACATGGGGAAAAATTAAAAAAAAAAAAAAACGTTAATTACTTTTTTATTTATCAACATTTTTTCATGATTCTAGTAGGGATGATAACCATTCACGTACTTTTTAAGAACAAATTTGTGTTTCAGATGATCCAAACATGAGAAATCGTGTCCGCCAGTGAAAAAACGCATCTCATTCACGCAGCCATTTCTCCGACAGATGTCATCAAAAAATTCCTAAACAAATTGTTTATACACTCCACGATATACCTCATGATATGTGAAAAAAAGTTCTATTGTAGAATAAAAACGTCTATGAAAAAAAATGTCAAAAAACAGGCCAGATTACCCTACTGAGCCCTTAAGTTATTTGACAAGAATTTTAATATCGCAGTTGTCAATCATTTGTTTCACTTAGTTTGTAGTTGACATTTCAAGAGATTTTTCCTAGAGTTGATTCAAGATTTAATTATATAAGAGGAAGCAGGAAGTTCAGTGAAAATGCCTTATGAATATTTTTTAATTTTGCAATACTACTTTCGAAGGCGCTTATTACTCAAACCACGTTGAACTTCCAAAAAAAATACGAGGGAGGACATCACCTCCTTCATTCATTGTTACTTAAGAGAGTACTCTTTTATCGTTCGGTCACAAAAGAACGGAATTTAAATAAGACTAAGATACAGATGGAACAAATTTTAGATACAATCGGCCATTTCAGGTAAGGACTCATATAAAATCTTCCGGGCCTCGTCGAGTTTCAATATGCAAAACAGAGAATCACATAAAAGAGGGTCATTGCAGGTTTGATTTAAATATTAAATTAATTTTCTCACGAAGAACTGTAGAATAGAAAAATTATGTGGAATGCTGATGTTTTAATAATTGTTAATTTAAAATCTCACTATAGTTGCCTAACCACGCCAAGACCTTCTTTTCCGTGAAAATTTCGCATATTTGAAATATACTCGAATCGTTCGTAACCCGAGGGTATTGCTTTGTAGTTTGACCCAACCCTCAAAGCTGTTGACAACTGATGCGTGAAATGTAGCATTTTGTATAACGAAAGTTTTGGTCTTTTGAAAATGAAAGATGTCAATGTGTACTTCACGTATTCATGCCAGAACGTGACTTGATGAGAAATGTTTAGGACATATGCGTGCTCTGCACCAGGCGAATAAACTATTCATGATCATTTACTAAATTCCTTACAGGCCGAAAACAATGAACCGAGTGAAGCCTGTTACGGATAAAAAACTTGAAATTGCGATTATTAGTATACATATGTATGTATGTATGTATGATAAATGTTTGCAACATTTATGAAATTTCCGCTTCATTGCCTTTTTACTACTAAAAATTTCATTAATTCCTCACGTTTAAATAATTCCAATGCAAATTTCTACGATCGATGAATGCGTATTTTGGGGTTTTTTGACGTAAGAATTATTTCTGGTTCATTACTCAATTGAAGAGTTGTTGTTTGCAATTGCTTTGCTCATGGCTAACAATAATTTTTTGACACACAGTAATTCGTCTCAAAAGATGCTTGCAAAATGTGAGTCATGAAATTTTGAAATTTGCAAACAAAACATGTGTGCTGGTTATATAAATAATATTATTATACATATGTACGGCACATATGTATAACGCATATAAAATAAGTAAATGTAAAACAAATAACTGAGAAATAAATAAACAGACGTAAAAGGTGTCATTATTAAATAAATATTCTATATTCCAGTCAAATACAAGTTTTGCAATAAAAGGATAAAGACCGGTTTAGACAAAACAAATTATTTATGTATAAACATACAACATGATTTTTATTATACTCTTGCAACATGTTGCTAAAGAGTATAACAGTTTTGTTCACCTGTGCAGAACTGAAATTTGGCACAGAGGATTGCAGTAGCAAGGGGCGTCTGTGTGCTGAAAATTTAAAAAAAAGTGCGTCTGTCCTTTCCTGATAAGAGTAATTCTGTTTATTAAAAATGGGTTGAATCGTGTCCATACTTCCCTTAGCTCCCATATAACTTTTGTATGTATGTGTATTAGTAAAATGGGGATGTAGTATAGTTTTCAACCATAATTGTAATGAAAATACAACTGAATCTCTGAAACGGGTTATAATTGCTCAGTAATGCTGGTGTAATTTTAAGAATTCCATTCAAAAAACAATAGTTTAAGTAATCTACCATAAATGTAAAATAAGATTATGAATGCTAGCGAGTTGAGAGCCCTGCGCCGCATATATGTAAGTCCAGGTTGCTTCCTGTTGTGTAGGCCCGACTGTATTAGGACAGTTAAGTCAAGTATTAGGAACAGTTAAGTCAGGTATTGTTTGTAACTAAAATCGAAGAATCGATAAAATAACAAGTGCCAAACTGTATTTGGTTCATTTCTTATATCTATAAAAATAACCGTGCGATTCTGTACTGTGATACAGTCTCAAGTCTCAAGTTTGAGATTTCAAGTTAGAGACAATTTTTGAGACTTGAGACGATTTTGCTATTCTGTAAGTGACAGTCACGAAATCTATTACATTTCATTATTCAGAGAAGTTTTTACACTTGAATGAAAATAAATATGTCGATAACAAATATTAAATTATCTATAACATAGTCAAAAAACAGAATTATCGATAAAAATAAAAAATATGTTGACTTTGTTTCATAATATTTTCTAAGTTTATGTAAAATTGATATATTTTTAACCTTTGTTTTGATTTGCTTACAAAATATAAAAAACGACAATCGATTAATATCTATGATGATCTCTATTAAGCATATCCAAAATGGCAGACATGAGTTCTTTTTAGTTTTGTGACCGGCTAACTATCAGGTCTCAAATTTGGGGCAATATTTTGAGACTAACGCTAGAGACTGTTTAGTGAATAGTAACTAGTCACAAATTGAGACTTTACCTCAAAATGTCTCAAATAGAGACTAGAGACTGGTTACAGAATCCCGCTATAAATATTGAAAACATGATTTTAGACCTCAAAATTAATCCTTAAATATGACACAAAATGAAACTCAGTTGTTTTGTCAGCAGGGCACAGTTGAATAAATGCATATACTCGTACATATATGCACATAACCTATGTATTTGTTTACACAACTCGGCTTCATTGCATGAAAAGCGGAATTTCTAATGAACGCCGACTTAGGGGCAAAAGAATCGAATGCCAAATATATTCAGATGCCTGAATAAATGATTAAATTACCTCCATATATATGTTTGTATTTACTCTGGCATCTACCTGACAATTGGAAATCCAACAAACCAACAATTCAACTAGGAAAATCGACAATGAATTGATTGATGTTGACAGGCATCGGTAAACCTACACACTCATATATACACATACACATTAAGTTAACAAATAGTTGAAGAGACAAAGGCTTATTGTGATATTTCCCTAAAATCAACATAATAAGATCAGGGAATGCACACAAGAGTGTAAATAAGGGCATGTAGCACATGTGAATATATTTAACCTTAAATGACTTCAAAAATTATCAAACCGAAATTGATTATTATTAAAGAAATTATTAAAATAAAATAGTACTAATTACAGAAGTAATACAAAAACCTAATTCTATATAACAACATGAAAATGTCTTATTACTAAATACCATATGATAGTGTTTTATAAAAGTACAGGAATTTCGAGTCAAATATCGCTGGCTGAATTTAAATGTGGTATTTACTGGGCCAGTAAAAAAAGAAGAAGATTTACAGGATCGGTATATAAAAGCTTAATAGTCGTCTTGCATTTTAGACACAACGGGTGTTTTTTATGAGTTTTCAATGAGGCAATACTTTTTTCGGAGTTGGTACTTCTGCCAGCTGTTACTTGATTTATACCCAGTTTGGTTTACCATTTCTTAATGAACCGATTTGCTCCGGAGTAACGTTTGCAAATCGTCACAATACAATTTTGTTCAGCGATGAAGCTTACTTTTGGATTAATGGGTGCGTTAATAAACGTAGTTGTCGCATTTGAAGTGATGATCAAGTCCTTGTATGAACAACTTTTTAATTCAACAAGATATTTTCTCAAAATTTGGTATAGAATATTGGCCAGAAAAATGCTGGCATTTAAAATTTTTTAAATCGCACGACTATAACTATAGCATATAGCTGCCATATAAACTGGCCGATAAAAATTAAGTTCTTGTATGGAATTTTATAAGGGTATTCTAGCTAACGTTTAAGTTAAAAATTTGTTTTAATACTTTTGGGAGCTTTGATTAGTAATCAAGCCAAACAGTATTAAATGGGCTTCTACAAACTCAGAACGGATTATACTCGTACTAGAATTAAGAGCTTTAGATCCAACAATTTAAAAAGTGATTAAAGCAAAAAACACGTACAAATTCATATACAGGTATAAAGACCGCTTAATCTCTAGACGAGTGCACTGGTAGTTAAAATTCCAAAAACAACAAGTCGAATGCATTTAAAGCTTTGATCTTTGTACCCATTTAAGGGACTGTTAACGTATAACATATTTTAATACAAACAAAACAAGTAAAGAACACACTCAATAAGCAGAAACAAGAAGCACGAACTACATACAAGCTTAAATTTGTATTGTAAAACGGAAAACACGACAGGACAGCAGCTCCTGGTGTCGTCATGTCGGCTCATGCTCACTGTGGGGGCAATAAAGACATTTTAAAACTACATGATATTAAAATTAAATTGCAGACGCAGGAGTTTGAAGAATGCATTCCCGAGCATTTCACTGTTACTTCGATTTAAGGCCTCTCTTTTGCGGCAGAAATGCGGCATTTCGTAACTTGGGCAACACACAGTAGAAATGGTTGACGAGCTAATTTCGCAACTGTTTATGTTTAAATAAATGGCAGGCCTGGCACTAAAGAAGAAAGACTTCGGGAGATGACTCGAAGTCGAACCCAAAACTCAGAACAGCTGAAAGAGTGCTGCAACAAAAACATCGTTCAAGCTTCAAACGTCACACAAGGGGGAAGCCTCACTTGGCTAAAAACGCGAATGGGAGCTGTATGTATGAAACATGGATATATCATAACGTACCACAGCGCTTGAAACCACAATGTTGTAATCGTAATTTTTTGGGATTTACATGGCAATAATTGCGTGACTATCACGATAGTGGTAAAACAATGAAGAAACAAGATTACTCTGCGTTCTTAGATCGATTGGACGTCACGGTCAAGGATAGACTAAAAGCAATTCAAATTTATTTTTATTTTAAGACTGAATGATTGCGACAAATTCAACAAATCAGAGCTCATCAAAATCGGCCAAGTTCTTCTTGTGATGAAAATGGTGTAACTAAGCCAACTTTTTCATTTACAGAGATATCTATTTAAGCTTCCATATATTTACAAAAATATTTCCATGCTTTCTATTATAGTACAAAAATTCTGCAGACAACCGATGCTGGCAGACCTTTAGTCAAAGTAAATTTTGATAAATGAATTAGAATTCGGAGACAATTATACTTGTATATTAAGTTATCATTTGCTTAGATCTTGTGATTATGTGAGACTGAAAACTCTTCAGCTAAAAGATCTATATTTGTACTTACGTATATGTATTTCATCATGAAATCAACTTAATGGCTATGCTAACCATTTTGACAAATGACTCAAATAATCAATTTAAAAATTCAAACAAATAAAATTAAAAAATATTTTTGAAAAGAGTTTTAATTTCACATACTAAAAGGCATTCAAGCTTGTATGCTTGATGAAAGTACATACTTTAGCACAAAGGCTCACCTTTTAACTCTTTGAGTCATGTATTTATAATATAACAGTGAACCATGAAACATAATAACTCGAACCAAAAGCTTAAAAGGCGAGCTTCGCGCTCTGCCTACCATTAGCGCTTAAATGTAACTAAAATGCTCGAGCAGTTTTATTGGCGCAAGTAAAATAATCTTAAGTCGAGTTAAGGGAGAACTACGGTGATGCATCGCAAACGTTCTCTATCTAATTTACTTGAACTAAATTCGAAATTTTGATTGTTGTAAGGAAATACATAAGAGTTATAAACCATTTTCATTCGAATAAATGAACCTAAAATTTAAACTGAACTGTCTATGACTAGCAGTCAACATATTCGACATAAGCCCTTTTTGCGTACAAACATAGAAATTACTCGGGGTCGAAGGCGCATATATGCACGTAAGAGTAATTAAAATTGTGGATAAATCAAAAGAGAAGCGGTCGCATTACGAGTACTGTTGAAAGCGTCAGCGTGTTGCTGGTTGATTTTGTGGCAAAACCCGGTGGCACTGATAGCTTGAGGGAAGTGAGGAATGTATAGTAAGTGCAAAAGGAGGCATACAAATGTGTGATGATTTCATTAAATGAAGCAGAGATTCACACTTTCGTAATTTGAGGGCACATATGTGCATACATGCATACAAATATCTGTCTACATATGTCATATTTATATATAGGGATACATATATATGTATACAAAACAATGTGTTTCAACAAGGACGTAAACATTAAAAACCCAAGCGAAAAGCCACAAAACAAATAGCGCACAATATACGAAAGACAAAAACAAAAAGTAGACTAAAAAACCACACAACATTGACGACAATTACAATACTTTGGGGAAGAGGGGAGCGTAATTTTATAATTGAAACTACGAAATTTTGACGGCGTAGCCAAAACCAGATATTAAACGACAAATACACACATAATAATCACAGAGAATACAAAGCTACCTACAGTTTACCAAGTGTGTACAAAAGGGGAAGAGGAAAGGATTACGGAGAAGACGCGGCGTTTCAAGTAGAGGCAGTTGGGGACACGTACGAGGTGATGCGATAACTAACGTGTACTCGGCGCCGCTAAGTACTAATGTGTAGTACATTCTCCCGGACAGAAAAATAGAATTTCCGTCGAATCGGACTCGTAGTTTTGTTTTGACCATTTATGAAATCGATCGTCCTTTTTTTAAATCGGGAAAAGAGCAATTTTGGCCGGTCATTCGATTCTTGTTTTTGTGTGGAATCAAACAACCCTTGAATGCTGACGGTTACCACAAAATATAACGTATTGGCAGACTGCCGATTGAAGATACGTGAGATATGGGTTCCATCAGTTCTGACGATAAGCGCAAAAGTGACAGTATTTGATGTTGTTTAAGAGCAAATCGAGTTTTTTTCCACGTAATTTTGTGCCCCTCGCCTTAGTATCGATCTGGTTAACACCAGAGATCTCGGAAACACCCAAAAATATATAGTTCAAACCTCCAAAAAGCGTTTTTTAGACCATTTAATGAAGTTGGGGAAATATATCGGGATAAAAGAGCGATTTTCCAAAATCTTAATTTTTCTGTTGTATACTAAGTTTGTGCTTATAAACCGCCCTCGTATATATAATTATGAGGATACATATTGTATTAAAAAAGGAAAAGGACTACGGACAAATCGAGGCGCATTTAATAGAGACAGTTGGAGAGAGATACGAGTGAGTGTGTGTGTGCAGGGACAAGTAAAATTTTAATTAATGCATTTTCAATGATGAGCACGCTGCTCGTTGCCGAGGCTTACTTTTAAAACAGTGCGCAAGCTGGCACAAGCTGTGGGTACCGTGATAATTTTGTGGGCGCGCTATTTACCTGTTCTGTTGCCACCTCGCCTTCAGACTCCACCAGCTCCTGCTGAGGCTGCTGCTGCTGCTGCTGCACATAATTACTCGCCGCATTCTCACTAACGCCATCATTACTACTATCACCAGCAGCTGACTGCTGCTCGGCTTCCTGCCTTTCACGTTGCGTTTGCTCAAAGCTAAGTGCGCCCACCGATAGAAAGTCATCCAACCACTTCATTTCGTCTTGTGTGAGCACTGGTAATGGCGATGTGGACTCTGCGTTATCTTCATCATTCACGTCAGCCGCCGCTGACGTAGTTGCCGCTTCGGCTGCTGCGGTCGTATCCTCATTGCGCGCTGTCGCTTCAGTGCTTAATTGTTCTGACGTTGTGGCGGCAGTGGAGATTGAGGTTGGCGCTGTTGTTGTTGTGGAAGTGGTAGTGGTGCTCGTTGTTGCATCGCGTCGCTTCAAATCATTCGTGGCGAATGGCATCGGTAGAATTTGTGATTCCAATTTGGACATTTCATCGTCGGTCAGCTCATTTCGTGTGCCGCCATTGAAGAGCGCATTCCTCGTGTACTTATCGTTAAGCGCCTTGCTGCGCGCCGCCTGATCGGTGAGTGTGTCATCCTCGCTGGTGCAGTTGGTGGTGCGCAATTCACGCACTTTGTCACCCCATTCGGTGCGCAACCAGGGCCTTTCAATTATCACCAGTCGGCACACCACATCGGCATCCTTCGCTTTCGTATCGACGGCGTTGAGCACAATTTCGTAGCGCACACCGTCGACAATTTCGCGAAATGCATCAATAATATTGACAAAATTCATAGTAAGCGGCAGGAAAGTCATTGCGATATTCTGCACACCAATCAGATTCGGTGAGAGGTACTCACGTTCGCCGGGATTCAGTACGTGCACTCTCTTCACTGGCTCCTCAACGACAGCAGGCCGACGTAGTAGCTCCTATACAAAGCGGCAGCGGATGGAAGACAATAGTTGGTTGGACGTTTTTGTTGATTGATTCATTCAAGGATTCGTTGATTGATTGATTTATTCCAATTAAAACACCACACACCAAATTAACGTACATATGCACAAACATAGACGAAAGACAAGAGAAATACAGAGGTATAAACGTGGTGGCTATGTAGTTGGATTTAAGCACGATTTGTGCATAAATAGGTTAGGGCAAGACAAGCTTTAGCTGCTAAAGTGTATGTGTATGTGCGTTCGTGGGTGTGTGTGTGGGTGAAGGCGTGCGTGTATTTGTGTGCTGTCTCATACCAAGTGATGAATGCTTTTTATGTTTGTAGTAAAACTTTACCAAGCGTCACACCGAAACCCAATTAAAATACGTATGAATTATTTAGCGTTTATGAATATTTTTAGTTACAAAGCGGCATTTTAAATACATACACATAACATTATTTATGAAGGCGGTGAGTGAATATATTAAATAATATATTAATGACATTTCCCAACCAAATGATTACTTATTAACTCACATCAGGCGGAATGGAATCTAATGGGGGATAACAATAAATAAATAGAAAGCATGGCAAAATTGCATACATTCAGCTTCAAATGACTTCATTTTTCTGCTTTTAGAATTCAAAAGGATGCTCTCTCGAGAAATTTAACTTCGATGAAGACGTAGTTGCAAAAACAAAGGTCTATTATAACCAAAAATGATATCGAGAAGTTGGAAAAGTCACTCGATGGCAACTATAAAGAATATTAAATAAAATTTTGTCGAAAACATGTGCTCTTCTTTAAAGCATTGCGAGGTTTCTGGTTCGTATTAACACTAGTAAAATAACGATATGTCGAAATAGCATGCTCATATTTACGATACAAGACTTACGTTTATATAATACTGAAAATGAATGCATTCAGTGAAAAAATGAATAATTTTAAAAACTTTGACATTTTTAAAATCTTTTAAAAGAAGATACACCATTATCTTTCCAGTGTTATAAAATAGCGTCATATTTCTAGGGCTAATAAAGGTTTATATATATATTCTGGCCTAGGGCAACACTAAGTGTTGCCAGGTGCAATCGGACATTTCCATTAGAAAGTTTGACATTTTTTAGCATAACATCACTCAGAACGTTTTGTCATTTAATCGTGAATTGTTTTATTTACAAGGAATTAAAAAATTCATCTCGGCCAAAAAAATGGAATTAACTCGTGAACATTTTCGTGCGATCATTTTTCACAACTTTCGACGTGGATTATCACGACAAGAGTGCATCGATGAACTAAAATCTTTGTATGGCTATGAAGCACCATCCTATAGCACTGTGAAAAACTGGTACAACGAATTCAATCCTGGCCGACGCTCGCTCAAAGACGAATTCCGTGAAGGTCATCCAAAAACAGCCGTTGTGCCAGAAAACATCGATGCCGTACGTGAATTGATAATGCAAGACCGTCATGTAACATACCTTCAGATAGAGACATGCCTATGCATTTCTCCCACCCGCATACATTCGATATTGCATGAACACCTGGCCGTAAAAAAGGTTTGTTCTCGTTGGATCCCGCACAATTTGACAATCGCTCAAAAAAAGGCTCGTGTGGATTGGTGTAAAGAAATGCTGTAAAAATACGATCGCGGTGCTTCAAAAGACGTTTATAAGATCGTCACTGGTGACGAATCATGGATCTATGCGTATGAGCCCGAAACAAAACAGCAATCGACAAAAAAAATTTAAAAAAATTATAAAAAATTAAAAAAAATAAAAAAAAAAAAAAAACTATCTTCGTTGATAAATATGCCTATTTACATTATTAGGTCAGAAATATATATAGCAACCTACGTTGCATTGATTTCACCGCTCTGGAATAGTTGAAAATGGATTCAAAGCAATCCACGAATTTCCATTATATCGTAACTCCATTAATTGCGAAAAACTGTGCAAAATCATACAACTCCAATATAAATATTTCAAGTTTTCTATAATAAAATATTTAATATAATGAGCCACCTATGCTAAAGTGTGCTGTAATTATCTAACTAACATATGTATACCCAAATGTGTTTATGTATATAAGTAAATGCGTGCACATGTTTGCTATTCTCCATTTAGCTGAAAGGATTTAAGCAATTTTACTAATGTGTGCTTTTGATACATGGATATATATATATAGTATTGGACAAAATTAAAGCACCCTGGTTTTGAAATTGCTGTTTTTCTTAAATAAAACAAAAAAAAACCTCAAGCTATAATACCCTTAACAAATTCAAAAGATTCCTTACAAGAACTTTGATCGGTCAGTTTGTATGACTGCTATATGTTATAGCGATTCTATATGAACATACTATTTGGAGATTGCATCATTGTCTTAAACAACAACCATTGTTGGAAATTTTGTCAAGAAATCTCGTCAAGTAAAAAAGTTTTCCATACCAGCACTTAATTCCGATCGTTGAGTTGTATGGCAGCCATATGTAATAGTGGTCCGATATCGGCCGTTCCAACAATTGAGCAGCTTCTTGATGAGTTAATGACGGGTGCAAAATTTCAGATCAATATCTAAAATATTAAGGCACTTGTTTGCATATAGACAGATAGACGGTCATGGCTAAATCGACTCAGTTCATCAAGCTAATCATTTATATTTAGCATATACCATTTATATGTACCATATATATAAGCATTTTACAGGGTCTCCGACATTTCCTTAAGGGTGTTACAAACTTCGTCGCAAATTTAAGGGGGGGTAAGGTTTGACAACTTTTTTTTCCATTTTTTTTTATGTTTTTTTTCTGAACCATCAACATCTCAAGAATATTGTGTTAAAGTTTTAGGTCATTCGGAGAAAAACTAACGAAGTTACAGCAGGTTGAATAACGGTATCTCTAACTACCTGCGCTGAGTGTACAAAACTTTGAATCGATTTTCCCAAATATGTCATTTTTAAAGTCGGTGACCAGCCTACAGAAAAAACTACTGCATCGATCGTTTTGAAATTTTGTACAAATATTCTACATATACATATATATAGCTCTCGAATGACGTCGAGTTTTTCCAAAAATTTTAATTTCTAAGAATTTTACAATAACAAATAGGACGATTTTTTCGTCCAAAATCGTCATTTTGGCTTGAAAATGGTACCAAAAATTGAAAAATTAAAAAAAAAACTCGACGTCAATTGAAAGATAAACTAATAAACTAAAGAAAGCATTTTAATTTTTTGGTTTCAGATGATCCAGTGATGCTGTAGGCTGGTCACCGCACAAAAACTTTTTTCGAGGTGCCTGCAGAGATATACTTACTTATAAGTTATTCCTCGCTATTTTTCGATACAACTTTTTTTAAGTATCCTTCAAATGTTGTACTTTCATATAATAATAAGTAAAATAAACCTACAGCAATAATTTTTTCTAAAAAAATTCACGAAAAAAGGTCTTTTTTCGACGAAACAAACCTTACCCCCCCTTAATATATCCTGTTCATTTAGAAAAAAGTAGAAATATAACGGATAGTGAACCAAGCATTATCGGCAAATCCCAAAGTGTTATTTATCATTTGGCGTAATTTTGAAAATTCCACCAGGATTATGCTCTAGTTTTGTCCAAAACTGTATATGCTAGCATACAAATACATTATAAATATAATATACTCGTAGATATATTAGCATATGAGCATACATATGTATATATGTATACATTTAAATGTATGTATGTATTATTTAACACATAACTTGTGAAATGTGTACATACATATATACTTACATACATACAAACAATTGTAGGCAACATATAAAAATGAATAGTTAACAATGGAAAGTAGTAAACTGTATGTCAGTTAAATGCATTCGAGAGAATTCACTGAACATATTATATAATCATTGGAATTTGCACTGCAATACTGAAATTTCCATGGCGGCCAGAAATGCATTTCATTGCAAAATTGTATTTGCAAATGGAATTAGTTGAAAATAAAAATTAGCAAACAAAAGCAATTCACATAAAATATGTATATTTGTAATACATACATATGTATGTATGTATGGCTGTATGCAAGTATGGATGTGGCTCACCAAAGTTTGCTGGTGGACATTTGCGTTACAGTTGTACATAAGTATGTATGATAAGCTTTGCGGTAAGGCTGGTAATAATTTATTAAAACAAAACGGGAAATGCAAAACAGAAATAAGGAAAAAAAGTAAATAATTATGAACAGAGGCGCTTCATTTACGAGCTGTCAGCGCATTCAGCACATATGTATGTACATATATACACACAAAGAGTCAAGGGAAGCTTTGTATAGAAATGCGTTAAATACAGATGCATCGTTATAAATTTCATTTAAAAATAACTGTAAAGTGTTTTTGTGTAAAATAGTTTGTAATATAATAGTAATCTGTCCATTTTAATGGACATTTTGAAAATGCTCGCTATAATCTACACATTTAATTGGCGAAAACTCAATTGCGTCCACAAATTAATTAATTTCACCTAAAGTGATAATTAATCTAATATAATGTATTATATCATATGTACATACATACATATGTACATAAAGGATTGTCAAAAAAGTCTTGCGGTATTTTCGCTAGTTGGTCGAAGATGCACCACGCACCGGAAGGCCTGTATATCATAATGCACGGATATACGAGAGTTGCATATCAAAGTTTCACAAAAAGATAAAAACAACAGCAAACTTCACTCACGATTACTGCTTATTACAGTTCAAGCAAAAAGCTCAAAAGCTTTAAATAGTATACAATGAACACAAAAATAAAGTAAGAAAGGGCGAAAAAGTTTCGTATGGAACCAGATTTTTCAATGATGTTATAATGCAATTGAGAAATGTTTGAACCCAATTCTAATCATTACTTTGCGAGTATCGCTTTTATCCATTCTGGTGAGTAATGCCACGATGTTTGTAACACCCAAAAGAAAATTTCGAAGACCATAACAATATATACAAAATATATACAGATTTGTCAATAAAAGTGATGTGATTTATTTAAAAAACACACCAATTGTTAAGGAAATTTAAATAGTTTTTCTGAATATAATATCATTGAAATGGTCTTCTAATTTTCGAGTACTTTTTATGTTAAATCAAGTCGTATGTCATGAATATAGCAATCAGTATTGACTTCTAAAGCCTGAAGAGAGTCTGGTTTATGGCTAAAGACCGATGACTTCAAATGACGCTACAAGAAGTAGTCTAATGGTGTTAAATCACAACTTCTTGGAGGCCATTCAATGTCACGATTTCTTGAAATAATCGAATCTCCAAACTTTTCTCGCAATAATTCGGTTGTTGCAGGTGCTGTGTGGCACGTAGACCCGCCTTGTTGCAACCAGATGTTGTCAAGATCAACTTCTACCAATTGTGGCCATAAAAAGTTGCTTACCATCGATCTATACAGCTCTCCATTTTAACGGTTTCACTTCGAAAGAAGTACGGACCGATGGTTCCACCAGACCAAAAACCATACCAAACTGTTCAACTTAAGTGAATGTAATATTTGTTCATCAATAATTTGCGGATTTTCTTTGCCCCAGAATCGAGAGCATTCTTTATTTACCGTACCACTGAGATGAAAGTGAGCCGCATCGAAGAAGATGATTCTCATAAACCGTTATCGTTTTCAAATTTTTCCAAGCAAAATTCACGACGTTTTCGGTGGTCCAATGGCTTCAATTCTTGAGTAAGAACAAGTTTATAAGGATGCAAGCCTAAAATCTTTCTAAAAATCCGCCAGGTTGTCGTTGAGGACCCAATTTTTGAAAACGTCTTGGAATCGACAAATTGCGGTCTTCAGCAACACTTCCTTGAACGGCAGCAATATTTTCCTTATTTCCAGCAGCTCTTTCTCTTATTGGCACATGAACATTATGTAAAGAAAATATACGCTCGATATTTTGAACAATTCGAAGAATAGCGAGCACAGCTGGACGATTATTACGACCATAATGGCATGGCAATAAATGGCAAAAGTGCACGAAAAGTGCAATTGGAGAACTATTGATTTGCTAATAAAATTGTATAAACAACTATAGCATATAGCTGCCATACAAACTGAACAATCAAACTCAAGTCCTTGTGTGGGAAGCTTTCTCATTTAACAATGAATCTTCATAAAATTTGGCCCAGGTTATTATCCAAAGCATTGCTGAAATCTCTGAACAAATTGTTCAGATCGAACCGTTATAGCAGATAGCGGTCACACAAACCGACCAATCAATATTAAGTAAAATTTATTTTTATACCATTTTATGCTATTAAAATGCAACTTTTTAGGAAGTTATAGCTTCGGTGTAGCCGAAGTAACGTTAACATGTTCTTGTTTTGGTTCAGATATAGCAAATTTTTGAAAACGACCGTTAAGGATTTTACATTTCCTTTTTTCTATAAACCGATTAAAATGCAAAATGAAATATTTTAGTATATCTGTGAAGCTGGAACAATCATTTTCCACATTCGATTTTATTACCAATATCGTTTTTAGCTGTAATGTCGATTCCTTTTCTCATACTAATATTGATGAGGGCGATATACCGTATACAAGTATAACGATACCTTGCGCTACCAGCAGCTCTCGGGTATAATATAGCGAGCCTGCAACCAGTTCAACAGTCGTGCTTACTTTGTCAATACACAAACCACTAATTAATGAATTAAAAGTGAGAAGCAGGAAAAAACTGAAAGCCAAAAGAAGGAATCAAATAAATCTAAATGGTTGGTGCTTCTGCGGCGTGAAGTGTTTTTCTGCTTACTTGTGAAGGCGATGACGACGGCATCTAATAGAAATTTCTATCACGTTGCATCGGCTAAACCGCAGACTACGCTTCACGCTTACACGGCACAAAAAAACGCTGGCACCGTGGCGGGGTGAAGTCGAAATTGAAATTGCAATAAAACAAATTAGCTACGAAATTCATTTATAGCCGGTTGAACGCTTTTTGGGGGGGTATTCATTTCCATTTCAATGGTTTTAGGCAACGCTGCATCGATGACCGAGCGACCGGACGATGCAGTGGATGCGGTGTACTCACGTACAACTACAAAAACAGCTTGCACATCGCTTACAAAACACTTGACTTTTTTTTATTTTGTGAAAAATATGGTTCGGAAGCACAGTTTAGTAGGTGAGAGTATGCGTGGACAAATTGCTTTAAAAGCTGGTTTCGCACAGAGTTTTTTGATCGTTTGCCTTAAGAGCTCGTGGTGTTGCCACAGTCAGGAAATTTACAAATACCAAGAGTTATTTCTACTTTAAAATTGCAGCTACAAATTATTTGCTAATTGAAATTCTAATCATTGAATATTTTTATAGGCGCATACTACCTGGATACATTTTAGTTGCAAAATTCCCTTTATAAAAATTTAGTTGTCTATTTTATTGACAGTTATAAAAATATATTGCATTAAAAATACAAAGCACTGTTTAATTAATTTATTATACCTCTTGAGAGTGGGCTTCACACAATTTGAAGTCTAAAGCTGTTGCTTCACTTTGCCTTCCTGATGTCAATTTACATAACAACAATTTTTATTACTCAAACTAAGCCGCTAAAGCTTTCAATTCTAACTATACTGACCTCGGCTAAAGCTTGACGTCGTGTTTTACACATTTGTATTTGATTGCATAACAAACAATACATTTTAATTGAATACATTTTCTTAATTATATAATCCAAATCAGTGGTTTGGAGTAGCAAAATATTTTTAAAATAAAACAAAGTTGACAAGATGGCTATTGTTATTATTATAATGTCACAAATATTCCCGACACAGTATAAAAGAATGATGCCGAGGTAGTCCTAACTTAGATTTTTTTCTTTCTTTACTGGTGTAGATACCGCTTACGCGGTTTTAACCGACTTAACAACAGTGCTCCAGTCGTTTCTTCTTTTCGCAAGGTGGCGCCAATTGGAGATTCCAAGCGAAGCCAGGTCCTTTTTCACCTGGTCCCTACAACGGTGTTGAGGTCTTCCCCTTGCTATGCTTCCCCCGGCGGGTACTGCGTCGAATATTTTCAGAGCTGGAATGTTTTCGTCTATTCGGACGACATAGCCAGCGTAGCCGCTGTCTTTTAATTCGCTGAACTATGTCAATGTCGTCGTATATCTCATACAGCTCATCGTTCCATCGAATGCGATACTCGCCGTGGCCAACGCGCAAAGGACCATAAATCTCTCGCAGAACTTTTCTAACGAAAACTTGTAACGTCGACTCATCAGATGCTGTCATCGTCCATGCCTATGCACCATATAGCAGAACGAGCATAATGAGTGACTTATAGAGTTTTGCTTTTATTCGTTGAGAGAGGACTTTCAATTGTCTATTTAGTTCGAAGTAGTTTCTGTTGGCAAGTGATGTTCTGCGTTGGATTTCGAGGCTGACGTTGTTGTTGGTCTTGATGCTGGTTCCAAGATAGATGAAATTATCTACGACTTCGAAGTTATGACTGTCCACAGTGGCTCCCTCTGCGGGTAGGGGGGACCCCCTTGGGTAGGGGGGGAATCGAATATACCCGCGGTAAGGCATGCCTGTCGTAAAAGGCGACTAAAATCCCGCATGCACTGTGTATTCTGGGCTTGCGAAATGTCAGCATAGTCCATGTCAGATATAGTGCTATAGTATTCACCGTAAAAAATGGTTATTATATCACTGTATTTTTATTCCTGTCCACCAGTTTCGTTTACGGAGGGCTGTCAGTCATACAGTGGGTTCTTAGGAGTTCTCAGGAATTTCTGGGGGCTCGACTGGTCAATACCAAAGATTTTAACCTGGTACCACGGGGACACAGTAGACCCTGGAGTTGGTACCACTGCTCATTGGGTTTGGTCCGTGGAGATTCGTGGTGGCTGTGGTTTAAAACCCAAATCGCGGGAAGAACAACTAGTCGAATGTGGAGTCGCATTGCAACCGGGTGCCGGACCCAGAGTACGGCAGAGGTTTTAGATGGGCCTCGAACCCGACCAAGGTGGAAGTGTGTCCATGCCACACTGCCGATTTCAAAATCGTTAACCAAAGTTTAAATGTGTGTGATCAGCACTTGTATTGATCCGTTGTGCTGAGCACTCATAGAGTTAACGCATTGTTGTTCCAATAGAAAACACCGTGGATTTGAGCCTCCTTAGGCAGATACCCACGTTAAACCACATTGGACGTAGGGAGCCCCGTTCACCACTAGACCCATTTGCTTCACAGCCTTATGCATTCTGGAGAAAGCAGAACTATCAGCGCGGGTGTTGAGGCCAACGATATCAATATCATCGGCGTACGCCAGCAGCTGTACACTCTTATAGAAGATGGTGCCTTCTCTGTTTAGTTCTGCAGCTCGAATTCGTTCTAACTTAGATAGTAATTCAAATATCTATCTTGAAGATACGTATTGTCATATCAACGGTATTAGCTTGTCCCGAAAGATTATCGAAACATCTGCTCACTTTTTAATAGAGTAATAAGCAGCGATTGTTAAACGGATTTATTCGAAATTTTAAGTTAAGATCTTTCCGATTCCTTCAGTTCAATAACTTCTTATACATTGGAATGAATTGTTTTGAATTTTCTCGGTTGGTAGGTTGGTTTGGGTTCCTTCATAAAACCATGATAACCAACATAAGATTAACGAAATGAAGAGATAGCCGCAAATATTTTAGCAAAAAATATTCCATGTTTTGCTTTGCTCTTTTACTTGCAGTGGAGAATAGTTTCGGAGATGATATTTGCTTCTAGATTTTTAGACATCTACAATATAACAATAATATAACTAAATATAGATATTTTATTGATCCGGCATCGAAATTGGTTTGGCCGGAACTGAAACTTTAAACGCGTTTTCCTCGATATAGACCTTTTTAAACGATACCCACATTTTCTACTGACTCGAACTTGAACTTTAGAGTCTTCTTTATAGACTTTTTTACCTCTGGACCTGGCCATAGCCTGTTGAATCTGTCAAAAAAGTAGTACAAAAATTTTTGTTTTTTTCAAGCAGTCGCCATTTCGGAAAAAATGGCATTTTTATACTACACTTCAAAAATTACTTGAAATTCATGCATCTAGACTAGAATACCCCCTTAAAGAAAATTGAATTACTGAGTCACTGAAGTACTAATAAGGTCTCCATAATTAAATTGCTCAATTGGCAGTCAATCGAATCGCGCAATTTTTATTATTTATCTGTTTATTTAAAACTTAAACGAGAAACCGGTAAAGAAAGATCTATACCGTTGGCAATATTTGTATTGGTGATTCAAGTCTTCGCCAGGGTTATTGCACTAGCATGTGAACAAGAATAGTTTGAGTAATGAGTGTAAAAAGAGAACGGGAGAACTGAACAATTATGAGTATGATCATTCTTTAAAACAAAAACTACTAAAATTAAATATTAATTTAACGCTTAATTTAAGTGAGCAATATGTATGTAGGTTTACAGAAGCAGCTATGTACATAAATTACCAGGACAGTAGTCTAAGCCTATTTAAAGTAATTATTTATGACATTGGTGGCGGTGGCAACATCAGCAATGTCGGTTCTATGTAAATATAAGTAAGTGATGGCGAATTCTGCACATTAAACGACAGTGACGGCTACTGACTTTAACGCGAAAGCTAACTACTCGAATGGCGGCGTTGTTGTGGCAGATGATTTTTATTATTATTTTATATTTTTATGCCACCGACTTTGATATTTCAGCCATTGCTTGTGTCATTGTAGCCAAATGCGTTATCATGATGATGCTGCATACCACTAACTAACGGCGCGGATTATTACTGAAATTTCGAGTTCGCTGTCATTTGGGCAATGTAGTTGACCGTAGCCGACCGACGCTATTTGGATTTGGTTCGAATTGATGCAGCACCAAGCATCAAAGCGCGATGCATATCGAATAAATTGCCATTTACCAATTACATAAACCAGCGGTGACGGGGCATGTTGGTTTGGCTTGACCAAAGTCAACAGCGTACAAGCAAAAGGCCGACCTGTTCAATCGTTCGACGGGTTAATGGTCAGCGGCCTGCGGCCAACAACGTATGGCGCAATATGCGCCAACTCAAATGATAGTGATGCCTAGAGCAGCAAAGCTATATTGAAGTACACCATTACCCTGCAGAACTCTGTACAGCTGAGACGTTACTAGAGACGAAAGGAATTGCTGGATTTGGAGCTCTCGAGACCGGATAATTATGCTTTATCAGAATTGATCCCAGATCGTAGAAAGACCTACAGGAAGAGAGTGTATAAATTCCGTATCGCTCTTTTTTTTGTTCCTCCCCTATTTTTAGACTCTGTAGACGTTAACAAGACAGACCTATAGCAAAAAATTAATATGAGCTTTCATATTTCTCGGAGTTTTGCTGCGCTCTTCACAATTGTTTCAATCATATTCTACTTAAATGGCAATAAAGTCTTTAGAATTTGTGAAAGCCTTATATTCATGTTTAAAGAGAAATAATATCACATTTCATTTCATATATGGCTTAAATAACAAAAATAAAGATATTTGTAATAATAGTTGAAGTAGGTGCTTAAATTTCTAGCAAATAATAAAAGGACTAAAAAATGGTTGGACAAAATAATAAGTACATCAGGCATCTGTGAATGAAAAATGAATCAGTTTGAGTTTTCTGTTTCCTATTTGATTTTTATTTACTTCTTTCATCAGTATCTAGTATATCCGCCATTATTTTCAATTCCTTTTGAGATTCGTTTTGGCATACTGGAGATAAATTTGAGGCACGTATCAATTGGAATCTCATACCAGGTTTTTTCAACAAAAATGCCATAACTGATCCTTATTTTGGCACGATTGCTTCCTAATCCGTTACTTTAGCTCCTCCCAAAGGTTTTCAATTGGATTCAAGTCGGGAGATTGATATAGCCATTTAAGAGAACTCACACTATTGTCCTGAAACCAATCTTTTATCAACCTCGGAGTGTGCTTACGATCAATACCCTGCTGAAACTTCCATTTTAGTGGCATGCTTTCCTCAGTATATGGCAGCATCGTGTTTTCCAAGATATCTTTATTTTATAACCTAATCATGGTGCCTGAAATACGATGTATTGGTCCTACACCATACCACGATAGGCAGCCCCAGACCATTATGTTGGCGCCACCGTGTTTAACAGTCTTTTTTGTAGACTGTGAATGTAATTCTATACCTTTCGAAAGTCGAACATTCCGTCAGGCATCATTTCCAAACAAATTAATTTTTGTTTCGTCACTCCAGAAGATATTGTGCCCACTTTTTCTCATCACTTGGGCCGGACCAATTTGCATGATTTTTCGCGAAATGTGATCTTATCTTAAATTTTATTTTTTGCAATTATGGTATTCTTCTGGCTATCCTGCCATGTAAATTAGCTCGATATAGCCTTCGTCGGGCCATTCGGGAAGAGATTATGCTACCAATATCGGCTGATATTATCCTTGAAGATATAAAGGGGTCCTTTTTACCAAGAGTGACAATACGGTTGTCCGTTGTTGTTGATGTCTTTTTTGGTCGACCGCGAATTTCAACATTCTTTTTAATCCTTAGGGCATTCTGCACGAAATACAATGATCGGCCTAATGTTTTAGCGATATTCCTAAGACTTTGGCCTTCTTTTCTGAGGTTTAAGACGATTTCCTTATCTCCAATGCTTTTTTCTACCCATCTATACAATTTTTTTAGTTTTTGATGCGTTTTTAACATGGAGCTATAATACCGAAAGAGCAAACCATTAAAATAAATCGACCAAATTGCTGAAAATCTTAAAATAATTACCAATGTACTTATTATTTTGACCACTTAGAAACACGAACATCAACAATCAATTGCCACGCCCACTACAAAGGGGGGATTCAGCATTTACTTTTCACTATGAAAGGCACTTCAATATCGAATTTAAGGAAATTAACCCGTAGTTGCATTCGTGCACTTCACCAAACATTCAAAATTCAATAATGAATGCAGCCTAAAGGAATGTACTTATTATTTTGACCATGTGTGTATATGCGCTTCTATAGTTTGTAAAAAAAATTAAAGCTATCTATCGTAACTTGGTATCCCAAACTCACAGGCAATAGTTAGCCACCGAACATACTTCTACTATGGATCATAAAACTCATCGGCCATTTCGAAGTATTCATCAGAAAGTAAAGAGCCATAGTAGGTACGGTGAAAATTCCTACTGAATAATATGGTATTCATATCTCTTTCCTTTCTTTAAGCACTTATGGTGCGAACAAAAATATTTACAATTACTCCAAAACTCATCCAACATATCCAAAATTTTTCAAAGTCTATATAAAATCTCGTTCCCTAAAAATTAACTTCTAATATTAGCAACTATGTCACTTCATTTTCAATAGTTTGCCCTAATGGGTATTATTGATAAAAACAACAATACCGCACTTATAAATTACCCCGCCTAGCTGGGTATTTATGCCGACTTGTTAGCATTGAAAACACAGATACAATGAAATTTGGATAATCAAGCCGAATGCCAGCATGAAAGTGTAATTTCAAAACGCATACAATTGGAAAGCATCGATGAGTTCAATCGGAAAATAAGCAGCAAAGAGGGAATTGAACAGGGATAGGGCAGGCACTGAAAGAACGGGTTATTACATAATAAAAACAAAGTGAATACGTCGAAAAGTTACCAAAATAAATGAAAAACACTCGAGTTCACACGAGCATGCGACTCATTTACATACAATTATGGCGCGCCGACTGGATCCATGGACGGCGACACAAAAAAAAAAATTTAGAGTTTTAAGAGGAGCACAAAAACAATATGAGTGCGATTGTTGTTCATTATTGTAAATGAACACAGAAAAGCTTTTGTACGGGGCCTATAATCAATGCCGACTACGGCCAGACGCGTCGCAACTTAAAACTAAGTTACTTTATTCATTATTTCTATCTGATAGATTGTCTAACCGAGATTGAAGAAGTGTATAAATAATGGTATAGTATATACAATATATGTACATATCTACATATTTCATTATAAATTCAAAAGTTAACAAAAGCAGAAGAATTAGAAGAACTGATACCGCATTGATCATTTAAAATGTGATTCCACTAAATATGTAAATTTCCAATTCACCAGCTATCTCATTAAGTCAATCGACAGACTGTCTGCCCGGTTGATGGTCGCAAGTTGAGGTTTTGTTGTGGTCTTAGTCAGCACTCTCGATACTTCTACTTATTAACTGATTTACATAAATTCACTTTTGCGCCACAACAGGCGGACACCAGCCAAAATACAAAGTAGATAAATGGACGCTCACATCCGAAACTCAGGCGTGTATAAAAACGCTTCGATAGAAGAATGAAAGCTAGAGCAAAAGTGAAAAATAAAGTAAGCCACAAAACAGCAAAGAAAAACACCTGACCGATACAAGAAATAATAATAAAATTATACGTATTTGAATTTTATACTAGTATGCTGGTTTGAGAAAGGACTGAAACTTGTAGAGACGAATATTTGGGTGCCTTGGCACGTACCGAATTTTGAAAACCACCAATTTGCCTTTAGGGGGGAGCCTGCTTTAGGAGGCTCAAAAAATCGATTTTTTTTATATTGCTTAAATCTGTTCCTAATATGTCTAAGAATATGTCTGTCAATTTTGGAAAGACAATTCGGATTCTGTACTGTGATACAGTATCAAGTCTATAAATTTGAGATTTCAAGTTAGAGACGCGTTTTCTAGAGTTTTCATTTTTGGGATTCTTCCAAAGTGACAGTCAAAATCTATTACATCGTTCATTATTAGATTCAGATGTTTTTACACTTGAATGGGAATAAATATGTCGATAACAAATATTAAATTTTCTATGACATAGTCAAAAAACAGTATTATAGATAAAAATAAAAATATATGTTGACTTTGTCTCATAATATTTACGAAATTTATGTAAAATTTATTTTTAATTTTTCGTGTTTGATTTGCTTACAAAATATAAAAAAACTACAATCGATTAATATTTATGATGATCTCTATTAAGTATATTCAAAATGGCAGACATGAGTTCCTTTTAGTTTTGTGACCTGCTAACTATCAGGTCTAAAATTTTAGTCAATATTTTGAGACTAACGCTGGAGACTGTTTAGTGAATAGTAACTAGTCTCAAATTGAGACTTTACCTCAAAATGTCTCAAATAGAGACTAGACACTGGTTACAGAATCCCGCTATAAGTTGACAATAGTACAAATTCAATGACATTTAGGAACAAAATATTAGATGACAATGAACTTTCATTTCGTGGCCAACCGAATGTTTTCATTAGGTTTACAGTATTTTTTATATCACATTTATTGCGATTGTCTTAATGATTAATAGATGGTTTTCTTTATGCCAAATTGAGGAACGCTAACTTGACGATAGTACAACTTGCATTGAGAAAAATTATTCACGTGACATTAAGCTGTCAACTTAGGCTTTTGAAAATGACCTTTCCATTAATCCTAGCACAACCAAACTGGTTGTATTCACGAAGAACTACAAAATCCCGGATGCGCATATACCATCGATGAGAGCAGCATGTCTCCAGCCTGCTGACAGAGTTAAATACCGAGGGCTCATGCTGGGCAGCAAGCTCTCTCGATCAGCCTTTTTACGGCTGGATCAAAGCTTGCGAGGAGCGTTGGTGGAGATGTCCGACAGGGTGTACACATAACCATTGCAGCGTCTTTGAAACAGAAATGGGTGCTATAAAGACAGAAAAATATCTACTGCTCCGGAGTGTAGCCTCCTTCAGAGTGATGGTTTTTCACTACGATAGCAGGGCAACGATATTAGGCTTCAGCTCGCATACTGTGAGCTCAATACGAGTAAAGGGTAGTCTCAACTTCTTACTAGTAAAATATTACAAATTAATGTGAAATTCATCCTATGCTAAATTCTGAATAAACTTTCGAAAATTTGACAAAATTGGGTGAGAAGTTTGCCAAACAAACTTTCCTCAAACTTATCACCATTATCTTTGCAGATACATACAAAAAAAAAATACAAAAAAGATTCAAACCTTTTAAAATTTCTCAAACATAGTATAAAGCTTACACCAGCACCATTAACTTAATTAAATCTTGTCACCATTATCAATTTTCTAAATTGTAAAAGCATTCAAATCAATTTCGCGCATATATGCAGAAGTGTGTATGTATGTCAGTGGGTACATAATTTGCAGATATTGTATTGTATACAATAGTCGCAGCTTCTCATATACTGGGTTTTTCAATAGGTAGTCGGTAACAAAGGTTTTGCATTCTGTTTTTCAAGATTCGAGATTATACAAGGTCTGTCGCAAAAGAAACAGAACCTTTTAAATATAACTGTTTCTGGTGGCGCCACCTATTGGTGGGTATATGAAATAAAAAGTTTGATCTCTTGTTGACATTTCGTAAAAATTTTAAGACAATTGGATAACTACAATCGATGTTATCGTTCAAAAAGTGACAGCAACTTTTGATCATCGGTCGTAAAATGCAAAGAGCAAATATTAAATTTTGTTTTAAACTTGGGAAAACGTTTACTGAAACATTTCAAATGATGGAAAAAGTTTATGGTGATCAGTGCCTATCCCGTAGTAATGTGCATGAGTCGTTTCAGCGATTTCAAGAAGGTCGTGAGGACCTCTGTGACGATCAGAAGTAGGTCGTCTTCAGAAGTCGAAAATAAAGACAATGTTGATTTGTTTTTACGATTCCGAGGGTATCGTACACCGAGAGTTCGTCCCACCTGGCGAAACGATTAATGCTGTGTTTTACCTTGGTGTTATGAAGCGTCTTTTGTCACGCATTCGTCGTGCTCGACCACAATACCGTGAGGCAGGGTCCTGGCGCCTGTTGCACGATAATGCGCCGTGTCATCGGTCGACGCTTGTCACTGATTTTTTGACAAAAAACTCCATATTAACCATTAATCACTCACCCTACTCACCTGATCTGGCACCCTGTGATTTTTACCTATTTGGAAAACTTCATTTGCCCATTAAAGGACACTGGTTTCAGGACATTTCAGCTATCCAAAAGGCGACGACCGATATTCTCAAGAGCATTCCGAAAAATGACCTTAAAGACTCATTTGAAATGCTAATTGACTGGGCTAAACACTGTATCGAAGCACAAGGAAACTACTTTGAATAAAACAATATAATTTTTGAAAAATATTACTTTTTTGATGTTTTTTTAACAGTCCTGTTTCTTTTGCGACAGACCTTGTATGATTAACTAAATTTTCCCAAACAGTAACGATTCGGGTGTTATTCTACCAAAATTCTCTTCGAGAAACATTTTCCAATTGAACAAGTGACACCTCCGTAGACTTCACATGGATCAGATTTCTTCAAAAACATCAAACAGCTCGCCGATGTGAATTGAATTGTTCACCAAGGTCACATCATTATGAGAATAACTTGCCCCGATCGAAACCACCTTTATGAATTTGTATGTAACAGTGAAAACATAGAATGATTGCATGCCAAGAGCAGCTCAACAAATTAAATTTATCTTGCACAACTTACAATAGGCAAGTGTAAAAGTAGTTGAACAAAGGAATGCAATGAATAATAGGAATTCAAGTATAGGCAAGCGCTCGACTTTCCACTACTCTTCTCACGCCAGATTAGATCGCATAAGGCGCATTTACGCTATGACTTTAAAAGTGCATATGTTCACCGGAGTATATATATAGATATGTACATATATATATATGTACTTATGTATTGTTTCAATAAGTTCGAAAACAAAAGAATAATATACACATAACATAGAATATAGATTAATAGAATATATAAACAAGTTTTTGATAAGAAATCATTTCTACGATGATAAGTGGCTGTCAAATCTCGATGAGACTGCAGAAAGAATACTAACTTTAAAGAGACAGGAAAGGCAAACAATTTGATAGATTAAGCGAAGTTCATACCAAGTCTGATAGTAAGGAAACGTTAACAAAAGGTTAAATTACTAGAAACTTCTGGTATTAAGTTCGCTACAGTGATTTGAAATCGTTTACTGCTTTGACGGCTAGAACCATCTATATAGGATCATTATAGCATAAACACATCAAAATGAAGGAGCAAAATCAAGTTCTTGTATGGAAACTCTTTTATTTGTCAATAATATTTTAGCTTGGTGCAACTGAAGTTAAAGTTTTTCTTGGTTTTCTTGAAAATGATATTCCAAGTATTAAAAATTAAGAAAAATCAGAAGAAAGGTGAAATATTAGTTGGGTAAATACACTTATATTCGTGACATCACAAATAATTACACTTGTACAGCTAGATTTGTACTCCTAGAACTAGATCAAAAAAATCGTCGTTATCGACAAGGCACGTAGAGCTCGCCACAAACTTATTAAGGCGGCTAATATCAATTCCAACCAAATCGAAGGGTCTCACTGTCAGCGAGCTCAAGACCTGTATTGGAGTGAATCCTGTGCCTTCCTGAAATAAGTCGCACTTCCGAGAAGTACCTTGAAGGCTGACACTTCTGCTTGAAAGACTACAGTGCTTTGGCAGTCCGAAACAAGAGACGCTTACTCCAGCGACTCTGCCCCATCTCTCGAATGTGTGTGCTCGGAGAAGATGCCAGTAGAAGTAGTGTCCGCAGCGACGCAGCGGTCTATGTTGAGACATGCATCTGAAGGATTATCGAAAGCCAAATTTTTGAGATCTTCGTCATGACTAAAAAGATTGTTAGAATCTTGAAGCTTCCGTAAGAGAGCTTTATGACAATCGAATAACAAAGCTGGGCCAATTATAAAGCTAAACATTAATAAGAATAATTAAGAGTATTCTTTTAGTACACAAAAGAAGTTAGGCAAAGATTTAGGCAAAGGCAATTGAGCTGCCAGCAGCAGTCGCTAAACAGAGTCGACTGGTAAAATTTGCATTCAAAAAATATTTCTTTGAGCTTGACTAAAATTAAGGCGTATTTATCTTATTGACAATTTTATGCTGGCATTCGGAGAAGAACGCACGCTTCCGGATGTGGAATTGGCAGGCAAACTTGTTTTCTTGATTTTTTGTTTTTATTTTGTTGTTGTTATATCAAGAGGCTTTCGGCATATAAAATGTACGAGCGTGCATATAATGTAGTCAAAATTGTTCATATATATACATATATACTAAAGCATGTGAATGAACACAAATTTGGATCCGGCAAGAATGTGAACATCACGAAACCGGGGAAAAAAGTTAGGCACATCACTCTTTTAGCGACTGTATAAGTAGATGAAAGAAATAAAATGAAGTAAAGATGTCACGTGTATGGAGCGCATAGCATAGCATGACTATAAACTTAAGCAGATTTGCGATTTGCTGTTGTTGTTGTTGTTGCCTTTTAAGCTGTGGGTGTTGCGAACGGCGGTGAACGCTGGAAAGGCGCAAAGTGACAAAGTGGCGTAAAAATACGCTATGCGCGCAAAACTGAAGCAAAAGTGTTAGATCACTTGATTTGTTGACTTACAGTTTGCTGGAGAACTTAACCATTCATTCGCAGCTCATAAATTTCGCTCGCCTCATTTTGCATACACTGTGGTTCCTGTGGAAATGCGAATAAATTGCACTTATCCGCCCCTTTAACGGTATTTGTGCGAGGCATGGGCGAGGTTTCATCAAAGCTTGCAAATACACTTTTATGTGTGCCTTGAAAGAAATATCTGTGGTGTAGCAATCTCAAGATCTAGAGACATACACTTGATTGATAAAACAGACTAAATAACAGTAGTTCATAAATGTGTATAAAAAATATTGAGAAATCTCTACTGTTCGGCAATGTGATATACGTGTGTGAGACGAGCTGAGAGATGTCAATGAGCAAAGAAATTGGAACAATACTTCTTCACAAAACTGAAAATCACATTCATTCATCGAAATTGTTCGAACAGAAGTCCGACGGACCACTTGATTAGACTAAAATAACCCGTTATACAACAAAAATGTGGGTCATTACTTTGAAAGATGGAATAATAACAGACAGAAGTAGCTATTTTACTCCAATACTATATAAAGGGTTTTTCGGAAATCTTACGATGATACTTTACTCTCATAGCTCGGTTAGCGTATGTTAGAACGAATTAGTAGAATATGGAACAACCTCAGAAGGCTTCTTCTTGGAATAACTCCCTTAGTCTGATTTCACAAAAGGCGCAGAATTTGGTCTGAGTTAAATCTCTTCAAACTCTGGTAACTTAGAATAGACTGTTGTAGAACAATGGTTGGGTTCGGACTTCTTTGTATCAATTTATGTTGTTCTTGTGATAGTTGACGTCTTTGGCTGGATAAAAATTCTGCTATGGATCTCTTCACTTCAGCTACATAGACCCGACTGTCTTGGAAACGACAGAGTTCTCAGTGGCTGCACTGTGTGCATATACTGTTTGACTTAGCCACTGTGTTGGAATAAAGGAAATAAAACTGGAGCACACGTACTTTGCTCAAAAGATTAAAAAACAATTGCTGTTATGCACATACAAACTGATTTTTATACTGCAAATATACGAGGATGGTTTGATAAGTCACTGTCATGATGTTGGTATTTGAGGAAAGCAAAAAAAAACCGGTCATAAATTTGGATAAAAATAGAGCATATTTTGGATTTCATATAATAATGTGCGATCACGAATACAAATGAAGCCAAAGATTAAAGGACTTGCTTGAGAAACTTTACCTATGTAAACTGCTATTTTTATAATCTCGCAACAAAGTTGCTAAGGAGAAACTTATAGTTTTGATCACATAACGGTTGTTTGTAAGTCCTAAAACTAAAAGAGTCGGATAGAGGGTTATATATACCAAAGTGATCAGGGTGACGAGTAGAGTTGAAATCTTGTCCGTTTGTATCTGTCCGTTTATGCAAGCTGTAACTTGTATCTTGAAGAAACTTGGTACACGTATTTCTTGACGGTTAAGGGACATTAGTTTTGATCACATAACGGTTGTTTGATAAAAACTTCTGAGTCGGATAAATCTATATACCAAAGTTCAGTAGACTGTCTGTCCGTCCGTCCGTAGTTGTCCGTCCCGAAGCTGTCTTGGAAACATGAAGAAACTTGTTATTTCTTGGCTCCATAAGAAGGTTAAGCTCGAAGATGGGCACAATCGGCCAACTGCCACGCCCACAAAATGGCGGAAACCGAAAACCTATAAAGTGTCATAACTTAGCCATAAATAAAGATATTAAAGTGAAATTTGGCACAAAGGATCGCATTAAGGAGGGACATATTTGGAAGTAATTTTTTTGGAAAAGTGGGCACGCCCCCTACTTTGCTTTATACATATCTCAAACTATTTATGAAAAACTCTATAAAGTCGTTTCCTTCAGCTTTCCATATACAGTTCAAAAATGGAAGAAATCGGATAATAACCACGCCCAATACAAAGGTTATGTTGAAAATCACTAAAAGTTTATAACAAAAAACGTCAGAAACACCAAATTTTACGGAAGAAATGGCAGAAGGAAGCTGCACCCACGCTTTTTTTAAAAATTGAAAATTGGCGTGGCCTCGCCCACTTATGGACCAAAAACCATATCTCAGGAACTACTGGACCGATTTCAATGAAATTCGGTATGTAATATTTTCTTAACACCCTGATGACGTGTACGAAAATATAACGCTATTTTGAATTCCAGCTGAAAATAAAATTACAATTCAATGCTCAAAGTACACAAATTGATCTAATCAAATTAATTTTACAGCAAAATAAAAAAAATATGTAAATGACGGATAATGAAATCTCGATTATCACTTTATCATGCGAGAGTATAAAATGTTCGGTATTTTTCCTTACTTGTTCTTAATAACATTTAGCCTTGAAAAAAACTATGTTTAATATACCATATATTCAAAAAGTGATCAGGCCCAAAAATTTGTAGAATTTACGCTTAACCTAGACGATTTTTTTCATGTTCGAAACTGTGGACGTACAAATAAACAGCCAAATAAACAGCGGTTTCTTATTTGTACCTCAGCGGCTGATCCAAAAAAGGTAATATTACAATCAACAAGGTTAAGGGAAAAATAATAAAATGCTAAACCGAACTAATGAGAATGTTATTTTGAAATTATTTGGCGGAGGATATGTTGACTTTTAAATAGAGTATGCTCCAATGGGTTCAGATTTGCTCTATGAGTCAGTATGCTTTTCATACTAAACCTTATTCCAGTATTTCCTATTTAGAAATTGGCAAAAGCAGGTGGTAGTGGAGAAATTTGGGTGGAATAAAATATTTATTGAAGGACCATTGTGTATAATATGAGGATGATGACCATTAGGAATAAAAAACGGAAGAACTAATATTATCGAGCTAAAAGTAGTCTATTTACACTCTATTATGTGAATTTTTTCGAAAATTCTCTAATTTATTGAACTGCGATCTTAGTTTTGCATTCGCCACAAATTTGCCGCGACTGTCGCTGTTGCTTTTGCGCTTAAATATATACTTATATAGTATATATATATTTGTACATATGTACTTATGTAATTTTGTAGAAAATTTCTTTAAGTCGCTGGCTGACAGTTTCCGAATAGAAAAGCCTGCGGCGCAATTGTCAGTTGCATCAATTCGATTTGCGATCTACACACCGATAGAGATATATGTACACATAAATGTGAGCATGCGGACATGCATGAACACATATATAAATAAAAAGGTATAAATATGCATTTTACTTGGTTTTGTGTACCTTTTGTTTATAGCAAGCAGCGGCGCCATTTGCCAATATTGGCTTCCGATAATTAATTTTTTTTTATTTTGTTGTCTATTTTTTATGGCGATTAATAAAGCTACCAGAAAACAAGTAAGGAAGGGCTAAGTTCGGGTGTCACCGAACATTTTATACTCTCGCATTATAAAGTGATAATCGAGATTTCATAATACGTCATTTACATATTTTTCAAATACAGTATTTTTGTAAAGTTTTATTCCGCTATCATCATTCGTTCCTAATGTACTATATATTATACAGAGAAGGCATCAGATGGAATTCAAAATAGCGTTAGATTGGAAGAAGGCGTGGTTGTGAACCGATTTCACCTATATTTCGTACATGTCATCAGGGTGTTAAGAAAATATCATATACCGAATTTCATTGAAATCGGTCTAGTAGTTCCTGAGATATGGTTTTTGGTCCATAAGTGGGCGAGGCCACGCCCATTTTCAATTTTTAAAAAAAGCCTGGGTGCAGCTTCCTTCTGCAATTTCTTTCGAAAAATTTAGTGTTTCTGACGGTTTTTGTTAGACGGTGTAACGCACTTTTAGTGATTTTCAACATAACCTTTGTATGGGAGGTGGGCGTGGTTATTATCCGATTTCTTCCATTTTTGAACTGTATATGGAAATGCCTGAAGAAAACGACTCTGTAGAGTTTGGTTGACATAGCTATAGTAGTTTCCGAGATATGTACAAAAAACTTAGTAGGGGGCGGGGCCACGCCCACTTTTCCAAAAAAATTGCGTCCAAATATGCCCCTCCCTAATGCGATCCTTTGTGCCAAATTTCACTTTATTATCTTTATTTATGGCTTAGTTAAGACACTTTATAGGTTTTCGGTTTCCGCCATTTTGTGGGCGTGGCAGTGGGCCGATTTTGCCCATCTTCGAACTTAACCTTCTTATGGAGCCAAAGAATACGTATACCAAGTTTCATCATGATATCTCAATTTTTACTCAAGTTACAGCTTGCACGGACGGACGGACAGACGGACGGACAGACAGACATCCGGATTTCGACTCTACTCGTCACCCTGATCACTTTGGTATATATAACCCTATATCTGACTCTTTTAGTTTTAGGACTTACAAACAACCGTTATGTGAACAAAACTATAATACTCTCCTTAGCAACATTGTTGCGAGAGTATAAAAATCGAAAAAATATCAGTATCACACGGGTATAAGTCAGCAATGGGCTCGAGCACATTCATTTCAACTAAGAATGGAACAGAGAGGAAGGAATTGTGTGTTTCTTTAAGTATTTATATTTTTGCGTTTCACAATGCATTCTAACGAGTTTCGCATACTTGCCGATGCATGTAAAAATGTGCAAAAGTCTACTCGTATACAATTAAATGCCAATATGCTACATTATCTACTTGTGTTTAGCATGGGTTAATGTACCCTAGCGCACATTTGACCTTAATCGCTGACTTTTTTCATGTGATAAGCGTTTTGCGACGATTGACGAATACCCCTGCTACTATACATATGTACATACATATTTATGTATTGTATGTATGTAGATATGACACAGATGACATACATAGGTATTCCGAATTGGCAAGGTCTAATATAAAAAGTACAACGCAGTTGTTATGATTGCTACATGGATTAATTTTTAGAGACTTTAAAATCCACTATAATTAAAAAAAAATAATAAGAAAAAAATATTTTAAAAATTAAATTTTAATAAAAAATTACAAAGATAAATAAAAGTATAAATATTAAAAAGAATAAAAAAAATATTGGTATATATTAAAAAAAAAATAAAAACATAAATAGACATAAAAAAATGTATTTAAAAAAATAATATAAAAAAGTATATAACATAAACAAAACAAAAAATAAAATAAAAAACAAAAAGTATTTAACAATTATAAGTAAACCTTTTTTATTATTATATGCTTTACGCGACTTATGGTCGATTAAAAGCAAGAAAGCGTTATATTCATTGTTGTTTTTGTTGATAAAAAGTAAAATTTTAATCAACGAAACTAAACATTGATTCTAAAGACGCGATGTGGACGTAGAAAAACCCCAAAAAAATAGCAGTACGTCCCACAAGGTCCTACACCGTTTAACATAAAGCTCTAAAGTCTTCACTCATCCACCGCAAAGCAAACAACTGCCATTCTTTTGTCACGAGTTAGACATAAAGAATATGTTTAATCTAACGGTAAATCCAAGAAAAAAATATTTTCTAATACATTTTTTCAAAGGGAAAGCGTAGATAGGTTTAATAAGCATTCAAGGATGTATTTACAAGTATTGTGATGCTAAGACCACTCCATTTTCAGTGTATACACGATGTCTTAGTTTGTCGCTAGAGTCTGATAATCTGCCTGAACCTGTTCAAATTGTTTTCACATGATGAAGTCCAGACATGTTCATCTTTCAGCTTATCCACTTTTCATAGCCTTCTGTCTAGAGATTCATACTACATTTACAGCATTCAACTTAAAAAGACATTCCATTCAACTTGAAAGAGAGGTTTAATCGAGCACGGAAGAACATACAAAAGCGTGAAATCTAAAAGTCTAAAATCATCCAATTTTTGCAAATTTACTACACTAGATTTTTTCTTGTAGGACACCGCAATTCGCCAAAATAAACTTTTTCATCAGATTGAACGAAAATATTACAAATGTATATATGGTATATATGGTTAATTTAAATTAATATTATGTATGCATGTACATCAATGTCACTTATTTTTATTATCTTTTCTTGTGCTTCGCATCTTATGTGCATAACCTCAAAATGTCCACATGTGTTTATATATTTTATCAAAACTAGAATTTAAGAACCGGTAAGGTTTAAACTAAACTTAGATATTAAAAATTATATACGGAGTGAAAGTAAAAATGGAAGCACCCGTAGTAGTAGTATTAAAAACTGGTCAGGGACTGGTTCTAAACTAGTCAGATGTTAGTCATAAATAGAATGCTATTAATTATAGGCGATACGTAATAAACTCGCTGAGGCAATATGAAACTACTTGATTAACTTGCTCAGGCATAAAAGATAACTCCGTTTACAGTCAAAGCAACAACGACACTACTTAAATTTGACAATAATTATGAATAATTTTAAACGGTTGCAATTATTTTTCAAACAATTTATTTCCTTTTTCCTCTTTTAAATCATCATTTTAATAGTTAACGTAAGCATTTTGAAAAAAGTATAAATGCAAATGAGACTCAATTTGTGGTATATAGTGGCTCTTCAAACTCATTAGTCAACTGTGATCAAATATATGCGCATAGTAGTAAGGTTAGCACCGCTTTTAGCAAGTGGTTTTCCGTAGTGGTTAGTCAGAGCTCGAATTGTTCAATGAACTAACAGCTGTTTTTTTCGAACATTAATTTTTTAATACAAACTAACGAAGGCCTATTACATGAGTTGCATAACCAGTATAAAACGGTGATCACAATATATAATATTTTACATATACATATTAAATTAATATTGAATACATATATATAAATATGTTTAACGATTTAGACCTCGCATGGCTGTTAATTGCTTGCCTTTTTTAATTCCGATCATTTTTAAATCAATATTTAAGTTTGGTAAAGATTAAAGTCGATTAATTTACAGTCAATAACTGGTGCACATCAGCAGCAATCTCAAAAAGTATACGAAAAAATGTGATTTTCACTATGCAAACTTACATATGTACATATGCAAATCAAAATTTGCACAAAATTTTATTAAGTTTTCCTTGCTGCAACTTTTTTCTACTTTGATTAAAAAAATTAAAAAAGTTGGCAGACATTCAACTATGGCTCACTTTTATTATGAACATGTATGAGACTAAATAAGTGGAAACCAATATTTGCGGTTAAATTTTGAAAGCAAATCAATAAGTTAAAAAGTTTTTGACCAAAATAGAACTGAAAGCTCTGCCTGTTCAGCCAACCACACAGTATGTAAGTGAATATTTATTTATATATGCACGATTGCAAAAATTTTTCCACAATGTACCGACTAGGCAATTACATACATACAGATTTGACTTAACTGCAAACAAAATGAATTTTACAGCAATGGAAAAAATTTTTGTCCGAAAATTCACATTTTTCCCCTTGTGGTCAACATATTTGTTTTACATGAAAGTTATAAAAATTTAAATATCTAAAAAAACTAAATTTTAATATTTACTTGCAGAAAAATGTTATTAGCTCACAATGTTTACTTTGTGTACATAAAAATGCAATAAAATTTGTGTTTATTTAACGATTTGGTGTAAAATTTTTGTATGCAAATATATGTGTGTCGTTTAAATGGAAAACAATACAAGGCAAATGAATAATATAAAATCGTAAATCTTCGAAACAGTGTTCAAAACATAATATAACATAAAAGTTATTAATTGAAAGCAAGGCTGCTACTTTTATTAGTATTTCTCAGTTATTATTTACTAATATATGTACATATATGTATACATACATACTTTGAAGAAATTTAATTATTATTTTCTAGCAGAGTCTTGTCATACTTAGTATAATCGGCTTTTTTAATTTGAAACAAAAAATAAACTGTATGAAAAGTATTTTATTGTATTGCAGTTAAAAAAAAAAAATAAATAAAATAGAACAGTGACAGAAAAATTAGGTTATGGTATACCACAGTTAAATTTTTCATTTTATCATTTATAAGTGTAAACGCATATTTTGGATTTCATGAAAGAAAGTTCCCGTGTACAATTTGCAATCATTTTAATTGTATTTGCTTTAACGGTTCTGTAGATGTATTTAAAGCAACAAACAAACTGCTGCTAATTGATACGCAAATTAATCAGCGTTTACGACAATCCGAATGTGATAACAGATGACACAAATAAATAGAAATGTCGTCGTAGTTGATGTTCATGTCTTAATCCCAGTTTGCTATTTTCAGTTTATAACAAAGACATATCTTCACATTCACAAAGTTTTATTACATTTAAACGTAGCTAAACGCAAATAAATTTTATATACATTGGAACTCAGTTAAACTAAACCAAAAATTCTAATTGTGAATGTATTATTTATTAATGCCAAAATTTCGCGAGAATAACTGATTTTTCTTTAAACTGCCGGCGTTAATTGTAATTGCAAAAAAAAATATATGTATATATAAATATACATTTTTTACGTATATTTTAAGTCAATCTGAAAATAAATTAAAGTAAAATTACATTATTTAAATTGCTTTTAAACATGTCTGACTGTAGTTTAAACTGGCTAATTATTTTATACAAACATATTTATTTCTTTTGAACTCAATTATAATATATTTGCGTTTTTGGATAACGAAGCCTGGGTACGCAATTGTTTTCAATTATAAATTGCTCCCCGTTGAAAATTTTTCAATTTGAAATGTATGTATTCAAGTGCAAATATATGACTATGTGAGTAAACACTATAGGAGATCTTAAGCTTTTTCATGAGAAGCCCAATCTTAAAGCATTTGTAATACACACATAGTAATATGTTTTCATTTGATAAACATTACTGGTTAAAATTAGTGACCTTTCTAAGAGACATTTTATATGATTGATACCATGATTTTAATTGCAGGGTATCCAGAAATAGAATTCTTCAATTGAAGAAAAAAAATTGCAGAGAATCTCAACAGATATTTTACAAAATAAATAAAACAACATATTGATGTTAATTAAAGCAAATATAAAGTACTAATTAAAGATAAAACAGTGAATAGTCCGGCACTGAAAGAACTGTTGTAAACTTTTTCTGGCTGCTTTCACTTCAAGATTAAGAGAAGAAAGGATTAAAGGTTAAATCATTAACTAGTTGGATATCCACGTTTTTTAATGACTTCTAATGGGCAATTTTTCCGCACTAATTTGGCTCTTTTTTCAGGACTTATAGCTTTCCATTCTTCTCCATTTCTCTGTGCCTCAACGCTATTTGCCATTTTTCGATAACTTTTGCCATTGTGCCAGTAACTAACAATGTTTTTTTCGCTAATATGTATTTCTTTGCCCTTTTGGTCCATAATAAAAAATACCTGTGACTTTCGCTATTTAAAGTGAACGCACAACTATGATCAATTTACTTAAGTAGAGATACAAAAATTCCGTTAACTCAGAACAATGCTCAAATTCTATAAAATTTTGCCTACACACTCATCGAATAATTGTCTTCAAAACAATTGAAAGGAAGTTAATGAACAATTCCGGGGATGAACGTAGACTTTTTCTGTCATGTGTATATAAGCTGGCTATGAATCATTGAAAGATTGGAAATAGCAAATGTAAAAAAATCATTATTATTATGCATAGCACCTGCAGGTGTATATTTGTTACTATTTATTTAGGTATTAGTTCAACTCTTTTTAAACGCTTTTCTATATACATATGTATATGTAGAATGTAAATGTTAAAGTGAAATTTCCAACAAGCAATCCATATAAGCGTTAACTTTGAGTCGCGATGACTGTTGCGAAAATTAGCACTAGCAAAAGCAATATTTATTTTATTTTACGTACCTCATCAGCAGCACCGGCCTCCTGTCCAGTAACAAGCACCGAGAGGAGTGACAGCGCAACAATTACGATTGCTGCACCGACGGCGAGACGCATTTTGCTTTGTTTAGTTTCTATCTACACTAAATATAGCCGATATAATCACAATTTTATTTCTCACTTTTACAATAGCAAATGATTCTAATTATTTAATAATTTTTGCTTTGCAGAAAGCCACTTTCAGCAATTAATGCGTCTCAAACTTTTAATTCACAGAATAATCTTAACACCTATCACTTGGAGTAAATTTTACCATAATAAACTAAACACCTGAAAATTCACGAGAAGACTGAAATGAAAACAGTTGCGGATGTTCAGTGAAAGCATAATTATATGCAGAGTTGCAGCGTTGCTGTTGAAAATTATAGCAGGGTTGTATAAAGACGACATAAAATAATTGTTTTATAAAATTATTGTAATCTTGGAAAACAAAAACAAAAAAAATGGTTTTATTATTAACACTTAAATTCATAATTAAATTCTTTTTGCCGTCTGTCTGAGCAACAAAACTGCCACAGCAACAAAATCTATTTGGAAAACCTCTACTAATTTAATTACCCTTTAGAAATCAATCTAGCGGGCATCTATTGGAAGCATAACTGAAGCTGAATATAATAATTAAAATTGCAATAAAGTTATATTAAGAAAATTTTCAGGCAATTGGAAGATCCATGAAAATGCCTAAAAACTAATCTAACATTAGCTGAAAATCTTGAATTAAAACATGGAAATTAAGCATACTGCAAAATAAGCGGAAGCGTTCGATTTCATTTCCGGTATGCAATTTCATTTTAGAAATGGAATTAAGCCTTTCTTAATAGGAGTTTCGAACGATAATGTAAATTCACTGTTGAAATGAGTCCTTTACGGCAATATTTAAAGAATTATACATTAGATAGAGTAAATAATGCATATGTATTTACATACATATATTTGATGCTTGGGACCCATTGCAAATTGAAAGACAAGTCTCCCTAGTTCGAGTATATATTTCATATAAATTTTATATAAGTATGTATGTACATATATGTATATTACGCATAAACAACATTCCTTTGCTAAGTTTGTGGTTACACTAATAACAGATTAATTGTTACCAATAAACGATAAATAGTTGGACAATGGCTGAATGCAAATCAACCTTGGTTACGTTGGTTACCAAAAAGCTTATAAACCAGTAAACTGAAAATATTGATAAATCAACAAAATTTTAATTTAGTAGAGTAGTACCTGATACAAATTAAAAACAAACTTCATACTTTATTCGATAAATTGTACTATATAAGTGATTAACACTATGACCACGCGGATTAGTAGATCTTATTTGCATTCATGCTTAAAAGTTCCAATTGATCCGTGTAATAATTGTCCAGCGCCAATTTATAATCGTCCAAAGATGTACCTAGGCCGACTGACAACAACGCCATTAAGTGGAACTGCGAAAACGGCGAAGACTGCCGAATTTGAACCCGTAGACTCTGTATTGGTTAACAGTGGCATACGTTCCTTAGCGAAACTTTATGATAGTATTCCAGGTGAAACAAAAAAAAAATTAATGAACTCCAAAAGATATACTGATTTACTCATTTAATATTTTGGTTTTCATAATTAGACTACAATGACATCAACCACTTACCGAACGAAGAATTTTACTCCACGTTGGACACCTTGCGATCCACTTGCTGTGAGTTGCGAACCAAATCTGCACAATCGTGTATAGTGGAGGAGAGTACATCGATATCTTCTCAATCTTCCCATTGCGCCAATAGAAAGCGCCTAAGAGCAAGCAAATTGGGGAAGTATAGACCTACAACTGGTAGTGCATGTGGCAAAAGAAAACCAGAAAAGTGTAAAGTACAAGAAGAATTTACAAGATCTCAATGCAGGTTGGGAACTCCTTTTGGTACTACTACCAAAATAGACTTTGCAAAGAAAAGCGTTGTAAAGAGGTAAGTATTTAATTGATAAAATTATATTTTCAGCTTCAAATTTATTTATTTTTTATATCAGCCATAAAGATGAGTTTGATGACGAAATAAAGGCATTCCAAAAAACGTTAGAAGATTTCGAAGCAGAGCTCAAAAGTCGCCATAAAAGTGCTACTTTGACCGATAGCAAGTTGAAGAATACTAAAACCGAACCTATTGTAAATATAGAGAACTCTACCAAATACACGGATAAGTAATAAACTGGGAATAATTGATATAAATAATTTGTGTAGTAAAATTATGATATTCCTTCAGGCTCTCTGTAACACCAGAAATTGCTAATTTTCGTAATATTTTTAAGCAAGCCAGTGAAAACGCACGTCCTTGCTCCAAAGCGAGTACTACGAGTTTACGAAATTTTTTGAAAAAGTCTTATTCCTTCGATGACATCAATAGAATCGCAGACTGCAAGCAGAATGAAATTACAGAAGACAAAACCCTGTTAGATAAACGATCAGACACGCAAATTCTTATAAATCGAACTCCTTTAAAATTCAGTAGTTATTTTTCGCAGAAGACAAGCATGTAAGCACATAATTAAATATATAAGCCAAATTTTTTATAGCTTCTCCATAGAATATCACCAAAAAATATTCCACCGAAAATTGTTGTCGACTCACCAAGTGAGCAAAGTAGTTCAACCAAAACTTCAGGTCGCTCAAGTAGTGGACGAAAAAAGAAAGGGAAGGATAAGAAGCAACAAAAAGATTTTCAAGTGCCATTTTCAATATTCAATTTGGATACAAAAAAAGAAATTAGAAAGGTATTTTGTCAAAATTTAAACTTTGATATGATTGTTGCTGTAGCAGCATAACCTAACTTTATTTATAGCACATCACACCGTCACCAATACATCCGGTAGCGCGACCGAATCTTGCAGCTACCTTAAGAGTTGAGGTCTCAAAAAAGAAATTGAAAGAGCTGAAAAACAATTGTACTTATTATGACGACACACCACAGTTCGATTGGGAAGTGAGAAAAACACCGGCATGGAAGTCACTATCCCTCAAGTTAGTAACTTAACACGTTTAAGTCGTGCAAAGTATAAATGTTTATATAACTTACATGTTATGTTTCAGTGAAACTCATAAAGAGATTCTGTCTATGCGTTTGGCCACCCGCAAAGCCGAACAGGCAATGCAACAACGTGAATACGAACTTAACATGGAATTGATGCGTCAAAGGGTCAAGTCGGCACCATTACTTTTGGAAGGCGCAACATTTTGGGGTCCTCATATTGGGAAACTAACCCATACATGTCAACGTGATGGTGAAAGACACTGCTGTCAATCTAAACAACGTAAAACGCGTAGCAAAAGCGCCGAGAGTCGAAGATTATGCACCCACGATGGTATGGGCAGTCAATCCAGTCAAAGAAGTAATAAATTAAATTTCCTGCATAAAACATATGGTGGCAGTTCAAAAGTACGCAGGCGAAGCTCTTCACAAACGCCTGTGAGAAAAAATACTGCACAGCCTGATGAAAAGCAACGTGATGAGCAGCCGCCAATAATGAATGACAGTGGTGATGAGCTGTCTAGTCTGGATAGAGCTTTTTTGTAAATATTGAAAGCAATAATTAAATAATTTCTATATATTTAAAATAAAGTGTAAATGTTTAATAAAAAAATGTGTTGTCTTAAGGTATTTTTTATATATGTAGCCTCAATTATTATTCCTTCAAATTTATCTTTAAATTATTAAAATTATCAGCAAACGTAAATGCAGTTTTATCGTCGTCCGTTAAAGGCGCGTTGCCTGGTCGATTTAGTAAAGCAACTTGCATTCCAGCATCGCGTGCTGCTTCAGCCTCTGAAAATCAGAAATATGTTAATGCAACAGACAAAGGCATACTCATTATCTTTTTACCTTTTACGACATCAGTTAGGAACAGTATGTCTTCAGCTGGTAAATCCAAATCTTTAGCTATATTCACGTACGACTCTTTTTGTTGCTTATGGCCAACGGCTGTGTCATAATGGCCGCTAATATAGGGCAGTAAATTTCCCATCTCTGATTGACCAAAGAGTAGCTGCTGTGCCTTTACACTACCACTAGAATAGATAGCGAGACGCAGCCCAGCCTCGTGCCATCGCTTAAATGCTGGCAGCACATCAGCATATATGCTTTTGATAGCCAAAAAAATAGTATGTTAAATAAATAATGCTTAATATTGTACTAACAAAAACATGTCAACTTACTGTCCTTTAATGTTACCGTTAGCATAACCTTTAGCCCAAATCAATCCCTGAAGAGTTTTCAATGGCCCTACTTTCAGATCTTTTTCTATGAGAAAATTAACAAAACTGGCTACATTCCCGGGCGAAGCGGTAGGTTGTTCATCAACCGGTCCCAAGTAATCTTTGTATTGTGATAATTTGCGTAAGTCCTGAACAATCTTTTGAGTTTCGGCATTATTCCAAGAATCCTCTAGAAATACCTTGGAGTGTGTTTTTGCATACGGGAAGAGCACATCCTGCAATAAGCAATGAACCCGTTCAAAAAATTATCATTACAAAAATTAATGTCTATGACTGCACCTTTACAAAACTAATGGATGTCGTGGTTCCCTCAATATCGCTGAGTATTAATTTCACTGTGAATTCAGGCATACCAATTTACTTCAACCTAACCGAGATTCGTTAATTTCCAATAGCTTGAATGATAAAGGAACAGCTGAAAACATATCTCTAATTCCCACTGGAAATTTACTGATAACAGCAGTGTTGCCAGAACAAAAGTGAAATGCTACATTACTACATTTATTTAGAAATGGCTGACGAGCGTTATGTCAATAAATAACAGTTTAGTTGCAATTATAGAGTTTTGGGGGTAATTAATATAAAAACCATACATGCTTTTCCCTTTTAAATCGTTCATTAATCCCTTGATAGATGTTTGTTAACATACTTGAAATATTTATCATACGGCAACATTTAACATTTTTATTTATTTTCAATTTCCTTTCTACTTGCTTTTATCGCTTTACGCTTTTAACAATGTCAACGATTCAAACCAATTTGACGTTTTCTATTTTCGTTTCTTCGTAATTCGTAATTCAGCATGTCAAATTTGCACGAAAATTTTGTGAAAGTGTATTTGAAGCCGTTAATTGCATATTTAGCAAAACAATTGTTATTTATTGACGATATTTGTGATATTATATATGCATATTAGGATATTAAATTCGCCAATATCAAAAAAACACTAGATTGGCTTGCGTATATTTTAAATTTCTAAAATAGATCTCCAGCGTCTGCATTAAATTCAAAAGCGGAGAGAGCGAACCTATAATAAATAAATATATAATAAATCCCTTTCAACACCAGTATTAAGATATCAATTTGGTAATATACATAAATTAAGCAGCAAATTTATAAATTTACTAAATTTTTTCTTCATGGTAATAGTTTCTTGGAACTGATATGGAAGGAAATATAAATACAACAAATGATACTTTTGCAACAGAGACAAAGTCAACAAAGAGAAATAGCTCAAAAGCTATTTAGAGCGTTTCATAGACGATTGTGACTACGTGATTTAACCACAAAATTTTATAAATATTTGAGAGTGCAAGAGTAATCCACAAATCGCAGCAGCAACGGAAGCGTTATCAGCTGGCACACGAGTTAGGGGGTTAAAGTGAAAATTGTTCGGTCACCGACTCGAAGGGGCAGGTGCATAGTAGAGTTTTGATTTACCCCTCTCGTCGCGTTTAACCCATATGCTGTATCCAATAGCCAAATATTCAAGCTAATGTAAACAAATATTCCGCTAAACAGATTTATATTACAACAATTACTTTTAAAAGTGTAATAGTTACAAATAAGATAAAAGTGGCAAAACAGCTGCAAAATCACTTAAAATAGTTCAGCACATTTATATACAATTGCGATGACAACGGGAAAGAGCAGCTGCAATCGAAGTGCAAGATAAAGAAGAAATAGTGCAAAGTGTAAATCAAAAGACATATCCACTGCTGAAAGTAAGGCCCCTGTCAAGGTTAAATTGAAGGCATATACTCTTTGGAGGTCAAAGAAGAATAGTATTTCAGGTTTTAACAAGTGTATAAGATGTAAAGTTGAAAAGCTTACTTAAACGATCAAAAAAAAAAAAAATCGAAAGTTGAAATTGTTGAAGTTTAATTATTAAAAAATGGAAAAATTTCCACAGTGTGCCATTTGCGGTACAACGCAGCAATTGTTGCGTTGCGCCAAATGTAAGTCGATTTTTTACTGTTCCACTGCACATCAGCATATGGACTGGCCCATGCATAAACAGTCTTGCCGTATGTTAGCCAAACAAAGGAATGAAAATCGCATTCAACATCTGCAACAGGCTGTTGCTGCCACAACACTAAGCAATACAATTGCGCCATCAATGCCCACAACAAGCAACGATGTTGATGCTGGTCACCATCGTTGGACAACATCCACGAATGATATGGCTATTATAGGCTTTGGACTACTAGGCGGTAACGAAAGTGCTGAAGTTGATCCTAGCATACTAACTGCAGTACCACCCATGGCTGTGATGATGGGTAACAATGACAATGGCGTTGCATACAACCAGACAAATGGATTGGCTAACGAGGCAAATCCCAACCAAATATCAGATACAGGTGGCACAGTGACCGGTGCTGGTATTATGCAAAACAATACGTCATTATGCATGCAACCGCAATATCACCATGTAGATCAACGCTTGCTATCGCCGCAATATCATCAACAACAACAGCAATTAATGCACCAACAATTGCAGTGTCAACAGATATCGCCATCGCATACACCATACACAGCAAACCTTACCAACCATAACACACATCATCATTATGAGAAAAGCATCAGCTGTCAAGTTGGAAGCGGAGGTGGCGTGGACGAAAACGCTTTTGGAAATGCAAAGTGAGTGAAGATTTTTTAAACTATACATACATACACAAATTTGTTGTTATATTGAACAACTTAAAATCGAAAACTTTAAAGTTAAACGGTTTCTATCCACTATGTACTCACCTAACATTTATTGCAAATGCAATACTTAATTACGAATAATTTCTCGCGTCTGCATTTATGCTAATTTTGTATATACATATATGTATATCATATTGTCACATTGAAAAACTGGTAAAAGTGCAAATGGGGCACCTATCAATTAAATATTTACAACCACGGATGACCGAATAAATATTATATATTTTCCCAATAACGATAATATCTTTTCAAAATAGCGCGTTAAAATTAAGGTAGCTACAGTAAAGAGTTCTAGATGTGTTCACCGCTGTTGCCGAAATAAAACTAATACGCTATTTTAATATTTCAAAATGAAGTTGTCCTATCTTGGCAATATAAGCTTCTGATTTACGTTGTACATACATACATACGTACCTATTCTTTGCTATAAACCTTTTACCATACCTCATTATTGAATTGTATATGCGCTGCCTAAACAGCATTATAGATAAATTTAATTCAGGTATGTTTACATACGTCCATACATTTATAAGTCTAGTAAAAATGTGCTTTTTACTAATATTAAGTTTATTCATCAAAAACTGTTTTTCGAAACTTTGTTGTAACAATGTTGTGCGCTATCTTAATACATAATCGCACCGTCTTTTATGTAGACTTACTATTGAATTGTTGACGTTTAGGTATTTTATACATACTTTTAGTTTTCAGGAGTTGCATTAAGTGCCACAATTACAAAGCGTTCATACTGTAGACAGTTTAACGGTTGTTTCTCGTTTAATTGTTGAAGCCGATTTACCGATCAGTTTAAAGGTGTTTCAAGCAAATAATGAAGAAATGAATCCTAAAATAAGATCAAAGGCTAACTTCGGCACAGCGCAGCTATAATACTCTTCCAGATGCATAAAAGGGTATAAAAAAGTCTTTATTTTGATTTTGATTAGATAGTTTGTATAGCAGCTATATGCTACAGCCGTCCAATCCGAACAATTTGTTCGGAAATTTTAGAGTATTAATCTAAATCAAATTTTGTGAATATATGTACATATCTTGACAAATAAAAAAGTAAGTATCGGGAATTCTTCATTTCCTCCTCTCATCTCCCGCTTATATGAAAGACAGGTAATTTTTTTTTAGGTGGGTACAACTGTCCTTAATTGTGCTGCCTAAAATTAGCGCGATCTGTCAACCAGTGTGTTTACAGCAGCTGTTTATGCCAGGCGACCTCAGTAGTGTTTGTCGAATTTTAAAATTTAAATCAACGTACATATTTGATTTAAATTTTGGCCAAACACTCTACAAATATCATTGAGCAAGCACACTATTCACCTGATAAGGCCTCCTGTGAATTGTATCTTTCTCCACACTGAAATATCCAATTCGGGGAATTCGAAGGCACCAAAACAAATTCGACGCCAGAGTTGAAGGCCATCCCGAAAAGTGGCTATAAAAAGGTTTTGACAATTGGAAGAGCGTTGGCACATGTTCATCGCTTCAAATGGATGTTACTTTGAAGGCGATAAAATAAATTTGGATGATGATTCAAAAATTTTCGTTTTATTTATAAATTCCCGATACTTTCTTGAAAGGGTGTATATGTATATGTATGTATATTAATTTTATTATACTCTCGCAACAAAGTTGCTAAGGAGAGTATTATAGTTTTGTTCACATAACGGTTGTTTGTAAGTCCTAAAACTAAAAGAGTCAGATATAGGGTTATATATACCAAAGTGATCGGGGTGACGAGTAGAGTTGAAATCCGGATGTCTGTCTGTCCGTCCGTCCGTGCAAGCTGTAACTTGAGTAAAAATTGAGATATCATGTTGAAACTTGGTACACGTATTTCTTGGCTCCATAAGAAGGTTAAGTTCGAAGATGGGCAAAATCGGCCCACTGCCACGCCCACAAAATGGCGGAAACCGAAAACCTATAAAGTGTCATAACTAAGCCATAAATAAAGATATTAAAGTGAAATTTGGCAAAAAGGATCGCATTAGGGAGGGGCATATCTGGACGTAATTTTTTTGGAAAAGTGGGCGTGGCCCCGCCCCTTACTAAGTTTTTTGTACATATCTCGGAAACTACTATAGCTATGTCAACCAAACTCTACAAAGTTCAGGCATTTCCATATACAGTTCAAAAAAGGAAGAAATCGGATAATAACCACGCCCACCTCCCATACATAGGTTATGTTGAAAATCACTAAAAGTGCGTTAACCGACTAACAAAAAACGTCAGAAACACTAAATTTTACGGAAGAAATGGCAGAAGAAAGCTGCACCCAGGCTTTTTTTTTTTAAATTGAAAATGGGCGTGGCCTCGCCCACTTATGGACCAAAAACCATATCTCAGGAACTACTAGACCGATTTCAATGAAATTCGGTATATAATATTTTCTTAACACCCTGATGACACGTACGAAATATGGGTGAAATCGGTTCACAACCACGCCTTCTTCCAATATAACGCTATTTCGAATTCCATCTGATGCCTTCTCTGTATAATATACATATGTATACATTAGGAACCAATGATGATAGCGGAATAAAACTTTACAAAAATACGGTATTTGAAAAATATGTAAATGACGTATTATGAAATCTCGATTATCACTTTATAATGCGAGAGTATAAAATGTTCGGTGACACCCGAACTTAGCCCTTCCTTACTTGTTTTATTTAATTTAGTGCATTTTTAGATATAATGGCCAAGTACTATAAAAACTTCTGGACTCACAAGTTTATATGTATATATATTATATTTTAAGCTCTTTAAATTAATAATCGATTTGATTTGTTTATATTTGCACGAGTTCTGCTATACACACTCACTTGATGTTTATTGCTAGAAGTTTAAATTTATCAAAGATAAGTGAGTACGTGAGGAATGTATGCCATCAGTTTTTGTCGCTATCGTTTTAATCTATTTGATTTTATTTATTTTAACGGTTGTTCAAGGCAAACGTCAGTCAATATATGTAAATATACATACATACATACATATTTTATCTACACATGCATATAATTACTTTATTAGATGCCACCTCTTCCGAATTTTGCTTAAAATTGCTTTAGACCTCACTGCTTATCACTTTTAATACATATTTTCTATTATAGGCGGTTCAAAACACTTTACGCATTTACATTTCATAAATATGTAGGTACAGACTTATAGTACATTTTGCTGAGCTGGTCATTAACGGCTCGACTTGCCGGCTATTGCGTCTGTTTTGGTTACAGTTAACTCTGTAGGTATGTATGTACATACAATATGTATTCCTTTACTGAGACGCGCTGCAGCTAATGTGAATGCAACGTGATTTTATATAATTTTTTTTATTTCTCAACTCCACACTTGTTCATACTACATATCTACATATGTATGTACATTTGTATATGCGCAGAAATTTCTTTATTACTATTTCATATGTTTATATCTGCGCAGTTGACTTTAATGTGTTTTCTTGAAAACTCGTATTGTTAATTAATATTGTTTTTTTAAGGGGAGGTTTTCCAATTACCCAACTACACCTCGACACATTCACACTGCCGCGCAAAATATAAACAATTTGCTCCAGGTTGCAAATTTTATATCAAACAATTTTTTTAGTAGTAGATTAGTAAATTGTTATAGCTTGAAAATTGAAAATTTGGTTTTAATTAAAAAATGGGAGTCAGAACACGAAATAACTTTTCTTATTTTGGTTAAGAAATTTAAAAATTATTTTTTTATTAAGGTTTACAAAATTAAAAGGGAATATTTAAATGTTAATTAAATTTTTTAATGTTTTACTTACCACCATGATTTTTATTACCATTAGTATCTCTCTTTATAAAATCTTACACTAGAAAAACTGTTGTTTCTAAGGTTGGCGCTTTTCTCGTTGAAATTGCAAATTATTGACGAAAGAAACTGCAAATATGCTTTGTAGTTGGGTTAATATGACTTATATACATACAGTAGTATCTCGATAGACCGGACACCCTTTAGTCCGGACACCTCTATAATCCGCACATTGCTATTATCCGGACAGTTTTATATTTTTTACTCTTTAATCCGGACGCTACAAAAAATGCAGACTTTTGTTTCTCTTTCAAATCAATTAGATACGTTGCAGAACAATTTCGGGTAACAAAATCTACTGTATTTGACATAAAAAAGAAACGTGATGCTATCAGAAAGTATGCGTCCAACTGTGTGCAGAAACCAGGTTAGTTAAAGTGGAACCAATTTTGGTTTCCAAATTTAATAACTTAGTGGTATTTCTCAGAAAAAAGGCAGACCATGAGACTAGGAGAACATCCGGATATGGAGAAGGCCTTAATGACTTGGTTTGTTCAACAGAGAAACCAGAATATTCCTATATCAACCGAAATGATTCAACACAAAGCAAAATATTTCTATAATCAAATAACTGGCAAAAATGATTTTGGGGCAAGTTTGGGGTGGATTTCAAATTTTAAAGCACGACATGGCATAAGGAAATTAAAAATTTGTGGTGAAAAAGTAAGCAGTGATGTTTCTGCAGTGGAACCATTCAGGCAAAAATTAAAATCTATTATAGAAGAAATGAACCTAGACCATGACCAGATTTATAATGCAGATAAATCGGTAGCCTTTTGGAAAGTTATTCCTGCAAATACATTGGCGCACTCGCAAGAAAAATCTGCATCTTGTCGAAAAATTTCAAAGGATCGCGTAACTTTTATGCCTTGTTGCAATGCATCTGGCACACATAAGCTAGCCCTTTTGGTAATAGGCAAATCAACTAATCCACGATCATTTAAAAATTGCAATGTGCCTGTAACTTATAAAACAACTAAAAAGGTTGGATGTCAACATTCTTATTTACTGAATGGTACAGGAAATATTTTATACCGGATGTAAAAAAATTTTTGCAAGACAATAATAGACCATTAAAAGCTATTTTACTAATCGACAATGCTCCATGCCACCCAAGATCAGAAGATATTGACATAGACACTAATTTTCGAATTGTCTTTCTTCCACCCAATTAGACAGCAATCATACAGCCTTTAGATCAAAATTTAATTCAAAATGTTAAAGTGTCTTACAGAAAACAACTTTTGAATTATCTTCTAATTGATAATACAGATATTGGAATTGCATTAAAAAAACTTTACGCTACGAAATTGCGTCACACTTTTAAACAATGCTTGGTTAGGTATATCACAGCAGAATATTGTACGCAATTGGAACCAGTTGTTGTGTAGTGACCGACAAGAATGGATGGAGGAAGATTTGATACCTCTGGCTCAACTTACAGCCGCTAATTCAGGCATGAATGAAATTCATACCATCATCGCTTCAATAAATCTGGCCACTTCTGATCGGGAAATTGTGCAGTCTGTGTTAGAAAACGATAATATTGAGGAAAATGGTTCTGACTCTGACTATAGCATAGTTGAAGTGGAAAATAAAATCAGTAGTAACTAGTGAAGCAAAAAGTATTTTTTCCAAAGCGATTCAGTGGGCAGAACAAATTGACGCTTCGGCTATGGACATTTTAACTTTAAAACGCTTAAAGGAAACTGCAGATAAAATGTTTAGAGAAAACTCTAAACAGACCAAAATTGATACTTTTTTTCAAATGCATTACAATTAAAAGTATCCATGTTTAAATAAAATTTTAATAAAAACTGAATTTGAATTAAAAATGTATGTTAATTGTGTCAAATTTCTTTCCCGCAAATAACCATTAAAAAAAATATCTATAATCCGGACACCCCCGTTATCCGGACGACGCCCAACATCAAGGGTGTCCGATCTATCGAGATACTACTGTACTTATATTGGTTTGAAAATATCTCCCTTCCGCCTTTTTGTCTTTTGAATTTCGCGTCTATATAGTATAAAGCGCTACAGAGCTCGTATCTGGCAATACTATACATCTTTGAAAGGTCTTCAACAGTTCAACAGTTATAGACGTGTAAACATGGAGTGCACTAACGTCGAAATTCGCGCTATTTTCTTTTTTTCCTTCGTTAAATGCAAATCCGCTAGAGGATTAAACAGATTATCGAACGAAACGGCGCATATTTGAACTAAATCCGATCACTGTAACACTTTTTATAAAGCATTGATTAAAGAGCAAAAAAACGGAAGGGAGATATTTGACAACCTAATATCATCACCAATTTATCAAGTATCTCCCTTTCGCTTTTTTGCTCTTTATTCATAATATTTCTATGCTCGGCTGCTGTGGTGACTGTCATTATTAATTTAAAATCGTTACGGATATTCGGCTTACATGGGCACAGAGAAGAACCAAAATGCTAAGGTGGCATGGACCATATTTGGTGTAGTGACCATATTCCCGATAGCCATACTGGGCTAAGTAGCTCTGTGTGTTTTCTTTTTACTTGTATTTTACTTAAGCTGCAATGATCATCGAATTATTTCCTCTGAAATACGTCAATGATTACAAAAAAATATCTAAAAGAACTGACGACGTGTATCTCAAAGTTGCCGTTAAAATTGATGGCGTTAAAATTCGCACTATAAATAAACTAAACATCGGGTGCGGTGAACACCAGTTATCGTTCTCATAAAATACAAAATCGAAGAGATCTTGCTTCAGGAGAGAATAAAAATTTGTGGTTTTAACTTATTACTTGAGCACACTGGGCCTTAATAGAAAATTATATGAACATTTATGGATTGGAGTATAATTGAATACATTGTAGTACGGAGTCAATAATTTTTCTCATCCACATGATAATACCCACGGACATGATAATAACCCATGATAGTCGGGTTTACGTGATCGAAACGAACATTTTTATCCATTCAAAGACTGTCAAAACAACAACCACATGACAATATCATCTTGCTAACAAGTTTTTTGTTTTTTTAACTAATTAACTAAAAAGATAATTGTCTACTGATTTCCTAGGCTTTTAAAGTATCATCTCGCTAAGTTTTTTCCCAACACTGTACATTTATGTCCATGTATGTATATGTGCGCTAACATTCCATCTTTATGGGATTACTCACTTGCTGCGCAAATTCCTAGTAATGTTTTTGTTTGTTTGCGTCGGTTTGAGTGTTTTATGCACATTTCCAGCTGCAGCAACCCGTTACTCCACGTAGCACTCAAGCGTACTTGACATCATATGCAATTCCGAGAATTCTCGGCACTGTGCTATCAAATTTTGCTATCAGCAACTAAAGGTTTGCAATTGTTCGCACATTCATACATACATACATAAGTATGTATGTAATTTGTGTGTCAATAGATTATAAACGCGAACAAATATTTAGATACATTTACAAGTGTGTTAACAGTTACTCACTGTAACAGTCGTCACATTGGTTTCTATTGCCATTTTTTCTGCTTTTGCAACATGTTGCTACAGAGTATAACCCTAACGGTTGTTTGTATCACTTAAAACTAATCGAGATATGTACTTATGTACATACATACTTACATATATGTATATGAAGTCATATTGTCAAAAAAGTCTCGCGGTATTTTCGCTAGTTGGCGTTGAAAGCGCGTAGTTCTAGTTTTATTCGTCGCATCGGGTCATGATATACCTTTTTGGAAAGCTCATTTCACGCGCTAACACGTGTTTGATTGATTGTAGTTTCTTTTAAGTCGTTCGTGAGTTATAGCATCGCAAACATAGAACAAAATAAAGAGAAAATACGGCATATTTTACAGTACTACTACGATGAAGGCAAAAATGCATCTCAAGCCGCCAATAAAATTTGTGCAGTTTATGGACCCGATACAGTTTCCATTTCCACCGCACAACGATGGTTTCAACGTTTTCGTTATGGTGTAGAGGTGGTCGAAGATGCGCCACGCTCCGGAAGGCCTGTCGTCTAAAATTGCGATAAAATCGCTGAATTGGTCGAAAGAGACCGGCATAGTAGCAGCCGTAGCATCGGTCAAGAGCTGCTCATGAGTCATCAAAAATTCATTTCAAATTATACATAAGACTTTATATATATGAAGACGATTTCAATGTATATGAAGACGAAAAAAAAAAAAAAATCAATAAAAATGAAACTTTATACATCAATAGCAAGGGACACCTTTGGGCGAAAAAATTAAAAAAAGGGAATGCGTGCGAATCTTTGTTCGACCCACTGTTTCAACTACTATATTTATATCCATATACATAACAAATACATACATATGTATGTCTTAACTTGTCAATTAATCAAAGTATAAATATATGTACATTGGGACAAAACAGCACCCGGAAATTGTAATTAGAATATTTCAAAAGTATGTCTTTCGCTAAGTTGGTAGGACTGTCCTCCACCAATTTGTTTACAGCAGCTGCTTAAGTCGGTACACCTCAGTAGGACATTGCGATTTTTACATTGGATAAGAATATCGAACAAAGAATTTGTCTAAAATTGTGTGTGTGAAATCGTTGGGAATGTCGAGCGATCGTTGAAGACATGCCACGTTCCTGACCACCTTCGAACTCTTCAACTGATGAAAATATTAAAAAAGTGAAGAGTATTATATGGTGCTTGAAAATCGTCAGGCAAATGTTAGAGAGATGGCTGACCTCTCTCGCGAGTCTGTTCGAATGAGTTTGGTGGATATTTTGGGTATGAAACGCGTTCTTGCTCGATTCTTCCCGATAAAGCTGAGGTTTTTTTTTCAAAAATATTATCGTAAACAGGTCTCTTTGGACATGCTTTATCGTGCGAATTCCGATCCCATGGAGAACATTATAACTGCGAATGAGACATGGATTTAAGAGTTTGACATGCAACATTCATCGGAATGGTTTTCAGTCGATCGAAGAGATCGTAAAACAGAGTTCACTGAAGGAGCTGAAGGGCATCCCAAAAAGTACTTATGAAAAGTGTTTCGGGGACTGGAAAAATCGTTGGCATAAGTGTGTTACGTTTGGTGGGGATTACTTTCAAGGCGAAAAAATAAATATTGATGAATAATTAATTATTATTTAAAATTTGTGGGTATTTTTTTGCCACAATGTATGTTTGTGTAATTACAAAATTCTACGAAAATAGCGCTTATTTGTGCATTTAGTACTTGTAATTGCATTTGTATTTAAAAGTCTGCTGTTTTTTCTCATTAAAAAGTTATGAAAAATGTAAACACACTTTTGTTTAGTTTAAAATGAAAATCACATAATAATACATTTCTGTTTAATTTTTCATAACTCAAACGTGACTTCCAGCTGCGGTTTCCATTACTACTCTGCGATGTTTTAATTACACTATGTACAAGTAGTTTTGTATGTATACGTATGCACGTTAGGACACATTTTTTCAAGGTGTGGTTGTGGCATTATCTGGCCATTTTGAACCTGGCGAGATCCAATTTCTTGACTTTGTCTTTTCCTTTCTTTTCCATTGTCAGAAAATTACGTTTCGTGTCGTTGTTGAATATCACCAAATCCTCTCTTAGAGTAATCATAGGCTCGCTTTTATCATCACGCCCATTTTGTCGTTTTTTTATATCTGATGTTTCAATTTAGTTTTGTAGAGTTTAATATGCTTTCAATTTTGGAGGCGGTTCGGGGAGTTAATTGAACTTTGAACTTACTAAGTAAAGAACGAGTACAAAATTTCGTCCACTTAATCCACTTTTGTTGGTTTTGGAGATGTTCTATATACATACATATGTTTTCAAAATAATATTCGACGATGTCATAACAAGGAAGTATTTGGTTTTAAGTTTCATAGACTAAACTGGCCGACCTCATCGTTGTTTCGGTTAGTTACAATGTATGTCTAACTGTAGATTTGTACTAACAAATTTTTTTATGGATTCCAATATTAAAGAATGAGCCACCAGGCGAATAAATATGATATACCGAAATGGAACTAAACTATACACATACTTACATATTCATACATAGCATGCAAAGTTTTGTTCGACACGCTCACTATAACGGAGAAAATAGTCATGAAAATTAATAACTCTTAATGACAAAATAATATTTATCAAAAATTTCGCAATTCACTCACTGAAAACGTGACAATACAATTTGAAGGTTGATATCGCACAGATAACGTGAGTTGCACAGTGTGGCAAAAACTTAGAATCCAGAGAAATCTAAACATAGCTTACAAAAAGAGTTTAGATACACTGCACTAAACGACAATTCATTTTCGAAACTTCGGGTCTCAAATATTTCGGAGTAGATTACAAAAAAGAACTGAGGACAGGGTCGAATTTTGTAATTTCAAATTAAAATTCTGTCGTGGCAAAGCACTTTTCCTTCCCATATAACAAAATTTCTTTCACTTTCCAGTATACAAATAAAAAAAAAAAACAATGTAACCGGATAAAGCTTTAGCAGTGTCTTATAGGTGCCACCTTATGGTTATGACGAAAAACTGCCCAAATCGGACTAAAACTATCCTTAGATATAATAGATCGAAGATATCGGACAATCTGTGAGATATAGAAATTCAGAGAAAATCCTTGTTTGACAATTGTATGGCTGTATGTCAAAAATGGGTTGACTCGGATCATTAATTCCTAAAGCCCGCATAGAGCAGAAAGATTTTGGAACTTTCAGCTGTCTTTATACCGCTTATATCGGTAGGTATGTGAGTTATCTTAATACAATTTTGAGAGTGTAGAGAGGTAGGCCTCATGTCCCTAATGTAATGAATTCGATCCTCTGTTTGACGTTTTGCACAACACGTCAATATGTGTACATATATGTATGTATGTATGTATATAAGTTTAGCCTCTTCCATTGATTTCATTTCAAATATGTCTTATTTGAGGATGATTTTAATATAATTTTCGCTTCGAAAAAGTAAGCTATACTTTGTTATAAAACTAAAATAGGCTACTGCCTATATTATAAGTTAATAAGATATAAATTTGATAGTAATCCATTGACGAACAATAAATGCTTAATTTTTGCGCAACATTTTCAACATAAAGGTATTTCCGCAGCCTTGATTCTGGATACCCCTTCCTGACTTCTTTTATTAGTGTTTTGCTCTCCACAGGCAGTGTCAAACAGTCGAGTGTATTTTAGACTCGAAAAGGCTTCCTGTGTCATTGTATCAAATAATATTAATCAAAAATTACGGGATATTTGTCGACTAAATTGTTGTAAAGTAGTTTCGAAATTTTGTGCATCATATTTCATCATCATCGCTTGAAAACAATTTTTTCTTATTTGTTTTGTTCCGATCTTTCGTACAGCACCAATTAAAAATATATATGAATTACGTTACTTCTTGATTAAATATTAAATAAAGAAAATAATAAAATTAATTTTGGTTTAGTTTTTTTCTCTCGAAAATGTTTATAACTTTCTAAAATAAGCCGTAGTCAAAATGGTGAAGGATGACCTCCTTCTCGTACCTTATTGGAGAATAAACCGCTTACGCGGTTATAGCCGAGTTAACTACAGCGCGCCAGTCGTTCTTCCTATTCGCTTCTTTCCAACGGAGTAGAGGTCTTCCTCATCCTCTGCTTTCCCCGGCGGGTACTGCGTCGAATACTCTCAGAGCTGGAGTGTTTTCATCCATTCGGATGGCTTGACCTAGCCAGCGTAGTCACTGTAGATGTATATCTCGTACAGCGCATCGTTTCATCGACTGCGGTATTCGCCGTTCCTAATGCGGAAAGAACCATAAATCTTCCGCAGAATCTTTCTCTTACTAAACTCGTTACGCCTACTAACCAGGTTTTGTCATCGTCCATGCCTCTGCACTGTGTAGCAGGGCGGAGATGATGAGTGAATTGTAGAATTTAGTCTTTGTTCTTCGAGAGAGGACTTTACTTCTCAATTGCCCACTCAGTCCAACAGAACTAACTGCGCGGTTGTTATGGCCAATGATATCGATGTCATTAGCATTCGCCAGCAGTTGTACACTCTTATAAAAGATTGTACCTTCTCGATTTAGTTCAGCAGCTCGAAATATTTTCTCTAGAAGTAGGTTGAAGAAGTCGCACGAAAGGAAGTCGTTGGTTTTCGAACGGCTCGGAGAGCTCTTTCCCGATCCTGACGGAGCTTTTGGGATTGATCAACGTTAGTTTACACAGCCGTATTCGTTTTGCGGGGATACAAAATTCAGACATACCGACATAAAGGCACCTCCTTTCCGTGCTGTCAAAAGCAGTTTTGAAACGTCGGGCATGCTTTCGTCGCACCATATTCTAACTACAATGAAGCTGGTACATGCTCATCAGTTCTTCGTCGCCGTGTTTGAATAGCTCGGCCGGCAATCCATCGGCCCCTCCCGCTTTGTTGTTCTTCAGACTTTTGTTAGTCGCCGCATCTTTTCGTAGCATAACCCTGCCGGTCAGCTTGTCAAGCTCTTCGTATTCACGCATTACGGCCCCTCCCTTTTTTGTCTGTAAATTGCGTTTCCATTCGCTCTTCAACTCTCGGTATCTATCCCATCTTGCACGTGATATGGTCGATTGTAACGTTACGAAATAAGCAGTCTGTTTTCTCTCCATTGCGACAGGCACTGCTCATCGTACCAGCTACTATTTCGCCTTTTCCGAAAACCAATGGTTTCGTTTGCAGCCGTGCGTAAGGAGCTTGAAATGCTGTCCCACAGTTCACTTATACCGAGTTGCTGACGAGTACTCTCAGAGAGCAGGAGTGCAAGTCGTGTAGAAAATCGTTCGGCTGTCTGTTGTGATTACACCTTCTCGACGTTGAACCTTCCTTGTGTTTATTGACGAGCGTAAGCACGTCTAAAATACTGGATAATTGTCTTCCGTCTATCCCAACGTTATCGATCTGGTTAGTGGCTTTTCGATCCGGAGACAGCCAGGTTTTCTATGCTGCAATCTAGTACTGCAGATAACCATATTGCGGGCGCCGGCGAAGTCAATCAGCCGCAACCCATGTGCGGATGTTTCATCAAGAAGGTTAAATTTACCGACAGTGCCACAGATACCTTCTTTGTCCACCCTGGTGTTAAAGTCTCCAGGCACGATTTTGACATCATGGCGGGTGCATCTCTTTTGGAGCGATCTTAGAAGGCATCTTTAGTCACATCGTCCTTTTCTTCCTTCGGAATGTGTGCGAAAATCAGCGATATGTTGAAGAACTTCGCTTTGATGCGGATTGTGGCTAGACGTTCATCCAACGGGGTGAATGCCAAGACTCGGCCACAAAGTCTCTCTCCCTCCAGGAATCCCGAATGAAGGATGACCTTAGTGTACAACAATAAGAATAACGTTCCAGGGTTGAAAGCCGGAAGTCAGGCTATAGACTAAAGCTTCTTCGTGGTTGACTCATCCAGAAAATGTGGTACGTGCAGCAGCGCTCATAGTGCTTAGTATTTTCCATGCAAATAACCTTGTGCTTAAACCACGCATACGAGTATATATGTACATACATACATACATATGTACAAATGAAGGGCTGCCTTTAAAGTTCATTTACCCACCATATATGTACATACATATGTATGTATGTTACATGCAAACACATATGCATGTACATATGTTTCTATTAATCAAATGTTTGATAAGAATATGCGTGCGATCTTATATTGACGCTGAAAATTCCACACGTTTTTCCAACACCTCCAGCCTCTCATCTATGTATGTATGTATGTATATGTACCAGTTTGCTTACTCAACGAATATGGTATGTAACAAATACCGCGTGTTATTTGAGCGCCCTTAAAAAGATCTCCGATAATTGTATGCCTTGAGAATGGCTATTGAACTCTTTAACAGAAAACGTCATCGACACGTAAGACTTACATACATATATTCATATACATATACTGACACATAAGTGCTAAATTACTGTTTTTAGTTTTGTTATTTTGATTTTGTCATAGAGTTTGAAAATTAAAGCTTTGGCTGCTTGTAGCTAAGTGTGTTTTTCACATACCCTACAAGAACATTGACAGTCATCCAACTTGTAATTAGTAATTAGGCACAGCTGAACAAATTTTGTCAGCGCGCAGAACAAAAATGTAGATTTTGAACACAAAACTCAAAATAGTTATTGCAAAAAGCAATAATTTTGATTTATGTGCTGTCTTTTTTGCGCGAACACAAAAATTGGGATTTGAAAAAACCGTCAACATTGGCAATCATTTTACTGTTCATTTGACTGTCAGTGGTGACAGGATTAAGGAATTCAGCAATTAACAGGTCTATTGAAAAGTGCCCGGCCTAATAAACACAAACTTTTTTGGCAGATTTTGTTTTTTTTTTTATTCAACAATGAAGGGAACTCATTTTAACGAGCCTCCAACTATTCGATACCATTTTTGTAGTACTATTTGTCCTTTGCCTCCAAATAGGCCTCAGTTTCCGCTATCACATCTTCATTCGACTAAAATTTATTCACGGCGGCATTATTTTGAGATCTGTGAACAGGAAATAGTCGCTGGGAACCAGATCTGGATAATACGGTGGATGCGGATGCAATTCGAAGCCCAATTCATGTATTTTTTGCCATCGTTTTCACTGACTTGTGACACGGTGCATTGTCTCAGTGAAACAACATTTTTTTTCTTTAATTGTGGTAATTTTTAGGCGATTTCGTCCTTCAAACGGTCCAATAACGGTATGTAACAGTCATTGTTGATGATCCTTCCTTTTCCAAGGTGGTCAATAAAAAATTTTAATGCGCATCCCAAAATACATACAGACGCCATAACTTTGCCAGCCGACTGTTGCGTCTTTCCACGCTTTGGGGCGGGTTCGTCATGTCCTGTCCACTCGGATGACTGTCGATTGCTCTTCGGAGTGAAATGATGGAGCCATGTTTCATCCATTGTCACATATCGACTCAAAAACTCGGATTTATAATGCTTGAACATCTCCAAACACTGCTTCGAATCATCAACTCATTTTTGATATTTTCGTCGGCGTCTCTTTTTAGCAAATACAATGACGGGCAGTTGACAAGTAAACTGTACGTTTATGCTTTCGTACATATGTACGCTTCCAGTTACATACAAATGTACTCTATCATTGACCATGAACTTGTAATTATCGGCTGTACTTCCATATTTACATATATATAAATTCTTAACGGTTAACAGATTGTATATTCTATATGTGAATAACTGTGTGTCATTTGATACAACCTCTCTCCAATGCTCTGAAGTTGTTTTTCGTGGTCTTGTCTTTTGAAACCAGGAAGATGTCACTTTCCACGGCCCGCCGTTTGGTATAAGCACTTTCCATTCTCCGGTTTTGGTGGAATGAATGGGAACATGACTTTATCTTTTGACATGATATCCATCTAAGTAAGCCATTCATTGTATCGGCCCTCCAACATTTCGATACCAATTTGATAGTGTAAAGCTTCAAAGTCTTCAAAATAAACTCTCATTTCCTTCTTGCCTTCTCATTTGAGTAAAATCACTTCGAAGTGAACCATTTTTTGAGTCTGAGTTGTTTCCATTCGTAAAATTCGGGAATCATATACTTAATGTTATATATTTAAATATCTATGATCCGGAAAGAATACTTTAGCAAAGCTTGAATCTCACTTTCCACATTATCATAACATATTTCCATTGTAAACAAAAATAGAGACCAATATCTTCGAAACGATTGGTTGAGATATCATGAAACCTAGACCATGTTCTAGTCAAGGTTAGTATTCTAAGACAAGGATATAGATTTTTTGTTTGTGGCGCGGTCTAGCGGTCAGGTCAAGCTCTTTTCAGTTTAGTGAGCTCCAGCCCAGTGGTCACTAATGCAAGCTTATTTGAATGATGTGCAGAATATTCAGCTCCGAAAGTTTCTGATTGTTTTGCACAATCAAATTGTAGATAGAATTAGATTCTATGGAGGTTTTAAATTTACAAAAATTGAAGAAACCTAAAAACTGGGAACATGATTTCGTGAACTCTGCTGGGTTATAGCTCGCAACAAACAGAAACATTGAGGTCGAATAATAATAAAGTTTGTTGACTTATCGACTACCAATAGGTCAAAGTACTGAAAGCTAAAGCTAGGAACATGAAACATGCTTTAGTTGATCTAAAAAGAAAAGTCCTTCAATAGGAGTTTCTTAAGTAAGTAAGAATGTAAGCATAATACATTTAGAGACAACTTCGAATAACCAAACGAGTAGCAAGTCGAACAAATTAAATGAGCTGATCAAACGGACTGGGGTAAAGTAGTTTTCTACGTCAAATAAGATTTTGAAATGAAATAAATTCTGTTCCTTCGGTGCTCCACTCGTCAAACTTGTCTCAAAGTTTTTTACATTGAAGTTGAGGTTTTAAAAGAGGTGTCCACTACGTAATACTTTAGACAAGATAGCGCAACAAAATATCGAATCGAAGACTTCCTTCATATTCATACCTACTTATTATTTATTGCCTTTATTTTGATGTCAATATGACGAATGCAATGTTTACATTTAGCATCAACGATTCTATATTTCAATACGCCATTTCAACGCTATTAAAAAGTAGTAAAACAAAACGGCTTATCAATAATGTCACAGCTAATGACCACATGAGCATACATGTAAGTGTACATATTCCTGTCGGCTTCTGTTACAAAACACCCGGTGTATTTGTCAAGCCCTAGGTGCCCTGTCAGTATGTGCATACTTGAATTTCTGCAATGTTGTCAAACAAGCGACGTTCACGCCGTAACTTCGCAGCTATTTCCAGATGTATTACTTGCTTCATGTACTTTTTAATATTTTATTTATTCCGTTTACCTTTTTTCCGACTACTCACAATGTGAATGTCACGTAGGCACCACATATGCACAATACTCATAGAGTTGAGTATTGTACTTTTATTTACAGTTGTGTTCATATAAATAGCTGAGCGAGTTGGGATATGTTTAATGAAAAGGGCAAGGATATCGAGAAAGATATTGAAATACTACATTAGGTTATGCTTCAGTATACAGGGGAAGAAATACCACAAAAATGACCCCGAGGGGGGTATACTTGTATTCTTTTTTTAGAGACAATAACGAAAGAAAGTGGTAGCTCACCCCCTGACATGAGTCACATGTTTTCGAAGAAATACGAAAAAATAAAGACTTTATGAAATGTAGAGCGACAAGCAGTCCAAGGAGCGACAAGCAGTCCAAGGCGAGACTACAAAAATGTGCCACCGGGGTCTGAAACATAGCCTATTGGACCATATTTTAGTTGAATTATTGTATTATTTCGGTAAATGACTACAATTTTTGGCTTTTTAATAAGTTCTAAGTCTTTCACTGCTATTTTTATGAACATAACGGTACGTGCGTGTGCATATCGTCACCTGAAATGCAAAATAACGTAACAACATTTTCGAAAATTTACAGTGGCATGAATGAAACACGAAATAAAATGGAACATGAGCGAAAAAAATTTTAATATTGGTTAAAACTGGTTTATATCTGAGGGCAGAACCTGAAAATGTTGGACATACATATGTATGTAATATTTTGAAGGCAATTTGATGTAGTGAATCATAATCAATAAGGCACTCAATTTCGAATTTTTTGATGATACGTTATTTTGCATTTCAGGTGACGATATGTATTTCCATATTCAATGTAAAGCTGATTATAAAGCATTCGATTTGAAGATATGAATAGCTATTGGTGTAAATATATAACTCCTGGGTATATAGTATAGTACATGTATGTATATACACTAGGCTTAAAAGGTCTGCGTATAAGTTACCAACAAAAATGACTCGTTAAAAACATATTTTATATATTTTTTTATAAAAACTTTATTTGATATGGAATAGATAAAATAGATGTTTTTGTGGAAGAGAAGTATTTCATTCTTCGTGCAGCACATCTTTGAGCATAAAACTTTTATCCTATTTAGGATTCAAATATTGTGATTAATGGTGGTGTTTGCAGGTGCTTGGAAGCGTTTAGAGTAACCAAAGCCTTACTATGTGTGTCTGTTGCATGTCTCGAGTCGTTGTCCTGTAAAAAATAGTTGTTACTTCTTAGACCCAATTCTTCCGCTCATTGCGTTTGCTGATATGCATATTTGTCTATGGTGAACTCTAAAAATTCAGTTTGTCCCCCGTATCGTTGCTCCATCATCACCGTTCTTCACCCATGCGATTTTCTCCATTAAATCGTACGCCCCTTGATTCCAAAAACGCAAAACTTGATCCTATATGCACTTGCATATTAACTGGCTGAACGATTTCCTCTGCGCGGCTTTAATATAAAATCCATTTTTTTTTTTGCATTTTGCGTTGGCAAAAAAAAATAAAAACCAAACAACTTTATTGTGTCTACTTGGGCATACATCGCAGTTATATCTTGAAAATAAATTACTATCATGTTATTAGATGATAGTAATGAAACTATTGACTTAAAAGACAACATGTTCTAGATCTCCCATTTAGGAATTAAGTAAATGTTTAATTATATACTTATGTTACTACGATATTAAATGTATAATTAAAATTTTTATATAAACATTTGTATTTAGAACATATTGTTATATTGTATATTATTTTTGATCTCATGGGAGACCAAAAATATAAGTCAAATTATGGTTTTGTTATCAAATTTGCTTATTATTTACTGAAATAGATTGCAAATAAAATGTATTTAACAAAAAAAAAAAAAAAAAATTTTGCGTTGGCAGTGCAGAGAGACTTCTTAGCTTTTTTAGCTATTTTGTATGCAGTAAGTCGAGGGTTTTGCTTCACACTTTGCAAAACGTTACAAGTGTCAGGCTGCTAGTATTTTTGGCCGCCCTGAACTGGCCGAGATACAAAACCGCCAGAATTTTTGTAATTTAATAACTCTTTGTATGGAAGAATGTGTTCTGCCAATATCCCGACCGATTTTACGGTATGTTTTGTTTTCTTTGAAATGTTTTAACTATTATTTTCCTTTGAGAAGGGGGTAAAACTATAACTTTCCGACACTTTGACACTTGATTATTACGTGAGGAATTCCCATATTATTTCTGCGTCGCCAAATGACTATTTTTTGTAAATTTGTCTACAAAACTATGATATCCGATTTTTGTTGCTTTAAATGCTATGAGATTGTGCAATAGACTAGCAATAAAGCACTTAATGGGATTAATCTATATAAAAAGCTGTTTTTTTTTAATGAAAATAAGACATAAGGGTGTACGCAGACTTTTTCTGCTCAGTGTATATATGTACATATATATATTATGTATGTGTGTTTATGTAACAAATTCGCGAATACATACTTGATAACTAAGGCAAACGCACCAGACACGATATGAAGTCTAAATATAAGTATTAAATTTAAGCTTTCTTCCCCACATAATGCGGCGATAAGACTTCTTCATATATTAAATATGTATGTGTGTATAAGATTAGGTCATATGTACATTTGTGTCTAGAAGTCAAAATCACTTGAGTTATGCTTTTAGCCTTGCTTCTGCCAGTCATTACATAAGTATATACACATACTTGTAGTATGCGTTGACAAGTATGCGCGAAAATTAATGTGCAAACAACTGGCATACTTACATACCTACAAACTATATATCTATATACATATGTACATATATTGAGGACCTATCACAGTTGCAAAGATACAAAACCAATTTATCGACTTTGATTTCCTATCACAACACACTCGTAAATACTTGTACTGTATCCATTTTATTGTTGTTCTTCAGCATTGTCCTCTATATACAACGAAATTCTTCTGCGCTTCCATTAACACATTTCATGCAAATAATAATCCAGCACAATGTACATATTAGCCGTCATCGATTTGCCATTTCTCTGTTTGTTATATTATGGCGCTGCTGTCTTGTCAAAAAATTACTATGTAAAAGCCAAAAAAAGTTATCGAGTTGTATTAAATACAAGATAATATGCAGTGACCACTTGAAAGTGTCATTATTGCCTTTTCCAATGCTTCCAACTTTTGTTTTACGACTTTTAAAGGAGTTTTTACTATCCTGAATGCTTTTATTTTGAAATAACTGTAAAAAATGGTAAAACTAGTTTTCTTTTTAACCTTCCTCGGTTCTTCGGGTCATATTGACCCGAATCTAAAGTTTAATTTATAATAAAAGTAGTAATATCTAATAGATTTCTTAACGGCTTCGTGACAATTATTAATTATGCATTTATTGTAAATTATTATTGTGAATTTATGGTGATGTCTGTTAAATTAAGGAAATACGCATTTTTTGCTCTTAGGATCCTCGGGTTATTTTGACCCGAGTATGAAAAAATCCTCGGGTCAGCAATACCCGTCTTTGGTGAAGTACAATGCTTTGATTCAAACATACAGCTTCTAGGAACATATTTATTATTGTTGAATATCAATTATACCCAAGTCACTAAGCGATTCATTGTTGATGGTAATCGTAGAAATATTGTTTCTAAGTGGGTAGAATCATATTGCTTTCGTCGCCCTATTACAAGCGTTGACAGTTTTTCATTAGTTATATTTACTCGACGCGTTCGGTTGTTTTTTTCAATGACTCACAAATTGAGTGATTCCATGATTTCTCAATTTATAAACTACGATATAAGTTCTGAAGATGAAATAATAAGTGAAACTGAGAATAATTCCGATGGAAATCCTTCGGATAATATTCAACCTAATTGGAACATTGGAGTAGTAGTAGATATATGACCAATAATAGTGTTAGTGAAAATGAAATGCGATCAAAAAATGGTGAATTTGTGTGGTCGAAAATCTCATTAGAAGGAAGAGGTCGTTTGGGCAGTGCAAACCTAATAAAACTTACACCAGGAATTACCAGATATGCTTCTAATCGCATCAATACATTTAGAAGCGCTTTTGATTTATTTATAAACAAACGCATAAAATCTATAATTTTGAAACAAACAAACATGGAAGGATCTTCACGGTTTGGAAATGAATGGGATGCGATGGATGAAATAGAGTTTGATGCATATCTAGGTCTTCTTATATTTGCTGGCGTTTTCAAGTCTAACGATGAAAGCCGCGACAGCTTATGGTCTGAAGTTTATGGACGACCTATATTTCGAGCAACAATGTCCCTAAAACGGTTCAAAAAAATTGCCGCCATTTTGCGTTTTGATAAACGTTCGGATCGAGAAGCAAGGAGACAGAGTGATAAATCAGCAGTTATAAGAGATATATGGGATGAATGGGCGACACTATTGCCTGTGTACTATAATCCGAATACAAATATCACAATTGACGAACAGTTACTTTCATTCAGAGGTCGGTGTCCTTTTCGCCAATATATGCCAAGTAAACCGAGTAAATACGGCATAAAATGTTGGATTTTGTGTGACAGTGAAACAGGATATGTTCGTTCAATTCAATGCTATACCGGAAAACTTCAAGGAAATGCTCCGGAAAAAAATCAAGGAATGCGTGTTGTTTTAGATCTGACAGAGGGCTTACAGGGCTACAATCTGACATGTGATAATTTTTTTACATCATATGAATTAGCCGAAGCACTTTTAGACCGTAAGCTTACCGTTAACTTTACGGAAAAATAAACGACAGATACCATTAGATCTTTTGGATACGAAGAAACCAGTGTTTTCATCCACATTTGCATTCAATTCAAAAATGGTTCTTGTCTCATATATTCCGAAAAAGAACAAAACAGTAATTTTACTCAGTACAAACCACAATAAGATTGAAATACATGATTCAGAGCAGAAAAAACCTAAAATTATCATGGACTATAACACAACTAAGGGAGCTGTTGATTTTCTAGACAAAATGGTTTCGGCCTATAGTTGCAAACGGATGACAAGAAGATGGCCTGTAGCCATATTTCATAATATGATTGATATCTCATGTTTCAATGCTTACCTATTATATTGTGATACCAATCCTGATTGGAAACAGAAGAGGACAGTACAAGGACGTCTGTTTTAAGAAAAACTGGGCATGGAATTGGTCAATGATCACATTGAGCGTAGGAAAACTCTTCCTCGGACAAATGCATCGCTGGAATTAGTACAACGAGTGAAGACAGGTGTTACTGAGACAACAGCTACTTCCAGTGCACAGAGTTGTAATAAAAGAAAAAAGGTGTAATGTATGTCCGTCATCAAAAGATGTCAAAACTTCGAAAATCTGTAAAAAATGTAAGAAACCCATATGTCCAAGACATTCGGAAATTATGTGCCTCTCATGTTGCCAAGAGTAACAAATGTCATAAATTGTGTATTTTTTATTTGAATAAATACATATATGTATAACATAAATAATTCTATCCGTATTTAATTTATAAAAATAACACCGAGTTTGTTTTTAAATCGGGTCAATATGACCCGAGGACCTTAAGTTTGTGTAGTATTTGAGGAACCGGAAAGGTTAAACGAAATATATACATATATATATATACATATGTACATATATATATGTATGTATATATGTATATTGTATTTAAAAACTTAATATTTGAATTAAAATATAATTTTTATATCCAATTTTAGTATGCATACTAATATATATAGTATATATTACCAGTACTTGTACTCGTTCGATTCGCTACTCCCTAACGGTTGATGAATCGAAGACAGCTTGGTTTTTTGTTTATGAGAGAAACAATTAGCGACGTCGAGAATATTTGTAACGGCATATGTACTTAATTGTGATGAATTGTTGATTCGGTACTAGGAACCTATTAATTAAGGTTAATAATGGATATTTATACATATAATATTTGTAATAAAAACATATTATTCCCAAATATGTTGTTGTAGCAAAGAAATAATAGTTCTGAATATTGTTGTCGAAGTGTAAGCCCTCGCGCTGCTTTTAATCGAGTAGTAGACTTTTTAGGTAGACTCAACAGTCGGGAAGGACTGTAAAACGTAAAATACATAAGTATGTCGATTATTTGTACAAATTTAAGTACTTAATTGCACAATGCGTCGCAATTAACAGTTCGATCGATTTTCCTTTGAATTAGCGGTTTATTTATTGTAATTCTAAGAATTTTCATATTTTATTTACACTTTTAATGACATGATTTATGTCTGGAATATATGTACCTATATTTTACTGATATGTAGTATAAATATTTCAGAGTCAGAGTCAAATAAACCAAAAATTATTACGATATGTGAATGCAATTTTTTATATAATATAATATTTATTTGAAATATCATCTTTTCATAAAATTGAGAAAAACTTAAATTTGTTCAGTATTTGGTTGGCAAACCTTTAATTTCATTAACAACCTTCACTATTTGAGGCATACTATTCAAACAAATATTATCATTATTTTTTATATGTATGTATGTATCTGGATCATTTAGGCACACATCCTTTATGTTATCTTTGAGTGGGGCTATTGTAGAATTTCTTCGGGTATATATGTACCTTCGATTTAAGGAACGTCCAACAGTTTTCGGTGGGGCTTAGGTCGGCTGAATTGCCCGCCTAATGTAATATATTGATATCCAAGTTGTGAAGGACATCAGTCGTTCGTCGGGAGGTGTGGCAAGGGACCCCAGCGTGCGTATAAGTGTATTGGGCTGCTGGAGGGTTCAGTGTTGCCAAATATGGTACAAAACCATATTGAAGTACATTGGTGTACTGCTCACTATTCATCGTTCCCTCAACAAAATAAATTGGTCCAGGACCTTCCACCGATATGCAGCTCTAAATCATTACATTGAGGGAAAATTTTACCGTTTTTTGAATGCAGTCCTCCACATAACGTTCACACGGTCTACGTCGCACAAATTGAATGGTCTCTATCACTGCTTCTAGCCGTCATTTGTCGCTAAAGTTAATCTTTGTTAAGGAGAAAATCATGTTAAATAGCAGGGTAACTTTGAGTGGGGGACGTTCATAATTTTTATACTCTCGCAACAAAGTTGCTAAGGAGAGTATTATAGTTTTGTTCACATAACGGTTGTTTGTAAGTCCTAAAACTAAAAGAGTCAAATATATGGTTATATATACCAAAGTCATCAGAGTGACGAGTAGAGTTGAAATCCGGATGTCTGTCTGTCCGTCCTTTCGTCTGTCCGTCCGTCCGTGCAAGCTGTAACTTGAGTAAAAATTGAGATATCATGATGAAACTTGGTACACGTATTTCTTGGCTCCATAAGAAGGTTAAGTTCGAAGATGGGCAAAATCGGCCCACCGCCACGCTCACAAAATGGCGAAAACCGAAAACCTATAAAGTGTCATAACTAAGCCTTAAATAAAAATATTAAAGTGAAATTTGGCACAAAGAATCGCATTAGGGAGGGGCATATTTCGACGCAATTTTTTTGAAAAAGTGGGCGTGGCCCCGCCCCTACTAAGTTTTTTGTACATACATATCTCGGAAACTACTATAGCTATGTCAACTAAACTCTATAGAGTCGTTTCCTTCAGGCATTTCCATATACAGTTCAAAAATGGAAGAAATCGGTTAATAACCACGCCCACCTCCTATAGAAAGGTTATGTTGAAAATCACTAAAAGTGCGTTACACCGTCTAACAAAAAACGTAAGAAACACTAAATTTTACGGAAGAAATGGCAGAAAGAAGCTGCACCCAGGCAAAAACCATATCTCAGGAACTACTCTACCGATTTCAATGAAATTCGGTATATAATATTTTCTTAACACCCTGATTACATGTACGAAATATGGGTGAAATCGGTGCACAACCACGCCTTCTTCCAATATAACGTTATTTTGAATTCCATCTGATCCTTCTCTGTATAATATATACATACATTTAAAACCAATGATGATAGCGAAATAAAACTTTACACAAATACGGTATTTGAAAAATATGTAAATGACGTATAATGAAATCTCGATTATCACTTTATCATGCGAGAGTAAAAAATGTTCGGTGACACCCGAACTTAGCCCTTCCTTACTTGTTTTTATTATTTTTCTGTAGGATGTACTTTTATCTTTTAAAAGTTCAGCATTAGCACTTTTGGTTTTCTGTGAAATGCCCGATTTTTTTTACCTATTTCCTAAAAAGTATATTTTTCATTGTTGGTATTATAAAGCTTCAGAAAATTTCAAAAATACTAACCTTACAAATAAAACTCTGGAATCTATGAAATAATAGTTAAACTCTTATAAAAAAATTCGATTTCTTCCATTACGCCACACAATTTAACTCTGATGAGCCAGAAATCACAAATACTAATTCCAAGTGAAGTAAGCATTTCAATATGATTGCGTATTTAAGTTCCGTTAATTGTAACGGTATATTTATTATATATTTGACACCGAGTAATAAGTAGTACACAGCCTACTTAATACTTAGGCAGTGGAAAAAATTGAAATTATTCGCCTAGCAAGCTTCCCCAGTACGTTATTCGTAAATTTTTATATTTATTTACCATGTTTCTAATGTGTTGACGGGGTACTGTATGTATATTAAAATTACATCTATATATGTATGTATGTATGTATGTATATATGGAGTCATCATCTACGAATTTGATGGATTAACTGACTTCCCCATTTCTCTGTTCGCTATTTTTGCGCGCTGCTCTCTTGCTCTTCTAAGTAACAACAAAGTTATCGCCATACACGAGTCTCAGTGGTATAACTGCATTTTTCAATGCTACCGAGTTTTGTTTTTGCTTTTGTACCAGTTTGGCTATTGTGAATGGTGCAAATAACAATGACAAAGTTAATATACAAAAATTTTTTTATTCAAAACTTCAGACTTCACATCAATTATACTTAGTTGTTTATAAAAAAACAAACCTGAAACGTTTTTTTACGCGGAACGAAGAATTTCTTCGGCAACGTAAGAATCGCAAAAAATACGCATGAGTTGAAAACGCAGAGTTGCACCGCAAGTGTTGGCTGTTATTTAAATATCTGGTAAATATTTTGAATTGTTTAATAATATTTTTCTATAATATGAGTGCAAAATACAACATTCCCCGCTCAATTACGTAATAATTACTTTTGTATGAGCACATTAACTGATATACTGTACTGAATATACATGTATGTATGTATGTAGACTGATTCAGTTACCGATTATTAATTAACGAATGCTAATTGAAGGTCGTTTAATTTATTTATATAAAATCAATTAAAAGAAAATATATAAAGCTCTTGAATTATTTATTTACGTATTTATAACAATTTTATATTAAATATGATTACTAAAAATATATTTTTATATTTCTAGACAATATTTTATGACCGCTTAGGTAATGTAATTAAGAGAGAATTTAATTAAAACGTGTCCAATTAAGCGGAAAATACTATAAAGATTTCTCGCAATTGTTCGGCACGTAGATAAAGGGGAAAACAACATCCATTCCATCCGTCGTCATTCAATTATTCCTCAATATTTATTTTGTCGCCTTCAAAGTAATCCCCATCAGATGTAATATACTTATGCAAACGATTTTTCCAGTCCGGCAATTTCAGTTTGGGGAACAAGAAAATATGATACGGAGCCAAATCTGGTGAATACGATGGTTGATCGATGGTATTAATTGCTTTTTTGGCTTTAAATTCGGTCACAATCGTACTATTTTTGAAAAAATTCAGTTTTATCGGGACGAGTCAAGCAAGACTCGCCAGAGATGTCGATGATTTTCAAGCACCATTCATTCACTTTTTTATACCCTGAACAGGGTATATTAAGTTTGTCACGAAGTTTGTAACACCCAGAAGGAATCGTCGGAGACCCTATAAAGTATATATATAAATGATCAGTATGTTGAGCTGAGTCGATTTAGCCATGTCCGTCTGTCTGTCCGTCTGTCCGTCTGTCTGTATATATACAAACTAGTCCCTCAGTTTTTAAGATATCCTTTTGAAATTTTGCAAACGTCATTTTCTCTTCAAGAAGCTGCTCATTTGTCGGAACGGCCGATATCGGACCACTATAACATATAGCTGCCATACAAACTGAACGATCGGAATCAAGTTCTTGTATGGAAAACTTTCACATTTGACAAGATATATTCACGAAATTTGGTATATGTTATTTTCTAAAGCAACTTTGTAATCTCCGAAGAAAATGTTCAGATCGGTTGACTATAGCATATAGTTGCCATACAAACTGAACGATCGGAATCAAGTTCTTGTATGGAAAACTTTCACATTTGACAAGATATATTCACGAAATTTGGTATATGTTATTTTCTAAAGCAACTATGTAATCTCCGAAGAAATTGATAAGATCGGTTGACTATAGCATATAGCTTCCATACAAACTGAACACATAGTTACTAACAGAAATGCACCTGTGAAGGGTATTTAGTTTCGGTGCAACCGAAGTTAACGTCTTTTCTTGTTAATACTGTCATCAGTTGAAAAGATCGAAGGTCGTCCTTGGGACATGACTTCAACGATCTCTCGACCGACACTCATAGCGTTGTGTTTTTGATAAAACTGAATCACCGTAAGCCTTTTTCTAACATTCGCACCGATTCCGAAATTTGAACCAAACTCTTTGTTTGATATTTTCATCCATTGTAGAAATCGCAACGCGCTACTGCGGTACCGACTAAGCAACTGGTGTAAACAAACTGGTTGACAGATCGCGCTCATAATTGGCACAGTAATTAATTACAGTCCTGCCAACTTAGCAAAATACATAGTTTTGACATATGATTTACCCGGGGAATTTAATTACAATTTCCGGGTGTTTTTTGGTCCCAAGGTAAATCTACTATACAAACCATGTATAAACAGTTAAGAGAGATCATTACTATTTTGTTTTAAAAACAACTGAATAACTTTGTATCTCATATTAAATCCATAAATAATTTTCATATATTGTTTGTTTCTATAATTATATCTTGAAAGGCCTTACACTCTACGAGTTAAGACAGAACTAAGTGTCTATTTACACATTTTATAATTTATATTAACTATGTCTCTGAGTTGTGCGGTTTGCTAATGAGTCACTGAGTTGCCGTAAATAAAAAAAGCATTTAAACAAAGATGTGACTCATCACGTGTAACTCTTATGAAGTCATTTCGGTTGTTTGTGGTTATATGACTTAAAGTCAATCAATGTAACTGTCACATTAATTTATAATTTATATGTAGGCATTGCTCAGTAAACTGTTTCTGTAGTTTTAAAGATATCGCTAAGGTATCTAAGCCGTATCGTCAACCTCTAACATCACAGTCGCAAAACGGCAGTAAACTAGTGAAATCGACAATTAATTTTGACAATTTTTAGTTTTGCTTGATAGCATAGTCTAGCTTTAAGAGAACCTTCAAAAAAATATGCAGGAAATAATATTTATCTGCTTAAATTTTTAACAAATCAAAAAAAATTAATCTTTAACAAAACGGCGGTTTTTCCAAAATAACATCGTTTATTTTAAACTGACTCTTCAGAGTGGTTCAGAAAGTCGAAATTGTGATCAAAAATCATTCTCAAAGAAGAGATTTGAATCTTTCCAATGAAACACTTAAGTGTCATTAAAATTGCACATCGGAAAAATGCTATTTAATGGATTAAAAAATATTTATTTCAAGACAACCGTTGAATATTGATATTAGACAATGTAATAATATAAATTCTTTGACGTAGATTCCACTAAAATATGGTTGGTATTATCGATAACGACACTAAAATATTGTATGCATTTTGAATTGATTTTCCCATTGTAATGGGTTTTCGTCCATAGCTGAGGTATGCTCAGCCGCTCCAGGGTCAGCCTTGGGACCCACGAACCCTTAGCAAAAAAGACTAGCTTTATCCTCATAAAGTTGTATCCACACCCCACCCCTTATGTGGACAGCCAGACCAGCGTGATGTGTACAGTGATGATGAAAACGAACGAGATTGGCGAACCAGGCGTTGACGCTTGTTGAAGCTGGCACGGTGATGAAAACGAACGGAATTGATGAGCCAGGCGTTGACGCTTGTTGAAGCTGGCACGGTGCTGAAAATGAACGGAATTGATGAGCCAGGCGTTGACGCTTGTTGCGACTGGCACGGTGATGAAAACGAACGGAGTTGATGAGCCAGGCGTTGACGCTTGTTGCGACTGGCACGGTGATGAAAACGAACGGAATTGATGAGCCAGGCGTTGACGCTTGTTGCGACTGGCACGGTGATGTGACGGACTCCTTTGTGTAGGAGAGATTTCGTTAATAGCCAACCGTCTTCGTTGGCCTCCAGCTATCAACTCCCACAGTACTGCACTTACATGTCGCCTGTTAGTCGCGTTAGTTTTCACTAACGGTGCCTTACGGTACGTAAGCAGCGGTACTGACGCTGTTCGAGGCAGCGCAGCTGTGCTCCTCGTAGTAACGGTCGAGCCTTTGCGCGTACCGGTATCAACCCCTGCTTACTGCTATTTTCTGCGCAATGCTGGGCGACCGTCCTGTTCGGCGAGCTGGAGCAAATGATCGAATTTGGTGTAAAGTGCTTGCTTTTATAGCAGCATAGCGCAGCTTTCGTCACCGTAGCGAGGTAAGTTGTATGCGTATGGTGCGTTAGTACGTATGGTCTAGCAGCTTTCATCATCGTAGTGAGGTAAGTTGTGTGCGTAGTCAATGCGGTGAAGTTAAGTACGTATGGTGGTATGGTGAGGGTACATGATGTACTGTGGAGCGAAGTTGACGTAAATTATTGTAAGGTGGTAAAAGCCACGTTACACCATTTATTGAACAATTGTTGTTAGGATGCTTCTTAAAAGCCTTAAAACAAAAAAAAAAAAAACAATTATTGAAATTTTATAACTTGTGTTGTGAGACTTGTATAATGATTTGGAAATAATTTCAGACTAAACATACTCAAAAATTTTAAAAACTTATCGATACAAACGAAGTCAGATACCGCCATTCACAGCGGTGAAGCTCTCACTGAATGGCGTACTTGGAGTCAAACCACCAGCCATTGTTGACGAGAGCTCGAGTTGCCGCGAGAAACGAGAGTGACCCTTGCGCAGTTTCGCCCTGTTAACCCCACATATCTTACACCCCTCTCCCTATGGTCAAACCCCGTCGAAACAGCACGTTTTAACAAACAAAATCTGTTATAACAACAAAATCCTTTTGTATTTTTCTGGTATAGTTTATCACGTATTTAGCATAATTGTCCTTACAGGTATATGAGATAGCTGAGGAATGGTTCTAAATTTGTCGATAAAGGGTCGAAAACAACTACTTATGTTGTATTTTAAAATTAAGAAACTCACATTCTTCATTCGAAACAATATCCGGTGTATGATTCAGAGGTTGCAAGCTCTCTCTCAAATATTGTACACAATTGTAATTTCGAGAGCGGTTCTTCCACAGTTTTAATTCTGGCGTTTCTATTAAAACATTAAAATCAAAAATTATTCATCTTCTATCACTTTTATTTATTTGGTTTAAGTATTTTTAAAATAAATTACTTCAAATTCAAATGCCTGACAAAAGTAACAAACAGTCAAGCGTCCACAAACACCACACACCTACACACTCTCACTCAGTTCTAAAACTGATTTTCTGCATTCTGGTCCATCGTCGCTTAGCGAAATTAGAAAAAAATCGATTTCCGAAATGTCTACGTGCTACTTATTTGCCCATCTTGTTTATGTTTTGCCGTGGGTTTAGCTAAATATTTGCCTACATGTCTGACAACATACAGGCCAACCATAAAGAATAGCAAGCAGATGGAACGCCGGGTAGGTAAGAAGTACACAAATCTCGTTTGTTTCGAAAATTTGGAGCCTGCGTGCTCTTACTCATTAAATCTTTAACTATCCATCCCTTCTGAAACAGAGCAGCTTAACGCAAAGGGACTAATTTTATTCGCTGAATTTTGCCAACGATGCAAAGTCTCAAATCCAATTCGCCAATGCTTGTAAACAAGTAAATATGTATGAAGTATGTACGAGAAAACAATAAACAATGAAAAAGAGAAATAGAAATGGGCAAGTTAAGCGCCGATGTCTACCTGTGTGTGCGCACATGCGCTGCTCCCAAAATGTCTGAATGATCTCTGCATGGGCGACCTGACTGTCGGCATGTAGCTGCATTTGTGTGCGTGGTAATATATATGTACAATATGTACCAATGGATGTGTTTGGTTTCGGCTGGCGTACTTCTTTGATTCCTCTTTCTTTAATTTCCTTATTTTCAAGGTCACTGTTTATATTGGCGCAATTGAACCAAATGGGGAAAAATGGCTAAGTGCAGCAGAGGCGGCAGCGCACAGTGGTGCGATTGTGTTCATAAAACGGTTGTAAAATAAAATGCTTGAAACTTTGGATTCATTCTAAGCAAGATTCTAAGTAAGAAGAGATATACACATGTATATAAATTCTCTTCTTTAGGTCACTAAAACATAGGAAAATAGAGACCGACTCTCATTACCACGCTAGCAATAGTGGTTGAGTGTTTTTCCACACATTCTCCTGGACATACTTCAGTACTAAATTGACCAGAGCCATGGCAAAACCGGATAATATTTGTTAAAGCGGTTAGTAGAGGTATATAATGAACTCACATTATGCGCCAAATTGTTTCAATTGGTCGTTCAGTTAATAATTTCATGTGATGACAACAGCTGATCTTATTGAATTTTTTCGCAGCCAGTTATATATTTGAACAGCTAACGTTTGTTTATGAAAAAAAATTCTTCAATTTTTTTGAAATAGTTTTTGTTTGGTGTTCTATCGAAGATGGAAGATCTAAAACAGCATTTTTCCTATATTTTACTGTTTTACTACCAAATGGGTAAAAATATTGTTCGAGCAAAGGGAAAATTATGTGATGTCTACGGAGCGGACGTGTTGTCCAAATTTGTTTGCAAAATTTCGTTCAGGCAATTTCGATATTGAGGATTCATCACGTCCTGCCTCTTGAAGCCGATGTGGATAAAATGAAATTGTTGGTTGACGCAAATAGTTGAATAACAACTCGAGAGATTATTAAAATTGTTTAACGCGACCGTTCACATGAAACGTCTAGGATTAATTTCGAGGCTGGAGAAAATTTACTTGGTCGCATTAACGACTGTGATTTGCTATCAAAAATGAAAGAAGTGATCCGCAATATTACTGGCGACGAAAAATGGGTTGTTTCCAAGAATCTAAAGTGCAGGAGATCATAGTCTTAATTTGATGAACTAGCTTATACCGCTTCGAAATTCGATAGTCACCAAAAGAAGGTTATGTTGTACGTTTTGTGTGATTTCGAAGGAATCGTTTCTTTGGAACTTTTGCCCAAAAATACCGCGATTAATTCTAATGTATTGTGATCAGCTGGACATACATATGTATTAAATGATTCACTCAAAGAGAAGAAGACAAATTTGATCAATAAAGAAGGTACAGTGTCCCATCAGGCTAATGGAAGACCTAAAACGAATTTGATGGCTCGCCAAAATCTTTTGCAGCTTGAATGTGATGTACTAACATACCAAACATATAATTCAGACTTGGCACCGACCGGAACCAGGTCTCTGCATAATCGTTTGGATAGCATAAGCTTCACTGTAAATTAGAATATCAGAAACCACTTGGACCAGTTTTTTGCCTGCAAGGATCAAACATTTTATAAGCGTGCGATCAATATCTTGTCCGAAAGATCGCAAAAGGTAGTAAATAAAAATAAGTAAGAACTAGTCCCCCAATTTTTGGAATATCTATCAGAATTTTGTTCATGTCTTTTTCTCCTTAAGAATCTGCTCATTTCTCGGAGCCGTCGATATTGGATGACTATAGCATATAGTTGCCATACAAATTGAACGATCGAAATCAAGTTGGCTTATGGAAAAATTTTTCATTTGAAGAGATATCTTCACAAAATTTGGCGGTCAGAATGAAATTCATTAAGGAATATTTTGAATTTGTGAAGGGTATTATACATAGTTTGTTAGTACAAATATTTATGCAGTCGCATTCTTGACACTGAGGCTCTCTCTCATACCAAACTTAAGCATCTATTAACATTATCGGGTCTAAAGAATAATATTCTTAATTTGTTCCTATATCTTGAAGACATATGAAAGTTGGGCTATTTCAATGATATTTTTTTGAAATATTTCAAATGAACATACATATATAATAATTAATAATTTTGAGGGAAATCTTCCCACTGTGCAGGGCCTGACCGCATGAATCAGAGGCACGTCGTTGACAGCAAACGAACAGCTTAGGAAAGCAAAAGCAGAAAGCTGTCGCTGCCGAATATGTTTGAGAGGTTTCGCAGTGAATACGCGCAAACAGTTTCGTAAACGAATATGAGCTTTTCCATACTATGTGCAAGAGTGATCGACGAGTCTGTGCCTATCAGTGTCCTTGAAGTATATACGCAAGTCGTCGACCTAATTGAATTTGGCCGCAAAACGCATTAAGATGCAAGCTTTCTAACGGTGCTTTTCTTCAAGGCGAGTGAATCCGGTGCTTTTGCTGACCTAAAAAGCTTGCTAAAGTGTGCTTTCTTTTCTCCCAGCGCTCTAAAACATTTCCACCTCGATAACTGCACTTTACTTCGCCCCTTTTCGACTTTTTCCAAATTTCTAGAGACATTTTTCTATATAAAACGTACATACATACTTATGTCCGTCCATTTGGTCTGTGCGCTACGTGCTCGCCATCATGACTGAGTGCCAAGCAAAATTAACATTAGAGTTTGTTAGACTTTTAAAACGACGATGACGGTGGTGTAAGCGGTAGAGCGTGTGTGCGGAGACGCTGACGCGCTGGCAAAAGCAAAAATCGGCAGAGGCGAAAGAAAGCAACGATAGCATTAGAAACAACAGGGGGCAATGTGTCTTTGCACGAGCATTCATATAAACATAGATTTGTCTAAAAATAAACGCTGGAAACGCAGTGAAAACCAAATAAAACAAAAGCAACAGCGCAATGCTAACAGCGGAGCAACAACAAAACAACAATAAAAACATTAAAATAAACACACAAAAATATTGATCATAAAATCAAACGAAATTTCGGCTGTTGGACGTTGCCACCCAATAGAAATTTGATGACTTTTTTGTAGACAACTGAAACGCAGCTGCTTTTTCCATAATATGATTTGTAGAACTGGCGTAAGGTCAAGATTAAACTTTGATAAGACGTACATACATACTTGAGATTCGGTGAATTTCACACTTGGTACTCAAATTTACAACTTTTATATGTAGGCATATGTGGAGGCGTGACACTTTCGTCTTTGTTTTTATTGTACTGCCTCTTTTTCATTTCAATAAATTACCGCTATTATTCGTAAATATTTTGCTATTCTATTTTGAGCATTATTCATAACACTTTGAAGACTCAACTGCATTGATTTTATATATCGTGCCATTTCGCATGATCCGGATTTGTTTGAGAATTGTGCACAGTGCACTTAATAGCCTGTATGCCTTTATTTTATTTAAAAGCTGGTTTATACACAAACTTATTGTCAAAAAAACTTTATGTCTCGCTTTTCCCACATTATGTCTTTCATTTGAATTTGTATTTGAATCGTCACCTAGAATTTAAAGTTAGAAATACACTCCAAGGTTTGATATTAACCTCTAAGTAGGTACGGCTTTCAGAAATTTATTATTATTTTTTTCTAACAGTGAGTTAGAATGGTCTTTTCGACAACGTTAACCGTAAAATAAAAGTTTTGCTAAGCTAACTTCATATAATCGCAAACAAAAGTCAAAATAAATGTGATAATGCCAGTGATTGGTGGCATTGGATTTCATTCTGACAAGAGCGCAAAAAAGTTAAGAATCTGTTATGTTGTGGCGGCTGATTCTAAAGAAATGTATAGTACCGCAACGTGTTTTGTTAATTTTTGCCGAGGTTATCTGCAATCTTGTTTTCAATAGATATGATATCCTCTGAACCGTATAACGGTAGTGCCAAGGACTGTGTTTCATTGATCTAATCCTGTTTGGATCGGTAAGTTGTAACCCTAAAAGGTGTTACTGTGTATGGTCCGGAAACAATGTGGCAATCAACTATTTTAAAATAAAAATCCGAAGATGTCGTTTGTTCACAGAGTAGTTATTTCTCTATTACGTCCTAAAATAAGACCAATTATTGGTCTGTAGTTATTTTTGAGTTCCTGAACGGTCTGTAAGCGGTCACCTTCGGTTATATTATTAAACCTTAACCACACTGCAATTTTGAAGGGTTCAAACCACCGGAAGTTAAATTATTTACACTTAGTTTTCATGAAATTGATATTATAAACACTTACTTGTATATGTATGTATGTATGTATGATGTTTAGACAGAGACCCGTGGCTTTAAATCTCCTCGCCGCGTTTAACAGTTAACACCACGTCAAGGTCACGTGCCTACGTGTCCCTGCACTTGTACACGCTTTGTTCTTCAGAGGAGAATATCCACCCCTATACTCACCTTTCTAACCAAAAGTCAAGCATCCTCTACAAAGCGATACATTTACGAAGCGTGCTCTCTGAGATAACTATTTGGCTTATACTCAGAGATTTTCCTTTAGTCAATTATTTATACCGATGCTTTGTTGGTATATGTAAATATATGTATTTATATATTTCTTTCTGTTTTTGCATATTCAACCAATATTAAAGCCCAAGAAATCCTTAAATCCTCCGATAGCAATTAAATTGTTTTTATGTATGACTTTATATACAGGCGGCAACACCTTCACAAATATATGTAACAAATTGTCTCTGATTCAACACAGTGTGTTAGTTCAGTCGAATTTAAAGGTACCCAGAAGGAAAAGTAGGCGACCCTATAAAATACATAAATACATAGATCAGCTTGACGAACTTAGCCGATTTGGCCATGCCCGCCTGTTTGTATATGGATACGCGAACTAGTCTGTCAGGTCTTTATACATCGATCAAAATTTTACGCACTTACTTTTTTTCCAAGAAAGTTATAGCCTCCATACGAGTTCTTGGGTTAGATTATTGTCTAATACAATCCTAAATCCTTAAATCTCCGAATATATCCTTCAGATCTGACCACCATAATATATGTATAGCTGCCATACAAACTGACCCATCAAAATAAACATGAAGATAAAAATCTTTTTGCATCCTTCATGCTATAAGAAATGCACCTGTGTGTAGCCATAAAAGGCAAATTATTTTTTGTTTGTTTATAATTTTTCTCCTAACTTAATATTTTCGAGATTTTAAACACTCGTGGGTGGATTTGTAAAAGCACAGTGAATACGAACTAAATGTAACAAAACATTGTATTTCCAAAATAAAATACACATTTATAAGCCACTGTATAGTACTTAAGCTCACGCGAACTCTTGTTGAGGGCGTTAGTCAGCAAATACTCCTATGTTTGTATGGCAATTACGCTTGTGCGAAGACAATTATTAATATTTTTGCAAAAGATAATTCTCTCAACAATATGTACATACATACATATGTACATATGTATGTATTAGTGCGCCGCATTTAAAAACGAGAGAATTGCTTACATACGAGTATAAATATATATTTGTTGTCATTGTTGTTTTTGGCCCTACTACGTGAAATTTTCATTTAACTTGTACGAATCGATTATGCAAACACACACTTGCATACATTTGTGTACAAAAATCGGATGTATAGCGTCCATGGGAACTCATACTGAACAACCGGCAACACGCATGACGTGCACAACTACAACGCCGCAACTTCGTACGTTTTTTCACATTCGTGTAAACGTGCATTCGTACGACTTGCATTTTGCCGAAGACTTGTGCGATGACAAACAGTCGAAGGTGTGCGTTGTCGGCGGCAAATGCTAGTTGGCTCATTCAATTTCCAACTCTTGCTAAGTGCGGTCACAAAGTGCGCAAAGCGTGATGTGAAATATCTATAAACTACCAAAAGCTAAATTCATAAATAAACTAATTAACACACTAACAATTTGATAATTTAAGAAATGAGCAAGTGAAATTCATCAATGAATAATATTTTAGAGTTGCCCAAAGGAATATATTAAAAAAAAAGTGAAAAATCTCATTACCAAAAATTGTGCAAATGCAATTTGCTGACACAACAACCAGTCTGTAGCGGCATTTTGTTGTAATTGTACACACGTGGAAAGATAAAAGTGCTAAAAGCAATTGGAGAAGCAACAGTGGGAAACAGAACCCATAGGTTGGCTAATATTGACCGCACAGGCGACTATCTGACAGCTGCTTAAACACCAACACACACACTCACCATCGTATATGTGTACAAATGCGTACGTGCGAACGCAGCACAACATAAAAGTCAATAGTAAGCAACTCCAAATATCACGTAGTCCCCTTTGGCTATTGCTTTGGAAGCGCCAACATTAGAGGCAAATTCTTGCTGCTCGCACTGTCTACCGCTGCTTATTCGTCTGCGTTGTGCGGGAAAAAGGGGGTGTGTCACAACGCCGTTTGTAAACGCTGAACTAAAATATAATTGCGTCGGCCTCCCTCAAGCCGTATAGGGCTGTGCGTGTGAATTGGTAATTTGTAAAAACTGCAAAAATAAACTCCGAAAACAAATTGGGTGCCGGCAAGCGAAAAAGTGTTGTGCGTGACACACAAATTAAAGAAACAAAGTTTAAGTTGCCAAAAATTATTTGCCGTGCAAAAATAAAAGCGAAAACCAACAATAAAAATTGCTCAAGGCCGAAACTGATTTCCAAACTGTGATTTCATTCATTCATCTATCAGAGGCTGAGCGCGCATTTCGGTTTTGTGTTTCTTTATTTGTAAACACCAGAAAATATCGTCATCATCAATTTATTCATCTGCTCGTGTATGTATTTGTTTGGTTGTGATTAAACACTAAAAGAGACTGTGATTCTTTTTAATTTAATTTTACGTTAAAATATTAAATTTTTAAACTTCTTCGCAACTTATACGTTACGTTCCTCAATGAAATCCGAAGTATTACATTGTAACAACAACAACCAATTCAACAGTTGTTTAAGTAAAAAACTAAAAGTGAAAAAATCGCTAAAAGAAATGTCTACGAAAATGATCGCCTCTCAAGTAACCGATTATGATAGTTTCTTCAAGCGGGCGGCGAAACCCTCCAATGCGGAACAGTTCTTCCGCGACAGTTTAGACAATGGGTAAATATTGAAATATGCAGTAATTAAGTGTACATTGGATATTTGTTAAGTGTAAAGTGAGTTGCCAAGGGTTATAAAATACATTGTATGTGAATAAGCTCCGAGAGCTTAAGGGCTTAGACAAAACATTGCTATATAGAAGGATGGAATTATTATATGCTTGCAAAAGACTTAAATACTTACAGATTATAACTGGTTCTTCAAAATTTTCTTATTTATTAATATTTGTGCAAAAAGAAAATAAAGTAAATGAGTAAATACTTACATATATTTTTTACCGAAAATTTTGGTAGATTTTAAATATTGTATTATTTAATATAAAAATATTTGTTCACAGTTTCTAATAACCGGAAAAGTAAAAATAAAATCTGTTAGTAATTAATTTAAATCTTAATAATTTTAGTTTGAATTGCTTTAACAGAAAAATCGAAACCAATTTTTCCATGAAAATATTTACTAATTTAAAAGAAAATACATTTTGTTGTTTGTCTATTAATTCTTTTTACATCGTCTCTTTTTCCGGTTCTCATTAATATTGTAAAAATATTAGTTTGTAAGAAAAAAATAATTAGTTGTACCTGTGTTAAAAAAATCTTTTATGTGTTTGGAAATTTTAAAGTTTTTATTTTTTATTTTTTGTTTTATTTTTTATAAATATTTTTTTTTCGAATTATTTTTTTTTATAATAGAAATATATATAAAAAGTACGTGTCACATTGTTTGTCCGCGATGGACTCCTAAAGTACTGAACCGATTTTAGTAAATTTTAGCACACTGTGTCCGGTTTGAACCAAATTAGAAGATAGGATAGTAAAAACAATTCATAAATAAAAAATACAGTGAAAGCTCTATTAAGCGGACAACTCTATTAACTGGACAGAAAGGTTGGTTGGTAACCAGACATTGAGAAAGCAGCCTTAAATTTGTTATTATTTCCAATAATTTATTTCTATGAACATATTAAAAATTAAAACTCAAGTACAATACCTTGGATTCTTATACCGACAAAAACGTTTTCCCCTTTATTCGTAAAGAAAATTTTCGCTGTATTGAATAGTTTATTATATGAATAATAGTATAAAATGTATACCACAGCAACGCGTTGCCGGATCCACTAGTAGAAATTATAAAAACTAAAAAAAATTATTTGAAAGCAATTTGTTTTATCAAATGTTTATTACGAATTTAAAAAAATATGTATTCAAACGTTAACTTATGCATTCTATAAGAGCTTAAGTACTCTAAAGAACAAGCAAATTTTTGGTACAAAATAATAAAATCACACCTTTATTATAAATATAATATATACTTATATGAAAGCGGATTATATATATCTATAAAAAAAAAATGTATATAATTGGTGTAGGGATTATTTTCAAAATGGCTGTCTTACTTCGTTTTCCTATGATAATGGAACCTTCGGAGTATTCCCGACGACACCTAAACCTCCGAACAATTTTTATTTGTAAGCCAGTTATTGAGAAAAATGTTAATGGAAAATATTACTCGGTTAGTAGGCAGGATCTAATTCCGATTAACTGTTGTATTTCGGACTGCATATTTTCATTATTTCTGTTTATAATATCGATAGTTGTTCTGAATAATTTTTAATTGAGTTACCAAAGTCCAAAGTAGAATGTCCCGCTTTTGCCGAAGCAACGCAAACAAACCTCGGATCCCAACTTTCAGTCATCAATCTGAAATAGCACAAAATAAATAAAATACCTAAGCAAATTTCTGATAGGTACAGGGCGCTTTGTCGATAGCTAATATCCATTCACAAGATTTTTTTGGGGGATCTGAGGGATCTTTTCTTTTAAGTGTTTTCCAAAATAAGTTCGCTTCACACATTTGTATATCTATACCATATTTACTGCTTCGAATACGTAAATACATAGAAGTATGTAAATGTGTGTGCCAAAATGTGCATTTCAAAGCAAAAGCAATTGTGTAATTTTGCAAGCGACACAATAATTAACGGTCGTAAAAAACTAAAAATATTTGGCGCCGTTGCATTTATTACATATTTATTATTATTTGCTATGTACCCGTATTGTATTAATTGCAATTTTCAGTTCTGTTTTGCTTTTGCTTGTTTTTGGCATGTGTGGGGTTTATTGTTATTTAGCATTAAATTACTTTCGTAACAATTTATTATTATTGGCGACACCAAGTTCTGTTTCATTTTGGGTCTAAAGTTTATTTTTTATACTTTAAACATACCGCTGACTCCGATTATAATAAGTTTACTTATTTATTTATGCTTTCATCCAAGCGAAAAAGCAGTTTTCGCAATTTGTGTTGACAAAAATAGCTTTTTCGGATATTTGTGGTAGTATTTCAGTCTTTTATGATTATTGCGGTATTTACGCCTTTGTAGTCAGTGTCGATGAGTGAAAGGTGCTATCTAAGAAACGGAAGTCTTTTATGACAGTTATTTAGATAAATTCGAAACTGAGTTTTTTATTTCATATACTGATCATGTACTATATAAATTTGTACCTAGGCTAAGAAATGTCAGTGCAATTTTTTTTATTTTATATATTTTTCTTGCAAATTTTTCTCGAAACAAAATGTTAATATCTGCTACATATATTTCTGTGTCAATTTTAAAATTTGTTAAAAGAAAAAAAAAAATATTGAAATCAGAAATCCTCTCTAAGCACAGAAAACGTTAGTTACAAAAATTATTTAAAAGTACTAAATATGAAACGCAACTTTCAACAATAAATAGAATCTCACTTGAGTAAAATTAATTTGCACGAAAGTTCTTCACTAGAAATCAATTTTTCTCTATTTTTTCAATATTTAATTTTAAGTTGTTTTTAAAACTTGTTTGTAATTCAAATCGTAAATGAAATTTTTTTATGAAAAAAGTTATAAAGAACTATTTTAGTTGCATTGCTTACTCTTTATATATTCTTAGAAATAACATTAAAAATTAAGATTAAGAAAAAATCATAAAAATATTAAAAAGGTAAATAAAAAGTTAAAATCGAATAATAACTAAAATTATTAAAAAAAAAAAAAATAATGAAATGAAAATATGGAAAATATAAAAGTTAATTTCTAATTTAATGATTTCGAAGTTTATAAAACTTAAAATCATAAATTTTTACTCCTGTTTAAAAAATTGTTGTTGGATTACATACAAAAATAAGTTTACGCAACTACAATTCTCAACGCTTAGGTTTTTCATATAGTCTCATCAATTTATAGGTTATAACGAACCGCAAAAATAGTTATAAACAAAAAATTTTGATATATACATCTTACATAAAAATATACATTTTAACAATACACATGAGTTAACACACAAGAAAATATGTGATAAATTCAGATTTCTGTAATTGATTATTCGTTGATTTTATATTTTAACGCTTGCGATGCTGTCATCAACTCGTTACCTTACTTCTGTCGAAAGTTTGAGTAATTTTTTTCCTCATTCAAGTTTAAGTGCCGGTTTTTACGGCTACAATACACGTACTTTTGAGCCCAAACATACTTATGCCCTCTGTACATACATATGTATGTATTTTTGTATGTATATAGCATAAATTATGAAACCATATGCTTTGCAGTTGTTGGGTGAACGTTTTGGTCCTCACGTATTCTCCAATTCACTGCAGAAATAGGTATACTTGTATATCACACGAATCATACCTGCGCACGCTTAGCGTGCGTTTGCTGAAATCCTCGAAATATTTGGAACTTGTTGTGAAGAAATCAAGTCAATGGCAAATTGGAAAGAATAATAATATGTGTATATACTATATATGGTCTAAGTGAATTTGAATTTAATTTAATAATAATATATGTTCTCGCGCATGCAACCCTGTGTGCTGACTCTTGAGATTTTTTCACTCAGTGAATACCTCATACAAAACTACAAAAATGCCCTTAAATTTTTTTTGTTAATTTTAAAATATGCCAAAATATGTATAAAATAGAACATTTTTGAAAAATAAACACTTACTATTTTCCAAAATTTTTTTCCGATTTTCTTCTAAATAAATCACTATTTATTTCTTCTACTTTTAGCGAGCGCCGCTATGACGAATTATGTCGAAATATTATCAGCGACATGAATCAGTACGGTTTGTCGGTGGTCGATGATTTTCTAGGCGTCGAGAAGGGCCTGCAGATTCTCAATGAAGTGCATCGCATGTATTCAGCTGGTGTCTTCAAAGTAAGTCTTATATTTGCGCAATATTTTTTTGAAATAAATTATATTAATTTTTTGTCTCTCCATCTCTCCCTGTAGGACGGCCAACTGGTAAATAATTTGCGAGAAGAAGAGCTGCGCACAATACGCGGCGATAAGATAACGTGGGTTAAGGGCGTAGAACCAGGCTGTGCAAATGTTGGCTATTTGATAAATCAGGTATGTTAGTGCAAAAGCGTATTTATAATAAATTTTCTAACATTGCACTTGCTCCATTTTGTTTTTAAAGATTGACGCGGTCATTTGTCGGGCAAACACAATGAAGAACAATGGTCAAATGGGCAACTATAACATTAAAGAGAGAACAAAGGTGCGTGCGTGAAACATAAAAAAATATAAAAATTTTAAATAATAAAATTCACCCACATTTTTGTGTGCTTTTGATGTCAATTTTTTACCGTTAAAATTATACATGTGTGTTGTTCATCCTTAATGTAGCCTATGTTTTATATCATTTTATTTTATTATTTTCATAATTTTAGGCTATGGTGGCTTGCTACCCGGGTTCCGGCTCGCATTATGTGGTGCATGTCGATAATCCGAACAAAGACGGTCGTGTTATAACGGCCATTTACTATTTGAATGTCAATTGGGATACGGACCGCAGTGGTGGCATTTTACGGTAAGTTTTTTTTAATTTGTTTAATTATTGAACATTATGTTATGCAATATGGCTATTCGTGGCAAGAAAATTCAAGGAAATCGTATGGTTTAATTAAACTCGCTTTTTGTGCACAGATTTCATATAAACTATTTAAAATGTTTAGCAACTTTTTTTCTTTCTTTCTGTAATTTTATTTTTTGTCTTTATATATTTCTTTATTTTTTTAATTTTTAATTTTATTTAACTACTAATTTTTATTTTTGTTTACTATTATTATTATTTGACTTTGTTGTATTTATTATTATTTTATTTCGCATTTCTTGTTTGTATATAATTTAATTTTTTTATGCTATTATTTTTTTTTATTAAATTTAATATTTTTTTTTAACTTATTTTTATTTCATTCATTAATTATTTTATCTTTTGTATTTAACTAGTTTTATATTATTATTTATTTTTAATATTTTTTTTTAAACTTACACATAAACTTATCTTCACCTCCTTTTATCTTTTTAATTTTTTAATCTTTAATTTTTATTTTCTAGTAATATGTATTTGAATAATATATAATATATATTTTCTTTAATTTTGATCCCGATTTTATATTATTGTTTCTATTTGTTTGTTTTTCCTTTTTATTCTATCACTTATTTTTATTTTAGATTAGGTAATATTTGTCTCACTTATTTTTCATCTTATTTAATTGCAGTTTTATTTTACTTAATCAGTTTTTAGTTTATTTTATTTAAAATATAAAATAAATTTAAATGCTTCACAGTAAATAAAAATAAATTATTTACTAATTACCTGACTCGTTGACACAATTCTACTTTATAAGTAAATATCTACAAATATTTTTCATAATAATACAACAACTCTCTATTTCGTTATGTTTGCAGAATTTTCCCAGAGCACGGTAATTCAGTTGCTGACATCGAGCCGAAATTCGATCGTCTGATCTTTTTCTGGTCCGATCGTCGGAATCCCCACGAAGTGCAACCCTCACATCGCACCCGCTACGCCATCACTGTGTGGTATTTCGACGCGAACGAACGCGAAGCGGCGCTGAATCGTATTAAAAACAACAAAAATAATGCCAAATCAACAACAAATACAACAGCGAGGGCGTCGGCGCCTACGAATATGCACGACAACTCGAGTACAACGCATACAAATCCGCAATTGAACACCAGCAATGCGTCGGCGCCGACAATAGCAACAACAGCAGCAGCACCACCAACAACGGCAACAGCAACAACAACGCCAACAATGCCAACACCCGCAAATACCAAAATGGTTGCGAATTCGAATGCGACCATAAACAACAGTAAATGTGCGAGTATAAACAATGCGACGGCGAATATCGGCGAGCACCACCACACGAACAGCAACAGTGCGGTGCTTGCGAATTCGAGTGAAATTTGCACGTAACACCGCAACCAGCTGTTGTTGTTGTTGTTGTAAAGAGAGAAAAAGCTGCTCTGTGTGCTGTAGCGCGCGTGTTTCTTGCGTTTGTGTTTTTTGTTTTGGTTTTATAAGTTTTTGTGATTTTTGATGATTTTATTTTAATTGTGTGCGGAAGTGCTATAAATGCGTAGGAGCATAGGAAAAGAACAATAACAAATTGGAAATGCAAAAAATATTATCCTAAACTATGAAAATTGTATGTATGCTAGAAGTATTATATTTACGAATGTAATGTAAATATATATGTAATTCACTAGAACTAAGCTCTTCGGCTTCATAGCTTAGGTAAAAAGAAAGCTTAATGAAATATTTGTATTACATATGTGTACTATGTATTATATACCCATTTGTACGAACATACATACGTACATATGTATGTAATGCATGCAAATAGGCGCAGACGTTTGAAATGTGATAAAAGCGAAGAAACAATGTGGGAACGCATTCTAGAGGTGTGAAACGCTGTAAAGCCGCTAACTAAATGCCAGTGTACAGCTGTCTGTTAATTTTTTTTTTTTGTTTTATAAAAATGTATTGCCCAGCAGTTGTCGGTACCTTTTTGCTGTAGTTTGTGTACGTTCTGTATGTAAACACGTGTAACTTAGTCTAAGTATTGCGCGTTTATGAAATTTCTATACAAAATGCAGTTGTATGCATGCATATACTTACATATGTATATGTACAAATATTAGGGTGTCCATTATTTGACATTTTTGTTCTTTGTAAATGCTTTCTAAAGTTTCAGCTTTTGCCCCAAATGAAGTGCATTTGCATATAATGTACTGTATTCATATAGTGCACCATGTCGTATGAGCAACACTCTATGAACGCTCAACATTTTTAAATGTTGTAGATATACTTGCTTAATGCAACATATCAAAAAATCGTACGGAAAATAGAATTTATGTCAGGTTTAAATTGGAAATAAAGAGCTTGCTTCCGACAAAAACTGATACCCCTACTACGAATTTCAACTCCACTCGATTGAATTGAAGTTCAAATCAACCCAACTCTTTTTTTGGGATATTCAACTATTTTCAGTTGAAGTTTGATTGCTGTTGCCAACCTAAAAAATAAAGATTTTACATAATGTATAATTAAACAACTGAAAATATTTAAACGCAAAAACAATTTAATTTAGCTATTCCTCATGAAAAGGTGAATAATTGTTAAAATGGACATTAGTGTTGATTACCGGTAGAAATCAAGAATGCATTTTAAATGATTTTAGCTTTGGGTTGAAGCAACCTGCTATGGTTGTTGCCAAACCTGCTTTTAAATATTATAAACTCTATATTTATGCGCTATGTATAAAACTTCAATGAAGAAAAGGAGAAAAATGTTGTAAAAATTTAATTTTACTCAAAAAGTGTATCCCAAGAAGTAGTAGGTTATATCGAAGCTTTATCTTTGAAACACTTCCATTAATTTTCTTTTCATGTAACCAAATTGTAGATTGTCTCGTTCAGTTTAATACCGAATTTCAAAACTTCAACCAAAATGCAGTCGGGTTGAAATGAAAACCGTAATAGGGGCCTGAAACTTTATGGGGCATTGTAAAAAAAAAAAAATTAACTTGAGCAATAACGGACATCCTAATATATATTTATGTGCGTATTTTGTGCTCGTCATACGAATGTATGTATGTGTGTATGTACATGAATGCACTTGCAAATAATACAGTATGAAAAACTTATCAAAGCTTTAAACAGATTTGCTATGAAAAGTCACTTAGTAAGCCAAAATAAGGGCAAAAAATTGTAATTACCAATAATGAGTTGTTTAGAATTTTATTTTAGGCGCTAAACGGAAGCTTATTGCTATGTGTATACATATATAACTGGTATATATAACTGGTGAATCTAACTGACTTTGCTAATTATTTAAGCTAACAATTTTGTGCTGATAATACCAGTTGACATATTCGCTTAGTTAAAGTCTAATTTATTCAGTAGTATTTCAAAGTGATGATGGAAATGATTGCAATTCACACAAACACACTTGCATTATTAATGTGTACGTGCACAATGGCATGCAAGCAAAAGTCAAATAGCAGCTGGCAAGCAAATATTAGCAACAACAACAAGGCGTAATGCAATAAGTTAAATGAATAATTAAATATAAATAACATGCATACATACATACATACATATGTACTAATTGAGCACGCATAAATATTTGTTCGTTTGCGAGTGCGTGTGTGTGTGTGCAAATGGAACTAGTATATGCTTTATAAGAAATGAGTGAGGTAATGCAGACTTTTTTGTAATATACTAAAAAAAATTTGTATCATTAATATTCATAAAACACATAAATATATATATGTACATATATATAGAAATATTTCTACTTGCATAAAACAATTCGACTACTAAACTTAGTTACCTTGTATTATATATAATTTAGTATGTTGTTACACATACATACATAAATACGTACATAAATAAAACCAATAAGAGCCTGTGAAAAGCAAAATAGTTATATAACAATTGTGTAAAAAAAAATGCAACCAAATTTATTTGCTAAATAAAAATGTATACATAAATAATTTATTATTCAAATGAAAACAATTAAAACCTATAAAAAATGTGTGTTTTCTGGGCGGTGCATAGGTATTTGAAATATTTGTACATAAGTACAGTGGCGATCAAAATTAAGTGAATATGGAGACCACGAATATACCGCCTTAAGTAACATTGTACAAAGGCGTCACAATGTCGGCGACTTTTTGGTTTACAGTTACTTTAAATTCAAGCGAACAGGTAAAATTTTTTCACTTAACCTGTGTAAAATCATTCGTAGTGAAGTACTTTTTTTATTTATTCGAGATATTGACGTTTAATAACGTCTGCTGAAGATATACAAATCTCTTCTCGTAAGTAAAGTATAATTTATTAGGTGAATTTTTTATACCATTATCCTGTTTTCGCAAATATTTGATTTCGGTGAATAAATATGGGAAAATTACAACGTTTTAGTACGACGGAACGCACTGCAATTGTGGATTTGCATAAATATGGTGAAACTATACGCTCAATAGCAAAAAGTTCAGCAAATCTTCTTCAGCAGTCCACAAGATTATCAAAATATTCAGGAATGAGAATCGAATTGCTCGAAAGTTGTCCACAGGAAGGCCTAAAATTACACCAAAAAGTATTGATTCCAGGATTATAAATATTTCTAAGCGGAATTGGTTTTATTTCGAAACGAAAATTAATACTCTGTTGGTGGCGGAAGGGAAAAGTGCACCGCATTTGCCTATTATTCGTAGGCGCTTACACGAAGCAGATATGTACCTTATTAAATTCCTTATATATGTAAATAAGGTCAACTTGTCAAAACGGAAGATATGAATTTAATGAATGCTATGATAAAAATAAAAATAATTTCATAAAGCTTTCGAGTAAAAATATACATTTAATTTTGATTGCAACTATATGTCCACATGTTTGTTATGTATGTTGCTCAGCGCGTTTTATTCGCGAACGATCGACCAATCAGCGCCTTTGTCCACTCGCTGTTTTTTGCTTAATGTTTTCTTTTCTGCGTTATCGCAAGCCGCCGTTTTATTTTCATTTTAAAAATTGGCAAGTTTTTGGCGTTGCGTTGTTCATACAGATATAGTACGAGTATACGTACACATATAAAAAAGAGATATACTAAGAATAAATCCATTATTTTTGCATTAAATTGAAGCCTTAATTTAGTATAATTAAAATTATCCGATTTTAGGTCAAACATGCACCGTTTTATTCGATACATTTTTGCCATTTTAAAGGTAGTTTTATAATAACTATAACAGAAACCGAGGCTGTTGTGTCCTTTTCATGAAGGTGTTTTTTTAACGTGGCGGGTCCCAAACCCGGCGCATAACCCTGGGGAGGGATGATTCGCCTTCTTACTTTAGCTCACTTTGAAATGGGTGTTTTTTGGCTACCTCGACGATACCTGGTCTAAGACCGGAAGTCGTGAGTAGCTTGAGCTTCGCTCAATTTTATTTTTTGAGCCACATGTAAAAGAATCGTTTCTGATCATTCCCAAGTGAATGGCGCTCAGAGAACTTTCTCACTTGCATGAACTTCTACACATGGAAGTGAGACGCATTTGCAGACAAAAAAAGAGAGAGGCCAATGCATGCGTGAGTACGAAGAGCTTGACATGCTGGCCGACAGGAGTAATGCTCGAAAATTCTGCGAAAAGATCCGGCAACTAACAAAAGGTTTCAAGACGAGTATATTTTTGTAGAGTCCTCAGAGGTGAACTAGTGACTGATGGATTATGAAGGGAACACTTATCCAGCCTGCTGAATGGCAGTGAAAGTTTAATCGATGACGATAGTGCAAACGTTCCATTGCTCAACTATGAAGAAGACCGAAGAGCAATTAGCCGTCTGAAGAACAACTAAGCGACGGGGGTCGATGTATTGCAGGCCGAGCTATTCAAAAACGGCGGCGGAGAACTGATAAGGTGGATGCATCAGCTTCTTTGTAGAATATGATATGGGCGAAAGCATGCCCAACGATTGGAATTTAAGTGTGCTCTGCCCAATCCACAAAAAGGGAGACCCCACAATCTGCGCCAACTACCGTGGGATAAGCCTCCTCAACATCGCATATAAGACTATATCGAGCGTATTGTTTGAAAGGTTAAAGCCACCGTCAATAAATTGATTGGACCTTATCAGTGTGGCATTAGACCTGGCAAATCAACAACCGACCAGATATTCACCATGCGCCAAGTCTTGGAAAAGATCCGTGAAAGGAGAATCGGCACACACCACCTCTTCGTCAATTTCAAAGTTGCTTTCGACAGCACGAAAAGGAACTGCCTTTATGCCGCGATGTCTGAATTTGGTATCCACACCAAAAGCTCCATCAGGATCGGGAAGGACCTCTCCGAGCCATTCGATACCAAACGAGGTTTCAGGCAAGGCGACTCCCTATCGTGTGACTTCCACAATCTGCTGCTGAAGAAAATAATTCGAGCTGCAGAACTTAATCAAACATGTACAATCTTTTATAAGAGTGTACAGCTGTTGGCGTATGCCGATGATATTGATATCATCGGCCTCAACACCCGCGCCGTTAGTTCTGCTTTCTCCAGACTGGACAAGGAAGCAATGCAAATGGGTCTGGCAATGAACGAGGGCAAGGCGAAATATCTCCTGCCATCAAACAAACAGTCATCGCACTCGCGACTTGGCTCTCACGTCACTGTTGACAACGTCTGTTAGTGTTTAACGTGGGATCCTGCTGGCGACAGCTTAAATCCACGGTGCTCAAAAGCACAACGGATCAATACAATGCGTCAATCAGCGCCCTGAAAACTGGGTAACGATTTTCAGTACCAATCGGCAGTGTGGCATAGACACACTAACCACCTTGGTAGGGCTCGAGGCCCATCTAAAACCTCTGCCGTACTTTGGGTCCGGCACCCGGTTGCAATGCAACTCCACATTCGACTGACGAAGTCAGTTCTTCCCGCGATTTGGGTTTTAACCACAGCCACCACGAATCTCCACAAAGGGCCAAACCCAATGAGCAGACTGGAGCGAACTCCAGGGGCTACTGCTCCTCGTGGTACCAGGTTAAAGTCTTTGGTATTGACCTTGTAGCCGAAGCTACGACCAGTTGAGCTTCCATACAGCCCTGGACTGGTGGCCAGGATCTTAGTCGCCTCTTTCGACAAGCATGCGGGTATATTCGGTTTCCCCTCGAACCCAGAGAGGTCCTCCCGTACCCGCAGTCATAACTTCGAAGTTGTAGGTAATTTCATCTATTTAGGAACCAGCAATAACAACACCAATAATGAAAGCCTGGAAATCAAACGCAGAATAACTCTTGCCAACAGCTGCTACTTCGGACTGAGTAGGCAATTGAGAAGTAAAGTCCTTTCTTGACGAACAAAAACCAAACTCTATAAATTACTCATAATTCCCGTCCTGCTATATGGTGCAGAGGCTTGGATGATGACAACAACTGATGAGTCGACGTTGCGAGTTTCGAGAGAAAAGTTCTGCGAAAGATCTATGGTCCTTTGCGCTTGGCCACGGTGAATATCGCATTCGATGGAACGATGAGCTGCATGATTTCAGCTAATTAAAAGACAGTGGCTACGCTGGTTAGGTCATGTTGTCCGAATGGACGAAAACACTCCAGCTCTGAAAGTATTCGACGCAGTAACCGCCGGGGGAAGCAGAGGAAGAGGAAGACCTCCACTCCGTTGGAAGGACCAGGTGGAGAAGGACCTGGCTTCGCTTGGAATATCCAATTGGCGCCACTTAGCGAAAAGAAGAAACGACTGGCGCGCTGTTGTTAACTCGGCAATAATCGCGTAAGCGGTGTCTGCGCCAATAAAGAAGAAGAATCTAATTGTATATCCCATACATTTACCGATATTTTCGGTCCAACTATAGTCAACTATATATACTGGAGTCCACATTTACGGTATTTGGGGGCTTGAACAGTTTTGGCTGGATTTGAGCAATTTTGTGACCATATGGCATACTTTAAAGGAATTATTAGAGCAAAGTTGTATCCCGTTTTATCAATTGCTTCTTGATTTTGGTATTGGAGAGCGAAAAAAACTAGTGGAATTTAAAATTGTGCCTATTGTAGAAGTAGGCCTGTTTGTAGTCCGAAGCGTCTAAAACTGGCAATGGCGTCGACGATTGTGCGGCCTTTGTCGGCATTCTGGATGAGCGACATTTGACGTGGGAGTTTAACTGTTCAAACCGTTCAAACCGGGACCAGACGGCATCATGCCAGCGCAGCTGCAACAGGCTGTTAAGGTGTCATGCAGCTGGTTGGCACCTATCTATGCGAACTGCATCAGATTAGGTTACATCCCGGGGGCCTGGAGATGAGTCAAGGTCACGTTCATCCCGAAGGCTGGCAGGGGCTCCCATGTCACGGCCAAGGATTTCAGTCCTATCAGCCTCTCCTCCTTCTTGCTAAAGACTCTGGAGAGACTGATGGATTCGCATTCCGAGAGACTATCTGTCAAGACCACAACATGCTTATCGTAAAGGCAGGACAGTGGATACTGCCTTTCATACTATCGTGTCATGGCTCGAGGAAGCCATTGAAGCCAAGGACTTCGCTGTTGAGACCTTCCTTGATATCGAGGGAGCTTTCTGCTGACTGCTGCCTGACTGCTCTTGACGGTCTTGGGGTTGAATTGAACCTCAAACACCTCATTCGCGTGCGAGGCGAAGTGTGAGTAGGGGAACACCACAAGGTGGGGTTCTCTCTCCTCTTCTATGGATCCTAGTTGTTGACGAATTGCTCAAAAAACTAGAGGATCGCGGCTGTCGGGTGATTGCCTACGCAGACGATGTAGCACTTATTGTCAAAGGAAAGTTCCTTAACACCGTTTACGAGCTGACGCAGGGATATCTCAGCGTTGTAACAAAATGGGCGGTCGGAAGTGGACTCGCCATTAATCCAAACAAAACAGAAATGGTTTTATTCAGCCGAAAATATATAATCCCGGTGGCACCGTTGCCGCAGATGGGAGGTATCCGCCTGCAACCGGCGGATAAGGTAAAATATTTAGGGCTCATCCTGTATAAGAGGCTTTCATGGAAGCCGAATATCGATGAGAGAGCAAAAAAGGCATCTATTGCCTTATACTGCTGTAAAGGAGCTATTGGCAAAAGATGGGGCCTCTCACCGAAAGTGGTCCTCTGACTCTATGACACCATAGTCAAGCCCACCTTGTTCTAAGGTGTCTTCATGTGGTGGAGGGTTTTAGGGAAGACCACACTGGCCAAGAAACTCGAAAGCATTCAACGGGCTGCGCTAATTAGCATATGTGGTGCGTTAAGATCCACCCCAACCATGGCACTTACTGCTATTTTGAACATAACGCCGATGGACATTGCCGGTAGGTGCACAGCCGCGAAGGTGGCTATCAGACTCAGATAATCTGGATTCTTAAAGGAACGCGTATCTGGGCATTCGACTATCCTCACAAATTTGGACTGCATACCGGATCATCTGGATCATGGAGTCGCCACACCGAACTCTGGCGGCTCCTTCTCTGCCCATATACCGACGAGAGAGATATGGGTGGGAAGAAGCCGTTGGAGGAGAGGGGCAGCAAGCTTCTTCACGGATGGGTCAAAGCTTGGTGGGAAGGTTGGTGGAGGGGTCTACTGTCGGGAGCTCTCTATCAACTCCTGTTTCAGACTTCCCGACTACTGCAGTGTATTCCAGGCTGAGGTCGCAGCCATCAAGGTAGCAGCAGATTTGCTGCTACGGATTGCATCAACCTTCAGAAAAGTGACCATTCACTCAGATAGTAGAGCGGCAATACTAGCCCTGAACTCATTCACAGTGCGTTCAGGTTTGGTCGAAGAATGTCTAACATCGCTATCTCTAGCAGCTAGAGTTTTTGTGATTAGACTGGTATGGGTGCCGGGCCACAGCGAAATTGCAGGTAATTGCAAAGCTGATGAGTTAGCCAGGAAAGGCACCCTAGAATCATTATCGGTAGAATTTGAACGGATCGGTGCTCCTGCATCTTCTTGTGTTCTACTACTAGATAGCTGGGCCACGCGGATGGTCGTCCAACGCTGGGCCAGCATCGGTCTTTTGGTCCAGAATAGATCGCAGGAGATCTAATGATCTCTTGGCCCTCAGTAAGGCTAACCTCTCATTATTAGTGGGACTCTTAACAGGCCACTGTCCTATTGGCTTAGATGCGGTGAGAATGGGTATCTTACCAGATGCCGACTGTTGAAGCTGTTTGGAAGAAGATGCATATAGCACTTCCTGCTTGACTGTCCCGCGTTTGGGAGGTCAAGACTCAGGTACTTGGAGGCGCATACCTTTGGACATCCCACCTAACTGGCGGGTGTTGAAGTTAAGCGTCTGTGTAACTATGTATTCGCTACCAAGCGCTTCGCCAATCTGTAAGTTCGAACAGGGGAGTTCCTTTTCAATGGCATCACAAATGACTTATTAGTCTACGTGTGATCTTTGATCAGCCATCTAACCTAACCTAACCTAGTCCGATAATGTTCGCACTATAACATAGGAATGTGAGTGAAATGTCACATAAAAAATATAGTCAAAATCGGTCGCATTGAATTTGGTTGGTTGAGGTCAAGATAATTTATATGTATAGTATTTAGTTATGTATAACCTATTGTAAATATCATTGAACATGCTTATTTATATGCAAAGCCGAAATTATACTAAATATAAATATCTATTTATATATTAATACATACATACATACATAATGCATTTACATGCAATGCAGCAAAATTAAAGGAAAAATATGTACATAATAAGAATACAATACAGAACAAGTAAGGAAGGGCTAAGTTCGAGTGTCACCGAACATTTTATACTCTCGCATGATAAAGTGATAATCGAGATTTCATTATACGTCATTTACATATTTTTCAAATACCGTATTTGTGTAAAGTTTTATTCCGCTGTCAGCATTGGTTCCTAGTGTATATACTCGTATTATACAGAGAAGGCATCAGATGGAATTCAAAATAGCGTTAGATTGGAAGAAGGCGTGGTTGTGAACTAATCTGTCATCAGTTGTTAAGAAAACAATATACCGAATTTCATTGAAATCGGTCTAGTAGTTCAGATATGGTTCTTGGTCCATATGGGCATCACACAAAAACTATGCAGCATTCTTCCGTAAAATTTAGTGTTTCTACGTTTTTTATGTGATTTTCAACATAACCTTTGTATGATCGTGGTTATTATCCGATTTCTTCATTTTTGAACTGTATATGGAAATTCCTGAAAAAAACGACTAACATAGCTATAGTAGTTTCCGAGATATGTACAAAAAACTTAGTAGGGGGCGGGGCCACTCCCACTTTTCCAAAAAAATTACGTCCAAATATGCCTCTCCCTAATGCAAATTATAACATTTAGGAATGTGAGTGAAATGTCCTTCTTATGGAGCCAAGGAATACGTGTAAAAAATATAGTCAAAATCGGTCTGTCACCCTGATCACTTTGGTATATATAACCCTATATCTGACTCGTATTAGGAGATAGTTGAATTTGTATATAAAAACAACCCTTATGGTGGTTATTGTATCCGTATTCTTCATCAAAAATCTCAAGATCTTGTATGACAGCACACACACACATATGTATTGCATTGTATAGCTGAAAACAACCCCATGTGGTGTGCCGTACAAATAATATTTAACTAGATAAGTAAGACTTAAAATAGTATATAAGGTGTACAATATTTGTAAAATCTGAAATATTTCTCACTGATCATTTTATTTATATAAATAATCTTTTTTGTTTTATTTTGGTCCTTCGCGCTAGTAATAAAAAAGCCCTTTATATATAGTATCTAGTTATGTATTAGTATTAACACCTATCTCGATTAGTTTTAGATGATACATACAAGGGTTAGGTGAACAAAAATATCATACTCTGTGGCAACATGTTGCAAGGGTATAAAAACACAACAGTTACTTTTGAATAATATGTATGTATACATTCTTTATTTTTCGAAAATGTTTTTTCAATGACTTTACATTTACATTAGAATTAATATATATGCATGTATATTTATAATAATATGTATGTGTAGATGTAGGGCATTTGTTTGGGTTACGCACACATATATTTCTGTATGTATATGTGTGTGTAATTATGTACTTTTCAATGTATATGTATGAATGTGTGTTTTTTGTTTTTCACTTATGCATGTACGCAACTGACTTTTTATACTTTCTTCACATTTTAATAACCGCAAAATTTTCACTTTTTTTACAATAATATAAGTATATAATCGTATATTTGCACATACAAATTTGTGTATAGATTTTATTTTTTTTACATTAACAATTTGTTTTAGTTTTTTATACACATACATATATATATTTAATGACATTTTTCCTTTTACTGGCGTGTTATTATTATTTTTTTTATTTAAAGTATTCAAAAGCGTGTTTTAAGCCATTTTTATTATAATTTATTTCTCATATATTTTTATTTTGTTTTTAACTTTTTCATATTTTTTTTATTTTAAAATATGCTTTTATATTTTTTATTAAAATTAAATTTTCCATTTTGTTGGTTTTTGTTTGGGTAATTTGAAACAGATCTGTGTATTCTTGCACTGTATGTTTATGTGTGTGGATTTCAACATTTGCAGTTATTTCAACAATTTTGTAAATCTTTAATGTTTTATACTTATATGTACTATTGTACATATGTATATATTTACTCCTTTAATCTCATTTCATTAAACACAAATTAATGAATTAAATAAGTTATATATTTTTGTTATGAAAAAAGTTGAAAGCATTTAACAAATCATGGAAATAAATATATTTCAAATGAAATTTTATAATATAAAATAAATATTTCGAAGTTCCACTGCTTTGTGGACTGCAGAGCGCTCCTGGGCATAAATTTTGAGTTGTAACTTTTTTTTGTTATGTCTACCTGCTTTATAATTTATATATGTTTTTTATTTCTTTGTCAACTGTTTTATTATTATTTGCTCTTGATTAAAATTTTTACATAAGCTGGCTTTTTCACTACTCTTTCCATTCACTTTTTTCAACATTTTCGCTTGAACTATGAAGTACTTTTGATTCCTGAATTGATACATACATACGAGTACAAATGTATATGTACATACATATGTATGTATTTAATCTATTATATAATGTATGTAATACTTGCTTTGAATTTCAGTTAATGAGTGTACCGTTAATCCTCAACCATTCTAATCTTAGCTTGAAAGCACTATTTGCATATTATTCAGCACTGTTTTGTTGTTTTTGCTACGACCAGTATAAAAATAAATATATGTATGTTTAACTTTCATATCTCTGCTCTGCATCAACATCCATAATATACATATTTATGTTTGTGTTTAATTCGAAGTTTGCTATTTTTCAACTATTTGCAATGGTTTTTTCTTAATTCTTATGCAACCCTGCGTCTAAACCGGCACTATTTATAAATTGACTGCAACTGTCAGTTACTTCCAACTCACAAAAATATATTGTAATATATAATAATTTGATTTTATTTCTTCTGTGTTTTGTTGCTGCTTTTATATACTTTTTGTTGTATATATGTAAGTGTTTACATACGCCTTTATATATTTATAATTATTTTTTTCTAACCCGAAATTGTGTATATGCCTTACTAAGATCTCACAAATCTTTGCTTAAACAACGAATAATACTTTATATAACAATATCATATTAAATATATAATTATACACACGTAAGTTTTAATTATACCAAATGTTTAACGGTTTCAGCTGCTAAATATTGTGATTACATAATTGATTTTTTCGGTTTTGTAGACAAGTTCGTGCCAATATTTGGCGTTGCTAAATAAATCTACAGCTCAGGAGCTTTTATAGAATTTTGCGTGGAGCTTTCATTGAACTTTGGTGATATCCAAAGCTCACAGTTGAACCTGAATATTCAGTGAAGTAGGCGAAAGTCCAGCTTAGGAGCTTATACACAGCTTTCGACAAAACTTTTAGCATTTCTCAAGCTCAAAATTTGTTTTCGTATATTCAGTGAAAAAGGTGAAGAACGAAAGGGAAACATTTGCGAATTTTGCTTTCAACTTAATACTCAATTACAGAGCTTATTTATACTTGAAAATATATTTTAATATTTTTATTGTTATGTGTGTTGTGTTTACTGCGTCACGTCTTGTTCTTTTTTCTTGATTAATTACATCTCTAAATTTTATGTCGAATTACATCATAAAACGTTTATGTAATAACTCACAATAATCGAATTTCATAAGGATTTACAAGTACTACATATGTATGTATATGTGTAAACAAATATATGTATATGTATGCTAATTACATAAGTATTTATATATGTATATGTAGTAAGTGCGCACAACTATTAGTATCAAAAGGGACTTCCAACAATCGGTGCATACGCTTAAAGCAGTTTCTTTATGTAGTTCAATCTACCTACATATATACTATAAATATATTATGTTATTTACTTTGAAACTTTTTGATGTGAATTTTTTTCTTGTATATTATTGGAAAGTATGTGGCATATAGTAGTGCAGAACTTTATAAACCGCACTAAGTTTACGCATTATTCAAAACCGCAAAGTTTTCCAAAACATTTTTAAATTACACCCGCTCAAAATGTTTTCGAAAAAAATGCTCAGTTCTCCTTTTTTCTCTTGGCACTTACTCTATTTCAAAATGTATTCAAATATACCGCAACTTTACATCATTTAAAGACTTTTGTCCAAATACTTACAAAAATATCTATATCTGACTAAGAGCAAGTTCCTGAAGTTCGTGTTTCGAATTCGACCTTTTAGACTTCGGAAGATTGTTAGCTATACAGCACATAATTTCAGAATCCAATCGATTTCTTCTTTGGATTATTTGAAATTCATTATCATCAATTTTGAAAAAAAAACAATTAATCTTACAGAAAATTGGTTATGTGTAATATTTGACGATTGTGAAAGGACTAGGAAAACAATTTCAAAGCAAAAACTAATCCTAAAAGTCAGTTTTCTGGATTTTATTATTTTTTACCCAAGCAAGTTTAAGCAATTTAGTTCGTTCTCGAGCATGGTTGAACATACCGTGAATCGGACTTCGAAAGAGTTTCTTCCTGTTATAAGGACAAACGTTAATAATAATCATAGACAACAGTTTTGGTTCCAAAGCGGTTACTTTTTCCGGTTAAAACGATAAAGGTTAATAGTAACCATATACAACAGTTTTGGCTCAGTCGTACTGCATTCAGCGGATTTTGATCTTAAAAGTCGTTAGAATTTTATGGCTTATAAGTAATTAACCATGTCAACACAAGTCTGCTTTACAGAGATTTCGAAGCATGGCGCCGAGTTGACAGTCTTTGGCCGGATAAAAACTCGGATCCGTTTCGTTTACTTAGACCCGACTCTCATGGGAATGGACAGAGGTCGTCTCGACAATGGAATTGGAATTTTTTGCGCTGCTGATCACTTCGTTTCGGGTTTTCTTGGCATCACCGTTTGTTGCTAATAAACCGCTCACAACTATTGAAGTGGTTAGAACGATTTAATTTTTGTAAAATTTAGTTTTTTATAAACCTAACCTATAACAATAGATATCGTAACCGGTATTATTCTTCCAAAATTGAGTTTAAGCGGAGACTTTTTTATAAAATTCTACACTACTAAACATCATTTTTCAACCCCAAAGCTGACAGCACTAAAGTCGGATTTTTTTTTCTTCAGAATTGTAGTACCAGTGGTAGCCTTCATTTGACAGATATAGAAATACGAGTACAATACATGCAAAATACGAGTACATAAGTAACCGATTAGGCGAGTACATCAATGACTATATGGTTTCCAACAGTGAACTTACATACTATATACATACATACATAAGTTCATAAAAAAAAACATTTTTTCTTACGCGCAAACACAGAATCACGAATGCACTTTAAATTTTGTAGAATATTCTTATTTTGTATTTATGCACATATATTCATCTTTGTACATAATTGTAACATTTACCGTTACGTGAACTCATGTATTAATATAAGTGTGCTTACACAACAATATTTTTTCTTCTTCTTCTTTTTTAATTAAGCTACAAAAGCATTTGTGGGTTGCGCTACCGATAATTTTAATTACAAAAATATTTACAAATAAAATGCAATAATTCTTAATATTTTATTTTCATATTTAAATGTATGCATGCTTATGTAATCATATATATATCAAATATTTTTACTTGTGTATATATTTTTGTTTGTAATGAATTCAATTTCACTTAAATATTGAATATTTGTGTAGATATTTCTATGTTTTGCAACACATTTGCAACCAATTTAAACATTTTAAAATATATATACTTTTTATAAATTATTTGCGCGCGTTTTATCAAGTATTTATTTATTTTTTATAATTATGTAAGTTTTTTCTTTTTATTTTAACTATTACTCGCTTGAAATGAGCCAGTCTACAATTTAATTGACAGAAGTTACATTTTGCCGCGCATTGAATTTAATCCTTTTTTGAATTGATTTTTTTCTGCTTTCTTTTGTCCTTTTTGTGGCTACACAACGCCAAACAACAAAGGTGTATAAGTGCACACATAAAAGACTACCAATTTTATATATATATATATAGTATATATACATATATGTATATATTTATGCTAATTTCATCAAATTAATTCGCGGCTTAAGCAATATCAACACTACGTACATCGAATATTCTTTTAAAGCTAAGGGGTGGGACGTAGACCTACCAAATTTATTTAATATATGTGCTAATAATATTTTAAATAACCAAAATAATATTTAAAACAAAAATCATAAGTAAAATTTCATATCAAGGATAATACTTAAGCGGCTTTAAAATGCAAGACTTCTACGAGTACTTGCTTCACAAAATTATTGACTTGGCAAGGAGGTTATCCCACAAGGAGGCGGTCGGCTCATAACGGCATATTGATATTAAGTGTAAAACATGCGGTGTTGAGATGACTTGATATCAAGTATTGATTTCAGAGTACTTAAGAGGCAAGACTTCCACTTGCTTTCACTGGAAGCCGAGATATTTATAATTTAAGGGTCCACATTGTGAAGAATTAGGCAAAACATAATTATTAAAAAGTGTGTTGAATTCTCTGTTTTCCTGACATAAATACATACTTCATATACCGAATATATATATGTACATAGATACATATTTACTGTATACAACAAAAAATGTGTTTTTGTTTGGGACGTCTTATGATCTTTCAATCAAAGGAAAACATGAGAAATGCTGGAACATATGGATTTTATTTTTTCCGTCCTTGCTCAATTTTTTTGGCATTTTCAAAGTTTCACATTTCCGAATATGTCTCTTTTGGGGAGAAGAAAATGTTCTTACTATGTATGTACATTAGGGTGATTCAAAAAAATTTTTTTTTTTTTTTTTCAATTGGTACTCGCAAAAATAGGTTCCTAGACACCTCTAAGAAAGCCTCTCCAAATATGAGTTTTTAATTGTAACGGGAAGGTCCTCCGCCTAACGGTTTTCTATTTTTTCTTATTATCAGATAGAAAAATTTATATCTCGCTTCCAACTACTTGAAAAAATATCTTGTTAATTAGGTTTTGTAGGAAATTAAATGCTCTAAAATATGGTCTCTTATGATTTTTTCGTAAACCCAACCGTTTAAAAGATATTAAGGGTTGAAATTTGACTATTTTTGGAAAAATTCTTTTTTTTTTATTAATTTTATAACTCAATGAAAAAAAATTATTATGAATGATGATACACATAGTTTTGTAGGAAATTTACTGCTCTATAAAAATGGTCTACTACGATATTTCGATTAAGTTAAGCGTTTACGAGATATTCATCGTCAAACATCAGGCATGGTGGATCAAAAAAAAAAAATTTTTTTTTCGTTTGATACTCTGAAAAATAGGTTCCTAGACACCTCTAAGAATACCTCTCCAAAAATCTATTCATAATAATTTTTTTTTATTGAGTTATAAAATTAATAAGAAATAAAAAATTTTCTCAAAAATAATCAAACTTTAACTGTTAATATCTTTTAAACGGTTGGGTTTACGAAAAAATCATAAGAGACCATATTTTAGAGCATTCAATTTCCCACAAAACCTAATGAACAAGATATTTTTTCAAGTAGTTGGAAGCGAGATATAAATTTTTCTATCTGATAATAAGAAAAAATAGAAAACCGTTAGGCGGAGGACCTTCCCGTTACAATTAAAAACTCATATTTGGAGAGGCTTTCTTAGAGGTGTCTAGGAACCTATTTTTGCGAGTACCAATTGAAAAAAAAAAAAATTTTTTTGAATCACCCTAATGTACATATATCAGAAAAGCAATAGTATTAGTCCATATTTTCATCAACATCTGCTCTAACCAAATTCTCTTCCAAATAACAGTAAGTTTTCAAAACCGCCCTTTTCCGACAACCTGGATTTGTCTATGCTAATATTAGTTCCAATTGTCGCTAAATTGTTGCTCAAGCGGCGCCGTCTTATAACTTTAACGACTGGCCGCTATTTCCAACGTTTTTTCTCATTCTATCTAGATTCGTTTCTTCTTTTGCCGTTCGATGAAGTAGATATATTTATAATATTGTATAGATTACTATTTTTTTTTTCATTTGTATCATCCTCTTCTTGCTTCAGTCACTCACATCTAATTTTACGTGTGAGCCATCAAAATGCAATGCCTCGTTCAGCACTATTTTAATATTATTGTGGTTTGTTTCAAACAAGATACTTATCTGAGTACGAGGAATTTCAACAGTTGTTAGAGAAACTATGTCATAGTTTTAACTCCTTATCTGAACGATCTATTTTTTTTTTGCCATTTATTCTAAATCTACCTTTTCCCACATAATGCCGATTCTAAGGTATGTATGTATTGATATAAGGTTGTTTAAAAAGAGATTTTGTCAATTGGCAGATGCACCAAATGCGATGTAAGCAATGTATTTTATTTCTAACACAATCGATTGTTACATGATCTTAGCAGATCTGAAAATTATGTTTTATCCATACTTTTCCTAAAACCTTTCGCTCAAGGATAGCTCAGGATTCAGCTCAGTTCCAAAGTTAACTTAGCTGAAGGGTCCCGATTGATGACAATATATTTATGCCCGGTTTCACAGTCCATACTTAAGTTGTGCTTAACATAAAACTGGTAAATAGTGTTTTACAGTTCATACTTAAGTTATGCTTAAGTACTGAAAATGGGAGACTTAAGCAGTGCTTCAGTAACAGCAGATTTTTGTTTTGAATTATTTTGAATTTTCACTTTAAACGCGTTTTTCTCGAAACGAATTTTCCAAAATTACTGACATTATAACTCATTTCAAAAAAACTGAATATAGTTGAATATTTGTTATGCAATAGAACGATCTTTTTGATTGGTTGAAAATTGTCAATTTGGCATTAAAAAAAGCACCATTTTTTTCTTAAAAAAACGATTTTTTTTTTCAAAATTACACCATTTTCTTAATTTTTGATATTTTTCAAAGATCGTAGTTCATTGTATAGAAAACATATTTAAGTTTAATAAACATTTTGAATTTTTTTGATGCTCCATTCGACTAATGCCAGCAGTTGAGCGGAGAAACATAACTCCGTTTTGTAAAAAAAAATTTTTCATATAGCTAAAAATATACTTTTGCCATAGAACGTTTCAATTTAGTACCAAAAAAATTCTTCGAAAATAATTTTTCATGCGTCACACAAATTTATGGGAGACTTATTTCAGTAACAGCAGATTTTTGTTTTGAATTATTTTGAATTTTCAGTTATTTGTCAAACATAATTTTCAATGTGGAATGGATTGATTTCCACCAGTTCAATTCTCCGACTCGCTAGCGGAAAATTCATCCTTTTGCTGTTTTCATCCATCTTCCATATAACTTTCCTCTCAAATTTATGCATTGTCTGTTATAATTTAAATATTTCAAACATATTTTCATGGATGACATTCATGACATATATCATAATAAAATTTTATAGAAATTAAGCATTTACTGTGACTGAGTAGTCGAGTCTGAAACAATGCTTAGCTAAGATTTTATTTGGGCACAAATTAAGTATGGACTGTGAAACCGGGCAGTAGTCTAGGTCTGAAAAAAATGAAAATTCGTTCAAATAGGAAGGTGGATTCTATTGCGAAATCTTGAATTCTCGACAGACGATTCTAATTAAAAAAAAATATAGAATATCGATATCTTGAGTTCGGGTGTATAAATCTAAATCAAGACTTTGCTAAAAGGGCTTAGAAGTTTTAAAAAAAGTCTTTAGAAACATATGTTGAATAGACGGAAAGTGCAAAAAGTGGCGACAATTTTAGATTTCCTTTGTTACTTGAATATAGTAAACGTTGTCGAGACGGTGCGGCCTCGACCGAGTATGTACGTTACGACCAATGTGGGCAAATAATGATTTAAATACTTTAAAGAAATTAAAAAATTAAATAAGATAGGCTTCCCGCTAGAGTAACAGTTCGACATTCTTCTCTTTTTAAATTGTAAGATACTACGTTGCCAACAATCAGATGGGAATACTTAAAAATCAATGCGGGACTTGCAGGAGCTTGATGTAATTAGAAAGTATCGTTTCATTTACATCATGCTTAATATTATTTGCACACATTTTTCTAATCAAATATATGTATATGAAGCAACAATGGTATAGGTTTTGAAAGCATTAGTTCTACAAATTCTTAAAAAACGTCGTAAAAAATCTTAGGAGTTATTCTGAGATTCCTGCCATCCCGAAAATAAAGCTTTTTGGCGTGATCGACACAGTTCGTTCTGGGCAAATAGGGAACGTGCGCAGTGGGTTGATTGCAGCCGATTACAATGTTCTTTGTTTCAATATATTTCAAAAGTTTTTTTTTTACCATTTGAGTTTGCTTAAAAACTACTTTCCACAAATGCTCGCATTATAAGATTGTGAGGTTTCATAGCTTAAGCTTTTTATGCGTCTTGCGCTGGTTTTTTTTATACCGTTAACATTTTGTTTTTCAAAATTTCAGCTCAACAAGTGTACCGTTACAATTTTATTTTAAAGCTGAAGGGTTTTTGCGGTTTTCGCTTTTTTTTCTTTTAGGAGAAATCGTAAATGCACCAACAACGTACTATTTACTGATTATGAGGGTATGTAATACATACGGTGTATATATGATTTTTTATTTAGAGTATTTAATTTCTTTCAGTTTTCTTTGGAGCGTGCAAAAAACTACAAAACTACAGGAATACCACCATACATACATATATACTACGGATTTTTGTTTTTATTTAATGCGCTTATAGTTTTGTATACGTTTTTCTTAGGATTTGCTAACATTTTTGATATGAGTAATATTTGCACAAGCAACAACGTTTTGCAGCATACATAAGTAGATCATACACCAACACGGCTACATACATAATACAGGATATGATATTGTGAAATTGCAACGATACGGCAATACGTCGATACAGCAATAATAAGGTGCTATAATGTGTTTCTTATTTCTACTACACATTTGGGAACTGTGCTAAGCGCTTACATAAGTTTTTCATTTATTTCAATTTCATTTCTGAGTTTTTTTCGTCATAAAACACTTTTTCAATTGAGTTTTTTTGATTTGATTTCGTTTATTCCAAAAATTTTGAAACTCGTGTGCGTATTGTATTGAGTTTTTGAGTTTTTCTGCTGCTATTTTGCTGTAATGTGTATGGCAAGTTTGAGGTAGAAATTAATATTTGTGAAATAAAATGTCTGTAAAACATAGAAGCTAACATATATGCACATGCAGTCGTTCTGTAACCTTTCACACAGCTCTTAATGCAGTCAATTAGAAAATTGTTCAGGTTTACTAAAGCTAAATGGGGAAACATGTCACACTATATCACATAGATATCTAAAAGAGGTAATGCTAACATTAAGAGGTTATCAAAAGCTGGCCAATGAGTTTTTAAAGTAGTCAACCTCGACTGAGTGTCTTTTGTGGCATTTAAAAAGAATTGAAGACTTCCAGAATACACGTAAATCGACTCAATTTAGGAAACATACCTAAAATATATATTACTAAGAGAGAATAGTTGTTGAAGTTATTTTTAAAAGGCTAAAATGCAATAATTTCTCTTTCTCCTGAACAACTCAAGCTTGTCCAAAACCAAACAGAACTTTTTTTATTAAAACTATATCAAGGTATCCTGAAGACTTCCCTGTCTTATGGGTAGACTGGGGATACCATACAACGACTATTGTAGAAGCTGCCAAGAGGTAGAGGTAGATGGGGCTATAGAGCAGCTTCCATGCGAATGCAAGGCTTTGTATAGAAAAAGAAGCGCAATTATCGGTCGAGGGCTTCTTGACGCTGTCTCGAAAGTTGCACATATAAAAACTTCTGTATTGATAAACTTCATCTGCATAGTAGAGTGGTTTTGGGAGAACATAATAGAGTGAGGGGATTTTAGTACCGGTGTTCCCAAAATGGACAACTTAAAAGCCTATGTGCGTCGCCAGACATCCATCCTAACTAACTATCTAGCTGATCACTTCATTTGACAAATCACAAATAATGCTAATACTGAAAAATTGCTGATTAAATCAGGCTTCTGATTTCAGTATGGGTTAAGGGTATATTAGCCATGCAAAATCTAAATCAACAATATTAATCATGTCAAGTGATTTTGTGCTCAACTAAGAGATAATTGCTTCATTGCTTAACCTGATTCAACTTCCTTTAACTCTTTAAATATTTTTTTCTTCGGAGATACAAAATTTATTGCAAAATAACAAAAAAATCCATGAAAAATATAAGAATAAAAGAATTTGAGAACCGTTTGAATTGGACAAAGCTTTCTTTTTTATATGACAAAAACTGAAACTTCAGAGGACGTTTGTAAAGAAATCAACTTGGGAAATAACGGTAGGCGGTCCGCATATACCTACACACATATAAACATGAGGTTTATCTATTTATTGTTTTTACATTTTCAAAGAGATAAGCGGTTGCTCAAAAAATTCTGTTGTACAAAAAAAAGTTCATGTTTTTCTCGACCTTACAGGCAGAACACATTGCATTCAAGACCTTTTAATACTGATTAAGACTTCTAGAAAAAACTTGGAAGTTTTTAGTCGGAAGGATAAGAACCCAACAAATCTCCATAAGAGGAGAGAGCACGAATTAGAAATAAGAAAAGTGTAGACACAATTTTTATTTAGATATGAAGGTTGAGCCAATAAAAATTTGTAAGTCAAAAAATTTGTTACAAAAAATCAATAAAATCTATAATAATTATAATTGCATTTCGTTTGCATCCAAATTTTTCTGGGTTTATTCCGATAATTTCCGTATCGAATATAACTTGTGCGTTCAAATAATTATAATTATAATAGTTTCTGACTCAAAATTCTTATACCTCACTGTGATCAGTGATCAGCGCGCCTAAAAGTATGCTAATATATTAACTGATCTTCATGGGAAGAAATAAGACTGAACAGTTAAGCAGTCAGCAAAGCTTAAACAAGCAAATTTATATAGTTTTTTTTTTAACTCGATAATAGAGGAAGCCGGGAATCAACTCTTGAAGGACGGCATGTAAACTAAGAATATATATATTGAGAGCCATATTTAAGTCGTCACACGAATCCGTTATTTAGTGGACGAGTTCTTCATGCGAACGATAAATCAGATGAGGTTTACCAGAAAGTTATCAAATGCCACATTTGAAAAACTTTTAATTTTTAAAAATCACAAAATTCTAAACAGTTGAAGTAAGTTGAGTTACGGTATCAAAGAGCTAAATTACAACTTGTTCAATTTTCAGTTAATTACAGTACAGCTTCTGCATACAGTGATTACACAGTTGACTGTTTCAGATACAAATATTTAAACATGGAAGATAATAAAAAAAATATATTTTTGCAGTGTGACACTTGAAATGATGAATAACATGGGTTTGTAGCACATTCAGCACAATATTCAGCTATCATTTCTTTAAGTTGAATAAGCGTTGATTTTCAAATCTCTAATAGCACGACTTCAAATGAGGTTTTCAGGGGCTTCGGCTGCTTGGCACTTTACTCAGTTTAATTTTCTTTAGCTGAATGGCTGCTGAAAGCCAAGTTATGGTTTTAGAGTATAAATACTGAATTCTGTCGAATATACTTTAAACAATATTTTCAAAATCTAAATATTTTCTGTGCTGCAAGCTGTCTGCTTTTTCTACTCGGGGTTCTTTTCAATAAAATACTTTAAATCATATCTGTTTGTATTAGGTTAGGCTAAAAAAGACGTTTTATTTTATCTAAGGAAAAAAAATAAAATTTTTGTCCCACCCTAGTATGCATGTAAGTTTGTAAAATTTTTCTTGCTTTTCCCCAACATACCAACCGAAATTGAATAGAAATTCTAACAACCAAAGAGAACGAAATGAAAGATATTGTGTTTATTTGTTTGTAATTGTTTTTGTTTGTAAATAATGTATTTTTGAAAATTTCCTTTATGCTCGTTCACATAATAATTGCCATATATTTATATATGTATGTATGTACATATGAACTCTTGATTTGCGTTTAGCGTTTTATTTGTTTGTTTTCAACGCTTCTTTTTGTATAATTATATTAAAATTTTCATAATTATTAAATTGAATATTTTCAATTACTTTAGGACCATTATGCATGAAAATTACTATCCTTTTAAAACAATATAAATTAATTTTCTGAATTAAAAAATAAACAAACAAAAATACGCGACTTCAATGCTCTATAGTTGCACGTTAATAACAATGAAATAAACGCTACAGTTATGGTCATAATAATAAGAATTAGTTTAATTATTTAATTAAGTGTAAATTACTCATTCTATTAAAAACTTAAGTGTAATTATGACGCAATCAATGCGTTTTTTAACAGCTAGCTAGCTCACAATATTTATGTGTGTGTATATATATTTTTCGTTTTTTGTTTAATTAAATCTTTTTTGTTATTACAACATTTAAAATTAAATTTATGAAATTCTTAAATTGTCAACAAAAATCAAAGCATTAAGCAAGTGCTTGCTTCTCAAAGCGCTACAGAAGTGGTGTGGTTGGTGGCGATAAGTATCTTGTAGGTGTGTATATTTGTAGCATAGGGCCTGTGGCCCGAAAGCAACAGCATGACAGGCGTTGGTGTAAATGCTACACATATGTCTATATGTAAGCATTTTTAAATAAATTTATAATTTTAAATTTTTACAATTGCTAAATTATTTAAGTTACGTTACGTTACGCCAAGTCAGGTTACATTATATTATGTCACATTAAGTTGCGTTACGTTACGATAAATTTTGTTTACGTTACGTTATTATGTCACATTAAGTTACGTTACGTTACGATAATTAATTTTTTTTAACCATAATCAATACATATATTTCTTTAAAATTAGTATATGCATATTACTGATTTTTTACGGTACTTTTTACTGCGCATACTAACTGTAACATTTTATGTTATATACATATATACCTTTCAAAACCCAACAATTTTTTTACTCAATTTACTCAATCATTATGCTAATATAAAATAAGAGAAGAAGTTGTTTTTGTTTCGTTATAAGCCATTTTTTATAGGCGCTTTTCACACTTTTATTCCACAAAGTTACTACTTTTCAATTATAATTTTTGAACGCACAATTCTACAAAATCTACTGCGCTACAAAGTATGCAACAATATTACGTTTAAATACATTTTTTAATTAAATAGCCGTACTTTTCTAATGAATAATTGCACTACGAGCTGCTGCCTCCCGAAAGTAGCGCTAAACCACATGCTGTGCCAGCGAAATAGCTTCCGACTCGCTTTGCCAAACAGTTTAGTTACTTTCAGGAGGCTTTCTCACGAAATACTGCAACTTAAAGTGTCTTTCGAAAAGTCGACTTTTACATTTTTGTTGTAGCATTAATACATAATAACTTAAATAAAGCAATGACACAGCATTTGTGTGAGTGTGTATGTAGAGCATTTGCACAAAATTATGCTTAGCGCTTATGGTTGTATGTATGTAAATGTGTATGTGTGTTTAGTTTATATGCTTTCTTCACTACTCTGGCGCTTTAGCTGTTTTTTGTGTTGTGTTTTTTTCCTCAAATGACACTTTTAAGGCTGACATTTGACGCCAAGTTGCATGTGTGTTTTCAAAATGTGCTGCGCGCGCATGAATATGCGTCAGCCGTATGTATAAAAATAATAATAACAATTCTTGCCTTTCGTTCTAAATGATTTGCTTAATAGCGCTTAATGTTTAATTATTATAATATGATTAACTTAATTTAATAGTTTTAATTATAAATTTCTTTTGCTTTTGCTTTTGCTTTAGCTTTTGTTGTTGCAGACGTGTTGTTTCTGCTTTCGCCGCAGCGTACCACAGGTTGGCGCTGGTCGCGCCACCACTTTCTTGTTGTTGTTTTTGAAACACTTCAACTTTATGGGGCTTTGAGAAGTCTCGCTTCGCTTGCAGTTGTTGTTTTTCCTAAATTGGTTGTTACACAAAGTTAAATATGTTTGCTCTCTTGTTTTCTTTGATAGTTTTCTTTTCTCCACTAATTATAAAATAGTTTAGCTTTCGTAATAATTTTCTGTTTGCTTTCACTAAAAAATCTTAAACAAATGCCCAGCATTCGAGTGTTTTGATAACGAAGTCTTCTTGCGGTGCTAGTGGCTCATTGCCGTATGTGCTGCAGGATTGTGATCGCCCTTGGTTGAGGTCACCGTCTAGCCATAGACCAAAGCGACCGCTGAAAAGAGAGTGAGAAAACGGAGTTAGTTTTAAAGTAAAGAGAGAGACTAAAACCAATATGTAAGAAATATAACAAATTATTTGAAACTAAAAAAATAGGATTTGGAAAAAAATAGATTCGCTGCAAAGGATTAAGGCATCAAACCAAGCCGAGTATTTTCGCCTTAAAACATATTTTTTCACAAGATGGGTTTCGATAATCAGATTTGTGGTCGGTCGAGACCTTAAAATATCATTTCAAAAATATTTTGACATCTACAACAAACAATGAGTTTAAAAAACTATTGTTTCACTTGAAAGTAATTTAAAACAACGCACACATAAAAAAGTGCTAAACAGTACAACTTTTGAGGCATAACCTTTTATTTAGAGAGCTAAAAAAAGCATAGCCATTTTATTTCCAATTTTCAAGAAACGATTGGAGTTGAAAATTATGTAAAGATTTTAAGAACAAAAAGTTTTTTTTTTTAATTAAATTTTCATAGGCACTTTTCATACACAATAAAATTTGAAAAATATGTTTTTATTCTTAAGAATTTTAAATATTATTATTTATGTTAGAAAATTTTAATTTATATTAAAGAAAATATTGATGAAAATAAAAAATACAATCGCAAAAAAGGAACAGTAAAGATAAAAATAAAATTGATTCAAAGAACATGAAGAAATATTTAAAACCAATAAAGCAAAAAATAATAATTCCGCATATTATAAAAAGTACAAAAATAAAATTGTTTTAGAATTTTTCCTCCTGCTTACTTCGCTTTCTACTGAGCCGTAATGCGCTTAATATTGAATTATTATTATTTTTTTAAGAGAAATGCTATACTTCAAAAAAATTACTCAACACGTATATATATTTAACACTTGTGAAAATTAATTGAAATAACTAAATATAAATGTGATTGATGAACTTACTCTCCAGCACCGATCGACAAGCTCTCCATATTGCCCTTAATGAAATATAAATTCTCGCCGGTCCAATGGAACACTTTAAAGCTGGGATTAAATTTGTATAACAGCGATTCGCCGGTGCCGTAGAAGTGATCGGACACGTGCAGGGAGCAGGACGTTAAAGCGCCAAAGACCTAAAAACCAAATTTAATTTTGCGAAAATGATTTTGAGGCCTGAAAATATAAAGGCAATTTGTACTCACATTATTATCTGTATCTTGTATGACAATTAGTATGGGACTTTCGAGTTTCTGCATCTTTCGGTAGAGCGAATTCAGCGAGAAGCCATGCTGGGAGGTGCTGAATATCAATGACCACGAATAGCCTTCGGCGCGTGCGGGTAGGTGTCCACAAAGTTTTTCACTAAACGTGCGCAAAGAAACAACAACAACAATTAAAATAAATTACAAATTACTTAAACGTTGTGTCATGATACCAAATGGCACCGTTTTCTGTGACTTAAAATACTCTTAATTACATTTCTTTAATGACATTGAGCTTAAAAACGACTGAAATACGTTTTATGCATAATTATTAGCATATACATATATATTTTTATAATTAACACTCAAATCATTATGTAAATCAAGTGAGCTTTCAATAAAGGCCTGCCTGTATGTAGATATGTATGTGTGCTGGTTGCAAATTTTCGTCACAAAAAAATTTTAAATTACGGTTTTAATTACTTTTTTTTTGCAAGAAACATGCGCCGTTAATTGCATGTTTTGAAGATTAAATCATCTTGGAGTTATCAAATGAGTTAGATAATTAAAAATTCCATTATCATATACCTACATATGTAGGTATGTTTATGTACGTTTATATGTATGTATAAAGTAGAAATCGGCTTCAGAATTACTTCAATAATGCTTTAAAAAATTAACTAAACTATTTTTCTCTGTGTAATATATGGCCACACGGTCATTACCTCCGAAGAGAATGTAAGCAATTCAAAAATTTTATTAGTTATCAAGAACAGTAGTCTAATATTTTTTTTTTATAAAAACTTAATTAAAACTCAAAATTTACTCCAAGAACCACACATGGTCACATTTTTTCCATAAATTCTTCTGTTCATAGCTTAAATTGTGTTAAGCAAAAATTCCTTAACCACTTACCGATGCTCTTCTGTGAGAATTTCTGTTGTGCCAATTAAATCTGGTATGGGGAAGTCCAAGTCAAAGGAACCGGTTGCAAATAATGAAGCCTTGCGATAGTCATCTGTGCTCATAGACAACACCTGTACCGAAAAAATTAAAGAAAAGCAATTAGTAAATTCTCAATTGTTATTGTACAGCGTAGCATTGTAAGTGTGTTTGTGGGGTTTGAGGAAGAAAGTAGTAAACATAACCTAGCAAAACAAATATGCAAGTACAATTACATCGTCAATCAATCAATCAAACCAAATCAATTCAGTTTAATTAATTAATTAATTAAGTGAAGCAATTTGCTGTAAGTTTACGAATATCACAAATATAACGGTGTAAGAAGTCGTGGCTAATAAATACTGCGTGATATATTGCATATACATATATGTGAATATACTTGTAGGAACTACGATTCACTTGCTGGTGACGGTGAAATTACAAAATTACAACACAAATAAATTTTACTTAAAAGGTGAAAAGTAATTATGTGTTGGATAAGGTGAATTATTATATAATAATTAAAATTGTAGACTACATAATAGTAGTTACAACTGAAAAATACTTATAACTTATTTGAAATAAGTAAATAATTAAAAATATTGAATATCTTTTTGAATGAAAAAACGTAAGTTTTAAAATTTTTTTCATTTTCATTAATGTAATATATTTATATATGTACATACATATATAATAAAAAGCGAAAATTATTAACCAAAATTTTTAAGCTAAACTTTTGTTTAAAATTACTGTAAATCCTGTAATTATGAGTTGGCGAAAATAATTAAAAAAAACTTGAAAAATATTTTTAAATAAGATTAGAAGAAAACAATTACATTCAAAAATATTAAAAAAAGAAATTAATTGAAAACAGCGAAAAATAGTTAATAATGTGTTAAAATATATATTGAAAGCTAAATATATTACGAAAATAAAATTTATTGAAATAAACAATCCGCTTTATATCATTAAAATTTCAGAAAAAAATAAATTAATTAAAAATGATAAAAGCAAAAACTTAAAAAATAATAACAATTAAAAATCTTAGATTTGGACTCTTCTTTTTAATAAAAAAAAAGTTATAAAAAACTTTAAACAAAAATAAATTTAAGAAACTTTAAAAAAATGAAAGATTAAAAACCTTAACAAAAAAAATCGAAAGTCTAAATTTTCTTCATACATTTTTTTTAAATATTGAAAAATAACTCAGTTTATAACAATAAAACCTTTTGCATAATTTTTAATTTAATAAAATAAGGATGAGACCATTATTTTGTTTTGTTAGCGCTTGGTGCAAAAAAAATATTGTTAACTGTGCCATTTGGTGCTGTCCTATGTGAAAGCTTTAAGAAAAAATATTCCCATTCGGTACAAAGAACGATTTTACATACATACATATATGTATATATACTTAGCTTCGTGTGCACGTGTACATATGTATGTATATAAGTATTTAGCACAAAATTACATACAAATTTGTTTAGTGATTTTTCTCTGCGTTGGTGCTATTAAAAACGGGCAAAACCTGAGCACAGTGCATAAAATTCGATTAAATATTATATTTAGCTTATATGTGCACATAGAACTGTTAAAAAACTAGATATAAAATAAATATGTATATAAATAATCACTGAGAAAGTAAAATCCTAAAAAATGTAAGAAATGCAGCGCATACTCATTAGAAACACACAAATAATGTAGATATGTAACTAAATGAATTAAGTTTTACATAATGCCGCTGATAACGGTTATTCACAGCAAACCGTGTAGTATTTATCTGTATAAATATAATTAAATTTGATTTCATATTGCTTTTATAATTTTCACATGCGACGAAACACGTGAAAATGAGGCAAATAATTGCCGCCGATTTATTGATTAAAGTTAAAGTATATTTACACTAAAATATTGATAAAAAAATAATTTCTAAGTGGTAGTTACAATGTAGTTGAAAACGTTATAAAACATAACTTGAGTGCCAAAGAATTAGTTAACGACTTATTTTCAGCTGAAAAATTTGTAAACAAAAGTGGAAGTGATTTTGATAGTAAACTTGCTTCCAAGCAGTGTTCTATAACAATGATATAATCATTTGTTTAATTGTTTATATAATTATGCCTGCAAGTGATACCAAAAATAGTTGTCATTAATAGCAGCTGATTTCATTTAAGCCAAGTACTTGAATCACCTAAACAAAATATATTTTCTACGCACTCAAGTGCCATCCATTATTTGAATTATTCCCCTGCATTTCATAATGCGCTCAGGTGGCAAAAATTATAAAAAAAAACTTGCAATTGAACAGTCTTAATTGTTTATATACATCTTATTCGCAGGATTAAAGTTGTCAAGCGCGCTAAAGTCAAAATTTATGTAATTTTCCTTTGTTTGTTGAATTTAATTGAAAATATTTACTTTGCTTTATTGATAGCACTGTTCGTAGAAATACTTTATGCAGACTTTCTTTACAGCGTAGTCAACAAGTGTTACTCACGACAAAAAAAAAGAATGTAAATAATAATAATATGTTGAACAGCTGTTTGTAAAAGTTGACCAAACAAATGAAATTAAATTCATAGCAGTTACACAGATTGATCGAGCAATTCAAATAATCGATAACACTTCGATAACTTGCATGCAATTATGTAACTTGGTGAACTAAAGAGTAAACAAAATCTCTCTCCAATTTTTGTAGAAAAATGTGGAATATGAGACTTTTATCACTTTTCGAGAAATGTGTCTAAAGGAGGTTATTCGATTTTTAGCCCAACAATGGCAATTGAAACAACTTTCAATTCCAAATGCATATTAAATAGAAATCTTTCATAAAATTTTATTTTTCACATATTTTGGAACAGTGTTGCCAAATATCGAATGAATTAGAGTGGCGCAAAATATTGAAAAATAACTGTCAAACTTAAAATCTTACGAAAACTGTTCGTGAAAATTAAAATTCAAAATATTTTTATGTGGCCACTCTTTTTATAAAACTATCAAAAAATAAAATAACCAAAACTGAGCAAAATATTAAAAAGTGAAAACATAGATACAAAGACAAAGATATTTTTTAAAATAGAGTTACAACATATCCAAAAAGGTACAACTGGTCAAAATTTTACAAAATGCGCACAGAACGAAAGTCGTTTAGAAATGCAGCTCGGCGAATTTATGAAAGCATAAATTTGCATCTGTTTTAGAAAAGAGATAGGAATTTAAAAAATTCTTCTGTTGAATGTTGGAGAGGTATTTTTTCAAAGATTTGCTGGCGAAAAATAACAGTATGTCATTTGCTGTGCTGTAGACGACCTTGAAAAATAGTATTTTTATTTTTAGCGAAAAATTAAATAAGTGTCTAAATTGTGTATTCTATATTTGACATAAATGCAATGAGATAATCGCAAAACTAATGAGAAAAGTAATTAGTGGTTAGATATTTGCATTATATTAGCTCATTCTAGGTGTCTAAAGTGTAATTGCAAATTGGGTGAACTTGACGCAAGAAAACTAATATGTAGCAAGAGCGGTGTTACACAATATACAAGTCAAATAATTCGTAAATACATGGATGTGGGGCAAAAATTTTAGCTTAATATAAAATCTTTATTACAAAAAATTACCTCTTATTTATATCATTAATAATTTTAATTTTTTGATTTATAAATTTAAAATAGAACTCACTACCGTTACCCACAAACACTTATTTTTATTTACCGCGCATAGAAACTGAACAATTTGCAAGCCACAGGTAAGCCTCTTGTTTATCATATAATCACGTATTTATATAAAATTTGTTATTTATCTAGCTACATATGTTGAAGAGAAAATGCCACCCTCTTATAATTTCATAATAGCGTAAGTCCATAAATCGATAATAATCTACTTTTAGCGAGGACGCATTTATGAATAGGCAGCAATAAAGCAAAAAATTACATTTGGTAATGAGTGATTTCGACCCAAAATAGCCGTGGACTTTGCGCAAAAACATTGTAGTATACTTTATCTATTCGATGCTGATAGCAACAGTGAACTGCTGGTGACAATAACAATTGGAAGAAATCGCTATAGAAACACGAATTTATGTCATCAATGTTACTAACTTGGAACAAAATGCCATAAAGTTAAATATATACTGTTTTTATTACCGAAAAATCAATTATATGCTCGTCATATTTGAGTTCATTTCACCTGTTTTTGATGGCAATTCGTCACACAGCGAATGATGTCAATTGAGCACCAAGTTTCGCACAGACATACATACTATATATTTTTATTAATTATTCGAGCTAAGCGCGGTTGCTACTTGATTTTGATAAGCATTGTTTAAATGAGAAATTTCTATATATTTACTACGATATACATACATATATAATTTTTGCTGCTTATGAACTATCAACGGGTTACCAGCTCAAGTAAAAGCCGTTAGCGCAGAGCTAGAAATGTTTTTGAGCCACTGATAGTTACGACAAACAGTTAGACATTTTTAATTCTGATAACCAATTGCTGGCCCCGCTTCTGACCTAAAAAAGGGGAAATCAGCTCGTGTAGGAAATGAGTGAAGCTGCTACAACAATGACAAAAATATTTAACCTAGCTTCTGATCTACTTGAATTAATTTGAAATCTGCGAGTTGACATTTTACGTTAACAAGTGAAAAATTCAAAAAATTCAAAAAATGATTAAAACCAATTTTCTGATGGTTTCGCGTTTTGTCAACTCATTTGTTTAAAAGCACAATGGAGAACACAATCAACAGCAATGATTCACAAATACTTTGCTTGAAATGTGCTCGCGTGTTCCAGAGCACGTTTTACACTACGTGCAACCATTTATTTCCACCGCAATCACCATTTTGCATAGCCTACATACATATCTCTAGCAAACAATAGTATAATTCAATCAAAATAGTTTTCATTTTCACAAAAAACACTCGAATACTCGAACTAATAATGAGCACACTCACATCGCTGCTGCGACGCCGCCAGGAGAGCAGGCTTCTGCGCCTTTCCGTATAACGCGTGAGAAACGAACCTTTCACCATGTTGTTAACACTTCGAATGACAATTTGTTTATTGAACTGACTAGCCTAAGTAGCGGCTATTTAAATAAAGCACAGTTATTTTTACCATTTTGTTTTCGCCAAGTGCAAAAATCGTTATCTAATGGAAATGCCGCGGGGAGGTACAGAGATAGTGGATGAAAGGTGCAACGGAGTAGTTAAGGGTGCGAACTCGGCGGTTTGGACATTTTTATTATCGGCGAAATATAGTTACATATATACATATGTACATACATATATAATTGAAATTATGTTTGTTTGCTATATTTCAATATTTCACAATGTCTCTGTTGACACTTTGTAGTGGGTTAACTCCACTCAAATCACGATATTGGACATTATTAGCGATAAGCGCCGTTCAATTGGCTATAAAATTCAAAATAATTGAGATTCGCACGCGATCACTGGCATTCAAAGTAAACAGAGTAGAGTGGCGAAGGTGACGGAGTAGTGAAGTTTATATATTTATATGTATGTATGTATTTATATATAAAGCGCAAGAAATGTGGTTATCAGCATTTAAGACAAGGACAAACTGATGGTACCAGGGTGACGGTTAATTTAGTTCGTCATATTCAAGTAGTTTTTGGGGTTAAGAGAAATTAAGTTGATTGCGCTTATCAGTCAAATTTTGAAGGATACTGCGTGGCCAATAAAATAATTATGTGACATTATTTCACTTACACATTACTAACAATTTGAAAAGAAATTAAAAGTTAAGTTATCCGATACCGTCGGTTCCGACAAATGAGCAGCTTTTTGGGGTGAAAAGGACGTGTGCAAAATTTCAGTTCAACATCTCAAAAACTGAGAGACTAGATTGATTCAAATATCCATACAAATTTATAGAAAATAATTTGTAATTATTTCGTGCGAAAAGAAGCAGAATATAAAAAAATTGATGGTTTATAGAAATTGAATTAAATTTTGAAAAATGAAGACTCTACTTCAACCGCCGATTTACCTGCAGTTTTTACCTACTAGATTGAGATATTGTTAGGAGAGTGTTTAAAATTTGATGATTTTGACATCTGTATCTTAATAAATACATATATATCTTATAGTGCTAATAGCGCTGAATGTACCTGAAACCGTAACTTAAAGGAATCAAATCTACAAAATTTTAAAAACATTTTTTGGCGAAAATTATGAACCAGCCTAATATTACCACAAAAATATGTAGTTTTGAAGTTCTGGAAATGAAGTGTAAAATTTTGGCTTTTTTGATATTTTGGAATTATTTGTTAATATGTTTTCTCTGAACACTACATAATTATGTACATACATACATATATACATATTTTTAAGTAAATTATTTGACACTTATCAAACAATTTCCAAACAGACAACTTATAATCATTGTCAAATCAATTTTTATCGCTTTCGCTGGGAAATTGAAATAATTACGGCTACTAAAAGTATTGCGCAATAATATTTGAGAGTCAATAAATATGTACATATGTATGCACAAATACAGTTTGGTAAAAACTAATTTTGTATATTTGTAAATAGAAAGCAGATTAGCGTAAAAATATTATCACTAAAATAATTTATGGCAACAGTTAAGATTGGCGCCGCCAATATGGAAAGACAGTTGCAGGTTTGTTTTTATTATTATACTTTTAGGTTTTCAATGACGATAGTTGTTTATAAAATCTTTAGGATTCGCTCAGACGAATGACCGAACTGATGAGTATTGATTAATAGTGAGATTGACTTAGTTTTTCGCCACTACTTCGCAAACTTCATAAAATAAATATGAAATTATTGCGTGGTTTTTATAAAATAAATTGACTTTCTTACTATTTTACTTTTGCCTCAGACTTAAAAAATTGTATTGTTTATGGCAAAAAAAAGTCGGCAATTCCAAAAGTGAAGTAGACTCATGATTCATATAATGCGCAAAACATACTAAATCTGATCAGCACTGATGGCTCGAACAACGTGCAGCATGTGACGTAGTTCAGATTCAAATTACGCTTGGTAAAAAAAGTATTCAAAGTAGCAACGATGAGATCAGCGCAATAAAATAGCAGTGCACAAGCGATTTAATATACCATATAACCGTTATCTGTTTCGCATGTGTTTGCGCAATTCTCATATAAACCAACGCATGTGCTTGAATAAAGCTAATAAATTAAAAATTTCAACGTCGAAATTGTTTTCGATATTCTCTGCAAACAAAAAATTATAATATTTCAACAAGCAATAAATAAATAAACAAACTGTAATCAATAGTTAATCCGTTAGTGTCAAAAAGCCCTGAATTATTGTTATTCCTATTTTGCTAAAAGCGATTGAGGCGGTCAATGCACCTACTCTCGCGAACGCCGCTGGCAATCAGGGTCACATATTATTGCGATTTTGCCATAATTGAATTGTGGTGGTGTAAACAAGGCATTATACGCATTGAAGACTTATTATGTGTACCCATGGCAACTGTTGACAGCGCCACAGAAGCCATTCAAATTGAGATTGATGGCCGCATTACTGCTGCAATAGGGTGAGGCTTTATACAAATATAGATGCCGTTAATTACATATTGGTATTTTATACGCTTTTTGTAAAGAAATATAATGAGTACTTCGCGTTCGCTTTGTTTATCACTTGAAAGCGAGCCCTTGGGTAAACACTACTTGAATAGGCAGGGTTCAATATACTGTTATTTGCGCGCAAAATTGACATAAATAACATCTCAATTGCATTTTAAAAAGTCCTGGACATTTTAAGAGAATGAAATATGGATGAGAACTAGTTTCTGAGTAATGTCATGATAAGAAAACTTTAAGTTTGCACACAAAAACACACATACGTGCATACATATGTATATATATTTATTGTATTTAATAATAATAAAATAAAATTTATCTAACAGTGCACTTTAAGTTGTAATTTTAGTTTAAGTAAATTTTAAATAACAATTGAGTTAAGCAATCAGTAGTAAATCAACTCTCAGTCAGCTGTGCACAACGCTTGTCTTTAGTGACTATGGTTTGCGACCAGACTTTGTTGGATTACATACCATATTAGTTATCAAAAGAAAGCGACCGTCTTTAACAAAGTAATAGCGGGATTCTGTAACCAGTCTCTAGTCTCTATTTGAGGCCTTTTGAGGTAAAGTCTCAATTTGTGACTAGTTACTATTCACTAAACAGTTTCTAGCGTTACTCTCAAAATATTGCCTCAAATTTGAGACCTGATAGTTAGCTGGTCACAAAACTAAAAAGAACTCATGTCTGCCATTATGAATAAACTGAATAGAGATCATCATAAATATTAATGGATTGCCGTCTTTTTATATTTTGTAAGCAATTCAAACACGAAAACGTTAAAAATAAATCAATTTTACATAAATTTCGTAAATATTATGAAACAAAGTATTTTTATTTTTATTGATAATTGTGTTTTTTGACTATGTTATAGAAAATTTAATATTTGTTATCAACATATTTATTTTCATTCAAGTGTAAAAACATCTCTGAATAATGAAATGTTATAGATTTTGTGACTGTCACTTACAGAATAGCAAAATCGTCTCAAGTCCCAAAAATTGTCTCTAACTTAAAATCTCAAATTTAGAGACTTGAGCCTGTATCACAGTACAGAATCGCACGGTAAATCTATCATTACCAAGAGTACGAATTTTCAGTACATTTTTATTATATTAAAATCTCAACACATCGCTTAAGAAAATGTATAACAAATATTTTTATTTAAACTATTTAAAGTTGAGGCACTGCGAAGGGTGTGACATCTACGACAAACTAATTAACAGTTTCTGCGTTAATTACGAATTTTTCATTATGCTTTTCACTGCCTTGCAATGTTCAAATGGACTACACGACATGTGTGACGCTCTTTATAATTGGGTGTGAAATTTTTTTGTTTGTGAAGGGGTGTGATCTGACACATTGTGTTTGAGTGTTAAATATACGATATATATGTAAATATGTATTTATACTTAACATTGAGATAGGTAAGAATTAAAAAAATAAGAAAAAATAAATAAATTAGAAAATTTAATTTTTAAAATTAATAAACAGCAGACTTTTTTGAAACTTCGTGTGATTTTATAGGAAGGTATTAACGATTATATAATTTCAAAATCATAATACTGTACTAAGAATTGAGTTAACCGTAGTAATTAAAAGTGATAATTATTTCTGATAATTAGGAAAGCAGAAATTTTTAATATTTTTATTTAAAATATATTTTCTATAACTTTTTTCCATTTTTTAAAAAATATAATAAAAATATTTTTTTTTTCAAATATTCATTTCTTTAATTTTGTTTACAGCAAGAAAACAACAACAAACTCTTTACTTTTTCTGGAGTTATTTGCAATTAACAACACCATATTTTTCGCCATTTTGTATTTTAATTCATTTTTATTTTTTTCAGTATTTGCTTTACTAAATATAATCCTTTAAAAAAGGTTTCTGAAATTAAAATTTTTATGTTTTTTGATTTAATTAAAAAAACTATCGTTTACTTTTTTAAGAGTTCTTTTCTCAAAAGTTAAAAGTTTGCTGTTTTTGAATCAGTACTGTAAACTTGTTCCGCTTCATTATTTAATTATCTTACTAATTCACACTATTATGATTTCTTTTCAAAGTAAAATACCCATTAACTTTCATCTATTATCATGTATACCGCTACGATTAATCAAACTACAATTTTTTCGCAGAATCCGCATTGAAATTTACTAAATTTATTAACTTGGAAATGTGCTAATTCCTCATTTGCATTGACATCACAAAATCGCATGCATCATGTTACCAAAACACAAGGAGAACAGGTGCGCATGTATACGTTTCTATGTAACATATGTATGTATGCATAACTATATACGCAAAAAATAGTCCAAAAATCCGAAATATCGTGATTCAAACTTTATTCGGGTTTTTTCATCACACACCATCTCAATCCTCTCCAACTGTTATTCATATTTAACTCAAGTACGCCCACTAATGATAAAAATCAATGAATTCCCTTTATAATACACTGCTGTCATATGAGCAATTTTCATTGATTATCTATACACACATACATATGTGAGTGTGTATTTCGACGTTTGATTGGACAAATCACAGTATGTTCACTCGCAGCTGTCAAAGTGTGCGCGCGCTTGTCTGTGGCAATGACAAAGTGCCAATTACCTGGCGGTTGTGATTTTTTTGTTATTGTTATTGTTATGAATTGTTTAGGCGGCATTGTACTTTGCTGATATCTACAAAGTCGCGCAAATAAGTGACTTTGAGTTATTGATTTATTCGACATACTTGTTGCATTTTTGTTTTTTTTTTTTGCAACGTCATCAAATCAATTGCGATATAGTCGTTATAATCGCTGAATTACAGGCATTAAACATATCTGCTGCTGTAAACTTGTATTTTGTACAGTAGAAAATTGATTGAGTGTGGGAAAATCAGAGAGCTTTACTAGCAATAAGCAGGTGGCAAAAAAATAATGAAAAAGAATAAATAAATATATGATAATAGAAAAAATATTTATATTATTGTAAAAGAAAAAATGTGATTGCAAAGCATGCGAGTAATGCACAGTTGTATTTGCGTTTAGCTGGGGAATTTTTATAACAGAAAAAATTCTGTTGTATTAGAATTAAAATTCTCGCGAAGAGCAAGTGCATAATTTTCATTAGAATACTACGGCGGCATTTGCATTTATAAACAACTAGCTGATGATGATTATCTGATAAGTAGTTGCATCATTGTTTTCATGTTGCAAGCAAAATATTATATATTATAATTTCTTAGAATAATATGAGAGAGAGGAAAATTAGCTGCTGGGCGTATGAGTAATATTTTAATTTTTTGTTATTTTCATTTAAGCGCATTACTCATACGACATGTAGTACCACACCAGCACCACACAGCAATGCACAAATTGGATTAAAGAAAGAAAATTATACAATTATGTGCAAGGAAAAAGACAGTTGCACATACATATGCACACGTTACAATTATGAGTGAAAGTGTGTGCACCAATTTCTAACTGTGTATGAGCGCAATACAAAATGCGCAAACGTGAAATGTTGAAAGCATTAACTTCCAGCAAATTCAGCGTAAATTGACCGTGAAAATATTTCGTATATATACAAAGTACATGACATGTGTCACTGCTCGTATATAGAGTAGTCCAATAGGGAAATTTTAATTAATTGGAACAAATTTTGAAGCAAAAGCAACAAAAACTGTTATTATAGAGAGAAGAGATAACACATCGTTAAAAAAAGCATAAAAATAAAAAATATTTATGAAAAATATACATAAATACATATATACATACGTAATTAAAAATAATTAAACAAATTAAGAAAAAATTAAAAAAGGAAAAAATATATAAAAAATTTATATGAAAAAATATACTATTTAAAAAAATAATGAAAAAAATGTAAAATGAGAAAAATGTATTATAAGATAAAAAAATATACAAATACGTAAACAATTAAAAATAATAAGAAAATTTAAAATTAACAAAAATGTATAAAAACAAAAAATATATAAGAAAAATATATATATAATAAAACAACAACAAAAATTAAGAAAAATAATATATTCAAAAATATACAAAAAGCATAAATAAAGAATTAATATAAGTAAATTATTAAAAAATATAAACAAATATGAAAAAATTAGGAGAAAAAATAAAGCCACATTTCGCTATGAATTTGCTCTCAGGGTATACACATCCGTAAGCGCTCAAACATGCACTTGCACTCATACATATTTACTACACAAATTGCTATTTTTTATTCTGGTCCATTTACTGCTGATATAAAGTGGAAAATATAGAGCAACCTCACAATTGTGATTTATATTTGCTTGTTTTAATAACGCACCGTTAATGCATATAAACATATACATACATATAAACTCATATACGAGTATACTCATGAATTATGCATTTAATATCACAGCGGAACAAAGTTCATACCCGCAAACGTGCATTACTTTTATGCATAAAATATATATCTCCGTATAAATATATGTATATATATATGATTACATATTTACATGTAGATGTATGTTCGCATGAAGGTTGAGGAGAAATGGCCTTGACTTTCGTTTGTGCACATTTCAATTAAAAATTCTAAATCAAAAAAGTGTAGACATGTTTTGATCACGTAAAAGTACGGCCGGAGGACGACATTTATATTATGAGGAAAAGTCAGTTGCTTCAATTGCTTTCAATTTTCTTGCATGATTTTATAAAGTTATATTAAATAATCAATTTCCCGAAATTGTTACAAAAAAAAAATAGTGAATTCAGATTCCCTCTTAGAAAGGCCTAATGAATCAAAAAAATATGTATGTATTCATATCTGCCTTATGTTATATTGTTCTGGTATACCAACTCATAGTTTGTCTTTCAAACAAAATTTTAAACATACAAAATTATCCTTTTAAACTGTATTTTTTTAAAGAAAAATATTGAAAAAATATTAAAATTTTTATTTTTATAAAAAAAATTCTGAAATAAATATTTTACGAAAAAAAAATAAATAAAGAAGATTTTATTTAAAGCTTTTTTACTCTTTAAATAAAAAAATTATGAAGGACACTAGTTTGTCGTATGTTTTTGAAAAAACAATTTTCGAAAATTATATAAATATATTCAAATCTCTTGTGAAAAGAATATGATAAAGCCATTTACAGATAAATTTAAGAAGAAATTCAAGAACAATTTAGTTTTCTATAAATAAAAATATTTTGTATATTTTAAATATCCCAAAAACTGTTCTGAGTTAAATTTATTATTATTTAAAATTTAGTGTTAAACATTTTAGCTTCATTGAAAAAACAGTAAATATATTAGTATTATTAAACTGTTACTGCATTTTCTAAGAAAAATATTAATTTATTTTTTTTAATTATTTTTTTTTTAATATTTTTAAATTACGATATTCTCACATTAATATTTTACAAAAATTAAAAAAAAATGTATGTTATTTATTTTTACAATAAAATATTACTGAGATTTCTCAAGGAATATATTAAAGTTTGATTTTCTTTAATTTAAATTTTCTTATTTTTTTAATATTTTTAAATTAGGTTATTCGCAGATAAATATTTGATAGAAAAAATTACCTACGTATGTATGTACATATGTATGTACAAATGTGTATTTATAAATTTTGTGATTACCTCACGCCGCAGCGCTGGAATAAGCGCCAATTCGCACATCTTTATGCCGCTTCTGGTTGCTTAACTTTTTAGCGCCGAAATAAACAGAACGCAGGCAATTCAATGAATGTTACTTATACGCCACCGTGTTCACCGCAGAGTATTGTGAATTATGGCGGTTTAACCACACTATATACTTCAATAAGTGCAAAGACACAGATAGTTTACGATTTGCTACGAATTATTGTGCTTAAAATCTGCTTGAACTTTAAACTTAATTAAGTGCACTACAAGGGGTCCGCCGAAGTGTTAATTGCTGATAAGCGCTATCGCTGCTGCTTTGTAATAATTTCACACGCTATTCAAGTGGTATGCCGCTGCAGCTACTGCAGCAGAATTTTTTTTATCTTTAGCTTCTGTATTTGTAATTTTTTTTCTGGAAAATTTGTGCCACTAACACAGTGAGAAATGCGTGTGAACTGCAAAGGAGCGTTTGTTGTTCTTTTTTAATTTTTCACTATTTTTTCTTTATTTAATTTGGTCAATCGGTTACAAAACAACGTTAATTTAAAACTTAAATTTGTTTAGAAATTAACGGGGACCACACGCTTTGCCGCGCTTTTCGCAAAAGCTGACTGCTAGTTTCCACGTTTTAACACAAACTGTTGCTCAATCAGCGCGCTTGAGCCGAATGAAGGGTGTTTGTGCGAACTGAGGCTGTTTGTGCGAACTCTGGCTCTCGCCGAGTTGCGCCAGCTGACGCTTAACAGTTTTATTATTAGCGGCTTCGCAGCCGGTCTGCTGTCGTGTCTGGTTGACTGCCTAATCGGCTGACAAACTGTCTGGCTCAAAACGGCCAACGTGTTGTTGTTAAAGTGACCGCATGCTAGAATTTCCAGCTGCACTTCAATGGCTTGCGTAAGTGTGTGTAGCGATGTGCGTGTGTGCGTTGGCATACTCAGCGTATGGTGCTCAGTTGCGCGGCTGAGCGCGCAAAAATAACAATAAAATAACTCTGATAAATTCACATTTTTTGTTGCAACTGCTGAGGCAAAAATGTAAATATGTATGCGTTAAATACCACACTGTGCTAGGCACCTTTTAAATTGCCGGTTTGTTTTGCCTTCGCATTTATTTTGAATTTTATTTTTTATTTGTTTTGTAACTCATTGCAATTGTTTTCTTTATTTAATTAAAGTTATGATATTTGCATATGGTGTGCAGTTGGGTGTGCAAATTTAGTAGCCAGAGATTTTTAATATTTATTATAATTAGCTTTAGATAATCATATGGCCACGTTGTTGGTTAGGTTAAGTGCGATAGTCGGAATTTGAAATAGAGTTTATTCACAACACAATTGTGTACAAGTACTATTTAGCACTTAATTACTGATATATGTAATTCATTATATTGTTTATTGCTTAAAAGAAGCATTGATAAAAGAATTTGTTTTGAAAGTAAATCTTTTGTTTTTCTTAAGTGAACATTTTTTTGAAATTCAAAAATTTTTAGAATAATAATTAAAAAGTATTTTTTGAATACATTCCCAATTGTTTTAAACTATAACATCTTATTCCAAATTATAATTTTTTCGAAAACCAGAAAATTTTTGAATAAGAATTGTAAAGTATAAGAAGAAGAGTTTTAAAGTATTTTTTGAAAATACTGAAAAAACTGAAAAAATTTTGGGATTATAATTAGAAAGTATTTTTGGAGAATAATTTTTTAAAATCAATAATTTTTTATATCAAAAATTCAAACTTTTTTCGAAAAAAAAAATATAAATTTTTATCTGATTTCAAAAACAAAAAATGTAAATATGTTTTGAAATTTTAAAGTTTTTGGAAAAAAAATCGAAATAAATTTAATTTTTTTTCGAAGTTCAAAAATGTTTTTATTTTAGTATGTTTTGAAAATTCAAATATTTTTTTTTTATTTTTGAAAAAAATTAAATTTATTTTGATTTCTTTTTTCAAAAAATTTTGAATTTTCATTTTGATTTTATTTCAAAAATCAAAAATGTTAATAGTTTGGTAAATTCAAAATTAAAAAAAAAAAATACTTCACTAAAATTTTTAATTACGAATTTAAGATTTGATTTGAACGCCATGATTGATTTTAATGCTATAATTTGCTGTGCCACTTGAAATATGAATAAAAAGATTTTTTCGAAATAACGGTTAATAGTGTTTGAAAAATTTTTTGGAAGTCAAATCAAGTGAATTAAAAAAGGAAAATTGTATCCTTAGCTACAATAAAACGTTTTAAAATTTTATTACAATAAAAATTAAAATTTGAAACAGAAAATCTGAATTCAAAAATGCGAAAAAATAATTATTTCGAAATTAAAAATTTAAATTTTGTTCATTCTTTCTTTCTACCCCCATTGAAGTATTCTCATTCGCTCATTTTGTAACTAATTTTAGTTATTTCTTTAATTATTCATAATTGACAGATATCAGCCATAAATGTGTGTAACAAAACGGCATTTATTGTGATTTTTTGTGTCCTCAAAAAGCAAATTTAATTTTGCTCGAGTGTTTTGTGCGAAGTAAATGTATGAAATGTGGGAACACTTTGCGGCAGGCACGCGATATTTTTATGCAATTAATTGAATATTTGCATAATTTTTAAATATAAGTTATTTTTAATAAAAGCAATGGAATCCAGCAACAACAAAGAACAAAACAAAAGCGTAAACAAATGATTAAATAATTGATGGTCTGCTTGGGAAGAAAGAATAATTGACTGCTTCCTCATTGGCACAACTGTCTGAGAAACAGTTGCAAGACAATATGAGGAAGAAAGTTTTACAAAAAAAATTTCGAGGTAAGGGAAAAAGCGAACAAAAATGCGTTTAATTTTACACATTTCAGCACAAAGACAACAAAATATGAGTTTAGTAAAGCGAGGAAAAGCACATTAAAGGCAGAGCCAAACGTAAACAAAGCGGAATACACGACTGCTAATGCTAAAGGCTACAAAAACGAAATATAGGGGCAAACAGTCAGATAGTCGAATGACTGACAGTCTGAAGCTGCATTAGTGCGCATTCTAATCTGTTTTGCTTTTGTAAACAATCTGTTTTTCGAAAATCGCTTCCGCTTTAGTTAATTAAACATAATTATATAGTTTTGAGCAAAATTATAATTATTAATTCCAATATATTTTTTCGAAATCGTTGTACATGTTCTGACTCACTACGAAATAAAGAACAGCTAGACATCGTTAGACAGATATGAAACAAATTCTTTGAAAAAAGTAAAAGAGAACAGATACGGTTCCACAAAACCGAACAAGAGAAAAGTTGTGTCACAAAGCAGCTTTTAATATAATGCCACCTGAAACGTTCTAACAGATTTTTTTGTATGAACTCTTGAAATTTAATAAAAGAGAAGAGGTATGAACTCCACAAATCGGACGAACAGTCGCTAGTTTAAACATTTCATCGGAGGTTCTGTGGAATTAAACAACAGAAAAATTAAGTTTCTGAAACGATGAAATGGTCCAAGTAATTTGGATAACTTTTTCGAGACGCGAATACTTCAAGATACAAAATTTACAAATTACTATAAAAATAGCTGAAGTCGACATATGTGATTTCGACTTATTGACTCAGATTTGCCTACGGCTTAACCCTAAATATTTTTGAAAACCTTGTTGGCGAAAAGTGTATATTTTCTATATATTTTATAGCGTAATATAAAGGCTTCCTTAACTGTACATAATTTGTAAGGTAATTTTGTCGGTGGACCTTCATTAATTCGTTAAATTGTGAGGAAAATTAGGTAATTATACAAAAAGTTCGAACATTATATGTATGTGTGTGCATGCAAGTAATTTAATGCGCATGTGAAGACAATCCAGTTCATATTGGTTTCAAACAATAGTTTGCTGATTGCAAACAACAAAATCATTATGTAAAGACCACCTTGACAGTGTTAAAATTTATAATTCGTCATAAATATATACGAATCTGTGGCACATGAAGGCTTTTAGCAATAATAAAGCATATGTATATTCGTACGATCTTTATCGCTTTCATAGCGATGACTAAAATACATTTCACATGCCGATGAAATGTTCGCACTCGCAGTCAACAATTGATTACATTAATAGAACCAACAAACTGGTTCAAATTGGTTACGCAGTTCGATGAAATCGCTTTCATACCTGCGTGCAAAAAAATAGCACACAAAGTGACATGTGTTTAGATGTAGCATACATTTCAGCGCAAAACGAAATTCACGAGCAGTTTGATTGGCAAAGCAAGGAGTCATTTTACAGGTAAAAAATGAGGAGAATCGACACTATTGAACAAACACTCACACAACTGTACAAACACACATACAGATCGTTTGTGTTAAATATAATTTTCATTTGAAAATAATTTTAAAAAATATTTTTGTATTTAAAATTGCTTTTGCAGCGCTTCGTACATTAAATATTTACCTTGTGCTCACTTCGAATACTCGCAAACATTATAAAGTGCCTTTCGAAATATTTTTGAGTTTTATATATTATATGTTATACATACATAATATACATATATTTGTATGTAAAGTTATGTATTCTTTTGAACGATATTGGCAAGGCTTGAGCAAACCTTTCGTATTGCTTAATTTTCCCGTTAACTAACTTGGTTGTTGTTGGTTTGGCATGCTGCTTGCGAAACGTTCTGGCAAGGAGAGGCACGGCTATGAACTGTTGCCACAAAGTGGCACATCTGAACATTAAAGTGACACGAACAAAGCCACATTAGAATGAGCTAAATAAAACATATATGCACAATAATGCATTTTTTATATAATGGTGAATATACACACACACACATATATATGAAGTTGGTATACGCATGCATTTGCTTTGCAACTGAAAGGCTTAAGGCACAAGATAATGGGAAAAAATAAAGAAAAGTGCATTAAGAGTGAAGAGATTGCAGAGAGAAATGTTGCTTGAAGGAAAAAACACGATTTTAACAGTATAAAAATCCGTTAACTGTAATTTGATACACTGCTGCCATAATAGGCGAGACAAATGGATCAGCAGGCAACAGAGAGCAAAACTGTTTCCAAGCACAAACTTACATACACACACACATACCATACATGAATTCATACATATGCCGTCATACAAGTTGCACTCAGTGTCGCCAACACTCTGTGTGCCACATACATATGTATTCGTATTTACTAAGCCAATATGCGGAAGACAAGAGTGCAAATAGCCTTGCTGTAAGCAGCCGAAGTGATTGTTGTTGTTCGACGTGCTGCAACGCATTGCTCTGTTTGCTGCCGCGTTGTACATATCTGCTGGCGGCTCTTATGCACATGCTAGTCGTTTGGAAGCCGGCTTATTGCATACATATTTACTTGGACCAAGCTTCCAGTGTGATTTTATGATTTCGATGGCACCAATTGAGTTGAGAATAGTCTCTCGCAACTCTGGTAAATTATTTTTTGTAATAAAAAGTCCATTGGTCAGTTAACCGCAGCTAAACATACACATATGCAAATGTGTGCTATCTTTAAATAGCATTGAAATCGATCTAATAAATCAATTAGTTCCACATATATGAACGATGAAATCAATTTTCCATTACAAGGTGATTCTTAATAATAAAAATATTGAAAAGAAAAATTATTTTGAAATTACCCTACATTAAATATTTTACTATTAGATTTCTTAAATGCTTTTAATTAAAGTTTTATTACTTATTTTAATTTTTTTTTATTCCCTTTTTATCATAATTTTAATTATTATTTATTTTTAAATTATTGTTCATGAATATTCTAGTTATTACTGAATAAAAATTTTAGTTTATAGAGATTTTATAAGGTTTCATTAGGTAAAATATAAATATAAATATAAAATAAAAATTTACAGTTTAATCCATTATAATTTGGTTAATTATAGGCTTATATTTCAAGTGATTTTATATTTTATTTGAATTTATTTTATATATGAATTTGTGTTTCATTTTCTATATATATAATTCTAATTTTAATTTTTTACTTTTTATATTTTTGTATTTTTTTATATTATTATATTTTATGTTTTTAATGTTTTCATATTTTTGTATATTGTTATATTTTTAATATTTTTATATTTTTTATATTGTTATAATTTTTATTTTTTGACATTATTATATTTTCAAATAATATTTTTATAAGTTTTATTAATTTTTGTATTTATTTTATTTAATGTGTTTTTTGCGAGGTAATATTAATTTATGGACATTAGAAAATGTAATCGCTTCATTTAAGTGCATAAGTTTTTTTTAATAGCAATATAATATAAAATATAATATACAATTCTTCTTATATTTTCCTTTATTTTTAATTTTATTAAGTAATTTGTATCATTATTTTTGTTTTCATATTATTGTTGTTTTTATTTCAACTTACTTTGTTAATATGTCTATACATTCCATTTAAATTTTGCTAATTTTAAGTATGAAACTCCCACAACTTTTAATATTTCATACAATTATTCTTAATTTAACTATGTTTGTCAACTTTTTAGTTGAATTTTTTTTATTTTTGTTGTTTAATTGCATTATTAATTATTTCTCTTTTCAATTAAATTAATTATATTTAATTATTTTATTTGAATTTGTTTATAATTCTACTTTTTACATTAGCTATTTTTTTGTTTATAAAAATTTCCATTCATTATCGTTTGTTTTTTTAAATAAATTAATTGTATTTTTGTATTATTTTTTTTAGAATGTACCTTAAAATGTATTTCTACATACGTCTTTTTATGTATTTTTATTTATTTTGTATTTTTTCATTTTTTCTTTATTTGTACGATTTAACTTGTAAGCTCATCAATATTCCATGAGTCACCCTGTTTATGTGCATTTGAAACCCACCCATTTCGTTGACCTCAATATCGGCTACGTCTCATTTTTATTGACAAGCAGTTTTGAGTTTATTTTTCATTTTTTGTGGATGTCTAAAGCATGTTTTTGTGCAATTTCGCATATTGACGAGAGCGAAGAGGCGCAGGCCAATGCCTTATTCATGGTTTTATGAAAATGCTTTGTGTTTTAAAAATGTTTGGTATAAGCACAAAAAAAGTGAAAGAGCACTTCAAGTGAGCAATTGAACATAATTGACAGTAAAGTATTGTAAGTTCTACAATAATCACATTATGTATGTACATACATAAGTGCATGTTCACACACTTATTATTGAGTGTGTAAAATTCCATAATTGCTGTCAAGATATAAAAGTCTATTAAACATTTGAAGCAACAAAAGCAAGCGCAATAAGGAAGCAAGATGATATTAAATATTGGCAATTTATATTTATTTTTTATTTTTTATTCTTTTTCATATTTCTCCTCATCTATTTTACTAACTGTCAACTTTGGCGGTCGTTTTTTTAGACTCAATGTTTCATTTAAAGTTTTTTTAATTGTTCTTTTTGTTGTTTTAAATGGGTGATGCACAAACAACTGTACTGAAATTAAACATGTCGTGAGTAAATTGATATTTTACGCTTTCCTTCGAGGTGTGCGCTTCAACTGCAATGCCAGCGTGCTGCTGCCGTCAACTCGCCGCCATGCAGTAAGCGGCGCAACAAGTCACGTCTGCGAGTCGATTCATTGCCAGCAATCTGTTTTAGCAATCAATTCGAGTGTTTGTTGAAAATGCTTTTCTAACACTGATTTCATGCGAGCGATATTTCTCAATCAATGGATGCCGTGTGCAACGCAGCAGCGCATCTGCCCGGTTTGTAGTGCCCGCGGACTCACGTGGTATTCACATTTGCATGAACACTCCAACTATTTTGTTTATATTTGTAAACAAATATTTATTAGCTTATTAGCTTACGTGAAAGTTAGCTTTTTATTATATTTATCTTTCATTTGTTGTCTACAATCTTACTTGCGGTGTTTTGTTTTTACTTGCGACTCGAACAAGCGCACACTATTTTAAATATCTATGTTTTGGAGAGTGTGCCAAGAGAGCTGTTTAGTCAACTTTTAATTATTTGTTGATACGAGTAGTATCAAGATTTTTTCTAATTTAATTAAATATTTTGCTCTTTTATGGTACAAATATTAGATTTCCGAAAGATTGTTATTAAAACAGAGTGACATGGATGTGGAAATACTAATAAAAAAATAAAGCCATTATTTATATAAATTTTTGGTATTTTTCTGTTGACAAAAGAAGTCTTCTCTCACGTTCGTACGGATATAAGATAGTTAGTATATTTATAAGTGCATTTTATTTTTAAGCTCTTCTCTGAATATTGACTATTTGCATAAGTATGTGAGCCTTTTCGGTGTGAATAAAATATTCCACTGTAAAGTGATGATTCTTTTTTTTTTTGAACAGTTTCACAAAGGCTTCCTGGCATGGCTTCGTTGCTTACTAAATAAAATCGACCAAGGTAGGCTTTGTAAAGAAAATGATTCTGAATAGGTTGACAAATTGGGCATGGCTGAGCTGTAAACTCGTCAGCTGTGAAAAGCACAGCACTGTGCAGATTTTGATTTCCAAACTAAAACTTACTTAATCAAAAGCTGGCAAACTAAAAAAAACTGTTATTTCAAACAAAGTGTTATCAAAAAATTTCACAAAACACAACGTTACAAAAATAGGTTAAATGAGAAGTTCTGATGAATAATAAGTTGTAGGTATTAACGAACTAATTTTTTGCTTAATGCTGTAATATGTTCTAGAAAACAGCGTCTCAAGAGTTATGTTATGATAAAGGCAGTTCACGTTTTTTTCAGTTCAACTAGATCTTTGGTTAATAACTAATTGTATAATAGAGTAGAGTATGGGCGAAAACCTGATTTCATCGGTTTCACAGGGTGGTGAAAAATATTTTTTCTAACCAAAGCGACACATTTTGATCCTTTTCTTACTGTGATATTGCCTAATTTAAATATTTTTTAGGAGGACCATATTAATCGATCTGTATATGTAAGTATATATAAAAATAACGTTTGTATACACGCTGAAAAATAATTTATGTGCTTTTCAAACACTTAACAGTTATCTAAAAGAATAAGACATATTTTTTAATTTACCAGCAAACGTGCTGAGACTAAATTCAAAAATTTATAAAAATGTGCAAATTACGCAAGCAGCTGGAGCTGGCCCGGCATGTCCATAAACCGTACATAAAATGTGATTCTCTATTAATCTTCTCTAGCACAAACAAATTTAATTTGAACTGTTAACAAATTGCATAAACAATTCCATAGAAAACGCTGCGCCAAACTGTTATCTGTCGACAGATGCTAATTACACCGCTTTGTTGTTGTTGCCACATGCAAACAACTGATTAAAGAGACAGCTGACCGATCACGTTTGTATATTTGATTAAACCCGCGTGGCAGGCAACGAATATATAGTACAGATATAGATTTATATATACATATGCTATGTAACGACTTGTATCTAACTGTAGTTGTTGTTTGCCAACACTCACCGTTTCATGCATTTCGCCACCCTCATCCAACAACCCTTCAACACTTTGCACATCTTTCGTCGGCGACGGTGGCGGCGTGGGTGCGCGATTTTTCGCCGTCAACATGGAACGCGGCAAAAAGTTGCGACCATAACGTAAATAAAACCAACGCCCCCATTTGCGACCGGCTGCCGCCAAAGCCACCGCGCAGCCCACCAACGAAATGACAAACCACATGTTGCTGGCTTTTTAATTAAGATTGCTGTTTTCCTTCCGAGTTAATTGTAAAATCCAACAAAAAAAATATTCCAAAAAGAACTTGTGTGGCTGATAAGCACACCTTTAAAAGCTTAGTAGTCGCACAACAGGTTGCTCTAATATCGCAGGCTGTTCGTCGTTTCCCTTGAGTTTTCGCGCTGTATGCTTTGTGCTATTGTTTATAAACAAATGCGAACACGCACGATAAACAGAGCGTGAAAATGGAGCGCGTGTGGGTGTGTGTGCGAAAAAAGCTTAACGAAAGCTTTGAGGGTTGTGCGTATAATTTGCCGGTAGATTCGTTGCTTTTTGGTGTGCTTGCTGTTTGAGCGCGTTGTGTTTGGCACTGAAGCGCGTGTGAAATTGAGCGCCTCTCTTGTCTAATTGAGCGCGTTGCACTATTGCTCGCATCGAGCGTATGTGTTATTAAATTAAGCGCTGCCTTTTCTAATTTAGAGCGTTGTGTTTTCTCTTTGAACGCACCTGAATTGTGTCAATTTATCTTGTGCGTTTGTACGGTTGGCTCACACTGCTCCACTGCAGCATTTGCGTGCTTTACTCTGGTTTCTCACACAGGCATATGATTTGTTTATTTTTTATTTTTTAGCTTTGTGGGCTCGTTTAGTTCTGTGTTTGTGTGCGTTGCTTATGCTCTTTCATATTTTTACACACATCGAATTTGATTTGCTAGCTGTCTGCCTTTATTCTCGCTTTGCGCTCGTTACTGTTTCTTTTTCGCTGTGTTTTACACTATTTTATCAATCGGTCTCATGGTCTTGTGACCAATTTGCTCGAACTAATATTGATATTTCCACACTTTGTCTGCTTTAGATTGCACAGTAGTCGACATGCACTTAGTTTTGTTGCTGTGCGCAACTATTCGTATATTTTCAGTTGCCTCAACAAATATAACAACTATTTCACATTCATGAATGATTACTTTTTCATTTGCTACAACAAATTTGCCATTACATTGATTTGATTTTGTGCAATGAAACTTGTGACACCACCACCGAATTGGTCACACCAGAAACTAAAAGAAAGCACCACAAAAATGCAAAACTCAGCTGTGCTTAGCTGTCGATTAAAGGTTCCGCTCTGCGCTCTGCAACATTTGGCAGTGAAAATAGGAACCTTCTAACTAGAGCGAGTAGGTGTCAAATTCTTTCGATGAGCTCAGCAGTGGGAATTGTAGAGGAGCTGCAGTCGTGGTGGGGACAAAGCTGTCGCTGATACGACCAAAGAGGAACTGCGCACATAAAAGTAGCTGAACGCGTTAGCGAATGATGTGAAACGTGAACTGGATTTCAAATGGCGAAAGAAATATACAAGCAATAGTTTGACGGCACCAACAAGTACCAGCGAGTGCGAAACGCCGCCAGCGAGTGCCGGGCAAAGAATATACAAGCATAGTTAATAAACAGACAGAGAGAAAACGAGCGAGAGCTAGTGAGAAAACAACTTGTGAGAAACAGGTAAAGAGCGGAGTCACTACAAAAGCTATATGTGGATGCGAGCGCTAGATATTTGGGGAGCAGCAAGCAAATCACTCAATGATACACCCAACTAGCTACATTTAACAACGAGTTGTAGGCGCGAGTGTTTAGCAGCTACGAAAAATACACCGAACCGGTTACTTGTTTTCCAGAGGCAGCATGCCAGCGTAAGAGAGCCGCACGTTTGTTGATCGCGCGAGTGTTTATAACTCCAAGTTGGGTGTGTACCCACGTAAATTTTTTTTCCATCACTTAGATGCATTATTACACACAAGCTTGGTGAATGGTGCAGCCAAATAACTGCAGCCGTTTGTGGTGCTCTGTTTGACGCGTGAATGCGTGTGTTGGAATGCTGACTCGATTGTTTGACCATAATAGGCTAGTGGCTTGTCGAGCAAGCGGTTTAACCTGCTCCACTTGCGCTTTTAGAGGCGAGTGAGACAACAAGCTTTGCTCAGCGCTTGCTTATATAATGGAGGCAGTGCAAATGCAGGCCTGCAGCTTAATGGTAAAAAGTGAGCTTTAAGAAAATAACAATCTATTTCTGATTTAGTAATTAAAATAATAGTTTTCTTGCTTGTTTACGGTCTGAAATAATTACCATTTAATTAAACTGCAATGGTTTTGCAGCAGCAACAACTATTTATAGTGGTTTCAGCATTTTCTTGTTTTGCTGTGTATAACAGTATCATTCCAATTTGATTGGCTAGCTTTGAGTGTCGCGCAGCCCCCCGGGCGTATGCGTGATTATTTATGGCGTTGGCCGTGCGCATGCGTTTGAAATTCTTGAATAAATAGTTAACAATTTTTGTAATTTTTACAAATTAATATTATTTAAAGAAGTTTTTTTTTTAGTTGCGAGTACACCGTTTAACTCGATACATTTATTTTTGGCGATAATGAGCTGTGGGGCAATGCGAAACAGTGTGTGTGTAGGTATTGAATTTTGTATTTTGAAATTTTTAATTAGTGAAATGCTCTAATAACGCATTTAAAGCGATAATTTTAAATTAAAATTTATTTGTTTAATTTTTTCCTCTGCACTGGTCAATCAGCTGAGGGGATAGATGAGATATCATGATATATTTCAGAGCCACTCTGGCTTGTTTGCTAGATTTTCAGAAAGCATTGTAACAGGTTACTTACAGCTTGTTATTCTCTCAGTACGCTTTGGTTTTAAAATAACCTCACTTTCTTTAAATTTCTTGCCAGCAGATCACATTTAGAAATATATTTTCTAATCAACTCTTCTTTCACATACTAATGTTTGTGTGTGCATGAGCATGTGTAAATTATATTATATTTGCTTGCAAAGTTTAGTTGTGCAATTAGCACTTCCTCAATTTGAGGAAGTTTGCATTCTAAGCGGATGTTACTTGCTTTTGTTTGCACTTAAGAAATATTACAAAAGTTATTTGTTTTTATTAAATTGAATGAACACAAAAACCATGCACATATGTATATTCATATGTACATATATATACATACTATACAAACATATGTATATTGGTCAAGGGCAATGGTCGTTTGTGCTTTCGTACATGATAAAAATGTTTATGTTTTTTTCATCGCAATTTTTACGGAGATAAAATATTACATATTGCGCATATGTACGTACATACTTATACACATATGTATGTATGTAAGGATAGTTAAGTGTTGGGTATATAAGTTTGTACCTGCTATTTGTTTTTTATAAAATGTTTAAAGAGTTGTACTAAATTTATTTTGTTCGCTGGTGAAGGTTAAGTTAAAAAAATTAAATTATATTAAATAAAAACAAGAAATAAAAAATAAAATAAAATTAATAATAAAGAAATAAATAGCAGCAGAAATAATAATATTAATATTACTAATAAGAGTTAAAAAAAAAAATAATATTGTTATTAAAAAACAATATTAAATTTTTTTCTAAAAAAAATACTTTACAGAGAAACAAAAAAACAAAAATTAATAAAATTATATAATAATACTCCACATCCGTTTGAGAAGAAATTGATAATAACCAATAATGTAAATGTATGCGTAAAAATTATTAATAATTTAGAAATAGAAATTAAAAAATATATAAATAAATTATGGTAATGTACTATATCTGCACGCGGAAAAATAGATAATTGTCAAATTAAACACTAAAAACAAGGATTAATAAAAAAAATATGCAACTTTAAAAGTCGATCGATAAATTAATTTTCTGTGAACTCGTTAAACAAAACAAAAAACTATCTTGAAGCCAAATAACTGTAATAAGATCAATGTAAATAATAATAGTGAGTTTTCAATATTTCGAAAGCTTTATTATAATTTATTAAGAGCACGGAATCGGATGGAAATATATTTTATAATTTTATTTATCAGCAATTCATCGTATATACAAACATACATACATACTATATACATATGTATGTATATATGTATAAATACATATTTCAAGAAATTTACTACTGTTTATAAAACATTTCAGCACTTGCTTTGTTCAGCTTTGTGAAAATATTTATCGAAAATATATGCAAACAAATGTACGAAAATAAATACTTACAATTTACCAATAACAAAGAAAATATAAGAAATTAAAAAAAAAAATACAGAAATACAAGTAAACAGCTTAAATGGTGTTATCCAAGCTGAAAAAATGCCAGCGGCCACTAGTGCTGGCTTAACGGTCTGGAGCTTCAAAATGGAGCAAAACAAAAGCAAGCTGATAATACGGCCATTGTTGTTGGTTGGCTGTATGAAAATTTGCACAAGCTTATATAAATATTTGCACACGTTTGCATTACACTGTGTACATAGGTATACATGTATGTGTGTATATATGTAATAGCATCCAGACTCATAACCCTATTTGCTGTGACACACAGTGCAAAAATGATCGATTGTCGATCGTTTAGCAAACTGAATGCTACAATTATTGACAGCTGTCAACAGCTGGCTGCAAGAAATGAGATAAAAAGCGTGTTTATATATAAATATACATATACAAACACATACAAATATACATAGATACGTATAAGCAATCTATCTAACATGACAAAGATTTTATTGTAAAAATAAAGAAGAAAAAAAATACACTGCTTGGCTTAGCTAATCGATTCAGCGATTGCAATGCGAAACTATTTATCGAAATTAGTCAATAATTCTGTGCCAATTTATTGACACGAAATCCCATACTATATATTTTTAACATCCTTTCGCTTTCTTAAAGCCAAATGCAATGCTAAAGAAATTGTATTAATGCAAAAACAAAAAGACAACAACAACGCTAAATTGATTGACACAATTTATTTCTGCTTTTCGCAATTCTTAAATTGAATTGTAAATTGGTTTTTATGGCAACAACGTCCTCTACTCAATTATTTCTCAATGCATGCGTGAGGAACGCGACTTAGCAGCGACGATGGAGCCGGGAGTACTTAAATATATAGTACATATTTACATCTAGAAATGTATATATGCATAAACGTAAATGCATTTATCAACAGCGCGATGCTAGGTGCCTTTGAAAACTGAGTTTAGTTTGCCACATGCAATTTGTGACATAAATAGCAGCGCGATAAATGCGATTTAAATAATGGCAATAATGAGGACGCCGAGTGACCCAATCTAAAATATCACAATATTATGAGCTTGAATCATAATGCCTTGAAATATAGTTCATGAATATTTTTACGCATTTTAATTTGTAGAAAACATGTGAACACCTTAAAAACAAAAAAATTTAAGAAAGAACTCTATTTTGATCGGTCAGTTTGTACGGAAGCTATATAGTCTTCCGATGTGAACAATTTTTTCTGCCAAATTTCTTGAAGAAATCTCGTCAAATAAAAAAGTTTTCCATACAGGGATATGATTTTGGTCGTTCAGTTTGTACGACAGCTATATGCTATAGTGGTTCGAAATTGGTGGTTCCGACAAATTAGCAGCTTTTTGAGAAGAAAGGAACCTGTACAAAATTTCAGATCGACAACTCAAGAACGAAAGGAATAGTTCGCGAATATGCAGACATGTGGAATTAACTAAATTGATTTAGTTCCCCATATTGATCATTTATATAGATTTTTTAAAGAATCGCCGACGTTTCCTTCTGGTTGTTACAAATTTCGTGGCAAACTAGAGTGCTAAAATTAAAGGAAGATGACAACCCTAGAAGAGCATTCGACAAGAGTCGACACTTATAAATAATCATATTTTGTTTTAAGGAATGTTTGCCTTACAATATGGCCGATTAAAAGTAGCCACGAAAAAAATTTGAATTTCTCATGAAATATTTATGTTAAATAAAATCTGGCAACTTGGTAAATATATGCAACCAATATTAAGGATTTGACTCAGGAAATGGATGCGGGACAATTTTTGGTATTATGTATAATTCCAGCCACTCATTCAAAATGAGTTAGTTAACTGATTAATTAAGTAACAAGTTGCGCTAAATTTAGTTTAATTAAATTGAAAATATATACAATTTAGAGGTTATAAAAAATTTTAATTTTCAATTAAGCGATTTTCAATTGTTAATTAGCATCACTTAATCATTAAGTTTGTTATATAACTTTTACCGTAATAGATGCTAATTGAGCGATAACAATTAGGTGTATATAATTAACAATAAAATTAACACATTTTGCCATAGAAAAACATGGTGAAATATAGCAACAACAATTACTTCATGCTTTATTAGCAAATAATGACAAGAATTTGACAGTTCGTCAATTTTAATTGAGCCATCAGCAGACACTTTAGCAAATGTAAGCACCTACTTGGTAGTTAGCCATCTACAACAACAAGCCTTGAGTACTTGGCGTAATGAATACAAGGTTCGTAATACCATAAATACATTTACAGAGCTAGCAATTAGAATTTTCAGCACTTTTTGGCATGCATTATGGCCAGTCATTTTTTAAACGGCTGCCATTTGCGGCCATGCAATCGAATTGAAAAGGTAATGGCAGGCAATCAGTGGCTGAGACAGTTGCAATTAAATTTCGCAAATTTATGCGTTGCTTAAATACTTATTTAATTTACTCGGCGTATGCAACCAAAATATAATTATAATTTTTCAATTTTTATTTGCACTTTTAAGTTTTTTGTTTGTAGGTATGCGTGGACATTCACAAAAATTTGTATGTACTGTATGTGCGTATGTACCATATTTTTTCAAGGCACTCCATCAAACGTATAACAAGTTTTGTTTCTCGTCTTTTGGCCTTTTTTTGACTATATTATAAATATTTAATGACAAGGTGGGTTTATATGTAGCGACTGATGCGCATCAGCTATTTTAATGGGCATAAATACATATAGATACATACTATAAATAACGCATCAAGTCAGGTGGGTCAGGTCAGCTGACTTCGGTTGAGCTGTTTATATTTATGTATGTAGAAGTGTATTAAATAAGAAAACAAATTGGCATACAAAAGTCACGTAGTCGATTTATGCACATTTATCGATAGTTTCGACTAGATTCATACCTACATATATGTACTATACATTAGGGCGCTTCAAAAAAATTTTTGAATTTTTTTTTTTCAACTCTTACCCCCTCAAATGTTAGTGATTGGCAAACAAAAAATTCTCCCTCAAGCCAGACGCTGTAGCTTAACTCTAAGCGGTCGCTATTTTTTTTTTAGGTTTCCATACATTTAACATAGGAATTTTCATTTTTTCATTCAAACTAAATTTTCACCAATTAATTTTCGTTTCTCAAAAATAACCATCACTTATTCATAAAGTTGGCTTTTCAAACTTTAAAAATTCCCGCGTAAATAATATGCGACTAATGATGCTATTCTTAGTGTTGTCCTCGCCTTTATTTTTCATTTTATTTGCTAAAAAATTATTATTATTTTGTCAACATAAACATAAACGAAGGACCTTGAATTATGACATTTAAAGTGAAATATAAAAGTGGGTCAACTTTTATGATTGATCTGTCAGTTTTCTATATTGAGGATGGCTTCAAGCACATATGACATATTAAAACCCACAACAACAAAAACCTCTTTCTGACATAAATATACACATGTTCAGCGCTGTTCCGTGCGAATGCTGGCACGTTTCTCACACATTTATAGATAATTATAAGTATGTATTTTATGTCTCCTATGATTATGAGTATTTATTACAATTTGCAATCTTGGAAATTCTATCGCAGCACACATGACACAATTGTGCCAAAGCAAAAACTGTGATCAACGCAAAAACAAAAAGAAAAAAGAAAAATATAAAAAATATACAAAAAAATACAAATGAAATAGTATAAAATAACATATTCATAGGAGGCGCTGAGAGGAGGGCGCTTGTGGGTTGTGATGGCCACACCTGTTGCGGTGACAATACCAAATGACGTACAATGGCTGAATATAAATCTTTGTTAACTAGTATAAATTTACCCACAATTCACCGATCGAAACAAAGCGTGTGTTTTTTCGAAAGTTAAGCTCCCGCTAGAGTGATCAAACCCAGCAAGCATAAACTCAAGTTATTATACCCTGAACAGGGTATATTAAGTTTGTCAAGAAAGTTTGTAACACCCAGAAGGAAGCGTCGGAGACCCTATAAAGTATATATACATATAATGATCAGTATGTTGAGCTGAGTCGATTTAGCCATGTCCGTCTGTCTGTCTGTCTGAAATTTTGCAAACGTCATTTTCTCTTCAGGAAGCTGCTCATTTGTCGGAACTGCCGATATCGGACCACTACAACATATAGCTGCCATACAAATTGAACGATCGGAATCAAGGGCTTGTATGGAAAACTTTCACATTTGACGTGGCATCTTCATGAAATTTGACATGGATTACTGCTTAAGGTAACAATATAATCTCCAATCCAATCATCGGATTACTATAGCATATAGCTTCCATACAAACTGAACACATAGTTACTAAAAGAAAAGCACCTGTGAAGGGTATATTAGCTTCGATGCAGCCGAGGTTAACGTTTTTTCTTGTTTTATATTTGCGTTCTATTTTTTCTCAAATATACCTATTTCGTGAGCATCAATGTTTGTAGTAATGTGTTAAAGCAATAGTATTTAACTTAAACCAGCTGACCATCGAGCTTTAAGCTCACGATAGAAAGCTTTCAAACTTTTCAAACTGAATAAAAAAGTATCAGCTTAGCATAGTAACATTTGTTCGGAAATCCGTTTCTTAACCCATGACAGGCTTTGACCTTACAAGCCACCCACATCAGCAGCCTCTAGGTGCTAGTAGTGTAAGCTTTAAGCCTTTTTAGACAAGTCCATTAAACTTTTTTTTTGCAAATCTAAGTAACCAATATCCAGAACAATATTCGCATTCCGTTAAAAATGAAACTGACAGTTTTTGTCATGTGGTTAGCTGATCACTTGTATACTGATGTTTGCTCTGCGGCCTGTTAAGCTTTCGGTTTTAGTTTCTTATTCTACTGCGGTCACGTGGTTATGGATAAAGAAAAAGATACAGATTCAATGTGTATGAATAAGAACAATTGGCAGTTTCCTTTTGAATGAATCGTTATTGTTTTTGCGTAATATGAAAAATAATATATACATACATAAATACATATGTACATATATGTACACGTAAATAAATTTGCAATAATTGGAAAAATTGGCATAGAAAAAAAAAAAGAAATAATTATAATTATAATAAATTCACACGAAGGTATTTTCAGTGCGTTCAAATTAAATGTTTCATTAATTGTAACGGTAAAATAAAACAAGAGTTACGATGCTAGAACCATATATTGGAACATAATAAATTTAGTAAAATGATCAAAAATAATATAATTAATACAAAAATTAAAATAAAAAGCTTAAAAATATAAATGAAAATTGGATATATAATAAAAAATAGTTAAATTTTAAATCCAAAAAATAATTTTTTAACTTTTTTTTTTAATTTTTTTTTGCAAATAAATTTAAATTTATATTTTATTGTTTTTATTAGTATCGTTTAATTTTTGAAAAATATAATTGAAGACCAGTAGTTTTTATGGCATGAAAAGGAGTTACACTTGCAACTGATTAGATCACTGATGGAACTGATTTAAACACCGCACAGAAAGAGTAATTGGCAATAATCCTCCGTAGAGCAACAATTATTCTGAGTTTTTAATATACAAATATACATATTGGACATTAGTCAAGCACCCCACTAGTGTGTTTTGCTAAATTATACATAATGTATGTATATATCCTCACCTATATAAATTAATGAGGATTGCACCGCGACCTAGGGTCTATTGTGCCCTTGGGAATCTAAACCTAACCTAAAACCTAAAATGCAAAATAGCTTAAGATCACTTTTCATAAGTTGCCAGACGAAGGAAAAACGATATAATAAAAACCACTCATATTGAAACAATATTTGAGTTTTGTTTTTAAAATGGTTATATATTGGTTACATCTGACAACGGAAGTTGCAAATTTAATGCTACATATCTGAATATGAAGTAGTGAATCGGAAAGATTAAAAAAAAACAGTTTCGATTTTTTTTGATGAAAAGTTGTTTTGCAAAAAAATATATATAGTTATAAAAAAATGATAAATTCCCCTTGAAAATTAGCTCTGAACTTTATTCATTTTCTAAGAATATTTTTTACTAATAAGGCACAGGCTTGTCACTCTGTGTGAGGTTCACAGAAAGTGGGGTCAGTAAGGTGAAAACATAATAAAATAAAATAAATAACAATAATTTCACTCATTAAGGCAACATTTACGCAAATGAAATTAAATAAAAAGTAATGATTTTGTTGACAATAAAAATAGCAAAAAATAATAAAAAATTAGAAAACATTTCACCACTCAAAATGTGCACAATAAAACGCAGGCGCCTATTGTTTAAGCTTAAAGTCGAAACATCCAAAGTTTAATCACCCTGAAACTGTACGAAAAAAACACTTGGTATTTTTTTCTTCACACTACGTGGTCACCACAACCACAGCACCTAAGAAAAAGTTACACGTAACGGTTTATCGCATATTTACCTTTTGCATAAATTAATAGATCCAAACAAGAGTGAAAGAAAAATGCGTTTACCGCTATTTACATACATAGATACATACATATACGATATATGTATTTATGTACGTATGTTCATACAAAGGTAATTAGATACATACATACATATGTATCTAAGTTGCTGGCCGCGAATGTGCACCGTGCGTGCGCAGTGTAAGGCGACGAGCATTGAACCAAACGGCAACGTGCCAACGTTGTAAAAGGCAATAGAAATTTCTGCATTTTTGCGCAATATTTGGCAGCAGACGCGACGGAAAACATACTCACATACATACTTATGTACATAAGTTTATATTTAGTTGCAGCAAATGCAATTGCTTAGCGCAGCAGATCTTACAAATGACTTTAGAGCTTGCACTCTGCTGTGTAAAGTGAAAAGCAGAATGTGGTAAAACTGTTGAAAATAGTAAAATATTTTCATTAGTGAAAATGAGCTGTGAAAAAACAACAACAATAGCTACAATAGTCGCTTATATGCGTAAGTGCAGCTGGGAAGCTTCCAAAAACCGCACCTTTTCACTTATAAAATTTTTCTTGGCTGACTGCCTGAAGACTCTGGCACAAATTCAAACAGGTACTTTTGTATATATGTATATATTCACACACAAAACAAACAAATATAGCTATACTCGTATATACATACATATATGTATGTATATGTATGTATACTTTAGCTATGTTATGTTGCCATTTGCATAATGTAGTATTGCAGTTGTTGTTGCTTTTTGCTGACATAATGCGTTATGGCAGCGGCTGATATTACAACACTATTTTTTCCTCGTGCATTTATTGCTTAATTGCTGACAACTATGCATGTTGCTTGAATGCATTTTTATAGATCGATTTTTTTCTGCGGTCTGCGTAGTCACTAGTCTATTTTAATTGCTATTTCGTAATTAGTTAGAAAATGCAATTCCCATTTCAAAGGTAAACTGTAATTTCTTGGCACACATATCGATGGGCAGACGTCACAGTTGCCTTGCCATATTTAAGAATAACTGCAGCGATAGCTTAAATCGATTTAAGCTAATTTTGGTGTTTGGGTTTATAGTGTGTAAATATGTATATATGGATACACATTTCATTTAATTTGCCACCTAACAATAAATGTTTCATCTATTGTACGAAACTCTTTTCCAAATAAATCAAGTGAGCTTTAGAGCTAAATATACAATTTTTCTTCGATTGCCATAAATTCTTAAAATTAAAGCTCTTTTTAGTTTGGCTATCAGTTTCTTCTACTATGAGTATCATATTTTTAAAATTAGAGGAATAATTCAAACTATTGAAGTCTGTATTGATTTAGCCATTATTGTAGTTCTGCAAAATTTATTATAACCAATTTTATACATAACTGAGTATTGATTTAGCCATTATATGTAGATTTGAATAAATCTGCAAAATTTATTATAACCGATTTTATACATAACTGAATAGTAAATTTTGTTATAATTAGATTTGCCCTCTGAGTACTAAAAACCTGGCTATTTTTTTTTTTTTTTTTTTGAATGAGTAATTTTATTCATTTTTTTTATTATTTTTCCTTATTTTCAAAACAAATTCTTCAAATTTGCTGGTTGCAATATTAACTAAAATGAGTTGAAAGTCATTTAGAGTTATTATTGATAGGTTCGTTGAAAATGCTTTTAACCTCAAGAGACATTTTTTTGACGCTGTTAACGCCAGAACATGTGAAAGGAATTTAACTAAACGCTGAGAAATACCTTAATAGGGCTTAGATATGACTTCTGCGAAATGTAAATCATGTAGTGCTAAAGAAAGCTTGGATAATTGTGATACAGTAAGCGAACAAAACTCAAACTAAGCGAAAAATTGTTAGCATATGTAGTTAAATATATTCTTTAGGTCAAATTCGCTGATTATTTCAAATAGTTCTAGCAAGAGTACGAGTACTCAAAGTCTAAGGCTATAATTCAAGGCACAAAATTAGAAACAGCTATGTCAACTATTAAACTAATAAAAATATTTTTTTTGGAGCGCATATACTATTTTATTATTATGTTTTCATTGAGAAAAATTTCTGAAGCCTGCAATTGTAGCAACAAATTTTTGTAGTTATATTTCATACAACAATATATTCAAATAAAAAAATTATTTATAAATAGCTTTATATGTTTTTACATTTTTAGAAAAAAAGTTGTTTTTCAACATTTGTTTACCGCTTTTTGACGCATTCGTTATTCATTCTGAATAAATAAATATGTCAGTATGCCATAACAAATAGAAATCAATATAGCATAAATAAAGTAATTACATTTTTATTAAACGCCATTTTTTCGCAACACGCTGCCCTCGTTTAACAGCTAAATATACCCATATATATATTTACATGAATATATATATACTATGTATTTAATTAGACTTTTATAGGTTTAAAAAATGTTGTGATATGTTGTTTATTGTCTCGGCATATTTCGCGCGGTAAATTAGTTTTACAGTTGTTGTTTTTTTTGTGTTTGTAAAATAATTTTTTCACTAATTACAATACGTGCATATGCACTTTGCACTTATCTATATTAAAAATATAATTTATTTCGAAGTTGCAATTTCGTTGCGCGCTGACGTCGCAAAGCCGGAAAAAAAATTTTCTGTCACAAAACCCGTTAACTAAAGTCTTCGTTGCCGCAAACTTTCACTTTGCTTGCATATACTGCTTCATTATCAAGCACCACGTATGTATGTATGTATATTGTCACGCTCTTTTTGGCATGATTTAATTGATTTTCGAAAAATAACAGTAAATATTGAAATAGCTCTTGTTTCTAAACTTTTGAAGTGATTTCACAAAAGCAAGTTCTTTTTAAACTGGCAAATGTCTGCTTTTTGGCGGTCACACGTCAACGTTTTGGTAGAAATAGACGCAAGAGGCAACGCAAGCAAAGTGACATGTGGAAGATGAGCAAAGCAGATGAGGCGATTTGTAGTGTGGGAAGGCAAAAGAAGCAACGCAAACGTAATGCTTTTTGAAAAGGCAATAAGTACAATGGCTCAGAAGAATATAAATAAAAATATGAAAACAAAAAGAAGGAAAAGCCTAAATATTCGAAGATTTTAGAAAAGAGAATATTGTAAACAAAACAAAAACAGAAAACACAAGCAAACGTACAAATATCTATACAAGTTAAAGCGAGCAGCAAGAAATATCTAAAAATATTCAATTTGCTGCAGAATATTCTAGTAAAATATTTCGAAAGGTCGTATTCGAAATATTTATGTATGTTTGTATTTATATGTAGTTGAATGTAATATCGAAAACAGAACAGACGACGGTAAGCGCTTTACAAAACCACAGTGTCTTTATTTACATGTGTTTTCTTCCACGAAGTCATGACTGACGACAAGAGAATGATAACATTTAGGTTATGCCAGATCTTCAGACAAATAGTTCTTTAAAAAATAATGTTTGTGTACAGAAATGTAACAGTAAAGGCAAAAAATTACGATTTTCGAAGCATATATTTTTCTTCAAAGAAAATATAACGGAAGACGATTTATCTTTTATTATTTTTTTTGTTTTTAGTACAAAAAAACTCAAAGCTAAGTATACATATGTATATATCTTTGGGACAAATGCGATATACTGAAATAATTAATATTATGATTACCGTGCCATAAATCGCGTATTCGATCTAGAATCGTTATAACTAATAATTTATTTTATTTATTTTTTTATTTTTATTTTTTATTTTTAAGAAATTTGTACAATAATAAATTATTTAACAAATAAATATTTAGCAGCGCTAGCAACAAGGGCCTTCGGCTGTCTGTAATCTAATATAACGTTAATGGTGAAGGTGTTAGTAGAGCTAACTACGATTTATTCTTAATATTAAATATGCTTTAACAAGTCAGTCTCTTTCAACAATTTGTACAACAATTTAGAACGTTTGTGATGTTAGCCTCTCTCAAAAGGTCGAAGGGATCCGTTGTACTCAGGATGTTATTATAACTAATAAGGTTAAGCAACGAGATGAAGATATGGAAACTACCCCGATTGATATAGTAGTACAAAAACTTCTGAAAATACTGAGGCTCATTATTGAGGTCTTACTGCTCTGTAGATTTCTCAATTATGGATTAGAAATATAAATTCTTATTTATATAGAAAATATAGGAATAGGCCTGATTATAGTACTTAGAGAAGGAAACTCTATTGCGGATCTAATTTCAAAGTTTAGAGAATGAAACTCCTTTGTGGTCATATCTGAGTTAATAATAGCGAACATGCAGTCTACTCAAGAAGTTTGAGAACAACCTTTTAATAGTTAAAATTATAATAACGATTAATTCAAATATTTGGGATGGTGGAGGCAGAAGGCATCAGAATCGATCGCGATCATCAAATAATACGTCGATAATTGAAGAATTAAGCAAAGAAATCTATGCCAAACCAAAATTGATCACAGGGGAGACGACGTGTGCCTTCGGACAAGTGACTTTTTGCGAGTAATTATTTGAAACAATGTCAAGGAGCTAACTAAAGACAGTTGAGACCGGTAACGCGTAGTATAGGAGAATATTTCGTGTATTCGGTAAAAGTTGTTATGATGGTTTTCAGATGGTTACATGTGTTGTCTTAGATGGAGAACATTTGGGTGGCGTAAAATGATTATCACTATAAATTTCTACGAAGCAGTTGAAGAGCTTTCAAATTTTTGAAGAAGAAGTAAAGACTTGTGTCGAACTTTTTATTCGAGTAGGCAATCGCTTTGCCGGATACTTGAACAGCATCCAACTTCAAGTAAAAATTTCAATAAGAAAAATTATTAGATATAAAATATAGAAAAAAGTTTTGAAAACATTTTTGCTAAATTTTAGTTTTTGAAATATATCTTTTCGAAGAAACTTTTTGGCATTCATTTTTAAGGCGACAAATATAGACATTAAACATTGGCTTTAGTACCGTTAACTAATTTTTATCCTCGACTCATTCACCTTGTGTGTATTTATACATTATTATACCCTGAACAGGGTATATTAAGTTTGTCACGAAGTTTGTAACACTCAGAAGGAAGCGTCGGATACCCTATAAAGTACATATATATATAAATGATCAGTATGTTGAGCTGAGTCGATTTAGCCATGTCCGTCTGTCTGTATATATACGAACTAGTCCCTCAGTTTTTAAGATATCGTTTTGAAATTTTGCAAACGTCATTTTCTCTTCTAGCGCATTTGTCAGAACTGCCAATATCGGATCACTATAGCATATAGCTGCCATATAAACTGAACGATCGGAATCAAGTTCTTGTATGGGAAACTTCAACATTTGACAATATATCTTCACAAAAGTTGGCACAGATTATTTTCTAAGATAATAATTTAATATACGAGGAAATTGTTCAGATCGGCTTACTATAGCATATAGCTGCCATACAAACCGAACGATCGAAATCAAGGGTTTGTATGGAAAACTTTCGCATTTGATTTGACGAAATTTGACATAGATTACTGCTTAAGGTAATAATATAATCTCTGAAGAAATTGTTGAGATCGGTTAACTATAGCATATAGCTGCCATACAAACTGCACACATAGTTACTAAAATAAATGCACCTGTGAAGGGTATATTAGCTTCGGTGCAGCCGAAGTTAACGTTTTGTCTTGTTTTTAACAGTTTTTTATTTAAATAAGTATAATTAGTTTCGTGAATAAGGGCAAATAAGGTTATTGCGTAACGGTATTTTCTTTTACTGTTCATTTAAGTATGTAGGTATGTATGTACCATATATTGAGCAACTAATAATTACCTTCTTCTTAATATATTTAGCAATTTTCGAGAGCTTTATCGCTTTGGCATTTAATTTGTGCGACGTCGGCTTACTCGCCGGCGGCATATCGAATTTGGCTATTTTGGGTAGCGACTCAATTTGATTGCAACTCATCTTGACTGAGCTTGAATAAATGTTTGGCGCAAAACACAAAGAGCACGTTTTATGGCTTATTTTCAGAGTTTTTTTCAGTTGTGATCAATTTTTTTTCGTATTTTTTTGTTTTTTGTATTTTTATGTGGTTTAAGTCGAGCGAAATTCAATTTTTGTTGTAATTTAATTTAATTTTTATTTTTAATATTATTTTTATTGTGTTGAAATGTTGTGGCAATAAAATGCAATGACTTATTTGTTTTTGGTATTTCTTTCCAACAAATTATGGGTTATTTTAAGAGTCAATTTGCAAATTTGTTTCAAAATTTAATAGTGATTAAATTTATTTGGCTACACTTTTGCTTTGATTTCACTACTTTATTTAATTAAATATTCTCTTATTTGAAAGCAGTCACATTTTCACAATTTTTTCGTTCACAAATTCAATGCACAATTTTGTGCGCGACCACAGATGCTTCCACAAACTTGCTTTGAATGGGAGTGTAGTGGGAAAAATATTTGAATTTCTAAGCTTTACTTTCTTCGCTTGCAAAGCGGCGCAAACAACTTTCTCAAAATGTATATTTTGTTTTAGAAAAAATGTATTTCAATTTGTTGAAATCAACATTTAACTTTACTCCAGTTAAGTACGAACATTTAGTAGGTATTGACAGGCGAAGAGCTTTGCTGCTTGGGCAGGTTAGTCGCGAAACGCCGATCGTTAATTGAACGTGTGTGAATAATAAGAAGCACAAATTGTGACTGAATGAAATGTTTTCGAAAACTTCGAAACGCTTCGTCGGCGCACAGCGCTGTGACGGTGGCATTTAGTCGGTGGCCTAGTGGCCGGCGTCGGTGTTCCTAGAGCGGCACGATCGCGACAGCACCGAATTCAAATGCAATACTATACAATTGAATAGACAAGATGAAACATACATACATATGTACATATGTACGCATATGGTGGGCTTGACAGCGCTGACCATACACTAGTCAAATGGCTTGCAAGTCGCGTAGCCAACTTGTCGGCTCAATGCGCTTTCGAGTGCTCGAGCGAGCGATGGTCAGTGTGGCAGTTTTGACGATCGTAGCTTCGTTGTTGCACTTATTTGTTGCAGCATAAAATATTTGCACTAAAAACTGAACTCTTGACTTTCTTTTTGCTGCTGCCGCTTTATCAGCAGTGCGCTGCTGGCCTTTGAGAGCCACTTTTTTCGCTCTCGCTGTTTTTACTTGCAAGCAAATCACGTTCGAACTCGAGAGACTAGCAATAGAAGCTACTTGACGCTCAGTTTGAGTTTGTTTAACAAACAACTTTTAATAAAACTATTTGAAGCTTTTTGGTCAGCATAAATGGCAGCGTCTAGTGCGTGCCATAGTTATCCACTAGATATATGTACATATGTATAAATATATTAATATATATATACTCTTAAGTATCTGTACTGTCTAAGTATGTACCAATTTCCATGACTTATTAGTTTCACCTTGCTAGCTAGCAAAATTCAATTTCACTATCACTAGACCCAGATCTTTTAAACTGTCGAAATAATTTAAGCTCTATTTATGAGGTTTCATTTTCGATAAATATTTTAAGCCGCCCATAATGACAAAGACAGACAAGTGACTGTCTACAGTAAATTCCCTATATTTAACAAATATGATGAAATGAGACTTTTCGTAAATTGTTCTTCTTCTGATTCTACTTTTCTTAGCTCCGTTTTTTTAGGCTGTTCTGAAAGAGTAGAAAGTAGAGAGAATCAAAATATCTGTTGCTGAAAATGTAAAACAATCTTTTGTCATTATCAGTGTGCCTCATACATACATAAGTGCATATGTATGGATTGCGAAAGCCGCCACATAATATACGACCAAGCGCAAATTTGGGTTGATAACACAATGGGCGGGATGGTTTTATGGTGCGTGGTGAGAAATAAGAAATTGTTACAATGCTGAAGAAAACATATATTTGTGATTGTTATAGAAATTAAGGCAAAGATGAAGACAGTTAGATGTAAGGATATTTACCACTACAAATTCACCAAGCTAAAAATATTTTCATTAATAGCATACACTCACTCTGTCTAGCTTAGTACATCTAATCCACCACACCAAAATTCACCACATCTAATTTACCACATACGAACTCACAGCTGTGCTAAGTTTGAAAAATTTCTAAACCTTGAATTTCGTTTGGCATTTAATTTTTACAGATAGTTGAAATCTTTGTAATAAATTTCTTATAAATCCGTACGTGGATAAAAATGGATTTATAAGTAATTTTTGTTTACAAGAATGACCTGAGTACATTTATTAACTACAATATTACTTTGTTGTTATACCGCCTTTTGATCACAAGTTGTTTTTGTCACTAAAAAGTCGTATTATGCACGTCTTTCGAAATAAGCTCTCAGTTCTCAGAAATTGTATTTCATTGAGCAGGGAGTGTTCCGAGACCAATCTAATTTGATATGGATATGCAATACTAGTTACGCCGAGAGCTATTAAATAAGCCATAGCAGACAACAAAGTTGCTTTATAAGTGATATTTTTATATCACTATATTATATTCGAAAACACTTTATTTATTATCTCTTAAAGATTTAAGAAATTATAAACAAAAAGACATGAAAACCAATCGTGCACGTGACTGAGCTCAGCTCCATGAGACTTAAGCAAAGCCTAGAACGAACATGTCGAAAGTGACTTTTCAATCAACAAAACCAGTTATACCATCGGAATAAATGGATTTATTAGAATATGAATTAAACTCACAAAATGAAATCAAATGAAAATCAGCCCAAAATGTATTCACAATAAAATTGAATTAAGATCAGCCCAAAAGAAATTATTTTAATGAAAATTATCGATAAATTGTCGAAAAACTTTGAAATTTATTTTAAAATTTTGGTATTTTATTGGAAGAGATAAATAATTTATCGAAAATGATTGTAAAAATATCGAAAATTTATTGTAAAAACCGATAATTTATCGGAGATGTAATAATTGATTGTGAAATCTCGATAATACATATATACTTATATATATATGACAAAGAAAAAATATTTGAAAATATCGATTTACCCAGAATTCCGTTGAAGCTTTTGACGCTTTGTGTATTGAACGCAAGGAAAAACGCAATAAATTTGAATTTGAATTTCAAAACGATTTGGCCGTTACAATGTTGCAAAAAATAAATATTCTAAATAGGCGTGAAATGCAGAAATATATTTACATACAAACAGCTGTAGGCGTACGTGCAGAGAATAGTTTCGAATTCATCGCATTCCTTTCCAGTCGCTACGACATGTCAGGGGTAATAAATTTCGATGGGTACAAACTTGTACCAGGTGCATCGTGCCGCTGCGGCCATAAATTTGTAAATAAAGTGTGTAGCATCTTTACCTATTTTACTATTTCTCTTTAAATACTTGTAATGATATTATTGAGATTGCGCAACTTATTTGAGTTTTTTCATTCTCGTAATTTCAACGGAAAATAACTGTAATAGCCGACTCATTAAAGTTAAATAATTATATTAAAGTAGAGAATTTATGACAATAATGAAACGAAAGCACAATTTGCGCTATAAAAAACTGGCCAAAACTGAATTTTGCAGTTGAAAAGTGTTCCGGGCATATTTTGTTTTGTGTGGTGACTTGAAGAACTTATGTATGAAGGCTTAGTTGACTAAAATTGTCATCAAAATATCAATAAAACTTTGAAAGACTTTTAACGCTTTTCTTTTATTTAAAATTTTTTTATTAAATATTTGTCCCTGGCCGATTGCACGTCTTAAAAACAGGCTCTTTTAGAAGAAGAATTTGACTAAGAGCTTTAATGAGCCCATTTATGGACGCATAAATTTCAATCTATTAATTTTTTACTCAAGCTGTGGGAATTTTTGAATGTAAAGTTTAAAATTTTAGCTTATGAAATAGTTAAAAATATAAAACACCATTATTACAAAAACAAAAATAAAATACTAAAATCAAAATAGTTTTGTAAACATGTTGAAGAGATCCATTGTTAGAGGCAAACACACGAGGGCGCCTCAAGCATACTGATATAATTTGTGTAAAAATGCAACACAGTTGATGGCAACTATGAACTCTTTCTTGATAAAAAGAAAATAATGGATGCCAGAAAGAGCGGTAGAAATAGTTGAAGCCCATTGATGGGCGGAGGACCGAGGATTCTGACACAGTCGAGAGCCACTTGAACTGCGAAGCTTCTAGATATCTGAGAGGAGTTCCAGATAAGGCTGGACAGAAGCGTACGAGTGGTTGCAGCGTCTCTCTCATGCCAACTTAACTCCACTTTCTGCATGAGGTAACCACGATAACTTGTAACTATCCGGTGTGCACGTGATGCCAGCAAGTTGTGACATGTCAGTAGGCCAACAACCGTCCTGTCGTTCTTTCTAGACCGTGGAGGAAAAGGCATGGGTGTTTTTCCCGCTCTTGCACATGACCTTGGTGATCGTACATGTCTGTCAGCCCTTTCGGAAATTTCATTGTGTATCGTTTTTGGAAACTTATGTATTTTTGGTCAGCTATTCGTTCTAGAATTCCTTTGGAACGATGAGCACTACATTAAAACAGAAGTCTTGTATATTCACGGCCCTTTGAAAAAGTGTATAATAACTTCAATTTAGTTTAAAAAAAATAAAATAAAAGAGTTTGGCGTGAGTAAAGAAAAACAAAATTTCCATAATTCTACCATGAAGATGTTATATAGCAAAACAGGTCTCAGGAATTTTTCAGTTTGCATATCGTTTCGTTTTACATATTGTGGGGGTCAACTATTGTCGATGATCACTGCCGACACCGTAAACGCCATTACCCCTGCTAGGCGATTTTTTGTGGTACCTTGACAGCAGTACAAAAGCAAAAATGCAATTGTTCATAGAATGTGAGTTTGTTGTTGTAGTCACATATGTCTAAATCTACAACTATTGAAGCAAATAAAAGTTATCTGTGCATTTTTGTAATTAAAACGTTATTCCAAGTTGTAAAATGTAAAGTATTTGCTAACCAATCAATATAGTTTTGTAAAAAACTTGCCTTTGCCGTAAAATGCAGTTAATTGCATGAAAAATATCACCCCTGACATGTGAAGTGTTGCATTTGATATAACACCGGGTAACACGTGCCTCGGTATTAAATAACCGGTAAATCTAATAACCGACTTAATCATGGCAATTGTAATTGACATCCGTGTTGCAATAGTTTAAACAAAGTATATATTCTATATAACGGGTGATCCAAGTAGATGTACTTTTTTCAATAGCCCTTCCTTTTATTGGATAACGTTCGACCGAATAGACTACGTCCATTACGCATGCGATTCGGCGCCGTCTTTGGACTGATATATGGAACGACTTGCATATGACTCGCCTTTTAGGTCGAGATCTTAAATTGAAAGCGTATAAAAAACAGTTTTGCAAGAACTGAAGTTACTTGACTTTCTCAAGCGACATCGCTTTGCTGCATGGGCTCTTGAAAAGTTCCAAGAAGATTCGACGGGCCAAATTTAGTTCAGGGATGAGGCTCATTTCTGGGTCAATGGGTATATAAACAAGCAAAATTGCCACATTTGGAACGAAAAGCAACCAGAAAAGATTCAAGAGCTGCCATTTTCATACAGAAAAATAACGGTTTGGTTTGGTTTGTGGGCAGGTGGAATCATCGGTCCAAGTTTCTTCAAAAATGATGTCGTGGAGAAAGTAACCGTCAATGGCGACCGCTACCGCGACATGATAACCGACTATTTGATGCATGAATTTTGAAGCTCGTGATCTCGGCGACATTTGGTTTTAACAAGACCCCGCTGATCAACGCTTTGATTTGATCCGTTGTACTTTTGAGTATCCTGGAGTAAGGCTGTCGTCAGCAGGTGCCCATGTTAAACATTCCGGTTGTTGTCCCGCCACTTCCCATACATCGCATCAATCAATGAATTTATTGAGAGAACAGTTCGGTGAGCAGATAATTTCACGTTTTGGCCGGTCGATTGGCCACCAAGATCGTGTGATACCATATTGTTAGACTTTTTTCTGTGGGAATATGTAAAGTCTATGCGGACGATCCCGCTTCAATTCAGGCCTCGGAACAAAACATCACGCGTGTCATTCGCCAGTTACCAGGCGAAATGCTGGTGGAACGTCTGAGATGTAGCCGCGGACAACATTTGAGAGAGGCAATCTTCATAAAATAAATACCAAAGAATGTTCTTTCGAATGATAATAAGCAATCCCCATTTTTGTTTTTTCTTTAAAAAAGAAGTAGAGAACTTCGAAATTGATCAGCCCTTAACATAACGGTTTTTGCAAAAATGTACATATATCTACGTATTAACAGAGAATATATATTTATATATTTTTTTGCTCTGGGAATAGAAAGTTAAGAGCTTCAATATTTTCGACACAATTCAGGATTATCTTAAATACCGAAATCGTTTTTGTCTCTTTTGAATCATCAGTGCTCCCTCAATCTGAGACAGTCTTCAAACTGTCACTTCTTGTCACACCCACATAAATGCAATGACAGAAGAAACAAAACTTTTGCAGAAGTCTTTCCTTCCATTCATTCAACTGTCGCGACTTTTTATTTTTAAAGAGCAGCAGGAGTTTATAGCCTCTCATTAAATAATTGTGTTGAAGAACATAAATATTCATAATATTTAAATCGATTTTACTTCGTTTTTAACGGTTTCGAACTGCACCCGAAACACCCATAAGCCGTTAACTGAGGCTGGTGCGATTTCATAACACAAGATTTGATATAAAAATATATGCTTGCTGATTTTTCTTTCTTTTTATATGGTGTCGTGTTTTTTAAGCCACAGACTGGTTATATAAAGAATAAAGTTAATAAATAAACCATATTTGTGGTAGTTATTGTTTAATGAGTGTCGGCATTAAGTGTGAGCGATTTAGGTACAAAAGTGTGTGAAAAAACAAAACGAAATTTGTGCATGAATGGGGTATATATTTTTTCTTTTCCTTTTGAGGAAGAAAGACTTTGTATGTATTATAATTTTGTTAGAAAATGATTTTTTTGAGACTAGTGTGGACAGACTGCTGTACTGATTTCTGAGTTGTTTGAAAATGATTTTCAAAAGTTTTAGTTTTTTTATATAAAGCTACATATATATTCGATAAAAATTGGATACATTTTTAAACATTGGTTTTGAATTTTACATATTTTGGTATAGAAATATATATTATTATATATTTTTGGATTTTGAAATTTCTTTTAATATAATATAAGATATAAAAATATTGATATTCGCTACAAATTATATTATTGATATAAATGCATATATGTATGTATGTATTTAAAAAAAATTTAAGGATTTTTAATTTTACAGATTTTTTTTTTTTTATTTAGAATTAACCATATTCGATACAAATTATAAAAATTACTTAAGTAAATGTTGCAAAAATTTATTTATTTAGAAACACCAATATCAATATAATTTAAAAAAAATAATTAGTCGTTTGGAATTTCACATTTTTTATATATAAAACAATAAATGTCGAATAAAATACCGATATTCGGAATATATAATTTTTAGAACAATTAATAATTTTCGTTTTGAATATCGCATATATTTTTATATATTTATACCGATATTCAGTAAAAATTAGGTAATTTTTTGAAAAATTAATATTTCGTAAAAGTTTTTAATTTTCATATAATATTCGGTAAAAATTAGTTTATTTTAAATAAATATTAATCGTTTTGAATTCCGCAGCACGAAGTTATACTTATTTTTAAAGTTAGACTGTTTACTAAGTAACTACCGTATAATTTCAAAATTATTTTGAATACTGAAAAGAGTGACACGGTTCTCGAATAGCCAATTAAATTACTGAAAACCTATTAAGAAGACCTTGGATTACTTAATTTTGCTTTTGTATAAATTTTTCATACCCTCTTCATTATACATTCCTCGGTCTCTTCTAATTTTTATTTCAACTGTTTTTTGTAATTATTGAAGTACAGAATTCTATATCATAAACAAGTACTTAACATTTCAAACAGGTTTAAGAAATAGCACCTTGCTGAAAATAAAATAAAAACAAGAGAAAAAAATAAAGAATTTTCGATTGCATAAAAGAGACTTGGAGTGCCTAAAGCCTGCAGAGCAAGCTATCAAATAAGCGTTATGATAATCACTTTTGGGGGCTTGGTGCCCTGCCGAATACGTAGGCCAAGGTGTGAAGCAAAATATGCGAAAGTTAAGGAAATATCTTTGTACATTCGTGCTTTGAATACTGGCGTTAAATTGGCGTTCATTTTGACTTAGACAAAGAGACTTGCTTTGCAGAATATCAGCTAACTGCGATCAAGTGTGTATAGCTAAAACGTCTATTTGTCTATTAAGTACATAGATGTATAGCATATTGGCGTACGTGTGCTTTTGGACGGGCAGCTGTTTCATAAATAAGCTGAGCTTAAAATAAAGTCGAGAAAAAAGGCGCGCAGCGCGAAGAAACTTGTTTGCAATTTTGCTAAAAATTCCAAAATAGATTTTAAATTTGGTAGCTGCCTGAATCTGCTGCGCTTATGTGTATTTTCGAAGTTGGATGCTCTGCCGAACAGGTTTTAGCACTTCTCACACTTCTCATCATTTATTTACAAAATTCAAAAGAGTAAATGAAAAGAGCCAAAATATAAGAAAATGAATTTTTATGTTAATAAATATAAAAGAATTGTAAGACAGATAATTAATGAAGTCAGTTATGAAATTAATCAAATCGAGCAGGTGCGCTAACAGAGGTAGGTATGTAGATCTACACGTAAGGTACGTTAGTAATGACAATAGAAACGGAACAGTCGTAGATTAAGTAATTAAACATGAAATGTGCAGTGAGTCGTAGTTGATGTGATGATATGAAAGCATCTAGTAACGCAATTCAGTGATATTTTGCTCAAATAAAAGATATGATTTTTTCGGTATCCCGAATTTTTAATTATATTTTATACGCCTTCACTTTTAGGTATTAAGTAGTATTTCGATATGAATTCTGCGAAGTATTCAATCAATATTATAAATAACGGGATAAAAATTAAATGATTTTGGGTTTAAATAAAAATGTATGTACATACATATGTAATTTTCCATTTACCTCACTATAACCTACGAAAAAGATTTTCATGAAAAACTTATTTGAATAATTGTTAAAAACTCGTCTTCGTCAGAATAAATTTTCTTTAAGTCCGAAATGTCAAGTTTAAAAAAATTAACCGGGAATTTCAAAACGGTTCGGTATTTGTCAGAATAATTAAAAAATTTTAATCCCGAAATTTCGAAACTTCTGATTTTCCAAATTGTTCGGGATTTGTCAATATAATTATAATTTTTTAATAACGAAATTTAGGGTTTCAGAAAATTACTTGGTATTCTCTAAACTGTTCGGAATTTGTGAGAATAAATAATTTTTTTTAATCCCGAAATTTCGGGTTTCAGAAAATTATTCGGAATTCTCCTAATTGTACGCTATTTTACTGAATAACTTTATTTCTTTTAATCCCGAAGTTTCGAGTTTCCAAAAATTACTCGGTATTCTCAGAATTGTTCGGGATTTTAAGGATTGGTTAATTATCAAAAATAAATATTTCAATTTTTCGGGATTTAATGAGCTATTTGAAATCCCGAAATTTCAAAATTATCGAGATTGCTCGGAATTAAAGCTATTGGTTCAAATACAAGTCGATTCTATTTTTGACAGGAAAAATGTCTCGGTACCAATACTTATTACCACTACTGTTTATACATATATAGTAAATTTGAAATTCTATTTTTATTCATTTGACTATGTGGCTCGCGTCATCAACTTATTTAACTAATTTCATATGCAAAGATGTCCGTAAAGCCTGCTGCCAGTAGCACTGAATTCCAATATTTCTTCAATAGAAGTGTGTTTTTGCATTCTAACATATTTTTTTGCGTTTTCTATGTATGTATGTATATTCTATTAAAAGGAAATTACAATGGCATGAAATATTAGTAGAGCGTGCGCAGGCGTACTATTGCGTAATGCAATATTAATATTTAATGCTAGTGAGCGCTAGTTTAGACAAATAGATAAATAAATAATTCCCATTGTTATTCATTGTTTTAACATAAAAACTGATTTAAAATAAATTAAATAAAAAAATTTCGCATTTTTGTTGTGCTGTCATTTTGGAGAAAACATATTTAAAAATTAGTTCCAAGCTATATTATTGCATTGAAAATTTTCAGAGTAAAAGTGAGCTGTCTAAAGTCCTTAGCAGAAGGAACGTTAATTGCGGCTGTGATATCCATCACAGATGCATTTCTTAAAACATAAAGGAATTTATATGGTAGATATAGACTATAGTGATCCGATCTGAACAATTTATTCGGCGGTTAAAGCGTGGTTTTGGGCAATAATCTATGCCAAATATTGTGAAGAAATCTTGTCAAATAAAAAAGTTTACCATACAAAGATTTGATATTGATGAATCCGTTTATTCATGACAGCTATATCCTATAGTAATATGATATCGGCGGTTCTGACAATTGCCCAGCTTTTTGAGGAAAAAATGTGCAAAATTTCAGATCGGTACCTGAAAAACTGAGCGACTAGTTCGCGTATATACAAGCAGTCGGCCATGAACTTGCACAAAACAACTGATCAAATGTACCGTTTTTTCTTATTTGCCGATTCGATGATAAGAAAATTATTTATTTTTAATAAAAAAATTACAATTTATAAAACAAATTGAAAAATCGAATGTAAACAGCGTACAATTTGTACCGAACAGTACGAGCATTTTCCGAAGATAAGGTGATTTATGTGTGTGTACTGAGCACATGTCCGTCCACGTGTGATAAACTCAAGTGTTGACCTTTTATTGATAACCAGTTTGTTACTGTTATTTCACTGTAACCTTCTATACAGCTCAATGTTTTGATGCAGTCAAAATTGATTAATAGTTTCAATAAACTACTAATTTGATGTCTTGATAATCTTTTAATTGTGATACTCTTGAATATTATGCTGAAAATTCTTAATGGAATTTGTTTAGCGATGCTATATACTTATATAATATATAACCTGTTCATGATGTATGGTGAAAGCTCCGACAAAGCTTTTGGTTTCAAGAAAAAATTAAACTTAATTTAAGCACTCGCGAAAAAATCACCAAAGCTGTTGATAGCTGTCGTGAAAGCTTTCAATGCTTAAAAACGTTTTCACTTTAATGCGAGTAATATTTCTGAAAAAAGCATTAATTGCTAAGAGTTTGAGCATTAAAGCTTTGAGCTTTTAGTTTGCATCAAAAGTAAATCTTAATACTACAACAAAATTACTATAAGATTAAAGTATATAATATTATTGAAAAGCTGTTGACAAATCAATGAAAGATTTGCGTTTTCAGAAAAAGCTACCAGAGAGAGAGATTATAGACTTTTGTACCCTGCAGCTAAAATTCGCTTATTAAGATGATTGCATTGGGTGTGAAAGGTTTAAGTTTTTAGTATTGGAAAAAAAAATTCCTCACGGAAAAATGTAATACGCCTAAATGCTATGAACACTTTCCGCCGTAACTATATATTGTTATTTAAAGATCACATGTCATCAGCATGGATATCGTCTTATTGAAAAGCCATTGAGAATTGAAGCCCAAGCTTTCAGACCTTTCAAAAAAGCTTTCACTTACTAACTAGTTAAATTTCTAAAAATAAATATTAACTGTTTGAATTTTTCCCAGCGATAAATGAGTTACAATTTGCCTATTGAGATGCTGTTGAGAATTGTTGTGAAAGCTTGAGCTTTTTTATTATCGAAAACAAAAATGTCCACTAAAAAAAGACAGTGTATAATTAAAGTTGTTAGTTGAAGATCACATGTCACTCAGCGTGCAATGAACACGAGCGCTGAACTTTATGTTGATAACGTAAAAGGTCCAACAAAAAGTCATTGAACATAAAATTCGCACATAAAAAAATCATATAAGTTGATATGAGTACATAAAAAAATATATTACAAGGTATTGTAAAAAATAATGATTTTAAAGGCACGACGCTAAATCCAAAACTGATTAAGCGGTTTAAACCGCAATCACTGAAAACAAGTAAAAATCTTCACAAAAGCGTAAAATTCTCATTTTTTGGCGCTTTCAAATACATTTTCAATTTGTTTATGTTGAATACTTATAGTAAATAAAAGAAAGTAAAAAAGTGTTTTCAATTTCATTTTACGTCTTTTTGCAGGTTGATTCCATTGCGCTGAATGAATGAGCTTCAATTAATCGCTTTATGTAAACAAATCTAATTAAAGTTGAGTTTATTTTGTGCAAAAAGCGAGAAACAAGACAATCAACGCACAGTAGCCAGTCGCTCAACGCTTCGGTGCACAGCAGCCGAATTATAAACAAAAATCTTTATCCTGATATTACCGGTATGCTCGCTGCTTCCGCTCTCTCCCACCTGCCTCGTGTTTTCTTCTTTCTTTTGTGCTTTCATTGCAATCAAAAGCGCACCTCACACACACACATAAATGTGGGTGTGTATGAAAGCGATTTGCGATTTGTTGGCTAATTATTTTCGAAAAGTATATAAATTAAATTAAATCACCTAATAAATTTCGATCTATGCACGTAGTACTATGTGCCGCGGTCAGGAAACATGCTTCAGAGCACGCAGACAAAGAAAGCGACGTGTATTTTGACCAACAACCCTACAAATATATAACTGAAAGCTCAACTGCGCAGTAAATAATAACGATAAGCCTAAGGAACAGGTGAAAACGGTGTGGAGAAAGCTGCTGATATGATTTTGTTATTGAAAACCCTACGCATGCGAAGGTGTATCTTCTTGATTGAATTTAAAAACCGTACTTTGCTCTGAACTTTGAGTTTGCGTGCTGAAGGACGACGGTTATTAAGGAAACTCGTAGGCCATAGCCTTATGCCTTAGGTCAGTGCCTTCCATATCAAGTCATTATAAAGTATGCAATGAAGCGAAAGAGGACTAAATTTGGATTTTAAACTAAAAATATGGGGTCTAGACATAAGCATTATATGTTTTGTAATACTTTTAAAAATATATCTTCGTGTTTTCTAAAATTATTATATTAGCTATATTTGTTTAAAAAAGGCAATTGGGCTTATTCGAAACTTATTTTAAAAAAGGAGAGTGTAAAAAAAAATCTTGATAGCGAGGATCAGCCTCAAACCTAACCTGACTTTGGAAACAGATTGGTTCATCTATAATTTTTTAAATTTACGTTTTTTGTATTAAAAAATACCATGAAACCTCATCATGTTATTGAAAACTAATTTAGATACAAAAAATCTAATTTACAGTTGTTTAAAAAGTAATGAGCATACGATATATGAATTTATTATCAATTAAAACGATATTAACTTAAATTTTTAATTAATTAATGCACTAAATCACATTCATCAAAAACAAATATGGATAATAATAAGTCCATATGTAATTATATTATTACCATTCAATTTGAATATAATTACATTTATCAGATCAACTGTGAGCATTCATATATACAATTCATTAAAGACTGATTTAACTAACGAAATTATTTATTAAACCACCTGTCATCATATTTAAATTAGCGCTTTAGCCCTGCAGCATGTAGGGAAAGTAAAATTACTAGGTTAGGTCAGAAACAAGAAGAAAAGAGCAGCTGTGTTCGAAACTCAGAAAAAAGTAATTATGTGGAAAAAATTGAAGGCAAGACGAGAATCCGAAAGCGTGTGTCTATCTTAAAGGTCTTTGCCTAGACTATATTATAGGTGAAAAAGGTTCCTTTAAAATTATGTTAAGAGCAGGGCTGCCAGCTGTCCGCAACAAAAATTTGCAGTGAAGCACGGCCCAACACCTGTTAAAGGTCTCAGTTTCTCACCCATGAATGTATGTAAATAAATACAAAATTTATTAATAATAAACTTAACAGCGCTAAACAGGCAACTAAATAAGTATATATAGTCGTGAGAAAAACCTATGAAGTGAGTAGCCTATATTTAATTACAAATTTCCATATATGCATAGTTAATAAGTACTGCTACTGTTGGGTAGGTGTGCAAGGGCATGTAACATCTGTTGCAATGACATGTTAACATGTCTTACAAATAATGCAGGGAATATTCATTAAAATTGTGCAAATTACAATTACTTGGGTAAAAATAAATACCACTATGCGAGTTAATGGCTGGGCAGAGTTGATTAAATGCTGATGGAAAGCGTGTTTGCGCTAGCGGCAACCAATCCATTACTTAAATGCAACTCAGCAATGCGGAAATATATGTACATACATAAATTAACGGCTTTTTGTATTTTTTTTTTTGTTTTTTGCTATGCATTAGTTTACAGGTGCTACTTTATATAAGGGTATGTTTGTTGGATTTTAATATGAGCATTATGTAATGGAACTGCGCTCTTGTGCTCAATGTAATTTTTTAAATAATTAGTACAGTCGATCTCCTTTTAACGCGGTTCTTTTTAACGCGGATTTTTTTAACGCGGAGTTTTTAACAATCCCCCGTTGTCTTTTTTTACGCGGTTTTACTTTTTTAACGCGGTTCGCGAATCATTTTGATTTTTTCCTTTTGTTTTATTTCTAGTGCGCTTTGCAAGTGCTGTTTAAATTGAAAGTCTAAGCCTTATATAAGCATGTATGTTCGTATTGCAAAAAAAATGCAAACCCGCAACCATGTAAAAGAGAACCAAATGTCAAACCGAAAACAAACAAAATTGCCGCGAAATGGCACCTAAGCGCAAAAGATTAAGCCTTAGGCAAAAAATTGTCATTTTAAATTCTTTAAAAAGTGGGGAAAAACCTGCAAACATTGCCAAGAGGCATAAAATTAACGAATCATCAGTTCGTACAATTAAAAGAAAGGAAAACGCCATAAGGAAAACTTTTACTGAATGCGGTTCCAGTAGCCTTACATATTCGTACAACACTAGAGATGTCGTAATGATTAAAGTTGAACGCGCGCTTGTATGGTGGATTGAGGACCTCGTCCATAGAAGAATTCCTGTGGATACTAGGTGCATAAAAGAAAAGGCCACTGTGTTTTATGAAAAATTTAAATGCGAAAAACCATCTAGTTCAAATATGCAAAATACGAAACAATTTTGTGCAAGTAATGGTTGGCTTAGGTGCTTCTTGAAAAGAAACTCGCTGCACAACTCCAGTATTGGAAGAAAATGCCAAGCCGCATTTAAGTAGCTAAACAGACCAGATCGGTGCACGGGTTTAAAACAGCAAAGGAGCGTATCACGCTCGTACTGTGTAGCAATGCATCAGGGGACAAGGTTTTAAAACCTCTATTAGTGAACAAAAATTTAAAGCCGCGAGCTTTGAAAGGTAAGTTTTAATCATTAATAGCTGATTTGCAAAAATTTTATGTTTTCCGATTTTAGGAATGGATCTAAAGAAATTGCCAGTACATTGGATGGCAAACAAAAAGGCTTGGGTGACCGCATCGCTTTTCAAGGAGTGGTTCGAAAAGTGTTTTGTGCCTGAAGTAAGAGGATACATGATCTCTAAAAACTTGGAATTTAAAGTGTTGTTATTAATTGACAATGCACCTGGACACCCAGTTATTGAGCACCCAAACGTCAAAGTGCTATTTCTTCCCCCAAACACAACATCTCTTTTGCAACCGCTGGACCAAGGCATCATTGCAGCTTTAAAAACTTATTACATAAAGCATTCGTTTAGGTTTATTTTGAATAAATTGGAAAGTAATTCCGCAATTAATGTGATTTCTGCTTGGAAAGATTTTAATGTAAAGAATTGTATCGATTGTATTGAAATTGCCGTAAAGGATATTACAAAAATCACCCTAAGTAAATGTTGGAAAAATCTTACCTACGCGGAAATATTTGAATTAGCCAAAAGCATCGGCGGTGAAGGTTTTGACGACATGGATATTGACGATATTAATGAACTGTTTGATCTGTATGCTCTAGACGATGCGGAAATTATTCATACAATTGATAATAATAATAATAATGACCTTGAAAATGCAGAAAATGGTGTCAGCTCTCCACCCGTTTCACTTTCGTCAAAATACTTCGAGAAGGATTAGACAAAGCTGCTGACCTTCAAGATCATTTTATAGATCATGATCCTAATGATGAACGCTTATCAAAGTTTCGTCGAGATTTTAAAAACGCTATGGACTGCTACCAGAATTTATATAAAGAGATGCATAAAGAAAAACCCCAAAGATTATTAACAGATTATTTTAAGAACTAAAATACTGTTTTGTACGTTTGTACGTAGTTTAATATAATTTAAGTTACAATTGATCTCAATGTGATTTTTTGCACAAATCTTGTAAAACAGATTTAAAATATTTAAAATATATCAATGCATAGCGGATATATGTAATTGAACTCAATATGATTTTTTGTCCAAATTCTGTAAAACTAAAAGATATAGAATATATCAACGCATAACGAATATGTGCATATGTAATAAATTTGTTTACTTCCCCAAATTTGAGTTTCAGTTGGAATTTTGGTTATTTTAGCGCGGATTTTTTTTTGCGCCGATTTTTCGTAAAATAGGAACGAATAACCAAATTTGAATTGAAATGTGGGTTTTTTTACGCGGTTTTTTTTTTACGCGGATAAATTTGTGTCCCGGCAAACCGCGTTAAAAAGAGATCGACTGTATTTTAATAGCTTAAAATATAAGAGTTTGTAAAAATGTACAGCAATACATTGCTTAAAACAAAATTGAGCCAAGTAAAGGGTGCCCTTTCAGGCATATGATTATGTTTCAAATATGAGTAAAAACATAACTTGTAATTTTTCGATTCGAGTTAATTGTAGCCGGCTTTTGTTGCAAAGCTTCTTTAATTTCCAACCAACCCCCCATGTAACCTTGCTGTAAGCGCATAAATAACCGACCACGCCGCTAAATACTTGCATATTCATAACTAAAAAACTCCCGCTTTTTTATTAACTTTAATTGAGGTGTCTGCTTTATGTCGCTTCATGCCGTTAACGGTAATAAATTAATATAAAAAAGCTTTTTTTGCTTTCACAGCGCCGCCAGCACAGTTTTTCGCGCCCAGCCACCGGCAAAAATCAGGTCAAAACCGCTCTGAAACTGTGCTGCAAACAAGTATGAACAAGTGACAGCAACAACAATAACAATTACAGTTTTTATAAACAATTAAATGCTGAAAATGCTGACTGAAGTCCTTTTAATATAAAAAAACAGCCTAAAGGAAAATCCGAGCTTAGCCGGTAGGAAGTAAACGAAGCGACGCGACTATTATCACACATACTTATGTATGTATGTATATAGTTTGTATTAAAGAAAGCAACTACAAATTATTTTAATTGAAGCAATTGATTTTGATAACACAATCGATAAAGCGGCAACACCGACACAGACACACACACACGCGCGCAGAGCGATGCGAACATGCACTTGAACGAGCGTTTCATGTCAGAGTACCATTTACAAATTGCACTACTTTTGTTGTTGTTGTTGTTAACGATGCTGAAATGTGACAAGATAATTTGTAAACGCCTTCAATTGCGCCGTGTAGCAATCGAGGCGAGGCATAATTGCTGTTTGCTTCAAATGTTTAAGAGCAAGAGCTGCAAAGTAATCATTAAATTTATGCTAATAGAAAAGTGAGCAGTAACAGGGTGTTCCAAAATGAAAAATAAATACAATAGGAAATGCTTATCAAAGCTGCTTTTGAAGCCTGAAGTGTAAACTGAGTACAACTGCACTACTGTCATAACTGTACATTATCGAAAATTTGCCAGTTTTTCGAAGTTAATATTGATTTAACGCAAAGTTGTAGTTTTTTCCCCAATGTAGTGTTTAGAAAAATTCGAGTCTTAACCGTGACATCACAGTTTTCAATAAATAATACTTATTTATTTAAAAATTTATCGATATATTGATAAATTATGGGTATTTTTTTAACTTGTAGCTTCAAAATATTGTTTTAAGTTGATGTTTTTACTATTATTTTACACTAAATATTTGGAAAATTTTATACTAATAATTAATTATCGAAATAATTAATTATCGATATAATGACTATTGAGTTTTTTACATCCTCGAGGAATTGCTTTAACTATATATGTTCAAATTATTTATTACACTGTTTTTAGAAACGTTAATCGACATACATATTTATATATACTAAATTCTCGACGTATCTAGCGATATTGTTGTAAATTTATTTCAACAACAATTTTTGTTGAATTGCAAATGGATAAATTAACACACCAAACAAACGCTGTTGTATTTGTAAACGCCAGAGACATTAATGTTTACGCTCGAAATGGTATGAGAGGGCTTTATTGACGCAGGTGTAAAAATTTGACGATGGGCGTAGTACCGCCCACCATTAGGTAAAACTGCATATCTTAGGACCTTTTATATCACCGTGAGAAAATGGACGAATTTGGACTGTTATGACCATATATTATCCAAATCCAACAAAAAAATGTTCAAGCAACTAATTACCGAATATTTGGACCCCAGTATCTATAGTTGACTTTTTGCGACAAATATCGGTGAATGTGTGAGATACAAAAGATATATAATTCAGGGATAGTCCTTGCCTGACCGGTTACACCCGAACTTAGCTCTCCTTACTTGTTTAACATTTAATTATTTATAATAAGTCGCTAATCATCGTCGTCATATTTATTTCATTAATATAAAAATATTTAATAATTCGGTTTTTTTTTTAATGAGTGTGCGCCACCAAATAACAGTACTTAAATTATTAAAATAAAATGATTTTATAATATGTAAGAAACAATTATTTAAAAATATTGAAATAAAATAATGACATGATTGTGCATTTGCATATAATTTGTTGCAGAACTTCCTACCAGTGGAAAAAATACATACGAATTATATACTATATGTATATAGGTATATATTCATAAAAGTACATAACTAATAAGTGTCGGTAGTTTAGAGGCAAAGGGTGCTGTTGTACTAACATACAATTAATTATTTGTCATTTTTACAGAGTGTTTCTTCAAAGGAATTCAACTCGCCAGTAATTGAAACCAAAGTGGTGAATAAAGAGTACATTAAAGCGTTGCTGGCAGGAGTGCATTCAACGGAAAAATAATTTAAAGTAAGAAAACTCGTATATTTTCAGGCTACAATTCGTTTCATTAGAAATAAACAACGAAATTTCTTAATAATTATAAATAGATAAGTACTTATAAATAAATAATTATAAAAAAATTAAAAAAAAAAAATATTTAAAAAAAATTAATTATTAACAATTAAAAAAAAATTAAAAACTACAATCCCAAAATAATTAAATAATTACAAAAAAATAATAAAAAATAGGAAAAAAATATAAGAAATAGTAAAAAATTAAATAAATAATTGAAAAATTAAAAAAAAATAAGATAAATCAAATTGCTTCGATTGTTTTTAAACTAAATTTAGAAAAATTAAATGTTTCCAATAAAATTTTATGCAAAGAATTTCAAGTTGTTCCTAAATTATTCATTTTCAACCTTTTAAAAATTATTTCTATAACTTATTGCTGCACTTTCACAAACTATTTTTTTTAATGCGAATTAGTTTTAAAAAAATTTAAATAAAAAATTACTAAATATTTGTAATCAAAATTTTTTAAATTTTTTTATAAAACATCTAAATTTCTTTTTACTATTTAAATTTTATTTTTATAAAAATAAAAAATATATTTATCTTTATATAAAATATTTTTAAAAAATTTTTGTGAATTTTTGTTTTTAGCTTTTAGTAAATGTTTGAAAAATAGTCTCTCTTATTTTTTAATTAATTTTTTTGAAACATTTTGGCTAAGTTTTGGTGTTTTAAATTCAAATGAAATTTAAACATAGCAAAAAAAATGTCTTAACTTTTTTTATATTTCTGATTTCAGGCATTATTTTGTTAAATAAATAATTTTTAAACTCAAATAATTTTAATTTCAGTTGTAATTAACGATTTTTAGTTAGTATTATTATTTTTTTAGATTAACGTTTAATATAAAAAAAAAATTTATAATTTTTCTTAAATTTAACCATAGGAAGAAATATTTATTTTGAAAATAAAAAAACATGAAAATTATTTAAAAAATACATATTTTTAACTAAAAAATGTTTATACTAACTTATATTTTTGTTTATTAAAGAATTTGAAATTTAATATCAGCTCTCACTGGAGTTCAACTGTTCCTTTTATAATATGAAAATTTTCAATTAATTTATTTACATACTGTCGTACTGAGCGACTGTAAATAAATTAGTTAATAAAAAATATTTTTTTTATACTTTTAGGTTTTCTTATTATAAATAAAATTAACAAATTTTGTTAATATTATTGGTAGTTTTTTTTGTTAATATTATTTTTGTTAATATTATTTATAATTTTCTTTATTATTATTATTTTTAATTCTAATTATTTAATATTATTAATTAAAAAATTATATATATTTTTAAAAATTTCATTTTTTTTTTGCTCAAATAGTACGCAATTCCAAATAACATAATTAAGTGTAAACTAAACAACGTTGAAAATACTTTACTTAAGATTTTAAAATTTTTTTTATTATATTATATACATATGTTCGAATCTCATTTCACTCCAACCAACAACGCTTGGTGCAATGTAGCAACTACAACGGAAAAATATATACCAAAAATCGGTATATATGAAAATAAAACGAATTCACTTTGCGAGCTAATGAAATTTCTTTAACAAAATTTTTGTGCTTTGTGGTTCTTATTTTGTTTTTGTTTTGAGTGTCGGGTTTGTAATAAAGAATAATATTTTCGTTCCTAACCTCGCCGCTCAACAAATCCATTTCATGCGATGCGGCATGCTTTGCCGTTTTTATAATGCTGTAGGTCTTGGCGAAGGGCGCCTTTATAAGCTGATTAATGCGTTAGTAAATTTAAGGATTCGTCAAACATTTGTTAATTTGTATTTTTCATTATTTTAATATAATTTTTTTTTGGTTTGTAGTAATGGAGCAGTAAAAATGTTCACGTTTTGGCGGAATAAGAAAACAGAAAAGAAAAAAATTCAAATGAAGAAAATTTCGTTTAAAATTATATGCAAGAAGATAAATGGAAATTTTCGTTCTAAAAATTTTTTTAATTTAAATTTAGTTTAATTGCTAAATCGTAAAGGAATCGAGTAAATTATTGGCATATTGTGATTAAACCTAAAAATATGAATTATTTAGTAGAGTTGCATAGCTGAGAAAATTTTGATTCTGACTTAAAATTTTAAGGAAACTTATAATTTACAAATATTTATTATATTCAATATATTCATAGATATGTAAGTATGTAAAGTAATATTTGTTATATTAACTTGTGATGATAATTATAGGAGTTAGTACCGAATAAAAGTAGTAATAGTAGCATATAATAGTAGTAAAAGTGAGAAAACTTAATCACGATAAAAGTTAAACCGCTGCAACCAAGGCACACGTAAAAAGAACGCTCTTGGCAATTCAAAACTTGTGTACTCACCTCCCACGACTCGCGTGTCAAGTCACTAATCTCCTCGTTCTCTTGGCTGCCGCTGCGTCCGCTCTTGCCGCTGCCGCTCTTCGTCCACTCGGTATCATCTTGGATGAGTTCGAAGCCACGCGCTTTGATTTGCTCCTCATTCAATTCACCGTACAGGTGCTGCACCCAGGTGTTTATGAAGCGATACAATTCATCAACGCTGTGAAGTGGAAGAAATTACAAAATAAAATTGTTAAAATATTTGAAAAAGTAAAAAAACTAAAGCTTTTTTTTGCAAATTATATTATATTTATTTTAAGGTATCAACAATATGTTTTTTAATTAAGGGCACGTTTCTTAAAAATATTAACATTTCCTATCCGTTTAGCTCGATACCCATATCGAAACATTCGATTTAAGTTTTTTTTAAAGCTGGCACCTCACGTAAAAATGTTTATAATTAATGTATAAATATAAATACTATTGATATTTTAACATCATTTTTATAACATTAAAAAAATGTTTTTTTTATTATATACATATTATACTTTGGTAATCGTTTTATATTTGTTTAGAAACACATTTTATTTGATTAAGTTTACTAAAAGAAAATTAAATTTAAACAGCTTCAACTCTCGAAAATATTTATATTATACTTTTTTCTATAGTTTAAAAACATTTTAGAATTAAGTATTGTTACCGAATTGATTTATTTAATTGTAAACAGCTGGCAACTCTCCTCAAAAATATTTTTCACTGTGTGCGTTTTCGAACCTTTAGAATTTAGTGCCCATATTATCATTTTCGCTTATGTTTTTAACTGTATTAAAACAGTTAAACAGCTGGCAACGCTTCTAAGAAAATCTTATAAAGGTGCAAGTTTTTTTTCAATATATTAAGTGTATACCCATTTTCTGACATTTAATTTTTCTTATCAAAATTATTGACTTAAAATTTTTTAACCGGCAACTATCACAAAAAAATTCACTTTTATGCCTCCTATCATATTCTAGTTATTTGTTGCATAATTCAGTTAAATCCAACTGCAAATTTTTTTAAGCTTCTTTCATTTGTCACAAATATTCTGACAATATTTTAATTTTTTATACATTTTTTTTAATACAATTTTTACATTGTTGGCAACACGCGTCAGTGATCATTTCAACGCTAGTTTTTCTCAAACATTTTCCATTTGATATATTTACTGTAATAATCTATCCGTCTCTTAAATTTCATTTAATAAAATATTTCAACTTCTGGCAACTCTATTGAAAAAATATACCTTACACTTACCGATTTTTAGGTACACTAAACCAGTATTCAGGTCTCAATTTATTTTTGCCATAAGACATAACTGAAGTCGGTAGCGGTATTGCCTTGCCAATGGGCTTGCCCATGCGCAGGCGTAAGTACAATGGTGGGTCCGGACAGGCGCGTGCCGGTCGTGGTATCAATTCTGGAGAGAAAAAACAAGAGCGGATGAAAAATATATTGTATTAAATTATGAAAAATGCAATTATCGGCTACACAACATTTAGGCACTTATATGTATATGTAAAATATATACAAATATACATATATTAATATATACATACTATATACATATATACGTATGATTATGTATAGGTATGTGGCGCACAAATATTTTTGAGTATGTGTAAATAGAAATTAATATCTACAAAATATTTTAAGCTAGAGCAGATAAGAGCCAGGAGTATTTCGTGTGTGCACTGGTTAGAAATCGCAGTAGGGTTTATGTTATCTCAAAAAAAAAAACAAAAAAATATAATAAAATAAATTTTTGTGACACACATAGCTACTGTATACAATAAATTTATAACACTTAAGCTGCAGTCGATTATTTTAGATTGATATATGAATTATTTACAAAGGAAACGCAAACACGGGTGAATTTCTTCTCAATTGAAGTATAAAGCAATAAATTTGTTGCTATTTTTAAGCATAACTTTTTTTATTGTTTGCCATATTTTAACAGAATTTCAATAATACTTTCGTTTTGTGGGGTAAACATTGAGATAAAGGATATGTAAATATATAAATGATTAAATTTACTGTTAAAGAGTATAAAAATATACTTATTTAGTATACAAACTGTGTCACATACCGACTATATTCAAGAGTGGAAAATATGGCGCCCGAACTACACGGTATTAGATTTTTTCGAATATGAATTAGGTGAGTATGAGTGTTAGTTTGAGTAGATGGAACGATAGAGTGTAGCATTTTGATAATTTTTGTGACAAAAAGTGATACAAAAAAATACATAAAAATACTGTTACAAATAGTGAATTAAATGTAGCTATATCACATCAAACATTATTTTAAAGTATCACTAAAAATAAACCTTTATAAAATATGTGGGACTAAAGAGTCACTGTCCAAGATGAATAAACATGATTTTTGCTGAGCAATATGAAGAAATATATAACACTTTTCAAATGAAAATATGAAATACTACTAATTCGAAAAACAACTTTCAAAACAAAATTTTTGAACAAGAGCAGAGATTTAAATAGCTTTATAACAAGACTGATAATGACACCAGAGCGACACGCTACGTCATAAATGTAACGTAAAGAACTGTCAAACTTTCATTGTAATTGTAAAAAAAAACGGTCGACTACCGAAACTTGTCAAAAACAACTCAAATTTGCTTAAACCACGAACTTTAAACTCAGTATTCACGTAAATAGATTTTTAAGTATCAAAGCGAGAAAAATTAGAGTTCCATTGTACATATTTACTTAACTCAAAATAGTGAATAACTTAAAAATATAAAAGATTTACATCTACAAAACTTAAGAATAAAAGATTTTAGAAATCTCCAAAAATTTTAAAAGTCTCCAAAAACTTCAAAAGCTTTCTAATCAAATATATTAAAACAAAAAAGCAAACTAAATTGTATAAAAAAAAATTATACGTCTCCAAAAAATGTAATAAGTCTACAAAAACTCTAAAAATCGACAAAATTAATAATATTGACTTACTGTCAACGCTAATGAACAATTCCGGTTTGTCATCAACTGATACCATCGAACGGTAGTCCAATTTCGGTTGCTGTTTCACGTCCTTCAATTTCGTTGTGGAAGCAGTGCCCTCCGACGATTGTGGACGCATAAATGTGCCAATCGATGAGCGTCTGCATGTGGAGAGAAGCAAAATATTAGTTCACAGACAAATACATATTTATTATTTTCAACTTTTTTTTGCATTAATGCTTTTTTCTTTTGACGCGGGATATTATTTGTAAATATTTGAATAAATTTTATGACCTCGCAGCCAAAATACAATTCGACAATTAAAACAAATATTTTTAACAACTTTTGATAATGAAAGATAACAGTGAAAGTGCTAAATGTTGTCCTACACAACCAGAAAGCAATAAACTAAATTAAAATTTTTTTTTTAAATACTTTTACAAAAAACAGTAAAGCAGTGTTTACTCCCTAAATTATATACATATATTATGCAGAGAAAAGTAAAATAATTGGTGGTTTTAATTTTTATATTTTTAAACACATTTTCTTTTTTTATATAAAAGGAGGTGCAAACTTAAAATTTTTTTTTTTTAATTTCGAAAATCTTTACATCAAATGTAATTTAACTAAGCAAATCGAGTTTTTACTGCTTATAACTAAAACTTTATTTAACAAAATAACAAAATACACACTTGTAAGTTTTGACTTATAGAATTATTATTATTTTTTATTATTCATTATGTTTGCTATTTTCAGATTTTTCTTTCCATTTACTTTAAGATTTTTATTTTTGTTTTTATATTATTTTTTTTATATCAATTGAGTATAAATGCTTTAGACCTTAAAAAGCCTAAACAATTTTCCATAATTAATATCGTTAGTCGATATGAGTAGAGAAATATGTGTTTTTCTACGTTAAAGCGCTAAAATGATTTTTTAAGTTAAATAGTAAATTAATGTTTTTAAGTAAAAAAATGTTACGAGTCTGATACGTCTAAAATAAATTGCTATCATATGACACTTTAGAAACTCTAAGTGCAGAGTTTTCGATTCTTATGTAAATTTCGAAATCGAATTCACCACATATTTAGTTCTGTTGCTACTCCGGCCTAGTTCTGCAGCATGTCAAGTTTTCGCCGTAATTATAAAAACTTAACGACTAGCAAAAAATAATGTTTTTATGTTCGAATTAATATTCGAATTTTCGAACAGTTCTCTTTATTCACTAAATTCTACATTACATCGCATTTTTGGCGTAATTATAAAAACTTAGAAGTGAAAATAAATATTTTTAAAGGAATATTCGAATTTTCGAACATAACAAAGTTTCACTAATACAGTCAATAGAACAATTTGTTTTTTACGTTGAACCTATTTTAATTACAATTTTCCTTGGTTATAAAATTTGATTTTATTTTTAATATTTCGAAAATAAGTTTTTTCATCAAAGAACGGCTACATAGTATGTATGTATACATGTATATATACATATTAACATACACACATACAATTTCTTAGATTTCGAAATTAATAATCGAATTTGGAAGTTTTGCCTTCTAAATATCTATATAACTTATGTCATCATAATAAAAAAAAAAACCTTTCTGGACACTATATTTATACAGATTTAATCTCACTTTCAGATAATATTATTTGGTTCTGTCCGAACTATGATTTCTGCAGCATAACGAGTTTTCGCCGTAATAATGAAAGCTTGATGATTAGCAAAAGTCGAATTTATGGTCTTTTAATTAACATTCGAATTTTCGAACATTCCTCTTTATTCACTAATTCTATATAACATCGAATTTTCGCCGTAATTATAAAAATTTAAAAATTTTTTTGGACGGAATATGCTAATTTTCGAACATAACAATTTCGAACACAATTTAGTTTTTTCTCATATCTTTTGTTTTTTAATATTGCAATGCAAGCATAATTTTTTAAAATTGATTTTAACTATGAATTTCCGGAAATAACAAGATCGGCTATACACATACATACATACATACATATGTACATATGTATATGATGTATATATAATACATATATTTTTTAATTAATTTATGGATTCGGCAGTTTTTTTTTACTATATATCTTTATAATTTCTGGCTATACAATTATCAAAAAAGCTATGTGAGATGTGATATTTATACATATTATATAATATTCGGATAAAACTATTGACTGACATTATTATTTAAAAAATTGTAGAGCATGTCTTGACAGCAATAATTAATATTTTTGTAAGTCGACCAATACCTCTTTCTCTAAATTTGAATGCAAGTGGTGTTGGCGGATTTTCGAAAAATATGCTTAACAACAGTGAAAAAATGCTATAGGTCAACGAAGGTAATCAAAATAAATAGCAGACTTTTCTATGAAGAAGTTCTTAAAACATTTACGGCATTTAGTAAATACTAAATCAAACAACAGTGCATGGGAAAAAGTGCGGAATAAAAAAATAACTTTACGCTACACATTTAGGAATTCGAACTTGTGTTATTTACATGACAATTTATATGTGTAGTACTTTCGAGAAGGGATAGAAACACATTTACATATATAGTATAGAATAGTTTCACTAGGAAAAAATAAAATATAAAAGGAAAATGGCTTTAGAGCGATAGCACAACTGGGATAGACTCCAAATTAAACGTAAAATGAATTTTTGTATTGACGAAAAAATATCGAGCATACAATTGATTCGAACATTACAAAGTAACAAAAAGTATTTGTTTGGCGGACAGTGAAACGACAAACAAGCATTTAAAAAATCCATTGAAACTTCAAAATTTTTGTTTTTGCTTGCGAAACTTAACAGTACTCGCGGCCAATGCTATTAGTCAATATTCGATATTCGAAGTTAAATGCAACAAAGCAACTAATTCTTACCCAGTGGAAATATGACCCTCGGAATGAGTTGAATGTGGAGTCAATGGTGGCACTGGTGAGCCACCAGAGTCTTCGGACGGTGTTTTTGAAAATAAATTGCCACCCAACTCTGAGACCAAAGTAATGGGTGAACTGTGAGTATTCGAATCAGAACAAAATAATAATAGTTGTTTTTGTATGCAGTGGGTGTGGAGAGTAAAGTGATGTGTTGGATTTGAGGTGGAAAAAACGGTAAACGAAAAGTTTACATGGCAGCATGGTGTGTTCGTTTGTAGGGGCGTTTAATGGTTGGTATTTGGTAAGTGCACAGAAAGTATTGAATAAATAATAATATTTATAATTTGTGATATATGTGTTTGGGTAGTATTTTTTACAAAAAAAAAACATAAGATAATAATAAAAATATTCCAATCGCCGCAAGTTTAGTGAGCATTGTTTGACAAATTTCGTTTTGATTTTTGGAAAGGAAGAAAATCAAAGGAAAAAATTGTATACCAATTATTCTTTTGTTTCTCATAAATGCCTTACAATAATACTAATTCAACTAAAAACAATATATGATTTCCACTAACGGTAAAACTATTGCTAAGCCGCTTATATGCCGGTGAACTCACCTTGAAAATACTTTCGAAAATACGCTCTGATTCGAATCGCCCGTGTTGGGCGCCGACTCAGAGTCCGCCGACTTGCCGAGGCTGCCACCAGTGCCCGGAGGGCCGCCTGCTTCGCCAGTTAGGCCTTCCACCCAAGCCAAAGGATATGATAAGCGTTTCAACATCTGCAAATGCATAAAAATATTGTAATTTGATTATTTCTAACACACATCTATTGCATTTAGCTTATACTTTATTCTTCTTCTCAGTATTCTTGTCACCCTGTGCGGCTGCCGCTGCCGCCGATGCCGCCACCGCCGCCGCAGCCTGTTGCTCGCTATTGTTATCGTCCACGCTGAAGCTGACGCTAGTGGTCTTCTTGCGCCCGCCAGCCGTGCCCGCGTCAAGGCTTTGTGCGCTCAGCACAGAGCTGCGCGGCGGCGATTCGCTCATCAGTGTCGGCGAGATGGTCTTCGGTGGCACCCAATCGGAGCTCAGCACAATATCGGCATCACTGTAAACGGTCTTCTTTGGTATGGGCTGCAAATTTGCTATGGGTTCACGTATATCGATGCCCGAGTCATAGCACGATTGCTTAGCTAGCTCCTCCAGATGTTCGAGATCGGCCGGCGCCAGACCGCCAGGCAAATGTAAAGCGCCACTAGCCGCACCGATGCCGCTGATGGAGGAGGTGGCCGAATGTGGATCCTGCCCACGGGCACCGCTATCAATGGTCGTTTGCGATTCGTTGTCGCCTTCGTCTTCCGATGATCTTCGGGAATTAAGATAATAGAGGCTGAATTTTTTGCAAATTTTGCGTATTGTTTACAGTATTATTTTTTGGAAGTAAGTGCACGCGTATGTAGTGGTGATGGTAAGCGAATTTCGCTCCGTTAAGAACGTTTCGTTATGGAGGCAAATGTCGGAGAGTGGCAGTTGTACAATAGCATTGGTGGGAGTTTTTGTTTACATAATGGAAAGTGGACAGTTAATAATTATGTGTGGAATGTGGTTGCCAATTGATGTCGGTTTTTTGCATTTTTGTTTTCATACACAAAAGGTGTGTGTGTATGTGAAGCGGTTTCACAATTCACATATGAAAATATAGGAAAATAAAAATTTACAAAATTAAAATTTCAAAGTTTTGCAATTTCATTTAATAAATAAATACTACCAATTATCGTATATAGAAACATATACACGCACACGCTGTCTCGGCATGCGTGGTTATTAGGCAGCGTGCGAAAAGGGAAGCACGAGACCTCAGGAGGAGCGAACAAAAGTTGTATTTACGTCAATAATTTACGATTCACTTTTATTAAATCTATTTTTGATTAGTGTTAATTGGTAAACTGATTTTTAAAATAATTATTTTTAATAGGAAAAGTCATTAGAAGATGGTTACGCTGAAAAGGTGGCGCCAGTTTGTTAGAAAGCGGGAAATGCGAGAGCAGGCTTTAGCAAAGAAGTTATTTTGAACCGAAATGGATTCAAATAATTGCAAGTATTTAGTTTTTATAATATGATATAATAATTATGAATTACTAAATAAAATTGAAATTTAAATTAGCAATAACACATTAAAAATACATTTTTAGATTTCTTGGACATTTTACATATAAATTGAAGTTTTTTGAACTGCTCGCTTTATCTTCGTTATAAAATGCATAAATATTCGAGAAGCATTTAATTTTGCGCACTTTCCTCTTCCCAGTGTCAAATATTTACTGAATTTAATTTGATTTTCTTATCATGGAAGCGAAAAAGATACTCGCTGCATGATTGATGTTGGTAAACAAAGCTTTACACATATACTAAACGTATTGGAATTGACAACGGCGCCAGGTAATGCTTTCTTTTACGATAAAATGTACGATTTTCTTTTATATATACACTGCACATTGCCAATAGTTCCACTTTCAGCAAGAAAACTTAATTCTTTGCTAACCAAATGGCTCGTTTTAAACTGTGTCAGAATATATGTAGCGCAATATAAGCTGAAAGCGTACTTAGCTAATTAATTGAACTTCCGAAAGTGGCGCAGAAGACTAGATAGTAACCCTGAACCAATTAAGATAACTGCACATTTATTTCTTAAACCAATACAAGAAGCTTACGTAAGCGAATTTACGTAGAAAAGGAGAGACAAGCACAGAGACGGAGATCGGTACATAAACATAGACAAATGCATGCAAATATAGAGTGATATATGATGGTTAATCGAATGCTGATTGCTTACCGATCTTTGCTCGGTATGGCCCAATGGTGATCCAATAGACTTTTGCGTCGTTCCTCCAGTGTGGTGCGTGTATCGGTGAGGTTAAGTGTTTTCTTCAAATCATTAGCATCAGCATCGTCTTCGGTTTTGTTGGCTTTCGTGTTGACCTCATCATCAGTCTTAGCACTTTCTTCTTTGGCTTCTACACCCTTCTCTGCGTCTTTTTGCTAAACAATGAAGTGCATTATATCATTTTTTCATATACGTACAAGAGTGTGAATTATTAACAAACCTCACGTTCGCCCGTGTTGGAGCATAGCGACTCCTGATCGTCACATGTCTCCATGGAACCACCTGTTTGTTAAATACGTAAGTATATTTAGTGATTTGAATAATGTAACAGTGCATATTTTATTTATTAAACTTATTTTTTACGCATTTACATACCTGTAGCGCTTTGCTTGCGCGCACCGTCAACACTTTCGTCGCCCCGCTCTTTGGCCTCTTTAGCCTGTTTCGCTTCTAATACTGCTTGTGGATAGTAGATTTCGGCATTTTCATTTTGTTCGGTATTTACACCGCCCGACACACGCATATGCGCTATATCGTGAAAGATGGCCGCATTCACGACCAATTCCATGGGTGCAATTACACCGTAGCTCTCGGGTCCATGTTCAATAACTAACGGATCGGAGACGTTCGGATCGAACATAACGGCGTTGGGTGTGACCAAAAGGACACCGCCCACGACACCTTGTCCATCGGTGATATGGCGTACATTGATTTTGAGGAAACGTTGTGTGATGACGGGATCGTCACTCTTATTTGCTTCGGCTTGTGCATTGTCGGTGCTCTTTGCAGAATCCACGCGTTCTATATGACCCGGCTTAGGTGAACCAGGGCGGAGACCTTCTAGTATATCTGTAAGAATTAAAATAAGAGAAATAGTGTAAAATTTCATTATTAGTTAAAATTTATAATAAAAGTAGGTCAAGGCACAGTGTGCTTCAAGTGGAATTGAATTATAAAATTAACACAAGCCTGCCTTAAAAAACTTACGTTAACAACTGTTTCACTTATCTAGGAAGGCTGCACCACCAACAGCTAATACAATAAAAAATGAGGTGAGTCAATACTAAAACTATATATGTACATATGTATATATATATATGTATAATATACATTGTATATGGCCCGTGAGAACTAATAAAAATTAACTTTTTGTTTTGGGAAATCGAAATCAACTTTTTGTTTGTTTTGTTGCAGTTGTATGGAAGGTAAGGTGTAGGCTTGAGAAACTAAGTTTAAATAAACATGTGCTATTATATAATAGTTCTAAAACAGCGCTTTAAAATAATATCTAGATAAAAACAGACAACGAAATGTTTACTAGATGGTAAAATCTGGTAGGTAAATGTATTCGGACGCTAACTCATCAGTTTCTCTATCATTTACCGCTCATAATTAATTTTCAATTGCTTAATTGAAATTTTATTTGATGAGGTTGATTATGGATTTGGTGATTGACACCAAGTAAACAGTCCTTTTTCAGTATGTTATTGGAATCGTCCTTGAGGACGTTTCACACTAAAAACTAAAACAAAAATGATAAAACTATATAGCCGGTCATTAATACGGGAAAAGGTATTTTGACTAGCTTTGTTTGTTTAAATTATATATACACTTCAATTATTGTTAAAAAGTTGTGATAATGATATCGTCGAAAAACATGTGTACATATGTATATCGAACATTTAGCACGTTTCTTAGTAAAAATTATTTACTGTTTATTATAATGTTATATTTTTACTTAAAAACTATTAGAAAATGTTTTCAAATATTTATTTAGAGTATTTGCATATGCATATACTTAGAACGTTCACCTATAAACGTTAAGAGAAATCGCATGATAAGTTTTTGCTTCAGAGCTCAAAGTTTCAGAGCGACCAATAAATTTTCATAAATTTTGTAGCGTTAGTTCACACAAAAGTAAATATACACAGAACTAAATAGAGAAATTTAACTTTTATTGATCCTAGTCATGTGCATTAAAAATAAATCTGTTAAGGCTTATATAATTATGTCTTATATTATCAAAATATTTAACTAACTACTGCAATGTCCACTTTCTTTCTTAACTAATAGCTAAATAAAACTTTTAGTGTGTGTATTTTATCAATTTCAATAGATAAGAGAAAAAGCGTTAACTTCGGTTGAAACTGAGGTTAATACCCATCACATGTGTGGATTTTATGTAATGAAATGGTAAAAAGACGTTAAATCTTGATTGTGATTGGCAAATAATTCAATCTAAATTTCGTAAAGATATCTCATCTTATAAAAAATTTGATTTCGATCGGTTAATTTGTATGACAGCTATATACATTAGTGCTTCGTTATCGTCGGTTGCATAAAATGCATAGCTTTTTGGAAGGAAAAGGACACGTGAAATATCGATATTTCAAAAACTTAGGGACTAGTCCGCATATATACATACAGACAGACGGACATGTCTAAATAGACTCAGCTGATCATTTATACACCATATGTAAGCAATTTAAAGGGTTTCCGATGTTTTGTTTTGAGTGTTACAAACTTCGTGCAAACTGGTTACACCCTGTTCAGGGTATATAAGTAATAGACAACAATTAAAGTCTATTCAAATATTAGAAGTTTGATTAACACCTTTTATGCAATATTTATATTGATAAGACGTCATATGAGCTTATTTAATAAGTTAAATAAAGTAAAGCTAAAAATTACTTTACAACACAATAAACACGTTGCTCGTAATTCATAAGGTCCCATATGGTCTAGTGGCTAGGATATCTGGCTTTCACCCAGAAGGCCCGGGTTCGATTCCCGGTATGGGAAGGTTTTTTGCACATTTTTTTTTTTTAAACTTTTTTTTTTATTTTAATTTTTTTTATTAATAATTTTTTTCATTTTATATTTGCTAAAATTTTAGTTATGAACATTGTCATTAAGAACAATTCACACCAATAAGAATTTAAAAGACCTTTCATTATCACTTCAAACAAGTAATCAAGGTTTACAACTTTTTGATTAAATTAATATTTTGTAGTAAAAGCATTTTAATTCCTTACACAGCACCAGGTAACAATAACATTTTTTTGTAATTTATGTGGCCCTGAAATTACGAGCTTTTTTCGATGGCCGGCTAACATAAAATAAAAACAAAAGCTGCAAGGTAACTTCTCTCGTTGCTCTGCATATGACTGCCAGTAAATGACAACCCTTATTTCACATTTGTTTTTTATTCACACAAATTTCTTAACAATTAGCACAGTTCATGTATTGTTGATTTATTGGAAAATGTAAATAAAGAACTGGTATATTTGTGTTCACCTCCGTTACGCCAAAAGACCGCTGTATGCATTGTTAGCACTTTTTATTTTCTCCCACTCGCCGTTGAACTTGTCGAATTGGGCTCTTCTTTCACATAAAACACACAATTTACACAAAAATTTTGCAGTTATTAACGTCTCTCCATTAAAAATTCTTTCAAATTAAGTGGAAAACGATTTTTTGCAATAATTTATACGATTCTAAAAAATGATTATTTGCAGAACTCTTGACTGCTGTTACACGTATGTTGTTGTTTTTACGTGTGCTAAGTCAATGACAGCCAAACGTCAATAGCATATGTGTGGAAAAATGAACGAGTGAGAGGCAAAATGCAAACCGCTGAATAAATGACTACGATGAATGGGTAAATTGCGAATAAGTAAACAAAACGAAATGATGGTTGACATTTGCTAATGCTGCCACATGTTTTTGTGTTAAAGCAATATTTTTTAGCGGAGTCGCAATCAAATTGGTACTCATTGGGTTTAATAAGGCGATTTATAGCCCTGTCAGACGAGCAAAATTAATGCGCCTTAAGCAACGCTAATTTTATAGTGACAGACGGCAGACTTGTGCATTTAGACAGCTGATAGTGAAATTTGTTTATTTATTAAAAAAAAAATGAAATAAAAGTATGCGACAAAGTTAAGAATATTGGAAAAATGTTTAAGAAACTGTGCGTTGTTTATTTTCTGCCATCTAAAAATATAAAAATTTGTTTTTGTTAATATACTTGCACATAATTTAATTAGCAATATAAAAACTGTTTACCTCTGAAGCTGTAAACACAAACAAGGCGGCAGATTTCAAGCGACATCTGTCAAACAATAGCAGAACTAGTTATTTTGGGCAGTGTTGCCTACTCAAATTTAGTAAATTCAGCTAAATGCACTAAATTTTTGTGCATTACTAACTTGCATTAACATGGGTCAAATGCGCAATTAAATGTAAATTAAGCCCGCCAATGCATATTAGCGCTGTCGTTTGTCAGGACTATTAGACAAATAATTTCTTATCGTAAGACGAATCTCTTGTTGGATTGACTCCGAAATATTTTTGAAGGATTTCTTCAATATGGTAAATTATATAAAACATTAATGTATAATTATTAAAAGCCGGTTTTATGAAAGTATAAGAAAAATTAATAATTATTTATATTTATTAAAGAAATTCCTTGTGCTTTACTGCTTATCAGAATTAAGACGAATTAATTAAAAAATAAAAGGATAATAATAAAAGATGAAACAAAAAAGCGCTAATACCCTTTACAAATATGTCCAAAGGTTTCCATTCAAGAACTTGATTTCGATCGGTCTGTTAGTACGGCAACTATATGAAATACACATAGTGCTCCGATTTGAACAATTTCTTCGGCGATTGTAACAAAGCTTTCTGCAATAAACCATTTTAAATTTCGTCGGATATCTCGACGAATAAAACAGACACAGACAAGGATTGAGTTTTGATCGATCAGTTTGTATGAAAGCTGCTTGCTATAGTGGTGCGTATCGGCGGTTCCGATAAATAAGCTGCTTGTTGGAAATAAAAGCGCTTGTGTAAAATTATTTATATACATACAGACAGATGGACAGACAGACAGATAAAAAGTTGCAAGGATAATAAGCAAATCTAACAAGGTCTATTACCCTTACAGCAGCAAATTTGGCATACATATATACATACATACATAAGTATATTTAAAAATGAAAAGCCGCGCAAAACTTTAGAAATTCTCCATCAAAACTCTCTTAAGTGCAATATTTTTAAGTTTTTTTTAGTGCAAAATGTTGATTTCTTGATTACTAGTTCTACTTTAAATTGTTTTCAACTTTACATTTTTTTTCTTTATTTGTATAATTTTCGGCAAATGCAAAACTCACCATTTTCATCATTCTGCTCATCGGTGGTTGATAGTTTGCGATCAATGGGGCTCGATTTGCCCGATATGCTGGCGTCGGAGCCCTTCTCATCGATGCCAGTCGCACTGCCACTGACCGAATCATTCTTGGCCGCACTCTTATCCGGCACCAGCAACTGTTGGCCCGGATAGATGAATGAACTGTTCAAACGGTTGAGATGTGTCAACTCTGAGGGTGTTGTATCGAAACGTGCGGCCACCGAGGTCAAGGTATCACGATTACCCACCGTATACGATTTGGTCGGTATGGTGGGCAGCGAAGACTTTTTGCGTTCATCTAGAATAGGCGGTGTTGTGGATTAAGGTGGACAAAGTTATGACAGGAAAGACCAGGCGGATGTATGGCAAAGGCGGAGCAGAGAAATTGGAAGAAAAAGAAAAACAGAACATAATTAAATTAATTAATTGAAAATAAATGTTATATAAAAAAATAACAAATTAATCAATAATGAAATAATTGTTTTACAAGTACAGGCTTGGTATACAATACATAAATAAATTGTGGTTAGTAATGTGTTAGTATATATGTACAAAGGAAAACAATAAATGTAGAATAAACAAACGCACTTCTGTTACAAGCCGTTCCTGGTACACGGCTTGCTATCGTTGTAGTTGTTGGTTTTGTTATCACTTTCGGCGTTTGCTTGAAGATTACAAACTTGTCATAAGCATTAGTGAGCAGGTTTCGCAATGCGTTGCCGTGATTATCACTGACATCACCAACACCCGTCACCGGCCAAGCCTCACTGCATACATTGTTCGCTTTATTGGGCCGACACAGGTAAACAACAACAAAGTTGTTCGAATTTTCTTCATGTCGGAATATTTGCACACTTTTCATTTCAACATTTGCCGCGCATAATTCACTAAACGGCACATAAATGCAAACATTTACACCAAAACACACACACTTCGTTGGAGCAGCTTGTAGAATGGGCGTGAACGAAAAGCAACTGAAACTTTCAAATTCGAATTCAAACAAACGAGTTTAATTTTTAACTAAAGCCTGCTACACTTCCAAGAAAGATTTTCATTTTTGACACATGTTTTATTTTCGTAGAACAGCAATTGAGTGAAAAGCTCAGGTTACGTTACATACATTATGTACTTAAGCGACTGTTTCAGCGGCACTCAACGAGTGCGCGACACCTCCGCAATTTGTTATTTTATAATTTTTTGGTTTTACAAAATAACTTCATTTCACCAGCAGCCCCCGCGTGCTATTAATCGACGGCACAACAAATAATCGTAGTCAAATACACAAGCGCGCCGCTCTCATTACCGCTGGAAGCTGTAAGACAATCGGCGGAAAAAGTGAGAAACCCCGCTAAACGTTGCTGTGCTTGAAATGCACAGGCAAAAATCTAACTAATTGTTCGTTTTGTGTAATTTTCTACTGGCGATCTTGTTGCGCTTTATAGTTATTTGTTTATTTTTGTTTTTGACTTTTGCATTTGCTTTTCATTACCGACTCAAAGTTGAGACATAGCGCGCGTTTTTCTTATTGACTTTTATGCGCAAATGAGTAAAATGTGTTTGTATGTGACATACATACATACATAAATATTCCTTCTGTTTATTATGATAAGTTTTACGGGCTTCGCAATCCATTTATGACATTCTCTGAGCTTTGGACAAACTCTCCCATATATGTACATTTGTATAGTATGTATGTAAACTGCTGCCGCTGCACTAAATTGGCCATTTGGCAGCAGCAACTTGCAAAGCAAACAAATATTAAATAAATAAATAAAATTTGAGCGAATGCAGCGCTTAGAGCCTTATCACACGAAGCAACTTTTGTTGCGGCAACTCTTGGTTTATAGGCGAGGGGGCGACGAGGAGAGGAGAATCGCGCCGAGTTTCCCGTGTTCAGCAACTCGCTTTGTGTTCTTATTCGTAGCAGTTCGCTGCGACGTTTTTCGGCATTCGTGTTCTTTCTTTCGTAGTACATAGTTGCATTTGCGTATATTTTTTTGAAATTAATATTTTGAATATATTTAAAAAATTTAATTTCATCTTTTGGTAAGTAATTTGCAAATATGTATACAAATATACATAATATAATATAAATATTTTAAAAAATGGAGTATGACGAAAAAATCGAATTAATTAACGATATTGTGAAATGTATGGATGAAGCCATACAAATTGATTCAGACGATAGTAAGAAGGGTGATATATCTTTGTTTTAATAAATAAAATGTATTTCTTAATTGACAGAGCTGATTAATATATGTATGTGATAGAGTGGCCCAAATACCTATAAGGAAAAAGAAGCGACAATGGGTTAAAGTAAAGAGTAGACAATGGGTTAAAGTAAAGTGAAAGAGAATGAGAAAAAAACTCGAGCAGAGTTGCGCAACACAAGTTGCTCGTGTGAAGGTAATGGGCAACAGCAAAAGAGAATCGCCCGAGAATCAGCAACAAAAGTTGCTTCATGTAATCGTACACTTAATAAGCGAGAATACAGACATATTCTGCGGCAAAATTTTAAATAAATTTTATATGACAAATTTTGTTAACCTCCTTTGTAGAAAAACCACCATCTTTTAATTAACAATAGTATTTTGGCGCAAAAGTGTCGAATCGAAATACATATAGCACATACTTATGTACATATGTATGTATGTATATTTTTCCTGTTCCGACGAGAAGGGCGCAATCCCCAAAGAGCGAAATTAGCCGAGTCGTAAAAGGCAAGAGAGTTTTAAGCGTTTCGATCTTAAGCTGCTCAGCTACAAAAACAAAGATTTCAGCAACCAAAGTTAAGAATTAGGTTAAAGTAAGTTTATCATTTTTTAATGTCACTTGTTAAGAGTAGATAAAATAATTTTTTTAATGGTAAAGAGTGAGTCTTAGATCAAATGTGCTGGAATAAAAATTGAAATCGCGAACTATACGGCGGAATAGTTCGTTTAACTCAAATTTGTTCAGGAAAATTTTTAAATAAAGATATACATATGTATATACATACATGTAATGTATATCTGGTTGAGCGAACGGGAACGTTAAAATTAATATCAAACAACAGAGATGGACTACAGACTGACCCATTCGTAAGATTTACAAGAAATATTATACCAAGCATTTCTCTACGACTATCGAGTGTATATAGATTTATAGATTTTTTAAACTATTAGTATATAGGGGAAGATTTAACCTGGAATCCCAATGAAAATGATTTAAGATAAAAAGCAAAAATTGTTTTTGAACGGACTCTAACTTCTCCGAATGGACTTGATTACTAGGGTTCCATATCACAGAAAAATAATCTAGTATAGGCCTCACCAAGGATGTAAAAAGAATTTTTGTAGTAAGCGAAACCCAAACTCCTTAGATCTACGTTTAACAAAACTAAGACTAAACTATCTTTAGCTTTAAAAATCATGGAAGATGCATTGAGATTAAAATTGAGTTTGGAATCCATAGTTACTCCAAGATTAACAAAACTGCATACTTGCTCCCAGCTAAAGTTTTGTATTAAGTATAAATTAGGGTTTGCAGATCATCGTTTTACATTTTTTAAAGTTCTAAGTTCTACGGCATATCATTTCTAACACACCAATAAACTAAGTTGTTTAAGTCTGTTTGCAACTGACATATTTCACTATTTAATGTACATATGTATATGCATATACTTATAAGTATACTTATGAATACTTAATAACAGATGATATATCATTAATAAATAACAAGAACAGAATTGGAGCAATATGGCTACCTGGAAGAACGCCTGAAGGGACATTAATTAAACCAGAAAAAGTATCGTTAAATATAACTTGTTGAGTTCTATTACTAAGATAAGAAAACCAAGAAGCAGTAGAGCGCCGTTGAGTACAGCGACTTCTTGAAAAACATTATGCTCAAGAAAACATGCCACTGAGATCGTGTTATCAACAAAATTTCGACGCGTAACACATTTCGAGGTTGGCATCTGAGTGGTTCGGAAGTGCAAATGTGTCAAATGCCAGTCAATTCTCCAATCTCAACCCGATTGAGAACATGTGGAGGAGATTGGCAGTCTTGTCTTTTCAATATAGGGAGCAAATGTGCTACAAATCGAAAAACTGCGGAATTCATTATAAAACTACCACAAGTTAATACAATCCATGCCATAAAATTGGAAAACTTATGCAAAACCATGAATAACCAGTATGGTTATGAAAAATCCATGGAGCATAAAACAACAAAAATACTTTTAAATTTTTTTTTGACAAATTATATTAATTATTATTACACAATTTTCAATTTTACAAATCGGAGTAAAAGATATTCCAGTTTAATAAAGTAAAATGTAAATACAACATAAAATACGGAGAAAACACCTGAAGATTCGATCAGGAGATACTATAGACGCAACTGGTAGGATGTTACTAATTTAGAGAGTAAACTCAATTCAATTCTAACCGTAATATAGACTAGTATTATAGTCCCTGAGGACAGAAACACACTCGGCTTTTTATTCGGCCAAACACTGCCATGGCTGTCAATAACGGCTCAAAATTAAACATACTTAAAGTAATTTGTAAAAATGTTGACGAGTTGAAAGTCCTTGGCCGAATAAAGAAACTAGATTCGTTGCGGCTATGCAGATCCGACCGTCGTGAGCACGGAACCGTAAAAAGTAGCACGGGTTTGTGTTGGGGATATTATTTCGTTTGAAAACTGAAAACCTTGCGTTTTCATTCTGAAAAAGAATTTTACTTTATCGAAGTGAACCTCCATACAGAAGTATGTCGCAAATTCAATGCCTTTTCTAGATCTCATTATGAGAAAATATGCAATTCGCCTAAAAGATATTTATACATACACATATTACTTGGATCTTGGATGCAAGCTTTGTAATTGATCCGCTCTGCAGCGTGAAAAAATAACTCCATCACTCAGCACATACAGTTGCAGTCGAAATAATAGCACAATGTAAACATAAATAAAGAAAGTGTCGGTTTCTTTTTGATTTTCATGCAGGTTCCCAAAGTTGATTATAATTAGTTGGATTACCATCGCCGACTGCTTCTCAGTTTTTTTTAATTTTCGTTGCAGGTGCAAAAGGATTCTGCTTTAAGAATTTTACTAGGCGCTTAGTCTCTCGGTCAGTTATTGCTGGACGATGCCCAAGTGTTTTATGAATTGGTTTGTATTTAAAGGTATTTCGAATCATCGTCGGTGAACAACGAGTTAAATTTTCTACTTCTTTATATGTCTTGCCTTTTGAAGTACATAAGTATTTTTTAAAAGCTTGCGCCGATCACCTGTGTAGTGCTTACCCTCGTCCCATTGCTGACAAAATTTGAATACCTGATTCATTGATTTTACAAAATGATAAAAAAAATACATAAAACCCCAATACTTACTTTTCTGGAAATTGGTTATACAAATAAATAAAATAAAATAAATTTGTGTTTTGATAGCTTAATCCACGCACTGCTATATAATAGCTCACACCTATAAAAATACACGAAATTCCAATAGCAAGTGAAAACTCTACAATTATAGTGGTAATTTCTTTCTTTCTTTATTTCGGGCTCTAACGAGCGTACTGTGCAAGATTAAAGTTCACCGTTAACAACCTGATAACAATTCATCGATTTTAAAGCTTCTTTTGACAGCACGAAAAGGAGCTGCCTCTATGCCGCGATGTCTGAATTTGGTATCCCCGCAAAACTAATACGATTGTGTAAATTAATGTTGAACAACACCAAAAGCTCCGTCAGGATCGGGAAGGACCTCTCCGAGCCGTTCGATACCAAACGAGGTTTCAGACAAGGCGACTTTCTTTCGTGTGACTTCTTCAATCTACTTCTAGAGAAAATAACTCGAGCTGTAGAACTAAATCGAGAAGGTACAATCTTCTATAAGAGTGTACAACTGCTGGCGAACGCTAATGACAACGATATCATTGCCGTTAGTTCTGCTTTCTCCAGGTTGGACAAAGAAGCGAAGCGAATGGGTCTGGTGTCTCCTGTCATCAAACAAACAGTCCTCGCACTCGCGACTTAGCTCTCACGTCACTAACATCGAAGTCGTAGATAATTTCGCCTATCTTGGAACTAGTATTAATACCACTAACAACGTCAGCCTCGAAATCCAACGCAGCACAACTCTTGCCAACAGGTGCTACTTCGGATTGAGTAGGCAACTGAGAAGTGAAGTCCTCTCTCGCCGAACAAAGACCAAATTCTACAAGCCACGTATCATCTCCGCCCTGCCATCTGTATGGTGCAGAGGCATGAACGATGATAACATCTGATGAGTCGGCGTTATGAGTTTTCGAGAGAAAGGTTCTGCGGAAGATTTATTGTTCTTTGCACATTGGCCACGGCGAATATCGCATTCGATGGAACGATGAGCTGTACGAAATTGATATAGTTCAGCGAATTAAGAGAAAGCGGATATACTAGCTAGATCAAGTTGTCCGAATGTATGAAAACACCATACATATCTCTGAGAGTATTCGACGTAGTATCCGTCAGGGGAAGAGAGGAAACAGAAGACCTCCGCTCCGTTGGAAAGACTAGGTGGGGAAGGACCTGCCTACACTTGGAAAAGGAAGAACGACCGGCGCGCTGTTGTAAACTCGGATATAAGCGCGTAAGCGGTGTCTACGCCAATAAAGAACGAGAATATCTGCATAACAGTATTTTAAGAAAAAGGACAAACAAATGAGACAACTTATGAAATTATAAACACTAAACTATATGTCAAAGTAGCACTATCTAATTTTTTTAATTTTGATGAAAATAAATCATAAAAATATATTTCTATTTTTTTTCAAACCGTTTTCGGCCAGTCAAAATCTTAGTAGAGCGTAAAAAAAGTGTTTCAAAAATGTACATTTTCTGAAAACTTTTGTGAAAATATAAAAATAACGGTGATATTCATTATATAATCGAAATTCTTGGTTTTAATGTTAAAATTTTACTGTTCTTTCTTTAGTAATGTCGAAAATTAGGAATTGTAGCGCGTCGTGAAAAAAAAAATTGATTTCCGAGCGCAAAACTTATGTCGAAGTCTAAAATATTACTGGTTGCTTACCCACAATTGTACGTAACGCTATCAAGTACCAACCAAGTAATAAAAAACGTGGAAGAAAGTAAAGACAGTGAGAGAAGTCGATTCCATTGTCAGATACTCAAAGAGTTTCTATTTGCGGCTGCTACAGTGATAAAAAGATGCTTTTAATGTTGCAAGTATTGAAACTGTATGCCGATCACGACCGAATACCAACCGAAATATACAACAAAACCGGTAAAGCATGGAGGTGCGAGTATCTTGGACCGATTTATTGGCTTAAGGAAATTATTGTTGGTGATTTGTACGTCGAAATACTCCAGAAAACCTTGCCAAATGCCACAAATGCCGCTTGTTTGGGCGTTCCAGGACGGCAATCCAATTTGGAAAAAAAATAAAATAAAATATGTACTACTGAGTTTTTGACCGCCGAAATTCCTAAATTTTTTGATATATTTATAATATGTTGAAATTAGTTAGACAATTAGTTTTTTTTATTTGTTTTACTTCCTCTACGAGCTTTTGTGGTACGAAATGTTTTTTTTTTTTTATATAAGCGATAAGAATTTGATCGCAGCTTATTTATATACATATATATGTACAAATGTATTTGTGGTTTTCAATTTTTTTCAATCCAGATAAGCTTCTTCAATTCTTTTTCAAATATGGTAAAACTAAATGCAAAAGTATTTTTGTAATAATTTGATAATAAGCATTTTTTTTTTAATTTTTAGGAAGTTATATTTTTATTAAAAAGAAACTAAATATAGAAGCAGATAATGAAGTAGAAAGTCTAAAACAAGACACCGTACGTCCTTACTTTTCAATTTGTAGACTATAACGGAATCTTCGGGTCAAATTCGCATATTGACATAGTGTGTACATTAGGGTGCTTCAAAAAAATTTTTGAAGTTTTTTTTCAACTCTTATCAATCACTAACATTTGAGGGGGTAAGAGTTGAAAACAAAGTTCAAAAATCTTTTTGAAGCACTCTAATGTACATATGTATGTACATCCATCCATCTATGTGAGAACAAACTTACAAGTTTATTTGAAGCAGTATTCAGTAATGGGGCAGTTCTAAATATAACTTTCTACTCTCACAAATTTTTTAATTGACAACACAAACAAATTTCGAAAATGAAACCTCTAAACATTTTTGATCGAAATTTTAATTTCGAGAACCAATTTAAAGTAAATATACATTGTTTATTTTTTCAAAACATTTTAAATCACCAAACAATTTACTTGTATTCGTCCAAAGGCCGTATGTCTCTTATTGCGCCAAGAAAAGTATGTAAATGTAGAGCCGAAAATGTTTTACTTCAGTTTATTTTATTGTTTCAATTTTACCATCCGTCGTAACTGCAGTATTGTATCGTATAGTGCTGTCACTACATATACACTATATAAATATATGTATATAATTCGTTGTATATGTATGTATATAAATGTATGTATAGGTGTGTTCTCATGTTTAACCATTTGTCATTTGAAATTGAGCGTTTTTTAATGCACAATTGAAGCATTGACTCACTTTCAATTGGCGTTGTTTATTTATTCTTTAATGATTTCAATTGAAATGCGACAAGTAAATAACAAGTGCACATCTTTTTGGACTTTTTGTGCTTCTCTTTGATACTGACCGATTTTCTGTGGGAAATATTTGTATGCACTTATATTAGGTACATACAAACATATGCATTTGTATGTCATATAGTATAAATAAGTATATACACCTTAACTTGTCTGCAGGACTATATGACGAAATTTAATCAATAACAAGCAGGGAAGAGCTAAGTTAACATTTTATACTTTTGAAACTTCCAAAGATCAAAGCCGGAGAAATACCCTTAGGTGTGGGCAAAACTCTATTTTAAAATTGTTGCGAAATTCCTATATTAGGTACATACATACATATTTATAGATGTGTTAGATAGGGGTAGTGTACTATTGACTCGATTTTATTTATTTTTTATTAAGCTAACTGACATATTGACCGATAATTGCAGTATAAAGTCAGCCAGAAATTCGAAAATCTTTCTATTAGGTTTGTGGGGGCTGGATACCTATTGATCCAATTCAACACATTTTTCGGCGCGCGAGCATATAATTATCAGAATAAAATTCTCTCTGAATTTCCATAATATATCTCACATTGACTTATATTTTCGATAAAAAGTTCACAATAAGAACTGGGGTCCGTATATTCGGTATCTGCGGGATGATCAGTTTTGGTCCCTTTTGAATATTTGGTCATAAGCTGGCACACGTCAATGACGGTATTTGTGTATAGTTTTATCACGTTACATCATCAGTGTTTAATTTGTATACTGGAAAGTGAAAGAACCAGATGAAATTTAAAATTGTATTATAAGAGAAGCAGAAGATTTCACCCATTTCTGCGCTGTTGCATAGAAATATCAGTATCTACATTGTAAATTTGGTTGAAATTGGTCGAGCAGGTCGCGAGATATGGGTTTTCACCCGAATGTGGGCGATCCCACCCCCATCTTATAAAGCCCTCTCTTACCTTTTAAGGGGTAAAATTTAACAAATAGTTTTTAACATAACCGTTATATGGTAAGTGGGCGTGGTTATCATCTGATTTCATTTCATATATTTTTACACTGTCGGTAGGAGTGCTTAAGAGATTTGTTCCGCTTAAATTTGGTTCTTGTATCTTAAGTATTTTAGGGGAAAATTACATTAAACTTCTTAGAAGGAGGGGTCCGCTCAATTATTTAAGTTTTAGCCCACAAGCGACCTTTTATATATACATATAAGTATATGTATATATAACCTTATATCTATCTCAATTAGTTTTAGGTGATACAAACAACTGTTAGCTGAACAAAACTGTTATATTCTGCAGCAACATGCGACGCTGAGTATAAAAATATATTTTACAAATGCTTGTATGTATGTATGTGTATGTTTATAATATTGTTGGCTTCAAATTTCAAAACAGGCGGTACATGAGTGTATACACATACATACATACATACATACATACATACATTATTATAAAAGTATGTTTACATTATTATAATACATTCCTTTTTGTTTTTATTAAATCGAATTGAGCACCGAATTAGTTACATTGTAATATTTGCATGTAATTTTATATTGTTAAACAGACGGCAACTCTGTTTCAAAAAAATGTACCAGCCAAAAGCATCGTTATTATCTTTTATGTGAATGCAAATTGTAGTATTCTATGAGAAATTTATACTTATTTTGGAATTAAAAAGATGGCCACTCTTTCATTTTGGAATTTAGAATTTTTAAAATGACTCGAAACTCAACTTCAAAACATTTGCTGACTAAATTTTAACCTATTTGCTGTATGAATCGAGTTACGACTTTATTTTTTTGTGCAATTTATACTTTTATGTATTTTAATTAAGGTGGCAACTCCAATTGAACTGTATGCTATTATTATATTAATATATTTACATATTTTTGAAACAACTCCCAACTTGTTTTTGTTTTTTTCTGTTATATTTTAATAAAATATAAATTATTAAAAGTTGACAAATTTTTCAAAAATATCCAATTTTAGCAAAGATACTACATTGATCTTATAAATTTTCTATAAAAATGCTGACGTTGCTGCCGAAAGGAAGGAAGAAGCCTACAAAGAAGAGTCGGGGTCAAAAGACGGCTTTAATCTCTTCGACTTAACAGCTAAACGCTGGAGTTAAAGCATACATCCATACGCAGATATATACAAACAAACGTGTCTTCAAGTATACATACCTAAACATTAACTACATTACTTCTGCCTTAACTGATTTTACAATGAAATTTGTATGTACATATGCACATTTGTATGTCTGTAGATTCGAATTATTTTCAATTAAATTTGTTGCGATCTTTTAATTGCTTGTTATGAAATTGGAGAGCTTTTTGCATGCTTTGTCACGTAGTAACGGACTTTTTAGTGCGTCAGTTTTCCATGCGCCTATAAGTATGCAGTGCATACTTATGATTTGAACTTGATGGTAGGTGGTATTTGCATCTGGTGTGCGACTTGGATGTGAACCAAGCAAGAAATTGCCGCTGCACGAAAGTGCTTCAAAGTGGTTGTTGAAAAAGGAAATCTTAAGCGGCAAAACTAGCACATACAGCCAGATACATACATATGTACACAAATAGAAATACCGAAACGTATAATACACGAATAATAAAATATATTTTTTCAAAAGATATTTATTTGGAAAATGTTAACTAAAATTCGTAAAGTATAATAAGTTTTTAGGAGTTAGCGTGGGGCACCTATTCTATAAGATCCCACCTTCATAAAATGGGCAAAGTTAAGACGGGGATGATAACACGCTGGAATATTATCCATACGAATCGCCAGCTCTATGCTGGGACATATTTCTTGTCTGCCTATGCTCTAACTTAAGGGAAACTGGACTGTTGGCATAGACAAAAATCAAGTTTTTACCAAATCCACCGAGTTGCTGGACAGCAATTTAGTTACTACCCGGCAGCACAATGGGCCTAATGATGGTCTAAGTGCGGCCGCCTGCAGCTGGCGCTCATGCACCTCCCTTTGCCCCCAAGCAACCAACCTAAAATTACCGTATGAAAACATAATGTGGTTTCAATAGCAAAGACTCTTGTTCAGCAATCTTTTCTGCTAATTTAATGTGAAAGCTCGTAGATAACTGATTTGTTTTTGGAAAGACCATCTGTTTTGGTGTTAACATAATTTTATCGATTGAACCATTTCTAATTATTATTTCCCTAAAACGCATATTCTGAAAAAATCGTTAGTTGTGGGATTACCATTCGACGAATAATGTCAAACTTCGAAATTTATATGCAATATGGAAGCCGTTCGGGGGTGTGGTACCATAGAGTAAGACGAGGTTGGATTAGAAGTACCAGAAAATTCTAAATATCTAGCAACGACGCATTGAAATTGAACTGAAACTGAAAAAGCCCGAATTAAAATTGGTCATGTCGCAGTTACGGAAGGTCAAATGGTTAATAAAAGTAGTATGATTGGGTGCTTTGGTTAGCATAAAAATTCATAAATTTTTCTTATCATATTTCACCATCTTATTCCAGCCTGATTGAAGTGAATGTATGAAAAACCTCTGAAAAGTCACTTTATTTGCTTAATTTCTCTTTCTAGGAGGCAAATATCCGCTCAGGATAATGCGATATGAGTCCATTAAGGCCAGAAAAAAGTTCCCGATATAACTAAAGATCACCAAGGATCGGTATTTAAAACATATCTTGCACTTCCTCGAAAATTTAAAAAGGAATCGCTCAGGTTCCGGATTTAATCTGATCTAAAATGTAACGCTGGAATTTTTGAGGAACTATTCGAGAAGGAAAATTGCTTTTCGGGCGAGAATACAGAAACAAAGTCTATTCTAATGATATGATAGACTCAACGAAACTATTTTTTTAGAATACCTTTATACGTAATAAATAAAAAAAAGTTTATATTTGAATGGCAGTACTCACTTGTCAATCGATCAACGCTCTCAAAGCGTCCCTCCACCTTCGAGCGCAGTGAGTCCAAATCGAACGGCGCAGCAAGGCCGTGATCAACGCTACGTGATTTGCTCCTGTAAAAGAGAAAAAGCAACAACAAAAACAATTAAGTCACACTCTTCATAGAAAAATAAAAAAAAACACAAAAAACAACAAAATAAACAGACCGATGATAATGCATGTGGGTGCCTAAAAATAGTCGAAAGTGTGAAGAGCCGACGGACATCATAGATAATGCCATACAATGTACTTATATGTATGTATGTTTATAGTATGTCTATGTGTATGTCTGTGGCATGACTAGTTGACTGGGTAGTCATGTGCTACCGGACTGCCAGTAAATATTTAGGCATTGTTGCTGCTTTGTTGAGTTTATGTCTTCACATTTTTAGACAGCGGCATTAGAAATATTTTAATTTTAATATAAAATAGGGCTGTCAGCAAGAGTATTACTTCCATATAGGTTTATATAATATATATGTATATGTATGTATGTGTCTTTAGAGATTTAGTGGAAATATTTATTAGACGTCTTTGCTTTTATGTGGAAATAGTCAAAAGTATATTCTTGAGGTACCAAATGCAATTTCCTAACAGATATGCATACATACATACGAACATATTAACATATACATATAGTTATAGAAAGCAAATGGTTGGCTTTCTTATTTCTTGGTGCATCGACTACGCCAATTTGATCGATTTATTGTTTTGGCACAATGAGGTGTTTTTTGTTTTTTTTTTTGCGTGATATTTGAAACCAATATCTTTCGTAAGATCACTTGACGGAGTTGAGATATATTGGACTATACGTAAGTTCTTATTCGAATCAAAATATGATTTGAAATGCAAAGTACTTTGGAGCTTTAAGCTTTGAAAGTCAGCAGGATCTTTTCAGCACATTTTTTTCAAATTAAAAATAAGACTTTCGGTGGTTTGGCTTTCTTTGGGTTCCTTAGGGGTAAACGGTGTTAGAAATTCGAACTTTTATGCAATTTTTAGATCCAACTGCGAAATTTTAATTGATAAGAGTGTTTCAAGAACATCGGCGGTGCTTATTTTACTATTGCATTTGTAACGGGAACAAGACATCTACTCATTCGTACTTTAACTTCTCAAAATCTGCGAGATCCATGTCAAAAAGATGAAACTTAAAAGCTTAGGTATTTCTTTCTTTTTTGAACGGTATTAGAAACTAGAGCTTTTGACTTGCGAGCTCTTACTGTTTGAGCGCTTTTTTCTTATAGAAGAACTTAGGTGTGGTTTCTTCTATTTTTGTTGTTCGCTTCAAAACGCTCTGTGTTCAAAATCCATTTCAAATGCAGACAATGCGTATTTTTTTTTAGCTTTAAGCTTCGAAAGCCTGTTAGAATTTTCCAGAAGATTTAGCAAGCGAAAGAAGACACTCGGTTTGATATTGGTTTCCAGGATATGAATTATAAACCACACTTGATAAAAATGTGTAAATACTTATCTTCAAACAAATCTTATCGGTCGTAAGCAATTTGAAATCGCAAAAGTAAGTTCGATTTAATGATTCGAATAGTAATTAAAACGGATGGAGAGAATGCCTACTTTATATATGTATTTAAAAAACCCCAATTTGCAGCATTTCAAAGGAATTCTTACGGATAATTCAAACCACTTAACTCTCAAGCGGGATTGTGAAGCCGTAATTAACCTGGATTTCTATCCAGACAAGAACTGTCAACCCGGCACCTTTCCTCGAAATTACTTCAGGAATGTTTTCTGCCGCTACAACAACAACAACAAACGTCGGAGGCCCAATCTTTATAAATATATAAAAATTACGTGTGACGTTGATTGTCCGCGATGGACTCCTAAACTACTGAGCCGATTTTAGCAAAATTTAGCACACTGTGTTCAGTTCGACTCAACTTAGAAGATAGAATAGATAGATAAATAAAAATACAGTGAAAGCTCTATTAAATGTACTCTCTATTAAGCGGACAACTCTTCTTAACTGGACAGAAAGGCTGGTAACCACACAGTGAGAAAGCAGCCTTAAATTCGTTATTTTTTCCAATGAAATTTATTTGTACGAACATATTAAAAATTAAACCTCAAGTACAATCTCTTGCATTCTTATACCGACAAAAACATTTTCGCTTTTATTCGTAAATAAAATTGTCACTGTATTGAATAGTTTATTATATGAATAATAGTACAAAATGTATACCACAGCAACTATTCGCCGGATACCCGATGAGAAAAGTTGAAACCCGGTTCACTGTCGGTCTGTCCGTCCGTGCAAGCTGAAGCTTGAGTAAAGTTGAGATATTTCGATGAAACTTGGTACGCGGTTTCCTTAGTGCGTAATCGGACCACTGCCACGCCCACAAATCGCCATTAACAGAAAACCTATAAAGGGACATAACTAAGTACTAAATTAAGATATAAAACTGTAATTTGGCACAGGGTATCGCAGTATCAAGCGGTCAATTTTTGAAAAAGTTTAATGTACATAACTTCTAAGCTACTTAAGCTAGAGTTCAAAACTACTAAAAGCGGGATAAATCAATAACTAATTACGCCAGAGACATTAAATTTTTCCTCCGAGATGGCATGGGAGATATTTATGGGAACCGTTGTGAAAATTGGACGATGGGCGTAGCACCATCCACATTTTGGTAATATCACATATCGCGGGTCCCGAAGGACCGATTTCGACTAAATTTAGTACGTAACATTCTTCTCATATATCTATGTCACAGTGTGAAATTAGACTACAAACACGCCTACTTCCCATATAGCACAATTTTAAATTCCATTTGATTCTCTCACTGTACACAAATCAAGAAGCAATTAATGTAACGGGAGAAGACTTTGCACCAATAATTTCCTTAAAGTATGCCAACTTGCGACCAAAAGTTGTCCTACAAAAACTGTTCAAGCCCCTAGGTACCGAATATGTGGACCCCAGTATCTATAGATGACTTTTGACCGAAAATATCGGTCAATGTAGGATATACTATATATAACTGAAACTCAGACAGAATCCTTTCCTTACAATAGTAATTCTGTATATCAAAAATAGGTTGAATCGGGTCAATACTTCCATGAGCCTCCATATACCTAATATAAAGATTTTCGAACTTCCAAGTGACTTTATGCTTGATATATCGGTCAATATGGAGTTATCTCAATGAAAATTACAGAACGTGTTTAACTCCTAACAGTATATCTTTGTGCCAAAAATAGATACAATTGGGCGAATATAACTATTACCAGGATTTTCGAACATCCGGCTGACTTTGCCCCACATGATTGGTGATTGTATGTGAGGTACCTTTATGAAACCCAGGAAACATTCTTTTAGTTTGTTGCATAGTTAATAGATAAAATCGGTACGACACTAACCCAACTCTCATACTACATACAACATATACTGATTTTCGTTTTCCTGACAAATCTTATGTCGAATTTGTCGGCCAGTATATGAGTTATAGTATATGTATATATAAAATAGCTTATATTCTGATCCTCTAGTTGGCGTTTTACACAATAAAGTATTTCCCTGACTTTGATTCTTGCAAGTTGCAAGAGTATAAAATGTTCGGTGAGATCCCTTCCATACTTGTTTGATTCAAAAATTGTGGATTAAAATATAAACAATTTCCTTTTTGATTACACAATTTTTTTTCAATTCCGGTTTTTATGATAAATTTTTTTTTGTAATTCCATTTTGTCGGAACAGCCGATATATGACCACGATATCATATATCTGTCATACAAACTGAACGATCGGAATCAAGCGCTTGTATAGAAAACTTTTTCACTTGACGAGCTACTTTCACGAAATTCGGGGTGGGTTATTACCTAAGTCAACAATGTAATCTCCGAAGAAATTGATGAGATCGGATCACTATAGCATATATGTAGCAGCCAAACAAACTGACTGATCAAAGTTCTTTTAAGGAATCTTTTGCTGTTATAAAGGGTATTAAGCTTCGGTGCAACCGAAATAAACGGTATTTCTTGTTTAATGCACTATTTGCAACCCTGCTCTCACTTCCATTCGAAATTAGAAGTTCCTTATTTGAAATCATTTATTTACATATATTGCCAATTGCATTTAGAAAACGAAAATCAGGTGATGAGCATATGACGGCAGAGAGGGAGAGAGGTAGAAAGATCTCGAGTATGGTGGCAGTAGCGTTCGTCAAGTGACAGCCCCTAAGCGATAAAAATCTCATAAAAGATGCACAATTTTAATCGTTTTTTAATTGATTTGTTTTGTTTATGCGCGCGTGCGCACAACCACGTCAACGCCCAATGCAAAGCGGTGATCTGTAGAAAATGAATATGTCGTGAATGTCGCGCGATTGCTTGGGATATTTTATGGGATTTCAGTTTTTCCATTTCAAATATTTATTTCTATTTTGGAATGTGTGCTGGCATTTAGCTTATTGCTATTTATAGTTTTAGTAATTTATGCAGCTTGGTTTTATTTTCTCAGCGCACTTTCGACTTAACGGTTGCTCACCGTAATTGCTTATTGTTTATAATTTTTCGTCTAATCTTTTTAACCTCAAATTTCAATCAGTGACATATTTTATTTCTCATTTAGTGTTGATTTGTTTCCATTTACTTAGCATTTTGGTATAGCAGGATGTTTCCAGCTTGCTGTTAAAGAGTGCTTCAAGTGGTTTTTGTTGTCTATGTTTTTGTGTGATATTAGGAAGTATACTGGATCCATAACAAAACTGTAAAGTAATAGTGTGCTAATGTAGGGATGGTTATTTTTACGAGAAAAAATCGATAAAAAGTATTTTAGATTATACCCTTTAAGCTGTACAACTGAAAGATATGCAATATCTTTGATATTCAAATTTTGCTCTATTTTCTTTAGTTGCAATAATTTCAGTTAAATTTTTTCAAATGCAACCATGCGCTATCAAAATAAAACGACAGAGCGTCGTTAGAAGAAAAACCCGTTAGTTTTTATTTGAAAATGATTAATCTCTTAGCAAGAACTAGTTATTTTTTGCTTCGAAGCATTAGCGAAACCAAGCAAAAACTTGATTCTAAGGGTAGATAATGGTCTCTACAAGTTTGAAAACTTTAATGTTAGGAGAAACTTGATTTCAGGAATTAGAAAGTAAACTGTTGATGTCGTATCCCTAAAAATGACTTCGAAATGCCTAGAGTGGCTTTGCCATAATCGCAATTTAGTTTAGTCAGAGCTCATCTTTGTCGAAACATTAAAACATTAGAATAGATCAGTGGCTAAGAAACGGACAAAGTTTCGTAGAGTATTGCTCACTTAACAGGGATATTCAGAATATTTGACCAATTTTGACATTCCTACTTTCAAATTTGTGAATCTGCACGATCGGTGAGAAATTTGGTTCGACTGATTCGGCGTTGGTTGAGAAAATTTCAACTTTGAAGACTTTCAGAAGATACCTTACTATAATAATTATCAGTAATCTGCAAAAAAAATGAGACTAAATACATAATCATTATTCATAATTGCACATGAACCTAAAAATAGTAATGAGGCTACATAGGAACTCCAGAATAGTCAAGAAACCATAATTAAAAAACAAAGTTAAGACACAATTTCATAAATGTTTCACTTCCAGTTTTCAAGACACCTATTCTCGATAGACTATTCTCTATTATTTGTGAAAAATCCCCCCGTTCTCGTCCAAAAAAACTACATGTGGAAGCAACCATAAACTGTAACCGTTTGTTGAGATTAATAAAAGGGATTTCAAATGGTGTAACCAGCTACAATTCTATCACTATCTGATTATACCAGTCAATGTACTTTATACCAGTTGTGGGTCCATTGGTCACTCTCCAAGGTTTGGCGAATAAAAGTCTACAAAAATGCATAAATTTGCAAATAAATAAGTAATCAAGTTTCAATTGCGGCACCCTTTATTTACCACCAGCCAAGCGTGCCGGCCATTCCGCTTGTCAGTTAGTTAATCCGGTGATTCCATATTCATACATATATTTGTGTATATATGTAAGTATGTATGTAAGTATTATTCGTATAACGGCGAGCTAACGCATACCACAAAGCGCCATTGTGTGTGAACCGTTTTTTCTCTTTTTTGCTGTCATTCTCGTTAGTCGCTCTATTTACCTGTCATTTGGTAGTTAGTTGCATTGTTATTGTTGTTGTTTTTATATGTTTATTTTTATAATTTACTGCATGCGCTTATGCGTTATATTGCGTTGTGCTTTTTTCATGCCGCAGCCTTGTCCTTAAAATGTTTTCCTTGGCAAAAAATGCGTTACAACAATCGTTTTTTCTTAACAACAACAATGCAATATTGAAAAACTTTAATAAGACTGTGCTTGGCAGCGGTTCTATACGACATTTTTAAAAGAAAACTTAAAGAACTGTTGTTTTCGGAGAAATCCATTTAGATCCTTCTAATTTCATTTACTAATTTGGTCTAGAACAGAGCCATTGGTGACCGCTAAGTTCTTGGTAAAACCCTAAATCAATACACTTTTTGTCTCGTCATAAATTAACCATTCATATTATCAACAAATTTATTGACAATTAGCACTTAATGGTCTACCAACTTAACGTGTTTAACAAAAGCATATTTCGTTATATTAGCAGCCTATACTTGTAGAGATTCTTAAAAACCAAAAACAAAATTTTAACACGATAATCTTGATTACAATAAAATATTTTTAAAGCCAAACTAATTGATTGATAATTAGTTCTTAATAGACTATCTCTTATCGCTTAATTGACTATCAATTAGTGCTTAATTATCATATCAAATGCATATGCAACGCAGCCTCGTCAACTAAAACGCTGATTAGAAAGATAGAATTTATAATACAGAAAAATATTTCATAAAACTGATTTCAGAGAAACTTGAAATTGGCAGAATTAACCAAAGCTTTCGACATATTTTTCCCGACGCTGTAAGCAGTAATAAGTCCTGAATTTTATACAGATTAAGTTAGCAGATTATAAATTTTTTTCTCAGCCATGTAAGCACGCAATCAAGACTTTATTTTAAGAACTGCATTAGTTGAATATTTCTTTAATGAATTCAATTAAATTATTTCTCACACAGAAATTTTCACTAACAAAAATTAAAAATTGACGGCTGTAAAAATTTCTTTGAATAAACCAAATTGAACGTTTATGAACAACTAATTAATTGACACAATTTACAATCTAATTGTCTGAGCCAATTGAGGAGCTTGGTATATGGAGCATTTGTATTAAAAGTATTATATCTACCAATGCTAAACAACTGCGATAGACCCGTTTTTTAAACTAGGAAAAATTTATTTGGAGCATTATTTTTATAAACAAATATAAATATGGAATTGAGCCAAAAGATCGGCACCAATGTAATAAAGGTTAGGCGCATCAAACTTAAAAATTTCGGTTTCACGTTGAAAATTACTCTTTTCAACTTAGTTTAGTCGAATGACGATTTTTCAAATAAGAAAAGTTTGAAACTAAATTAACAGACACTCTATTTTGCCTTAAGAATAAGACTTCAATCACTTTTAATTTATATTCTAAATCCCAATTAATGAAATTTACTCCTTTGATAAATTTATATGAATTTATGATTTTACAAAAGTTGTTGTTATAATTGTTTGCGTTTTTTGACTGTATTATACCAGTTTATAGCAACGGTTTGTTCGATTCGCCGTCAGACAAAATTCAGCGAGTTTAAGACAATTATTGTTGGAATTGAATGGTGAGCCTAAGAATTACTAATTGTGCTTCTTTTTAGTAATTGCTTGATCTTGATCTTTAAGTGGTTATTTAGCAGCTGTTTGCTTACGAGGCGAGCAGTTTATCCTGCGATTTTATAATGGAAAAATATTGAACAACGAGTTTACTAGAATTTTATGTTTCCAATAGAAGCACGGCTACGGAATTCGACAGCAATGATGTTAATGACAATAACGTCGAAACAATTAAAGAAACAGTGCTTCAAAATCGTCATAATGCCATCAGAGATATAGCAGAGGATCTGTTATGAATCGATCCAACCATTTTGGTAATTATTTTTGGTATGAAAGCTGGACTATAAACCTGAACACAAAACGAGAGTCATGGCTCAGCTACCGTACTTGCCATATTTAGATCCCTGCGTTTTTTTTTTTTTTTGAAACTTCAAAAATCATGTCATGAGTCCATTGACGCAATATAAAAAATGCGAGAAAAACTTTTAGCCTGGTAAAAAGCAGCTACAAAAAAGCCATAATAATTGACATTAACTATCAAACTTCACACGAACATACAAGTATGTAAGTATACTAGGGTGATTCAAAAAATTTTTTATTTTTTTTCAATTGGTACTCGCAAAAATAGGTTCCTAGACATCTCTAAGAAAGCCTCTCCAAATATGAGTTTTTAATTGTAACGGGAAGGTCCTCCGCCTAACGGTTTTATTATCAGATAGAAAAATTTATATCTCGCTTCCAACTACTTAAAAAAATATCTTGTTAATTAGGTTTTGTAGGAAATTGAATGCGGAGGACCTTCCCGTTACAATTAAAATCTCATATCTTCATACCAATTGAAAAAAAATAAAAATTTTCTTTGAATCACCCTAATGTATACATATGTACATATGTAAAAAGGTCTCATCAATGAAAATTTTTTTTACCGATTTGGTTTTCTTGTTTCTTCAACAAAATGTTGAAGAAGTTCGTTTCAATTATTTTTGTATTTCTTATTTATAATTTTTTTGCTACATGCCACCAGAAACTCTACTGAATTACAACAGTTATGTAATAAGGCGTGTGTCTCCATTAAATCGTCGCATTACAAAGAAGTCAAAATCAATTTAACAATGCGCTTTGTTACGAAAACAAATATAAATAAATATGTTTGTTTGAGAGTATTTACAAACTAGCACGCATAAAACTGTCAGTGGAAGTCAGTTATTACAAAAACAAAAATAAAAAAAGAAGTGAAAAAATTGCAAAAACTTGAAATGCGCAGCCTTTTCCTTGCATTCATTCATTATTTTTTAAACTTGAATTTATTTATAAGAACAAATCAAAAGCTGAAATGAAAGCGAGCAGAAAATACCCGCGCAACGCGACTGAAACACAAAAGAGCTAAAAGAATACAATGCAACTAACAACAAAAATAAAAAAAAAATAAATAAAAGCGAATTTTTATTTGCATAAAGTGTGCTCAATCTTTCAATTTGTTAAATTAAAATATTTTTATATAAGCACATAGTACATACATACATATATTTGTAACTGTGTGTCTGTTGTGGTTCGCAGAGTCGCGCAGAAATCGGAACAAAACAAAAGGCGATTGCAAAATTGTTCGCTTTTCATAGAAAAAAGGCGGACAGCGGCAACACAGTCGCGTCGCTGGCTAAATTGGCGTTTTTTGTGATTTATTTTTGGTTTTTGTTGTTGTTCTGACTGTTTACTTCGGCGTTGCATATAAACATACTTACATACATATTTAGAATTTTCGAGGTGAGGCGCGCAAAATTGTTGTTGGAGGTGCAGCCATGCCTTGCCTCTGCAGTGACATAAGTCACGGTGCAGCAACATTTTAGAATTTCAATATTTTTATAACAACAACAACAATTCCACAGCGGTTATTTTAGAATTTCAATATTTTTATAACAACAACAACAATTCCACAGCGGTTACATATACAAATGCATTGAAACATATACATATGTACATATGTATGTATGTATGTACATTTTATCAAGCTCATTGAAAATATACGCTTGCTGACGGTCTGAAGAAGCACACGTATGTACTTATGTATGTATGTACATACTCTTTTGACATACAGTTGGGCACGGACATAAGAGGAAAGTTAGATATTAGAATTCACCTGATTGCTTTTAAGATTTTAAAATATTTAATATTAAAACAAATTTTAAATTATTTTTCACAAACTAAATTTTTCCTGCAGGGCTTGTATGTATATTTACATAAATATATTCCAAAAATATATGCTAAATATAAATCTGCAAGTGCACATTGACAACATTTTTAATATTCTTTACTGCAAATAAAAATGCAAAAAATGCATAAAATGCGTCAAGCGACTGGGCGCAGGGGTGATGTGTCCGCAGTGAGGGGCAGCAGTTTGGTAGACATTTTTGGCTGTGTAGGCGGATTTTATTAGCTGTGCTGAGTTTGGAATATATCTGCTTACATATATACTTACATATACATATGTATGTATGTACCTACTGCGTATTTGGCTAGAACGAAGCATTTACCAAATACAGTGAGGCAAAACTGGCATATGTATATTTATGATAATAATATTAGAAGCTTGTGTAAAAAAGTGAGAGTTGTTCTTGTGGAAGGTATTGTTTGATTATGCTGTTTTCGTGTCTTAAAATTTAAAGAGTGGCGAATCGAACAAACAACTGGTATAAACCAATCAAACTGGTTACTTAGAATTTCAAAGAGTGGTGAATCGATCAAGAAACTGGTATAAACTAATATAATTTAAATTAACTGGTATAACCATATAGAAGTTGTTGCTTAATAAGATTCACAGACTTTCTTTCAACGATTTTACCAATATAATTTTATTGTTTTTGAGGCCTATAAACTTGTTGACAAGAGTAAGAACTGCTGTGGAGTAATTAATAGGGTAAGATATATCAAAAAGCAAATATTTTAGACACTAAAAGTGTTACGGAGACTCTCAAAAGTGAAAATTGGTAGTTGAGAAATAGTCTAAAGAGAAATGCATATTTTATAATCACGCTGAAGTCCAAGTAGGTTTTTGGAGTGGCTAACAAGATAGTTAAACGAGGTTGATTGTCTACAGGCATATATATTTCATTGAAGATAAGCTACTATGGAGCGGAATAATTATTTTTTGCTAGTCCTTATTTGAAAACTGCGGCCAATCTTCGCTAATACCGAAATTATTCCTTTCAAAAAAAGGGTGCAATGGGAAACCTCAGAAGTTTGGTGGCGTTTTAAGACTTTTTGGATACATAATATTATTAGACATCTGGTCTATCAAAAAAGTAGCTTAGGTTTAATGCCTATCAAAACTCAATATGTCACATTACCTATTTAATAAAAAAAGAACGATTGGCTATGGCAACTGTTGCATAATTTGCATTGATTTTCGAACAATAAAAATACTTCGATTAAATTAAAATCCTCAACAATATATGTATGTACGTAAAAAACTTTCTTCAATCGATCTGACGACTATTGAGCATATTCAAAAGCCGCCGACCACACGGCGTATACTTAAAATGTCAGATTACAGGCAATCTATGAGTAATCCCTCAGCAAACCGTGGGTGGTATGACAGTACTTTGCAGCAGCACATATTTATGTATGAGTTGAGGCGGCTTAAGAGAAAATATAGGTATATGCGGTTATATATCGTTCTGCTTACATGGAATATATTGCTGTTTATTTGCCATACATATTACATACATATGCATATGTGAACGTAACTTTCCTTATGAATATGTGTAGACAAATATACAAATGTTTCATCATATCTACTCTTATATATTTACACATGCTTGCAAATCTTGTATGTGGTTCAAGCTTCGACTTTGCCTTTTGCCGCTGACAGATGCTTTCAATACTTCCAACATTTCCGAATGTACATACATAAGTATGTATATGATTGACAAAATTAATTTCCGCACACTTCGCGCACTGTTGTAAAAAAAAAATAAAAAATCGAATAATCAAACACGTGTAGCTGCGTAGATTGAGAGGAAATATGTACTTTTATATTAACATCCGCTATACATACATATGAATGTATGTATGTATATACGTTTAAAAATTGTCGGCTTCCCTATAAAGTTTGATTTTTTCCAAAATAAATACATTAAACTACATAATTTGTTGTGTTCTTTGGCGTGTTTATGCCGCTGTTCAATCATTCATCAATTTTCAGCCGAGAGTAGTCAGCAACCAGCGTTATATTTGTATGTAAATATATGTATATATACATATGTACTTGGAAGCTGGTTTTCTATGAGTAGAGCACCCAGCTGTTACGCAACAAATCAATTGCTGCTGCTGGCAGTGAAAAAATATGAAATTCATTAAAATTAATTAAAATCGCACGGAAGTGATTGCAGCGCCAATCGATACGGCTTGTGCGTGAGGGAATGGGATTCTAAGGAATAAAATTCAAAGAGTAGAACATTAAAACAGAGATAAAATACTTTAGAATTAGAATATAATATAGTGCAGCAGAAACATAACAAGAAAAAACGTTAACTTCGGCTGCACCGAAACTAATATACCCTTCACAGGTTTTAGTAACTATGTGTCCAGTTTATATGGAAGCTATATGCTATAGTAATCCGATCTGAACAATTTTTTCGGAGATTACATTGTTGCCTTAGAAGATAATCTATATAAAATTTCGTGAATATATCTTTTCAAATGAAAAAGTTTTCCATACAAGAACTTGATTCCGATCGTTCAGTTTGTATGACAGCTGTATGTTATAGTGATCCGATATTGGCAGTTTCAACAAATGAGCAACTTTTTGAAGAGAAAATGACGTTGTCAAAGTTTCAAAACGAAATCTTAAAAACTGAGGGACTAGTTCGTATAAATACAGACAGACGGGCAGACAGATGGACATGGCTAAATCGACTCAGCTCAACATACATAGTGATCATTTAGGGTCCCCAACGCTTCCTTCTGGGTGTTACAAACTTCGGGACAAACTTAATATACCCTGTTCAGGGTATAAAAATAGAAATCAATACTAACACACAATTGATTATGGATTCCCAATATTTAGTAAAATTCCCAAACGAAATTGGGCAAAAATTACGGCTATATACCACACAGGAACCCGACTGGCCATTGGAGCTTTCCGGATTAGTCCAATAGTAAACATATTAGCCGAACCTTATTATTATTTCAACTACCTTAGAAAACAGGTTACTCTTCATCACAAAAAGCATGACTCCTAAACTGACCTACGCAGAAGGATCACCTGACAAAGTTATCCTAAAAAATAGATTAAACAGAAAGCGAAGAAAAAAAAAATCCAGCCTTGCAAAAGATAATCGACGCGGCAACAGAAATGGATATTCGTGTTACCACTCCAGCAATGCCCCGCTTTCGGTCTTTCGGGCTTTTGTTATTTTGGACTTGATCAAATATAAAAAAAACCCTTCCACTAACGTTTTCTTACAACTCTTTTTGGAAATTTTAAGCAAACACACTAATTGGAAAACTTTCTATACTTATAGTTCAAAGCACCATAATATCGCTGCCTTCAATGTCGTTCATAACTATGCAACAATAATGTCTGCCATACCACCATCTTTCTTCAGTGACTCCTTATCATCGCTCAAGGCTATTCTAAACGTAAATTTTGCTAACCAAATGATTTTCAGAGAACTTTGTACATTTCTAGACTGGTATTACTATTTGTGCTCGTAAATGCGAGGTCTAACATTAATGCAACAATATGATCTTGAGCCCAATAAAAAACTGTTGTGACTATTGAATTCGGTTTAGCTGTGGTATTTCTCTGATTAACCAAAGATACAGAATATGGTATTTTTAAACAAGTTGTGCAATTCGGAACTCGCCTTGTACCAAATAATTTCGAAACCTGGTGTCCGGCAAGAGTTGTAGCTTCACTGTGAGGGGGAACAATAGAAAATAGCCGGTTAAAAAACCTTCCGGATGGGCAAGGTAAATATTGCTAAAAACATGAAGCTTATCTATTTTGATTTTGGGGCGAAAGTTCCTTTACAAGGTCGTTGCGTAAAAGCTCCATGTAATTAATACAAGGTAAGAAGGTAAGTCTTCACTTGTCAAAAGCCCTCGAGTAGTGGCTTAACTCATTATAAATACCCTTTTCTATAATAAATTATTTTGTACAACCTGATTCTATTAATTTGAAATTTCACTTCCTACTATAAAGTGCAGTCAATTTGCGCGAAAAGCTTCAGACAATAAAAGGTTTATAGAGTGGCTTCGTGTTTACGTTTTAATTAGACGCTGATTAGGGTGCTCGAATAATAACGGATCATAAAGCAATTTACTGATTACCGTTATACATACTAAGTACTTATTGTTTACTTTTCGAATTGAAGATAATTGTTATTAAGCGAACTTTAAACCAAGTATAAGTGGTCGTATTTCTTATTTTACATAGAATTAAGTAAATTAGCTAAAAAATAGTAAAGTGAGAAACGCAATTTCATAATTTAAGAAAATGTTTATTTAACAAATTTAACGCTTACGCGGTCACAGCTTACAGCAGCGCGTGAGTCGTTTTTCTTTTTTGCTGATTGCTCACGACTTCCGGTCTTAGAGCAAGTATGCTCTGGGTAGCCAAAGAACATCCGTTTGAAGGCGAGCTAAAGTGAGAAGGCGAACCATCCTTCCTCAGGATTGTGCGCTGAGTTTGGAACCCGCCACGTAAAAAACATCCCCAATGGAAAGAAGAATTCTCGGACAAGAGACCCCTTTTTGATGGCGACATGGCAAACGCAATAAGATCCTCTGGATTATAATTTATATAACTCTATTTCGTCAAAAATCGGTTAGATATTCAAAATGCGTTAAGTCTGCTTCGTTGAGATGAAACTGACTACTAAAAGGTTATTAAAACCTTAAGTCCAACTAAGTGAACTTGAGAAAACCTCGACAAAATTAAGCCATCCAATATTTTTTGGTTAATTTTTATATTAGATAATAAAAATATGTGTGTTCCTAGCTTTACAATTGCTTTAAAATAGTTTTGCGAATTGAAAACAAGCGATGGTGATCTATGAAATATGGCAAGAGCTTGAGGTTCGAGAACAATGAATTTTCGATACTTTTTATGAGAAATATTTTTAGAATAGATAGAATTTTGGACTTGGCTAAAGGTGAACACTTTTAATTTCATATTTATATTTATTAGGGTGTAACTTACGTGTTTTTGACACTATTTTTTTTTTTTAATTTATTATAAATTATTACCGTAAAATACGAAGGCGTTTGCAAGCAGCATTTCCGAAATACTTCAGCAATTGATTTCGTTAAATACAAAACTAAATATAATGCCTAGCAATTTAAGGGAGTATACCACCTTAGAATTTTCAAACTATACATTTATTGGTAAAGAAGCTTTCTAAAGAACTTAATATATATGTATATATACATATATACATATATGTACATATGTATATAAATTCTTTGATAGGAAGGAAAGCCAATCATTCTTTAAAATGATCAAAGAGATTTTTAGAAAATATTCCAATGAAACTATATACAAATTGTACAGAAAATTTTAAGCAATTTTAAATATTATTCTGGAAATTTTCTTATTAATTTGGAGTAATTATATTATTCTGGAGGTTTTCATATTATACTAAAGTCTTTAAATATAATATCTTATCGAATTTCGTTCGAAAAATAATTATGATATTTTGCAATATTTTTTTTAGATGGAGAGTGCTGCGCCTTAATGCATAACTATGCACATGTGTATGAAGCCTAAATCATCAACATTATTCGCAAGTGCATAAACACTTACTTGTCGCCTAAGTTTACATTACTAATCCGCTGAAGTGGGTGTCAATGACCGAGCGTTCGCAAACACTTCGCCTCAAAACTTCAACACTGAAAGTGTGACTTTACTATTTGCACGCAGCTGGAGCAAACGAAACACGCGAACATTGCTAAAATATATATATGTACATATATATATATATATGTATATATATAATATACGAGCCTTTGTAGACATGTAAACTCTTAAGTGCTGCCCATAAATAATAAAAAAATATTAAAAAGCTGTCACAGAGTCGACCTTCCTGTAATATAATCGCTGGATTTCGCGCAGCATTTTATTTTATTTCATTACTTCCACGTTTCATTGCCAGCCACAAGAGTGTTTATGGAGATGGCTCGTTTACTGAACACTCATTGTGCCACTGTGTTTACCTGTGGAGTTGCCACACACTTTGCACTCGAGCTTAAGCTTATGTGGGTACTCACACATATTGCAGGCACTGTGAGCACTCGAAACTATCGATAACGCAGCAAATAATAAGTAAAAGTGCCGAAGAAAAAAAAAAGACTCAAAAAAAAAATGAATAAATAAATAAAATAAAGCAAAAGCCCAGTGGCAATGAGGTAGTTAAAGTCAATATTGTAATATCGCAAATAATGTGGCGTTCCAATTTATCAACGCTGCGCCGCACTGACAGCGCCGCTGACACTTGAGTAGAAAATAAAAACAGCTGATACACTTCAAGACACTTGGGCACTGGCCGATATGTCATGGGCGCGTACTCGTAGATAAAGATCGGCCACTTTTCTTTTCATTTCGGGCTGGGTGCTTGAGATTAATTTTTATTTCTTTTTTGCCCACCCACTTAAAGTCGCCGGTCACCGATAAGTCAAAGTACCAAAGAGATCATACGTTTCTTACCGTTATATGTATTTCATATCAATTGACGAAGATAAAACCGGTTAATGTCTCGAATTCATTTTAATTCAAGTGTGTGTCTCGTGCTTTATTGTTAGCTAAATGGCACTTGTTTCGTTTCTAAAAATTAATTATTATCAATATTAGTCATATTTTGTGTATTGTCTTTTAGTTCGGATTGAAAGGCAACACATTTCGAAAACTGTCGATGCATTAGTGATAATTTTTAAATACTCGAAAATATTTCTGGAAAATAGCAGGTTGTTGCTGTAGCAGCAGAAAACATTCCTGAAGTAATTTCAAGATATGGAACCGAGTTGACAGTCCGTTCCGGTTACTTAGATCCAACTGTTTTGGGAACGGTTATGTTAGTTAGCGATGGCAACGCTGTTAATAATAAAATTTTAATTAGTTTAAGCTTTCAAACATTTGACTTAAGCTGTATGAAAATTTCGGCAGAATGCCACTCAGAGAATCTGGGTTTCTAAGTGAATAAGTGTCGGAAAATTCGGAAACCCTCCTATGCTTTGGCTTTTTATCGGGTATTTTGGATGATGGGCATTGCCATTGGTTCATGCGCTGTCGCAATATTCTTTTGGCCCAAGCTGGATCGTAAGAGATATGGTGAGCTCGCCGCCGAAGGTGCGTTCCAAAGTAAACAGGACTTTAAAAAAAGAAACAGAAGAAATGTTTTTTTCAGCAAAATCAGTATTTTATTCAAAAAAGTCTCCTTCTGCTTCAATACAGCTTTTGGCACGGTCCAAAAGCATGTCGAACGCGTGTTTTAGCTCGTTGGCCGGTATGGTCGCCAGTATGCCGGTGCAAGCCTTTTGAATGACCTCTACGTCTGCATAACGCTTTTCTTTCATGGGCAAATGCATTTTTCCGAAAAGGAAGAAGTCGCACGGTGCCATATCAGGTGAATACGGGGAGTGGTTAATGGTTAAAATGTGATTTTTGGTCAAATAATCGGTCACAAGCGTCGATTCGAATGTTGGATTCTGAGCAATTTTTGGTCGTCAGTCAATTTGTGCGGAACAAACCGTGCACACACCTTTCGTAAGCCCAAATGTTCGGTCAAAATGCGATAAATTGATGTTTTGGAGATCTTCAATTCCATTTTCATGAATTTCAATGATGATTTCGGCAGATTTTTGATGAATTCACGCACAGTTTCGATAGAATTTCCGGTAATCACTGATTTTGATTGACCCACATGTTGATCGTCATTTGTGTCCTCACGACCACTTTGAAAATGTTGAAACCACTCGTGCACTACGAGATAGGCAATCATCGCCATAAACTTGTTTCATCAATTGAAACGTTTCGGTAAAAGTTTTACCAATTTTAAAACAAAATTTAATGTTGGCTCTTTGTTCGAAGCTCATTTTCGCACCGATAACACAAACATACTGACACTTAAAACGCAATAACTTCACTCCCAATAAATGATATGTCATGAAATTCTCACTGGACAATCGATAAAGATAGCAGATTCCAACGCACCAGTTGACATATAGATGGCGCCACCAGGGGACGCTAGATTCAAAAAGTCCTGTTTACTTTGGAAACATTGTATTTTGTATTCTTCTGTCCTCAGGACTGGGGCGTCTATGGAACTGATCCTGAAGTCGAAATCTTAGTCTTATGTGCTTTGTGTGTTTTTTGGTTTTTGCTTTTTTTAAGCGTATGTAGTAACTAAACTAGCCTTCTAAAGGGTACATAAAGATAACAAGTATACGTTTTGAAAATGTATAATCAAAACCAAGATTTTAAGAATTAAGGGAGCTTTAATTATTTTCAAATATTATATGCAATTTTGAATATTAATTTTAACCATTGACTATGCACACAACGGGTGATCCAAGTAGAGGTACATTTTTCAACAGTCTTTTTTGACAGATCACTCGTGAGCTTTGATAATATTTTTGCTCATTTCATCATGGAAACACTTACGCCTGAATAACGTTTACAAATCGTTCAACATTATTACGAAAATTCTCCCTTCTGTAAATAATGTGTTTGTTTGAAAGCGTACAAAATTAGGCTTGTGCAAGAACTGAAGCCGTTCGACCTTCCCGAGCAACATCACTTCGCTTTAAGGGCTATGGAAATGTTCCAAGCCATGAGGCCCATTTCTGACACAATGGCTATGTGAACAAGCAAAATTGCGCATTTGGTACGACGTGCAACCTGAAAAAATTCAAGAGCTGCCATTCTATCTGGAAAAAACAACGAGTTGGAGTGGTTTGTGGGCCGGTGGAATCCTCGGTCCATATTCCTTCAAAAATGATACCGTTGAGAATGTAACCGTCAATGGCGACCGTTATCGCACCGTGATAACCGACTATTTGATGCCTGAAATTGATCTCGGCGACATTTGGTTTCAACAAGACGGCGGCACTTCCCACACATCGCGTCAATCAATGGATTTATTGAGGGAACACTTCGGCGATTATATCACGTTTTGAGCCAGTGGATTGGCCACCAAGATCGTGTGATATCACACCGTTATACTTTTTATTGTGAGGTTATGTAAAGTCTAAAGTCTATGCGGACAATCTCGCTTTGATTCAGGCCTTGAAGCAAAACATCACGTGTGTCATTTTCCAGTTAGCAGTCGAAATGCTCGAATGAATCATTGAAAATTAGTCTCAATGGATGGACCATCTGAGACGTAGCGCAGCGGTCAATATTTGAAAGAGATAATCTTCAAAAAATAAATGCTAAAGCATGTTCTTTCGAATAGTAACAAACATTCCCCATTACATTTGAAATTTCTGTGTTTGTTCTTTAAAAAAAGTAGGGAACTTCGAAATGGATCACCCTTTATATATTATTTTCGTGTAATTTCTAGGCAGGGCTTTAAAATATACTCAATGACTTGAGTTCTGTAGCGTCTTTTTTTAATCTTTAAGGGAGATTTAGATGTTTGGTTGGATAGATAAATGATTCTATTATTTGTTTTCTTTGATTTAGTATAATCAAATTAGACTATTTCCACAGTAAAAACAGCGGATAATAATTATTATTATTTTTTTTTTAATTCTGTATTCAATATACGTATATGGTATATATAAAAATGTTATAAAAGAAATTATATTTTGTTTTAGAAATATTTATAAAGGTGAAAGTTTAAAAATATACGTGTTTTATATGCGAAATTGTTGTTCATATGCCATTGTTTACTTGATTAAAATAATTATCTCAATGGGTAAAATAAACTACTAATTATAAGTAATTAATTACTATATATATATCAAATAAATGTGCTAATTTTTGTGCGCCAATACGACAAATTAACTGAAGTCGACTTAAGTTGTGGTATGCATTTGGAGTACTAATAAAAGTTCGAATTTAATTTGTTTACATTTCATCGCAAATAAAGACTGCCGATTCTAAGACATCGTATAAGTAAAAACACAAAGTCGTGATTGGGAAAAGTAGGTCGGAATGGCAATAATATTTTCCCGCAACTAAAGTCGACTTAAGCTCTTTTAACAAATTGCCACATATGCAAGTAAATAGCTAATGATTTATGAATTTCAATGTTCAAATTTCAACATCAAAGCTACATAATTTAGTTATTTCCACATCGATTACAGCTAAATGCAAACAGCTTCAAGGTGCATGCCACAAACATATGTACAAATATGCATGCAAATATATACATATGTATATACTTATGTAAATATTACGGTTAAACATATAAGCATGCAATAGCAAATTAAGTCATTAGATAATACATATTTTGATAAACATTATTTATGTGCCATATTCAACATTGACTTGCATAAAAGAGCATAGACAGTAAAATAATAATAAATAAATACAGTTTTTAGGTTAGAATGTACATTTGCGTATTTGTTTGTGTGTAAATAGTATAAGTATTGAGTAAGGTGCGGTTAAAGGATTAATTTGTGTACTTACCGACGCACTGGCACGGCTAAATTGTCAACGCTGCGTGACAAAAGCGATACATCTTGACTAGCCCTACGTGACCTATGCAAGTGTTATTTGTTTTTGTTGCGGTTAGGAACCAACGAGCAAATCGAGTGAACATAAAATAAAATTAAAGAAAAAATGAAAATGATAAAATGTACAAAAACAAAGTGTTAAAAGCGTTAAAAATAATATTTTAAAAAATTGCTAACACTAAAACCTTTAAGTAAAAAGTAAAACTACTTAAATTTATGGAAAATTTAAAAAACTAAAAAATTGTCTGTGTGCTCTGTGAATTTAAACTGCTTTGCGTTGTCTCTCCCCCTCTCAGTCTGCAGTGCAAACACGCGCTCTCCCTTCTAACAAATGAAAAATAATAACTGTAAAACACAGGGTCGCACCGATTGCATACACCTTTTGCGCGCGGACGTCACACTAAACGCCGTTAAATGCATTAACGGTGCATTAAAGCGTTTTGCGGCTTTTGTGCGCGCCATTTACCTAGTCACAGCGCAAGAGGCGCCCTCAGGGAAGCGCAATTATTGCATTTTCCCAACATTTCATGCATAGACAGTATGGCTGAGGCAGCGCTAGGGTGAGTAATGGACGGCAGGATTCCATGTGCCTTTGACATTTCACCGGCTATAAAATTCATGGCTAAAGAAATGCATCAATTCACTCGATTTTTTAGGTGTTTGTGTGAGTTCGCATGTCGAGAACGAGAACAGGAGTGGGTTAGGTGTGTGCAATTTGTGTGAATTTAAAAAAATTATAAGTAATTTCCGTTTCTGCTAATGCGCTGTTCTAAAAGGTTTGGCTTTAAAAGCTTATAACGGTTTCAAATGCAAAATACTGTTATTAAAAGTTTGTTATCTCAGATTGTGATATTTTTCATAAATAAAAATAACTGCAATTTGTAGAAACTGCGTTTAAATCAGGAAAATTCAAATAGTTTCAAATAAAATAATGTCCTTAGTGTAGACTTGATGGTAAATTGTGACAAATAAGCTCCCGGAAATTGTAATTAAATTCTACTTTGCTGAGTTGGCGGGACTGTTCTTAATTACTATGCCAAATATGAGCGCGATCTGTCAACCAGTTCATTTACAGAAGCTGCTTAAGTCGGTCCACCTTAGTAGTGCGTTGTGATTTTTGGCGGGACATGTCTGTTTCTAATCAATTTTTTATGTGGAATCGTTGCTATTAAAAATGACCAAACATTGATTCGGTTTTATCAAAGATAGCGATCTGTCAACCAGTTCATTTACAGAAGCTGCTTAAGTCGGTCCACCTTAGTAGTGCGTTGTGATTTTTACAAAGAATAAAAATATCGAGCAAATGATATGTCTAAAATTTTGAATTTCTAATCAAATTTTTTATGCGGAATCGTTGCGAATATTAAAAAATGACATACATCGATTCGGTTTTATCAAAGATAGAAGCCTACGAGTGGTGTAAAGCCTTCAAAGACGGTCGAGGGATCGTTAAAGACATGCCTTGTTCTGGACGACATTCGACCTCTTAAACTGATGAAAATATAAAAAAGTGGAGAATATTCTTATTGAAAATCGAGAAGTCAGTGTTAGAGAGATGGTAAGAGAGCTCGACAACTCTCACGAGTCCGTTCGAATGATTTTGGGTATGAAACGCGTTCTTGCTCAATTCGCCCCGATAAAGCTGATAAAGCTTTTACAAAAAGAGTACCGAAAGCAAGTCTGATGGTGCGAATTCCGATCCCACATTTATGGAGAGTATTATAACTGCCGATGAGACATGGGCTTATGAGTTTGACATTCAAATAAATAAAGAATGGAGGGGAAAACACGAGCCGAAACAAAAAAAAAAAACACGCCAAATCCGTTCCAAAATCCAGGTGATGCTCATTGTTTTTTTCGATATGCGTGGTTTGATGCATCATGAATTTCTTCCGGAGAGACATACGACCAATAAGGAGTTCTATTTGGCCATATTGAGGCGTTTGCGTGAGAACATCCGTCGAAAATGGGGACTTGTGGAAGAACAATTCATGGATTTTACTCGATGAGAATGCAATATCGCATGGAGCCACGATTGTGACTGAATTCAAAGCCAAAAACGCAATGAAGACTTTCGATCAACCAACGTATTCACCAGATTTGCTTCCATGTGTTTTTTTCTTGTTCTCCAAACTGAAATTGCCGCCCTGTGAACCCGTTTTCAGTCGATCGGATAGATAAAACAAAAATACCCTGAAGGAGCTGAGGGCTATCCCAAAAAGTGCTTATGAAAAGTGTTTCGAAGACTGGAAAAATTGTTAGCATTAGTATTTTACATTCATGAATAATTAAATATTTTGCATTTTATTTACAATTTCCGTTTTTTGATAAATAAAAAAGTGATATCATCGTTTATTTGTATTGCAAGAAAGAAATACCTCAGGGCGATACAGTCAAGATTCCGACATTTAACCTTTCATACTAATCATTAGCAAAGGTTGCTCCTAATTTCGTTAATGATATCATGAAGCTCACTCCGAAACAAGAAAAAATTTTAAGTTCGATTGCTATAATCCCCTTTTCAAATAAAATTGTCCATACAAGAACTTAGTTTGGATAGTTCAGTTTGTATGGCAGCTATACCATAGCAGTCCGATATCAGTGGTTTCAACAAATGAGCAGCATCTTGGAAACGCATGCCTACAATTTTAGGAACGTTATATCAAAAACTGAGGGACTAACTCGCTTATGTACAGACGGTCAGACATGACTAAATCAGCTCGAGTTGATCATTTTAGGGTCTCCGCTATGTTACTTCTGGGTATTAGAAACTATTTGGCAAGCTTAATATACTCTGTTCTGGTATTTCTAGAATTCTTACAGCTATAGTTTTATAAACGATTTGAAGACTACGGATAGAACATAGTAAAATCATTATCTAGCCACATACGTATGTATGTATATATGTATATTTTTGAAACCTTAGCTTTACTTCTGTACGTCAATGAATAGTTAATATACAGCTTGGAGAACAAGTTTCCAAACTTCTGGACATCCGTAGAATAAGTAAGAATGAATAATTCATAAGAAATTAAGTTTTCGCCACTTCTTCAGGCATCCAAACGAACATTAGGATTTTGTCCACATAGCTTTTAGTTCCAAACATTTAATAAATATCAGACTTCATCTAAGGGTGCCGAATTAATACAAAAATGGTTTTCAATCACTCTCCACCTTACTGTGAACCAGAACATTTTTACAGATTCAGTAGGTTTTCGCGACGAATGAAAGCTCAATCAGGTGGAAAAAACTTACAATTCTTTAAAATTTATGAGAAAGCTCTGTGAAAAGTGGGTGCCACGCAAGCTGACTTTTGATCAAAAACAACGATGATGATTTAGTTTAGCGTGGAAAATTTTATTATTATAACGGAATTATGTTAACAGGTAATAATCGAAATTCTTAAATAATTTATGATTTGTCATGCATTTTTGAGTAGAAATTCTCTGAAAAAGCTGCTTCTATCTGATATCACACATAGAATTTTTCCTGTTGATCAATACCGGTTTTTAAAGCGATAAAATATAGCCTGGAAGCACCACAACTAAGTGTATTTTGGAAAAGAGTTATATATTGTTGGATCAATATGACGCCCGTGTTTGCCTATCTTTCGGATATAATAGTTCTCGATTGAGCTAATTGAAGTATTAGTCGAATGAGTTCGAGCTGTTAAATGTTACCCAAGAACTACAGCTCAGTCTCAGCTAATTGCTCGATGCAAGCTTGAGTATAAATCATTACTTATTCGAAAAAATGGTGCCTTCCGAGTACAGTAATGTACAACTAACTTGCTTTTTTTGAATAAAATTTTGAAGTTATCTCTATCTAATGGTTGTCAAACATAAACTAAATGGCTATATTGACTAAAAATTTGACAATAACAATTCGATTCAATTAAATGAGAATTTTATTATTCTTTTTTTTAACCTCAGATATATGTACATATGTATATTGTTTTGAGCACAATTGAAAGCGTATTTCCATCACTTAGGCATTTTAAATATATGGCCATCAAGAGCAAAGTTTGAGTTTATTTAATTTTTAACACTTTTAATTTTTTCTAGTAATAGACGACGCTTAATTAACACTGTAATAAATGACAATTTGCGTAAGTCAGCAAAAGAGTGTGCAGCGAAGCACACAAGTGTACATACATACATACATTTATAATAATATTATATATAAGAATAAATTATGAAAATATGCACTTATGTAAGTCATATATTATTTATGATTTTATGATTTTTTTATGGGGACAATAAAAATTAATTAACATTTTTGAAACTAATTGAAGGCAATTTTACAATCAATTAGCACGATTGTCAAATGACAACTAAAAACAAGTGAGAGAAAACATTGAAAAGAGCATAAAATAAGGTGAGCTACTTTTCAGAATGTTGGGGATATCATATAATATATCTATGTTTATACTTTTTAAGTGATTTGATTTCGTTATCTTCTGCTTTGTAAGCTGTTCACACAGCCCATTCCATTGAATTGACATTGCCCGTATTACGGCGAAAATTACATATGTTTACTTATGCATTTCTTATTGTTTACAGAGAATTTCAAAATCACTTAATTTATTGACGAACCGGAGTTTACTATTTACCAGCTAATTGCTTCGTAAATGTTGGTTGTTAATTACATAATTCACTCAAGCCAATGACGTGATTTGTCTGATTTATGCAATGCTAATTAACTTATCGATTCAAGTGAAGGCATCGTGAAATGTATGTCCACCAGAAATTGGTATAATCATATTAATAAAAGCTCCAAAAATTTTTTGTAGAAATTTTTATACTTCGAGCGCGTGGCTAAAAATATCAAACGCAATTTTCTTAAAAAAAAGTAGGTCAATATTTTGAGTTCGAATTAACATCACAAAAAAATTGTTCAGAGGCTGATAAGGTTGTGGACGATGTTTATCCTTAACTTTGATGGTTGACTTGTAATGGCAACTTTATAAATTTTCGTGATTTTTTTACTGATTATGAGCGTCCTTACATTGATAACAGAGATTGACAGCAATGTGAAATGATTGATGAAAATGTCATTCATATGTTTGATAGCTCTTAGGCAAGCGATTTTGATCAGAGGAGAGAGATTAGGCATCAGGTAGTTTGAATCAGAGATAAAGAGATGCCCAACTCTCCTGTCCCTGGAAATGTGAGAACCGCTCACCTATCGAACTTTGACAGTTGACTGGTAGGTTTTGACGTTTTGCAGTTGGAATGACTGGAACGGCCAGATTGAAATTATACCAAACATTTATGTGAACGGAGGAATTTGTTGCTGTCGTTCAAGATCGCTAATAAAAATTTAAAACAACGAAAGTCAAAGAAAATACGAAATTTAAATATACTTATTGAAACGTTTTGCAATTTGATGCATAGTAGAATTATATTTCAATTACAAATGATTAAGAACATTTATTAATTGAGAACTTACGGGCTTAATTCACCTTACTAAGTATTGAAAGGTCAAAAGTTAGTTGTTTTAATATACCATAAAATCATAAAAAAGCATTTAAGTAGTTTCGTCATACATTAAAAGTCCAATATATAATAATTTGCAATCGTAATAAATGTTGGGTGTTTTAATTCAAATGCCCAAAAATTCTTATTTTGTTCGATCTGGCCATAATGGAAAATTTTATAAAAAAAACGCTTATTTTGAGACGCTCTCACACTGGAATAAGTCGGGCATCCCATTATCCCTGGTTTGAGTGGTCAAACCATTTCGAAAAGATAATTATACGGCTTTTTGAACATTTGGCGAATAGAAATAAGTTTCTTAAGAATTTCATAGCGTTGATCTTATCCAAAAAGTTCTTGCCATAAACCAACTGGAAGAGAAATATCTGAATGAGACATTTGAAGGAATAGATCACTGAATCTCTGCATTACTGATTTGAAGCCGGACGAGTTGGATGAGGAGCTCGGACTTTTCTCATACCTTAAATCCTTGACGGTCGAACGATAATTAGGACATTAGTACGAAAAAGATTTGGGTATAAGTGAGTTAGAGAATGCTTGACCTCGCTATCTATAACGCATAGTTTGGTGAACTTTCAGTAATATACTATATTTTCTGGGAGTATTTTTTAGTAGTTATCATTTTATGTGTCCAGTGGCAATGTGTTATTTTTCTCCAGATAAACAAGTCTTATTCTAAAAAAAAATATTGGTAAGATGGCGAGAGGGCTTTGAACAAAGAAATCTAGAGAGCTAAAGATCTTGAGAATATTGAATATTCGAATAATTGCAGAGGATATTATTTTATCATTTTTCAGAAGAATATTAATAGTTCTCTATTATAATGTTCTCATAAACTCTCGCTTGCACTCTTATTGCGAAATTGAAGCCTCTTATAAAATGTAAATATATATGGATGTATGTATATGTTGTTGCTATAGGCATAACATATTACGATTGCACCGCTGAAACGTCATCGATGTGGTTGTGGCACCCATGCTCCAAGATTACTTGCCGTGTGGATGGCCTGAACGCTGTCTCCGAGTTTAAATAGTGGAGCTTACGTGACGTGAGGCACATGTGGCGGCTGACGGCGATTTACAAATACAAACATACATACACATACATATGTATGTACAAAAGTACGTCGTCTTCGCGCCTTTGCGTTGTAGTTCTCGTCTACTTACACTTGCTCACGCGCTCTTTCACGAATCAGCACAAGCTGTCTAGCCGAATCTGTGTTGACCCTAATTTGAAACATGTTTTGTTTTTGTACTTTCCGAAGTGAGCGCGTGTGTGCTGCCTTTTCGGCTATTTTTTGTTTACAAACTTTTTTATTTATTTCTTTTTTTTTCAACTTAATTTATGGTGCTAAGAAGTCGGTGTGTGTGTGCGCGCCCTCGCATAAGGAAACTCTGTGCTCTGTAAATGGAATTGACCTTTGGAGAGGCGTACACATTGCATACAAATCACCGTTAATTTATGGAAAATAGTTTTTTTTTTTTGGTATAAACCTAAGTACGGTACGACTACGTAAGCCGGTAGGTAAGCAGCGCTTTTTCGTCAACAGTAAGCAAAGAAAGGAAATGCCGCTTTTGTGTGCTTTTAATCATATTTTTGATAGTTGTTGTAATTTGTTGTTGTTCTATTACACATTACAGGTCTTTGTTAGGGCAACTCGTACAGGGTCACCAAAGTTTGTACGCAAAATTTTAGTTTTTTCCACAGCTATAGTTGCAGAGATTTTCGTGGCTGGACTTAGCATGCTAATTAAGTTGTTTTGAAAGTCTAAATTGAGCTCTTTTAGAAAAAAAAAATCAAAATATTGCATAAGAGTATTCAAAAGGCATAGCTTGAGTGAGAAAACAAAAAAATGAATTTGTAAATAGGACAATTTTAGTTGATTCAAACAATTTCTGTAGCCTTTACAAATACCTAATATTGTAAAATTATATAAAGATTCCCAAAAAATTTAAAATTTTGTTCGAAACTATAAATTTTTTCATGTCATCTAACTTATCACAAATCTAATAGACACTAAAAGTAAAAAATTTAACAATTTACTACACTATTTTAAAATTTGTTGAAGAAAACAGGAGTACAACATTCCATGTCGAGGCCAAGAGAACAATAAGAGAGTGCTGATTACATAGAAAATTCTCTTCAATCATCATTTATTATTCTAAATATACATACATATATACCATTGAGGTCTTAGAGATAGAAACAATTTCGGGTTGTTGGTTGGTCGAAAATTAGGCTCATTATGGCCGGCAAAATTTTCAGAGGACCTACTTAGGTAGTTAAAAATTTTACGCCGTTAATGCAGGTTCACCAACACAAGTTTCAATAATTACTAATAAAGGCCATCAGCAATTCGATTTTGTTCTGTATTCTAACTTTTGTTGTTAATCTAACTCTGTTTTGCTTATGCCAGTTGTTTGATCGATTCGCCATACTCGAAAGTTTAACTTATCGAAGTGAGCTAATAACAAAACACTACACTACTGTTATACAATATGCTTCTCCAATCAGTGTAGTTTCTCTTGATATTAGCTAAATTTATTCTAAAAGTTAGCGTGGTGTTTTGGTTATTAGAAAGTTACACTCTCAGAAGTGTCAAAATTCTGTCAGAAGATGGTAAATATACCCGAGGAAGGAGCAATTTAAATAATATATGTTATATTATATGATCCTTTTTTCATCCGTACCAAAAAGTGTAAGCGGAAGCCAACACAAAGAAGTTTATAATTTTTATCAAAAAGTTCGTTTTTATTCTTTTATACAAAGTTTTCTCGGACCAAGACCATTTTTGGGCTGATTTGAGTAGCCACGATAAGAATCTAGAGCCATATAAATCATCTCTAAAAGCCTAAAAGCTTCTTATGACTAGATTATATATTACGCACGTTACAGCTGAAATTTTCTTCTGATATTTGGATGATTTTTTGAGAAACTATTAATTCAAGAGCTCTGTTATTTGCATGGATTTTAGAAATATGTCTTAGTTTGGTAAACTCTCCTATTTTAAAATTCCGTGAGTAAACTATTTAAATTCACAATTTAATTAAAAAAAAAATTGAAAAACTCGAGCTGGATGAACTAACAACTTTTTACTCGAACTTGTTCCTACAGAGGCGTAAGTAACTCTCACTTTTACTACAGGAGTCATATACAAATTTTAGACATTTGTGGATTTAAGATCTCAGTTTACTTTCTGTAAGAGTTTTTAATCGATGACTTTGATATCTCTTTTTCGCCATTAAGGTAGATCTTACAAGTATAACACACTTCAATTAGGTTAGGTTAGGCGGCTGATCCCACAACATTCCGGAGGGACTGTTATGTACAGTGCTTTGTGATGCCATACGAAAAACTCCTGTAGTCGGATATCTGCAAAACGCCCTGAACCTGTCACCAATCAGCTAAGATGATTTATTTCTATTTTCGCTATTTCACCTAGATGCCTAAAAGTGTGAGATCCGAACGAGCGGAACATTCGAGAAGGAATGACGAAATATTCAATTTTACCACATGAATCCCAATCACGAAGTTAGAACTTCTACACACATTGAAAGATTGGCCTAGCTAAGAGCTTTGAGCTCCCTAAACTATTTCCGAATTACATTGGGTCAGAAGAACTTTGCGACTGCACTGCTGCTAATAGCCGACTAACGCTTGCTGAACTGGTCTGAGTCCCAACGGTGCTACAGCAAACCACAAGAAGCAAACGGATCTCTTACCCGTTCCTATTCCCCAGTTATTTAGACTGAAGGACCTGTTCTAGCCAAATCACCAGCCTTACAGTTTCCTGCAATAGCGCTGTGGCCGGGCACCCATACCAATCCCATCATAAAATATCTTGATGCTAGATCTCATACATATGTATGTACTTATTTTTTACAGATATTTCAAAAGTTGAAAATATTGTGAAAGAGCTCTGTGGAGTACATTGAGCTTTCAATTTAACATTTTGAATTTAGAAAATGTTATAAAACAGATCTACAAGTATTGTAACCTGAATATTCCAAAAAAGAAACGTCGGAAGCCCTATAAAGTACATAAACAAATGATCATTGCGTTGAGCTGATTCGATCTAGCCATGCCCGTCTGTATATCCTTCTGTTTTTAGATATCGAAGCGATGTCACCATTCCTTTTCCCACCTAGAAGCTGGTCATTTGTCGGTCAAAATCACGATAAAGATCTTTTTGGATGTAGAAATGCATATAAGTATCAAGGGCACTGTGCCATCGGTGTTACCGAAATTAACGTTTTTTCTTGTTATTTTTCAAGTTTTTGCTAAAAATTGCTCAGAGCTAATCAATTATTTTACGACATACATATGTATGATAAAGCTGCATTAATAACCCCTATAAAAGCTTTTTTTATTAAGCTATAATCCAATAATTTAATGCTTACCAGTAAGATTGCGTTGCCGTCAGAAAATGCTGCATTGTTTGTTGTTGCAGCATATATACAATTTGTATTTGTTGTACTATTTATAGAAATTCAATAAATATTTTGAATAAATTCGACTGCAATAATTGTTGGCACTTAGCTTTTACATATTACTTTTCACTTTCCTTTGTTTTTGCTGCAAGCAAATAAACCAGCGGCAAAAGTGGAAAAAAAAACAAAAGCAAAAGCAATTGATAAGTCAATAAACAAACAAAGAGATGATTAATTAAGCCAAAATGTTTAATGCCGAATACAAAGCTGTGCAAACAATCACTTTCACTGTGTAAACAATTCAATCATTTCAGTTTTATTAGAACGCAGCGATCCGATCCGTCTTGCGACAACTGTCACATGTGAGCGCTGAATGCATGGCTCTCTTTGTCTCGCTGACAGGTGCTCATAAGCGAAAGCGATAAATGAGAATTTGCGTCGCAAGCGAAATTAAATGCGTAATATCAAATTTTATGTTTTTTTCGGTTTCTTCGGTGCAAACACGAGACTTGGGTTGTCACGTAATCTCCTTTACTTTGTTATGGTGGCATTGACACGGAAAAAGAGCAAATTACAAAGTCAAATGCCGGATCTATCAGCTGTTTGCCAATTTTTGTAGCAAGAGGAAGAAAATCCTATTAAATATTAAATATCAATTTAACTTGCCATTCAAGAACTTTTTTTATTTGTTTTTTACTTGCAGCAACAGAAGCAGACTCTGGTTTCATTTTGTAAAATTATGATTGAAAAATCTAATAAAATGCGAGTTTTTAGTTAGATCACATACCAATTGACAACTTGTTTAAGAATAACTTTCATATTCAGATTCCTCGCTTTCGAGGGTTGTCTTTTAATTATGTGCGTAACTATTTCTGCTCGGTTTAATTTTAATGCTAGTTAAGGGGGTATTCTGGTTTAGAAATTCTAAAAAATCGAATTTTTTTTTTGCATATTTTTATAGTATAACCCTTTAAGAAAATGTCTCTAAAAGGATTTTTCGAAATTCAAATTATTTTCCGAGTTACAGCTCATTTTGTGACTCCGACTACGACTGCGCGCGACTAGTTCTCAAAATTTAAACTCGTTTTTCTCATAACCACTTTTCTAGAAACGGTGTGCATGATATCTCAAGTTCTACTCAACCGATTCACATGAAATTTTACACAGGGACTTCTTATACATTATAGTATCGCACTACGAAGAGCTTTCGAATGAATTTTTTTTATTATTAAAAAAAAAACCAAACCACAAAAAAACAGGAAAAATACGAAACTTTTTTTTCAAACCTCCACCTTTTTGCAAAAAAAAATGTTTTCGTAGTGCGATAACTACTTTTTACGGATTTGGCATAAATTTTCATTTTAGGTCACGGAAAGGATTTATATCCTGCACACCAGGACAAGCCATTGTTTCATCAGTCTCTACTTCGCCGACCTGCAGTTTTTTTAAATTTAATTTTTTTTCTTATATTATTTATGTTTTGTATTCTTAGAATATCAATAAACAGCATGTGAAAAAAATGGATAGTCAAAATAATTTTTGATTTTTTTTTTATCGCGTCAAAAAAAAAAAAAAATACTTAAAATTCGGGCTTCTAAACCAGAATACCCCCTTAAGGCACCGCGCCCACCTATTTGAGTTGGACAGATAGTTTTAGGTCTTCAGTTTCTTCCCTCAAGTTTCTTTCTCTTTAACCAAATAAATAGTGGTTATAATGAAGAGCTCTCCTATTTTTAAAGTAATGACAATTTTCTGAAATGAATACAGTTTCAAAATACATTATATTCTGAAAGTAGCACAGAACTTCGTCGAATTTGATTTTCTTGGAATAAAAATAAAGTACTTATTTGCTGTAAAAAATCATTGAGAAGGGTCAATTTGCTTTTCGAGATACTCAGAAAATGAAAGCAACTTTGTCATAACTTTTTTCCGTGTCAAAATATTCAAAATTTTGCAGAAATTTCAAAATTAGTTTTAAATAAAAAAGTCTTGCAGTCGTATACAGTTTTGAAAGGCGAAAGAATTTTTCGTAAAGTTTCGACTGTGCATAGACTTGCAGAATAAAAGTACTTTTCGAGAAGTTACAAGAATTTCGAACATTGTAGCTACCGAAGTTGCTACCGAAATTACGTGTCTAATGGTTAATTGTTAACGCAATCACTTGCGTAAGTACAGTCTAACGGCACCTTAACTACTTTGCGTATTTGTTTGTTTTCAAATGTATGACTGCTGACACCAGCACGAGCATAAAGAAAAAAAAACCGAACTTTGCTGACGTCAACTTCGCCGATCATGTGCCAAGTACCGTTGGGAAGCTGCAATACTTGTATACGGTGTTTTTTAGGCATTTTGTCAGTGGCAAATTCTCATAGCGATAACGGCATACGGTGGCTGTGTTATCAGTAGCCTTGAGCTCGACAGCACGACTTCCCGAGATAACTTTTGCCGAAAGCACTTGTATAAACAGTGAAAAGTATTTTAATGAAATTCTGGAAGTCAACAGATTTGAATAGACGGAATGTTAAATAAACGGTTTAGGAAATTTTGATAATGTAAATATGTATGTATGTTTATACATAAGTTTAGTATACTCTGGCTGACAATCTCAGACCAAGCGAAATATATTTTTATTTCAAAATTGTAATTAAAAAAAAAGGCAGAAAAATTTTTTTCCAATTTATTTTACAATATTGTTTGTTTCTATGAATCTTTAATTTGTCCAGGTTTTAGATCTGAATGTGTCTATTTTGCGTCGTCAAATGAAAGTTGTGCCTTTGGAAACCTATTGTGACAGCTGTGAGCCTCAAATAATAAACTTAAATATTTATACAGAGTATTAACAAAATAATGTCTTCATTCACCACTGGTGGCACGTACTCAACTCAGCGTAAATAACACAGATTTACATAGACTTCGCACTTATTTGAGGAACAATGCACCGCACTTTATTGTTTGAATAATTGCAGAGCAATAGCAATCGCATGACAAGCTGCCAGATCACTTAATTTAGCTGTGAAATGGCGCGAGTTTTTCCCTTCATTATTTATCATTGTTTACTCAAGCCATTATTGATGCTGCTCACTTCAATATATGTATGCATGTGCTTGTGTTTGTTGTAAATTAAGTGGTCAACGATAATTTTTTAAATAAATAAATAAAGCTATGCTTCTGTGGTAGTTAAAAATTTCACATGATGCTTTCGAAATGATTTGGTAACGCTGTCTCCATTGACTTAATTTCGGTTTATTAAACAAATATGCTCCTAATAAATCTCTGATAAATAAAATCTGGTAGTAAATAACTTAATTTATGTGTTGTCATTCAAAATTTGGCTTCTCGAAAGTTGCGTAGTAAGTATTTTGGTTATTGAACTTGTGGAACCAGTGTTTTAAATCAAAATTTTGGCTTTACTTACAAAATTTCAACTTAAGGTAGGTGCAAAGTCATTTTTATTCAATTTAACAATGTCTACGTGAGGGCCTTTCTTGATTTTGCTATTTTTGGCAAAAGGAGACTGCGTAATATCTTTTTTTTTTCAAATATAATATTAATTTCAGACAAAATTTTCGAATTTCTTCACGAAATATTAGTAATAGTCTGCAAAAACAATCTGTAGGTAATCCAGCGGATAAAACCACCGTTATTCTAATATGAGTCCCACGAATATTGTCCACTTCGGGCTTTCATGCCTTGACCTTGAAAACGAGCGCTGAAATTCTCACACCAAGTAATATTATTTGTACATACTACATGTGTATGGATTTCGATGCCGATTTCTTGTATGTTTTCTGGTTTCTATTTTTAAAAGCATATCTTCTGGAAAAGCTCGTGAAAGCTTAAAGCTTGTGAAATTCAATATTTTCAGCCTTCTTTGCTAACAAGTACACTGTAATAGAGAAGTTTGAGGAACATAATTTATGTGTCTAAAAATATATTTCCAAAAAATTTTTCTAGAAGTCATCATCACTTGTTTTGTTAATAAAGTTATTTCTAATGATTACAAGGTTTTCACACTATGCATTGTGTTCGCTTTTCCTCAAGGTTGTGTTGTAATAATAAACTCAGTCTGCTGACATTGATACGATTTTTGACCCCTTGAAACGAGTTAAGAATATAAATTCTCTTAGTCACAAAGTTCCCGCACTTGAACATTGTATTGTGTTGACAGTTAGAGTTTTTAAATTTATGAACACTCAAGATTATCCGACATACACTCAATCTTATAAGCAAAACAATCTATTATAATCCGAGATTATCTCAATTGGCGATTGCGATTAGATTGTGGGATTAACCAAGTTGATGGAATGCGAGGTTTGGAAAAGAAGAAGCGAATTTCAACCTCTCTTGAAATAATTTGTATATATTAAAGCGCAATGGTAATAAAATCGAAAACACTTGAGTAACTAATGAAAGCCATAAATACGGTGAGTACACATGTTTGAAATATATGACGGCAACTAAGGAAAAAATATATATGTATATGCATATATTAACGTTTTCTGGCTTTACGATGCTAATGATATTTCTGATTGTGAGTATGCACAATAGAGTCATTCACGCTTTGTGAAAGACAGAAACATCTCAGCCATTATTTATATTAGAATTCGGGAAAAATAACCAGAAACAGAATCATAACGAAATAAAGTGACTAAAGGCGTTAAAAATTTAAAAGAAACACTAACTGAATACATAACTACATATGCATGTCATACATATGAACAGCAACACCTCACCTATACCAATAAAACCACTGCTTTAAGAAAAACAAAGCATCAGCAACGGAGTATCACCAATCATAAATTAATTTTCATTGCGACAAGCTTTATGACACCAAGAGCGCTTGAATCGCGCGCACTGTCTATGGCGCTGAGCGCGCTGGAGCAAACATGAGCTAATAACATCCCGAACGGGTGATAGACGGGCGCGCGCAGCGTAATCAATTGAGTTGCTGTAAAAAAAATCAATGTAATACAGCTCATAATTTGCAAGCGCTTGGCTCTACGTGCGCGACCACGCATCGCGCAATCTATCAACGCTGCGCGTCGACTACAACTTGAGCAGGTGCGCCATCAGTGAAGCTGCAAGCGTTAATAATAGCGGCACCGCATGTTGCCTTCTACTTCGCTTAGCGTGTCTACTAACGCCCAGCGAACGCGCGTCGCCTCCTACTTCGTCTGCGCGCCCAGTCAACTCGAGTCACCTATGCGCGCGCTAAATGTTTGCACAAGTTGACGACAGTAAGTGATGATATGATGGCACATCTGTGCATCAGCGCAATGCCCCAATCAGTAGCACATCCAAAAACATACACACTCACTTAATTCAATCAATTGACGCGTGGTCACCCAATTTTGTGTTCGCGCGTAGCTGTTCTTTTTGCACAGTAGCTACGCGGCATGAGTTTCGGCGCGACGCGGCGCGGCGCCTTGAGTGGGGCGGTTTGTGCTGTCAGTTTGGGTTGCGCGTTTCGGCATGTATGTATGTATGTATTTGGAGTGCGCTTGTATTATATTGTGCGACTGTGCTATTAACAGCAATTTGTGCAGCTGTTCGTTGCTTTTGCTGTTGTTATTGCTTATCTGTTCATTTGTTAACATCCGCTGGATGTGCTTTTTGTAGTGAGCGCGGTTAGTTCATATTTGCATTATTTATTAAGTTTCGCTGCAATTGCTTCATTCACTGTTCAGTCATTCGGTCATACTGTCTTTTTAATGAATTAAAACTCTTATTTTTGCTCAATTAGAGGCCTTTTTTTAAATAAAATCTGACTTTCAGACAGAAAAATACCAAATGAGCTTCCATAATTGAAAGGACTGACTTGACTTGTAGAATAACGACGAACAAGACAGTTGTCCGCAGAGAAGATAATCACATATTGGGTCACTACGTAGGAGAATGAATATCCCTGTAACTAAGTAAGTAGTATACTAGTTCGCTTAGCAAACGTAATAACCCCCTGGTCGCTATATAGATCATTTCAAGATAATAAAGAATTGGAGCATTACGAGTAATCTGATCTTAATCGCTGCCTTGGATCCAATCTCATCGACAGCTTAACATTAAAATCACTTTTGAAGCGTTCTTTTCTCATTACACGATAAATTATATGTTCATAAAGATCTAAAAATTTTAAAATAGTGCTATTATCTGCTACTCAACAGAGTCGCTAAGAACTTTTTAGGGCTGTAAGAGGTTTAGAACGCATGACATACAAACATACAACTAAACGACTGAGCCCTGAGCTCTTATTTAAATTACTTCGATGAGGATTGGATGACCCGACTCAGTTGCAGAGATACTCCTTCGGCACTCCTATCTAAGTGTATATTCTAATATCTTTCATTAAGTATCAGCGGTATTATTTAACTTTTGTAGAATATCATGCGAAATTAACGTTATGGGCTCAAAAGTTGAGTTTGTAAATTACATCGAAACGATAGAATTATAGAGATCGGAGCAAAATTTTTTATTGAATATCATTTCGAAAGTCCTGAATTGAAATAAGATGCCATTCCTGGTTTTAAGAGCACACACTGCCTACTTAAATTGGCAGTGTTCCACAAGTTTAGTGTTACTCTTACTTTCTCTCTCGCTGTTCGCACAATCTTTTGACTTGATTGCCTTGGCTATACTGAGTTCAAATTAAATAGTTTCAAATTAAAAGTTTTCATACACAACTTTTTTCGTGTATATGTGTATGTATGTATGTATTATTAATTTACTTAAGGAAATACTTATACGAAATACAGCCCAGTAATCTTTCATTTTACCAAAAACCATTCTTTAACTACACTAAATATGGTAAACAAAGAAATTTAGATAAGAGCTAACTGAAGAGTGAATGCTAGAACAAACACAAATCAAGGCGTCACAAAAAGTGTGTCAAGGCGAAGGTTGTAGAGTTGCAGAGGAAGCGAAGTTCTCCAATGAGACTGCCATTTTACCAACATTTTTAAAGGTGTGTTTAATTTCGGAATATAGAAGTAGGGTTCTGGCTTATTGGATTTTTCAGCAGACAAGGTTAAGTCTCTGTTTTTTCATTTATCATTGCACATTTAATTCTAATTTACTGCAAACACGAGCTATCGAAATTTGATCAAGGTGGCCTGGTCTGTTAGAAAATAGAATGAGTTCTACAAATCTATTATAGTAAAGAAGCTTTAGAGATGCTGCTACTACTTCTACTGAGCAACGATTTACATTTCAGAAATTAAAAAAAGTATCGGGTCAAACACAAAAGGTTGAACTATTTAACTGTTTTTTTTTCGAAGGTATACAAACGTTATCCAAAAAAACAGCGTGGTGTATGTGGTGTGAGTACAAATAAACTTACGTCACACCTTTAGTAATCAAATATTGACTGGCAGTGGTCGAAATCTAAAGAGAGCGAGAATGCCAACAATGTGCTTACCAAATACAAGTAATAAGCAAAATAATTGAAAGTGGAATTTCGTGGAATGCATTCCACACGTGGTAAACTGAGCTGGCGATAACCCAATGAACATAAAGATTGGCGTTTCAATTCTTTCTGGGTGTAGAAATTAGATTAAAATTTAGATAACGGCCAGTGTTTTATACTATTGTGGGCAAAAAATCGTACTTTTTAATTTAAATTTTGCGCGAAAACCCATTCGTCGAAATATTTTGTTTCCAGCTTGGTATGACTGTCAGTGACGTCTGTGCGAAATTTCATAAATAACGTCGTCTTTCTGAAGTACATAAAATGTATTCGACAATTTTTACGATGAGTGAAATTATTCAACAAAGAAGTTCCATGAAACTTTGTGTGCAGAATCAATTTTCTGGTTCTTGGTACAAATTATTCAAAGAGTGTCGAGAACGCGTTGACGACGAACCGCGTTCAGAACAACCAACAACATCAACTGATGATCAACACTTCAAAGAAATAAAGACTACCAGAGTGTCATGGAACGTATTATTACTGGCGATGAGTTTTGAATCTATGCTTATGGCTCGAACAGACGATCCATCGGCCGAATATCGTGGCAAAGGTGTGCCGAAGCCGATGAAACCACGTCAAGGCAGGTCAAAAATCAAGATTATGTTGACAGTTTTCTTCGATTATCGAGGACTGGTGCACTCCGCATTCCTTCCGAACAGCCAAACTGTCAACAAAGAATACTATGTGAGTGTTACGCGTCATTGCGTGCTATTCGTAAAAAAAAGCCGAAATTATGGGTCTACAACTCTTGATTTTTGCACCACGATAATGCACCGATGCATAGCATTGATTCTTCGTGGGTTTTTCGCCAAATTTTCAGTCAATATCGTGCCGCAACCATTATATTCGCCTGATTTATTTCCATGTGACTTTTGGCTATTCAGCAAACACAAACGATCACTCCGGGAAAACCATTATGAGTCAATTGACGACATTAAACGTGAATCGCTAAGCGTGTTCAAGGCAAATAGAGTTTAACAACTATTTCGATGATTGGGGATTACTTTGAGGGGGACGTCACAGATTTTGAAGAATAAATTAAGAATTTTAAAATTATGAACAAAGTCTTTCTACTTTTCGCTCTTGGTAGTATGTATAGTATATACTTAAATTTATTTTTTTTTATATTTAAACAAAAGACAAAAGTCTGCATTATGTGCTTGCTTTCATGCTTGTTTTTCCATATTTTCGAATTTATCATAATATTTGCGAAAGGTAGTTAAAATTGTTGGTCGAAAAATGTGGCAGAATAGAAATTCTGCGCACATTTTGTTTGCACAGCAACGAGATAAGCGTTTGTTTTCACTCTGTTGTTTTATCAGGCTCGGCAAACAAAGGAAGCTGACGAGCGTTGAAAATTATGAAGACAGTTGTTTTTGTTGTCTACTAATTATTGCTATTTTTAGGCGGAAAAAAGCAAATATAACGGTATGATAGCGTATAATGTTGTTCATTTGCAATGCAATTCAGTTTGTTTGCGGGGAAAGTACTAAAAATTATTAAGGCACAAGGGTGAGACGGAATTTTTTTTTTTACATTTTTTAATTTTAACTTTGGTCAATCTCTGTGAAGATATCAGTCTAAGTCTAGTCTAAACATTTGTTTGACGTTTTCAATTACAAAAATGCTTTGTCATGTACAAGGTCTGTCGCAAAAGAAACAGGACTGTTAAAAAAACAACAAAAAATTAATATTTTTCAAAAGTTATATTTTTTTATTCAAAGTAGTTTCCTTGTGCTTCGATACAGCGTTTAGCCCGGTCAATTAGCATTTCAAATGAGTGTTTAAGGTCATTTTTCGGAATGCTCTTGAGAATATCGGTCGTCGCCTTTTGGATAGCTGAAATGTCCTGAAACCAGTGTCCTTTCATGGGCAAATGAAGTTTTCCAAATAGTTAAAAATCACAGGGTGCCAGATCAGGTGAGTAGGGTGAGTGATTAATGGTTAATATGGAGTTTTTTGTCAAAAAATCAGTGACAAGCGTCGACCGATGACACGGCGCATTATCGTGCAACAGGCGCCAGGACCCTGCCTTACGGTATTGTGGTCGAGCACGACGAATGCGTGACAAAAGACGCTTCATAACACCAAGGTAAAACACAGCATTAATCGTTTGGCCAGGTGGGACGAACTCTCGGTGTACAATACCCTCGGAATCGTAAAAACAAATCAGCATTGTCTTTATTTTTGATTTCTGAAGACGACCGACCGACCGACTGATCGTCACAGAGATCCTCACGACCTTCCTGGAACCGCTTAAACCACTCATGCACATTACCACGGGATAGGCACTGATCATCATAAACTTTCTTCATCATTTGAAGTGTTTCAGTAAACGTTTTCCCAAGTTTAAAACAAAATTTAATAATAGGTTCTCAAAAAAGTCTTGCGGTATTTTCGTTAAAAGCGCGTAGTTCTAGTTTTATTTGGAAAGCTCATTTCACGCGCTAACACATGTTTGATTGATTGTCGTTTTTTTTAAGTCGTTCGTGAATTATAGCGTCGCAAACATGGAGAAAAATAAAGAGAAAATACGTCATATTTTACAGTACTACCGCGATAAAGGCAAAAATGCATCTCAAGCCGCCAATAAAATTTGTGCAGTTTATGGACAGTTTCCATTTCCACTGCACAACGATGGTTTCAACGTTTTCGTTCTGGTGTAGAGGTGGTCGAAGATGCGCCACGCTCCGGAAGGCCTGTCGTCGAAAATTGCGATAAAATCGCTGAACTGGTCGAAAGAGACCGGCATAGTAGCAGCCGTAGCATCGGTCAAGAGCTGGGCATGAGTCATCAAAAATTCATTCAATTTCAATGAAAAAAAAAATCAATAAAAATGCCGCAAGACTTTTTTGACAACCCATTATTTGTTCTTTGCATTTTACGACCGATGACCAAAAGCTGCTGTCACTTTTTGATCGATAACATCGATTGTAGTTATCCAATTGTCTTAAAATTTTTACGAAATGTCAACAAGAGATCAAACTTTTTATTTCATATACCCACCAATAGGTGGCGCCACCAGAAACAGCTATATTTAAAAGTTCTGTTTCTTTTGCGAAAGACCTTGTATTTTATAATGAAATATCTGCTTTCTTTGAAAAAACAAACTTCAAAATAGAAGTCGCCAAAGAGTTGTTAGTCAACGAATTGCAGAGAAGAACATTTTCCAAGCCACCTTTTAATAAAATTTTGCTTATTTTGACTTTTTCGTATTGCTGAACCCACAGATGTGTAATGAGTGCTGGAAACTTGAAGTGAATCGGACTTGCTTGTTTTGATAAAAAAAGTGCCGTATTTTGTAGGACATTGTGATGGGTTTGCTAAAAAATATAAATTTGTTTGTTACACTTCCTGTAACTTTTTCACTTTTCGGTTTTCAAAAATTAAATTTTATGTGGAGCGTTTTTGCCACTTTTTCTTGCATAACTTTGCCATCTGCCTTTGGCATAGCAATTTATTTTAAAATTCATATTTCTAAAGCATTTCAGTACATTTGCTTATGTACATATGTACATACAGATGTATATGTATGTACATATGTATCTTATCAATTGCTTCTCTTTGCTTTTGGCCTTCAACACACGCCCTGCACAACTTCACTGCCACGTTCCGGTAGACGCTAAGATACAGCATTCATTTATTTATTTACTTTTTGTAACTTGTGCTCAAAGTCAAACACTTTGATAATAGCAAAATATAAATATGAGAACTTTCGTAAACACTTTTCGTTTTATTATTAAATTTCTTTGCGGCACTTTCTGGCGATTTGACGTTATTTGCGGCACCTTGTATCCGTTTACTCTTCAACTGCGCGACAGACAAACTAAATTACCGCGCTGTTCTTCAAAGCCGTCGAGGAGGCCGCCTGCAAGTACACCATTCACACACATACACACATGTATGCATGTACATACGTTTGTGGATACTTCAGCTGAGCTCCAGCGCTCAGTGGGTCGACGAGTTCTATCTTTGTTGTAGCAATCGTCGCGGTTCGTGTATTTCTGGTTTGCATGTTTTCCTCATTCAGCTTTATTAATGTCACTTTACCTCTCTGCCTTTACATATCTACATACGCTCATATGCATATGGATATATTTTATACAATTTATTTGTGGATCGTGTTTCTTTATTTATACAATAATTTTATCACTTGTGTGTAGTTCGTCACACATTTGTGAACATGCTTGTTTGTGTTTTTGTAGATAGTGAGGAAGTCAGCTGATTGTGTGCGCGATTTAAAGTGTTGCATGAGAACGCAAAGCGGAGCACAAAATTCCCTGCAGCGATCCATTTAACCGGCATATTTTCGTTCTTTCGCTGAGTAGAAAGCATACATACATACAAATGTATATACATACATACATATGCGTACGAGATATATATACATATATATCATATATACATATATGTATATCTAAAGTTTCTGTAAGTATTATTTATACTTTTTTGCCCGCTGGGCAAATGGGTAGAAAATGTTTTGTGCCGGTATGGTCACACTGGTCGTGCAATCAGCAGATTACATACCTACAAACATACAATGCAATAATGTAAATATATAAGTATGTACGTATACATATAGAAAATATGATTTGTACCGTAAGTGGTACTGGCCTGAGCCAGGTATCCTCTTGAGATTTATTAGAATTAATTTAAAAAAAATTAATTCCATGAACTGTGGCAACCACTTTTGTATTAAACGGCTCATAGTTTGTTAACTGGTTAGAACACAATGACTCTAGAACTGAAAATTTGACAGGTGAGTACGCTAGAAAAGTACTGAGAAATAAATTACATCACAAACCAATATTTATATCCTGGACTGGGTTATTGAGCTTGCCGCGTAAAAATAATCTTTGTGACGAGTTGAGTCGATTTAGCTATGTCCGTCCATATACATATAAGCAAGTTGGTGTCTCAGTTTTTGAGATATCGATCAGAAATTATATATATTTTCTCACCAAGAAGCTGCACATTTATCGGAAACACGGTTATCAGTAGACCATGAGTAAAGAAAATATAGCAGACGTAGCTGAGAGGGTACACGGAGACCGTTTAGAGTCTATTCGACGCAGTTCGCAGCAACTGGGACTGACGTATCGAATGGATATAGAGCATTTTAGAGATCTTAAATTGAAAGCGTAAAAAATACAGCTTGTGCAAGAGCTGAAGCCGTTCGAACTCCCCAAGCGACATCACTTTGCTCTATGGGCTCTTGAAAAATTACAAGAATATCCCACGCTTTCGAGCCAAAGTTTGTTCCGGCTCATTGAGTAAGTATGTAAACAAGCAAAATTGCCGCATTTAGGACAAAAACAACTTGAAGAGATTCAAGAGCTGCAATTTCATCTAGAAAAAACAGATTTATGGTGTGGTTTGTGGGCCAGTGGAATCATCGGTTCATATTTCTTCAAAAAGTGTGATGCCGGTGAGGACGTAACGTCAATGGCGGTCGTTACCACACCATGATAACCGACTATTTGCCTGAGAATGAAGCTCGCGATCTTGGCGACAATTGGTTTTAACTAGACGGCACAACTTCCCACACATCGCATCAATCAGTGGATTTATTGAGAGAAACCCTCGGAGAGCAAATAATTTCACGTTTCGGGCCGATCGGTTGGCCACCAAGATCATGTAATATCATACCGTTAGACTTTTTCCTGTGGGGACTTGTAAAGTCTAAAGTCAATGCGGACAATTCTGCTTCGATTCAGACCTTGGAGCAAGACATCACGCGTGTTATTCGCCAGTTACCTGTCGAAATGCTCGAAGGAGTAATCAAAAATCGGACTTAACGAATGGACTATCTGAGATGTAACCGCGGTCAAGATTTGATAGAGATAATCTTCAAATAATAAAAGTCAAAGGATGTTCTTTCGAATGATAATAAATAAATTTAAAGTGTGTGTGACATTTCTTTAAAAAAGTATGGAACCTCTGCAGCACATTTGTTGGAAACGCCCCCTTTTATCTAGTATACGTTTTCTTTCATTTAATCAAACTGAACGTCGTTTCTATTGCGAATCCAACGTAAATGGAAATTGAGAGGACACCTCATTTCGAAAGGCGAATGTGATAAAACGATTACAATGTGAGGACTCGGTAAGTCTTCACTTTTTATTTTATTTTTTCAATTTTATTTTCATTTAAGGCAATCGCAAAGACAACAACTTGTTTTAAATTTGAAAATAGAAATTTGTTGGAAAACCATTTTACATACTTATTAAGGAAGATGCAGGAGATGAGATCGTTTATATTGATTTGTTGTTCACTTTCACATGGAAAAATGTTGACAAGTGAGGTGCTACTTAAAGTTAGTGAGTAGAGAAATAACGAATCGAACACGGCTAATACAAACGAGGACACAGATATCAAGTATTGGAAGACTATCGCGATTTCACCTAAGTAAAAGGTTTGTGTTTTTGCTTGTTGTATATTCTAATGCTTTTTTTATTAACTTCGAAGCGTAAATATCAAACTAAAGAGTGTTGAGAATTATGGGATGTAGAAAAAAGATTCGCTTTTTGACACTACATATAAACTTAAGAGAGATCGAGTCGGAAAATGCCTTTTTGACTAGCTAATCTACTATAAGAAGCTAGCGAAACTTGGTTGGATAATTATCGTACAACCAATCCCGTAGTTTTCTTTGAAAAATATATTCGTTTAGCTTATTAGTTTTCATTCTCTTCACTCTTCTCTTTTTATTCGCATCAGCCGCGCCGAGTTCTGGAAAATTTCCATCCACACGGCGTCGTTGATAGTCAAAAGCGCATAACCACGCACATCAAAGCGCACTTCCGGTCTCTGGGGGATGTTGAATCAAAATATACATGAAGCAAAAATCAGTTTGTATATATATTTTGTGTAAACGCGTTCACATACATACATACAAACACTTCAATTCAATCATTGCGAAAGCGCAAGGCGCAAAATAAACAGAAAAATGCAGAAAATATAATTTATATTTCATGCGGACGACACACAGGACGCCAATAAAAACGCGATTGCAAACAAAAAAGGAAAATTACATTTTTTATATAATAAATATTATTTAATTTAAATCTTTTTTCATTGCATTCAAGGGGAAAATGCATTTATCGCAAGCCTCGCTTGTCCACTTCGTTTTTTGCTGAGAGCGAAGTGATAAAACTGTTTTGAATATGAAGTGTGTATGTATGTGTGAATATATTTATGTACTATATAGATATGTATGTGTGTATGTATGTAGTTGCGCGCCGCGTGGCAATATTTGCATAAGAAATGCAATCAACTGTGTGCAGCTGCGTAGCGCCACAGAATCTCAGCTGGCAAAAAGTTTGCTACAATATACACACATACACATACATACATACATATGCATACAACATCGCGTACGTGTTGCCTTCAAGCCAATGCGATAATTGTATGCAAATAGTTAGTGTTAAATATAATGACAGTTCAATGTTGGAATGATTAAATGAAAACACCGAAAACAATATATAAATGTCGGATAAATATGTACTTGCATGTGTGTTTGTATGCGTGCGTTCATTATTGTCGAGTGATTTATGGCTATTGACAAAGGGAAAAGTAAAAATTTAACACTTTTATTAGCAGGCCTTTAATGAAGTCATTAAAACTGTGACAAATTAGCGCTTCAATTAAATGCTAAAGAGTATTAAGCAAACACTTTAGTTGAACGGCATAAATTATTATTGCCGCAAGCGTTTAATGAAAAGTGTCTGTAATCGTATAGCTGTAATTATAGGTACTTGAAGAAGGTTAAAGATACACTTTAATCGCAAATAATCTTTTAAACTAGCCAAAGCGAATAGTTTGAGAGAGAAAGAGTGAGTTTGACAAAAATGTGCAAAGTCAGCTTGGAAAATATTTCCACTGAGGCGATCTTTCCAACGAATAAAAACGAGGGGGTATTGGCGTTAGACTAGATTAGGACTCCAGATGGACCGATATTGTGGATTCATCTATACCCAGTCCAACCCAAGTCAGGTATAGGTCTGATTGTGCTGTTGTTGGAATGTAGTGCAGAGGATAACTGATTTGCTGATGGCGAAAAGACACTTCGTATGTTAAGGTCGAAAGTAATAGAATGTTTTTCCTGTGTATGCAGACTTTATTTATAGATGCGGAATCTGTAGGAATCTGATAAAATAAAAAGAAGATAATGAAGAGTTTTCATGATATGTGACCTGGTCTACGAAAAGGGGGCTTAGGTGTCAAAAAAAAGGAGAACAATTAATGAGATAACGAAAAACTGACGATTATTTTTAACAGCTTTTCCGTTAGCCCCCTTTTCGTAGACCAGGTCACATATTATTATTAGAACAGCAAAGAATCAAGCTACAGCGAAAAGCTCCTTTGACTAGACACTAGTGGAAGGAAAACGGGGGCAACGGCGCTCAGCCATCCAATGGAAGGATCAAGTTCTGCTCTGGGGTGTACAACTGTTGTCCGAATAATGTAGAACTTACCCAAAAAAAGTTAAATTTGTACACCCTGAACAGGGTATAAGTTTGTAACACCCAGAATTAAGTGTCGGAGATCCTATAAAATATATATTAAAATGATCAGTATGTTGAGCTGAGTCGATTTAGCCATGTCCGTCTGTATATATACGAACTAGTCCCTTAGTTTTTAAGATATCGTTTTGAAATTTTGCTAACGTCATTTTCTCTTCAAGTAGCTGCTCATTTGTCGGAACGACCGATATCGGACCACTATAACATATAGCTGACATATAAACTGAACGATCGGAATCTAGTGCTGGTATGGAAAACTTTTGCATTTGACATGGATTACTGCTTAAGGAAATAACATAATCTCCGAAAAAATTGTTCAGATCGGCTTACTATAGCATATAGCTTCTATACAAACTGAACACATAGTTACTAAAAGAAATGCACCTGTGAAGGGTATATTAGCTTCGGTGCAGCCGAAGTTAACGTTTTTCTTGTTTATGACTAACAAAACATGTCACTTGATTAACATTTATTCCAAGAGTAGTCTAAATAAATTCTAATTTAAAGAAATAGCAAATACGGCGGTGAATCTGCTTTCGGAGAAAATTATTCGAGCTGCAGAACTAAATAGAGCAGGTACGATCTTCTTTAAGAGCATACAACTGTTGGCGTACGTCGATGACATCGATGTCATTGGCCTCAACAACCGCGCCGTTAGTTCTGCTTTCTCCAGGTTGGAAAAAGAAGCAAAGCAAATGGGTCTGGTAGTGAACGACAGCAAGACGAAATTTCTTCTGTCATCAAACAAACAGTCGTCACACACGCGACTAGGCTCGCACGTCTGTGTTGACAGTCATAACTTCGAAAGTCGATCTATCTTGGAACCAGTATCAACATCAACAATAATGTGAGCCTCGAAATCCAACGCAGAGTAACTCTTCCAACAGGTGCTACTTCGGACTAAGTAGGCAAGTGAGAAGTAAAGTCCTCTCTCGACAAACAAAACACAAACTCTATAAGTTAATCACTATTCCTGTCCTTCTATATAAGGCAGACGCATGCTCGATGACAAAACATCTGATGAGTCCACGTTACGAGTTTTTGAGAGAAAGGTTTCGCGGAAATTTGTGGTCAATTGCGTTTTGGCCATGGCGAATATCGCATTCGATAGAACGATGAGCTGTACGTGATTGACATGGTTCAGCGCATTAAAAAGTCTTGTCGTCCGAATGGACGAAAAACTCCAGATTGGAAAGTATTCGACCCATTACCCGTCGGGGGAAGCAGAGGAAGCCCTCTACTCCATTGGAAGGACCAGGTGGAGAAGGACCTGGCTACGCTTGGAATATCCAATTGGTGCCACATAGCAAAAAGGAGAAACAACTAGCGCGCTGTTGTTAACTCACCAGTAAAGAAGAAGAAGAATAAGATTACCCATACTGACATAAACGATGGCGCACCCTATATTTATTTGCTAAGAGCCTTATCACACACGGCAACTTTTGTTGCGGCAACTCTTAGTTTATAGTCGAGGGGGCGACGAAGAGAGAGAATCGCGCCGAGTTTCCAGTGTTCAGCAACTCGCTTTGTGTTCTTATTCGTAACAGTTCGCTGCGACGTTTTTCGGCATTCGTGTTCTTTCTTTCGTAGTACATAGTTGCATTTGCGTATATTTTTTTGAAATTAATATTTTGAATATATTTAAAAAATTTAATTTCATCTTTTGGTAAGTAATTTGCAAATATGTATACAAATATACATAATATAATATAAATATTTTAAAAAATGGAGTATGACGAAAAAATCGAATTAATTAAAGATATTGTGAAATGTATAGAGGAAGCCATACAAATTGATTCAGACGATAGTAAAAAGGGTGATATATGTTTGTTTTAATAAATAAAATGTATTTCTTAATTGACAGACAGATTAATATATGTGATAGAGTGGCCCAAATACCTATAAGGAAAAAGAAGAGACAATGGGTTAAAGTAAAGAGTAGACAATGGGTTAAAGTAAAGTGAAAGAGAATGAGAAAAAAACTCGAGCAGAGTTGCGCAACACATGGGCGACAGCAAAAGAGAATCGCCCGAGAATTAGCAACTAAAGTTGCCCCATGTAATCGCAAACTAAGCGTTCTTTGCAATAGTTCGTAGGAAGACCTGTATATATGTATTCTCCTTTCTTCCTTCTTTATAACACCACAAATAGAATTTAAAATTGTACATTTATTGCAATAAGTCGTTAGGTTTAGCTAATTTTGCAAGTGTCTAAAGATTTACCACAACCGAGAAATGATTGATGGTTTGAGGAGGAAAAATAAGGCAGGCTTTAAGCTCACAGCTGTAAAAAATCGAAAAACACAACATCCGAGTTAATAATTATGTGGCTATCACGTATATATAGACACATATGTATGTATGTACGGAAATACATTAGAGTGGGTCGATTTTTTTTTTCTACATGTAAAACGCGTTTGCTGGATATATTCTACAGATCATTCGGAACAACTTATTAAGGAGACTACGGGTAAAAGAGCGTTTTCCTGCAAGCGACAAAAAATCTGATAAATCCGTTGTATGAGAGATATGTAATATAGTTATCCCATCTGACCGATTTCGACTTATTAAATTTCATCCGGATATCTTAAAAACTGACGAATAAATATTGTTATTCCTTAAAAAACTTCGCCTTTAAAACCGCTGGCGCGAAACCGCTTTCAGACCCTTAGTCCCTTAGGCAAAGCTATTACAAATGGTGCGTAGAACCGCGAATCGACCCCCTCTATTATGCATACTACTATGTATGTACTTTTTTATGTATGTAAGTAAGCGTTCGCCCAAGCTAATTTTAGCTTATGCCACAAACTATTACTTGCTCGCTGTTAATTTCATAAAATGGTGCTAATTTTTGCACCATTCTTTAAGCCATTAATTTTCTTCAGCTATTATTATTCGTAACTTTTACTTTGCCAAAGTTTTTTGCTTTTTTGAGACTCGTGAGAATTGAAAGAGCGGAAGCTAAGGCATTGGAAAAGCTGAGACTATATATAGCCTTAATATCTAGGCACATGAATATATATAGTACATGTGTACATAACTACATGCATACTATGTAAGTATGTACATACAATAATCTACACTAATTTTAGAGCAAATAACATGAAAGCTAAAAAGCTGCTGTATGTCATAGTCAGTAAGTATTTGTTTTATTTACATATATACCTACAAGCGATTGCACATATGTATGTATGTGTATATGTATTTATATTCTATACATAACATTTTATGATTGCCGTTTTCGGTGCCACATCGTTGACATAAATAATAATGAAAACAATATTATCTATATCACGGCGGCCAAAAAATGAGTTATGGCTCACTTTAGTTGCATGGGAATAACGGTAATAAAACTTCGAATTGTTGGATCGCAAGTAAATAAATAGCATACGGTATGGCTGATTGGCCTGCTGCAGGAGTATTTAGGGTGGAGATAAGCCGTCTGTTGCATATAATATAATTTATTGCGCTGAAAAAAAATTATTGAAAAAAACTTTTATTGTGAAGAAATTCCCGGGCGAGTTAATTGGCAGCGTTTATGGAGAGAGCGTTTATACTTCGGAAAAGTAGTTACCAAAATATTTTAATTTGTGGAACAAAAAAATTAATCAATTCTTTCCTTTCGATTGCTTAATCCACTTGACTTGTTCGAACAAAAACCATTAAGCTCTGTTTTTTGAAAGACCTTTGCGTATTATTTATTAAAATTTGAAATTTCTAAAACCTCTAAACAGTTTAGTTTCATTACTGGGTAACATTATAGAGAAAATTATTAATCTATAAATCGATTTAGTGTTATTTTTCAAAGAATAGCATTTTCATAAAATTTGTGCATGATAATTTTTCAAAATATTTCAAGTTTATATTACGTCAACATATTGAAAGAAAAGTAAAATTTTTGAGCTGAGCTTTAAACTTTTTGAACTTTAATGTTACCAGAAGAAGTCGGCAGCTAAGATTTGTACTCCTAAGCAGAATATTAATTTCATCTTCCAGTGAAAAGAAAGTGTGCAATATTGGCTTCGAGAAGCTCGATTAAATTAAGATAATTCTTATCAGTTGACACCTACAATATACATATCGTCACCTGAAATGCAAAATAACGTAACAACATTTTCGGAAATTTACAGTGGCATGAATGAAACACGAAATAAAATGGAACATGAGTGAAACAAAATTTTAATATTGGTTAAAACTAGTTTATATTTGATCGGAGAACCAGAAAATGTTGAACATATGTAATATTATGTAAGTAATTTGAAGCAGTGAAGCGTAAACTATAAGACATTCAATTTCGAATTTTTTGATGATACGTTATTTTGCATTTCAGGTGACGATATGTACTGGGTTATCAAATATTTTCTTGTATTAATATATGTATGTAAGTAGGCTGATGGAAAGACAAATTGCATGAATTAGTGTGGGCAACTACAACAAGAGCAGCAATTTGAAATTCTTTAGAAATTGTTCAGGATTGATTTGTATATTAATTTTAATAGAAATTATCGAAGTTTAAAAATTAATTCATCAGACTTAATTTCGATAAATATCGTTAATAGTAATCGAAATCAGCTTTCATTAATTATTTTTTTCAGTAGCTTTAAATATATTCTTGAAATTTAAAATCTAATAAAGAGTGTTCAGGATTTTTTTTTAAACTTATTCGAATTTTAATTATCGAAATTTGAAAATCGATAAATGTACTCGAAATTGATTTTCTGGTAGTTTCAATGTATTGTGTTGTATAGTTGAAATATATTGCGCACTGCAAGTGCGAATATTCAAACTAAAGCTTCAAAAAATATTAAAACGCATTTTGAATTCCCGCGATTCCTGATAGTACAATCAATATATTTGTTTTCGAAAATCGGTAATTATTTTTTAAAGTAATAAATAATATTCGAAAATCACTAAAAAATATTTTAAAATTGTGTTCACTTCTATATATGTATGTATGTCGTTTAGCGATTATTTTAGAAACACCTCAGCTTAGGGTTGCCAAGCCAAGATTGTGAATTATAACGGTACATTACTAACCAGCGGTTTCCAAATAATTATAAATTGAAAGAGTATTTATATATTATTGCTGTTTATTCACACCCCTGCATACCCGTAGAAGGCGCAGCTTTAGAAATAAATTTCTAATAAAAACATTCAAAAGAGTGAAAAAGAGTTAGGTGAAGGTTTCAATAATATTGTTGGATAGTGTTTGTACACTAGCAGCAACAGCCGAGTTCTGGGTGCTACATGGCGTATACGTTATCTGCGCGGAATTCTATATATTAGCACACTCTTTCACATACATATATACATAAGTGTATCAGTAATTGACGTTTTCAAATTTAAAGTACAAAAATGTGTCGTCTGACCATTAAAACTCAAGTGTTTATTGTTTATCGATGGCTATAAATTGTGGCGGCAAATACAAACATACATTTCTACGATACATATATCTCGTATTTTCTTTTTGTGTACGAATTTCAGCAACAGTCAGTGCTGTTTATACTCATAACGCGTAAATATGTCAGACTACTTGGCTATTTGTTGCCACTTATTTGCACTTTTTCACTTTTTCGATTATTTTCCCTCGCTTTTATGATTACAGTTGCTTTCAGTATTTGCCACAAAAAATGTTGATTTTGTAGAAACAGGCAGGTAAACATCTATAACATATAAACAACATAAAAGTCAACAAAATTTTTGAAAAGTATACGACCGCAAGCAAAAAATGGCAATAAATAAAAAAAATGTTTAAAGAAAAACCGCAAAGCAGTAGCAGACAGTCTTGAAACGCGATAATATTAGCGCAAAGTTACTTGTTATTTTTGTTTTTGTGTGTTTTGTTTTCGTTTTGCATTTTTGCTTACTCCCCGTTTTGCTCGAGTTTTTACTTTTTTACGATATTTGCTGTGCAAACTGACGCGAACGCGCAGAATTTGTTGTTTGAGTTTGTGATGTGTTTATTAGCTACACATTAGCGCAGCTATTCCATGTACATTTTTGTTGGTATATAAATTACAACAACAGTTTACAACGTTAGTATATTGTTTGTTCAAACAATAATTGTTGGTTTGATTGAAAGTATGTGGACTGGCTGTAGAGGAAGCGTCCAACTGTTCTGAAGTCTGACTATCTAGACTTTCACTTTTCATTTGCTTAAGCTAAACTTATTTTAGTCATGTTAGTTTTAAGAAACTTAGCTCTATGCAAAATTTCAAATAATAATTGGTTGTCTTGCGAGGTATTAGAGTGTTTGTACTACTTTTGCCGGTCTATGCAAGCTAATTCACTTCATTCGCATGGTACGAGTATCTGCTCTAGACTACTTGCCCTGAACTGCTGTTGAATCTGCAAAGATTAGCATTAATGTAAATTTCGTGGAATCCTTCAGATTACTTTCAGCACAAAGCTCGATAGAAAACGCGTATAAAAATGTTGTGATCTGAGTTTGGGGGCTAATAGCAGAAACAGCGAATTCCGCTTCTCCCTTCCTTAGCTACCGCCCGTAGTGAACAAAATTTGTGAAAAGTTGAGCCATTCTTTTTTGTTTTCATTTGAACAATATTGCCATTGCTCAATACGCATATACAGTTTTGTACACATCTAAGTTTTCAATTACAATTTTTCATAATAAAAATATTTATAAAAAATAACATTCGACTCTGATTTTTAGTTAGTTTAAGACAATTTTTATAATTACTACAGTATATCGAGACTGGCAACCCTGCCTTGTGAGAGAGCAATCAGCTGACTCGTGGGAAATTCTACGGTATCGTACGATAAAGCGGGCGTTAGAAGCGGTGTTGGCTAATCATTTACATTGCGTTCTCATAAGATAGGTCGTATCAGCTGATTCGGGCTGGTGGTTTACGTTGTTCGCTGTTTCTGCTATAACTCTTCATTTTGGCAAGCAGACATCGAGGTGTTACAGGTGTTTGTGTACTCCAGTTTAGATCGCCAAAACCTGTTATAGACTAGTTACATTAAAGTAAAGTTAAAGCATCTTTCGGAGATTTCCCAACACGGGTTTGTTCAATTTGACACCAATTTTGCGATGTTGAATTACAAACCTTAAGAGGGGTCTACTAATATCACGATTTCTTCATTGGGCTGTTGGTTTTTCTCGCAGTAAAGAAGCTCTAGTTTCGGCGTGATAACTTCTTTCGAAATTATAGACAGCGATTTAGCTCCTTAGCCATTTGAGGCTATAATCCGACTGAGTCAATGTATTACTCCGAATATGTCACCTCAGAGTACTTTTTAATACGACTTTTTGGAGTCCAAAGTAAATGTAGTGGTTTTTTCTATAACTAGAAGATATTCTACAAATTAATGGAAAGGCTTGATTTCATAAATTTAACCACTGGAAAGTATTGGGTTTCAAAAAGGGTAAGAATGGATTGACTTAAAAGCGTTTTTGTTTTTTTAATTTTTACGAAACATATCATTTTATTAAAGAAGTTTAATCACTATTAGGTTTTCCCTAACAGATTACTGTACATATGTATTATATAAATAGTTGACAAACACATACAGATGTAAAAATATATGTCAGTAAAAATGTAAGAAAAGTTTAATACTGAAATCCCCCCGAAGAATCCAGCTGCTAAAGGCAATTGAACAACTTCTCAGAAAATTTTAAACTGGAATTCACTGCGAGTCAAGTAGCCACTCAGTTTTGCTGAAAATGATTCGAGACATGTTTGGCTAAAGCGGTTTTTAGACAAGTCAAGTAAAATTACACAAGAAATTGGTGATTTTGCTTGGTGCGAATGCGTGAAGCCGCGCGAATTTCTAGAAAAAAAGTTCTGAAAAAATACGAATACGCGCTTGGGATCTCGGAAAATATGATGCTGTATGTATGTACTTGAATTACTGAATTACATAACTGTTATCTAAGCAATGTCAACAACCTCAAATAAGTACGCTTGGCAACAGCTGTCAATGCTTTATGTCACAATTGGTTGTGTTATTACTGTTTTTATCGCTAGACTAACATCTAGAGATGTAAAGTGGTACTTATAGTGAAACAATTGCAAAAATTATATATATGTATGTATATATATTTATATTTATATATAAACATTTCGTTTATTGTCACTTATGTGCAGGCCTAATTCATTGCTAACGACAACAAAAGCTGAAATAAAAAAAATTAATATGTTAGAACTTCAATACTCTGCCAGTGCCGAATTTCGGTTATCAATGCTTGTACGAGTATGACCCACTTTTTTATCAAGAACACACTTTTCCGGACAGCTTCTATACCCAGAAAAATATATTTATATAAGTCCCGATAATGAAAGTCAGCGGCGCTGTGAATTTGTTTATAATAGTGTAGAGCTTTTCAGAAAAAATCGATATATTGTTGCTGAAATCGATAGTTGTAAAAATTTATTGATAACGTTACTACATTTTTCTCGCTCATTAATCGAAAAAATTCTTTTTTTTCATAAAAGTAAAAATTTCGTTAACCGTAATAAAACATTTATCGACATTAAAATTAACATATCGATCACTTTAGATTAGATTAGAAACTTTTAATGAAAAGTAAAGGCGCTGTGAAGTTGTTTATCACAATTTGTAGTAGAACTTTAGGAAAATCAATAATTATAACTATAAAAGAACAATAATGCTGATAACATTAATTTTTCAATACAATTTTTTATCATAGAAATTAGTATTTCGATAATCAAAAAATTATTTATAAATATCAAAATTAAGATTTTCGAAAATTTTAGATTCCAATAAAATTTTAATGAAAATTAGATGAGCTATGAATTTGTTCGTCATAGGACTTAAAAAAATGGATATATTACTACTTAAATCGATATTTATAAAAAAATTTATAAAAAAATATCGATGCAAAATAATATTTTTCTTAAAAACGAAAATACAAATTCTCCGACATAATTCTCTTTTGTCATAGATAATTTCACTTCGATAAACAAAATAAAATTTTTATCGATGTTAAAATTTAGATTATCGATGATTAGAAATTTCGATAAATATATAATGAAATATAGAAGCGAAATGAATTTGCTTTTAACAATCCGTGATAGATACTTTCATCGATAACTACGATCGATATTGCCACTGAAATCCATAGTTATAAATATGTATCAATAACTATAACACATTTTCCCACCAAAATGATTTTTATTTTAGTAATAAATATTTTGATGACTAAAATACACTTTTTATCGATAAAAGAATTAAGATTATCGGTCATTTTAGATTCCGCTAAATTTTATTTGAAATGCAGAGCATTTCATTTATTTTTGTGGTTGGCTCAAAATTAAAAAGTGATAAGCCTGCCACCTATTTGAAATATATTTGGCAAAATTCCGATTTATAAACTCCAATTTCTGTCCCCTGAAAGTCATTGACTACTGTAATTTTAATGAAGTACACACTGTCCACTGAAACACATTGTTGTTGCTCACTTCTGATTCTACATACGAAATTGCCAAAGAGATGTACTCTCGCCCACTTTTAATTACAACAACTACTCTAGCAATTAGTAAAAACGACAACAGCTGCTCATAATTCTTTAGAATTGCTGATAGCCAACTCAAATATTTATTGTTTGCCGCCAAACAGCGCCATATGCTGCGTGCACGGTTGCATTCGAAGCACACGTGCTGTCGTACTCGCGTTGCCATCTCAATTCGATCGTTCGTGCGTTCATTAATTGAGGTGTACGATGATGCAGGCGGCGTGCAGTGCTCGTAAGCACTTATTGTTTACAATTACTCGCATGCACTTGAGTTGTTGTTGCCCTCGCCAACAATATATTGCTGCTGCCGATGCTTCTGCTGCCTTCATTATCATATGAGTCGTTTCGCTCGGTTTATGGTAGGTGAGTTCGCAGTGCAAATATTTTCATAAATAGTAACGGTAAGTGCCCACAAAGTGATTCATTTGGTTCTTATCTTAATTAAAATTGATTTGTTTTGTTCGGGCGGAAAGCTGCATCTTTTTATTGTGGTTCATGTGGGAGTTCGTTACTATTTACAATTACATGCCATTACTTTAACGTATCTACATTTGAAGAGTATTGAAATTGAAGAAAATTTATTTATTCATGCATTTGGGAATGGAATTTTTCCGGGACATCGTGGAATTAAAATAAATGATCGTTTACAGATTAATTATTCGTTCGATGTTGATTGCAATATAAATTGATTGTTATTAATCGAAGTTATGTGCAGAAGATACTTAAACGCTGTTTGCATATTTTAGGAATGTGATTATATATGTAATAATAATTATTATTTTTCAATATATACATACATGCTTTTTAGGAAAGGAGTTGTAGTAAGCTTTTGTGATCTTTATGTACAGGCTTTCGGTGATATTAACTGATAGTCAACATATCAATAAAATAAAAGAATTGATGCTAGAGAATTGACCATTAACAGTCAGAGATCTTATTGGCATTGTCAGAATATCGGAAGGATCAGTTAAAACCAGTTTGAAAGTTCATTTGGGTTTAAGAAAAGTAAAAGAACGAGAAATTTCTGGCCAACAGCACCATGTTATCGTCCGTACAACAATACTTTTCGATTACCAGGATGTCATCAAACGTAATACTACTGGCAATGAGTCTTGGATTTTTGCTCTCGACCCGGAAACAGACGATTAATCGGCCGAATATTGCGGCAATGGTGAGCCGAAGCCGAAAAAACCTCGTCAAAGTAAACCAAAAATCAAGGTTTTGTTGACAGTTTTCTTCGATTATCGAGGTGTGGTGTACTCCTAATTTCTTTCGACCGGTCAAACTGTCAACAAGGAATACTATTTGAGTGTTATTCATACGAAGCTATTCGTAAAATTAAGAATTAAGGGCCGACAACTCTTGGTTCTTGCACCATGATAACGCACGGTCGAATACAGCATTGATTCTTCGTGAGTTTTTCGGCAAATTTTCAACCAATAACGTGCCGTAACCACCGTATTCGCCTGACTTAACTTCGGTTGACTTCTGGCTATTCAACTATTCAAATTCAAACGATTGCTCCGAGGAAACCGTTTTCAGTCAATTGAAGCCGTTGAACGTGAATCGCTACGCCCATTAAATGCTATTTCGGGAATTGACTTAAACAACTGTTTCGAAGATTGGAAAAAACGTTGGCACAAGTGCATTGGGGCCAAAGATTACTTTAAGGGAGACGACATAGAGTTTGAAGAATAAATTAATAATTTTAAAATTAGGCAGAAAATCTCACTATTTTTTGCTCATAGTGGCACATTTATAAGAATTTATTTCTAATTTTTTTGAAACGAAGTTAAAAATTTTATAAATTTCGTTGTTAAAGTACAAATTGTCAGGCAAAGCGTGGAAAGTTGTATGTGAATTGACCGTAATTTTAGATCAATTTTGACAAGTTATTTGTGTGATCAACTTGAAAGCAAGTTCTGGATTGTGTAACTGCAGCGTTACCGGGGCGGAACTCAGCGCAGATCAAATTGATTTCCGGCTTTGTGGATATATGTAAATGCTTTGAAAGATGCTTCAAATTTTTTGGTACTGTTTTACCAATCATGTTTCACTTAATTGATATTGTCATTGTAATTTACCATTTTTAAGGGTATTTTTTTGCTTGCTCGTTTAGAAGCTAATAGTACTATTATTTACATATTAATTATTATTACCGACATTATTATTATTATAGTTTAATATCCTTTTTAATTCTTTATCGTTTATATTACTGTTATTATTATTACTCCGCAAATTTAATATAATTCGTCATTTCGTTTTATTGGCGCTTAATAAATTTTATGAAATTGCTTGGAAGCCTTGAATGAATTGTGTTTTTGCAATTAAGTTAATTTAATGCGAATACTATCAATTTTGTATGTAAGCTGTGTCACGATTATTGTGGAACAAATTAATTGTTATTAATTTATTTTGCAAATTAGTATTCATTTATGTATTTTGCTACAAATTACTTAATTATGAAATTAATTTTATGCGCCAAATAACGCATGAACCTAGAAGATGAAATTTATATGCATATTTAAGTATCTCGTGTGACTTAGAAGATTGCGCAAAAATTATCTTACGCTTGACAGCTAGCAAATACCGTTACACTTGAATGATTAGCACATTGTGTGGCTAACTGTAATCGCTGGATCAGGTCAATAATCATGATACGTACATATTGTAAGCCAACATATGTACATACATTAAATGATTAAATTAGTGAAAACCAAAATTAATATATGTATGTATGTATGTATGTATATATAATATATATTTAAATGCGCAGAAGAGCCGGTTTGCACTCAGTTCTGATTACATCTTACAACAATGAACTTGTTAATTGAAAAATGCCTTCAAGAGATAAAGGAAGCTATATAACTGTACATACCTACAGATTTTAATAAATATAGAAAGATATTCATATATACATAAATAGTTTCACTTGAGTAATTAGTTGAATTGACTGTTTGACAGCCGCTACCTTTATCATTTCAATTTCCATAAATAATGACAGACAAGAAAGCAAATAATCCAACCGAGACGCCGCATTGAAGACTAAAGGGTTTTTCAATAGGTACGCTACAAAAGTAGACCAATAGAGACAGCAAACCACGCCACTTTTTTCCCCGCTCTTTCTACATTTCTTTTCAGTAACGTTTGCCATTTCATCATGGAAAGATATACGATCTAACAATGGGTCGAAATTATTAAAATTTACTACAGAAATTATGGGTCGGTGGCCTCAACTTTAAGAGCGGGTTTTTCAATAAGAGCGACACAAGAGTTTTTTTTTTTTAATAAAACGAAAACTGTTTGCGATATATTTGAAATTATTTACTCCTGGGAGAGTACATTCGTACGTACTCCATGAGTATCCATTGCATTACGAGAAAAATACGGTTTGGTGCAGTTTATGGGCCGGCGGCGTCATTGGACCGTACTTCTTTCATTCCAAGTCACACAGCAAATGTCACAATCGATTTATTGAAAACCAAGTTTGGTGAGCGTGTTATCTCACGAAATGGTCCAGTCAATTGGCCGCCACGGTCGTGCATTTTGACGTCGTTAGACTATTTCTTGTGTGGCTACGTTAAGTCTATGGTGTTTGCCAACAAGCCAGCGACAATTGATGAACTTCGTAAGAATATCGAACGTGAAATTGCAGCATTATCGGCCGAATTATGTTTGAAAACCATCGAAATTTGGGTTCAGCGTCTGGACTTCTGTTAGTAAGAATTTCATTGATATCCAAAACCGTTTTTTTTTTTTTTTGTAACTTTTGTAGCGCTCTTATTGAAAAACCCCTTACAAATAATGGTACCTCTCAACCATCAAAGAAAATAAGTGAAAAATTAAGGTACTTTTCTTACAAATGTCAACTGTAAAGTTTTTTAAGAAACATCTGCAAGGCATAGTTTTACCAGAGTGACGGATTCGTACTATATGTATGTGAAGCGCTTCCAACACTGTTTACTTAATCAACGTTCTTTGTTCTCTTACCTGAGAACATCTTTAATACACTGATTTAAAATATAAAATGGGTCTTTATCCGATATGTCGGAAATATGTATAGAATAAAATGTAATCTGAAACTTATGTAGTTCTTAATATAGCGATGCAATATCTTCCCTTAGAATTATGTACTAATAGAAGTTAGAGCCTAAAGCGCACTTTAACCAACTCATTTAATGATTCGAGGCTAAAGCCTCGACGACCGAAGTCATTGTAACGCTGGAAAAGTTCCCTCAACTATCTTTGAGAATACCGTCAAGTGACCTTAGTATAAGTTCGTGAGACGACCACACTTAAAAGATTATAGGCCCATTCGGACCCTGGAAGTATTTCTGAAGATGAATTTGGTTGTTGATGAGGGTAAAACGGTGTATTATTATGTAATAATTCATATTTTAAATATGTATGTGTTCTGTTAGTATTTGTTGGTGTGTCCTTTGCCATCAGATATTTTTTAGTTAACATTTTCTTTGGTTTTCATTAATCAAACATTCGGGGAGTTCATAATGTTGATCTTTTGGGGATTAATGTGTAGTTTTACGACTTAATTAAAACTTTGTCGTACCGAAATTTTAGCATTTAAGTGTTAAATCTTGTAAAACGTAAACGATCGATTCAAATTTAAAAAGTTGAAAGATTTTGAGTAAAGAATATATTCATAACGATCTCTACGGAGTACAGTAATTTACGAACGACATTTACGGGTTTCCTTTGTGCTCGTACAATTCGTATTTTTAGCATTTCCGAACACAAAAAAAAAATACTGTGACATCCATTTGTGTGATGAGGAGAAATGTCATAAGTGAAACTAAAAGAAAGATGATATTCAATTATGCAACCACAACCGACATACCCATATAAAGAGGTGTGGCACAACCTCAAGCTCACATGCATTTCGTGTCATAACACGACTTAATATACCACAAAAAGTTGCATCCAAAAGTAAAAAAGCGGGAACCGAAGTCGCTAAAGTGCAAAAATACTGGTTCTTTCGCATTTCTTCTTAACCTTCTTGGAAAAAATGCATTCGCCGCCAACCGCATGCTGGTTATTCCCACGTACGAAATATATGCCCACTCACGAAGCTACACACATTTTTTAACACATTCAATTAAACACGTGCATTTGTTTATTTTTCTTTTTGCACTCGGCAGCATCGCTCCGCACAAGTTAATATTTGTTAGTCATTCATGTGTGTGGATCTGCCTTCAAGCCAGTGAAGAGCAGTATTTAAATATAGCTGAACCCGGTTAGAGTCCCTAAGAGGTTATTTGCACAAAACAGGCACAAAGATAAGAACAACTACAAAAATAATTAGAGTAAAAGTTAACAGTATGGCATTCCAGTACACTTCGTTCGGTAATTCCGACAGCGCATGCCGTTATTAGCCTTGCGACAACATATTTCTTGGTTATTTTCTATAAAAGTAAGAACACGTTGCGCAACAAACTCGAGTTTAGGATTTTGTGTTAAAGATTATATCGGAGTTGTTTTGTCTATTTACATATGAATTTAACGGTACCGTGTTGAATTTTGGGTTTTTTGCATCTCTCAAAATCTGTGAGTTAAAATAATTTTGTTTTATACATACATACATACATATTGGTTCTTATTCCTGAAAGTTAAACACCATAGTCCGCCCTTAAAACCCGAGTTTACAGCGCAACGTGAACACCAAATCTGATTAAAGGATCTACTAAGTTAGAAGGGAGGCACACTCGCAGTTATTAGCAATTTTAAATTCACATAACACAGTTATCCGGTTAACGGTTTTAGTTTAGTGCCCCATACTGTTACTCATAAAGGATTAAGATCTATAAAGGAATTCATTCTCTCCCGCTCACCTGGTCTTCAAGTTGTCTGGCACGAAAATATTCCACCACGAATGACGTTTCTGACGCGGAAAATAAGCCGAATGATGCGGATCGATATCACCGCCGGATAGATCACCCGACGATGCACCGATGGCGCTACCGCCCATACTGCCATTGGTCAAATCGCTTTGTGAGCCGCTTGGCAGGCTGTTGTCTATGCTCAATTGACTGATGTCGTTATTCTTGCGACGATGGCGCTCTAATTTGGCTTGAAGTGAACTGCGTCGTCGACGATTACGCTCTTTGTCTACGGGCGAATCGTAAGTATTGTTTATACCCTTCACAATGGGCCTTAGGCTAGAGCCATCATCGAAATAGGTTACTTTGCCCGGTTCATTGGGCGATGAGGCACGCACATGCTCCGCTGAGCTGAAGGAAATTTCCGGACTAGCGGGTGTGTTGGAGCCATCGCTTTTTTCGTGTTTCACAGCTGATTCATATGAATCTTTGGTTGTATTCTGAAAACGGAAAAGAGCATAATATTAATTGAAAGAATAAGAGAGGGTTTGCTAGTTCTTCGAAATTAGATACTTTGTCAATGTCTACCTAAGTGCTTGCAAACTAAGGGTTTCCAGTCGAATCTGAATGCTTGATTCATTGTTTCTGTTTTACTTTTGGGTTACTTTTACGATAGTATATACCAGTTATTAACCCGTTTTTGTCTATGAAATTCTCACACATAATCTATACAGTAATTCTTGGGATGACTTTGGCACCCTATGATCAGTTTTTTGAAATATAAGCGCCAAGTTTATGAGAAATAATACTCATATCAAGTTATATCCACAATAGGGAGCTCTACTAAAATCTGAATGAAGAATCTTGAGATTTTTTAATAGTAGCTGAAAGTTCCATCAAGAACTTCCTAACTTTTCAGGTAATCTGAATTTGTTACACCACTACCACTGATCTAAACCTTGAAATATATAAAACCATTCAGTTCTATCGTTATTGACTTACAATCCAGTTTAATGAAAAAGTAGTTATCTAACAGTTGACTGAGGAAACGAGTTGTTTTGACGACATAGGACCATGATGCGCCAGTTTCAAGGAGGGTAGCGAGGGTACGGTGGCGGAGGTGGACTACTTGTATACAAACAACATCCGGTTTTACGATACCGGCATTATGCCTGAGTTTTGGATAAGAACTGTTTTTTTCGGTTCTAACCTGGATCAGTAAGTTTTAAGCGATGCACAGCAAATAGTTCACCTAAAGGTCACGTGCAATACTCGTTACACAGAACGTACTTGATCCGTGTTTTGTAATACTAACAGCTAGAAGTTAGTAAACACTTCTGATGACCGAATCCTTTACACGTTCCTACAATAACCTACAAATACAGGTATATACTAAATGTGCACTCACCTTATTACTGTCGCGTCGTAAAAACACCGCAATCGAGCTGCGTCGCTTCTGACTCTTATCGCCTTTGCTTGAGAACAAACCCAAGGCCAAGGAGCTGCGACGTGGCGGCTTTGGTGGCGGCAACGGTGTGGTAATATTCAGCGAATTCTCTACCTCATCACTCACATGCTCATCGATGTCGACCAATGACGGTATGGAGGCGCTGGCCCAATCTTTACGCAGCCGATAACGTCCGCTATCGATAATACTCATTTTGGATAAAAAAAAGAAGCGCGCGCGCGCGTGGAACTGTCTGCGGTCAAAGTCAGTGGGGTCAAGGTTAGTGAGCTTAACTTTCGTTTAGCAATTAATCAAAGTCGACTTTGAGTTTATTTTCGGGTTTCTTTGTTATGAAATTTCAAATAACGTCCTTTTCGTTGTTTGGTAAAAAATTTAGGTCAAAAATCTGTGAAAATAAAAAAATCAAATGGATTAATGATAAATTATATAGCTGTGAAATAGTTCCCAAAGAAATTCGCTTTACTAGCTTCTATAACTGGAAATGGAGTAATATTTTTCATTTGTAGATTTGTAGGATTGCAGTGGGAACTGAGAACAAAAAATCGTGCATAAAAATTGCCTGGCGTTTATTGCCGATTTAACGCCTCGCTGGCATTGCCTGCTTAACGCTCAAATTATGGCTAATTGTGTTAACAATAAATTATCTGTTTTCGCAATGTGATTGTTTTAATAACACGACAATTTACGGGCCGTACGCCCTTTTCCGACTCCAGCAACCACTTGCCGCAGTGCAAGCGGGTGGCGCGGCTGTCGACGGCCGGTGATCATTCATTCATATTTATAGCGCTTTGTTTTACATTGTGAATCTCGTGTAAATCACGGGCATTACATACGCTTAGCGTGTTCCGCGCATATCGACGGATAATCGAAGCTGTCAGTCCGACAGCCGCCAGCCAAACCCGCCGGGTTGCCGCCAAAGCGGCAGGTAAGTAAATAAACAGGCAGCAGACGGGCAGCTGGGCGGCTGGAGGCTGACGAGCGGATGCACCTACTCATTCGTATACTACAACTCGGTCTATATAGTGTGTATGTATGCGTGTATTCACTGCTGATTGACACTTATCGCTGGCGTACCCGCTCGTACCGATAGAAAAACTCATTTGTAACACATTTTTATCTGCCGCCGTGCGGTTTCAATGAAAATGAAAGTTTTACCCCGTACAGCGCACGTCGTACGCGTCTAACACGTCTAACGCGACGCTGCGATCATTGATCTTTGGCCCGTTTTCCCACACGTCGTCGTACGTACCGCACAAGCTGGACGTGACTCATTAAGCGCATGCACTGTGTGGTGAGGGGGATATTTCCAAAGCTCGTACTTATGACTTTGTGATTTCCACTTAATTCGAATTCGAGTTCGAACAGTTCGCTTAGCCGTAAATATAGTATTAGTTTTAACTGAAGCCGCGTAATTATCCGACATCGGCCAGGCGCTAGATGACTCGAAAAGCTTATGTGTAAACAGTGCTTTGTTGCTGTGTCAATAGAAATTGGCTTTTAATTGGCAATGTGTAGGCAATTGCCTATATACTTTGGTATCAACACAAATGCCGTTTACCTGCCGCCACTGTCGAGTTAGTAATTAGCGCCTTTTAGTGTCACGTTAATTAAACACAATGCGAAATTAGCGTGTCGTAGTAGAATACGCTGTGTTCGGATTTGTATTTGCAACGAATTTGAGGTGTTCATTACTGCACGAGCGCAAATTGCAGTTGCGGCAATGACATTAGCGCTTTGAGGGGGCGGGCGAAGGGGCGGACGGTTGAATGAACTCGAGTTAATGAGAAGGTGACGATATTGTTTAACTTCTATTTGCACTTTTTTGCGGCATTAACATTTGATAACACACAGAATTAGATAATAAAAAATCCTAACGAAGTGCTAAGAGTGGCCAGACTTCGAGAATTAAACAAATTTTAATCAAATTTGACAAATTCTGCAAAATACTTAATTCTTGTTTTCAGATTATCGCGTTAAAAGTTTTGAGTAGTTTTCCATTTTTCGTTGTGGTGATATCATATTTTATAAAAATCTGTTTTGTCTTTTTCTAAAAAAAACTGGTGCGCATATGGTACTGGGCATTTACTGCCAGGAAACCTATTTCATATAAATTACAACTCTGTATGACTTGCCACCTTCTCTAGATGCTATCCGAAACTGGTCACTGCGCAGTTGCTGCCAAAAAACCTCCCTCTCAAAAATTTCAACTCCGTATGACTTTATCCCTTAAGTCTTGGCACAGTCTCATTTTTTCAGATTTGAAAAGAGAAAAAAAAGTGGCGTTACCAAAATTGGCGAATTGAGCATTTTAGTTGAGAGTACTGCTTTTAAACTTATATTCCTGAACACCGATAATCTATGGAAAAATGTTTATAAGTTCTCAACGAAATGTCGAGCATATTTAATGTTTTCATATGCTTAGTCGGGTGATACAGTCTCATTTCCGGAATTATACAGTAATCGCTTCGCTGAAACTCACACCTGCAAATGAAAAGTGGGTCATAAGTAACCAAGCCATGCGAAGAGGGTCGTGGCCGGCTCACGTTGAGTCCGCGTAAACAGTGGCCACGCCTGGATTGACTGTCAGGAAGGGTATGCTGTGTGTTTAGTGGCATTGGGGGGATCATCTACCTTGAGCTTCTTCTTTACGGCCAAGCTCTTAATTCGGATCAGCACTGTCAACAATTGGACCGTAGGAAGTATGCCATCGGCCAGAAGAGGAATCTATGACCAATAGGAGAGTAATTGCCTTCCAATAGGGCAACACCAGGTCATACACATAAATAGTGACTCACCAACATCTTGACAAAAAGTGTTTATCGCCAGATTCTGTAAATGGCTGGTGAAAAATTCGCCTCAAGGGAAGTCAATAGGACGAGTGTTTCTATGAGAGATGCATAAGCCTAGGAAACTGTCAATTACAAAATATATATTGCAGCATTTGCTATTTTCGAAAAAAAAATCTCAGACCAACTTCCTTGTGTAAGTGCTTCCCCAAGTGGCAAACATTTCCGTTCGACGTTCGTTGAAAACTTTATGATCTATTACTGGAAATTTGCTAGGCTAATAACTGATGTATTAGTTAAATATACGTGTACGTTTAGGTTTTTATATGCCACTACATTGTATCTATACGAGTACATCATTGCCAGCAATCAATCGTCAGTCAATGGTGAATATTAAATAGGTCTACTAGTTCAGGCGAGAATTTTTAATGACTCAGTTTCAGGGAGAAAACCAGGTGTGCAATGAAGATGACACATAATTGAAATACGGATTCAGAGACTCTTTAGCAAATGATTATTAGTACTTTTTAAGTAATTTACAAATAAAAAAAAATAAAAAAATTTCAAAATTTTCAATTCACCAAAAATATGCAATTATATTTTATTGGCATACGTTTCAATATACAGTATACTCGTACTGTATTTAGTTTGATTGTAAAATAAAAATATTTAAATTAAGTTTATGTTATACAAAAATATTATGTTTGAAGAGTTATTATATCTTTTGATATGCAATTTGTTTAATAAAATATTAAATTTTATCTAAGAAAATATAATTCAACAAAAGCTCGGTGCAGCACCTAAAACAACACCTCAATCGTTTGTTGTCAATAAAACCAGCTGTGTTGACGTAGGTGTCAACTGTCGCCCTGATACCGCTATATCTACTCGTGTAGGTGACATTGTGATCGCCGACATACCCAATCGTCGTAGTCTAACATGGGCTCGGTTGACAGGCGTATCAATTCGAGGCGAATCAGTCAAGCGTAATTCATTAAGCATTATTTCTTTTTATTTTAATTCTCCACATTTTGATTCATTTAAATTTTGTTTTTATTTTTTTTTTATTATGTGGTAATTATATAGATTGCTTTTCATAAGATTTCTAAAAGACTTAAAAAAACAAGTTTTTAAATTAGAAAATATCGGCAGAAAATTTAAAATTTGTTTTGGAACTTTTTATCCATTTTTGTTTTCTAACTATCCCCAAAAGTTTCGGCCTTATTTTGTCGATTATATTTAAAATATATCACATTAGCTAAACAATAATATATTTTCTTATTTAAATAATCTCAGTTGAGTTATTCTTTGCGATTTAAATTACATTTCTAAACAAGACTAAATCGAAGACGATGATCTTCCTATGTAAATATCAACCCCAGTGCTGCGAGAAAAAATCACATTTTGACATGTTTTCTGTTATGGTAGAATATGTGACCATATGTGGATAAATATATGTACATATATTTTCGAAGAACTCACAACAGATAATCATTGAGCCATAAAGCATTTAGTGTAGCCGTCAAAATACTTCAAAGGTACGAAAAAAGCCAACCATAGCCAGCCTTCCTTCCAGCCATATAGGTAAAGTTGCTTGCTTTAAATGACAGCTTCAGTAGATAATGAGATGACATTCGATTTATTCTGCTAACAGGTATTAATTCAAACTAATTTTATTTTCACTTTAATAATAATTAAAAGACTTGTTTGCCCAACAAGAGCAGCAAGGATTTGTAATTGGTGCTGCGTGGATGTTGTTAAGGCGGAAACTCTTCGAAGCTCCGAAACTCTTTGAAGCTAAGAGAGAGAGGTTAAGCTACTTGTTCTCTTCCAACCTTATCGAAACTGCGTGCAGTAAGAGTAGGTGAAATCCTAATCGAACAAATTCTTTGATTTCGAACAAACGATCTGTACTGTTATATGACTTTAATTTTCAAAATATCAACAAAGCACTTTCGAACAGTTAGTCAACAGAGAGTCCTCTCGACGGTTATCATCCTAATTTACCTGTCTCCTGTCTAGTAATGTTTTCCTTACTTTTAAATATTGGAATATTCGCGAAATATTAAAAATAAAATTCTTTGTTGAATTCCCCCTAATAAAATCCCTCATTTATTTAAAATGATTGCACTTTGCATTCTAATAATAATTTCCAAACAACGATTTAAAAGGTGTCATATTCATTAATGTATATATGTATTCACGATATAGTGCTATACCTATTGCAAGCACTTACATACATATACACGAATTGCATAATATTGACGCCTTCGTCGAAAGTCAAGCTAGGCGGCGTGCCATCACTGCCTGGTATCTTCTTTAATTTAGCATATAAATCCTTGAAATTAGCAAATAATTGGCGTATCACGTAATAACTGTATGTATGTATATACGTATATATATATACATATATATGTATTCGCAAATATCGACTTTATTTATTTAGATTTATAGCCAGACTTTGAAAGTGCATCAATTAGAATGAACTACACTTTTGGTATATGAATAGAATATCAAACGCGGAAGCTTTTAGGGAGTTGAGTTTAATGAATGATTTTTGATATTTTGCTAATCAATTGTGCGCTATAACGGTACCTATATGTGTATATACAACTATATACATGCAATACATATGTACATATATTACAACCTGCAAAATTATTTTCCTTTATTTTCAATGGCGTGCACTAATCGAAGCACCCTGTATGATTTGGTTTTGGTATGCTTAATGTAAAATAATTCTCAAAATTTTGAAAAAAAAAGTAAAAGAACCGTTTCGAGACTACATTTTTTTGAATATTTGGATGCAAAATTTAGTGGGAAGCATCCACCACTTTATTATACCCTGAACAGGGTATATTAAGTTTGTCACGAAGTTTGTAACACCCAGAAGGAAGCGTCGGAGGCCTATAAAATATATATATAAATGATCAATATGTTGAGCTGAGTCGATTTAGCCATGTCCGTCTGTCCGTCTGTCCGTCTGTCTGTCTGTCTGTCTGTCTGTCTGTCTGTCTGTATATATACGAACTAGTCCCTCAGTTTTTAATATATCGTTTTGAAATTTTGCAAACGCTATTTTCTCTTCAAGAAGCTACTCATTTGTCGGAACTGTCGATATCGGACCACTATAACATATATCTGTCATACAAACTGAACTATTGGAATCAAGTTCTTGTATGGAAAACTTTCACATTTGACAAGATATATTCACGAATTTTGGTATAGAATATTTTCTAAAGAAGCAATGTAATATCAGAAGAAATTGTTCAGATCGGATTACTATAGCATATAGCTTCTATACAAACTGAACACATAGTTATTAAAAGAAATGCATCTGTGAAGAGTATTGAGGTTGGTGTATAGGTGTGGTGAGTTGTGTTGGTTTCCTTAGGGTGGGCCAGTTTTTCCCGGGTTGAGTGGGGGGAGGCTTAACTCATTTAAAGACATATGTATGTTGAAAGGACTGCTACCTACTTTAAATTTTTGAAAGCTTTTTAAATAAATTATTATTTATTTAAATGTCTAAATTTTTAGGCACAATTTTTAAGATTTGAAAGTTAATTTTTGAATAGGGTTGCCACCTTCGAAAAACATAAAACACTCTTATGGCCGTTTTTCATTGTCTGACTGCCAGTTAACTGTCAATTAAGCTCTGGTTAGCTTAATCGAGACTTCTGCTTCCTGTAAAAAAAAAAAAACTTTTGTTTTATTCAGAACTTAACTAACATTTGACTGCTAACCAGACATTGAGAAAATGGCCCTTAGTCAGCAAATTGAGCAAAATGCATGACTTTGCGTACCAAAAGAGGTATATTTGGACTAGTTGTAGTTCGGCTATAACCGCGTAGACGGTGTCTGCCAATAAAGAAGAAGAAGAAGTTGCAGTGATAATGCTTTTGTATAGAGATGTCATTTTCTGCTCTCAATTGTTGCATTTTTAGCCTTTTCTGTATTTTTATACGTTCATAAAAACACTCGTGGCCACGCAAACCTTACCACTTTCTTAATTTTTTTCGGACTTTTTCGTTCGTTCGGGATTTTATTCAATTTTGTTTTTTTTTTTTGGTTTTAGTTAGTGTAAGTAAACTTAATTATATTATCTAATTATAATTATAGTTTTTAATTTATTACGTTTAATGAGTAACACACAAATTAGCTTTTCTGTGCTTATATGTACAAAAGCGGCCGATTTTTTGTTTTTAAAGTGATACACCGACTTAACTTCGTGTTGCAATTAAAAAAAAATAAAATATTGATTTCAATTATAGTGTAAATGAAACTAAATTAAAAAACTAAAAAATATAGTTTTTTCATCGCATGTCAGTCTCTTACATTTATTTATCTGTAAGTGAATGTTTTTTGTTTTTAATTTTTAATATTTTTGATTAATAACATGTGAATAACTTATTTCTAAATAAAAAAATTCTCGCGAGAAGTACCGCTGTAAAATGTAGTCAAATGTGCACAATACTTGAAAATTTTGAGTGGTAAGGTTTGCGTGGCCACGAGTGTAAGGATGTAAGTTTATGTACGTTTTGGTGTAAATGCCAATATTCACACATAAATGGTGTTATGAGCTAATTTTCAATTTTTTTTTTATGTTTTCCCATTCCACTTAATTTGCGCTGCCGCTTCATGTTCAATTTTATGTCAATGTCATGATAAATTTTAAACATCCGCACATATGTACATACCTGTGAATGATATATTGCCACATATAACGTACGCATATCGCACGTGCACGTGTTAGAGGATCAAAATATTTAAGGAATTTCTTTCTTAAAAATAAGAATATTTTTCTCTAACGCCAATTAGAGTAAAAGAACAGGCGATACATCAAAGACATCAAAAAACAATTATTAATTAAGAAAACTTACATAAAAAGAATAAAGTATGATAAAAATTAAAAATAAAAAAATGCAAAAACAGCAATGTAAATATTAAAAAATCCAAAAAATATATATGTTTATATAAAAATAGCAGTAAAAATTATAAAAATAGTAAATAAATTAATAAAAATTACAAATTTTGGTGTCCATCTACTATTTGGAATAAACTAATAATTCAGTTGTTAAAAATATAATAACAAAATAATAAAAACAAAAAAATTTAACTAGAAAAAATTTAACTAGAAAAAATTCTTAGCATGTACTCGTATGTACATATATAAGTAATAAAAAATAATCGGAAAACTTGAACAATACAAAAAGTTAAGTTTACAAAAAAAAGCCAATAAAAACTAAATATTAAAAAACAAAAAAAAATATTAATATAAAAACTGGAAAACTAAACTAAATTAAAACGTTGACACAAAAAATTAGTTTAAAAATTTCATATTACTGTGTTTAGCGCATTTTCAAATAAAGTTACAATTTATAATTCAAGAATTAAAAAATAAAATATAATAAATAACTTAAAAATACTTAAAAATAGTTGGAGATGAAGAAACTCTTTACAAATATAAACTTAAAATAGTTAAAAAGAAATATCCAATTTTTATCACTTGTATAGTGCTTCGAATAAAGAAATTATTTATTTATTTTAAAAACATCTCGTAAATATGAAGGCGTGACAAGTGGCCTTCGCGTAGTGTTTTGCAAAAACGCTTTGGAGCTTTGCCAATGTCCTGCGCAATGCATGGACAAAGTCCTACAAAAACTTATACATACATATATTTTTGCAAAGTCTGAGAAATATTTTGCATAAATATGTATAAGTGTAAGTATACATATGTATGTGTGTTTATGTAGTTGTGTGTGTGTTTTTGTTTGATTAATGGAAAAATACAAGGCCTATTTAAATGATTGCCGAGCAAAGTAATTATTCGCAGCCTCTGATAAGCGTAAATACTCGAATGATAAGCGCTGCGTAGTTGCCGCCAAAGATGGGTAGTCGGTGAAAATGCAAGCGGCCGCGTTGCCTTGAGTGCGCCTAGCTATAAATATACACAAGTGTAGCAAAATTTTCCATAAACCCAGCGGCGGTGGTGCAATCGTCGATCGGTGGCAAAATTGCATTTATATTGCCATGAAAACAACAACAAACGGGCAGTGTTTGTGCAGCTTGTCATTTTCGTTGGCACACCATGAGGGGCCGCTGGTGTCGGCTGACATATGTACACAATCGTGTACGGCGAAAAGTTGCAAGTGCCACGACGTGCTGATGTAGCCATTAGGCCGAACAGGCGAACCGCTGCAATGGCGACGGCGTTGGCAAGACGGCCGTCCATACAAGCGATAGGCAAGCAAAGCCGTTTCTATTTGGACTGCACGAATTAATGATGTGTGATTGTCTAAAAATAGCTGGGCAACGATTGTGACAGCGAGTGCAGCAACAAAAAATCGTATTTGCCGAGATAAATAATTGAAACAGCTGCAGTTGCAATAACAAAAACAACAATAAAAGAGTTGAAAAAAGTAAAAAAATATTATTTAAAGTAAAGCGCAAAACTACTTCGCAAGGCTCGCCATTTGCAACCACATCCCAACGTTCGCAATTTGAGCAATTCAATAGATGCGCAGTCAATTAAGCTAATCGCAGGTCTAACGAACGGTTGTTCGTCGATCAGCAATTAATTTTTTCATCAGCCTATTTGTTATCTGCTAAGCAGGCAGTAGCAGAGCACATGTTGGCGATTCACAAAACATTAAAGAGTAGCGAATTGAATAAACAACTGGTATAAATTATATAATGTCTCGGAACGAATAGAACAAATAGCTGGTATAAACTGGTATAAATAAAAGGACTGGCATAAAATTAAAACTAACGACATTTTTGTACGACGTGCACAAAAACTACCTTGGCATAAACTAAATTATATAAAATACTATGAATAAATTGATATAAACTAACAGACATTTTGAACACGCGAAAAATTCAACTGAAATTGGCGAATAGAGACAAATAACTCGGTATTGGCATATTTTTAGAAGGAAGCCTATCCTACTTTTTAGTATAAGCTTTTGTTATATTCAAATTTGCTCTGTAGTGCTAGCTGGAGTTTAGGTAAGAGCTTCAGCTAAATAGATTGGTTGAGAAAGCATTATAAATCGCTTAGCTGTTTTCGATATAATTCAGAAAAAGTGTCTTGGAAATTTGCTCTACTTAACTATTTTGTGATTTTTCCATTTCATTTTGATATTTTCTTCAGATGAGTCTCAATTCTCCACACGTGTTTTTAATTAAACACAGTTCGGTTTTAGTTCTGGTAAGTTACTAAAAAGAGGTCTTGAATTATAACTACGCGATATTAATATTTCTGGAAAAACTAAAGCCTAGTCCAGCTTAGCAAGCAGACAGACCTCGGTTGACAGAAAACTACATTGGGCACAACATCAACGCGAGATAAAAAGGTAGGGTTTGTTTACATTTCCCCAGAAAGCTTGACGGTTCTTTTAATTTATGACGTTGCATGTATGATTCTTGTCTCTATCATACGCATACGGAGCCGTATATCGAGGATATAGAATTTCTAGGTAAAAATGTAAGTTTCGGGTTTATAATAATTTTTCCACTAAATTTAATTATTTAAGGTCTTTATATATACTTCACAATCACTAATTACAGGTTATTAGCTTTGGTGCCTCGTAAACTTGAAATCGAACAAAAACATAATAACAATTAAATACTCGCACAGTGCGCTCAGACAAAGAAGCGTAACAAAGGTAGTTGAATGTCAAAAATCACAAAATAAAATAAAAAAAATAAAAATGACAGCTCGACCACTTGTCGCTGCCAAAAGCAACTTTACGCTGATTAATCAGATCTTGACGCGACAAACAACTACACAAGATACAAAAACAAACAGCGAACCTTTCTTTGTGCCGCATTATTCGGCAACGCTCCAAAGCCAAGGGCTACAAAGAGCCAAACTCCGAAGAACTTCGAAAAAAGAAATACAAAGAGCTAAAGCTTCAATTGCAATTTATGTCGTTTGCGGACATACAGACATGCATACCATATGTATTTGTAATTTAGCATTTGCATTGGACATTCAAAACTGCACACGATCGCCTTATGTAACCGCGTACGAAATTGAAATTCTCGAGTGTGTTGAACTGGCATTTCTGCCGGCGGCCATCGGTTTTATTGTCGCTTAAGCGCATTTTTTCTGAAATATTTCACTACAACAACAAAGGCAAGCGAAAAAGGTGCAAAAAGTGTAGCAAACATATTTACTTCGTATTTGCATACCAATTCGGTTTCATTTTCAACTCAATAAGTGTCAACGCATCGGGTGACAACAATTTATTAAAAGCAAATCAATAAAAACGGTAATTTAATGCCAACCAGCATTTTACATATGTACATACTTTATTGTGGGTAGACATAACAAACTACCATAAACAAGATAAAGACATAAATACCAACAAAGTGTTCGTAAATATGCGCATAAGCGTACGAGGGTACTACAAATAGTTACAGGTTTATACTCTTTATCCTGAATAAGGTATGTGGTATCTCTAAGGCTTCGGTAGCTTATTTTTCCACAAAAGGTTCATATCATAAGGTTTAATTCTGTGGGATTAACCAACGCAAACTTCGAATTTACTTCACATTCATTTTTGTAATTTTTGGCGTCACTCACTCTCACAATTTTCCTTGCTCTCTGTATTGCATGCGTGTAAGAGAACTATTTTTAGAAAGCCTCGCCTTTAATTGAATGAATATATAAGAGATATGCGAATATTCGGATTTGTAAAAGTTTTCACCATCATAGAGTCCTGTCAGTGGAGAATTACAAAGAGGGATGTGATTTACTATTGAGTGATCCAAATATAGATTCAAAACAGTAACAAAGGTTTCCAAGAAAGATCACAGTAATGAATTTCAATAAAGAAGGAAGGTAGTCACGCTGCCATCGAGTACTTGGGGCCATCCTTAAAATGTGAAGTGATGAAAAATTATCCTTCTTATGAAAGAGAAGGTGGACTGCACCTTCATTAGGTAATATTACCAGATTTACCCTTCTTAAAAAAATTTTTAATTTAAAGAAGCAATTCCGGACTTAGTAGCATTGAAATGCTCTGGATTTTGTTCTGAATAAAGATATATCCTTTATTATACCTTTTTTATACCAATTATCCTTATTTCGAAAACTTTTATTTGCTTTACTGGCGTAGACATCGCTTACGCGGTTATAGCCGAGTTAGAATCTTTATAGATAACAGTAAATTTGTGTGCCACATTCAAGCATGTGCAAAATTTCATATAACTGAATATCATATTTCTGAGTTTTACTTGATCGTAGCGACTTTAAAAACATTTTGTTTTAAGTACTTCAATCATAAACTATTTATGTTCTAAGCTTTATTGAAAATTACAATCTCTTTTCATTTGCACTTGTATGAGTGATTGGCGCCGCATATCGAGTTTTCATTGACTGATGCCTTGGTTCAGTCAAAATTGTATTTATATTTATAAAAGCAAAAACGAAATTAATCACTCCAATGCAACATAAGTGAAGTGTAGATACTGCATTGATGTGGCATAAATCATAACACCTGTTTTTCTAATTATACCAGTTTATACCAGTTACTTTTTCGCAGCACTACGCTTCAAAGTTAGCAAGAAGCTTGGAAGTTATATAGAGAAAAAAGTAATTTCGCATAATTTCTTTAAATTTATTACTTTTTATTTTAATTTTTGAAAATATTTCCGTTCTCCTAACTATCCTCGCCACCACTGTATTACAAACTCACTTTTGTTGCAGAAATTGTTTTCCCTTAACTTTGCCACAAATACCTTCAGTGCTCTAACACTATGACACATTAGCCTACATTCTGCAGACAAATGAATATGTACCATCATAAAAACATACATACATTTATATATGTACGTATGTATGTGTGTTGATACACTGGCATAATGCAACAAATTACTGTGCCGAACAATTTATGTGGCCGAATTTTTATGTCGTGTCGCTGTTATTTTGGGCATATAAATTTCCCTGTCTCGTCTGTGTCTAATTTGCAATTGGAACTGTGCCAACAACAACAAACAAAAACACAAAGCCATGCGATTGCGACATAACCGCAACATCTCTATTGTTATTATGGGTTTAAATGAATTCTTGTTGTTGTTGGTAGATATGTTTATTGTATATAATGAAATAAGTATTTATAAAGGTATATACAACATGTGTATGTATATATGTATATACATTGGTATGCTGTTGAGTGTTTATCGGTTTTATACTTTTATATGTGTGTGTATGTTTTAGTGTTTCTTGGCACAGCGCAAAGCCTATGAAACAAATTAAAAAAAATAAGCAACAACAAAGCAGTATTTTAATTTTATTTTACAATGTGCACTGTAAATATGTAAATCCCTGCATTGAAAGCGAAATTTTCACACAAAACGTTTTTCGCTGCAATTTCGTGCAAAAATAAATTTTTATGCGCTCACAGTCGCTACTAAAAATCCACAACCATTAATTTTAGTATGCTGATTCGCTTACATTGTTTTTTACTTCCATTTTGTATGTAGATGTTGTATTAATTTATTAGTCGGAAGGAAATAAATGAAAGGAAATGGAAAGGCGTCTTAACTTGACATTGATTTATTATTTAGCGACCCCACTTTTGCTGTTATTGACCTCCTCAGTGAGTTAATGCATTTTCGCTCTTAGTGTTTCTTTTTAGTATTTTTTAATGTCAAAACTAAAAGAAAACTTTTAAATTTTTATAGGCAAATTCGCTCATAAAGTGTTAATAGTCGTCGGCTATGAAGGAGATTGCAGTGGCAGAAGACCAAGGCATATAAAAAAAGTTTTATGGAAGTTTTAGTTTTGAAGTAAAGTGCATAAAATATTTTAAAAATATTAAAACTTATAGAAGGAAGAAAAATGTTAACTTCGGTTGCACTGAACACATAAAAAAATTGTCCATATAAGGACTTGATTTTGATTCATCAATTTGTATGACAGCTATATGATATATTGGTCCGATGTGAACAATATATTCGCAGATTATGGATTCATGCCAAATTTCGGGAAGATTCTTGTCTAACGAAAAAGTTTTTCATACAAGAGCTTGATTTTGATCGGTCAGTTTCTAAGCCAGCCATATGCAATTGTGGTCCAATATCGTTGTCTAAATGAACTAAGCTTGTCAGAATGACCATATACTCGATCCTATCTGTTTTATAGGGTTTTTGTTGCTTCCTTGTGGGTACTACAAACATCGCGGTAAACTTAACAAAGGATATACTGTTCAGGGTATAATATACATATATACGCTATTCTGAAGATTTGTTTTTACAATTTTACAAGTGAATTTGTTTTTAAAAAGGGTGGCAATACCCAAATTTCAAAAGAAACCTTAAAATTTAGGAAAGAAAATGGAAAAATTAATTATGAAACAACGACTATTTTCTAAGCTACGTACATTTGTATGTATTTAGACTGTAGAACTTCAATTAAGCAATTAAACAAATTTTGTTCGTACGTTGCCTCTAACTCGATAAAAATTGGCCGACTTTTTTAAAAATCATTTCAACTTTTATTCTACGTTTCGCCGATACACTGATTCCTTACTGATATTTGATGATTTCAATGTACAAAATCGAAATTTTGTTGCTTGCTATATGAGAGTTGCCATTACGTTTACTTTCTATTAAGACTTATGTAAAAATCGTATTATCGATTTTTCCGATTAATCGAAATAGATTATTATTATTAATTTTTTAAATTATCGATATTTTTTTATTAAGTGAAAACTCTTTTATTTAGTAATTGAAAATTACTCTATATTATTTATTATTGTTTATTGTAAGTCTCGATGCTTTACTGTTAATCGAAAATCGATTTTTGTTGAAATACCAGAAATTAACTTTCCGCATTTATGCTACCAATTAATATTGATTTCGATATCAATCATATTACAATTATTTTTACTATCGATATCTGCTTAGTAAGCGAAAATACATTTTTTTGATCATTGAAAACCGTTCTTTATTATTATTATTTACTTTATGTTTATGTACAAATTTCTTACCGATATTTTCTTGTTAATCGAAAATAGATTTTTGTTGATATTTATTGTTTATTATAGTTTTGCATTTACGCTGTCATATAAATAGTAATCGATATCAATCATACATTGTTGTTATTTGCTTATTAAGCGGAAATAATTTTTTGATAATTTAAATCCGATTATTATTATTAACTTTGTGTGTTTTTGTGCAACAATAATGCACAAATTCTGTTATCGATATTTTCTTTTTAATCGAAAAACGATTATTATATTTATTAGTTAAATAAATTATCGATATATTTATTTTGTAATTGAAAACAGTTTTTATTATTTATATTTGTATTAAGTGTCGTTATTTTACCGTTAACTGAATTTCGATTTTTGTTCATATTCGATTAATTCTCGTTTCGACTTAATGCTAAAAGATATTAATCGATTGCGATTTCAATCATACTTTTCTGTCTTCTGGGAGAACATTTTTTTCCCTCGAAGATGACACTATTCAACAAATCTGAAGAAAAATTGGCGACTGACGCGGTAAATGGTCTGTGGGGTATTTGAGGTGCTCTGATCTTACATCTAGTTTGTCATTTCAGTAAAAGGTGGTGGTTTGACTCCTACACGCTTGGACTACAACACAAAAATCCCACGTGGTAGGAAGTTTTTACAATTATTTTCTGTTTCAACAATTCAAAATTAGCTAGAAACAGCCTCTAACATAACAGACGAAAAATTTCTATAAGCTATGTAGACTAGTGTAATTTATCTTAAATCAAAAATTGAACTATACAGACAACAAAAAGTGAAAAGGCCACACCACTGAACACACCCAATCGCTTTTATCGGCGACTCTCTGCAGTTCATTGGCAATCAAGTAGAAAACTCGTCGATTTTTTGCAATTATTCATGCCGCAAAATTTCCGCAAAAAATCTAGGAAAAGTCTGCTTACAATAAACATACATTTATATTTAAAGATATATGTAAATATGTAGTTATTTGCGCGGTTTATTGCGTCAGCCATTCAGCGGCCACCGGCGGCTCCAAACGAGTTGCCACCGATTTGTGAGGGGAAACTGGCGCGCAATGAATTGCTTTATGCACTTAATCAGCAAAAGCGTTGCCACACATACATACAACAACGACAACAAAAAGGTTGTGTGCAAGCATATAAATATGTATGTATAATAGTATATGTATAGCAATATTTAGTAAATTGTGTTCGTTTCAGCGCCATAAACTAGTTACTCGTACTTTGTACAAAGCACACAAACAACAAAAGCAACAACTTAATTAACTACATTGACTTAATGCGAGCAGCCCACTTAGGGTTTGGTCGGCTGTTCGGCTGGTCGCACGCCATACTACAGTTGCATTGATTGCTTTTAATGAGCTTGACGCGGTCGCTAGGTGGGTGCTGACCACTGCAACATAAAATTATCAGGGCCACCGGCATTCCAAAGGCACACTGCAGCAGAGCATACTACAACGTAGCATAACATTCCAATACTTAACATAGCACAGTACAGTATAGCATAGCATAGCATAGCATAACATAACATGGCATGTGCATTTGGCTGGGAAATCGCGCAAAAACGCTTAATCAATTTAGTTGTCTAACTATGCGCTCACTTAGTATGTATGTATGTATATATATATACAGTATGCCCTCGTATGCCTCTGTGTTTGGGGATTAATTGTGCAGCGACAAGCGACAGTCGGCCGCCGCACGAGTTAGATTAACTGTGTCGATGCTGGAGTCCGATTGTCACCGTTGAGACGACATTAAATTTGCGCTTGCGTCACGTGCTAGTGAATGCTTGGCATCACATAGATTTTATGATTGCGAATGCGAGCGCTAATGTCAGTATTAATAAAAGTGAATTGCAAGCGTTTTCTGAAAATTGAATATCTGTGCCTGTGTGTGTGTGTGTGGGGTACGAATTCTATGCTTACGGTCAATATTGCATATTTATGTTTACATGTAGATGGTTATATGCGAATTAGGGCGGTAATAAAAGAACAAATAAAACAAGAGAAAATTAACTTCGGCTGCACCGAAGCTATAATACCCTTCACAGGTGTATTTGTTATGGCATAAAGCTATAGCATAGCATAAATTTGATCGTTCAGTTTGTATGGCAGCTATAAGCTATATTTGCCCAATCTAAACGAGATATTCGAAGATTTTAGTATTGCCCTGCATAATGGTCTGTATTAAATTTCCTGTCGACACCTTAACAGATACAAAAATTTTCTATACAAGGACTTGATTATGATCAGCCATTTTGTATGGCAGCTGTAATAGTGGTTCCATATCAGCGCTCCCGATAATTTAGTAGCTTATCTGAAAGAATAGCACGTGTGCACAACTTCAAATCGATTTCTCGAACACTGAAGGACTAACTCGCGTAATTCCGTCTGTCTATAGGACATGCCTAAATCGGCCCAGCTCTTCACACTGAACAGTTATATGTATACATATATGCTTTATATGGTCTCCAACGTTTCTTGTCTAGGTTACAAACTCAAATATGTTCAGGGTATAGAAACTCACGGGCTGTAAAATCGAATCAGCACAGATTGTGCTACTAAACGAAATGGTTCAGAGTTTGTTCTTGGAAAACTTCAAAAAAGTATATAGTTTAAACTTAGTGGAAGTTTCACAAAATTTGTAGCATATTCACCACTTTGTGGAACAACAAAACAATCTCGAAATGTGCGCAAAATTTATAAAATATTATTATCTCTTCCTTTGCAGCGGCACGAAGTTCCCAAAATCTGCTGTTAACATTTTCCTACTGCACTTAAGTGCCACCCTACACTAACTAAAATATATTTGGAGTATGTTTAGTACCGAGCAATAAGCTGAAGCACAAGCAATCGAATATAAAACTCTTTATCCTACATTTAAGTACCACCCTAAAGCATATAATAAGTAATCGTTTGCATTGCTGCAATAACATTTAAAGCCTAATTCCTTCGGACAATAGTGGCTACGCCTTGTTTTACACAGCTTGTTGACAAATGCAATTGCCTTGCATGACTGTACAATTTATTTGTATTGAAATATAATATTTGAGTCGCGTTCGCTGGAATTAGATGAAGCGTGCATTGCATTACTTCTAATTAAAATATGAAACAATAATAAATAAGCGCAGCTATCGAATGGGTTTGTCTGAAAACAGCGTGCCCGTCACTGCTGGACGTTCTTTGTTACTCAAATGGCAAGCGAATACTATTCGGAGAATAGTGGAAAAATGTAGGGTAGCAGAAAATAAATCAATATATGTATGTATGTGTAAGTGGTTAGATAAGAGCGAGGAAATTCTTTTGAAGTTGCACATCCCCAAATTGATTCATGACTCAACGGGAACATTATACTGATTTCTATATTTTTTCCATGGACTCTTGGACTGTAAAGCCTGAGTGCTTGAAAGAAAGATCACTATCACTATAATATCATCCGACTGAAACGAGTCAAAGCTCCGTTGATCTTATGCGGTCTAGCACTAGACAACTGTGCTCCGCAACTGCGAGATCCCTTTGATTCAGAGTGAAACGGAATAGATTCATTGAACCCCATACTATCTTCCCTGATATTGCTTTCAAGGCGTCTAACCAAATGTGTAGTAGTTTCAAAGTATCGACAAAACATACTTAAGAGCCTCTTAAGTCATTCATAGAAGTTTTGTCATCTCAAAAGTTGGGTGTTTCTACTATCCAATGGGGTCGCAGCTGCCTCTGTCGATGGAAACTCGTTGAAATGTAATCTTATCTACCCCACCTTAATCTAAGTCTATTAAATCGCTTGAATGCAAAGAACTTTCATGAATAAACGTGTGGGAATAAATTAAAGGCTGAATATGGTTGAATCTAATGCTAAGTTTCGACTGAGGAACTTCACCGTAGCACTAACGCTAGGTTTTGACTTAAGCAAGTACATAAAATTAATTGACTGACCACAAAAAAGTGGAATATTTGGATGAAGACGTGCTTCCATACTTAGGACCTCAGACTGCTGCTATGCAGTTAAGACTTTTATAGCTGAATGTTGCACTGATGCGACCCCAATTACTTAAATTTCATACCAGCTCTCTGAGAGTAATATTGAAGTAAGTGAATATAGTAGGTGAGAATAGAATTTTCACAGCGTCGTAATTGAAGTGCAGGGAGCTCGAAAGCAGAATTGCGGCTATTCGAAATGCAGCGTTAGCATTTATGGCGACAAGTTACGATCGCACATAATCCCAACACTAAATGCTCGTTACAAAGTACTGAAGCAGGAGGAAGAGTGTAAGTCTTAGTAGCACTAAGATCTTGGACACTCTAACGAAAGGGATACCCAGAGTATATTTTAAACCGTTACGAATAAAGAATATACTTGGTAACTGGCATATAGAGATCAGTTAATTGGTGGAAATCTCCAGCTAACTAATTTAAATAATTTGTCAATATTTGTTCTCACGACAGTGAGCTCTACATAAATTCTATGGATCACAATTTTCATCTGACTAAGGACTGTTAACTCGGCCGCATTCCTTAAAATTATGAAGAATATTTTCTGCAACTAAAAAGCAAAAACAAGAATCAAATTAACACAGAAGGCGATTAAGCCAAATCTTTTAACCGATATAATGAGATTAACGATCGCTTAATCTGAGTGGAAGAAATTGGCTGTCAATATGTGCTAAGGATCTATAAAACTTCACGAACTTTTCAAAAACGTTCGCGTAAAAACCTTTTACAGTGTTTGGATGAAGGAAAATGTTTTCGCTCTATTGTATACTCTATAAATACTGCTCTGAAAGTTCTAACGTCAAGTGAAAAAGAGAAGAAGAAGACATACTTTGTATGATTGGAGTATTTTCTTTTATAGACAGGTTAGAATATTAGAATAAATGTTTTCTTGCATGCTGGAAATGGTGACACTGAGGCAGCAGTCATACCAGGTTGCCTCTCAACTGCATTTACCTTTATTTTTTTATTAGTGAGAGGTTTCTTAGATCTTTTAACCTTTAACTGGGGACGTGACAAATTTATAACACTATAAAGGACGCGTAGTCTCACAGGCTACTACTTTCAAAGTAGTTTTTTGTTGTAAAAATCAATTTAAATATTTTAAAACTCCGTTTATTTTTAACCTTTGGTATGTAATAAAATATCGAACTAGTTTTAATCAGCGGTTTTAATATGAAATATTAAAAAAAATACAATGAACACTTAATGGTACTTTGGGAAGTGGTCAATTCTGAGAATTTGCAAAACGCGCGACGCCTGTGAGGCTACATGTCACCAGTCAGTTAAAGGTTAAGCTAGATCTGGCAGATATCTCTTAAACAACTTTATTGTATTTCTTTATAAAAAGTGAAGATTTGTCTGTATTGTCAAGATTATCAAAAAGTGAGGTTCTTACTGATCTAACTTAAATAATGTGTTGATCTAATATTAAAATATCGTTCCCTTTGGCACTAACATACGCTAATTAAATAGTTTCACTTGCTACTCATTAACAACTTTCATTGTCACGTGTTCCTTTTGCCACTATAAATATTCCTTAAACTTTTTTTCAGTGTACCAAACAACTTATTGCCAAGCGTTGCGCTTTGAACTGGTTCTCAAGCAAGTAGTCTACATAAACAACATATATGAATGTGTGTACATAATAAATACTTCCGTCACTGCAAATAAGTCATGAGTGCGACAATTATTATTATTCTATCACATTTGGCTCAATGAGCCAATACACACACGCACAAGTCTATTAATTTCTATAAAAACACCGCTATGTGGCGCAGTGTGTACGCATGTTTTTCTTTAATAAATAAAAGTTAGTTAGACAGGCGAGTACTTGTCGTAATTCGAACCAGAACAACAAGTGTTTGCGACTGATTGGGCGTGTCGCATGCTGTACAAAGCCAAGCAACATATATTTGTATATTTATATATATACAATATATGTATGCATTTGTGTGTGTGTATATTTGTTGTAGGTAGCGCGTTCCGCTATGCGCTTCCTGCTAACGGCAGGTAAATATTTACAAAACAATATATACATACATGCATATGTACATATAGTATGTTTAGAACGACAAAGTATCAGCAGTCGCTTATGTCACTCATACGCCCGGGGGTCTGAAAAATTCTTACAAGCATTTAAGCTCTGTTTGGCCTTCCGCCGGTTCGAAAGTGTGTATTTATTTGAGTTACATAAACAATTGAGCGCCAATACAGAGTTCGAGGGATTTAATTTTTTATTTCTTTTATTAGTTTTTGTACGCGCTGGCGTTATCTGTGATTTGTGCGCGTTATTCGAATCTCAATTTCAAAAAAATTCTTTTGTCGCATGCAGCCGTGTGCGCAGAATTTTAAAGACTACACAGTCGCTTTGAGCTACACTTCGTCATATTTAAATTCTTTGTTTTTGCTTTTATTCGCCACCTTCTTGCTTTGTCTGTCAGCGTTATTCGTAACGTAATTGATTTCGCTCGAAAATTATTTGGAGCACTTGGCGCCGAATTAAAATTATGTGTCGTAATAATTTCAGCACTTCAAGTGCAAATGAAAATAAAACAATGAAATTGTATATTTCGTTTTATTTTCGAAATTATCGCATCCAAACGGCTTATTCAGTTCATGTGACGCCTTTCGGCACTTGACTCAATCATTTTCATTTTCTTTTTATTAACGCGCAGTGTCTGTGTTTCTGCTTTCTGTGGCATGTGCGCTTCGGAATTCTAACTACCCGATTTCAATTTCGATTTTTCATTACTTTTTCTTATATTTCTATTACTTGTACGTGCCGAGCATGCCCAGTAAATTGTTTTTATATTTTCGAAAGTCTTATAAGCATTTGTTAAGTAAGCACTTATGCACATGTGCTTCTAATGCGCATTCTAACGATTCGCCGTCTATTTGAATTGATTTTCGAAGTCATTCGATAATCGCGAAAAAGAAACAAAATGGTTTCAGTAATAATGTTTCAATATCTACTGTGAATAGTCATAAATTAATGGACTGCCATCGGTTCCACATTGAAATCAGAAAAGCAAAATTATTGTTGATTCACAAACTGATGAAACAACAAACCAATGAATGTCAATATGTGGAAAAAAATTTCGAAAAACTCGAAAATAAATGAGTAAGTACAAAGCTCAAGTAAACGCGGATAAGGCATTCGCTTTCAAATTGAATATTTATATCCTTTCACCACGAATGTTTCAAGACCGAAGTTTAGAATTCTAAAACAAATCGAATTATAGTCGGATATTCGTTACATAAAAAGAGGCGTGGTTAAACAACCCTTTCCTCTATTTTGTGACGAGCTTGATCGTGTATGTAAAAGACATTTTGCCATAAATTTATGAGAGCGACAGATTGCAAAAATAACTAGCTGTGAACGATTGAAATTCATCATATCGTTTTCAGCTATGTGGGCGTGGTTGAAATCCGATTTCAAGCTATTTTGGTCGTTAATAAATTAGTATACTTCGAACTTTTTCTAGGCTGGTCCAGTTTACCAGCGTAATCTCAACTGAACATGGTTTCTCAAATAAAAATTACAGCAATCCATCCATTGAATATTTATATTTAATCTCCCGTGTTTAGAACTTGTATATATTAAGCTCTCCAACCACCTTGTCGTTACTTATGTCTATATTTATCCAATTCATCCAATTTTCACTTTTAAAACAGGTTCAGATCAGTAAATGGGCTTTAACGTTCTACGAAATATTGGAGAATCGAACAGTTTTCTTATGTTGATTATCTTAATCATCTATAAAATTTGTCGGGTATTTTTCTCATATCAGAACCACTTTTGCAATAAATCATAATTGGATAAGGATAGTAGTTTTTTTTGGTGGAACATTAAATTAAAATATGCATGTAATATACATATAATCCCACAGATTTAAGAGCTAGTAACTCTAGTTGAAATCGAATTCGTCGCTAATGCATTAAGTTCAGCAGCTTTTTAATAACCGTTTTATAATCTGAGGCCCATGATGACCCATGCATTTCGTCTTTGAGCAAGTTAAACGTGGGTTAAAAATTCCCGAATTTTTCATCTCCCGGAGTACTAGTAGAACATTTCTACTGTAAGCTTTTTGTGGTAGAGTAGGTTTCATGATGTTATAATCATCAATCTTCCGAATAGCGAGTTACGGATCGCACAAATAATTCGAAGACCAACAACTAGTCACATCGGAAATGTATAAGTTCTATGACATGGAGCCTGAAATTACAAAGCATCTGCTTTTAGATTGCTTAGCAATCTATAGACGCAGCAACAAGGCCCTAAGAGACACTCATATGAACCAAGAATTCATAGATTCACCAGCACCAGCATCCTTGAACATATAAGTGAGCTTGGTCTAAGTCAGTCCTTTTGCAAGAGGAGAAGGCACAATAGACCAAGAGTCACAGTACATATCTCAAAAGCTTTATATTTTGATAGTCGGTGAAGACTGCCCCAAAAGCAGTAACTGTTAGATTGCTGGAGCAGAAATTATTCCTGCAGACACGTCAGAAACATTTCTAAAGAATAGCATGGGCAATCCCAATCAAGACATATAAACTGTTATTCACAAAGAGGTTACTTGTATTCACTACTTTATTGTAATTAATATCATCGAGGTCAGAAATCCGTCTGTAGTAGTCTCGAGTTCTTTGAAACAGCTTGTTTTCTGGACTTACTGTTTGGGCAACTCTTCGGCGATTCTTTTAATAACAAACTGGGAATTGAGATCAATGTTCACAATAAATGGTCACAAGAAAAAAAATGAGAATATTGTTTTTCAAGATTCGATGTTTGAATGGTAGTTTTAAATATAAAGGAAGGCTAAGAGACCTTAATACCCAACCCTTAGTTTTCCTTAAGAATTTAGGTGAAATGCAGTTGAATTTTGTTATAATTTTTTTCTTTTGCTTTCGAAAACACGATTTTGAACTCATGCGCTTTTGCTTGTAACCACATTCGTAGTGACAAAAGCGTGTAAAGTAACCAGCTATAATTTGATTTATTAAATTTGCGTGCCCGGATACAATTAAGAACTCCAGAATTTGTATGGTAGCTAATACTTCAAACGACAATAATGTGTTTCTTTTAACTATTCGACAGCTGCGGCATAGCTAATTCATAATTACCACTCGTTCTTTTTAATAATTTAAATTCTTTGTCTCACAGTTGAAATCTTTATAGCCACAGAAATGCTATAAGCTGAGGTTTCATAATATTTGAATTGTTGAAATTTTTAATTTTTGGCACGAATTGATTACCCTGCCGCTTGCCCTGCCGCCAATAGCTACCTGATATAATCTATTTTGATGGCAGTACGTGCTTTGAGTGCTTTAGCAACAACTCAGAGTACATGTCATACATATATATTATATACTATATATATAGTATATAGCATAATATATATAGACTTACATATTTACATATATATTTATATACGTATATATTCTTATATACAAGCACAAGTATATAGTATATGTAAATTTCGTAAAAAGTTTTAAAGGCAACAGGAAGAAAAGATGTGTCTGTGCGTCAATCATTTCTCCATTTATGGTGAATTTACTACGAAACTAGTTTCAGGTAATAAAAGGAAGCCCAGGAAGTTTAATCAAATTGAATAGGCATTAATTTTAATATTTTTATGCTCTTCTTATTTAACTTTTTCCTTTTAAATACTCAACGAAGCGTTTATGAACAGCTATGCAGCCAAACCTGCCGAAGCTAACGACTGCGAGACTGTGAAATAGTAGACTAGCACGCTACTGCTAGCAACCACTGTTTACTTGGTGCATGTCCCGGTAAGAAAAATCAGTTATTTCATATCAACTTCCTAAGACTGGTCGGCTTTTTTATAATTAAAAAGAAATGATAAAACCAGACGAGGCCTTAACTTATGCCGATTGGGCTTTTGAGCTGAGTTAAATGAAAATTATGATAATATGAATAAGAAGTATACAAGCGTCAAACAAGTGGATCAAATTAATGAGAATTCAGGAAATTTATCTACTTTTAAATTCTATGGAGTAAAGGGCAGTTAAAATTTTTAATCTGACATCATATAGCCTAATGGATCATGTACTGTATAGACCTGAATTTATAATTCATGCTCGTTTAACTGAGGCGCTCACTTGATCTTAGTTAAATGATGTATTACTTAGAAGAACCCTCAAATTCCTTTCACCGCGCGATTCTATTCGATATAATATTCCTAGTAATATCATTTATATTCAAGTTAACGGCAATATTTCTAGGTTTTGGCATCATAATTAGAGTAACAAAATATGAGGAAGCTACAGACAGCGAGAGCTTGTATATTGAGCAATTGATGGTGTTAACTCTTCTCAACTATATATATATTTCTATGAAATACTTCTCATAGATCTCATAGAGAATGAACTGTTTTTCCATCTACCAAAATTTCTACTTACAACTTTGATTCTATAGATTAAGGGATTGATTTTCTATGACATTACCACCAGCAACTTTTTCATTTATTAACATCTTCAGACAGACAAGCATGACTGAATCGACTCGCTATATAGTATAAGTATATTTTATAAGGTCTCCGACGCTTCCTTCTGGACATTACAAGCATCGTAGCAAACTTAATATACCCGGCTCAGAGTTATAAATAAAAGAAGGACCAATTTATTTTCAGAATCCAGTTTGTACGAGATGAACCAAAAGTCTCGCACTACAAAGTATCATAGATACTTCAAAAACTCACAAGTTTACTGCGTAAGGATTTGCCATTGACAAGTTAGCTTTATAATAATAGGAAAGAATCGATTAGAATAATGCAACTTCAGCGAAATAGATTTCACGGAAGAAGTATGTGAATCAGATTAGTTTTGGAACCATTTGTAAAGAACGTTCTTAAAACAGTGGGGTTTTCGTCAGCAAATTGGACCAATATTATTAACCAGACAAGCTCTATAATATCAGAATTGTAGGCGTTGTAGTCGTCACTTTTCCTACAAGGTCTTGCAATTTCTTTCCTCAGTACTAGAGGTAGTTAGTTTATGTTCATTTAAACCGATTAATATACCATGCATGTAATCGGTATTTATGTGACGGCAGCCCACATACATACATATCAAAAAGCGATAATAAAATAATACGCTTTTTACAGTAAATACTTCCGTAATTAATGCCACATAACACACAACGATAAAATAAACCGACTCGCTAGGCAAAATCAAGACAAATTTATGCACACATTTAGTACTGAAAACCGAAACAATAACTTGTAAATGCAGATTAAGCCAAGCAAGCGTTTAAGTGGCCGATCAAAAGCTCAACAGACGCAGTTGATTACTGCTGATTACACTTGATTACGGGGCGACATAAAAGCGCACAACTAAATACTTTACGATTATCTGCGCACTCAAGTCACACCTACTCGTTTGTCTGTACAAATATTTACAAAATTCACAATTATTCCAGAATATTAATATGCAAGGCAGGCAATAATTGTATTAGCGACAGCTTTAAATATCTAATCATAAATGTGCGCATATAGGCGATAGTCATTACAACGTGGTTACACCTTGATCGACAGAAATGGTTCCGTGTTTTTGTTTACAAACCGAAATTCGCATTGAAAGCTTACGCAAATGGCTAAGACATGGCTCGTTTATTCACGTTCTACTATTGTTTAGAAATTATTTTTATTACTATTATTATTCAATGTTATGTTTGTTATTTTATGAGATTTTTATGCTATCGAAAGGCATTCGCGCACCAGCTAATATAATATTTAGCCCTTCCTTTTGCATTACGAATTTTAAGTTTTATTCCGACTTTTTATTATTTAAAACTTATTTGCTTTTGAATATCACAAAAAGCAGTGTCACAGCGTCACAGCGTCTTTCTAATAGCGGCTGATTGTTGCGATTTCAATCGTGATTGACGTACGATTGATGCCTTTGGTGAAGTGCAATAAATTAAATTAAATATATTTTAAAATATACATAAATCAAATATGACATTTTATTAACTACAAGGCAGCGAAACCTTCGGCATTACAGCTATTAGACCAAATCATCGCTATAGTAAAAGTATTTCAATTTAATAAAAAATACTGTAGGTCGTTGCCAAACCTCATCGAATTGGACTTCTATTTGCTGCCGCGTTCAACGAAATTGCTCCATTTTTTCACCAGCGATTCTTTTCTACGCCCAACCTTCAGCGCAATGCACTCTGTGAAGAAAGTTGGCGCTAAGGTAATTGCCAATACTAAGGCCTTCTAAGAAGTAAAACTGAGCAATCGAAATGACATTGCAAGATGGAAGGATCGTTATAATCGGTGTATCACATTTGAGTTTGCTCAAAAATTCGAATTGCGACAAGCAAATATGTTTTACTTCAACAAAAGTTACGAACTTTTCACTCTGTGTCTTGCATGTGTCAAATACATTATAAGAGGAGTTAAGTTTACAGATTGACGGCTCTCAATCATATATGCTATAATTATGCGCAGAAAATGAACTGATAACCAATAACAGATGTTTAACAACACCCAAAAAGATTACATATTCTTTTTTAGTGGCACTTGTTAACAAATTTTGATTGTTTTGGTTTTCAGATCCCTACAAAGGGTTGACAGCTCAGTGGAAATTTTTGTGATACTTTTTTCAAAATGATTTGCAAATTTAATATCAATAATTTTTTTAAAATTCTTTTTAATATTTTAAACATTGTCTGTATTTCTTTTGTTTAGTGTTTTCTTCTGGTTGCGACGTCACGCCACAATCAGCTGATTGTCAAATAGTAAAGTCAGTGACTCTTGAACGAAATGCATAATCTTTCTCTTTTTAAATCCAAGAGTTAGCCGTTCAGATTTTCAGAAATTTGTTAGATTTAATTGAGCACAACAATATATCGTCACCTAAAATACAAAATAACGTAACAACATTTTCGGAAACTTACAGGGGAAAGAATAGAACACGTTATAAAATGGAAGATACGTGAAGCAAAATTTAAACATTGGTTAAAACAGGGTTATATCTGATAGCAGAATCTAAAAATGTTGGACATATGTACTTATATGTATGTACTTTGAAGTAGTAGATCGTAATCAGTGAAACACTCAATTTCGAATTTTTTGATCATACGTTATTTTGCATTTTAGGTGACGATATATAAATATATGTGCATTTTTTATTGAGCTATAAATTTATAAAATATTTCGAATTTGTCTCTTTATATTTTAAACTTTGATAAAAGCTATTGCAAACTGACATAAAGTGTCAATAAAAATCACAACGAATAAATTTAAAGTAAATATACATACATATGTACAGACCATATTATATATATTTGTGACCTAAATCTAAGCAGATTATTTATGAAGAGCAAAATTTGCTCGATGGCTACAAACGGTTTCCTAAAAATTAGCATACGTTTTTGGCACGAATCTAATTGTTATCAAGCTTAAAAATCATGCAGAAAGCAACGAAAAGTAGAGCGATTGAAATATGTATATACTTACATATGTACATCATTTAAACACAATTTAGAATTCATAGAATTTTGCCTCTCACGTTTTGTCAATTTCGATAATTCGACGCGATTATTAACACTAAATTAACTTCAAAGCTGTTTTAATTCGCTGGATTTGATCAGGTTCATCATTTTCGTCTTGTTATGTATTTTATTTTATGCCTTAAGCCAGCAGCTTCTTATATTTGCATATTTTTTTTGTGACTATTGGTGCTTAGCTTCCAAAACTTATTAAAAACCATTTATACTAAAAGCTATTTATCTTAATAATTCTGGGTAAGAATGTGCGATTGGCTAGTTTTTGTGAATGAAATGAATTAAAATCGCTTGTTGCCACTCACAAGCGGAATCGAAATCAAGAAAACGGAAACCTAACGAGAACTGAATGTACAGAAGCATACATACATATGTATACCATATGTATATGTATGTAGGAAAAAATAATAAAAAACAAATCGAGATAAATATTGCCCAGATAAAATGTATGAGAAGCTTGCCGGCAAAGTAAATGGAAGTGACAAAAAAATTCATTCACGAAAGCAAAATATGAAAAATATCCATTTCGAAGATGACAACATCGGCTTCTGAATTATAGCAAAGGTGATGAAAAAAATCCCTTTAATATGATATCAATGTGATTTTATACAGTTCTATTTTACAATTTAGGTTTAACTTGCATAGCAAAACGAAATAAAGGCATTGCAAGTACTAACTTTCTATAATCACTGGTACATTAGAGTAGGGACTTAAAAATTCAAAGTTATGAGTTTTAAGTCTCAACTCATAGATTTTTGGTACTGGGAAAAAATTTAGTTAAATTTTTCTAGTTTTATAAGCCTATTCGAAAGGTTTTTATTGTTGTGATAGAGGTAGAAAAATTTCGCAAATAATTTTAAGGAGGAATGTTTCCGAGTTGACAGTTCTTGGCAGTAAAGAATTCAGGTTCATTCCGTTTTCGTAAATACGCCTGCCTTGGCAATGGCATATGCTACAGAACCAACACATATTTATGGGCGACATATTTGAGAGTAGTAGTATTGATTTTTTCATTGGTGGCGTTTTTTACGTGGCGGGTTCTAAACCCAGCGCACAACCTTGGGCAAGGATGATTCGCTTTCTCACTTTGGCTCTTCTTCAAACGGATGTTTTTTGGCTACCCAGAGAATACTTGGTTTAAGATCGGAAGTCGTGAGCTGTTTGAGCCATATGTAAAAAAAAATCGTTTCTGGCCACTACCGCGAATTTATACACATGCCTTCATGCTCCCGCGGCTATAACCGCGTAAGCGCTGTCTACGTTAATTGTCAGCTAAATTAACACTTTTGGCCCCATATAAGTCTAGCGATCGCTAGATAATCTCACGCACTTTAATTTTTAAAATACAGTCCAATTTTTGAGAAGATAGGGTTCAAAGATCTTGACTCGCACTCCTTGAATCATACAAGAGTCTTGTTTTTTATACAAATCTGTCTCCACAGCAGATTTGTTATGCGTTTATAACATTTCCTTAGTCCGTATATATCTGGCTTCAAGAACTGTGACATAAAAATAGTGAATTTGAAACTGTCCATCTCTGATCAGGCGAGATCTCCTATGCAAATCTAATATACCACGTTTGTGAATTCATTTCTGAAATTGCCATGATATTATTATAAATCATAAATAATTATTTATTACACATTTTATTATATACATATAATAACATAAATAAGCGCACAAAGATTGCAAGCAAAGGTCAGACAATTAATTTGTCTTATGAAATATTCATTGAATGGCGCTTATTAATTTTGAATATTTAATATAATTTTGACATTTATATTTCAGAGTTTGTTTCAATAATAAAATAATAAAATGAAACTGTCTACATACATTTGATAGAGGCTATAAGATGCTGTAGGAATTCTAATATCTGCTATTTTATATGATTTATTGGCATTTGCGCTTGTGCAGTGCGAAAATGAGTAATTAACTCTCCTCGCTGTTTTCTCCTACACAAAATTCGTGTTCGGAATAATTAACGGTAATTAATTTATTTTGCAATTTGCATAAAAGACTTAAATACACGTGATTGACTTTAAAGTCGTTTAATCGATAATACTATACATGGACACAACAGAAAAATTTGCTCAGAAGTTATCTCGTTTATATTAGAATGGATCAAGATTATAACGTTTCGAAAATTAGTTTTCAAATTGTTACCGATTAATTAAATTAATAAAATTTCTCTTTATTTTACTTTCAGTTTTCATCGTATGCCACACATCACCGCAGTATTTATATATATATGTATGTACATATTAAGCCATATCAAGGGTATTAAAACAGTCATGTCGAAACTAAATTCATTGCTTATTGTTGTAATTTGGTCTATTGTTTGGTAGTGCCTAAGCAACAAGCGTGTAAAAGGCATAGGAGAATTGCAAGATTAATTGTACAACATATTATAAGGTGTGCTTTTATAGAGAGCGCAATGTTACTAATTTGACGTTAAATTATTGACTGATGGAAACTTTTTCAAAAAAGCGGACTCTCTGTATAAATATAAAATACCGTTATAATCTGATAATAGGTGTTTAAAATTCGAAAAAGCTTGGAGAGTAGTGGTATAAATCAGAAAAAACAAACTGGCATAAATATAAGTAACTTGTTTAAATAAAAGAAACTGGTATAAATAAAATTAACTGGTATAATACAAATTAAATGGTGTAAATAAATAGAGGTAGAATATACTATGGTTATGCGACTTTGTAAAAAGTGTTTTAAATTAAACAATGCTTGGAGAGTAATGAATCGAACAAATTGACTAGTATAATACAAATTTGGTATAAATAGAATAAACTGGTATAAATAAAGACAGACTAAAACGCGATTATCCCACTTGGTGAAGGGTGTTTTAAAATCAACAAAGCTTTAATAGAATTGAACAAACAGATGGTATAAGCTGGTATAAATTATATAAACTGGTATTTACGGTTATGCGAACTTGTGAAAGGTGTTTTAAATTAAACAAAGCTTGAAAAGTAATAAATCGAACAAGCAAGTGATATATATAATCAAACTGGTATAAATAAACAGAGAAAGAATATATAGCGGTCATGCCACTGTGTGGAGGAAATCACTTACCCTATTATACTCAGTTCTTTTTTTGGCGAATCGAATACTACAAATTTTTCATCACAAACATCTCACCTAATAATTTTCAATAACCCTAAAACACGGTTAAAATTGCTCGTGAGACACCCTGTTCATCATATTAACGGTTATGCTATGTATAAATATATAAAGTATGAACAGCATTTTCACCGACAATATTCAAAAGCAGCAGCTTTTAAGCGTAAACAGCGCTGCCACTTACAACTATTAACCTTTTCATTTTGCCACTAAGTCGATGACCTTAAATAATCACATGAAATGCGGTTAAGCGCGCAAAAACATTACTTCTTTCCTGCATTTTCCACTTTTTAAGCATTTTACTATTATTTACATTATACTACATTTTTGTTGCTTGTCTTTTGTTGATTTTGAGCCACCGGTTTTGTTGGACGGATTTCAGTGTGTCAACGCTGCTTTTTTGCTATACGCATGGAGCTGCCTAGCTACCTACTGAGCATTTGCGTATGTATGTATGGAGTATGCATAATTATTATTTTCCATATATACTCGTATTTTACCGTCACTATTGCTGTCATTGGCCTGAAGTTGTAATAAATTACAACAGAATTACTCATAAACGGGCGCGCTCAAGTGGTTGCCGGCCAAGTCCGAACTGCGGTGCGAAAGAAAAACGCACGAACGGTCCCAGCTGCAAATGAGCACACTGACATTCATACATATACATATGTATGTGTGTATTCATACATATGTGCGCATTAAGTCGCGTCGACTGTGGCTAGGCGTGCTTTTGGAGCACCCTAGCGGCCAACAAAGGTCAGCGTGGGGAAGTTGAAAAGACGTTTTGCTGCCGCCGCCGCGCCGCGCCGCCTTGCATGCAACCGTGACGAAAGCAAAAACTAGGCATTCATAATAAGCGTACAAGAGTTACTGCAATGTTTGCATAAAAGCTTTTGTCCGAATACAATAGCGCTCATTGCTTGTTTCCACCATTTCGGTTTTCGTTTTCTTTTCGTTTTTGTTGCTGCGCGCACAGTGGACAAGAGTGATGCAATATTGAAATTTGTTTGTGTGGAATTGAAGGTCATTATTTTTTCTGTCGTATGGCTCTCCGGACTTTCTTATTTCTGTTTCGTTGGCGAGTTTTTGTGGTGTCATATTTTACAAAAGCGTAAGAAAGGGATAGATAGATGCAGAATTGCACGAACACCGCATTGCAGAAGCTTAAAGTTTGTACTTCTTTATATTGTTAAATGGTAGATAATAAGACGCTTTAGGACCATTCTCGCAATGTCTGGTATAGGTCTTCAAGCAGCCATAGGTCACTTAAGTTCTGGTTAACTTCGCAAAGACTCCTTCTCACGGTAAAGAATCTTTTTTTAACCAGTACTGAACCGATTTATGACTGCTAATCAGATATTCCAGAGACTGAGAAAACGGCCCTGAGTGTGTTTGCTGCCTGCTAATGCCTAAGCAAAGTCATTTCCAAATTGGATAGAGCTATTATAACAGCAGTTCAACAGAACTTCTTGAAACAATTGATATCCAGAAGTGGCATTTGGTTGCATAACCTGAAGAAAACCCGTTAATACTGTCCTTTCCCATTTTATTCGGTTTTGCCCAATCGAAATGAAGGCAGATTTTTTCGACTTAAGACTGTCGAACTTTGAAAGGATTTCAAAAACCAAAACGGGGAAGTTTGTATGTCATTACAACAACAATATGGATAAGATAATACTTTAGTACCTTTCATGTAACCAAAAGGAACTCAAATCTTGATCTTTCAAAAAGCTTTGAATCGATTGTATTCTTAAAAAGTATTTGGATATTTTTTACCGTTACAGCAACCACAGACGATGCTATCAAGTTTTATATCTCTAAAACTATTTGAGAAATCTCAGTGTCTGATACGATAGAGCCTTATCACACGAGGCAACTTTTGTTGCGGCAACTCTTGGTTTATAGGCGAGGGGGCGACGAGGAGAGGGGAATCGCGCCGAGTTTCCAGTGTTCAGCAACTCGCTTTGTGTTCTTATTCGTAGCAATTCGCTGCGACGTTTTTCGGCATTTGTTCTTTCTTTCGTAGTTAGTTGCATTTGCGTATATTTTTTTGAAATTAATATTTTGAATATATTTAAAAAATTTAATTTCATCTTTTGAAATATGTATATATTCATAATATAATATAAATATTTTAGAAAATGATATGAGGAAAAAATCGAATTAATTAAAGATATTGTGAAATGTATGGAGGAAGCCATACAAATTGATTCAGACGATAGTAAAAAGGGTGATATATGTTTGTTTTAATAAATAAAATGTATTTCTTAATTGACAGAGCTGATTAATATATGTGATAGAGTCCCAAATACCTATAAGGAAAAAGAAGAGACAATGGGTTAGACAATGGGTTAAAGTAAAGTGAAAGAGAATGAGAAAAAAACTCGAGCAGAGTTTGATTTAGTACCATATAGAGCTTAAAAGCGAACCCAACTATGCCAAATTAAATAAAGTCGATCCCTTAAGAAGGATTTTTTTATTAGAATGTTAGCGGCTGTAGTTATTGAGAAGAAAGGCGGACATACTTAGTTTTGGATACTTAAAACGAAAGGGCGATTATCTCGGAGGCCGAAATCTCGTTGCAAAAGTTTTTTTTTTTAATTTGAGAAGAGTACAGTAATATAACATTAAATGAAAAATTTTTCTGTGAGAACAATTTATACAAAAACTTTTCTTACCCCAAAATAGTTATTAAAAAAACTTTTGAATGTAGGGATTTTTGTTTTTTTTTTTCAGACCCTTCGTAATTTAAAAAGGAAGAAGCTCAAGGTTAGGTTTGTCTCTAAAACGAACGTCGAAGAAAAATATTCTTCCTTTTTAGCCATTTTTATGTGTTCTATTTATGCTCACTTTATTAGAGGCAAAAAAAGCATCTAATCTAGAAAAGACATCTTGAAATTTTTTAATTGGTCAGTTTAAGAAGCTTTTCGAGTTCTAATGTATGCGCATGCTGTCAATGTGGGTCTCCTTTTTATCCATAAGGGAGAGAGAATAATCACAATTTGCTTTCTCTTTAAGAAAATATAATTGAAAATATTTTTCTTAATTGGATTATAAAGTTTTTCAAGTTCAGTGAAAGTGATAATAAGATAATACTCACATTATATCGAACATTCTTTGATTTTGGAATATCAACACTGTTTTGAAGAATTTTTTTCAAAATACATATGTATATTACATATATTGTGTCACTACCCTTGAAACCTGCCTCGTTGAACTATGGAGACCCCAGGCGAGTTCGTCTTGTTACACCGCATGCATTTAATTCTCAAGCGAGTGTTCGTTTGCTCGCTTACTTAAGAAAATATTAATATTACAGTAATTATCTAAAGGGTCGACTCTGAATTATACTGAAGATGTCTACAAGCCGAGTGGACGATATTTAATATGGAGTCACTGTTGCATGTACGAGTATGTATGTAAGTACACAAGCGAGTATGTGAGTGAGCATGTGAGTACTCGTTTGTGGGCAAGCATGTCGAAACCATAATTATGCTTTACATGGTTCATTGGGTTACCTCGAAAAAGGGTTAGTAAGCAAGCGCAAAACTATTGAAATGCTAACTATATGCAAAGGAAATTCAAAACAAAAAAAGAAAAAAGTGATGAAGAAAAACAAAAGCAGGCGAAAACAACAATGAGACAACTAGTGAAGACGCAACAACAAAAATATGTATGTATGATAATTAGATACATATATGCGTATATGGAATATATTATTTGTACATACTTATGTATACATGTGTACCTGTGTATATATACATATGAGTGCATTTGAGCCGTTTAGCGTTATTGGCGGTGTGCAGGAATGCATTCCGTATATACATACATACATATATATTTGTTAATATGTACGAGTATGTATTATATGTAAGCACATAAGTATGTATGTAAACGAATGTGGACCAAGTGCGCGGCGCTGGTCTATGCCAACGACCGAACAGCGCGCCAGACGTTCAATCGAAGAGCCAAACAACCGAGCAACCACATGATGGTTTCTGCTATTGTTTCGAACCCAGCTTTACCGCTGCAACGTTCACTTTTTCGCGGGGGCTTACCGAAGAGCGACTCACACACACACAAACACACCTACATACACATTTATTTATATGGTTGTTGTTGTCGGCTATTACGATCGAATTGAAGAAACGTGAGTTTGCATGAAAAGAGTTTGTATGAAGAAATAGGTTAGAGTACGAATTGGGGTTGACGAAGGCAAATGTGGAAGTGGGTATACAAAAAATTATAAAAAAAATAACGCTTGCGTTGCCAACTATTGTTTAATTTTATAGAAAACGAAAGTTCTTGCTTATTTGCATACGCGTGTGAACTTATGCGAAAGAGCGCAAAAACAACAACAAAACACTATAAAAAAAAAGCAAAATATGCGAAACAATACGAAAATATGCAAATTCGTCGATTCATACTTATGTACATATGTATGTATGTATGTATGTATGCTTGTGTGTTTGTATCGGACTGAATATTAAAGGCGAAGAAGTGACGCCTCTGCTAAATTTTAATGGACTTTTGTGTGTTTTACCGCTATTTAGTATTTGCTAAACTCAGCAGCTAATAAATTAAAACACTTGTAGCTATTTTGTCAACATTTGTTCGAATTTAAGTGTTGAAGAGTGCGAAAATGCCGAAGTAGGAAATCCATAAAAGGTGAATAAAAAGTTAAGCACTAACAAAATTAGTTGCAGATAAGCAGCGAATGAAGAAATAAAAACAAAACAAGAAAAAATGTGAACTTTGGTTGCACCAAGGCAATAATACCCCTCACAAACACAAAATGTTCCTTACAAGAACGGTCAGTTTATATGGCAGCTATATGCTATAGTGATCCGATCTGAACAATTTCTTCAGAGATTGCACTATTGTCTTCGACAATAGCATGTGACAAGTTTTGGTGCAGATATCTTATCAAATACAAAATTTTTCCATACAAGAACTTGATTTTGAGCGTTCAGTTTGTACGGCAGACCGATATGACTGAATCGATTTAGTTCGTCACGATAGTGTCTCTGACGCTTCCTTATGGGCGTTACAAACTTCTTAGTAAACTTAATATACCCACTTCAGGTTCTAGACAAAGCAGCATAAAAAAATTGTTGCTTTATTTTTTTCAAATTTATTCCTAAGTTAACGTTTAAGTCTCACATGCAGAAGGGAAGTGTTTGAAATACATATGTATGTATGTATGTGAAGCTAATCGGCGGCTAATGTATTATAGCAGAAAGAAAAGTACAAAAGTGTTTTTTTATCAAGAAACAGTTCCTAAAAATATTCCGGAGCTGTCTTTTGGATACCGTATTCATTTATGAAAATTGTCAATAATAGCTTTCCGATGAACAACATGCAATTTGAACTCCTAAGAGGGAATATCTATTTAGATATCAGCTTAATGTCACTGTTATATGAACCAAGTTTCTTAATAATAAACTCACATAGTATTATATTTGCACTATTAAAATACTAATTGATTCTATTAGACTGCGTTTTCAATGATGAATTTATTTTAACCAAGTATCAAACTTCGTGATTTTAGTTAGTTGAAACTCTAACGCATTTGAGTTCGATATATCGTTCTAAAAGTAGGTTTAGAAAACTCTATTAAAATAACAACGACGTGATATTTCTCAGTGGAGCTTGGAGATGTTCAATCGTAATACACAAGGATTTTCGCAGCACTATTTGACAATAGTTGAAATTTCACTGCATCATGTCACTCCAGAGTCTTACCGACTGACTCCAAAATGGACCGCAAAACGGGGAAACCTAGAGTAAACTTGAAATGTAATGGCGTCTTTATTCTGGGTTGCGCATGTAGTAATGTTCATCGCATATTTAAAAAGGTAACAGTGCCTATGAAATAATATGAGAGCAAATTTTGAAGGCTGAAATCTCTGAAAAATGACTCAAAGTAGAAGAAAGTGCTCTCTTATTAAAAAAGTATCACAAATCAGTACAAACGCTGACAAAATTGGATAAATTGAGCTCCAAATTGCTTGCACATCGCCAGTATTCTTGGTATTTTGTTCCCAGAATCCCTTTCATTGGAAATCGAGAAGATACACACTCTTCGTGAATGTCGAAATTGAAAACTTTAATGGAAGCATGTAGAGTCCTCTCAGTGACACGAAATTAACTTAATTTTAATTGGTCTTTATTTGAAACTAAGGCAACCTAGCATAAGCTTTGACTTCTTTGAAATGTTGATGTGAATATTATATTGAAATATTAATCTCCGTTTTTTTTAGAAATACAAAGGTTTCAAAATAATGAAGGAATTTTATGTCTATTCCAGATACTGCCATATACACGATACTAAGAAAAATCTAATAACTTTTATGTAGGAGTGAATTATGGTAAACTTTCAGTTAACCTGAAATCTGGTACAAATTAAAAAAAATTAATTAAGTTTCTGCGTTGGTATTCTTTATACATAATTCCGTTTCATTATTTTGGCTGTCAAAATTCATAAAACAATTTTGGAGGAATTATTAAATATGTGAAATCACTATTTAAGCCAATGGCATGTTTTTGTTGCAGCATAAACTCGAGTTTAAGGTTTGGCGTGCTTACTGAGTTAAGAGTTTAAGCAATGCAGAGGGTAATTATATATATTTTTAACAACAAAACCAACTTTTTAAAGTAGATTATCTTACTATATTCTGTTGTATAGAGATTTATTTTCATAAAAACAATAAAAGAGTGGTGTTTAAAGCAAATTAAAGAAAAAACTGCGCAATAAAAGTATAATAAAATATAAAACTGCAGCTCAGTTGCGAATTTCTTTGGGAATTTTCAATCAAAATAAATAAAACTAAATTTAAATTAATTTAAAAAAAAATAAAATTTGTTGAAACCAACCTTTTAAACGTTTTTGTTGTCGTCGGAAAGAATTCGTAATTGCTTTTCAAAACTCTGATTGTATGGCAATTGATTGGCGACAACACCACAAATTAGATTTGTCGTCAAGTTTTGTTGTTGATTTCGAATTTATTGATATTAAACACGCACACACCAGCACTTATAAAAGTCACATTTCAAATTAAGTAATTTCGTAGGATTTTTTAACACTCAGTAATGTAGTTTAGTAAAAAATATAATTCGACGGCACAAACATTAGTACGCTTAACACTCAAAAATTGTTCGTAAAATGAAATAATTTTTGAAATAATATGTTTTTGAAGTTTGAATTTTTTTTTAGAAATTTTAATTTTATATTTTTAGTATTTTTGACTAACTTTTTTTCGTGGTATTTTTTTAATTTTTTTTTATCGAAAATGGTAATAGTAATCGAAATCGATTTTATGTTTCAATATTTCACACACTTCTTAAGCAGATATTGCTTGTATTGCTGCTGTAAATATGTATGCTTGCATGTACTGTTATGTGTATTTTAACGCACCCTGGCAAACGATTTGCTCACCTCTTCCTGAAATAAAATATTTTCAAAAAAATGATAGATTTGCAAAACACTTGTGTATGTATTTAAAGCACTTTTCGGATTATTTTCGAAAATATTGGCAATTAGCGATTTCGAATTTATTGGTTATTGGCATATTTTCGAATTTTGTAATTTATATTTTTTTCATTTAAAAATTTTTTAAACTATTTTCAATTTTTTTTTAATTATTTAGTAATTAATCATTTTTATTGGAATATTTTCGAATTTTGTAATTTATATTTTTTTCATTTAAAATTTTTTAAACTATTTTCGATTTTTTTAATTATTTAGTAATTAATTATTTTTTTGGAATATTTTCGAATATTGTAATGTTTAATTTTTTTTCATGGCAACATTTTCTCTACAATTTTCGTGTTTTTTTTGTAATTATTTCCATATTATTTTCGTTATTTTTTTGTAAATAAATATTTGCTAAAACCGTGAAATTTGTGTATTTATTTAGCATACGAAATGTGCATGTGTGTGCGCAATTTGCGCAGAAGTGTCTTTGGCAAATTTGGAAAACTTGCCAAGAAATCGATTTATCTATTTTATAAATAGTTTTGAAATCGCCTGCGCTTACTACAAATTCGTAAATATTGAACTTGACATGAGCAAGAGATTAGTCCAGATATTGACAGTGAACAAATTTTTGAGATTTCGAAAAATGTTTTGCGCCAATTTCAACGATTTCAATTTTGTAGCGCTTATTTGTTGAATTTTCGTTCAGAATTGCTACTGATTACAAATTAAAAATATTTTCAAAAAAAAATTATAGAAATCAACTTGGAATTATTTTACTAACTTAAAAAAAATTAAAAGCTATCACAGCGGAACACACATTTCCATACAAACATTATTCCCGCACAGAAACACTTCCAAAGTCACTGCACACACACATACACGCCGCTCTGAAAGTAAACAGCAGAATAAAAACTGCGTCCGGCCGTGTTTGCGTTTATTTTATAATAATTTTATTATTTTTATATTTTTTTTTTAATTTCGCATTCATGTCTTCAGTTAAGCGACAATGTGGGGCGTGGAAACCAGCAGACGCACTTAAAACGTTTTTTTCGCGCACACATCGCCCGACATACTTCTCATGTGTGTTCTAAATTTAGGCGTTTTGTTTTTAACTTTCCTTTGGTTGCTAATATTAAGCGTTTTGTGGTAAATGGGAAGCGTCTTTTGCATTTAAGATTTTGCATAAATTATTGAATTTATTTGAAGTTATTTTTGAGCTGTTAAAAGTCACGTTCAACGACAACGTATTGTCTCAACAGACCGTATTCAATCGGGTATTTGTGTTAAGATTGTGATTATTGAGTCGCATGCATATCGTCACCTAAAATGCAAAACAACGTATCATCAAAAAAATCGAAGTTGAGTTTTTTATTGATTACGACTACATCATATTACATACACATACATATGTATGTAGTATTTTCAGCTTCCGCTATCAGATATAACAAATATATAACCATTTTATAACCAAAACTCCAATTTTCTTTCAATATGAGTGGTTTCTATTAAATCGTTTTTCCTTGGCCTGTAAATTTATGAAAAGTGATGTTATGTTATTTTGCATTTTCGGTGACGATATGTTTTATATTTTTCACAACAATATAGTTTATTTTATTAATTTTTTTATCTTTATATAAAATATGAAATTTAATTATTTATAATTTTCTTTATTTAACATCTTGAATTTGAGAATTTATATTTCAAAATCGTCATGGTGTGCGCATAATCGTTTCCATGATATATACATATGTACATAATTTACTTTTTTCACTATACAAGTATATTTTCGTAGTTCGTGCAGTAAAATAGCAGCAATTAACGTAGAGGCTGACCTCAAATTTAATTTTGGCTTAAAAGATATGTTGGCATTATGAAAATACTAAGTATATGCAGTATTTTATAAGGTTCAAATTAAAAAAAAAAATAATAATAATTTGCACAATCCTTATGATTTGTATGTTAGTTTATTTTTAGTATTATTTGACGCAGAAATAAGTACTTCTGAACTTTCAAATCTTTTCTTTCAACTATATACAGTCGAAGCCTACAGTAACAGTTATACGTAACGCTGGATGGGTTCTCCGAGCTTGAACAGTTCTTGTTTCGCAATTCAAATGAAGAAATAAAATTAATTTTAATCGCAAAATTTAAGTTAACTTTAGATTTCAGCTGAATAAATATATACCGTATACTACCATAAATAGAAACAGTCACGGGTTATTGATACATTGTGTAAAGGGAAATATGTATTTGTGCTAAGACAATACGAAAAACAGCCGAAGCCAGAAAAAGCTAATTCCAAAATGGAAATGCGAAATGCCCAGACTATGGCAATACATACTTGGTGAATCATACAATTATTTCATATTTTTAGTTTTTCTATTTTTTTTTTTAATTTGATCAGCATGTGATAAATATTTACATAAGATTAACGTATCAGGTACGTTCAAAAGCTGATAAGAGGTTTACTATGCCGGTTCTCATTCGATGAACAATTTTTGGTAGTTTTTTGCTTTTGATTTGGCCATAGATCTACCTTAATGTTTGCAAGTAATTCTATGCTTACACGGCAGTTTGGTTCCAGCATTAACCGTGTAAAAAGCACCATGTAAAAATAGAATTAGGTGTATATCAGAAGCCACTCATTATTATATTTTTTGCTGAACAACTTTTATTTAAAAGAACTGTGTGCTTCTTTCATTACATTTAAAGGTTAAGCGGCTAATAAAGGCTTTTACCACAAGGGTATAAAAACGGGAACCCAAGGATCGGTTCAAAACAAATATAAATTTACAATGGTACCTCGTCTCGAAGTTTCAACTTCCACAGTTGCTCTTTGATAGTTATCGTGGATTTTTTAAATTATGCGTCAAACAATTTAACACAATACTACAAAATCATATAGGAATGGCTTAGAATTTGTTTTCAACATCAATTGAAAGTTGGGAGTGGCTACTTCAGGCAAAGCCCCCAACACTTTAAGGTTATATAGCGTATATATATATTTTATATTCAACTTAGATCAAATTATAGTATAGTATAATATGTTTTTATATAGACAGTGTTGTAAAATTTTCCCACAAAAATTTATTAAAAGTTAAAAAAAGAAAAACAAAATAATTTTTAAAAAACAACTACAAAAAATAAAAAATAAAAACAAATAAAAAAGTAAAAAAGAGTATTCTTAAATTGTTTTTTAATTTTTTGTCTCGCCAGAATTGCCAGATTTTACAAAAAAAAATATAATATAACTATTTAAGAAATATTTTCGTATTTATTAATATAAACACAATTCAAGAAATAATTATTAAGATTACTGGGATTTCATTGCACACACTGCATATACGCGCTGATACTTTTCAGAAAGTGCGATTGAGTTACTATCGAAAATCAAACTTATTTCACACTATTTCATTTTAATACTTATTTTATCTGATATATTTATACCCTGAACAGGGTATATTAAGTTTGTCACGAAGTTTGTAGCACCCAGAAGGAAGCGTCGGAGACCCTATAAAGTATATATATAAATGATCAGTATGTCGAGTTGAGTCGATTTAGCCATGCCCGTCTGTCTGTCTGTCCGTCTGTCTGTATATATACGAACTAGTCCCTCAGTTTTTAAGATATCGTGTTGAAATTTTGCAAACGTCATTTTCTCTTCAGGACGCTGCTCATTTGTCGGAACTGCCAATATCGGACCACTATAATATATAGCTGCCATACAAACTGAATGATCGGAATCAAATGCTTGCATGGGAAACTTCCTCATTTGACGATATATCTTCACGAAATTTGGTATGAGTTATTGTTCATAAAAATAATGTAATATCCGAGGAAATTGTTCAGATCGGTTAACAATAGCGTATAGCTTCCATACAAACGGAACACATAGTTACTAACAGAAATGCACTTGTGAAGGGTATTTAGCTTCGGTGCAACCGAAGTTAAGGTTTTTTCTTTTTTTATTTTATTTTGCTATCATTCTTATTCTTATTATTATCAATCGTATTATCATTCTCATTGCTATTATTGTTCTTATTATTATTATTATTATTATTATTCAAATTAATATTGTTAAAATTATCAATAATAAATTATTAGTCTAATTATATACATATGTATATGGCGTACTCATTTCTTCAAATATATCTTATTTATATTATTTTTAAGGGTTAATTATTTCCTATTGTTTATTTTTGTGACTTTTATTTTTTTAACATATTTCTCCCACAAAACGTACAATCGGATATAATTATAGCATGACATATACTTTTTAAGCAACACAACATTTCAAAAATTGTTAAACGAAAAAAAAAGTTAGGTTGTTTTCAATTTTTATGCATCGCGCTGCTTAAATTTTAAGCAAAATGAAAAGATAGAAAAAATTGCATGGAAAATTTAAATGACCGCCTGCCTCGTTAAGCACTGAAATTCACGGTTCTTTGAGAAGCTGTTGACATTCGTAAAGTGACTTTGCATTTTTTTATTGAACGAAAAGCCGATAATTAAAACTGTTTCCTTTTTTTAATTTATGTTTATTTTTGTTTTAGCTTTATAGATTTTTTTTTAACTTTTTCGTATCTTGACACATTTTTTTATTTACTTTTATTCACTTTTTTTGTCAATTTTATTGTAATTTTCAAAACTGTTATTTTTTTCTTAATAAAATTAATTTTTTTGAAATATCTAATTTTTTATTTTTGCGTATTTTCCAGTATTTTTCATTTATTATTTTATATATTTTATGTTTTTGTTCAATAATTTTTTCACCACATTGGGCACTCTTCTTGGTCGTTTCCCAAATTTGCCATAATTTTTTATTCGTTTTCTTAATTATTGTTTTTGTATTCGTTTAACTGCACCCTCTTTGAATTTATTGTTATTGCCTTAACGGTAACGGCATCTCTGTTTGAGCACACCATTTACCGAAGAAATGTCGCCACTAACACGATAATGCGCGCGCACGAAAGCAGAAAAGGCAGGAAAATGCACAAAATTTTATAAAAAAAAAACATAAAAATAATAAAAAAAAAACAATATTATAATTTAAATTTAAATATTTCACTATTTCAACAAACAACAAGAAAAAATAATAATAATAACATAAACGCGCGCTGCGCATGCTGTTACGGCGCTCGTGTTGTTGTTGACATTTACACGCTCCGCTTACTTTTTTCATTAAATGCTGCCTGACATTTACACTTTTCCAACTCGACACAAATTTACTTGACTTTTTCGCATATGAAATGATTATTTTTCTTTTTGTCTGATTAATGCACGCTCGTCGGTTTGCTGGTTGCAGCAGCACGCTTCGCTGGCCGGTGAATTTTCTTGCGTTCACGTTGCGTTCGGCGCAAATGAAAAACTTGAACTGATCGGAAATTGAGGCGCTACCGTCTCAGCAAGCCGATACAGTACGGACCAGGCGCACTCAAACACACACGCGCACACGAGAATAAGAGCTCGTCAGCGCTGCAAAATCAACAGAAGAAACACGAAAGCGATCGAGGTGGAAGCAGCTGGCTTCGGCGGTACCGCCGACCACTGCAAATATCTGCGGCGGCAATAGCAATTCGAGCGCCTGCGGTCGCAGCCAGCGCATTGGCGCAGACGAAGCTAACAACGACGAGCAGCGATCAATCATTCCGCGTATAAGCAACGCGCTGAACTGAGCGACGCAAGTGCTTGGAGAGCAGCGCGCCGCAGCTTTGGTAAGTTAAGTGGCGAAGGTATAAAAGTTTCGCCGAAGAAACCGCAAGAGAGACATGCGTATAATTCGCTTGCTGCTTAGGACAACCACCGACCGACTTCAGACGATCAAGAAACGGTTTGTGCGGTTTTGCGCTTTGTCTAGCAGCAGTCGTGAGGTCGCTTTGTAGGCCGTAAAGACGACTGCTACGCGACGCTAACAGCTGTTGGGAGTCCCCTCTCATATTGGTCAATCGCATTGCCGAAAACAACATTTTATTAGCATTTTGCTAAGTGTAAACCAATAGATTATTTATTTTGTTAGCACAATGCGTGAGTGTGTCATATAAATTTGTAGTGCTGATAGCGTACGCACCTAGTCAACGGCGCTTGCGGTCGCTCCATTGCGAGTATCGAAGATCGTTTGCGCTCTCATTGCAAATTCAGCGCGTTGCTGTGAATGGCAGTTGCAGTTGCAGCGCCAAATGTATTTGGAGGTAAGTTATGCGCGCTGTGCTTAAATCGCTTTCGGACACCGTTTTATGGGGCGCTACTTTTATATGGTCATTCGTGCATTCAAGGAAGTACATTCGGATTTGCACGAAGTCGGTTGTGTTTGTTTAATCAACACAGTGGGCTGGGGACTGAAAAAATGTTCAAAATATTATTTAACTACATCGATCAACCAGTGCTGTATATTGTATGTATATCATCGTATGTCTATGAACTCAAGTATAATTACATATGTATGTATATATAAAAAAAATTAGAAGAGTTTTTGAGAAAATAAAAACCTGAGAGTGATTCATTAATTCAGGTAAGCGCTTAAACAAATACCAATATGATAGTTTTAGGTAGCACAGACCAACCTTTAAGTGGTTTTCAAGCAGTGGCGTAGCTAGGGGGGGCGAAGGGGGCCGTCGCCCCGGGCGCAACGTCTTGGGGGGCGGCAAAATGGTATTTAAAAACTCCAATTCGGGGAAAAATTCCTGCAAATTGTGTCAAAAGTGTACAAGATATAGGGCGAAAATGGGTTTTTTCTATGGCTTTTAATAAGATGTCTTGTAAATTTACTATCAATTTCCTCAAAAACTGTATTGTGAGAATTTTGGAACTTCAGAATATGCGTGGCTTCTAGTTCCTAAATTTTACATACTTAATATCGAAGGTATTTTGTAAAAATTCACTTTTGTTTGAACCACCTCCTAGGTAGGTAGGTAGATAAAGGGGGCCCCGGGCGCCCGAAGTTGTAGCTAGGCCACTGTTTTCAAGTGAGATCCCTGTTAGGATCACCTTCTTCGCTAATGTCCGTTCATGCTAATTCCGAGATGCCTTGTCTATATCACTATTATGAAAAAAGGTGGTAAATAATTTGCGGTAAGACGGTAGTGCCTACAAAATATTAGAAGAAATATGGTATCACAAAGGTCTGTTTTTGGAAAACTAGACCCAAAAGAAGGGCTGGTGAAAGGAAACCGGAAAAAATTTTTCGGAAAGAAATTTAAATTCTCTACGGAAGAATTTTTTTAACATTCAGTGTCGCAACCTTGACCTGTTTAAATAAAAAAATTCCATATTTTTTCCGAATTATGAACTTTCAACCCCTTTTGAGTTGCTTCCAAACGATTGGTGTATTTATGAAAAGTTTGCTGCTCTACTGAAAGTTTTGATATGGTTTGCAGAAGGTCAGGATTGGACTCAGAACCCATCCATTGGTAATCAACTATTCAAGATATTTATTTATACTAAGGTGGTAATTTTACATCAACTTCTTCTTTTTTACTTAGCCTTAGTTAAATCTTGATATAGGTTTTTGGTCCGAACAAACCCAAACAATAATAGCCACCACCGCCTATTGCAATTTTCCACCAAACTACAACACTATTCCGCGGCAAATTTGTTCCGACACCCGAGTTAAAACAAAAACCAGATTACAACAAAGCGCAACCGCCAATGCAACTTTTTAAGCGCCAATTTTGTGCGCCGTTGCGTTCCGATTTCGAAAAACCACAAATTATGTATTGCATTAAAAGCGAACGCTAGAAAAAAAACCAACAAAAAAGGAAACAAAAACAGCTCGCGCTACCGAAAAGCGTTAGCGGAAAGCAAAATAAGTTAATTTTCTAGCCAAATCGGCTAGCGCTCTCTGGCCGACTTCGCTCAATACGTGCTCCTTCGCTCTCGCCATTGACTCGCGGCGAGCGCTTTGCAATATTATGCTCATGATTTAATTAAAGTCTTAATCATGTGTGAATTAAAAACTTGTTTTCAACTAACAACCAACAATGATGATGACAGCGATGACGCTTAACGCTCGAGTGGCCAGCACATATGAGCACATGGATTTATACAGTTACAACATACTGAGCGTACATTTGTACGTATGTACATATGAAATGTTTAGATTGTTCAATGTGTGCTAATATTGTATACATATGCTGATTGATTGAATCAGCTGTGCTTGACAACAGAATAAACAAGAAAATATCAACTCTCTTTAATCACTCACAAACGCTCTTACGCGCTCTCGAATCGAAGCTAGAAAATCTAATAAAGTATGATTCACACATTTTTAGACGATTTGAAGTTCTCCGGCGCGCGCTCAGACGTAGCGTTGGCAGCGCTATTTCGCGGCTGCGCTGCCGAACGCGTCACTTCGGCTGAGTGGGCTGCGCGCCTGCGCTTTGAACTTGTTTACATTTCGTGCACGTTTCGACTTTATGACGCCGGGAGGGGCACGCTTTGTCAATGCACTTTGCCTATGCAGATTGTTTTAGCAATTATAATGGTTATTAATAGACAGCGAGAACTCAAACAAATAGAAAACCAACGCAGACTTTTGATTCGCACTTTCGAGTTTTGCTTGCGTTTTTACTTCGTATTCGATTTTCTTTCTTTTAACCGATTTTGTGTGGTGCAGGCTTAGGCTGCGTAGGCCGCGGATTTTCACAAAAAAGGATTAATGTTCTGTAGGGTGTTAGTGCTTCGGTAGATTTTATATTGCTTTAACCATATTTAGGAAGCGCAGAGCGTAAAGAAGGTCGAGTATCATTTTTCTAGGCATAGAAAACCAGCTTAAAAATTCACAATGTGAAGTCTCCTTTAAAATTGGGCTCATATAGGCATAACTAAAGGCAAACACAGACAAAAAAGATACAGATTTTTCTCGCATTAAGATGAGAAGTAATGCTTTAAAGGCGAAGCTTTCTACACACAATGCCTCGAAAAATTTGTAGGTCGGCTGTTGACCTAGTCACATGTTATAATTTACTGAACTCGGCTTAGTTATCTAGAAGGCTCGCAGTTCAAGAAACTGGTTGAAATATCAGAATTAGATATCAAGTTTCTGTTAAACTTCACACACAGCGTTGACGTTTTGCACGTCGACACGTTATTATTGAAACTATACCTGGCATTACCAAGAACCTGTTGGTAGACATAGAGAGAGACGTGAGAGACAGCCAGAATTACCTAGCCTAATTTAACCTACAATTTTCAACTATAACATAGCCGTGCAATGGTCACATGGTCTACTTTGTTCGGCGAGAGTTGAAGTTTGGAAACACCAGAACCTCTAACACAATCGAATTTTCAAAGCTGCTCTTACTCATGACCAGACTTTCTTTGGAGGACATTGTACAGGAATTCCGCTTTGAGAGCTTAAAATAATTTTAATATTAATAACAAGAGAACGTGACGACGATTGGCTTGATGAGAACTGCACACGCAGTAACAGATTTCATTAGCGTTATTTCAAGGTGGAAACCATAGTCGCATATCGAAAATGTCGCCCACAATTTCGGCGTATTGACTTAAAAGCATGGTGGTGAGAATCAACAACCATTATGAAAAAACAAGGAAGCAATTTTCATATAAAACTCAGATAAATAAATTCAAAAAATTCTCAACAAAAAATAGCAACAAGTTCAGTATCGCGTAAGTACCAGTTAATAACCCGATACCGTGAAGCTCGCATCAACTCTGTAAGCTATGTAACTGTAGTCAAAATTTTTTTAACTGTGCAATCGCAGGCATAAAAATTATGAAGAAATTTATGAAGAAATACTGTACAATTCTACGTTAAGTAATTAGTCATTTTCTGCAAATCATTCTTTCATCGGCGTGTGAAGTAGGAAATGACAAAATGTAATGATTAATGGCAAAACTATTTTTGCTATGCACTTAATGTCAATCTGCGCAAAAACAACAATTTATATGCGTAACGCAAGCTGCACTTTATTTTTCATAATCAAAAATTAAGCGTCTGGCAAGCAAATTACTTAGGGTGGGTCGCATTTTGCGTCGGATGCTGCCTTTGGAAATATTGCAAAGACTTTGGAAATATTGCAAAGACCGAAAAGTTGTGCCAAAACTATTTCGAAACCATTTTTTAGGTAACCCGAGCATTTTTTTTACTACTCAAGGTATTTTTATTGCCCTGCAAGCAATCGAAGTAATAATTTGGAAGCAAAAAGTGAGGTTACAGGTATGTGCGATTTCGCTGATTTGTGATCACATTTTAGCATGCTTAAAGAGTCTCCCAAAATTAACGCAAGCTTGGACTTATTTACAGGGTGTCCCAAAATTAATGCAAGATTTCAAATTGCTGCCAATTATATAGCAAAGTGTCGACAAGCATAAAATCAACAAATCGACAGCTGACAATTTAGGCTTAGTAAAAATGGAGCCTCACGCGATTCATTAATGAACAATATTTGAAAAATAAACTATGGTGGAAATAGTGATTTCACTTCGTCAAGTGTGGAGAGTTTTTGAAATTGCGGCAAATCTTAATCTTGCGTTAATTTTCAGACACCCTTTATATACGTACAAGTATATAAATAAATCATAAGTTTGAAAATTGAGGTTAAGTCACCAATAATGCATATTATACTGCGGATATGATTATTTAAAAATTTATGCAAATTAATATCAATAACTTGATTACTTGAATATGAAGAAAGATTTGGAAAAAAATTTAATTTTTTTTGGTTTAAAGTTTTTTTATTATATAGTTTATAAAAAAAATTAATATTTGTTTAAAACTTTTCACGAATTTCGCGGAATTCTTGGCTCCAGCGCATTTCAAAGTCTTCGCGAATACTTTAAAGTACTTTATTTTTGGACCACCCTAATATATATCTACCGTCGTAGCAAATAAAAACCTATAAATTTATTTATAATCGTGTGTAGGTATTAAAAATGACATGCCAGAGATCGCAACGAGTTACATATGGCACATACATACATATGTACAGACATGCGAGTTTATCGTTTGTGCCTACGCAAAAATTCGCTAAGGTCACTCACTTGACTCGCAATAATCGCATATGCTTTTAGATTACTTTTTTGTCGCACAAAAGCATGCGCATGCGCAAAGTGAATTTTGCACTGCATTTACATATGTATGTACATATATATACTTCTACATACACATGTATAAAGAAATATTCGCGTGCTTCAACTGCTTTATTAACTTTATAAAGCAATTAGTCATGATTACGTTTTCATAATTAAAAATAAAATTAATATTGAAAACTTCGCCAACCTTCATTTAAATTCAAGCAAAGCTATCTTCCAGAGATCTACCATTATTAATCGACGCGAATTCGGAGCTTCTAGTGATACCGAGATTTGATGGTGGTGAAGAATATTGGATTGGATATTGGTTCTTTGAAAGCAACTTTGGGTTTTGATGATTTGAAATAAAAAAACAAAAAAACATTTTAATGTTGTTTACGATCAACTATTGTATTATCTTTACAGTCGCGGATACGAAAATAGAACCACCTGATGTATCGATTATATCAGTTCCCAATTTCTTCTTCTTTTTCTTGTTTCCTATTAGTCCGAATAGTTTCCTCCCTTTACTGGAAATAACTTTAGTTCGGATTTAATTTAAATATGGTAGCGCTCAAGACGTAGTCGACAACAAATTCTTACTTGTAAACCAATAATAACATGTTGTAAGAGTGACCTAAAACTAAAAATCACTGGCTACCCATTTGGTCGAGAATTAAAGTGAAAAAGATAAGCATGAGGATGACCCAGAGTCAAAACCACATTCAAAGAAGCATGAGCAGCTATATTACAAGCACTTAATGAAAGTCATCACAAGGTCATAAGTAGAATGTATAAAATTTAACAAAACTGTAATACTCTCCTTAGCAACCTTGTTGCGAGAGTATAATAATCCCTAATTAATTAGGAAGTCTAAGCTTATTGTCGCGGTGATCAAGGTCTTACTCCAAAAAGTTAACTCATAATTTTGTGGTGGTTTAATATGACTTGTACTACCATTACGGCTACTATTCACCGGTTTTACGAGTATAAGAGGCACATTACTTCTTCTAAGTCGATTCTGTAATGTGTTACCCAAAATATTTACATGAAGCTCTGTGTGAGATTTAAGTACTCCCAGTTAAGGCAAGATCTTTTTCGAAGTGTAAGAGTTAATGAAATAAGGGAAGCATGGTTTTCGCCTTGAATAATATTTCAGTTATTTTTATCGGTTGTTTTGATGTCTGTCGTTAAAGATTTTGACCTGCGTCCTTTTGACTGGTAAAAGAACTTAATATTCGTAAAAATTACGACAAAGAAAAGGAAGTTAATAAATTGGCATAAGCTTGAATTCTAGAAGGTACAGTTGCGATTAGACTGGCGTCATAATCGATATTGTCTATTGTTAAATTTCTGAGTACGTTTCTGCTGTAAATGGTTCCCCGAGGAGCCATCCACTCTTCGAAGTGTGCTTAAAACACAATGATTTTAATAAATGACCCATAATATCAAGACGCAACCCAAAAATGTGAAGCAAATCTCCTTCAAACATCCAATGACTATTACATACATACATGTATGGATCCAACAGCGATAATGATTCGTTCTTTTTCGAAAACAGTGCTGTTGAGGTCAACACTTGTGGTTGATGATAATGAGCACTCACATTCGTTTATCTTCGATTATGCCCGTTAATATAAAAGAAGCGAGCATTTTGACCACATATACCTTGTTTTTCCAGCGGGAACTATTTGAAGTTTTGACATTCTTCAGACGAAATAATGACGAATCATAACATCGGTCAACGAAAATTTCTCTTGAGGGATTAGTAAATTTATTTTCTCTTTGGTTAGCATAAACAGAAAATCATCTGGATTAGTGTACCAATGTGTCTAGAATAACTCTTGCCAACAGGTGCTACTTTGGACTGAGTAGGCAATTGAGAAGTAAAGTCCTCTCGACGAACAAAAACCAAACTTTATAAGTCACTCATTATTCCCGCCCTGCTATATGCTGCAGAGGTATGGACGATGACAACATCTGATGAGTCGGAGTTACGAGTTTTCAAGAGAGTTTAGTTTTCATTGGCCACGGCGAATACCGCAGTCGATGGAACGATGAGCTGCACGAGATATACGACAACATTGACATAGTTCAACGAATTAAAAGACAGCGGCTACGCTAGCTAGTTATGTCGTCCGAATGGCCGAAAAAACTCCAGCTCTGAAAGTATTTGACGCAGTACCCGCTGGGAGAAGCAGAGAAAGAGGAAGACCTCCACTCCGCTGGAGGGATCGGGTGGAGAAGGACCTGGCTTCGTTTGGAATCTCGACGACTGGCGCGCCATTGTGAACTCGGTTATAACCGTGTAAGCGGTATCTACGCCAATAAAGAAGAAGAAGAAGTCTCTAGATAGGATTCATGATACCTTTAAAACCCAAAACAACATTTAGTCAGAGTTTAGTTAGAGGTATGAGGCAATAATTTCAACTGAAGTAACTAGCGACTTATGACTAAAACCCAGTCATTTGTTCAACCGTACCCACTCATAGCGATATATTCAGCAGCATATATTTCAAACAGGAAGCTTATATTTTTGCTATTTTTCGCGAGCAAGCAAAAATTATTTATTATTAATAACTTTAAAGCGCGCACAGAAATGGGAAAAATAACAGCAGCGCTTTGACTTATGAAAGCGAGAGTTCAGCGCACGAAAAACATACATTATTTCGGTAAAACACAACAACAACAACCGTGAATTTGTGTAATTTTGCAACATTTATGCATAAAATTATGCACGTACGCGTTGTCAGCTGCATTCAAGCACGCACGAACACAACCACATATATAAACACATATACATATAAAATATGAGTGTGTATACATACATATGTATATATATTTACATATATATATGAGTGTTGAGTAGGTCGGTTAATTGGTCAATTTAGTTGCGCGAAATTGTCTAAGTCACCTTTTAGCAATGAGGAACTCATATATTTTCCTTTTATTGAGGTCTACAAGGTGTTAATCGCTCAAGTGTACGCAAAATATGCTAAAAAAAGTACCGTAACATTGAAATTAATAGCAAAATAGTGAACTACGTATAAAGTGAACGAGTACTTTGGTATTTAGATTAAACCATACATATAACGAGTATTTTTCAGCAGTAACTCAAACAACATGGGTACAATTTATTTAGGTGAGGATTTGTGATAGCAAAACATTTTAGATTAGTATAAAAAAGCCTCCAAAATCAACAAAGCATTTTGCGGATAACTAAAATTAATAATTTTCTTACAAATTATTGTACATAACAATTAATATTAATTTTTATTCTAAAGCACGGAATGGCTTCAAGCTGAGCTCATGTTTCGCAAAAGTTTCATTGAGAGTTCACTACCGCTTTTCTCGGTTTCATGCAGACTACATAGATTTTGATGGTTTTAATAGTCTATATAGTATTTTTTACACATAACCTATTTGGCTGCGAACTTCTTTTTCCAATTGAAATGTTGAAGGACTTATGTAGTATGAAGTATGACTCCACCAATTAAATGATGAATTTATTTAAAACATTTATAATACTTTTCTAGATCCGTAAACCGTTTTCCTCTTTTCGAGATTGATAATATTAGTTTCGTCTGGGTAAGGCCGAAGAACTCACCTATTCTATCATTATTAAGTCTTACGTATCGGTTACTCATTGCTTTGAACAGCGTTTCAGCACGTACGCGGATAACGGTAATTAACAGACTAAACCCACAATAAGGCCATTACGGCAAACACATTGTGAGAAATAAAGTATTACTTAATTAAATTAAATACCGGTTCGTCGCGTGGATATACATTATAATATTTGGCTAATGAGACGTGGCTAATATCGTATTTACCACATACGGAGGGTAAAGCGAGTGCGAAAGAAATGCTGAACTTAATCAAAATTAGTCTGAGTATATTTAAAAATTCTGTCAATTGAAAAAAGTCATTAATGAACAAGTAAGATAGCGCTAAGTTCGGGTGTAACCGAACATTTTGCAACATGCAAAAATCAAAGACCGGCAAATTCCTTCAGGTGCTGGCAAAATTTTATATTAAATTACCTGGGTTTCGTAAAGTACCTCAAGTTGTACGAACAACGTTTTTATTTGTAAAGGGTTTTCTAGCGTCGGTGCAGCCGAAGTTTACGGTTTTTTTCTTTGCATTACTTCGCTGAAGTCATGGATTTTTAGACCTCCTACCTTCCTAACTCGAGTTTTTCGGAATCGATCTTCAGTAGTCGAAGTCGATTAAGAATCGATTCTTGACATTCGAAAAATCGATTATTTTACGAGAAAACTCGATTTTCAAGTAGAATCGGAATCGAGTTTACCATCTCTACTGGCAGCCATCGCGTGCACATATAATAACCTCCGTACAATAACCACCACAAAAAAAAATGACTTTTTTCCATGTAATTTATATGGGAAACAGAAAATTTGAAAGAATCACCTCTTAATATTAATATTAAGAGCTCATCTTTTGAGTGACTTTTTTTTACACATTTCGAAAGTTTTGAGCCTGTTTTTCAGTTGAAAAAAAAAAGGTTGCCTCAAAATGGCACACCCTAATAAGTATGCTAACCACAAAAAGGATTTTACATTTTTTATTCAACATTCACTTTTCCCCGATAAAAGTCACATATGTACATATGTAAGTATAAATTAACATTAATTTAATGAGTAAACATTATGTTCGCTTTTCCACAATTAAAAATTAACAGCACAGCTGTTCAAATAGCAATTTTCAGTCAATTGAAGCTGTGGAGACCGTTGGAAAATCCATTAAATGATTGTCATTGTGAATACATATACATATACCGTACAGCACATATGTATATACAAACATGTGTGTGTGTGTATGTATGTATAGCAACTGTAAATGTAACTGGTCAGTGGAGAAATGCAAAAGCAGCTAATTAAACAATTTAATTGCCGCTCTTTCTTTGCTGATTTGCATAAATGTCATTGTTTCCATGTCACAACAACAATAGCAAGTGCAGTAAAAGTCATAGACGAGCATTGTGTGCGAACAATCGCAACTCTAATACGAGTAGTCGCTTATGTTTGTTTGTACATTGTACTGCTATCCAAAGTGACATTGACTTTCAAATGCAAAACTCAAAAGAAAGCATTTGTGTAAATGCTTAATTGTTTTGGTTCCACACAATATACATTATGATCCCTATATGTTTAGATGGCTTATAGTGTGTGGGTGAGGTAACAATGAACGCCAGACAGCAAAACAAGTTCGTATTGTCTCGGTCAGTCTAAATATGTTTGTTTGCAAAATTGATAAACAATTTCACAAAATTTCATTGAAAGTGGAAATTTCCTTCAAAAGCTGTTAGTAAGGCAGACATAATTATTATATGTTGAAAGAATTAAACTTAGCGGTGTAATTTTGATAAGAAATAAAATAGTAACATTTAGAAAGAACAAGGACATATAAATGAGAACAAAATACAATGGGATTCGAGTACAGGGTGTTTTATAAGATCCATTAAGGGGCTATACCAGTGTGACACTTTCAAAAAAAATTTTCTTTTTTTTTTTGCTTTTTCGATAGTTTATATATTAAAAAATATCCTGTGAAATCGACGAGGTCGTATCTTCAATAGTTTTTGAATGGCAGCGTTCTAAATAGCGACCGCTCAGAGGTGCTATATACATACATATGTTTGCAGTGAAACTTTAAACGCGTTTTTCTCGAAACGACTTTTTTCAAAATTGCTGACATTATAACTCAACGAGAAATTGACCTATCGACTTCAAATTAAAACTGGATATAGTTGAATACATTTGCTATACAATAGACTACGATCTTTTTGATTGGTTGAAAATTGTCAATTTGGCATTAAAAAACCACCATTTTTTTCGTAAAAAAACGATTTTTTTTTTTCAAAATTACGTCATTTTCTTAATTTTTGATATTTTTAAAGATCGTAGTTCATTGTATAGAAAATATGTATATTTAAGTTTAATAAACATTTTGAATTTTTTTGATTCAGCTACTCATTCGACCGGAATCATGCCAGCAGTTGAGGCACTTTTTTTTCGGCACTTCCGCAGACAGCACATTACTCCGTTATTTTTCAATATTTTTGTAAAAAAAAATTTTTTCATATAGCTAAAAATATGCTTTATTACGTCTATAGAACGTCGAAACATTAAATCTAGTACTTTCTTTTAAAAAAATTCACGAAAATCGCCTAATTTTTCATGCGTCACACTGGTATAGCCCCTTAAATGGCTAAAAAGGCTCTGAATAGTCTTAGTATGTAGTATCGACTGTCGATTATCTTAGCGTCGCTCATTACGTCAATTCGATAAAAGATATTTCATTAAAAGATTCCTTCTTTCATCTGAAAAACAAAGATTGAATGAAAAATCGTGGAAAACCAATTCTGCTAGAACGATTTGAAAGGTTGCCTTAGTCCTCTAAGGAGAGGAATAGACCCCGATGACAATCAATGTCTAGCTCATAGATGGCTGAACGAGGTTTAATAATAAAGTCAAGCAGAGATACATAGACGTACTACTATAAATGCTCAACAATCATGAACAAGTGAGGTAAAACTAAATGGAATTGGCTCAAAACATTATCTTTGTCGCTCAGTAAACGAGAGTCTATAAAAAGTAAATATCTGATATAATATATGTATATATAAGTAACTATATGTAATTCTAGCTTTAATCGAAAAATGGGATGAAACGCACTATATTGATGGTGAGACAGATGACGAAATGTCTCCAGCCTTAAAAAAAAATGTATAGAATCATTCATTTTGGGTCTTTCCATGCCGCAGTTGGAAATTATAATTTTCAAAAATGAAAAGTTATAGCAAACTAAATATCGGAATAATAAGAAGAGGCAAGTTCTGAAAAACTCAGAAGACAGATTCTATCAATAGCTCACGGACAAATAGGCTAAACAGGTTTAAGCAAACTATCAGAAATCGAGAAAAGGATTGTAATATTCTTAATGTCGACCCAAATTCTTATTTATTCATCGAGACGCTTCTCTACATATCAGTCATCATGGATTAGGATAACAATTCTGATAAAATTTGCAGTGTAAAGGACTTAATTTCTTTCGCGATGTTGTTGTTCCACAAATTACAGAGTTGCTCAAACACGACAATTACTTTATACAAGGTTCATAAGACAAATATTGCAAGAATTTTATTTAAGCGCAAAGCAGTCGTCGACAACAGATGCCTGCACCCAACAAAAGCTACAAATTAAGTGGCTACAATGCAACACGAGTTTTTGTGGACTTGCCTACATAAAGGTACATACATATGTATGTATAAGAAGCATTCACATACATATCGGGTGATTTTTTAAGAGCTTGATAACTTTTTTTAAAAAAAACGCATAAAATTTGCAAAATCTCATCGGTTCTTTATTTGAAACGTTAGATTGGTTCATGACATTTACTTTTTGAAGATAATTTCATTTAAATGTTGACCGCGGCTGCGTCTTAGGTGGTCCATTCGGAAAGTCCAATTTTGGGCAACTTTTTCGAGCATTTCGGCCGGAATAGCCCGAATTTCTTCGGAAATGTTGTCTTCCAAAGCTGGAATAGTTGCTGGCTTATTTCTGTAGACTTTAGACTTGACGTAGCCCCACAAAAAATAGTCTAAAGGCGTTAAATCGCATGATCTTGGTGGCCAACTGCCCATGCATCCCGAAAAATGCACTGTTTGGTGTGGTTTGTACGCTGGTGGAATCATTGGACCGTATTTTTTCAAAGATGCTGTTGGACGCAACGTTACGGTGAATGGCGATCGCTATCGTTCGATGCTAACAAACTTTTTGTTGCCAAAAATGGAAGAACTGAACTTGGTTGACATGTGGTTTCAACAAGATGGCGCTACATGCCACACAGCTCGCGATTCTATGGCCATTTTGAGGGAAAACTTGGAGAACAATTCATCTCAAGAAATGGACCCGTAAGTTGGTCCACTTAACGCCTTTAGACTATTTTTTGTGGGGCTACGTCAAGTCTAAAGTCTACAGAAATAAGCCAGCAACTATTCCAGCTTTGGAAGACAACATTTCCGAAGAAATTCGGGCTATTCCGGCCGAAATGCTCGAAAAAGTTGCCCAAAATTGGACTTTCCGAATGGACCACCTAAGACGCAGCCGCGGTCAACATTTAAATGAAATTATATTCAAAAAGTAAATGTCATGAACCAATCTAACGTTTCAAATAAAGAACCGATGAGATTTTGCAAATTTTATGCGTTTTTTTTTAAAAAAAAGTTATCACATATATATATATCCGAATAGGCAGTGTATGTAGGTGGTCCGTTGTCTGCGCCATATCCGTGAGATACCAAGGCACGCAAAAAATTCAGGTGAGTCGCAAGCATTTTGAACTATTTGACCTTACCGGTGTATATGTGTGTCTGTGTGTGTATGAAATGTGGGTGAGCCGTGTATTTGCTTTGTAGTTGGCTACATATTTTTACCACCAGCAAACAGGTTAAAGCAGAAATGTGCATGAGATCAATACATTTTGAACTCGCAGTCGAAACCACTCTTAATACAAGCTTTCACATGTTCTCGTTGTACCCCAACAATAATAATACAAATCGCTTATGGCAAGTTGAGTATTGTGGAGCATTCAAAATTGATCGATTTGTCGCCCATGAAATACTATGTATATTGTATATACATATGTATGAACATATCTTGGTATTTGCAGACAAATGAAATTTTTGTCGGTGGCAAGCTTAGGAAATAACTACTGCTCAATTCATAGACTCTCAACGAAAGATTATTTCACTAATTACTACATATCTATAACGAAGGAGTTCGCCTCTTTGCTTACTGCTTGACCGATAGTTTCGATGTGGAACAATAAGCTCAGCCTAAAATCGAAATTATTCTTGTATGTATCGAAGGCAAGTAGAGCTCTCTTCCGCTTCACACATTGTGACTCGAGTTTATGGGTAAAGAATATAATAGAAATAACAAGAAAAAACGTTAACTTCGGTTGCACCGAAGCTAAATACCCTTCACAGGAGCATTTCTGTTAGTAACTATGTGTTCAGTTTGTATGGAAGCTATATGCTATAGTCAACCGATCTGATCAATTTCTTCGGAGATTACATTGTTGTCTTTGAAAATAACATATACCAAATTTCGTGAATATATCTGGTCAAATGTGAAAGTTTTCCATACAAGCATTTGATTCCGATCGTTCAGTTTGTATGGCAGCTATATGTTATAGTGGTCCGATATCGGCCATTCCGACAAATGAGCAGCTTCTTGAAGAGAAAATGACGTTTGCAAAATTTCAAAACGATATCTTAAAAACTGAGGGACTAGTTCGTATATATACAGACAGACGGTCAGACGGACAGACAGACGGACATGGCTAAATCGACTTAGCTCGACATACTGATCATTTATATATATACTTTATAATGTCTCCGACGATTCCTTCTGGGTGTTACAAATTTCGTGACAAACTTAATATACCCTGTTCAGGGTATAAAAAGCGAAATCAATGAACTTTTTTGAGACTATTAATAGTAGTTGGCATCTGGTTGATGTCGAAAAAAGCCATAGGAATATATTGAAAACTCACATCTACGAAAAAATGTGCAGTTGTATTCTATAATCTTACTAGAAAGCATAACTGAAACTGATATTAACCGTCTCAATAAGTATGGGACATGCTCAAAGCGCTTTGTCCAACTGTAAGGGTCTTATTTACTTAGTATGATCTAGTACCACAACGAACTGGCGTTCTTTCTTAAGATCGTCCTTATAACCTAGCCTAATCTAACCTAGCCTTCTATTTTATGTGATATTTATCTATATATGGGTTGTCAAAAAAGTCTTGCGGTATTTTTATTGAATTTTTTTTTATTGAAATTGAAATGAATTTTTGATGACTCATGCCCAGCTCTTGACCGATGCTACGGCTGCTAACTCTTTCGACCAATTCAGCGATTTTATCGCAATTTTCGACGACAGGCCTTCCGGAGCGTGGTTCATCTTCGACCACCTCTACACCAGAACGAAAACGTTGAAACCCTCGTTGTGCGGTGGAAATGGAAACTGTATCGGGTCCCTAAACTGCACAAATTTTATTGGCGGCTTGAGATGCATTTTTGTCTTTATCGTAGTAGTACTGTAAAAATGCCGTATTTTCTCTTTAGTTTGCTCCATGTTTGCGACGCTATAACTCACGAAGGACTTAAAAGAAACGACAATCAATCATTAGCGCGTGAAATGAGCTTTCCAAAAAGGTATAGCATGACCCATGACGAATAAAACTAAACTACGCGCTTTCAGCGACAACTAGCGAAAATACCGCAAGACTTTTTTGACAACCCAATATATGTATCTATCTTAACCATGCTGAATAGTCACAAATCTTTCGGAAGATATTTTTTTGTAAACTGTAAAAATCCGTTTCATCGAATATAGTGATATAAGAATATGATCCAGATCAAAAAGTGAGTTTTCTAGATCGATTTCGTATTTAACTTCCGATTTCACACTGAATTTCCAGACTCATATCATTTTCCGTATTTCATCTGGTCCCAAAGCAGACGAATTTCTCCTCAACTGCAACGTTATAGCGGTTAACCGCGAAGTATGTGCCACGAAGAGTTTGTTTACGATTTATTTAATGGCAGGAAATATTATATGTATATTATGATTTATTCTCCTTCACTATCTGATGTATTCGCCTTGTTCTTGTTTTAAGCGATCTAGATAAAGAAATTGTCTTAGTATCACTGTTGAAGAGGTCCCTACAGGTTGTCAGCATTCTAATGGTCGGGAAACAGTTAAATAAGTGGATAAGTTAAACAATAAAAAATTATCGAAAAAAGTGCAGCTTCGGAAGAAAATGCATTTTGTTATTATTTCAGAACTTCGCTGGAAATAGATCAGGATCCGTTTCGGTTAGGTAAAGTTGACAGTCGTAAAGAAAATACTCTAAGCACCAATTGTTCACAGTTCAAGTATCTTCTAAACTTATTTCGAAATACTTTTTAACAAAAAATAAAGATTGGAGTGTCTTCATGAGAAAGAAAAACTTCGAAATAGTATAATAGTTTACATAATTTCGTTACTAAGTAACTTCTAGGTTTTTTGTTTAATATTTTTTTTTTGCGTAAGTATAATTTTGAAAATTAAAAGCAAATTTATTTACAGTCCAAATTTTAATTAAACAATAATTTATAGTCTAAATACGATAATCTTAGATATGTAAAATTTGTATGGTGTATGTATGTTGGTAAATGTAACCGCATTTCCCTGCACCATCTATGGCCATCTGTGTTAAATTTTTGTATTTTTGGCATGCGGAAATCAAACACTTTTCCCATTTTCAGTCTAAACCAGTTTTCTACACACACACTCACTCACATACTCACATACATTTTGTAAAAGCAACACATTTCAGTTTCATAAAATCAATGTAGCAACAATATGAACATGAACCTAAACATCGTAATCGAAATCGTCAGCCACGAAATCACCATTAAACTTTGGCATTTTTCGATGTAAACATAAAAGGCATATTGCAGCAACAACAAGTGTCAACTTTGTATGAATTTTGTTTATACACACTTGGGAAAAACTTTAGCTTACGCAAACAAATGAAAGCACTGAGCTTTCAAAAATAAATGTATGCACTCATATAAATGGGAGCTTTCATTCGGTTTCATCTTGTATGAAAGCTCTGGGTAAGCATTACACTTATTAAAGTAATATTTAAGGAAATATAAAATAGAAAGAAAATCGAAAGCTGATAGGAGGATTTTACTCCAGAAAAAAGCTTTTCAATTTTCTATACAAACATTTTTATAATTCACAACTTTAATGTATGTAATAAATAATAAAACTCGTTTAAGATTTCTAAATTTCAGTTGGTATGGTTGTATTTAAGTTAAAGCTGTTTTTAAGCTCCAAAGGACATAGCTTTTTGAACTCATCAGTGAGGTAAGACAGCTTTTATCTAGCTTTCAGCGATAATGATAATGTCGTAAAAACCTGGAGGTCGGCAAAGAGAGTGAGCAAAGAGTAGGTGGTTTCATAAATAAGAGGCTGTATGTTCTAATTCTTGCACGGAATAGAACTCATCGTTGTTCAGTTTAGAAGCTTTCGGGTTTTCTTTTTTGAGTCAAAACTCCATCTAGGCTTTACGCCACACAATAACATTCTCTTTATCTTAGGTCCTATCTCTTATGGAACACCTTTTTCACACGCAAGCATTCAGGAGCACGTGCAGTTGGATTAGAACTTAGTACAACAGGCTTAATACTAGCATCAAAGTCACACTCCCATATCTAACTCACACATACATATGTGCATACATAAATACATTATATATGTATATTATCCATACACAAGTACCGGCATACAAACACCAAAGCTGACCGACCACAATCTCCGATCAATGGTCAGCCAGGCTGGCCTGTCGGCCTGTCCGACAAGTGTGAGTGATTGTGGTTTGTTTTTGGATTTGTTGTTCTTATTTTGTGCTATTTATAGCCAACTGCTGGCTGTGGTCAGTGGCCAGTAAACAAAAATAAAACTGGAAATGGCACAAAAAGGAAAATAAAAGTTACTGACAACAACAATAAGCACAATCCACCACACCGCTGAAAGGAGCTACTTTTTAGCGCTTGAAGTTAGCAACTTGTTCGCTGCTGCTGGGGCAACTGTGTAATATATGTACAGACAGTGTGTTGCTACGGTGTTGCGTGCACCATTAACCAAGCTTTATCGTATGTAAAGGGTTGCACAAGAGCACATATAGAAAATGAGACTTAAAATTAGTTGTGTTTATACTTCGACGTCTATACTATTCGAAGCTTTCGAGAGCTTCGTGGAGACTCACATAGTAAAACGCTAGTATATAGTGGTCATAATAATCTTATATTAAGCAAATAACTGAAGAATACCAAAAACTTTTGTACAAACACCTCGTAACTTCTTTATATAACATCGAAGTAATCGAAATACTAATGCAAGTACATATTCCTCTAACTTCTTAGGTGATTGCATAATCAGTCCTTTTAATTGGAGCTCTGTGATAAGTCCAACAAATCGTGCTTCTTTACCTACTAACAAAGTAGGCCCATTTATGATATTTTTCTGAACCAGATACTTCCAATATTGGATTCTTCAAAACAAGAACCTCAAAAACAAAAATTTTCTCTTCGAGAGTGATCATTATTAATCACTTGATTGTTTGCTTCATCTTTGGCTAACGTTTGACGTCGAAAGCATCGAAAGCTAAGAAATGTGTGAAGCGTCGTTCCGAATATTCATCGTTTTACCTTCTTTCTTTATCTGGTTGCTAAAATTTTCCACCAGTGTCCAGTTGGAGTTTTTAGTCAAAAATCTTACTATATATGGTATACTTCCACAGTTCCACTGTTTGTAAATATCAGAACGAGGGTTTCTCGTATCTGCAGAAAATTCTACTTCCCAACTGCTTTTCAAGCCAAACTTCTAAACTGTCTTATTTCAAAAGCCTTTTTTGACAGATCACGCATGAGTTGCGTCAACCTGTCATCTTATATTTTTCATTATTGTTTTGGCGTACTATTCCCAACTCCATCTCCCATCTTGAGACCCAGCATTCATTAGTGGATAATATTCGACCGAATAGGCTACGTCCAGCACGCAATGAAGAAAATATACCAGCCGTAACTGAGAGTGTAGACGAGGACCGTAGAGAGTCGATTTGGCGCCGTTCGCAGCAACTCGGACTGATGGAACGATTTGGCGCATTTTACTTCCAGATCTTAAAGTTAAAGCGTATAAAATACAGTTTCTGCAAGAACTGAAGCCGCTCAACCTTCCCAAGCGACATAGTTTCACTCTATGGACTCTTCAAAAGTTCCAAGAAGATTCGATGTTTTTGGGACAAATTTCGTTCAACGATGAGACCCATTTCTGGCTCAATGGGTATGTAAACAATCGAAATTGCCTAATTTGGGACGAAGAGTAATCTGATGCGATTCAAGAGTTGCTATTTCATCCAGAAAAACAACGCTTTGTTGTGGTTAGGGGTCGGTGGAATCATCGGTCCATATTTTCTCAATAATTATGCTAGTAGCTAAGGATAGTATATTCATCAAAAGCGTCATTACTGGACGGGATGTGGTTTTATGAATATGACGACGAAACTGTTCACCAATCTAGAGAATGGTCCTGCAAAAATACCCCGCAACCGAAATACCTCGGCGCAGGTTTAGAACAATTATAAGAAAATTAGTTAAGGGTTGGATTGCTTGGATTAGCTCACGAGCCTATGTTGAAGGTGATAATAAAGATTTAAACATAAACACAAGAAAATTGAGTATTTATGGAATTTCCCGTTATAATCTATAAATACCATCATATTCTACTACCGAGTTTCTGGATTCGACATAAGTATTAAAAATATAAATTATTGTGCAATAAAATTTTAATACCCTTCAGAAATCAAAAAAAAAAAAAATCCATACAAGGACTTGATCTTAATCGGTCAGTTTGTATGGCGGCTCCGACAAATGAACAGCTTCCTAGTAAGCAAAAGAGCTTTGCACATCTCCAGATCGATATCTCAAAAATTAAGTCGGACAAATAATTACTAATAATTGCGACCATAGCAGTCACTATTGGCGCACCCGGTACCGCAAGTAGCATCGGGAATGAAAAAGTGTAAAAATCAACTGAAAGAAAAGTAAACAACTTCGGGGAAGCTGTGCAAAAAGTATGCGCATGCGAATAGGAAGCATAAAGGAGAGTAGGGAAAACCAGCTCCACTGGAGGAGTTGCTGTAAGTGCCATGGTATTTTTAGCTTTTTATGCCTGTTATGCTTGCGACCAAACGTGCGCCACAACCGGTTATCAAAGTGTTGCAACTTCGTACATGCGGCAATGTGCAGCGAATACTTTTACGGCTGGACCATTTTGGGCTTTACTTTTTATACCGAAGCAGTAAGCGTCAACAAAACCGACAGGAAGGCCAAAAAGTATATGTAAATATGTATATAAAGTGAATATGCTTAGGTATTTAGGTACACAAAAGAGGAATTAAGCAAAACAAGCTGGTTAATGGAATCAAAAGTGTTAATGAATAAGAAGCGGGAAAAATTACTGAAATGTGTTCAAGCACATAAAGAAGCGCCGAAAGTTAAAATTCATAAAATAATCTTCTGGGAGAATGCATTAAATTGTTAAAGGGATTGCAGGCTTTCCAAACAAAAGTATTTTGCTTTTTACAATAAAATTATTGAAGACCTTCAAATACAGGGTTTCCAATAAGAGTAATATGTTTTCTTCAAAAAACACACACTAATTGTTAAGGAAATTCAAAAGTTTTATTTAATGTGAAGTACAATTGATACAGTTAAATTCTAAATATAACATCATTGAAATGGCCTCCACGAATTCTTTTGCAGGAAGGAGTTCGGTGAACCAAATTTCGGTTCCACTAAATTAAATCGTAAGTCTTGAATAGCTCGTTCAATACTTCTAAGCCTTTAAGGGAGTCTGGCTTATTGCTAAAGACCAATGACCTCAAATAATCCCACAAAAAGTAGTCTAATGGTGCTAAATCACAACTTCTTGGAGGGCATTCAATGTCACAATTTCTTGAAATACTCGAATCTCCAAACTTTTCTCGCAATAATTCGGTTGTTGCACGTGCTGTGTGGCACGTAGCCCCGTCTTTTTGCAACCAGCTGTTGTCAGGATCAACTTCATTCAATCGGATTATGCTCTAACCAGCCAGTTCATAAATTTTCTATTAGTCAGCCCAGCGGCAATTAAAGCTACCCGTAACGCCTATACTAACTCTCATTGCGTTAGGCTATGTAAGCAGGTAACTCGGTCAATATCATCTGGGTAACAGGTCAAATAGAAAAAGAAGGAAATGAAAAAGCAGACGAGCTGGCGCGCCGCAATAGCTGATAACACCATTCCCCTAAGCTGTTCCAGACCATTCAGCCACTTTAAGGGGGTATTCTGGTCTAGAAATTTAAAAAAATCGAAATTTTTTTTATATTTTCAAAGTTTAACTATTCAAAAATATGTGTACAAGAGGATTTTTCAAAATTCAAATTATTTTCGGAGATATAGGCATTTTTCTGACCCGGCATCCAAACTGGTTCGGCCGGAACTAATCGAACAAAAGACTTTACGCGAAACTTTAAACGCGTTTTTCTCAAAACTGACTTTATCGGAACGATACCCACGATTTCTCAGGTTCTACTGGACCGATTTACTTGAAATTTTTATAGGGTCTTCTTTAAAGGCTTGTTTATGGTTGGAACTAGCCCCACCTCCAAATGTTTATTTTTATTATTTTTAAAAAATCGAAATAGTCAGAAAAGTGATTCAAAAAACTTTTTTTCAGGCAGCCGCCATTTTGTGAAAAAATTTTTCCCACTTTCCGTAGTTCAGGCCATTGCGACATTATTCCAGATTAATAATCTTTTTTTTTTGGTTTCAGATAACTAGGAGGGTTGAAATCATGGGTATGGTCACGTGGAAATTTTTAGAGACCCCCCACTTCGTCAGCTCATAATTTTTTAAATTTTTTACTTTTTTCAGTTTTTAATTTTTTTCTGTACTCTTCTAAAACTAACAAATATCTAATAAAAAAATGGATAGTAAAAATATTAATAGCCTTTTTTCCGACACTTTAAAAATTACCTGAAATTCATGCTTCTAGACCAGAATACCCCCTTAAGAGTTGTTTGAAGCAATGGACTCAGGTCTTAAAATCAATAAAGGCCATACCACAAAGATATTTTTGGGTAGTGTTGATTGTGAACAGATCAAAAGGCACCCACCTCAAGGTAAAGGGAACTTAGTAACAATGGGGTCATCACAGGGCACCTACTATAAGTGCGGCCGCCTGCGGTCTGGCGTTTATCCGCCTCCATTTTCAATCAATCAACCATACATATTCCGAGTTTCGAAACTTTAGAGATTTATGGTTATATATTTGAGAAATATACTTGTACGTAGATTATTTAACTAATTTAACTGTATTGCTGCTTTATAAGCATATTTTTATATCGAGTATTGGTTTCTTGCTCGCTTACAACTTAATGGGACTAATAATGAACTATTAGAGAGACTTTCGAAGTTTAAACGAATGTTGTAGAATGCATGAAAGATTTCTGTGCGAAACTTTCAGTAGAATATTCACACATATATTATTCTTCCGATGAGTATTATGACATGCCATAACTCTTAAAGCATAAATCAATCCAGCTTTAGCTAATCAGTAGATGACTCAACTAGTAAGAATCTCCTATGATGGACATATTTACTTTGAGATTAGCGATATTTGTAGGGGCTTGTACTTTAACCTATTTAGTTCAAAACAAAAACAGTGACGCGCATACAATATTCATGACTGTAAAGATTTTGGCCAACTTTTTAGTAAAATGTTTATGATTTTCTGGAATTTTTTTAACAAATAAGAAAGTAAATAATATATATGTATGTATATACCATATATTATAAAAACATACATCCCATATACATATTATGAAAAGTTCCCCCACAAAACAGTTTTTTTTCTTTTTATTTAACATAGTTCCCTTTAAGGGTGATACACTGATTAAAACGACCCTCCAACTTTTCGAGTCCACTTTTGTCGTACGATTTGTCCTTTGCTTCAAAAAAGGCCTCAGTTTCGGCGATCACTTCTTCATTCGAAGAAAATTTCTTCTCGGGGAGCATTCTTTTTAGTTCTTAGAACAGGAAATAGTCGCTGGGGACTAGAACTGGTGAATACGGTTTATCCGGAAACAATTCTAGGCTGAATTCATGGATCTTTGCCATCGTTTCCAGTGACTTGTGACATTGACGAGGTGAAACAGCAATTTCTTTTTCTTCAAAGCGGTCGTTTTTCCGCGATTTCGGTCTTCAAACGGTCCAATAACGCTATGTATAAGTCGCGGTTAATGGTTCTTCCTTATTCAAGGTAGTCAGTAAAAATTATTCCATGCGCATCCCAAAATAAAAACGCCATAAACGTGTCAGCCGACTGTTGCGTTTTTCTACGCTTTGAGCGGACTGTCGATTGGACTTCGGATTGAAATGATCGAGCCATGCTTCATACTAAACATTGTAACATACCAACGCAAGACTTCGGGTTTATTACGCTTGAACATCTCCAAACTCTGCTCCGAATCATGAACTCGTCGTTGTTTTTGTGAAGAAATGAGCTCGCGCGACACCCACTTTCCACAGAGCTTTCCCATACACAAATATTCGCGAATGATATGATGTACATATGCGTTCAACAGATATCTTTAGAGTACCTGCTATGGCGCACAACTTTACCTTAAGGTCATCCAAAACTATTTTGTGGATTGTTTTGAGGTTTTCGTCGGAAACCACCTCTTTTGGGCGTTTACAGCTTGCTGTGCTTATTTCTCCACGTCCACCATGTCTAAACTTAGGATGCGTATCCTTGGTGTTTAATTTTTCTGGGACAGTGAGCAAGATTGGTATATGGTAATGATACATAGGTTTGGTATATTTTCTTCGAACACAGAAAAGTTGGAGGTTAAGCTGTTACAATATTCAGATAATAATTTTACTAGGTTTACGCTTAACTCTCTTAAGGAACCTAAACTCTTAGTTTACTATACATACATATATGTATGGCGTTTTGATTTGCTGAACATCATTTAAAGAGAGGGAGAGAATAAGGAAGGTGTCATTTACCGCTCTTGATTTATTTCGAGAGCCTTTTTGGAGAAAATTACGTTACGAGTGGATGTGGTACTCGTTTATTAGATATTTTTTCTTGCTCTTTCTAAAGTTCGAATTTGCTGCCACCAAGATTACACACAATTACAACCACATACATATTTTTTTCAAATCAAAATTTCAAGGGTTTCGAAGTAAAGAAAATGTTCAGACCTATTTAGTTGGTTTTGTGCTTATAAAGACATTTTAATTAATATTTTGGTTTAATTTGAAATAAAATGAAACTTTTCCTACAAATATTACGCATTTGCATCACTTTGAATGAAATTAATAATTTATTTGCTCACCACTGTATCTTTGCAAGCGCACAAAAGACTTCAAAATGGAATTTGTCGTAAAAAAAGAAAAAACACAAATTACAAATGCATTAAGTAGTAGCTGGGATTATCTAGCCACTCGCACACATTTGCATATGACACACACACACTTGCACATACAGATTCAAATAAATACGACTAAGTATGAAAGCAAAGCTGACATTTTGTTTACTCGGCCCGACATTTGTTTTGCTCCTCAGCTTGCTGGCTTAGCCAAGATTTTTGGCTGGAAAAAGCTCTTTTGCACACACAGCGCGCACACACACACAACGACATTATTGCAAACAAATGTATGTATTTGTTCTCATGCAGCTTAGCTTGCTATCTACTTTAGTGCGGTTTTCCTCGACTTTCTTCTCTACGTAATGCAAACTATTACGAGTACATGTTTGTTGTTGTTTATTTTTTTGTATTTACTTTTACTTTATATTTGGATTTGTGTTTATATACTCGCATATACTTACATACTTGCTAGTTTAAAGAATATTTACAGATTTGCGCTGTGTCTTTTTTTCTTTTTCTCATCTTTACTTACGCTTCCAATTTTCATATTACCGTTAGCTAGCTGTATGCCACCCACCCACACATTTGCGTATATTGTATTTAGTTTATATATAAGCTTGGGTATATTCGATGGAAATGCTGCGTAAATAACGGTATATGAGCGGTGTGTGGCGCTTTGGAATTGTATACATTTAATCTGCTTTTAGAGCCGAGTAAACAAATGATTTTTGCATACGGAGAATAAATGAATGAAGTGGACAAAAAGGTGAAGCAGCATGATTACGATTTGGAGAATTAAGAGAACGAAATGGCAGCTGACATTTGTGGACAAGGCGGACATAAGCACTGCAAAAACTGTTGAACAAAATTAATGAAAAAAGTGAAATACAAATAAAAATGAGCAAATAAAATGATAAGAAATGCCCGCAGTCACTGGAACTATGAAAAAAGCAACACAATAAATAAAATGCTTCAAAGCAGTAAACAAAAAAATGTTGATAAATACGGCATTCTGAGAAAATTTTTAAATTTGAACAATAGTAATTTTGTTGAAAAAGCTTTTTAAACATTTTTTAAAGCTTCTATATCCACAAATTTTTGCTTAGATTACTGAAAATTACATTTAAAGAAAAAATAATAATAATTAAAAAAAAATTTTATTTACGAAAACAAAAAGTAAAAAATATTTGATAATAAAAATAAAATTTTTTGAAAAAAGTAAAAAAAAACCCACAAAATTTGCAAACACTTTTTGGGCTAGATATTTCTATATAAAGAAAGAAATTTTTTTTTTCATAAACTTTTTCCTGAAAATGTTGAAAACTTTATTTGATAAATAAATGTTTATTATTATTATTATTATTTTTAAAAAATATTATTTCAATATGAAAATTATATTTGAAAAATATTTTAAAACTAGTTTTCGTAAAAACTGCTTTATTCCAATTTTTTTTAGCTCCTAAACCAAACGATAAGAAATTGTGTTTTTTATTATTTTATTTATTTTATGTTTATTTTATAATTATTTTCATGCTCAAACCTTTAGTAAATTTGAAAAAAATAATTATATGAAAAACTTTTTAAAAAACAAGAAATTTTTTTCGCTCCTGAAAATTATATTTCAAAAATTAAAATAAACTTTGTTTTAAAACCCTTTTTATATATTTTTTAAAATTTACACTAATTTTTTGTTTACTCTTGAAAATTATGTTGGAACAATGAAAATAAACATTTTTGCAAAGATGTGTTTTTAAACACTTTTAAAAATACTTTCATAATTAAATTTTTTTAAAAACTGCTGAAAATTATGTATAAAAAATCAAGAAAAACAAATGCTTTGAAAAACTTTGTTTGCATAATTTTTATAAGAATGTTTGTTTATTCACAAATTTTTGGTGAAACCACTGGAATTTTAAGAATCAAAGATTTAAGTTCTAAATAATTTTTGAAAATGTTTGCTCTTCAAAATTATATTTCAAAATATATTTTTTAGTTGAAAAAGAAAATAAATAAAAAGTTTAGTTAGAACATCTTTTTTAAATTTTCAAAATTTTTACAAATTTGCTAAAACTATTGATAATTCTACTTTGAAGATTTTTTTTTAAGTTTTTAAATTCCTTATAAAACAATTTTCATGCTCACATTTTTTAATACAGATGCTTTAAGTTATATTCTGAGCAGCTAACATAGTAAATATAAAATATTTTTTAAATTATTTTTATTTATGAACTTTTTGAAGAAGTAAAACTAAAACATTTGTTTGAAAACTTTTGCAAAAAAATATTTTCTTGTTCAAAATGTGGCAAATTTGAAAAATAAATAAAGTTTTTTTTTAATTTTATTTAAAAATTAAAAATTTTTTTTGAAAACTTTTATAAAATTATTTAAATTTTTTTTTTCATTTACAAACTTTTTTAAAAATTATTTTTTATTTTCATTTACAAAGTTTTTGCTAAAACAGCTGAAAATCACCGAATTGAATGAGAAAATATACCGGGATAATAAAAATGGAAAATGTATTACTAGTTTCCAAAAATTAGTCTATACTTATATTAATTATTGTGTTATCATTAATACTCTATGCGAAGCCATTTTTGCCAAAATTTTCGTATATGTAAGTATATATTTAATACAAGTATATATTTTCATTTTTAATCACTGATTACCTCCAAATGTGATTCATGCCATACAACACCATTTTCGCACATATACATACATATGTACATACTCATACCTTCTGCTAGCGATTGTATGTATGTGTACGCAATTATCTCCTTGCTTTGTTTGACCACCATGGCGTATGATAAACAACCAAACAAATTAATTACTCAGTAAATATTAGAAAAGAAGATTACCTTTCTAGGCCTAGCTGACATATTGCAGCGCTATTATAAATGTTGTAAATACTTTATAAATATATTTTTCAAAGATAATGCAACTTTAATGATCATAAATCCTGTGAGCTACCGTTGAAAGTGAATAAAGCGCAAAGCGCAAGCGTTATTTTTACCTTTTTTGCGCATAATCGTAAGTAAAGACTTCTCCAAAGAATATATTTGATATATTTATGTAAAATTGGAGCTTTACAGAGTTTTTCGTTTTATATTTATGGTTTCGTGTTACTGTGTGCAGATTGGAAAAGGTCATGCAAGTTAAGCTTTTGCATTTCAGAGATTTCGTGGCATTAAGGGGCTATACCAGTGTGACACTTTCAAAAAAAAAAAAAAGATAGTTTATATTTCCAAAAATATCCTGTGAAATCGGCAAGGTCGTATCTTGAATAGTTTTTGGATTACAGCGTTCTAAAGAGCGACCGCTCGCAGGTATAATCATATATGAAAAACATCATTTTTTACCTAAAAAACGAATTTTGTTTTCAAAATTACACCATTTTGTTAATTTTTGATATCGTTTGACCACCCGCTTGGAGCATAATAGGGTCACGCCTTCTTCGTAACCAAATCACCTTTGAAGTTTCTTCTTCTTCTTAATTGTCGTAGACACCACTTACGCGATTATAGCCGAGTAAACCTTTGAAGTTCACTATCTCGATTTTGCGTAAGAGTGGAACCACGTTTCGTCAGGGACTGCTACTGCTAACTCACCAATCTTGTGTACCTCCAATTGGTGTTCTGTCGATATGAGATCGCAGATACTCTGGGATAGTCGTTGGATCAAAGAAAAAACGTCACCATATACTATACATCACCAAAGCTTTCCATGATCTATCTACCTATCTATTTCCTATATCTACTGTCACATCTCGAAGCAAGTATACCATAAATTGTTTATTACTTAAAACTATAACAATAATATATTTGTATTATATATGTATATATTTCCATCTATATTTCCAGGACCTTTGAGGAGGAATATTTGTTATACCTTTACAGGGCACATTAAGTTTGCCACGAAGTTTGTAACACTCAGAAGGAAACGTCGGTGTCTCTATGAGTTGAGTCTATTTAGCCCTGCCTGTCCGTCCACAGGTGAACTAGTCCCCCAGTTTTTGAGGTATGGATCTGGAATTTTGCCTATGTCTTTTTCAACCAAAGAATTTGTAGATACCACGAATAAACGCCTGACCCTGCATGAAAAATGTAGTTATTTGACGGGATATTTTCGCAAAATTTGGCACGGATTATCGCCAGCGGCAGCGCTATAATCTTTGAATATATTGTTCTGATCGGACCACTATAGCATGTGCATATGTGCAATACAATCTGACCGATCGAATTCAAGAAAAGATCCTTTGATGCCATGCATCTGTGAATGGTATTATAGTTTCGATGCAGCCGAAGTTAACATTTTCCTTGCTTATTTATTTTTGGAAATATCTAAAAAAAAATTCGAAGCAACTTTACATATTTTAGTTTTAGTGGAATATTATGAAAACCGCTATAATACCGTTGAAAAATCCGCGAATCCCGCATATATTGATGGTGAAAGGTGTTAAGAGAATTCGATTGTCAAATATGCACGCAAGTATGTACATACATTTATGAGTGTGTGTACACATATCTTTAGCAGCGGCACGCCAGCACAGCGGCTACGAGCAAACAAATCACATGTATTAGGAAGACATGCATATTTGCTTACAAAAGTACATACATATGTATGTATGCAATAATGCACAGATTTTCGTGTTAATTCATTCGAAGCATAATTAATCATCGAGTCAACACTTCGCGGGTTGAAATAACAAAGCTTTACTAACTGAAATTTATGTCTTCCCCAGCGATTCGTGAGCGAGCGTTAAGTGCGAATGCAAATAAATTTTCGACAAATGTGACTAAAAACTGTTTATTTGCTATTTGTTTGTGCTTTGCATATTCCTACACAGTTATTTACATATGAAGCGACACATGTTTGTGTATGTGTGTGGCAAGTGAAAGGAATTTGGAGGAGACACTCTCGCGATTTATTTATGCACAGGAGCCGTGCTATTGTTTGGCTTTCAATTGTTTGTTGTTGTAATTGTTTTTA